>NC_143014.1:106147648-107347648 GCF_055824585.1 Amblyomma mixtum
AAAAATAGGCGGAAGTCCAATAGTTTTTAGTTTTAGAATTAGGCTGTGGTGTGGAACTTTGTCAAACGCTTTACTGAAATCTAGAAAGATCGCGTCAATCTGGCTGTTATTGTCAAGTGATGCCGCAAATGAATGGCTAACTGAAAGTAGTTGAGTTACTGTGGAAAACCCTTTGCGAAAACCATGCTGGTAATCTGTCAGAATGTTGTTGCGATCTAAGAATTCATTAATGCTAGTTGCGACAATATGTTCCATTAATTTGCAGCAAGATGACGTTAAGGATATAGGTCGATAATTGCTCACCTGAAGGCGGTCGCCTTTTTTAAATACAGGTACGACTCGGGCTATCTTCCAGTCTTCAGGTACACACCCGGTTAACAATGACACGCGAAATATAATAAACAAAAACCTGGCCAGAGATTCAGCATACCTCCGAAGAAAACCGTTAGGAATATCGTCGGGCCCTGGGGATGATTTAATTTTCAGGTTTAGTAACATTGAAACGACACCATCATACGAGATGAAGTTAACTTCAGATGGATGTGCTGAAGTTGTGCTTGGTGCATCGTATGGTTTTGGTTGAGAAAATACACTGTGAAAGTAATTGTTAAAATGGTGAGCAATGGCAGGCTGATTGGTAACCGTTGTACCGTTGATAGTCATTTCTGATATAGGGGCTTTTTTATCGCTAATGTGGCGCCAGAATTTACCCGGGTCGTTTTTTATGAAGTTCGGCAGAGTTGTTTTGAAATAATAATCTTTTGAACGGCGTACAGCAAGGGCGAGGCTTTCTCTAAAATGGTTGATTGTGCTCTGCTGTGCGCGATGCTTTTTTAGCCTTTTGATTCGGCGTCTGAGATGAATGATACTGCGTGTCATCCAAGGCGTCTGCTTGCGAATGTTTTTGTATTTTACAGGTATGAAATTTTTAAGGCAATAGTGACACATTTTTTTAAACTGATTCCAGAGTGCGCAGGCGTCGGTTCCATCAAATTCGACAATGCATGTTTCAAGATGCTCAATAACTGAGGCGTCATCGGCACGTGTGAAGTCGATGATAGGATGTGCTTTACATGTTTTTGTCTCGGCAAGCGGTTTTATGGGAATGAAAACACTAACAAGATGATGATCTGAAAGTCCTGGTGCAACAGACACGTTGCAATCATGGAAAACATGGGGAACAAATGCAAGATCCAACACTGAATTATTCATGCGAAATTCGCGGGTTGGATCGCGAACCACTTGACACAAGTTGTGCGTGAACATAATGTCGAATACAATATCCACGTTTTTTTTGTACCCGGAACATGGCTGCAGACGTTCCCAGTCAACGCCAGGTATGTTGAAATCACCGAATAGCAATATTTTACTCTTTTTGTAATTTGACATGTGAACTTGTAACTTAGTTAGATAATCTTGTGTTACATTAGGAGGCCTGTAAACCGCATACAAAATAAAGCAATGTCCCCAGCAAAACAGTTTCATGCAAAGGCACTCAACATCAGGTACATCTTCTAGCGAAACAGCCTGTATATTATTTTTAATGAGTACTGCAACTCCTCCACCTCTCGAGGGCCTGTCCTTGCGAAATACCTTGTACGAGGGTGGAAAGATGAGGTCATCGGTAATCTCGCTGTGCAGCCAAGTTTCTGTTATAACCGCAACGTGAGGGTCATGTTGTAGGAGAAGGATTTCAAGCTGCTCGGTTTTATTGGCGACGCTTCGAGCGTTAACATTAATTATTCGGAGATGCTTATTCACTGTCACTGTCGCAATTCCTTTGTCGCCTCTATTACGTTTATGTTGGGGAAATCGGTATTTAGAAGCAGAGACCTTTTTATGGCTTAGAATTGCGTGATCTATGGAGTTGACTGCACCACTGAAGGCGTTAAGGGTCGTGTCTGTTTCGTACGATAGTTTTTTCGCAAAGGCACCTTGTCGTTCTTTTCATAGTCCCAAACGTAGGCTTGACTGTTGATAAAAATTTTGTCGAAAACTAACGAAACTTTGTCGCCTTTATCGCGGTTCGGCTTGGTACTGTTCCAGAGATTTCTTCTTATGTCTCTTGTTTTATAGGAAAAGTCTTCACCGATCGATATACCACTGTCTTTCAGTTTACGTCCTTGCTTTAGAATTTCGGTTTTTTGACGAGAGTCCAGGAGCTTGAATATAACTGGCCTAGTTTTGTTCTCTGCAGGTTTTCCCAAACGATGAATGCGCTCTATGGTAACTGGTGCGAGATCAAGTTTGTCTTGAATGATCTTTTGGTTAACATCACGCTCCAGGGACTCAGAAGTCTCGTCTTCTTCTTCTTTGAAGCCGTAAACAATTAAGTTCGATCTACGGCTGCGGTTTTCCAAATCATCTATTCTGTTTTCCAGGCTTTGAATTACACGATTCATAGATTCGAGCTGGTCTTGACAGAGAACGATTTTGGCTTCCAGTCTCGATACTGCGTCCAGTTTAGTTTCTATGTCAGTCAACCTTTTTTCTTTTATCTCTTTGATGTCTGCAGCTATATCTTCCAGTTGTTTTGAAAGTTGTGCATTATTGGGACCAGGATTTGTCTCAATATCACCATCCAGCACTAACAATTCTTTCAAGTGCAGAGCAACTCGATAGAAGAACCAACATATCCGTGGGCACGGCAGCAGAAATAGAAAGGGATCACTAGAACGAATACATTTTGCGTAGCGTTTCCTCACCTGCGGAATGAAGAGGAACGGATTAGGTGACCGCATCCCTGAAATGCCACCGTGCCCAGTGGGCGCGCCGGTCCCGAGTGGGTCATTTATAGGCTGGTGATGTGGTGGCGCTGTTCCTGGGTCATGCACGCTGTCATCGGTGCGTGTAGCCGCTGACTGTCTTATCATGAAATTCCAGGGCGTCGGATGAAGCACAGGATCCACGTGAAAGGCGGTGATGTTCTGGATGACGAACTCCTTTTCATGCACAGGCGGCCCGGCAAAGCAGCTGGCGGTGGCCAACAGCACACCGATCCACAACTGCGGAATGAAGAGGAACGGATTAGGTGACCGCATCCCTGAAATGCCACCGTGCCCAGTGGGCGCGCCGGTCCCGAGTGGGTCATTTATAGGCTGGTGATGTGGTGGCGCTGTTCCTGGGTCATGCACGCTGTCATCGGTGCGTGTAGCCGCTGACTGTCTTATCATGAAATTCCAGGGCGTCGGATGAAGCACAGGATCCACGTGAAAGGCGGTGATGTTCTGGATGACGAACTCCTTTTCATGCACAGGCGGCCCGGCGAAGCAGCTGGCGGTGGCCAACAGCACACCGATCCACAACTGCGGAATGAAGAGGAACGGATTAGGTGACCGCATCCCTGAAATGCCACCGTGCCCAGTGAATAAACGAACTGTAGTACGATGCTAATGAATTTTTTTTCATGGCGTCATGTCACCAAAATAAATTGGTTTTTGAGGAAAGGAAATGGCGCAGGATCTGTCTCACATATCTCGGCGGACACCTGAACCGCGCCGTAAGGGAAGGGAGGAAGGTGGGAGTGAAAGAAGAAAGAGAGAAAGAGGTGCCGTCTCCAGAATAATTTCGACCACCTGGGGATCTTTAACGTGCACTGACATCGCACAGCACACGGGCGCCTCTTGCGTTTCGCCTCCATCGAAACGCGGCCGCCGCGGTCGGGTTCGAACCCGGGTACTCCGGCTCGGTAGACGAGCGCCTTACCACTGAGCCACCGAAGTGTTTTTTTTTTTTTTGACTACGTAAGGTGGAGTCGAAAACCCATTTTCTAAGCGTTTCACCCACGGTGTAAGAGTTTCACCCCACAGAAGCCGAGCATCAGGTTAGGGGAGAGCTCATACCCATTGGAAAACATGTGAGTGCCCGGTGGCACTGGGGATCGAACCCTGAACCTCCTCCGCGTACGAGGCAGATGCTCAAACCACTAGGCCACCGCTGCGATCAAACCAGCTGGAACAGTCCGAAGAAGAAAGGTCAGCTGCTTGGTCCTCCGGGCTCAAGCATAGCTTATCTGCGCGTCGTGCAATGGCAGCGAGTACCGACTCGTTGTGACAGGCAGAGTGCACGCACCTGCAATCCAGGTTCCTGCCAGTGCGCGCGCTTTTCCTGAAGACACTAAGTGATATACCTCCGCCGTCTCCTTTTAAAACCATGTCCAAGAATGGCAGCCGTCCGTCGACTTCTTCGATCGCAAACTCTACTGCAGGTTAAACATACTGTCAAAGCGGCCTGCTTAACAGTATAAAAACGGTCATTCACGTGCTCGGGGGAACATCTGTGGGAGTGATGAGTGGGGAGGGAAGCCACGTGGCCAAAAAGAGCGCTAGCCGCGCCTACGAACGCTCGTCTCACGGCGGTGCAAGTGTCACGTACTCCTTTCGTACTCCTTTCCTGCTAAAATCCCCAGAGGGGATTGCAGTATTGATAAATAAATAAATAAAATAAATAAATTTCGCAGCGCCCCGACTGGAAACGGCGAGCGGGCAGAGAGCGCGTGACAGGCGTGCCGCTGTGTGACGCGCGCTAGCAGGCGTTGCTGGCGCTCTTTCTAAACGCGCGTTTTCTGTTTCGGTCGGCTGTGTGCGGCCCCAAGATTGCTTGTGCTGCAGCGGCAACGAGAATGACGTTTTCTAAATTTTTAAAACTGATATGGATATTACTTACGGGGGGGGGGGGGGCTACAAGCCTCTCAATAAATTAGTAGCCTAACGGTAATAGTTAAAAAGTAAAAAAATCTAAATTAGTCAACCAGCCTACTAGTTAACTAGCACGTCTTAGTCGTAGTCTGATACACTACACCGCTGACAGCGCGATGCCGAACAAAGCACTCTTCTAAATCAAAAAGCCTATTTGTATAAAATGCTAAAAAACAAAAAAAAGCCACGTGACAACACCTGCCCGCCTGCGCTCCGGTGCTCCCTGCTCCTCGCCACTTCGCTGATCCAGCGCGGGCGGGGCAGAGAATGACACGTGGCACGGGCTCCGCGGAGTGCCGCGATTTGCTAGACATTTGCTGTGCGCTCTATGCAGGCACGCAGCTTAGGAATGTCTCGAGAAAGGGCCCATTGTTTTAGCCACAGCGGCGAGGGTAATCGCGTTTTCTAGGTTATTAAAACTGATACGGCTATTATTAACGGCCGGCTACAAATCTCTAATTGCAATCAGACGCCTATCGGCAGTAGGTAAAAAGTGTACTATTAGAATTTAGTAAACAACTTTAGGAGTTAACTTGATTCCCCGGTTTTCTGAGGTTTGCCAATACTGATATTACTATGCCATAAAAAGTCTCCCTTTACCTAAACAAACCTACTTTTTAAAAATTAGTGGCGGGCTTCCCTGAAGCACCCGGTAGTATTATTGGACCTTGGGGTGACTTCCTTTACTCTCGCCGATGTTTAGCGGAAAGCGAGCCTGCCACACGGACTAATTCTTTGGCAGCGCTCGTTAACGCACCACTAAAACGAAGGCGTGTTCTTTCACATACATATTGCCGTAGTTGTGGAATCCGTCGTGCTCAAAGCTGCTGTACTTCAAACGGTGGCGTCGTGTATGCAAAGGACCGCTCCACATCAGGTTTATTATTTGAAACTGCGGCCCCTTGGTCATTCAAGCGCGGACATCAAGGTTATCCCTATTCCTTCCTGGAGACAAACCAACATTATACCATACCACATGGACATGCCAGAAAATAGACAAGCTACCCATAATTGAAAACGCGAGCGCGGGACACTGGGAGAGGATGCTATCCAGCGACATCCTGAAAGTCCAACAAGGACTAGTAAGGCGTGCACGCAGGGCAGCTACCCTCAGCGGAGAGAGCAAATAAACGTTTTCCACCACCACCAGCAACAAAGCGGAGGAAAAGAGCGCGTGTGCATGCTGGCGGGGTACTGGCCATCCTCTACGTCTCTACACTGGATTCGTTGCAGCCTCGAGGCAGCGGGATTATTTTCAGGCCCCACGACGGTGGTGACGGAGCCTCAAAAGAAGTCATCACCCGTTCCGAATTCTTAATCCGCACGGCCGACCGACGCTTAACAGGCTGGTCACGGGAACGCGGCATAACCGGAGAAAGGAAGTCGGCAAACGAATTAAAAAGAGCAAGCGACGACCTTCGGGCCGTCCCGTGCAAGCGAGAAGCCGCCGCGGCGCGGGTCAAGCAAGCGCGCCGTGATCGGCGGCTCCGGAAGCGGCTTGCGCCTCTCGTCGGAGGACGCGAGTGCTCGGTCACGCTGGCGCGGGGCCACTTTGCCCGCGCCGCTGGCTTCGTTGTCTTCCACGAGCGGAGTCGAGCACGCCGCCGATCGTTTGGCACGTTCGAACGGGCTCACTCGCCTCCTTGGCCCCGCTCCTCCTCCTCCATGCCTTCGTCGAGCATGGATCGCACGAGGCGCGAAGAGGTCTGCTCTTTTCAACGCCACTATCACTCGAACGGGCGCCTTACATGCGTGCCCCGATGAGCGGCTGTGCGGACTGATCATACGAGAACCCATTTATCGAGGTTATTTCCTGGTGCAGACGCTTCACACGTTAGCGTATCCTATAGCATCGTCATTTACGCGTGCTTCGCCTTGTGCGGACTTAGGATGCTTACGGCTGAATCGGGTGGGCCTCTTAGGTCACGCTTTGTGTGCATTCGCCTGCACAGTGTCGCTACCTTTTGGCGGGAGTGACAGCTCGTGGGAAACGACCAGCTTCCCAAGCCGCAAAACATACCAGGCTTAGTGGTATCCTGAGTTTATATTAAAGCGCAGCCAACCAAACACTGCCCACTTACACCCCAGAAGCACCCTGACTTTTTCTGGAACGCCACCCTCTCCTCCCCCCCCTCTTCACCCCCTTTCTTTCATGGTAAATAGATGGGTGACTACCCTTACACCCCCATACCCGCCTCCACTTTCAAGCTTTCCCGATAAATTAAGCCCGCGATACTTTGCTAACACTCCTCGAAACCTCGACAAGCATGTGGAGTAAAAACTGTGTTTCAGACCTCCATGCAGGGTAACGTATTCCTGGCGTTCGTCAGAGGCTGCAGTGAAGTCTTTCACATCCTCGGACACTTTGAATGGACAGACATAGTGCGTACTACATGGTCAAGGTCATCGAGGTCTAGCATCAGTACTCTGCTGTTGCGGGAAGCCCGCAAATTCAACACGCACACGTGCGCTCACGTGCTTGCACGCACACACACTAGAGAACTGTACGGGCTCGGGCCAGTACATAGAGGGCCTGTATCCGGACTTTTGATTCATTATTGCAGGGTGAAGTACACTTAGGGAGTTCTAGGAGCGATACGGATGAAACAGGGTTATGGTGTGGGATGAGATAAAAATATACTAAACCTTTATTTTCTTCTTTTTTGGTGCTTGCTATAGCTGCATTTTTCTCACACGAAAAAAATTACAAGCAATGCCTTTGTTTTGTGTGCGTGCTGCCCGGAACGTCTCAGAAATTAAGAATCCGGGCGCTAAAATCCTGGCAGAGAGTTCTTTGTTGACGCGGAATGATAAAAAGCTTTACTACGTTGCAATCGATGTCCCTCACAATGAAATATCCAAACAACCTTCTGACGTGCACGCCCGGCCATGCTGAACGATACAAGTTAAATGGCACCTTTGAATGATTGAAGAGCAGCAGCGAAAGACCGCTCTCCGATTCTAAGCGCAAAATCAAGCAGCCCATCTTGCGCTCACAGTGCTGTCGGAAAATGGCATTACGCAGTAGGGTATTAAGCGATAAGAACGAATTTAGTTGTCGCCGGCCTTCCCACGAAGCCATAGTCCGGAAGGTTTCCTCGACATGCCGTTTTATACATAGCGTGTTCGCTTCGTCGACGGCCATTTCACAAAACTGTTTGCGTTTGTGTCATGAGAAACACCGTCGTTGCGCGCCTGCTTTGCGTTCAGTAATTTCTGCTCGATTCCTTTTCCCCTTAGGTTCATCTTCATTCTAACTCCCTTGGCTTTTTCACTGCCTCACTTAGATAACTGAAGCTGCCCTAGGTAAAGCGTAGCTGGCGTACGGCGAATGTTTGGTATCTATACTCACACATATTTTGCCCGGATATATGTTTAACCCACAGGCACGAGTTGAAACATACCATTTTTTTTACAAACCAGCTTGCAGGCCTGGAACTTCCATGTAAGGCGGTTGTAATCTTCCCAAAAAGTTACGCTAACGGTTTAACACTCCTACATGGTAACGTTCGGCGAAATTTGTTCAGTGAAGCAGCTTTCGATGCGGCATAAACACCCTGAACTAGCTGCACTTTCGGAAGGTTACATGAAGGGAGAGCTTCTGGCTGAGCAGCAACCCAGGTGCAGACCAGCGTTTTTACTCTGTGTTTGGGACGAATAACCTCATCGGCAAATGCACCATAAAATCCAACCCAACAAAAGTATCTGATGCAGAGGAAGAAGCCGTCGCCGGAATGTCACGCACACCGGTTGAATACCGGCGACCAAGCTGAGGAGAGGGGATAGTTGTTGCCTTGCTGTCGTGGGCTACCTATTTTCCCACAGCAGAACCGCCCCATCGGGATGGGTTAGTCAGAACTACGCGCAAACAAGATCATCGTTCAAGAAAACGAGTAATCATCATCATCAGTAGCAGCAGCCTGACTACGCCCACTGCAGCTAGGACAAAGGCTTCTCCCGTATCTCTCCAATTAATCCTGTCCTGTGCCAGCTGCGGCCATCTTATCCCCGCAAACTTCTTAATCTCATCCGCCCACTAACTTCCTGCCGCCGCCTGATATGCTTGCCTTCTCTTGGAATCCAGTCCGTTATCCTTAAGGACCATCGGTTATATTGCCTTCGCATTACGTGCCTTGACCAAGCCCATTTCTTCCTCTTGATTTCGACTAGGATGTCATTAACCCGCGTTTGTTTCCTCACCCACTCCGCCCGCTTCCGACCTCTTAACGTTACACCTATCATTTTTCTTTCCATAGCTCGCTGCGTTGTCCTCAACTTAAGCTGAACCCTCTTTGTTAGCCTCCACGTTTCTGCCCCATAGGCGAGTACCGGTAAGAGACAGCTGTTGTCTACTTTTCTCTTGAGGGGTGTTTGTAAACTGTCATTCATGATCTGAGAGAACTTGCCAAATGCGCCCCCATTCTTATTCTTTAAGTTATTTCCCTGTCATGATTCGTATCAGCGGTCACGGCCTGCCCTAAGTAGACATAATCTCTTACTACTTCCAGCACCTCGCTACCAATGGCGAACTGCTGTTCCCTTGCTAGACTGTTGAACATTACTTTGGTTTCCTGCATGTTAATCTTTAGCCCCACCGTTCTGCTGTGCCTGTCTAACTCACTGATCATTCTTTGTAGTTCATATCCTGGGTGACTTAGCAAGGCAATGTCATCAGCGAAACGCAGATTACTAAGGTATCTCCATTAGCTCTTAACCCCAACTGATCCCAATGCAGGCCTCTGAATACCACCTCTAAACAGGCGGTGAATATTATTGGCGAGATCGTGTCTCCCTGCCTGACGCAATTCCTTATCGGGATTGTATTGCTGACTTTATGGAGGACTATGGTGGTTATGCATCCGTTAAATATATCTTGCAGTATTTTTACATAAGACTCATCTACACAATGATTCCGTAATGCCTGCATGGCTGCGGAGGTTTCGACTGAGTCAAATGCTTCCTTGTAATCTATACGGGTTGGTTATATTCTGCGCATTTCTCTATTACCTAATTGACCATTTCAATATGGTTTATTGCCGAGTAGCCTTTACGAAATTATTCCTGATCATTCAAGACTAAAGTTTTTCTTCCTCTATTAGCGATTACCTTAGTAAATACCTTGTAGGCAACTGACAGTAAGCTGATCGAGCTGAAATGTTTTCTGTCGTTCGGACGTCTGCTTTCTTACGGACTAAAATTATGTTATCGTTTTACCAAGCTTCCGGTACGCTCGAGATCATAAGGCATTGCGTATGCAAGGTGGCTAGTTTTTATAGAACGATCTCCCCATCGTCCTTCAACAGCTCTTCTATTACCTGAACCTCACCAGCTGATTTCCCCATTTGCATTGCTCCTGAGGCTCTCTTTATTTCTTCTTTCGTTGCTCGCGGGATGTCCCATTGCTGTACGCTACTGCCTCTCTGTCCGTGGCGTCCTGATTACATTGGCTGCTGTATAGATTTATGTATAATTCTTCAGCTACTTTGACTATCTTATCCATATTGCTAATGAAATTGCCCTCTTTGTCTTTTACTGCGTACATTTGGTTTTTTTTTCAATGCCTAATTTTCTATTCACCACTTTTAAGATACCTGCGTTCATTAGAGCATGCTCGATTCTCTCCATATTAGACTTCCTTATGTCGGTTACTTTGCTCTTATTGATTACCTATGATAGCTCTGCCAGTTCTATTCTGTATGTGGGGTAAGAGGCTTTCATGCTTTGGCGTTTCTTAATCAAATATTTCGTCTCCAGAGAGAGCTGGTCGGTATCCTGTCTAACCATCCTGCCGCCTACTTCTACTACGCACTCCGCAATGATAGCTGTGAGATCAACTTTCAATACTTGAGCATTAAGGTCGTCGTCCTCAGTTAGAGACGAATATCTTTTCTGCAGCGATATCCTGAATTCCTCTACTTTCCCTCTTACCACTAACTCATTAATGGGCCTCCGCTTCACCGATTTCTTCCCTTCCCTCTTCAGGTCTAAACTAATTCGAGACCTTACCATTGACGAACCCGAATAGGCGAACCCATCTCATCTTCTGTATTTTTCTCTTCACCAAACTAATTTCTCCAAACGTTCTTCCGATCCCAGCGCATTTGCCAGCCCGTTTTTACCGGTGTTGTGTGCGTCTGCTTGCATGCATTGAGTAATTAACCTATTGCGCTACTGCAGGAAACGAGCCCACGCCGGGCCTCCCGTTGGGCTTCGCGGGCCGAGCCTGGGCTCATTAAACCGATATTTAGCGGGCCTGGGCCGTGCTCGGGCTTTGAGCCTCAGGCTCGGCTCGGGCCTAGGCCTCAAAATGAGGCCCGTGCAGCGCTCTAACATATACACACACACGAACTAGAACGTTAGTAAGTCGATTCGACAGCTCTATTTTTCTGCAGCCAGCGTCGCGAGGAAGTACTTTGCCAGATGAAAAAATAAAAACAAAAACTAAGCACGCTGTAGCTGACAACTGCAGCTCAAATACTGACTAAAGTAGCCCACTGAGTCTAGGTCTGTGATGCTGGTGCTACACTGGTGACACCGCTCCATTTTGGCTCCCGTGAAAGCCCGATAGTGAAAGCTAAGCAAAGGGAGCTGTCACAGCCAAACATCAAATAGTGATATGGAGAAGGTGGAGGAGGGGGAGGATAGAGGAGAAGTGGGGGGGGGGGGGGGATCACCTTAGTGTTAGTCTAAAATAAACGGCTTTGATGATGATTTCGAGCGCCTGGTAGATCACGAAGTGCAAGAAAAGAGATCCTGTGCCGAGTCTGAAATCCGGCCAGCATGAAATGTTGCTTGATGGCAGTTCCAGCAAGTTGGTGCGGCATGATTTGAAAGTTATAGAACAGTAGCACGGGCATGAAAAAAGCAGGAGGCACACGTACGAGCGTCGTGTACCTCCTCTTGCACATCTCTATAATTTTCAGATCTCTTATTTCAGTTTTTATTCGTATTTGTCATCGCAACTCGTGTTATGCGTTTTGCATAACACCCTTTAGCCCTATACCCCTTCATCCCTTTGCTATACCCTTCATCCAGACTTTCAGTCTCGCTCGCACCTCTGCTGCCACCCATACACTCCGCGGTCACACTGGCTGCCGCGCAAGCCTTCCTTCTACTGAAAGTCGTGCATATCGAAACTGATCACACAGTCTCGCCGCGTTCTCTCTGGCCTTCGCCACATGCATCCATTTTCATCTCACCTCACAGCAGAAGCACTAGCTCCCTACTGCGCAGTGAAGGGCACCACTGTCGTTATTGCTTTCGCTTAATCATCCCTCATTTGCAGGATTTTCCTTAGCCGAAAGCAGAAATGAGCATGAAATGGCTACAATATAGCCCTGGCAACGCCATCTGTTCTCCACACTGAATGAGCCTTCATCGCCATCTTCTCTTACTGAGAACACTTCGCCTCCTCGTCCTTCATTCTTTGGCACGGACGGCGCAAGCACTACGTCTTGCGTGTTCGGGCTCCACCGTGCTTGCGCGTGTGCCATTATACGTCAGGAATATTCTAGAACGGTCTAGATCCGCGGGCGTCGTCACATGACGCGGCCCCAATCGACGCACTGTGTGTGGCGAGGTGCATAAAAGGGGAAAACGCCTGCACTATGCCTCACGAAAGAGTCTTACGAGAAGCTCCGTGAAGATCAGCCATGTTCACGCAAGTCGAACTCGATGACAGCAACGCGACGCGCGCGCGGTCGGCGAAGCCAATTACGCGGGTGTGTCCCGATCGCCTCGAGGCCCGGCAAATGCGCGCGGCGCACCTGCGGGCGAATACCACATCCCAGCGGGTTGCCGTCGACGCCCAAGAGGCCGCCCGGTCGGCAGGCAAGGCATGCCACGAGCGGACTTCGAACGGCAGATTCGCGGCAAAAAGTGTGCCCCTTCTGTCACAAGATTCGCCTCGCTTGCCGACAGCAGCACCCCCGTCACGCTTGGGCGCGGAACGCACTGCGCCTGCCGAAGGCACGTCGCGGACGCGTATACAGGCACGCATACAGTGCAAATCGTTACTTCGCGAAGAGCAGCTATCAGAAGTTATTTTCAGGGAAATGCAGCAAGCGTGAGTAGGCTTCAGTTTGTTTCATTCTTGATGCTAAACAATAGATAACGGCTTATAAGACCGGATGCTGGCTGTTTCTAGTCCTGAATAGCGTCAGTTGCTACTTTTCTCGAGCATATTATTCTTATTACTAGTGATTTATTTCAAAATCAAATACAAAAGGGAAGGAAATCGATTTCGCTGGCCACGGCATCTGCTATCGTTGCCTGAAGCACCTGAGCTGCGGCCAGCGGATATAAAAGGGGAAGAAGAGAAGGAGAGAGGGGAACGAAAGAGGGAAGGGACAGAAAGAAAGGGGAGTGGATGGAGAAACAACATAAAACTGTAAAATACACCTACATAGTACCAAGCCGGCCGCGATAGTCTATTCCGAAAGGGTAACACAGCCGGATGGAGTAGAGTTTCGCAATGAGCCCGCGCGCGTCTTTCCACTAGAATGATTTCGTCAAGCGCAAGCACGTCGAGAAAAATTTGTCACTATTTGCCACTCCGCACCTGAAATGTCCGGGGGGCACGCGTGCTGCCTGGGGAAGAGTGAGCACATGAACACTTTATGCACCGACCGCACGCGTGAACTGTCAAGCACAGAAAGAAAAATAAAACGCACGCGTGCGCGCATATGAGTCTCCAGATTTGATGTGGTGAGTCGCCACATGGCGCTGCAGTGCAGGGCACTTCCTCGCGGCCTGCTGCTTCTAAGCAGAGTCGGCGACCGTCCGATCACTCCGCGGAAGAGCGCACTGATGGCGTTAGGGCGCTCCCGAGAGCGGCGCCGACACGATGGGTATACCGTCGCCTCCCCCGCAGCATACACGATCGCTGTTATTCAGTATTGTAACCTGGTAACTCCTAAACGAAGAAGGTAACGCAGGAGATCCTCTCTAGTAGGCCTCATGTCGTGGCCTGTGTTTGACAAATGCTTTGCAAAAATCCTGTCCGCATACCATGGAGCGCAGTTTTTATCAACAGACTGCGAGGTTGAAAGAAAGTGGTTATCCGGAGCAGATCATCATCTCGGTGGCTGAACGAATCTACAGGGAAGTGAAAAGTAAAAGTAAGGGAGGTGTGAAAGCCTCGGCTGAGAGCGAACAGAAACGAAACCTGGTTGTAGTACCCTATTTGAACAGCATCTCCCACAATTTGAAACAGATAGGCAATAAAGTGAAGTTGAGAGTACTGTTTTCAGCCCCGGAAAAGCTGTCAAAGCATTGCAAGCTTACTCAGACGTGTGGTACACCACGTGTGCAGTGCTCCAAAAAACATCGGACTTCGTTTGTATCTTGTACTAAAGGTGTTGTGTATCAGATTCTGTTAAGCTGCGGGAAAGTTTATATAGGACAAACGGGCTGATGCCTTAACAACCGACTCCGAGAACACAACAATAATTATGACAATCTGCGCAAGAGAAACATACGAGAAGGAAATCTCCCTGTGCACTGCAGCGAATGCAATAAGTGCATACCACGGTTCCAGCAAACTACGATTTTAAGTAGAAGCAGCGATCTGACCACGAGGGAGATTATCGAGGCAAAAGCCATCGAACAGAAAGGGGACATGTGCGTCAGCGCTGCGTCCATAGTGCTCCTGGATAAAGAACTTGGATTCTTGCAGGCCGCAGGCGCGCACCCGTAAAGTTGGACACTCCTTAAGCGGGTGGGATAATATGGGTTTTATGCTGTCTAGATAATGTGTTTTTATGCCGTTTCAGTCCTGTCTTTTGTCATTTTATTTTCTTTTACTTTTTTGACAACGGGAGCCCATTTACAGCTTCACCCTGATTTTGCGTTTTGGTATCAAACATCTTTTTGAAAGAGTCTTCCATTGTTGTTTCTTCACCGTTGTTGATCATGACACCCTTTAGATGGTTTTAAGCGACACGTGTCTTAAGAAAAAAGGTGGGCGTTGCACAAATCTAACCCGTTTCATCTGATTGACCTCCTTCTCAGGATTCCTCAGTGTTTTCAATCACGTTCTTTATCAGGGTTTATCTAGAGTATCAGTGATTTTGGATGGCACATGTAGTAGGACGTTTTGACATCTTCTGAGTCACATGTTAGAAATTCTTTTTATAAAAGTAGCTTATTTTTCTAATAAAGCTCAGTTGAAAGTCAGCGCTGTGTTTCGTTCCCTTTTCTGTCCGTCCTTGTTTCGTGTGCACTGCTAACACCTACATCTGATTTGTGGTCGAAGTGCTTTTTTTTCAGTTCGAACATCTCTCATGTGGAATGTGTTAGAACTATAACTATTGGGAGACTATCGCCGCGGAAGAACATGAGCAGGCTTCGGCTCTTATCTTTTGCCGTCGCCCACCTAAAGAGGTATTCCTCCCAGGTGGCCGTGAGTTCCACATCCTTTAGTAGTATCATCCTTGGTGTCTGTGTCGTCCATGCCCACGTGGCAGCCGCAAGTTGCAGACGAGATTGCAGTTCTTCACAGCGGGATAATATCAGTCGTGGGCGGATTTCGTCTGGCTAATAGATATTATTGTGCGGAAACAAAACGTAGACGATATCGTCTGTATGATAAGAAGCATTAATGTATTTTGCACGACGCCATGTTTCTTCTTTATCATAACAGGTGTGCTCATACATTTCTCTTCATCTGTAAAAAACGGTAACGTATACTTGGGCCATGCTCTTGCTCGCGATTTCGTTAAGTTTGCGATTTCACGCTAGGCGCCATTCATAGATGTATATTAGTTCCAGAGTTTGCGTGCACTGTATAAATTTCAATTTTTAATTTCTTAATAAGCCAGCAAAACACAATTGTTTATGCTCCCGTTTACAAAGACACAATACTAGTCCGAAAAATCCACCGAACGGCCGGTGTTTTTAGTAATTAATTAAAACTTAGCTGAAACACTCAGTAAAGTGGCATAGCTTCCTGTTTTTCGATACGGTTGGCGCCGCACGGTTATTCATGCTATAATTCACTAAAACTTTGCACCTTTTCAGAAACGACAACTTGCGTAAGAAACTCGGGGGCTGGATTCGCGGAGTGTTCGCGCCCATAAGAAAGCCCGGTGCCGTTGCTACAGCGCATTCGGTTCCCGTGATCAGCCAACTTGCGGGTGCGAGCCAATCACGAACAGTTCCCACGTGCGCGCAGCTTTGCGAATTCACTTCCTCTCTTCCCCTCTCCCTCGACCCCCCCCCCCCCCCCCCCCCCCCCCGCCGCTGAACTTTCGGCAGCAGACCTAACTTCCGCGACACTGCGCGGTTCCTATGAGATAGAGTCATGCCACGCCACATTGGAGTTGACACCGATTACACGCGCTAAGTGAGCGAGGTCGCACCCGTGCAGCTTCTCTCGCCATCCGCAAGCCGGTCGGAGTGTTGTAAGTAGCGCCCGTCTATATCCTCGCGCAGCTGCCAGCAGTGACCCCACCTGTCAATGAAGAGGCACACGTAACCAGCGCGCGTGTGCTTCTAATCGTGAAACCGGTCTATACCGGGTTCGAGCACGAGTTCCACACTGGGCGCCGCGAACGAAATTCCGCTGACCGAGTGCGCGGCCGGCTCGCATCGCTCGGAAGCGAATGAACAAGCCGTGAGAACCGCCGTACGGATAATCTCGCCCGCGCGTTCCATGCCGCTCACGACTGGGGAGAGAGTAAAGCACAACGAACATAGAGAAAACTGCGGAGCGTCTTCGGGCCGACCCGCTGAACACGTCACGGTCGAAATATATATGAAAAAAAAAAAAAGCATCTGAGCCAGCCAACGTCATAGACGCCCGCAGACCGAGATGGCATGATTCGTGCGATTCATCGTCATGCAGCCAAGTTTCCGCGCTTTCCGGTAAACGCTGAGGTCACGCCACGCTCTCGGCCGCGAATAGCGTTCCGCGTGCACCGCGGCACTGTACGCGCGATGGAGCACGCGATATATACCACGTGGTGTAACAGCGCTCCTTCCTGTGTATATAGTTTACCGCGTATCAATTCGATACATAAAAATGGCAATAGATAAGTCTGCCTGCAACCTAGAAATAAGAATACATCACACACTGGCTAGTGACGCGTTGCTTGCAACGACATGGCGCCGGCCGCCGTGCTGCCAGCTCATGTACCACTCGCTAGAGGCTTCGTTAGACCTGGACGGCTTAGCATCGAAGCCGCAGCGAGCGGTGCTTTGGAACTAGCCACTACCTATTATAAGATGTCCAGCCTTGTTAGCAGCACACTGAGAACAGAATAATCGCTCATTCAAATTAAGGTACAATTGGTTTCTCCAACGCCTTCGGTACCGAGGCAAGCGAAGCATGCCAGTCGAGAGCCGCCGCTAGCTAGCAGTCAAGTTTGGCTTCATCGCATGACAGCAATATAGCATAGAAAATGAGTACCGGTGACAACCCTGAAGCACACCCCACGTTCACTTCCTCACGGGGTTTCACATCGCTAGCGCTGCCAGCAATTTCTCAACGCCACGAAGCCGACCCGCCTCCACGCGACAAGCAACCGAAGGGCCTCGTTAGGAGAAGCGCCACTTGCAGGGGCACGGCGCGGAGTTCGATATTTCTAGCGACCGGCGAAATTAGAGTTCGATATACTAAGCACCTCTCCTATACTTTTAACGCGGCATTTTCAAGGGATAATTTGTGTATTCGATATAGCGAATACTTCGAAATATCCGGGTTCGATATATCTGGGCTCGAGTAATTGCAGCGTGTTCGCTTCCGTTGCAATCTTTCCTTTCGGAGAGCCGCGCTTTCTACATCGTACTGTTGGATGTGCGCTTACTTCACTTACTACTCGTCGCTTACAGTGCGACAACACCTTGAGTAGCACATACAACAGTTATAGGCTGTAACACTGTAACGTTGAAGCAGCTCCCTTCTGCTCTTTCGCCCCCATTCACCCTGATACGTAATAAACGCATCACGGTGGTCTTGACCACGCCAAGACTGGGTTTCGGCTAAATTTGGCACTCCAAGCAGCGTCGCAGTATGGTAATAAAACATACATACAGCTAAGATGACTGAGATAGTTTTTTTTTTTTTATTCCTATTTCTTCGTCAGCTTTTCCCGCAATTCCGACGGTCGTCGCAGCAAGCCACGAAGCTGCGGACATGTTGTCCAGGGCCCTATGATCACGTTTTCTGTCCCTTATTTACTTTAGATGCACCAAATTCATCTTGTATACATCAGCCTATTCCTTCCAGCAGCTTTTCCATGTCTTTTTCTCATTGTGCCCTAAGCGGTTTGTATTCATCATCAGCAGCACCTCTCGTTAGTAAGCTTATTGCAACTCTGAAGCTGCCAAAACGAGCTCTGAAAATTTAGTTAGTTAGTTAGTTAGTTAGTTAGTTAGTTAGTTAGTTAGTTAGTTAGTTAGTTAGTTAGTTAGTTAGTTAGTTAGTTAGTTAGTTAGTTAGTTAGTTAGTTAGTTAGTTAGTTAGCTAGTTAGTTAGTTAGTTAGTTCTCAACATTTACAGGAAGACTTTTTTGCCCGCGCAAGATGTAAGAGGCACTGTAACACGCCCCGCATTGCACTCGACTTTATTAAGTCACAAATGAGACTTAGCCGCCGCGGTGGCTCAGTGGTTATGATGCTCGGCTGCTGACCCGAAAGACGTGGGTTTGATCCCGGCCGCGGCGGTCGAATCCTAGACATTCTAGAGACGAAATTCTAGAGGCCCATGTACTATGTGATGTCAGTGCACGTTAAAGAACCCCAGGTCCCTCATAGCCTGAGTCGCTTTGGGACGTTAAACCCCCCTAAACCATAAACAAATGAGATTAACAGGCATAAGTCAAAGGGAACAAAGCCTGAACAAGCGAAAAGCAGTATCGCAAATTCAAGATCACTTGCAACCGCACATAACTTAACGCGTTGACAATGGCTTGCCAAAATGCTCATCGCTTGAGAGGAGAAAGAAGAAAATTCACAGGCAGTCTTACGATTTGATGCTATAAATCTTTATTACCAGTATTTGTTGCACATTTCGCTTTTACAATGATCGCCCTCCCGTTGCGCCTTTGAATTGTATTTCGCCGTCAGTTTTTCGTTCCGATGCTGTGTGCGCTTCCCGTGGGTATAATTTTTGTATGACCAGTAAAGCAGTGTGTCTGAGTGGATACGCCACAAACTGCACGAAATAGAAAAGAGCAGGCACACTGGAAAGGTTCCACTTTACTAGCCGCGGTGGCTCGGAGGCGTACGGAGGGTGCAAGCGAGTGGATGGTTGGTGGGTCGGGTTTTCTGGAGGGTGTAGGTGGGCGTGCTTCTCTAAGGTGAAAGTGGGTTAGTTGGTGGTGGGTGGCGGCGTCTGGACGGTGAAGGTGGGCAGAGGGAAAAGGTGGGCGGGTAGCGGGTGGAGGCTTGTTGGAGGGCGAAGGTGCGTTGTTGGTGGCAGTGCGTGCAGCATCTGGAGGTTTATAGTGGGTTTTTGGTAATGGGTGGCGGATTCTAGAAGGTGGAGGGCAAAGGTGGGTGGTATCGGGTGGAGGCCTCCTGGAGGGTGGCGGCGGCATCACACAACACCAGACGGACAGATTTTGAAAAGGTGAGGGTAATAATGGCAACGCATTAAAATACCTGATTTTCAGTGCGCATTCAAATGAATGGGAAAATTTTCCTCACAGAAATGGTCAAAAAACGCGGATGCGTGTCGCCTTAAATTAAGAACGGATGCAATATGTGACCATTTCGTTTTTTTTTTTTGTTTTTGCTTGTACGATACGATGTTTGTTTTTTTTTTTTAATTCGCCATCACTTTACATGTTATGTTGCAGATTTAACCCGGTGTTAAACCACTAAGTTACACTGATTTCGCAGCACAGTGGCACTATAATTGTCGTTAATATGGGTTTTGAGGCTGCATGCATCTCAATTACTGCCAAGTTTTAATAAAAAAGAATGCTACGAGGGGATGAATATATCCCTTCTGTCCTTCTCACCTGTGATACTATCAGTGATCGTGCGTTTCCCGGCACCATCTACGCGGGTCCGCCAGGCACACGTCCGCGCTTAGTAATTTGTTACGTCATGTCCCCTGGGTAATATTCCAGCGGAGCAAGGGTGCGTGATCCTCACCGGCAAAAACCGTCCAGACACTGAAGTACTGATGCAAAAAAACGTAAAACACAGAGCTCCCTGCTCTACTCGGTTCTGCTGCAGCCAGCGGTCGCTTCTAGAATTCGATTACAGTGTTCGAAGAGCACTGACTCTCTCTCGCAACGCGCAATCAGTGCCTTCAATTTATGGCCTCCATCTGCCAACAGAAGCGCGCCTCTCGGGTTCGCATGCAACCGGTACTTGCGCATCGCGGCAGCGTCGCTTATTTGTCCCGGCTTCGCTTCCACCGGCCTCCCCTTTCGTGCACCGGCCGACAGCAATTTCACGGAGCGACGTCGCCGAGACGCCACGCGGCGCCCGTCGGCATTTCGGTGCACGTTAAACATCCCATGCCACTTCCTACAGCTTCCCGCTGTACCGTCCCTTTCTTGCCGGCTAGTCTTGCGACGCTGTAAACGCCTCCCTCGTACTTTTGCTTTCTTTCTTTCATCTGCCCTCACCCTCTTCCTTTGCTTTCAACTCCCAGCGAATCGGGCCGCGGTCAAACGTTCCCGTGTGGGCAGACATTAGAGGCCCTCCGTGCCGCCGGATAAGTAGCGGGAGGATGCGTACTGCTCTGCAAACAGGATTTCGTTTTCCAAACCCATTCTTTGGCCAACTACGCCGTCGGCATGCGAACGAGCGAGCGTTGCGTCAACGGAGTCACGATTAGCGGCGGCCATTCTGCTTTGCAGCCGCGGCTTCCCGGCCGCGTAACAATGGTGATGGGCGGTCTTTGAAACCGCGTCCTTCCTCGAAAAGAAATTGAAGCCATCCGGAAAGACATTTCACCGGCGCCGTGCTCCGGAAAGAGAAAACGTAACAATACACAGACGTCTGGAGAGATGAACTGGTTTCTTCATTGTAACGGTTCTCACGTTTTCCTACCGTGTTCCTCGCAGATGGTCCTGTCAGCGCCCAAAGGACTTCATTTGTCACCCCGCGCCTCGAGGGTCTCGGACGCCTCGCGGGGGACTGCGTGGAGCAGCCGCGAGCAGTGGGGGCCCCGAGAAATGTGCCCAATCATATCTCATCCTGTGTCCTAAATAGAAACGCAGGGATATCCACCGCCTGCCTACCTGCTCCAGTAGAAGAAAACAAAGGAAACAATAGTTTCTTGTTGTATCGGTGGTTCTGCGGCATATTATGGTCCCCACTGATACTTAGTGCTTAGGTGTCGAACTGCGTTTCGTCAGGTGATAAAATTTTGCAATAAAACGTTGTGTTTCACTGCTTGCTCAATCGACTTTCCAAGTGTTGTGACCTCCGCAGAACTAGTGAAACAAAGTGGAGAAAATGAATATCTTAAGCTCCGTTTCCGAACTCAGATATCCTGATTATGTGTGAAGTGCCTATTTAGAGAAGCCACTTCGACTTTTATTGCTTTTTTTATTGTTCTGGTTGTGGACAGCAGCAGACTGCGAGGAGCCATGTCATATACTCTGCGTTCTGTCGTGTGTGTGTTACTCCGTTGTCTTTCAAATAAGCAAACTGACGAAAAGCAGCCAGCGATTTCTGAGATATGTTATAAATATCGAGTAGTCTCACGATTGGCAAAATTTCTTCTCTGGGTCCGGCGACGGAAGAGTTTCAAATAAACGTTGGCAGAATCAAGACAGTTTTGCGAGGCGCCAAGAAACAAAGATAAAAATGCGCGAGTCAACCGCGGCCAAAGCCACGTGCGCTCGCAGCGTCGGGATTAACCGTATACATACCCCAGTGGCAACTAGCCCAGCACGGTTCCCCGATTTCCGCGCGAAGCAGAAGACACATTGCGCGGCTGTACGGAGGAGCCATGTTTGCAGAAGCTTTGTTCCATAATGTGCGTCGGGGATGGACGACCGCGGTTGTTTCGGGTTCCCGGCCGCTCCCTGGCGCCATTTCGTGAAAGGTGAGTGCCGGTCGGACCGGAAACGGACGTCCCGGCCGACGCAGCTGGTCGTGCCCGGTCGCTGCAAAACTGTCGGCCTGACCCCGGAAGTGGTCCGGGACGCGCAGCCTGCAGTGCAAACGGGGCTCGGCCGGGGGCTGCGGCGCGTCGTGACTGCTGCTCGCCCGCGGCAGCTTCGCCTCCGGCCAGCGGGCCCACGCGCCGCAGGGCGTGGGCCGCCGCGGCCGGTATCGGTCGCTGAGCGTGACAAACGGGTGCACGGCAATTTGCAGCGCGCCGCCACCTGTTGCCGCCGGTTATACCGAGAGAAGCCAGGTATAGACGAAAGAAAGCAGAAGTCTACACCATGAAGAGCCCCTGCAAGATCAACATAACAAGAGCTTGGTTTCAGTCACGAGAGCCGCTGGGATGTGCACCCGTTATATGTGAGCTAATAAACCCTTGGATGGATAAAAAAAATAAATATGCACTTATTCGCGAGCGTGAGTGATTTAGATACGCTGCCAATCTTTATGTCTCGACTTGTGTAAAGCAACGCATGAGCGCCTGCGAAGAAATGAGATCGAGCGCCGTATAATTTCCAGCGCACTGAGGTTACCGTGGACCGGCCTCCGGTGATTCTTTTCCCTTTATTAGGCACAATGCTTCTTTGCTAGAATCACTGAACTGGGCATATCGCTACTTGCCCCGGCCAGTCGGCGAAGCGAATGATACCACGCAAAAGGAAGCCGTACAGAAAGAATGGGTGCACTATTAGGCTGCAAAGGCCAGGAGTGAAGGAGAGCGCGGCTCCACGCCTTCACAGCCACGTGACGCTGAGCAACGTCAGGAAGTTGTAGCGCATCCATACTAGTTATTGATTGTTACACTGCAGCCTATGGTTTGGCAGCCAAGCGGAAGACAGCTGGGGCTCTTTCCATTTCACTTTTTTTTTTCATGGTAGATAAGGTGATCGCCATGGCAGCATTTGTGCAGGGCAAATCACTTTCTTCGGCTGGAGCTCGACAGGCGAACGCCGACCAGAGGCGGGTGCGGCTCGCCATGCCTGCTGTTGCAACAGCAAGGGAGCACCAGCGCATGGTGTGGCCCCGGGGAGCGCTATCGGGGCGCCCAACCCTGGCCTGCGTGACAGAGGCCACTCAGCCGCCTATTCTGAGCCCTACCCTTTCGTCACGGATCATCGCCGCATCCCAGCGGAGGTGCCCGAACGTTTGCACTTCTGTCAAGCGTCCCAGCGCGCCGGTCGCTGTCATCCTGTTTCCCTCTTCTTTTGTGTTTGGCCCGCTTCGCGGCGGCCGCCGGGGGCGAGTGATGCCGCCACCCGGAAAACGTCACCGGGCGAAACCCTGACCTTTCGCCCCAACTCTTCAATTCGTTCGGAAGCCGCCAGCGCCGTAGGTGGCTGCCCATTTGCGTCTCGTGCTTATAAGCGGCCAAGAACAAACACCTAAACGACATCATTTGAAAGCAGTTGCCGTTTTTAAGTCGAGGGCAAGCGCGCGAGATACTTCATGCAAGCAGTCAGCTTGACCGACCCTACGCGACCAGACAGGCGCCCCACACGTGTACGTAGGAGTCTTGAATCTGCCGCCCGTGTGCGTGCGGCCGCGAGCCAAATCGAGGAACGAGGAAAACATCGCGCCAGGGAACCAGAGATTCTTCTCCAGACGTTGTCACCGGAACTGTTTGTGATCATGCCTGGAGGCCCTTCCGACTACTTGCAACCGACCTGACGCATTCGTGTCGGCGCTGTGACACCGTGATGCGTTTACACCAGTCCACGATCGCGTCAGCGGCGCCCCAATGTATTCGAAGATTTGCGGTCTCTGGACCGGCGCATGTCTCCTGTTCTGCATGCAGTTTATTTTGAGCGAAAGTGTAGGAAACCGTATAGTTTGACCGGAGAAAAAATATTGCTGAAGAAGAGAAGGTTACTGTGGCCAGTAGGGCGAGACGGGTATAGTACTTTCATCCGGCGAATAAAGCAGCGCGAAGGACGGCGAAGGGCTATGGAAGACAGCGCTGGCACGTACGCCACTCGTGTGGTCCCTCTCTGTCCTTCGGCGTTGCTTTGTTCCGAGATGAACAACAAATCAGAGAACGGCTTTTGGACTTGACCTCTACCGCCGATGATCCACATACCGTTACCGAAGCTGCTGGCTGAGGGCCACAATCCCACTTACCGACAAAAACGCAAATGATACGTTTGAAGCGGTAGTTTGGGCAAGTTGGTCCATCTCTAATTGGGAATGGCCGTAGTGCAAACGAGAAACAAGAATGCAAAGAAAGGATCACAAAATGGTTCTTGTTTTGTGTTCCTTTAATTGTGTCCTTGCTTCTTGTTTAGGCTGTAACCGTTCCCAATAGAGGCACTCCGTATACCCGGTCGACCAGCGCTCAAAGTCCCAAGACAATGTGCTCAAATTAATAAATTTTGGAGCAAAGACGAATAAATGGTAGGCTTATGCCAGACCTCTATGCAGGTCACCTCCTCCTAAATTTTTTTTTTTTTTTCAACTTGGATGTGACCTCAACCTTATGGAAATGAAGCAGGGGCGCGCCTCCCACTTCACGTGTAAGATAACAAAACATTTAACCCTCGAACCGGCCACGTTGCTGCTGTGACCCTTTCCAAGGCTACTTACGCATACATCCTCAAGTCCTTATTAAATAAATCTAACTCCTTTGTTACCACATAGCTTTTCGTTTGTTTCCTTTTCATTCCTTCTCTTCATACTGAACTCGATAAATACAGGAACATGCTTTCTTTTACGTTTGTGAGAGAAAATAAAGAATGAAAAATAATAGTATATTGTTTGCTAATGTTGTTTCACGAAACTTTCGTTTGTTAGCAAGTCACGTCGCGCGTAAAGTTCTTTCCAGCAAAATTAGTCGCAATTATTCGATGCACTTGGTGTCTGCGTTCGGACACAAATTGAGTAGTTCTTCCTTTTTCACTAAGAACAATTGGGCCTTCCAAGATTGTTCCCGCCCGAGTCCTTTCGCGAGACATCTGCAAAATGGCTTGAGCGCGTGTCTCGAAATGACAATACTTTACTGTATACGTATACCTGTGGTCAAGTCAGTATGCTTTCCGGATCGCGATGGCCGGCAGCCCTTCTTATGTAAATTGTGTCTGTGCAGAGACAATCAGTCATCTCCTGTGTGAGTGCCCTGTCTTTGTGAACGAACGACGTAAGCTGCGTTGTGCTCTGGACCGCCTTGATCCTCGCCCTTTCACAGAGGCCAAGATCCTCGGTCCGTGGCCACAACAGTCGACTGCCATCAAGGCTTAGAAGGCACTGTTTTGTTTGTTTGTTTGTTTTTGCGAGAGACTGCCTTGATTGACAGATTGTGACTGTGTTTCCCGTTTTTTCTCTCTTCCCTCTTTAATCCCCTCATTCCCTTCCCCAGTGGAGGGTAGCCAACCGGTATACCTTTCTGGTTAACATCCCTGCCTTTCCCCCCTCTCTGTATGTATCTATATCTGTGGCGTATGCCAAATATTTGGACGACCAAATACTGCAGTCTGCTTCATGTCTGAGAGGAAATACTAGCTGTATTAGTTCGACTTGCTTCGTCAAGGACGGAAACACCACCGAGCTAGCCTAATATTTTATGTTCGCTCGGGTCTACGTCGTACAGTTTTTTCGGACCGGTTGGTCATTGCTGCCTCGGTCCGAAGGGCGTTAAGCTAGGCTTTTCTAGTCAATGTCTGTTTCTGTCGCTTTCTTTCTTTTTTGCGAGTCGTTTGATGTGTTTTATGAGCTTTTAGATGCAAGAAATGTAAACAGGGAGCTGCGATTGGGCTCTTTATGATGTCTCAGCAACCAGCAAACAAGCACTTCGCTGTTCAGTGCTATACAAAAAGGACGGGAACAGGAAAGGGGAGGAAAGCAGATAGAGTTCATCTATGTGCTTTTTCTCGTTTGTCTTTGATTCAGTTTCTTTTGTAGTTTTGAGCAGCGGAGCACAGGCATACCAACCAGTCATTGTTCGCACAGAGACAAGACACTCTCAACTAAGCGGCCCATGCAAACTATATCGCACCGTATCATGACCGAGGCATCAGTCAGTGGGCCCAGCACACTCGATCGCACGCCGGAGGTGAAGTCAGCAGCCGGCTGTCGCCAGCGCAGCGGGAAACAACGCGGCGCGCGGCGACCGAACCGCGGGCGGATGTGAGACCAGCAACGGTGCCTCTGGCAGGCCTCCAGGCGGGCGCCATCTGCGGAGCGGCGCGCGCGTGCTTTTTTTTCCGCCGCCGACCGGTTAGTAACGGTGACCCAGCGTTATTGCAATGCCCATTGAGGCCTGGCCCGCTCGCCTAACGGCGCGAGAAGAAAGGCGCCAGGCGCGAGGTGTTAAACGGCGGCGCGCTTTTCTGTGTCTTCCACCAGGAACTCCGTGCGCCGGCCTCGGACGTCCTTGGCTCCGACCAAACAAGGGTTAGCCTTGACCTCCAGGGTTCCGGCGAATGGGTGATGATGCTGCGTCGATGGCCAATTAGTCGACATGCATGTTCGTGATAGCCGTCGCCGCATTCCTCGTGCCCCCCCCCCCCCCCCCCCGTCTTCCTCATCCGCGCTCCAAAGGATTTTGCCGAGCGCGGGGGAAAAAAAGGCACAAAAAACAATAAACTGGGCGCGAGTGGCGAATGCGCTTTATGGCCGGACATGGAGCGATCTACACCGATTAAAGCTTCCGGCCTGCAAGTGACTTGAGGAGAGGACGGTACAACTTAAGACAGCCGCTTTATGTTTAAAGCGGCTGTATATTAACACACGTGCACACACTACCTCGGTTGCGACACCGCATCTGAAATGCTGTGAAAAGCACTAGATACTTTGAGATATGAGAATGATGGCTCAGGGAAACATAATAGTTGGTTGGCAATGCTCTGTAATATTTTTTAACTGGCCTACTTAGGTTCCCCTGTCCGCATAGTGTCCCCTCTCAATCCATCCTCTGTTTCCAAGTTATCAAGACACCAGCCCCTTTCTATATGATATCTAATTATACCACTGGCCAGAGCAACGCGGCACCTGACTGCGCCAGGAACGCTTCGCGTCGTAAGCTTCCAGCCAGCGCGGTCGGCATTAAGCTGGGCGCTAGCTGTACAAAGGGCGTGCTTTCGATAATTAATCAGTTAGGCAGACTTGGCGCGGTGCAGTCGCTGGCCTGCTCGCTTAATGGCGTTATGCTCTCTGTCCTCAAGTCCAAACGCGCGCTACTTTCATGCTTCTCATGCAAGAGGGAAGGAAGCAGAGCCGTGGCAGACGGCACGGCAGTTCCTGGCGCAGGCAGGCGGTGATTTCAGCTATCAGCCCTATCACGCAGCAGCCTCATTTTGTCACGTACCTGAAGTGATTCATTTGCCTGTAATCGCGATTCCAGATTCGAGAATTGCACATAGGTGAGCACGCTTGTCGAGAGCACTCAAGTGGTGTGATGTGGAGCAAACGAGGCGAAATCTTTGCGTATAGCTGCTTTGTTAGGGGCAATGTGGTTGTGCCTGTAGGGTTTGTATGCCTATTCGACCGCGCTAGAGTGCAAGCATTGTCTGCGAAATTCTGTCCTGCTTTAAAATTTCGCTTCCTTTGACTTGCCGAGCAACGCTTGAGCGCTTTGTACTGACCTCTCTACACCAGAGGTAGAGGGATTGACCCGCTCTTCAGATGAGATAAGATTAGGTAAACTTGAATTGGTCAAGCTTATATAATGCGGCTTGACGGCATGAGCTTCGGGGGTGAGGTGGTGCTAACAGCCATATATTCATATAGGCACTCACTTTCAGTGCAGATCCAGGACATGAAACCACAAATGCGAAAAAAAAAAAGAACTCAATGCCAGGAAGAGTGACACAGAGAGACAGCCAGAAAATGAACTGCACACCATCAAACTACATTTAGGTAAATTACACACTACAGGCTGAGAATAATCCACACATAAATACCTTATTACCGGCGCGCTAGAACTGTGTTTCACGTCCCCCTGAAGTGCCCGACACCGAACAATAATAGGAGGAAAACGATATGTCTAAAATGCACACAAGCCACATTGCAACGCCCCTCATTCCATTCTGGAGTAGCATGCTAGGCCCATAACCAGGAAGACTTCTCCTTTATTCATTAAAGTCTCCCTCTCCTCTCCCTCATTTCATTAACTGGTCCCCTAACGTTTAACTTTGACCGTGTTTTACCATTTTTACCTGAGGCAAACTTTTTATTTAGCATATATTATCACCGGTAATAATTATTTTTTTATCCGCGCATAACATACCATTGCTAATCCCTCTGTTCATCAGGTCTGAGGGTATGACTTATACCTGAGATGCGCGAGCCTTAGACCCCTTGCGGAATTAAGGGGTGTGCAACGAGGCTTCCAGTCAATCGTTTCCCCAACGCCAATCTCCGTAGATAGTCTGTACTTCTATAGCCGTCATCACTGTCACCTTGTGGGCAGGGTTGTAGGAGCCATAACCACCGTTTTTATGATTGGCTTTGTAGACCGTGCTCTCAGCAAACCATTAATCCCATATTCAACCCATGTTCCTGGAGACGTGAATCGGCCATCCGACCCAGCGCTTAGCGCTCGTCGCCTTTTCGCCATAAAAATCGATCATCACCACCATCTATCATCGTCATCACTTCCAGTGCGGATGACGTAATCTGAGGGTGACGTAATGCCGCAAGCTGAGTGGAAAGCAGAAAAGTGTGCGCCAGAAACCAAGTGCGCAAAAGCTCTTTCTCTTATTGTTGAGCCAGAACTGTTGCCATCAAGAACGTACACAAAAGTGTGCGACGGTGATTTTCACACGCCGCACCTTGGAGTAAAAAAAATATTGGATATTGAATATACCTGATGTTCCGCATATTAATTACCCTATTTTTTTCTTCAATTTTGACATATTCCGACCGCACGAAAGTTCCATCCGACCACTGAAACTTGTTTCCATCGTGCTATGCGCTTAAAGACGCGCGGCATATAGCAGACAAAACAGAACGAAAACATGCAACATGAGGTGGCCTCGTCTTATTTATTACTCCAGATATTTACGCTGCGCTTACGCTACCATCCGACTATGAACGATCGATTCACGCATCAGTACGTGCCATTCTGCTGGCCATGAGCAATAACTAAAGAAAGAAAAATCTGTGTCTGACGTCACATTGTGGATCAAGCGCCGTGTAATGACGTTCTGTGCTGCAGAGTTTAATAGTCACTTACTTCGAAGCGAAACGTTCGAACTCTTTCTTCTGTCCGCGCGGTACTTTCGTCTTGTTTGCGATCGTTCCACCGCTTGCGCGAGCAATATGAGAGAGAAGGTCTAGTTCGAATCAAACACCCAAATTTATTTCTAAATCTGTGTAGATTATGAAAAGGTATAATGGGGATCACGCCTGTAGATGAAAACTACTGATAAAAAGAATCAAAAAGTGGGCTTCTAACTAGTGCTTGAAAAGCAACTGTGAACTGCCAGCTGATAAAATGTTCTCTTTTACACAGCTTCAACGTGTTTCTTGTTACTGGTCCAGCATGGCACATTTCTGCATTAGAACACCAGAACGCGAACTCATAGAGCCAACGAAGCTTGCTGGCGAAAATCTGGGGGCCATGCAACGCTTCTGCTTGGAAAAGCATCAAGAGATGAAACAAAATTAAAGAAAAGAACGGCCCGACGGAAGGAAAAATAATGCGCATGACGCAACTCCGCTCGTCATTGCTTCATCGCAGTTTTCTGGTGAGCGCATGGAGTTGACCCCAAGATCGCCTCGCTTTTACGGCGGCCCACAGTGACCGGACAACAGGAAAGGTTCTCGAGATACATGTGGGAAAGGGAGAAGGAGGTTGAGGTGTTAACGCTGGGCCGGCATCAGTGTGTTTTTTTTCTTTCTCTCTTTCTCTCTCTCCAATCCAAACTCATACCTTTTTCCACTCCCTGCCCTCCTTGTGGTAGACTACCCCGGTGTTGCTCTCCCGTGTGCTTTCCTTTTGCCTTTACTATGTACCGGTGAATAGCAACCTTTACCTCCCGGTTCTTGGCCGATCCCCCAGTGTGGGTATGTACCATCCTTTCAAAGGCTAACAACAACAACAACAACAACAGTGTTTCGGTGTAGCTTCCGGCAACTTCTTTTTTGCAGCGCCTTTGAAAGAGATGCAGCAGGAACGTTCTTCTCGTCGAGCAGTTTTCTGCCCTTGGAGAACCAAGGCTGCGTTCGTATCATTTCCTACGTGCAACTTCTTATCAGGTTGTCGCAACGCGACGGCGTTACACCATCTGTCCACATCCAGGACTTAAAGACAGCTCAAAACTTCAGTGATATTGAGATCCCAGATATGTTGCTTCATTCAGAAAGGAACAAAAATATATTGCACTCTCCGCAACTTGTGTGAAACGTGCAAATGGCGCTGGTCAGTTCCCGAGACAACACGCATGAATGACAGCGCGAAAAAATACAACGACAATAGAGCCATACAGTGAGGCAAAGCAAATAAACTGAATGCGAATAAACCTGAAGGCTGGGCTTAGGCGTCGAGCACATCCTTGAAAACAACGACAAACAAAATCAAGAAAAAGGATAAGCTAATGCAATAGGCTATGAGCGCTGCCATAACAAGGAGTTATTTAATGGAGCAAATAATTTGGCTTTTCTGCGCGACGTGGTATTGAAGCCATGCTTGTAAACCCTCCTCGCAAATGTGGCAGCATTTGTTTGAGCCACAACGCTGAAAAATTTACTGGGCCCACATCAAATCGTTTGGCGGGATACTTATCGTAGATGATAGTAATAACTGCACCGAAAATGTAGTGTTCAATTAGTAATCTAGGTAATAGTGACGTTTCATTAGAAGGTAAGTCGTGTTCTTCACAAAATATTTAATAAGCGATAGTGTATAGCCTGTTCGTGATTATTATTTATAGAAATAATTAACAATTATAGAGTGATAGTTGGCGGGTCCTAGTGTTCTCAATCCATTGTAAGGTAATGGTTTTATAATCACTCAACATCTCATAAACAGTATTTGGCATAAGTTAACTGATATTATAATACGAAAAGTACTGCTAGACAATAATGAACAGTTAATAATTGCTGGTTATCGAATTCAGGTAATTTTCAGTTATTCGGTTATTAAGGTAATATTTATCAATAGTTCAAATTCGATCATGGCTAGTTAACGACTAATTGGCACCAGCCAATTCGCTGTGCATTAATAATTGTCCGTTAATAGCATATAACTTTCAATATATTTAAATGGTTTCAGCGAACCAGTCCTCGGTTAGTAAACCTTAGGTATTGCTTACTTAATGAGATGACATATCTAATCAGGCACGTTAAAGAACCCCAGGTGGTTGAAATTTCCGGAGCCCTTCACTACGGCGTCCCTCATAGCCTGATGTTGCTTTGGGACGTCAAACCCCAATGAACCAAACCAAACATACCTAATCACCACTCGTTAATTAGTTAATTTATATGGACAGTAATAGTATGTTGATAATAATTCAGACAGTTGGCGAACAGGTCAGCGAATTCGTCTGCAGCGCCTGATGGATGCCACTCGCGTTCCATCAGCGTTCGCTTGCTACATCCAAAATGGAGTGCGGCTCGTCTGCTGGCAGGCGGTTTCTGCACCGCCTAACGTGAATCGCGCAACCTTGGAAGATAATGCGGGAGGGAACGCGGACGCTGTCCAGAACGAGCCACAGTGGATCACATTTCTTGATGCCGCTGTTAACATAAGACTGCCATTCGTTGCCAACATACATGTGCAGTGGACGGAAACTTCGCAAACGCTCTTGCGAGCGCTATCAAATTTGCTCCTGAGCCTGCAGTGAGTAAAGCCGCCCCGAATCAGGGCAAACACCTCGGGAATCGTCAAAATCCCCGTGTACACTAGTGGAATACCAACGATGTAATGGCCCCGTATTCCCGACCTTCGTCACCAATCGCTTCGAGCCTCGTTTGATGCGCTATAGCGCTTCAAGAGGAAAGCGTATTAACTAGTAGAGGCAGAATATCGAGCTGCACTCCTTGTACACATGGAGGTATATCGCGAGCAAAAAAACAATGCGGAAGAAATAGTTGCAGCAAGTAGTTATTTACGGGGCTCGCATTTACCGTTCGGCAAGACCGATACCTTCCGCAGTGCCTTTCGGCCACACCCAAGCACAAAGCACCCTGTCGTACGGTGGCATATCCCCGTACGACCCGAGTGAGGAAGCCATTCAGTATACGTCCTTTATCAGACGTCCTTGATTGCGCGACCTTTAAAAGTACTTTTATTAGTACGCATCCCAGTCCACGAGAAACGGGACACAGGAGGGCCGCATTTTCACCGATTCCCAAACCAGGAATCCCGAATGCTGAGCGTCACATCTTCGATTTGATATGCCGCTTGATTAAAGCGTACAGCGCCTCGCAGTATAGAAACAGCAAATTGTGGATTGAGGGAGTTTAACGTCCCGAATCGACACATCGGCTATGAGGGACGCCATAGTGGAGGTTCCCTCTATAGATTAGACCACCTGGGTAATTTTTAACGTGCGCTGACATCCCATAGTACACGGGCGCTTTTGTATTTTCACCTCATCAAAATATGGCCGCCGCGGCCGGGATCGAACTCGCTACCTTGAGATCAGCAGCCGAACGCCAAAGCCAGTGAGCTACCGTGGCGGAGGGCACCATAGTTGAGTCACTGTCCATTGGATATCGTGCCGCGAGGCGTACTAAGCAATGACAGGGCAGTTTTCCCGGATCGCCTATTTTGTTTTATACGGTATCTGTTTTAATGCAGGAATGCATTTAAGGGCTGCATTTTCACCTCTCTTTGGTCGCAGATTTTGGTCGCAGAAAAGAGTGCATAAAGTTTTCTTACTGACAACCTTCCTTGTGTTGTTCCTTGTGTGTATATGAGACCAAAACATTGTACAGCACGCGTGTGTTTCGGCTGTAGGGTAGCACGGCGTAGCGTAGCACAAATTAGACCGCAAGTTTTTATCTACACCAAATAATTATCAGTTAGCCGAGGAAAAGTTGGCGGCTAATGAGGTTATAAAGATCTTAATCGACGCCCAGCACTAACAGCCGTCATTACGGGTCCGTAAGCCACAGCATTGCGGCCAGCAGTCCTTTGCGATGCGACATTTGCATGCGTAGGTTGGCCAAGGAAACGCGTGCTTACGACACAGCTCGCCACAGCGCCAGCGCAGCGTCGCGAAAGAGGGGGAGGAAGGGGGGGGGGGGGCTGGAAAAAAGAAACCCGTGGAGGTAACACGAGAGAAAACATTGCGAAAGAGCGAGAGAGTATTGTGACCTGAAGCGCAGTTGGTCAGATGTTCGAGTGATTTTGTCACGTATTTTTTGTGTGCAAGCTATTGAGTTGCATATACAGATTACTAAGGCTCGCAAAAATGCCTGGCGATAACCCAGCCCGCGATATGTAGGCGGACTCTCCTAGTGCTGCATGCCAGCGAAGTGGCTGCATAAATAAATGTATCACTCTTCTACGGCATACTTGCCAGGGGGTTGGCATATGTCCTACCACTATTGCCACTATTGCACCCCCTTTTTCTCTCTCTTTTTTATTCCTTGTTTGCTGGCTTTCAATTAGTACTAACCTTTTCGGTTTCCGCGTATAATTAACGCTGTCCCAATAGTAGCAGCCATGATCTGCGGACTCGTACCAACTGAGCGGCGTCATGCACTGGCCCAGGGCCCGGATCGCGTCTCCCCCCCCTCTCGAAGTCACTTGGCTGCCCTCTGGAGGTGCGAGGGCGAGGGAAAGCAGAATCGCGCGTCACCGTCCCCTCTCGGTGCGGAAGGCGAAAGACGATGGCAAAGGTCAGCGCCGGCCGCATCGCGACCGCGATCCTGAGGCCGCAACGCGCGCACCACGCGCCGCGGAATGGTGCAGCCATCTAGGAGCGCCTGTCATCGTCAGAGCGGGTCTGGTGCCGACCGACACGCGATCTTGCCGCATTCTCTTCCAGCTGATTTGCACACAATTGGACGCTGGGCACAGCTAGGTGGCGCCGTACGAGCCGCCGCCGCAGTGCGCCGCTAAACTGCACCCTAATAGCGCGGGAGAGGGGGACCTTGAAAGCGTTTTCTTTTTCTGGTCCGCATCGAGTCACGCGCTTCCCAACGAGCGCGTGGTTATGACTGGAACAGACCTGTGCTTATGCCGCCCACGCAGCCTGAAAGATGGTATTAAATGCTCCAAGACAGGAACAGTACTCCAAGCAACCATGCTGACGTCGTGCCTCTCGCAATGCGTTTCGCTATACCCTTCCGTCGTCCCAAGGTGGCCAAGCACCCATCTCATTTTTGCTCCTCTGAAGCGTACAATATAAATTTACTCCTTCTCATCGCTTGTTACTAGCGGATTCATTTTAGTGACGTCACGAGCGGTGTTTCCTGTACCAGAATTCCGGGGTTTGAACCCGGATTTTGTGCTTAATGAAAGGCAGCAACATGCGACGTCATTAAAAATTACGTCGAATTTTATCAACTTCATTACCTAATCGCAATTTCTGAATGACCTCCGAGAGTTTTTCCGTCCCAGTTGGGGTTCAAATGCAACTCTGTGCACATTTTGGAAACAGGCCGGCCGACAGTCATTCATTTTTGACGTACGATGGGGCACGCTGCCCTTTCCATTTCTACTCTTCCCTGCAAGTTGCCGCCGCTGTGGCTCAGTGGTTATGGTGCTCGGCTGCTGACCCGAAAGACGCGGGTTCGATCCCGGCCGCGGCGGTTGAATTTATTTGGAGGAGAAATTCTAGAGGCCCGTGTACTGTGCGATGTCAGTGCACGTTAAAGAACCCCAGGTGGTCGAAATTTCCGGAGCCCTTCACTACGGCGTCTCTCATAGCCTTAGTCGCTTTGGGACGTTAAACCCCATAAACCAAACCAAACCATCTTCCCTGCAAGCCACTGCGTCTGATGCGACGCTCCTGCGTAACGAATGTCGTAAAAATGACTGCTTGGATATATGATGGCGTGTGTGCACAACGCCCCTCGAGTTAATGTGCCGCGCATGCGCACTGGCGCCCAGCTATTCCCTTATCCTCTTAATTGATTGTGCCCCTAGAACACCCTTATAGTTCAGCGGTCAGAGGAGCTGCCTGTTCCGGGGCGCGCGTGAATGTAGCGCGGTACAGGTCCGTGCAGAAATAATCAACGTGTCAGTGTCTCTGTAGGCTGAAATTCTTCGAGCGTTTGTTTCTTGCTCCTCTACAGTTCACTAAGTAAAATTGTTACCTGTCACCAATTGTTAGAAAAGTGCTTGAATATAAGGCCAACCGATAAACTGCAGCGAACTTTTCCCGGTTTGCCATTTCATTTTTTTTTTTTGAATTTCGGTGTCTCATAAAAAATTTCCGGCTTCTCTGTCATGAAATTCCCAGATTGGTCGAGAAAGATGACGTGACCTTGTGACGTCGTCACAACCTGCCCACAGCACTGTGAGAAAACTGCCCATCGTGACAGATGAGAAATCATTGATTGGTCGAGAGAGGTCACGTGTCCTTGCGACGTCATCACAACCTGGCCACCATGGCACGTGGCAACCTGGCCATCGGGTTTTGAGCTCCCTGCTCCCTATGGCACGTGTCAATGAAATTAATTAAAATAAATGCAATTGCCCCCTTCCCACCGTGGCGCTGCGCGTGAGCCTTACGGGAGCTCAGGGAGAGCAACAGGGGTCTCTCACGAGCCCCACCGGTGGCTGTGTTTGAAACAGCCACCTGCCGGGGCAGTGGCGCACCGCTTAGCCGCTGCACCACTGCGCCAGGAGTGGTATGAGGACTCCCCGCGAGATATGACTGCGATTGAGAGAGGATCGTGACCTCATCAACTCCGTGTGAGCACCAGCAGACCAATCATAGGGCACCGCCAAATTTGAAAATCTGAGGACTCCCAAAATTTGTAAGTTGACTCACCCCAAAAATTCCACAGGACTACAATTTTTTTTATGTAGGCCCACCCGAGAAAATGGATTAGCGGATCGATCAAGGTGGATTCGTGGGTCGGATCAGTATAATCCCATGTGATAATTCAATGGAAGGTACTCGAGCATTCTAGAAGGTGATGACTCATGCGTAATGGCAATGGAACCAGTTCGAACCGAAGTTTTGGCGGAAAAATCGCAACAAGAACATTAGACACTCATTGAAAACTCGATAAGCAGGCAACCTAAACGCTACCGCATTTTCTTCTTCAAGAATGTAGTTAAGAAGGTCTTCATGTTTTTCTTTTTACAAAAAGAAATGAAGACGCAAGAAGCACAGCAATAGAAAATGTCATAACTGCGCTTCAACGACGCAGTTATGAAACTATAGCTTCTTAAATGGTGGCTCCTGTCAAATATTCTGTCACTGCTTCGTACTTCGTACGGGGAAAAAAATGCGACTGCAAACGCTTCATAAAGAAAGAAAAGTTTCAGTAATTACACAATTTTAGCATAACGGAGCATAGACGTATACCGGTTGACGGGACTCCTGCTGCGCACGCGGAGTGGCCCCGCCTGGCCCCACCCGTTTCACTGCGCGTGCGCAGCAGGAGTCCCGTCAACCGGTAGAAAAAGGGACCGTAGTTGAGTGCTCCGAACTAATTTCGGCCGCCCGGGGATCTTTACCGTCGTTTTCAGAGGCGTGTAGCAGCGCGACGAGCGAGCACAAAAAGACACAAAGACAAACAAGCGCTGAACTTCAATCTTAATTCGGAGAAGTGCCAAACCAGTGTTGGCGCTGCCACCAGTTGTTGGCGAAGATGGGGGGGTTCGGTTCCGTTGCTAGCTCGCTGCTGCTGCTCGCTGCTTGACGGGACCGCGGTCAAGCTTTGACACCCGTTCCCACCACCACCAGGACAGGAGTGCCGCCAAGTCAAAGAGTTAAGTGATGTGAGGAAGATTACAAGAGGGTTTATTTACATTTTTACGGAAGTGAGACTGAAGTGAAGCTGAAGTGAGGCTCAAGTGAGGCTCAAGTGAGGCTTCACATCAGTCTCACTTCTAACCATGATGTAAAAATGTAAATAAACCCTCTTGTAATCTTCCTCCCATCACCTTAACTCTTCGCTCAGCGGCACTCCTGTCCTGGTGGTGGTGGGAACGGGTTCGAAGCTTGACCGCGGTTCCGTCAAGTAGCGAGCAGCAGCAGCAGCGAGCTAGCAACGACTCCGATCCGAAACTCCCCCATACCCAACACCAGTCTATACATAGCCGCAGAAAAAAAAAGAAGGTCACCAGCGTTACAAAATATAAAATACGCGGCGAAAGGGAGGTGCCACATGCAAAAGCAAAACATCGAGGAGTAGAACAAATGATATTGCGAAGATTCTGTGCCTACATGGTGGGCAGCCAAAAATGATAGGGTTCTAACGTAGTTTAACCGAGTAGACGTGCGAAACCGAGTGTTTGGCCTGGTTGGTTCATGGTTTTGCCTTGATGGGTCGTCGGCACGCCTGGCAACGATGTTAGACTCAGGTTAATCTTTGATCGAAGTTAAGCTGATCTGGTCAGTTCGCGCTGAAGATGGAAGTTGAAGACGACAATGTGTAATGAGCAGATCGCCTCCGGCGATAGCATAGTGTTCTCGTGCAGTGGCCGACGAAGCTGATCTGTTCGCGCCGCCATGGGTTCGAATCTCAGTCGCAGCATTTATTTATTTTATTCATTTACTCAAGGTTCCTCAAGGTACTCAAGGTTAGCGACGGCCCGGCTTTTGCAGCTTTGGTCGCGAAGTAGAGCTTTCGCTCTAAAAGGCAACAAAAAGGTGGAAAATTACACAGCAGTATAACAGGCCAGTAGATAACACGGCCAGAATATTTAAACAATTTTTTATCACTTACTCGCATTTTTTTTAAAGAGAATCAACAGGAACAGTAAGTGGAAGACCAAAATATTTCAGCATTTTGTTGCCTCTTTCGTTAAAGATTGTGGCTTGGCTGCTCATCATATCGGTACAGAATATAGGCAATATCATTTGTTCTACACCTCGATGTTTCACGTGTTTATAGTCTTTGTAACCCTGGTGAGCGTTTTGTTTCTGCGGGTATAAAGGTAGCTGAGAGAAGTTCACACTGTTTATTTACCAAATAAATAAATATCTCATCAGTGACAAATTATAATTTATCGGAAGGAAGTTCTTCACACACACACACACCCACCCACACACACACACACACACACACACACACACACACACACACACACACACACACACACACACACACACACACACACACACACACACACACACACACACACATATATATATATATATATATATATATATATATATATATATATATATATATATAGTAAAAACGTAGACCAACGCTTGAAACAATTTATTGACGTTTCGACCGTGGAACGGCCTTCGTCAGAATATCTGATATGAAAGGGATGGTACAATATATGTAGGTATGAACAACGCACGGGATAATTGACCCAAAAAATCGATAAAAGCATCAATAAAAGCATCAGACACATGGCTAGAAAACGATAAATGAATCACAGTGTGAATCACAAGACGATAAATGAATCACAATGCACAACAGCTACTTTGCGAAATTTAGTCTATCTTCTGTGTTAGCTACATATCAAGAACATCATTATGTACTTCGCTTATAATCAGTCCTAAGATGAAAAGTCACCATCTTGAACAGCGAGAATGAAGAAGCAACAGGTTACACGTGATCAAGGAAACACATGGAGGCGATGAAAAGCATAATCAGTAGAAAAAATATCTATTACCAAATCCAGGAAAGAAACTGATGGCAAACACAGTACACTGACCCAAAAGCGAAATATTTTGGCATTAAGAGGGTATGGAACTCAATTTTCCCGTGCTTTCATTTAAACCTGAAGACAATGTATTGAACTTATAGATAAGGTAAGACTCCCTAATTTCCCGGTCATGATTAGTTCTAAATCCCGATTCCAGAATGGTAGCAGAAATCTGATCAAATGAGTGACCGGTGAGTTGGACATGCCTTGATATAGCGGTAAGTTTGGTAGGGCTTGAACGCGGGCTCTGTGGTTGTTGAAGCGTAATCTAAAGGGGGTTTCAGTCTGACCTATATATTGCAGATTACATACGGTACACTGCAACAGGTAGATGACATTTGCAGTATCGCAGTTTAAATCACCGTGAATGCTTAAACGAAAGAGTGAACCGGTGCTATTGACGCTATGACATGTGGTCATGTGCAGACATACTTTACAGCGACTCTTGTTACATGGATGGCAGCCTACGGGTTCGGGGGAATTGGTCTTTGATGATGTTAGTATATCGCGTAGGTTTTTTGACCTTCTGTAAACTACTTTGGGTGGCTCGCCATAAACCAAACCAAACCAACTAGCCCGACAGGTTGTCCTGTTCTTTACCGTGCACTGGCATCGCACGGCACACGGACGTTCACAATATCTAGCCTGACGTAAATGACCTCACGAGGCCATTCACAGAAAATGCATTTATTCGCTGTGCATTACACCCACCCGTACACATGAACGTGTTGCTAAAATGACCCGTGCTTGTTTGGCTGAATATCAGCTCTACTGTCCCGCTGTTGTGGAGCACGATAGAATGTCCGACGCTCTATACTGAGCCTGGTCTAATTCTTGAGCCAGAAACAAACTCGAAATACCTTCACTCTCTCTTTTAAGTCCAGATGTGCGCTTTTGAAATGAGCGCAGTTCGGCTGAGCTATTTGTCTTCCTCTGTAGTAGATGCTTACATCGTTTCAGTTTGCGTCGATAGGAGCGCTCATCATGAGGTAATAAGACGGAATCTTCACCCCTGCGCCACCGATCACATGGTGCTGAGGCCAATCTGCAATCAACGAACGTGCCTGACAGACTTGTTTGACCTGCTAGAAAGAGTATACAACGGCAGCGCCAACGAGCGCTGCATGCAGTCAGAGTATTTTTCTGCTAACAGTTGCATCGTTTTCAAGGTGCGGCCGCGTAGCGAATGGGTAGCATGTTCTACAGGCTCGGGCCTACACGAACGCCGGACACGGGACCGGACAAAATTGGGTAAACCGGCTTTACGGTATACGCCCGAGCGCAGCTGTTATCAACTTACAGGAGGTAAAACTAATTAATGAGGGCATATTCACAAGTGAGGGCACTGTAATGAATACATAGAAAACTAGCGATCAAGATGTTCACCTAATAGCATGCAATCGCATTGCTCACAGAGGTGCGCATTAACCCTGGTCAACGATAAAAAACGTTTGCTTCTAGATGTTTTCATGCACCGGTACAGTTTCAATGAGTAACTATAATCGTATATGGATAGTCGAAAATATCTACTTTTAGACCAGCAAACAGGCACAACTTTTGACTGCACTACGCCGATGCATAGCTACAAAACTGGCAACGGCAGTAAGTGGGATGAGTGTAACGATCAAAAACCAATGCGGTATTTCGCTTTTTCCTTTTCCATCTTTTTAGAATAAACTCAGGAAAGTCCCCAGTGTGTCGTACACGTTCTTTTTCAACATTATTCGTTCCTGGCTTTAAATCCTGTTGCTCCGAGCTCACATCCTCAGTTAACGTTCTTTTTCAACATTATTCGTACTGGCTTTAAATACTGTTGCTTCGAACCAATATCCTCAGTTAATTTCTTAAGTGCATATCTAAGACAAATGTCTGCGTGAACGTCACCCTGTACGAGTGCGTGCTTGAATGTCGTACAGCAAATTACCACTCTTACAACGACTCCCATGAATTCAAAATAAACGGTGATCTTCCAAATAACTGACTACAATCAGCAGATATCACGCAATATCATTTGAACGCTCCATATCCCCCGTGATTTGTTTAGCCTGAATGAAATGAAAAATGAAGCGGGATAGATAATTTAGGCAAGCTCGTGTTTCTTGGGACAAAGCATGCAGGCCTTTCCTGTTTAGTGCACTGCGTTTTCCTCATCTATCAGCGGCACAGAGCTTCCAGAAGCAATGAGTTATTTGTTTTGGAAAGCGCAGCAATTTGAGTTTGAACTTTTTTTTCGCTCTAGCACTACAATAGTGCGCCAATAATTTTTCTTATCTGTTGAGATTTGACAGCTTTAGTGTGCGTAATTATATCTATTTTATATGCCTAGTCGCGTGTTGTTGAGTGATCATGCTCGCATTTGACAAACAGCAACTTCAACACCACTGTGCAGAGACAGTAAGTATTCCGCTCATAACTATGAGCCGAATGAATCCGGTTTCTTATTTTTTATTATTAGTCCTTATTTATTACCATACTGGAACTCAAAAAATGAAAAGACAACGTCGCTATAGCGACAAGCGCCCTCCAAGGTAAAACTAAACTTCAGAACCCATGATCTGCGTGTGCTTTGTTATTTTCGTCACATGCGGCCAGGCTGGGCCAGGATCGGGTTAGGCGTCAGAGCCTACAGGCGTTGACTAGACCTAAGTTGAGCACTAGAGTGTACGGGCCGAGTCTGGGTGGGGTATCTGACATTTTAACCTTTGTACCGTGTTAAGGAAGGTCGGGGTTGACGTGTTACGAAAGCTTAGAGTTAGGCGGGAAAATGACGTAAGTGCAGGTGCTGACATAAGGAAACGGAGCACGTATTCTGTTCCGAGTATAATCACACCAGTCCCAGCAGAAACAAAGCGATACCGTGTGTCCACGGTCACCAGCAACATGCGCATACCATACATCCAAACTGTAAACATGCATATATATAGTAAGTTGGGTTAGATGGACTTTACGTGCTCCATTTACTTTTGTCCTGACTGACGCTGTGGTCTGCAAGAAACGCCGTCAGGAAAGGCTTCGTATTAATTTCAACCAGACGTGGTTCTTAAACGTGCAGCTGAATCTCGGTGTACCGACGTTTTTGCATTTCGCCTCAATCGCGAATTCAGCCGAACCGGCCGACAACAAATGCGGTGGGTCGAATTCGGCCCTGCCGAACACCATAGCCCTACTCCGTTCTCTTATTTTTTTATAAATCTTTAGCGACAAATTTACAAAACATGCAAGATGTGTGTATGTGTGATGGGAGGGCAAGGGGGAGGAAGTAGGGAGTAGTCTACAAGTTACTTATACATGGAGGGGTTGTAAGTTAAAGGATTGTTGTACCGATTACGGTGCTGATTTCGTAGTGCCGCTGGCTTTCCTGTCGCCATTCATATAGTTTATATTTTTACTCTTTCTTTGTTGATTCAGCCTGGAACCACCGGACAGACCTCGGTCCAGTAATGAATGACAACGGCAATCCCAGGCCACGCAGTGCGACTTACAGCCTACTAACTGCTGTTCTTGTTGGCTACTCCTACTCGCACAATGGATACCCTTCTTTTGAGGAAAGGTCCCTGAGCACTTTTCGGGTATGAACGTAACGAAGTTCTGTTGTAGGTCATCTTGCTCAAAGTATTTTTTCAAGTGATGGATCAACTGCTACACTTATTCAATACTGTGCGGCCCTGTGCATGTACAGAGCATGCGCACAGCGTCGACTAAAGTATACCTAAAGACGCAATTTTCACTTTTCTTTTTCTTTAGCTCATTCTTGATGCCGCGCTTCAACAACGGTGAGCCTTGCGTGCGGCCGCTATCTGTGGTGCTCAGTCCGTAAAATATTCGATTATAGTGCCTTTTCTCTGGAGCTAAATAAGAGCTTTGGCAGTTTCCGAGCATTTTCGGAAATTGCGTGTCCTGGCGTTTTCTCTCACATCTTGAAAATAGCTGTATTCACTGGTCCAAACTTCACTCGTGTCTGACGAATCGATTTTTGATAATTAGACGATAAATACAGCCCCGGTTACTTGAAACAACGTTCAAACATTCAAATAATCCGAACAACTTTTTTTTCTCTTTTTTCGAATCTGATCTTAGTAGGTATATGTGCTACGCCGCGCATATGTCTTAAAGATATTTTAGCAATGACGCCATACCTGCAGCTCTGTATCGAGCCAAAAGGAATAACGGTTGCTGACGGCACCGCGTTTTAAACGTAGCTGTTGGTCCGCTCAAGAGCCTTTTTTTTTTTCGTCGAACTCCGCTTTCAATGCCATCCGCTTTAAATAAGGTCGTTGCAATAAACAATCGCCGTATTTATGCGCACCAGGCACGCGACCAACTTAGGGGCGGTGATCGTCGCGCGTGCTTATTTTGCCGGGATGACCACTACCAGCGAAGGCTTTTTCTGGAAACGCCGTGCAATTTAAGTGCGTCACGGTCATTTCGAGTTGGTTTGATGGCGCCAAGGTACACAAGCTGACGTTTTTGCAAAGCTCTACGCTTACGCACTGTTTTGAAACGTATAGTCTCATAAGAGGCGTGTATGCATATCTCTGCGCATGCCTCATCGCCTCTCGGCCGGGCGGCTAAAGCAGAACGTTACAGCTCACCGTGCACAGCCTACGAACAGCTGTGGCGCTGAACGGATCCACGTAACTCAGGAAAGACGAGCGGCTCTTGGGGGAGACGATGACCTCAACACAATATATGATTTCGTATAGTAAATTTCTGCGAGGGGATTTACGTTAATAAGGATTCTTTGGGTGGATGCCACAAATAATTGTAAAATTTCTAGACAGAAAATCATACTTTAGCCTGCGCACATTTCGACCTCATAAAACATGTTTGTTCAACGCAAGACGCCATCTCCAGACGAGGCAGATTATTTTGCGTAACTTATTTCCCCCTCTCTTTTGCGGTGTATGATGCACGAGCAGTGTGCTGCGCTTCCGAGTTGGGGGCACCGGTCCACACGAGAGAGGGGGAAAAATGACAGGCCGTAGGCAGTAGCAAGAAGAAGGCACGCCAGGCGCCAAGAACAAGAGCAGCGCGGGAGCTGACCGGCCAGGCGCTTGACAGAAGGTCACGGCACCCCACGCTAAAGAAGGAAACCAGACACCGGAGGAATGGAAGAAGTGCCGTCTTCCACCCAGAGGCGTTGGCATAGGCTAGCTGTATACTAAGCTCCGCGGACGACTGACAAGGAAGGCTCTTTAATCCCGGCGTGCCAGTAATGACAAAATATTGACGGATTTAATGAATAAATTAATGAATCATGAATACATTAACAAATGAGCTAACATGAGTACGATTTATTTATTTATTTATTTATTTATTTATTTATTTATTTATTTATTTCTCCGTGCGATCCTCCAGTACAGCAAGCTGTTTATTACACACGTGATCCGTATATGCTATTATGAGGCTCGGCCAGCCGGTGCTGCCATAGAAGCAGAACAGCAGGTATAGAGAGTGGGGAAACAAGCAGAGCACACGCGATATGTAAGCACAGCAGGCAGACAAAGAGGCAGTCGTGTGGATTTGCGCTGTGGAGCCAATACTGCGGCATAAAGCAACGCGTTTGTTCAGTGTCATTCTGTTTCACAGGCGACGCCACCTGGCAATGGCGTAAAACCCAGAGCAGATCTTAGAACAGGAAATAGAATGTCATCCCAAACATGTCCGCACGGCAAGAAAATACCAAATGAAATTCGCCTAGGTCGATGGAAGTTGCCTGGCGAATCTACCGACGGACGAGATGAGTCTGCGCGAGAGAAGGTAGGAGTTGCCTAGCCTGCATGGGCGTCCGGAGGGGGGGGCAAGGGGGGGCGGCTGCACCCCCCTGGAAAATCACTCCCTCGAACCGTGAGTGATGGCCGCACGCCAGGGGCCGTGGTGGGCTCAGCCAAAAGGGTAAAAGCAGCCCAGCTTCCACGCTTTGGGTCACATCTGCGAAATGCCGCGTCCGGGCACGCGTCTTTACGCCGTTTTCAAACCACGCCATCGTTAGCTCTGTTGAAGGCCGACCTGTTGCAGACATACAGCGGCACCGGCGAGCATGTGTTTCAAGCCGTCTTGAAATGGGTGCCTGTTTCTTTGATCTCTAGACAGATAGCGACACGGAGGCAGACAGTGCACAGTGCATCTTGTTTTCGCCTTCGTTATGCCGGCCACCGTTGAATTCTTCAGGAGGGAAAGACAAATCTGCCGTGTCCACCCCCGCTTTGTCGGGCTGCTCATGGGCAAGCGGGCGATCAGTTGGCGCCGCCGCCGCTCGCTGTGCCTCCGATCCACGGGAGAGCGCAGTGCGGTAGAAGCGCCGCTATCAGAATCTTCGGCAAAGGAGATTAGCATCTTTTGTTCACGGCGACGCAGTCTCCAGAGGCGCCCCCACACCAGCGTCCCTTGCGTCTTCTCCGAAAACCAGCGCCTTTGGTCAACGCAGCCCGATGGCGCCTGCCTGGCTCGCCTGTCACCTCTGGCTGGGCCTCAAATGACAACAGCGCCCGTGTACTGTGCGAGGTCAGTGCCCGGTAAAGAGACCCAGGTGGTCGACATTATCCGGAGCTCTGTACTACTCCGTTCCTCATAACCTGAGTCGTTTTGGGGCTCTGAACCCCATAAAAACACACAAAACAAAATTTCCTACAGGAGTGGCGAGTGTCCCTTCCCCTTGGAAGTCGCACGGAAGTAAGCCCTTGCACGTGTGCGCGCCTCTGTATTTGTGCTTCGGTGTTTTTAGTGGCCGTTTGTCAACGAAGCTGAGAACAACCAAGACAGTGGACGAGAAAACTACGAGCGGCGAGCAGTGTGCGTGCGGTTGCTCGACTGTGCGGATGCGCGAGCAAGATGGAGCGAGGTGTATGAAGCTGCGAGCGTGCATTTATCTTGTAAATAAGTTTTCGTTGTATGTATAGACATCTTTTGTTTTCAACGTACGCGTTCAACCGTTTTTCCAATCAATGTGTGTGACGAGTGTGCACCGAGAGCGTGTAATGAAGCACAGAAATGAATTTATCACCCGTGTAATCACGCAATTCGCCCAGAAAAATCCGTGGAGTCTACAGTTGCTGTTCAAGGAAGACTGACTGAGTGACTGTAGTTGCGTGTTTGTGACCATATTGTGCTGTGTGCTGGTCATCAATCCGGGTGAGTCGAGAACCCGTATGCAGCAATACTGAGCACTCTTCTCCACGAAGTGACAGTATATTTTTGGATTTTTTATTAATTTTAATTGTTTCTTCGTTGATAAACTGCAATGTATCTCTCCTAGCCACACTTTAATTTGCTGTTTGTAATTTTTATTTCATGTGTGTATTTCACTTATTTTTTATTTATATATAAATAAATAAATTCATACCGCAAATAGTGCCTTTTTGCTACGAACATGCCCCCCCCCCCCCTCCGGCGCCAACAACCAATGGGGCCCCCCCCTGCAAAAAATTCTGCGGACGCCCTTGCTAGCCTGTAACGCCTAGGTCTACGTTCGCATTCGGTTCCCACAGCCTCAAACAGGCTAACGCTTGTTCAATTCATTCGCGAGACATGGAGAGGAACTGCCCAGCTGTTTCGTAAGTTCAGGCGCACTTCACTTATGTAACAGGGGAAAAAATGCATTACAGCATAATTATTGCTTGCAAGGCCGCAACAAGTAGCAAAGTACAAACTCAGAATGATACAACTTCTATGTGTGTTGGCGATGATTATTACTTTTAATGATGCGGGGTAGTTTTGATTACACAAGGTAGGGTTCAAAGACCCATTTTCCGTGCGTTTCACACTAGATAAGCCGAGCACGAGGCCAGAGGAAAGCTTGTACCCATTGCATTACCAGTAGGTACCCAGCAGCACTGGGAATCGAACCCTGCACCTCCTACATGCGGGGCCAGAGCGCAAACCACTCGAGCGCCACTACGATCTCCATGTGCGTTGGGCTGAGACCGAGAAGCAGCATTTATATTTGAGGTGCAAGCGTGAGCTGAGCAACTGAAAAAGAGTTGCGGTGCTTTTCTCTAGGCCTCACCCCGGCGGCGGTTATGCGAGTGCATGCGCAAAAACACCGCTGCCACTTATCCCATCCGCGATTAGCTGGCGGCATGGCGGCTGCAGACCGTTCGCTCCCTGCCATTCCATTGCGCAGACCGCGACGTGCTCGAGCAATTCCGGATCAAACTCTCAGCACAAAAGGGGCGCAGCTCGAAATAGCGGGCTCGCTGCCATTAGAGCGCCTGTTTCCTACAGCATCGCGCGCGCGCGCGCTGACAACAATGAGCCACCTCCTCGCCGGGCGCAGACACTACGCCTCGCGGGCCGCACGTCACTTTTGGCGATTTCTGCGGCCTTTCCCGGGCGGCGCGTGTCTGGCCAGATGGAGGGCGGACGTGCGGCCCCGATGACGTTTCGGACGAGCCGCTTCCGCGAGGCCCTGTCGCTTCATTTATCGCACGTCTTCGAGGAAGGCCAGCGGCGCGGAAGGTCGCGCAGGGTGCGCCCGCCACGGCGGCCCTTTGTACAACAAAGTATTGGACAGGAGGCCGCTACCTTTCGGCCAACAATTCGGGCGACTGGGCCAATTTGCCTCGCGCCGTGAGCGACCGGACGGCCCTAGCTTGCCGAGAAACGCTCGCTTTTTTGCTCGCGTAGCCGCATGCAACTGGCCCACCGACTCGGCGCCCGTCTAAAATAGGCCTAAGAAGAGGAGCCCCGCGGAAACAAACGCTGCTCCCCGCTTCCTCGTGGCACGCGCCTCCGGAACCGATAGCGGATGCGGGCGCACCTCGGTCGGTGCAATCATTCCCCATTTGGCGGGGAAAGGGCCATATCAATCGCCTGGCCCTTCGTCGCAGCGGGGACGATAAAACAATGTGAAGCCCGGCTCCGGTCGCCGAGATGTGATGAGGCTTTCATCTATGCGCCTGTAGACGTGGCACAGCACGGGTGCGCCGTGAACTTGTCTGTAATTTGTAATACCGGCCCCAGCATTTGCCACCATGCTGACCTGACTGTTGAGCATAGCTCACTCTCAAGTTCAGCGTTTTGTTAAATCTGCCACGTCTTTTCTTCGTACACGGTGAACCGAACAATGGCTCCGAATTAAAGTTCCAAACTTTTCGTCCTCCGGAGAAAAACTGTGGACGGGGCTTGGTTGATGGACGAAGGTGGGGCAGGAGGAGTTTGTTGGTGCTGTCTGGGTAATGGCGAGTTCAGCTCACCTCTTCCAAAAGTCAAAAGATTAAGAAATCGCGACCTTAGATGCTCGGACTATTCAAGTGAGGAGGGAAGGCCAAATCACCACAATAGTTTTTGCTTTTCAGCCTGCTACGTGCGGGGGCGTGGGTTTTCAAGATCTGCCGTGGGTGTCCCCTGCAGTTTTTTTGAGTGATGAAACATTCTATCAGTGAGTGCGTGGGTATTTGCAGTGTATTGTGCTCGTTTCACCAGGCAGCCTCTCGTTTTCACACTAGCAGCGTCTCGGCCTTCACAGCGATCGAGAACGGAAACGGTTATTCCGAGCGGACTCGGAATGGCGAGCCGCAGGGATGGCGCGGAAACTGCAACTGCGGTACTGCAGGCTACACAAGGTGATGATGTTTTTTGTGGTGTTTTGATATGAATGGGTTTTAACGTAGATAAGCAGAGTAGGACGTGCGAAGAGAGAGAGAGAGTGCGTGTGTGCGTGCGTGCGTGCGCGCGCGCGGTGAGGGGGAGCGGGGGGGTCCGCGCGTCAAAAGTTGAGGCTGCTTCCGTCAAAGGTTGGAGCTTCACGCATACCCCGGGTTTTTCCAGCTTTGCCACTGAAGTAGTGCTTTTCGCACTAAAAACATGACTCGTGCAATCAAGGAAACTTGTTAATGCTTCCAGGCTGACCACAGACGGAGTCCTCTTTACGGTTGCCATCTTGGCTCGAATGCGGCACCGCCTGTAGTTCGTGAAAATCGTTAATAGATGGCAGTGCAGGGAGCCAGTTTGTGCAAGTAAGATGTAAGCAGATTTACGGCGGGCGACGAGCGAAGAAAGGGGAAAGGGGAGGGGGGAGACTGTGGGAACGTCGTAGTCCCCTGGGTCATTGCATTCCGTGTTGCGGTGTATACGTTTAATTCGTCCTGGGATTGCAATCAGGAGAGGAGCGCTGCTCGGGGAAGTGTCACGACTCACAAGCAATGCCCGAAACAGAACATTTTGGCGGGCTAGTCGGTTCATGAATTTAAACAAGGGGAGCATGAGAACGCAACGCCTGACGTAAAACGAGCATGGTGTGATCAGAAATCGACAAGGAGACACAAAGTTTGATGTCTGTGCCGTGTATCTGCATTAGTGTCTCCCTTTGTCCTCGCTTTGCCTACAGGCATGGGTCCGTTCGTTCCATTCTATGCCTCGGTAACTTGAACTACTTACTTTGCCACTTAACTTGCAGATGGACGATGGTTAAGTGGGAGGAGGCTGAACAGAGGCTGAAGAACACAGTCGAGGTCGGATATATCGAACCCGGATATTTTGAATTATTGACTATATCAAGCACATAGATTATCACCTTGAAAATGCCGTGTAAAAGCATGGGAAAGTCTCGAGTTATATCGAACTCCGATTTCACCGGTCACTCTATATATCGAGCGGCGTGCCGTGTCCCTGCAAATGGCACTTCTCCTAACGTCGCTCTTCGATCACTTTTCGTGCATGGAGACGGGTCGGCTGCGCGGCCTTGGGTACCTGCTGGCAGTGCTGTGAAATGCGTGACGAGGTAAGTGTGGCCTTCGGTCTCTCATACTCATTTTCCAATCGCCGCCGCGGTGGCTCAGCAGTTACGGTGCTCGGCTGCTGACCCGAAAGACGCGGGTTCGATCCCGGCCGCGGCGGTCGAATTTCGATGGAGGCGAAATTCTAGAGGCCCGTGTACTGTGCGATGTCAGTGCACGTTAGAGAACCCCAGGTGGTCGAAATTTCCGGAGCCCTTCACTACGGCGTCCCTCATAGACTGAGCCGCTTTGGGACGTTAAACCCTCATAAACCAAAGAAAACCATTTTCCAATCCACATTCCTGTCATAACGTGAAGCCAACCTAACTAAAGCCTGGCGGCAGCCTCCGCTTAGCGTACTTCGCTGCCGAAGGTGTTGCGGAAACCAACCGTACCTTAATTTAATGAGCGACCATTACATTTATAATGTACTGGTGACAGGATTAGACATATTACGATAGGCTATGGCTAGTTCCAAAGCACCGTACGCAGCGGCTTCGATGCAAAGCAGGTTAAAGGGGGCTCTTAATAAAGTTTTGGTATGCCTGGAATGTTAAAGGACGCCGCTTCACGAATATACTCCAGCAAGAGTTTTTTTTTATGCATTTGCTATAGAAGCTGAGTTGTCTGTAGTCAAAATCTGATGAAGCGACCTCGCGCATTTCCCTCTCCTTTCGTCACTTTTTGCTCACTGAAAGGTCGGCGCTCCCCCGCCAGCCCCGCCCATTCGGCCCCGTCGCCAACTGCCGACGCGCAAGGAAAATTCCCGTGTGCGCGTGGTGTGTGTGTGTGTGTGTGTGTGTGGGGGGGGGGGGGGGAGCATCCTGACCTGCCAGGCGACGCGGCTGACTGGCCGTGGTCATGGCAGCTGCGTGAAGTCTGAAAGAGTCTTAACTAAAGTGAACGTCTAACCAACAGCCAACTCTTAACCAACGAATGCAGACGTGCGACACGGAGGAGAGGGTGTTTAAAGGGCAGCTGCAGCACTTTTTTGAGACTTTTGGGATATTCAAGGATTCGAATCTATGTAGGCTGTAGGTAAAGCATGCCAAGTGTTTTTGCACTAGCATTTAAAATAGTGACGTAATCGACGATTGAAATCTGCGCTTCTCCTCAATGCACTATGATTTCAAATTACCGCTGTCGTCCGCCACATCCTGCCCTGACGCTTTAGACGCTGCCAAACAACTCTCGGCAGGGTTCGCCTTCGGTGACGCTGGTATTTTTCCTTCAAAGCAGGCGTTTGTGCGTTGGAAACGCACCAATACCTTCGATGACGTCATCACGCGCCCCACACTTGGCGTCGTGCGCTGCGGAGAAGCTTGAAGGGCGTCCGGGTTTGATCGGCGATTACTTCATTATTTCAAGCGCTCGACCAAAAAGACTTCGCATGCTTTACCTGCAAGTTTCACACATTCCACCCTCTTAAGCTCTTTGATTTCTAAAACCTATGCAGTTTCCCTTTAAAAAAGTCGCCGGAAAGAGCTCGTCAGCTTTCGCGCGCGATTGTGGGTTTTCTGCTCAGATGTTCACAAAAACACACTGCATTGATTGAGCGAGTTTATGCGCGTTCCTCAGACGGTGTTCCAGGGCTCATTTAAGCCAGCGCTGCCAGTGCGCAGACGGGCGGCGCGTCGTTGCATCACTGGCGTGGGCGTTATCTATTTTTATTTTTATGTCACAGATAAGCTTATCTATTGCCATTTTGCTACATATCAAATTATCTATGTAACTGACTATTTCGCGATCCTCTTCGAGTTCGACATATCCGAGTTTGACGGACTTCGAAACGAATTGTTGTTGGGGCAGTTGAAGAGTTTCAAAAGAAATAAACTAAACTATCGGAACGGAAATGAGGATGTATAGCCTATTTCATGGTCGTTCTGTAACGTTCTTCTGGCGGCCAAGACGGCGAAGACACTCTAGGACATTCCCGTACGCACCGCGCATTTGGGCTTGCCAAAGGGCGTCCAAAAGACGTTAGTTCTATGACGTGGGTCACCAGGTCGCAACGCTGTGAGCTCGAAAAATCTGCTGTGTGTTTGCAACTGCACTTGTTGCTAAAAGAATGTTGTAAAACAGAAACATGAGGACGAGGTTAAGGACGAGGCTCAGAAGTCGGATGCACGAAGCGGCTTTTCCCCGTCAGAGGACCCCCTTCCAGCCATTGGCATCGACCGACTCTCATGAGCTTGCCAATATACCGGGTGTCCCAGCTAAATGCAACCAAACTTTTAAAAAAGGCGAAGTGTCCTAGTCCAGTGAAACCAACTGAGGGTTGCTCATAGTCGCGTGGCCTAGTCTTGAATATTTTTTTCACTCTTCAAAGTTCATTAGTTAGTTAAGTTTAATTCGCTAACTTTTTAATTATTGACTTCAGGAAGAAAGTCTTGGGAGGCGCGTCTTGGGACGTTGAAGTGGCACAGTTGTCATGTGGAAGCTTTTTCTTATTGTGCGGGTTATGGTTAGAAGCCGGTAGTAGTAGTAGTAAAAACATTTATTGTCACAAAAGGAAGAGCTAGGGAGTAGGGGGTTGGGGATAGATAGATGTGGAGCTTCAGTGGTCGGTCTTCCGTAGTCCAGGATCCCGTTGGCCTCCGCCGCTGCCTTGGCCCTCGTCACCAGCATAAGCTGTGTGCCCGGGTCGGAGTCAGCCAGGAGGGCCTCCCACTGCTCTGGACTAGGGCTATTTACCTTTGGTAGTAAAGGGCTTTTCTTATTGTGCGGGTTATGGTTTTCTTATTAGTAAAGGGCTTTTTCGTATTGTGCGGGTTATGGTTAAAGGCCGGTAAAAAAACTACTTTACGTGAATATTACTTTGCTGCAAATATCTCAGTAAGCTGTTTCTCAAAGCGATCTACAACTTTTCTATTGACACTTTGTTCCTCAAGTTAATGATTAAAAGTTAATTAAGCTTAACTAATTAGTCAACCTTGAAGAACGAAAAAATACTGCAGACTAGGTCACGCCACTCTAAACAACCCTCATTTGGTTTCAGACGGCTAGGACATCCCGTGTTTTTAAAAGCTGGTTACATTTAGCTGGGACACCTGGTATAGCGTGACAATGCAGAGTGGCAGGTTGTCACGGCGATACTGCATTGCGACACTAGCAGGTTCATGAGAATCCGTCGACGCCATTGGCTGCAAGGGGGGCCTTTGACGGAAATAGGCAGCTTCATTCTTGAGTTGTATCCGACTGTAGCGCACTTTTGCACGCCCCTTGGATTAGTAACTGAACATCGAAAGGCGCCTGGAACGTAGTACGTGTTAGGCAACTATTTATTTATTCAAAAATATTCTTGAAAAAAGTAAAATAAAATATAAACCAAATAAACCAGTCGGCCGCCACACGAGCCGACTGGTTTAAGAAAAAAAAAAATCAAGCAAGAAATTGTGCGGCGGCCGCCGCGTTCGGCTGCTTGTCCGAAGGCCGCGGTTTCAATCCGCCTTTTCACAAGGCCACTCTGCGCATGCGCGCGACTTCTCCAGCTCCACATTCTAGTTCACTTACGCCACCTGGGGCTGCGAAAAAAGCCCTTTACTACCAAAGGTAAATAGCCCTAGTCTAGAGCAGTGGGAGGCCCTCCTGGCTGACTCCGACCCGAGCACACAGCTTATGCTGGTGACGAGGGCCAAGGCAGCGGCGGAGGCCAACGGGATCCTGGACTAGGGAATACCGACCACTGAAGCTCCACATCTATCTATCCCCATCCCCCTACTTCCTAACTCTTCCTTTAAAAAAAAAAAAAAGAAAATAAATGTTTTCACTACTACTACTTAAGCTCCACTGGTTGAAATTCAACCCCTGTTCCTATTGCGCATGCGCATATGAGACAGATGGCGGCAGTTGTCAAGCACACATGGCACACGCATGCCACTTTGTAAGCGCAGCTAGCTGCTCGTAGAACCAGGTCAGGCCTGCGTCTCCCATGGGCGTTTGATTTCAGCCAGTACAGACGAAATTTCGTCACTCTCTAGAGGGCGCAAATCTTGTGAAAAAGACAGATTCCGTCGCGGGGGCTGCATTTCGATGGACGCCGATGTACTGCACGATTAATCCGGAGCGCTCCGCAACGGCGCCCTTCATAGCCCATGTTCATAGCTTCAGGAACCCCACAATTCACAAATACCGTAATCCAATATAAAGCATACCACGAAAGGTTACTGAAGGCATATATCATAGCTTCGCGATTTCTACAGCGGCTCTGTGTTGCTAAGCTGTCCAGTACAGACGGGCCTGTCAGCAGTTCTCACGTATTTTTTTTTGTCTGCCATCAGTAAACAAAAAACAAACTAACACTAAAAAGAAAGATCACTTTATTGTTTCCAGCAACCTTCCATCGGAGGGCTCTGCCAAGCTACAAAATCCACTGTATACCGAACAACCACAGGACTACAACAGCCAGCAGCAGATGGTTTACAAATCCTGGCTCTAGTAACACAGCAGGAAGAGTAAGAAATTTATGCACACCAAGACCCACATAAAAGCTGCTGTGGGGGTGTTTCCGGGTTGATAAAATCAGTGCAACAGACGGTAAGAAATAGGCAGGAGAGATATAACTCACGCGAAGTACAGGGAATGTCGCCGAACGAAGCCGCAAGTAGACGCATCCAGTGGCTGGCCCAAACGCCTCGAGACGATATCGCGACTGCAGTGGCTGAACACCCTCGCCGAAATAGAATTATAACGACGGGCAAGTGATGAATATGAGAGCTCATTTAGTCTCCACAGTATATATGCTTTTGCGCACCATCTGCTAAGGCCAGACTACACAGCACGTGAAACCGCGCTTGACCTAGGCAGCTTTATTTTTCCGAAGAGTTCAGTGCAGTAGAATTTGTCAGCTTCCAGACTTCAATATAGCAAAAAAATTTCTAAGGTATTTTGTAAATGCCCCACTTTACCACGAAAAGGTTTTGCTTACTTTCGTCACTGTATATAGCCCACGAATAAATTTAACCACGAAAAAATTTAAATGTGCGCCAATTTCTCACTGCCCCATTCCTAGCCACGCTAGAGTTGCAAAGTGACTCAAACCAGCAGTTAGCCAGCTGATGGAAGCTCATTACATTTGCAAGGGTCAGCCACAACGGCGGTCTCAATCGGCAAAGAAGGGTTGGACCAGTCCAGTACAATCTTTGCAGGCCAAACCCTTCCTCGGCAGCACTGGACGCGTCATGCCCAAGCAAGGGCCACAGGCCGGCACCTTGCAGATATCAGTTATAAATAAGTAAGCATTAAGAAACCTACCAAAAGCACTGGGCTTTTCCCCCGGCTCACAAGTAAAACAGTGTGGCAATGCCGAAATGTACAAAACAAGCTCTATCCACACATAATCACATCACATAAAATAAACTCTCTGCTACAGACAACGCACAAACACATAATTAAAGCAGTATCAGTGTACAAGCTGTCACACAGGCAACTGCACACGCTCTCCAAGAAAAAGACGCGTCTACACATACATTTGCTCCTCGGCTTGCTTGGGTCACAGAGCCTGCGGATAGACTGCGCAGTGAACGCAATGACTACTGGCGCCTCTTGCGCGACAAGCGCCACACACGGCCTTGCATCAGTCCCGCTTGGGAACACCCGAACAACACTGGATGCTAGCAGTCACAAATCAAAAACAACAAAACATGCACCCATGGCCGCCATTTTTGTAAATCTACAAAATTGCCTGATCGCATCAGGCAGCTGAGTTTAGCTGCAAAAAAAAAAAATCTCAATGTTTCGAGCCGATGATGACTTACAAAACACCCGACTACCGTCTGCTCTATACCGCAACTGTCTGCTTCCCTTACTCCTGTGAAGACACACGGGTTTAGAGTCGTGTGGCGTGTGATTTGCTGAGCCGATAACGCACACAGGTTGCAGGCGCACGCCCATCGACATGCTACACAGGCGCACCTAGAGAGTCTGAAATTCGCACCTCTATTTGGCACGACGTGAAGACCGAATTAAGCATGCATGCCGGCAAGCCAGTACGCAGGACGCCTCTAAGCCTAGATAAGCTAAAGGAGGGAGAAATGGGGAAGGTAATAAATACGTGTAGGAACTCGCAAAGAACTAACCAGGATGTTGCCCTCCTAGCGGCATGAGAATCTTTGCTTTTGTTTAACCACATTGCAAGTGTTCCCTAGATTGCTTCTCAAGTCTGAAATGTACGCATTGTAGCACCTGTGCAGCAGGTTTACGCAATAGGCTCATGGCAAATCCCCAACACCTGAACTCGCAGAGACAATGACTTGCCAACTTATGCTGCAATGGTAAGCCCAGTGAGGTACTACAGTACACCAAAAATTATGACAGACTTACAGATGACAATACTTCAAAGTGCTGGATTCAGTGCAAAAACTTACACTGTGAATACCGCAATCTATGCTTAAAACTATCTGCAATCGGTTAGTTGACGATACATAACCGAGCTAGCAGATTCATTATCAAAAAATGAACAAGCCAGAATGCATGCTTCAGCCCTTCAGAAGGAAGCACAAACAATGGGGAAGAAGCAAGACCACTTTTTCTCAAAGAAAATATTGCTTACACAATAATGCATTTACCTCTTGTTGTTCTTTCAGGAAAAAATGACTTATCTTGACAGATGACAGCAGGCAAGTGCCATTCTTATGTGAAACATGACATCAGACATTTCACAGAAGTCGCACCTCATTGTTCCTCAGCCAAGATTCCACGCTGACTTTTCATGCTCATCATTTCATGAGAAGCCGACAGGTAGTGAAGTGCACACATGCAATCTATACTAGCAAGAGAAACCGGCGAGTGCTCAAGCATTATGTGGCAAAGCTCCCAGCATTTGCACCCATCATTAGTATAAAGGCATAACTGCAGCAAGCAGAGGAAGACTGCTGTTCACACACCTGCAAGCGTCTCATAAGCATGAGATAAAGCCACTATGTTGATGCTCCAACTGCCATGGGAGGAAAGGCAAGAGCCAAAGGCATGCAGAGATCGTTGTGTCAAGCATATCAGGTCAAGTGCACAGATCCATGCGATGACCTCCAAAGCAGAGTCCACCTTAACTTTTCTAATACGGGACAGGTAATCTCATGAATGAAAAAAAATCCGCAACTAACATCTTAAGCCAGTTGCCATGACAGAGAAATTCAACTGCAGGAGGACAAACATTACATCACTTCCATTCGTGAAGTTTCACAGGAAAAAAATGAGGCACCAAGCAAACATCAGCAAGAATTTGTTAAAAGGAAACTGTTTGCAAAAGCTGTTAGCTGCTGGCACCTACGACAAACACATACTTCTTGAATCTAGATTTGTTACATTTGCTCTCAGAGTCATTTTCACAAGCAACAACACAAAATCCCTATAAAAGCACCTGAAAAGTGTGCTGTGCAACATTATACTTGACTATACATGTATCATAAAATGAGATTAGCACAGCTGGTTAAACCTTCACCAGGGCAAGATAAATTATGTTATGAATTTATGAACATACCAAAGCACATTTGAAATTGCAAACCTGTAATCCTAACACTTTTTCAAAAGCCACAATGCTAACAGTCACATCAAGAAAACCAGAACCAAGTACATCAGTGAAATTTAATCCTCTTGGTACCAAGGTCTAGCGGCATGAAATAATTTTACCGAAATGGATTCCATTGATTGTGGATTCCTATTACAGACCACATTCTACTAGTTCTAGTCCACAGATTACATGCTACGAAACTCTGTGGCTCCGAAATGTCCCATCTGTGGCATACCTACTGCAAGACTGCTAGACACACGACTGAGCGGAGCACGCAACCCATCGCCTGCAGGCCAACACTGCAATTTAATCCATGACGCAGATCAATCTCAACAAGGCACACGAGCCATCTCACTTGGCAATGTAAAATTATCTAGCTGTCAGGACACAAGTCAAGATTATATTAGAATTTGTTATCTATGCCTGCGGTCACTCAGCTGCAAAATTGCAGGGTTTATGCCGAAGTACACATCAATCATTTTTGAATAACATTTCTTTGATGCCTGATAACCAGCTTACAGCTAATAGACAAATCACACGAAAACAATGACAAAGATGAACTTGAAAACTGATCCCACCACTGTCCCGAGAGACCATGCAGAATACTGTGTTGATACCTGAATCATACCACAGCAAGGTAGGAACTCTGGCTGGTTGGTAATATACTGAGTAAATAGTATTGGAATATTAAGAGCATTATATGTTAGGACACAGTGACTGATGCATGGACTGCCCCATAAACAAGATTTTATCACATATGCAGGGTCTAGGAATTATGAATTAAGTGCTTCATGTTTTAATTTCTCAGCATGCAAGTCTAATTATTCTTGGTTTAAGACGTCGGTGCATTTTTAAGGTAAAGATATAAATATTTCACTTATCCCTTCTAACCTTCAAATCTAGACATTTTGTTTTTAAACATCAGATAAAACATAAGTGTGCAACATTTAGAGATTTAAAGTTGCACATGCTTGGAAACAAACATTTCTTTAGTGTCGCATCTTCCGAACTTTACCCTGCTGGAAAACCTAAGTCATGATGCATGTACAAGTAAAATCCTGAAAAACTGTTTCCTTGTACATTATCAAGGCTCCAAAGAACAAGGAAAAGGTAGAATTTGAACCATTAAAAATTTTTCTGCATAGGTGTTTTGCTGCTCCTGGAAAGTCTATAGATAATTGTATTGATTACTTTCAATGCTACAGGAGCTTCTTGAACTCTCTGCAGAAAAAAAAAGACCAGTAAAATTGTGTTCCATTATGCCCTCTCATAATAGCTGAGCAAAGAGGTTAATGACTAGCACAGTCCCATTTTTTTTATAAGTGACACCAACGTTTTAAAAACAGCAAGCATCTATACCTCCCAATTACTTATACAGCAAAGGATATATCTGTTTGATAAAAAGTCTACTTGCTGACAAACTACATGCAAAGGTGGAAACCTGATCATTGGCATCAAATTTAGGCAACAAAACTAAGCACATGATATTCTGTGATGTCAAGGAGTGAAACTATGCTGATTTCCCAGCTACGAGCTGCCATGTTCCACGTGGAATCATGTGTGTTTAAAATTTAGAAGCCCACGATGCAAGACAACAGCAATGAAAATAATTTTTGTGTGCTCATGCCAGCAGCGGGCAGTCTTTGCAAGCCAGAGAGGTTGATAAATATTAAGATGACTTCAAACATCACAATAAAATGTTGCAGGAATGAATTTGACGAAGAAATTCTCACAAAAACAAGATCTGGCACACTTCATTTCACACTAACAAAACATCCCAGTCACACAATGGGCAACAGAGACAACCACAGTAGGGGTGCCGCAAAGACAGCAATGCTTGAAGAGCAGTTCAAGATGTCCAGGCAGTGCAGTGTCATAAGAACAGCCAGCTAGAAATGGCAGATGAACTTAAGATATGTGTTTTGTGCTTGGCGAACAACACACAAGCTGGACGGTCACAGTTCGGCAACTGGACAGAAAAAGAGCGCAGCCTCTTTTAGAGCACTTGGTTTGTTAGATCCGACAAAGTTGGGTGCATATTCGCTGCTGTTTGGTGCCTTCCATTCAACACAACAGGAAACAGCAGGGGTGAAACAGGTACACGGGCAGGGTTGCAGGATAGGTGGGGTGCGGCTGGCTATGACACAGTGGTTTTCATGTGACACACACAATGACAGGAAATCACTATGGGCGACAATAGGGTGACAGTTGAATTGGAAGGTACTGCTTTCCATAATCTGGCACCAACCCTCAGGTAACAGGCACTAGAACGCTTTCACTACAGTATGCTTAAAGAAACGTAGCACTTAGCATGACCCAGTCACATTTTTCACATTCAGAAGTTAACAAAATACTGGTGACAGATAAAAAATGGCAGGCAGCAATACTTTAAAGTAGGTCTTACAAACTGCAAGGAATCACAAAACATACTTGAGTAGCAAGCACACACCAAGAGTTAGTTCTGCAATGAATAATGCAAGACAGCATAACAATCATTGTGCCCCAGTTATAGTTGCCTGGGTCAAAGCTCATGCAGCATTACCTCCAAAACAATACTTCAAATCCTGTGCAGAGTCACCTGTACAGAATGAACAAACTAAAACTCAATGGCACAGTCCACCAGTTTGGCTTCTCAGTTTAGAAACAAGAGTAAAAGCCAGCTATTCCCTGCCTTATGTCACGAATGAAACCTTAAAACCTTGGCAAAATGTATGGCTTAAGTATGCTACTTCATTAGCACATGGATACCAACATGAACTTCAAAATTCTCACAAAAATCCAAACACGTTTGCACACACTAGCAAGTGTCAACAAAAAGCACACAAGAATGGTTATGCGTTATGCACAAAACTAAAGTGGAGAGAACACAAGTCAAAGTACCATGATATGGAGACCGACTCATTCACTGGCAACATTAAATTTACTCAAAAAAAAAAAAAAAAATGCCTGGTACCAAATAAAGTGAAACAGGCTGAATAATGATTTCCTCTGCAACACATAACATCAAACAATACATACACATCAGAGCCTATCGCCGAGACCAAATGCGTTAGCTTCCCGAGTAAATGAAAGGTGAAAATGAAAAGAACAAATTTCAGGTTTATTCACTGCTTTGCACCAATGATGCAGACATGTTTAAAAAGAAAAGTACTTACATAACCCAGATGTAAGTCAACTAGTTAAACAAGCATTTGCATGAAATCCCGAGTCAAAGGTTAAAGAAAGGATTCCATTGAAAGCAAACCGGCATATTTTGTATAACTTAAATTTTTCAATTGTAATAAAAGAAGATCAGCAGCAATAAAATCAGGAGAAAAAAATTATGTGCAGTAAAGTTTCCCGGCTTCCGAGAATGCATTAATCGCCAAGCGCCAAGTAGAAAATGAGAAATGACTGTAGGTCTTCTAAATCACTATGATCACATTACACCAATGCACACAATACAAGCATCTCCATGCTGTTTAACATCTAAGTATTTCTAAGACCAGAGCTTCCAGAAGTTTGATGCCATTTGTTCAGAAAAATCTTTTGATGACTGAAGACAATATTACAATCACAAAGCTTTTATCAAGCTTTGCTTACAGTGCCTGTGACTCAGTAACAGTCATCTGCATTTTTTTCATCTTAGCATGCTCATGTTATCCAGTTACCAACAAAAACACACTATATGCAAATAAGCAGAAATCGAGAATGACAGACTGCCCAAGAGTAAAGCACTGAACACAAGAGGCATAATGCAATAGTCCAATGTTACCCCCCCCCCCCCCCCCCCCTGCTTTTTTTTTTTTCAAGCCCTTCCAAGTCCTTTGACTTTCTTTTAAACATTTCCATCTTTGTACATTTCCTCTAGCAGACGATTAAACAAAGACATTTGGCAAAAACAAAGTGCCACATGATCACAAGCAAAAATGCTTTCACATTTTACAATGTCCTCGCCAGACACTACTAAAATATCTATACTCTGTTTCATACATAGCAGTCAACGCTGCCAAAGGTACGAAAGTAGTCTGCTGCAAAAAACAAGCGAAATGTATCCGTCCACCTTGCGTCGTGGCTGAGTGGTACGAAGCGCGCGCCCTTCTGTTCATTTTATAAGGGGCCAAGGTTCGACTCCCGGCTTCGGCTTCGCTGGGTTTTTTTATTTTTCTTAAAAGATTCATTAGGTAGAAACTCCAGACTGTCAAACTCTGATACCTACTTTGAAAAACACAGCGCTGATTACTTGTTTCGAAGGGAAAAGGCAGTGTAGTGTACGGCATACATATGATGTAACTTGAGTCGAATGGCGTTGAGTGCAAAGCTGTCATATTTAACACTGCGAGAGTTAGATATTGTCACCTTGCTAGGTCATTTTTGCGCTGATCTTATTCCAGTAGAGAGACCTTCTTTCTTGAACCTCGCAACTGTGCGAGTGCTCACCCCGGTCATCTCGACCACAGTTTCGAGAACTTCACGCACAGTCTTCTCCGAGAAGCGCTTCCTTACGCTAGAGTAAACGTTGACAATCACCTGCTTGCAGTCTTTCGAAATTTTCGGAGACTTCAGCTTGGAGAATAGGCGAGCAGAAGATGTTTTTGAAGCCGCAGTGGGCGAAGAAAACAAGCGAGTAGGAGATAGCGGTGCCATTTTCACAGACTCAGAAACCGAAAGACGAAAGCAGACGACATCACCGGCCGGCCTAGCTGCGAAAACGTGACACAGAAGGAGCCGGAAAAATAAAACCAGGAAACTAAGGCACTCTGTTCTGAAGAACATAAAAAAAGCAATCTTTTTGCAAAATAAAACACTTTTATTATTGTAGTTCAATATTGACCAACATTTACTTTAATTTTAAGTTCATTACTCTTTTCACTTTCGACGCACTACATTAAGATGCGGACGAGGAGCGCGAACAGGCGCCGCAGCCTTCGCTGCGTTGACTGCTATGTATGAAACGGAGTATAACCATGTGCTCCCCCTAAAATGCAACCACATTAAATACCAAGACTGATACAATAAAAAGGCCTTTTCCATGTACACTGCCTTCAATATCAATGCAGCAATCATGCTCAACTGGAGGGCTGCTGCATTCTTTTTTGACTGCCACACATACAACCTTCAAGGCAGGTCTCTTTGGTTAGCTATACGAAACAAGTCATGACTCCCTCTGCCTCAATTCCCAAACAGAAGGTAGCCCTTAAATTTGCTTTATAATTAAATACAGATATATATATATATATATATATGTGCCATGAAAGCTACGAGTGCCCACCGGTTCAACTAAACATACATGCCTGGCAGTGCCTGAAGCCTGTCAGTGCTGCTTCTAGCGAAGGAAGAGAGCTTTAGTTTCACTACCCAGGTATACATGTTTGATTTCTGGCCAAATGCTACACAACTAGTGACTAGTGGTTATTCTGGCGTCTATTGCCGCACTTTGTATATGTTGCTTAAGCCATGGGTGCATGGCATTACGCACTTCAGCATTCAACAAATATACAAAGAAAATTTAATCTACTGAAAATTAAAGTTTCAATTTAAACACTATCCATGTGGACATCGGTCCTTGCTTAGAGCCTGGCCAACAATAAAGCAACCCGAGCATCAATGAGATGGAGGTGTGCTACCAGATTTTTTGGCTACTTTGTAGGCAGCAATCGCAGAAATCTTTGCCATAAATTATCATATTCTCATTCAATCAAAGCAGGTGAAAAACTTACACTTTCAATATGGGCAAGCTGAAGGTGATACTGCATTTTTCATTGAGGTTCATGATGATAACAGCAAGATTCACATTTATTTGACTTATATTGTGCCTAGGTATGTGCGCTTGTTATGGACAATTGAACTTTTGGTACCACTATATCTGACGTGAAAGTATCTCATTTGTTCGCATACCTTGAACCATTGCTTCTGTATGAATTAATGAAAATTTAAAGAACCATGACTGCTGTAAAATAACACCTCCAAACATGTAGTGTGCCATTCTTTTGGTGGCAATATGCTACTTGCATGTGCTTACAATGAACAAGATGTCCACAGCTTGCTCAAGCAAACAGGAACAATTTGCGTAAGGTAAAATTACAGAGAGCAGAGCCAGCTACTCAGGCAGCAAAGCATTGACCTTCAATGTACAACAAAGCCTATCTAGCAAAGTGAATGGCATGGAACAACATTCCCACATTAACAGCCCTTTCATAAAAGATGGCATTGCAAAAGCAATCATAGTGCTGGCAGGTCAAAGTACACTGATGCAAAGAACTATTTTTGCATATATGTTAAGAAAGAAAAGTAATTCTGGAGTATAAAAGTAATAGCTAAAGCTCTCTTCACACACACCAACCAGCATGACAGTAATGATAAAAAAAAAAAAAATGTTATTTTGTCTAAGCTATGGCCCCAAAAAGTTCTACTGATACACACAAATACTCCCAACTAAAAAAGAGCTAAGCAACATGAACTTCCACATTGCACTTAATAACATGTGCGCTACTCTTAAATGAAAAACAAAAACATGAGAAAAATAGTCGCCACAACGTACCAAGATATGCGCAAGATTTACAGTGACCTAAATGTAGAAGAAAAAGACAGTGGTGACATATGAATTAAAAGTTGCTAGGCAGGTAGCTTCTGGAATTAGTTATGTAAGCTACGTGGCACATGTTGCATTCCAAACACAAAAAGGAAATCTTGACTAATTTCTCAAATAAATACTATTCAACTTCAATGCCATCAGCACTGTGGTGGAGCACATTTAAGGATGCTAACAAAGGGAAAATATTAAAGCAAGGAATGAAATCTAAAGAGCGTACAGGAGCTACAGCAGCACAGAAGGCACCCAAGAGCTCCATCCTGCTTCAATCTTTCTCGATGTCATCGCCGCACAGTCGCAGTGTTCTCTTCCATCATATGTGCCAGATGAAAACCACGAGGTAACGTCACAGCAAAAGCGGCGTTGAGCGATCACTCTGTGATGCAACTCGCTTCAGCACTGTGCCCTGCCGAATCTGATCCATGAGTGACTCTCTGCATGCAGTTAGGTCAACAGAGCCACGACCTGCTAGCCAGCTCTGAACTCGGGCCGCCCGCCCACCATTTTTCCTTAACCCAAACTCAACGTCTGGCTGCAAGGAACCACGGCGTGTTGTCGCAGCTGTTGTATGGGGAAGAGTTCCAGGGACAGCCTGAACTACCTGCACATTCTGAATCTGGCTAGATGTCATGTGCACATACTGCGCTGGTACAGGAACTGTCGTCTGCCCTGTACAAAATGTTGTCATTTGCTGTGTATACTGCGCCAGTTTCACTGATGGTGCTAACTGCTGAGCCGGCTGCAGTGAAGCACGTCGCTGTTCAGCAAGGCGAGCATTCAGACTGCTCAGAAACTGTCGTCGCTCTGCTGAGTTGTTTTTCTTCTCACCAGATGGCACGGGTCCCACAGACCTGCTTCGACGATTTTCTCCTGCAGAATCAGCTGTTCCCCCAGCAACACTGGTTCGTGGATCTCTCTTGAGCTCTCGTTTGAGAAGTGTCTGCTCCAAGTTGGCTCGAAAGAAATCCATCTCGGGAGGAGACTTTCCAGACTTCATTGCAGCACCAACACCAGACCGCTGTGACCGAGCACAGGCCACAGATGGGGATTCGCAAGGCAAAGTCTTGCGGGCAGCCATCTTTGTTTCACTAGGAGGTGTTACTTCCGCTGTCGAAAATTTGGCATTCAGACTTTGAATAAGAGCGTCACGTTCACTGTGCCCAATGGTGTGGGCACGAAGAAGCTTTTTTTCAGGTTGCACTTGTTTTCGCAATGCACCAGCATGCTCACTTTCCACATCAAGCAAAGGGTCATTTTCCACCGGTTCAAGAAATGGCGGTGGGGCTGGAAAAGGTTTTGAGTCATTTTCAGGATCGAAATGCGATGTTTCTGGTGGGTCTGGTAGTGGAAGACCGCAGCTGTCCTCTGTGTGGCTTGACGGAAGAGAGAATCGAAGGCCAGCCTGTTCTAGTGGGCTTGGTTTCGAAAATCGGGCATTAAGCGCCTGTATCAACTTAGCTCGACTTGTGGAGCTGTCATCACTATCACCAACGGATTGGCACCCACGGTCGGAGGGGACTTCTTGAATGTGCTGTGAACTGGGAGAAGAGGGCGAACAGCCCTGCGTGCTTGTGATAGAAGGGGTCCGTCGTACAGGAGGTGGTGGTGGCGGCTGAGAGCTCCGTCGAAAGCTGGACTTGGCTGGGAGTGTTGAAGACCCAGACAATCCTACAGAAAAAAGAAAAAAGGGCTCTGTTCTCAATACAAAAGAACACATAAGAAAACTCTTTTTTTTTTTTTTTTAAATACACTACAGATGAACCCAGTCATAAAAGCACAGATGTAATGGACAATCAAGAGTAAAAGACATTTTTCAGACAATAGGTTAGCTGCCCTACCTCTTCCAATAAGCAGCCTTCCTACAAACAAATGCGGTCAGGTACTCAAAGCAGGCCTTTCTGTTGGCCATGTTTCGTGCGCTGCCGTGAGCTACACAGGCTCTTTTTATTATATAATTAAGCGCCCAGTTTGTGTAACAATGTTAGCTGTGAGAAATATCCCAAGGCAGAAGGCTCAAATCTTTACAATTTACGATAAGCACACAGATAATTTCAGTGCTTCATTTATATCAGAACTGCATTTAATCTGAAATATTTCCGGTTTTTTGACTTCAAGTTGGCTGACTGCACTTTTCTCCAGGAAATTACGGAATAAAAAAGTTTGTTAACATGTGTAGCTTATGTGCAGTAGATGATGTGAACTGTGCTGGTCTTGAGCAGCTGCTCATGGCTGTTTCATCAACACACAGAGAACATATCAGCTGTAATGAAGAAATATTTGGTTGACGTGAGGCTCAAAACCCAAAAGGTAGCATAAAAAAACCAAAATGAATATTGGAAGCCAATTCACAACCGCACCTTTTTTTTATCGTTTGAAAAAGTTGTAGAAAGTCTGGCCGTCTGGCACAAAAATTGCGCGTTCGGCTGGTCGCGCCACCTATGAACAGAGCACAAAAACTCTGGAAGCTCATGTACCGACAAAGGGCCGAAGGGCGGCCACTTGTCCAGCAGTGAAGGAAGGCAAGTGCAGCAACACTGGCAACTGTGAGGCTGGCATCACCACAGCAACCAGTCTCTTTCTTGCAGTGCTCGAAATGGCAACAAAGAGGAAGCCTATCTTGCTCGAGACAAAGCTGCAGATATTGAGAGTTGTGGACGGTGGCCACAAGAAAAAGGATGTTGCATCGGAATTCAGCGTTCTCCTAGGTACCTTATCCACCATTTTGGCCACAGGAAGAAGATTGAGGGCAACACCGAGCACGCCGTATAAGCCAACCATAAGCGAGTTAGGGCTTGCAATCACCCAGACATGGAAACAACTTCGCTTTCATGGTTTAAAGACATGAGAGCGCAAAACTTGCCGGTACTGGGAGCACTTCTTCAAACAAAGGCCAACAGCCTGGCCTGCACGCTGGGGCATGACGATTTCCGTGCCAGCAGCGGTTGGCTGCAACGTTTTAAAAACAGGCACGAGATCGCGTGCCACACGCTGCCTGGCGAAGGGTCCGCTGTTGACATGGAGACTTGTGAAAAGTGGCTAAAGAACTTTCAAACTCTGCTCCAGGAATACGACGAGTGTAACGTGTACAACATCGACGAAACCAGCGTGTTTTTGAAGTTGTTAGGGTGACAGTCATCGTTGCCGTGAACATGGCTCTGACTAGAGACTGCTCACAGTGATCGGCAAGTCTGCACATCTGAGATGCCTGAAAGGCGTCCGGAATTTGCAGGTTGAGTACACGTCCAACAAAAGACGTGGATGACGTCCAAGCTTTTCGAGGACAAGCTCAAAGCATACGACCAGGACATGGAGAGGCAGCACAGGAAGGTCCTGTTGCTCTTGGACAACTGTTCAGCGCACAAAGTCTCGAGCATGCTAAAGGCAGTTCACTTGGTGTTCCTGCCACCTAACACAACTTCTGCTTTGCAGCCTTTGGACAAGGGCATTATCCATTTGCTCAAGTGCAATTACCGGAAGCATTTAGCGATGCAACTGGTTTTCGACATCGATCGACATAGACCAACAACCAACATCAAGACGACGCTCGAAATGTTGTATGGGTCATGGAATGAGGTGAGGCAGTCTACAATAAGAAACTGTTTCGCAGATGCTGGTTTTGCTTTGCCTGCTGTCGAAGACGAAGTTCAGCCCGAAGACCTGGCAGAGCTGGTAAAACTTGGGATCAACTGCCACTCCCAGGCGTCGCATTTGACGATTTCGTTTTGGCTGATGAGAGCTTGGCCGTGGCACTTGAGCTGACGGATAAAGAAATTGTGGATCGTGTAGTGTTGCCTGAGGATAACAGCACACCAGCAGCAGTGATAGCGAAGGTGACAGTGAACGTGATGAACCACCAATGAGCAGTGCGGACGCCACAGGCATGGCAAGGAGGCTGAGAGGCTATTTGGAAAAACTCCCGACGACCAAAACTGCAGAAGTAGAAAAGGCCCTCTTGTGTGTAGACACTGTGGAAAACTTCATTCTGCTCAGTGCCATGAAAAGCCACCAGACGAAGATAACATCCTTCTTCAAATAAATGAACACAGACCTGTTTTGTCAAACGAACTTCCTTTTGTTGTAATTTGACCTTCCCATATTCCGGTCTATTTTGACTGAAATGCCGCAAGGAGACAGGTACGGATTACCTCCTTTACAGTGGGTTCGAAGCCAAGAATAATGCATTTTAGTGTCTAGAATATTTGCACAAGCCAAACTGCGGATTTGTCAGACCTGATATTTAGGTCTACTGTAGCAACGAATATCGGATATAACAAACTAATTTACGGTCTCGATGCTACTTCGTTATAACGAGGTTTAACTGTATAGTAAGAAAAAAATTTCATACGAAGATGGGCAAATGTTGCTGTCCTTATTTTTTTTTCAACCTAGTACAGGTACTTTGCAACCAAAATTAAAACTATACTGACCCAGCACTATAGAAAAAAAAAAAAATTACGTGCAAGAAATTTATACTACTTTGTTAGGAAGCAAACAGTATACAACCTGTAATGTGGTAATACAAATGTAGTCACACAAAATAAAATCCATGAACTGACACATGACTGGCAACTAAAACTAACATGATGGGTAGTAGAATGTTATTACTTCAAACTTCAAGGGACTGTACGAAATGCCAGAACTATTCAAACAAGGCGAGTGCCATGGGTGTGGACATTAAGTATAAAACACATTATGGAAGGATCAAACAAAAAAAACGTGCGCTTTCACACTATGACTGTTCAAAAGCGCGTGGTCGTCCATTTTTTTGTTTATGTGGTAAAGCCCACTAGTAGAAGTCTGCAAAACATCCTAGCAGCGTCTGAATGTGACCAGTCCACGCAATAAGCAATACAGAAGTCAGTGAAGGGGACGGCTTTGTACCGTTTTCCTGACACTTTGTACTCTATCTTTTGATAATCTGCACAGATACTGTACATTTTCCATGGTCAGATTTCTGAAAGCTAGGCGGTATTCAGCTGGCGCCGAATATTCGCAAGTTTTCGCGCACCCATTTCTCAAATCAAATATTAACTGAACAACACATGTATTGAATTTTTACTCGGCATTTCGAATATTCACACACCCTAACTATCAATACATGCAGCCAGTTGCATTCACATGCAATATGCCTACGATTTTTCTTACTCTGCTTAAGAGCGGCCGTGGCAAATAAAATGGCCAATTTGGTCATATTTTCGATCTCTAAATTTATTTTTTCATGCTCCTTGGGTCTTCAGCTATCTGATAGCAAAAAATTAGAGTGAAATCTAGAAAAAAAAAAAGATTTTTTTTTCATTTGTGGTCGTCAAAAACTTGCACTTCTGATGGTCACGGCGCATCGCAGAATTCATGGCTTTCCGATGACAGAACACCTCTATTTTAGTACCACAGTGAAGAGGAGAGATCAGAGCTTCCATTGGTTCGCAATGCCACTGATCTCCGATAAAAAGCAAAAGCAGACGAAGAAATAAACGAGGCAAACAAGAGAACAAATTTTAAGGTTGATTTTCTAGCCTTTACAGCTTTACAAATTTATAACAAGCCAGAATTTCCAACACTTGCTATCGTATCACTTGAACTCTACTGCAAAATGAAAATCCCTAGCAGGTTCCTAACCTTCACAACGCTATTATTAAATGTGCTTAAAATGATCCTTACCTTCATAGCGCATTGAGGAGTTACTTGGGGAGTATGTCTTGTAGGCCTCATGCATCTGTAATGCTGATCCCCTCCTCATGGGCACCATACTGTCTGGTTCCTATCAGAAGTTGAGAAAAAAGATGCACTGTGTATAATTTCTTGCATAACTCTTTAAAATGCACAAGGGCTGGAAAGTAATGTTCACTTCCACTTAATATATTTTTTGCCTAATGAGAAGAAACCCAAGTGACATGTATCAAGCACGTCTATAAATTGCAGTAGGTTCTCTCTAACCAGATAGCAGAAGAGTAGACATTCAATACAAACTAATAAGAACCAGTGAAGGTCCCAATGAGAGTCCCAAGGTGAACCAGATCAATATAGCACACAAGCAAAATCAATAGAGCAGAAACAATCAAACTACGGTCAACTTTGAAGAGCCTTAAAGTCTATGCAGTCACAAGGGTACGGTGCTACTTTCTAGCCAAGCCAACGAATTGTGATGGCTCCTTACAGGGGTAGAACAAAGGATATGGATCAGCCAAAGAGCAGGTAAAATAGTTGCAGAGTAGGTTGAGAGGTAAATCATTTTTTGGAGCAGCTGGGAGCACGCTCCTTAATGTGAGCACCAATGCAACCGTCGCTGCAAGTGCATGTAGCACATCTGCAATTTTATTAAGGCCGACATCGTCTGATTTCCATTTCTGAAGGCACTCTGACTAAAACTAGAAAATTTCACCAAAAGAAATTGCGTACAAGAGCCCTTTTTCTTTTAGTTTAGGGGTTCTCGAGCTGGGTTCCGCAGGACTCTTGAGTCATTTTGAGTGTTTGAAGACAAGCACCTAAATCCATGCAGCATGTCTCAACTCCCATCCTTCCTTTACCCTTTTTTGTTTTGGAAATAATCGCACCATAAATCAATTCTCAAACCGGGTTCCACGGAACCCTTGGGTTCCTCAAAGGAGTGCTCTTTGGGTTCCCCAAGCACCTAAACCTATTCACAACTCAACCCTCATGATTCCTTTTACCCACTTTATTTTGGGAATAGCAACATTGTAACTGCTTATAGAAGACTTCTGCTGCACTGCCAGGCATTACCCCATTTACCCGTGTAATGAATGCGCTCGCATAATGAATGCATCTCCTACTTCAGCTGTCAAAAATTAAATTTTTTTTTTTCCTTCAAGTAATACACGCACCCTACTCTTTTGGCACACAGTCTACTGCCGATGAAAGTGAATGCTAGCAGGCACTCTTTTTCGAACGCCGAAATAATCACGCAAAATTATAAAGCTCCATCTGTCGAACTTCAAGACTACTATACTTCACCCTACAAGACAAACAGCCAATAAGAATGTCCCCATGAAGAATCCCAGAACCAATACAAACCACACCAGGTCAAAAGGCTTCTTTGTTCCATCAAAAGTAACACCAAGGACAACTCAATCCAACTTTTCCCCTTTGTAAAAATTGATTCTGTGGCTCATTGTAGTCATATGAATGTTTGCCCGATAGCAAAAGACCCATTTAATGTTGCTAAAGTTGGACTTAAAACTTTTCTCGCCACTTAATTCAATCACACAACATCCATGTGAAAAAGGACTCCATGATTTCCATTTGGAAGTGAATGGCAGTGTTGCCAAACTCTAAAATTATTATTATTATTATTATTATTATTATTATTATTGGTTTATTCAAACATAAAACAGAAGTAAACTTAAGTCTCCTTACGTGCGGAAATGCGAAAGCTGTGCGCAGTCTGCACATCTGAATTTGCATCCTGGGGGGGCATGGCTAAGTGGCCAAGCTGGTGTCTGCTGCATTACTAAGCGCACACCATCTGCTGGGCCAGTGTCGTACATTGCGAGGGGAGTTTTCAGTGGGTGCCTCATGATGGCACTACAACACGCCCAGCAAGAAGTAAATTTACCGGAAACATGCTTTTGTACTCGGTTAATTGCAACATCTCTAAGTTATCTGCTCATAATTACTCATGTACGCCTCAGTACATACCTCAAAGATACATTTCTAAGTCAACTCTGCATTCACACTAGACGTGCCTTTATTCAGGTGCAAATGTCGAACCGTCATGGCACTGTGGAATCATCCCCGTCGCGCACACCACAGGCCCAGGTTTGATTCCCGCCTAGACCGCGGTTTTCTTATTTTTCTTCATTGACAGTTCATGCCTTGTTGGGTTCTGGATTGAATTGTGGATTATGGTTTGGCTTGTTGAATGGCTATGGACTGGACTGTGCATTGGCTATGGATTCGCGAAAGCGTGACACATCTTGTCCATGCCACTCATGAGCCATAAAAGGCTTTCGCCGTTGCTAGCTGTGGCATCTGCCATCGAAGCTTGCAGCACCTGAGCTGCAGCTAGCGGAAGTAAAAAGGAGAGGACAGGGAGGAGGAAAGAGGAGAGTGATAGAACGAAAGGACAGGGCTAAGGGTTACACTATACACAATATACAAATATGCATAAATTGCAGCACACTGGAATCCACGCCAAAAATTGGCCTTGACACAGCGCAGTTTGCCTGCAAAAATGGGCATGGGTGGCGATACCTGCATTTCAGTTTTTGACCTTTTCATGGTTATAAAAGGTCCGTTTTCAGTGAAAGTAGCGTCTGTCATTAGAACATTATAACCTATCGATAGAGGCCAACTTCAATTTGTCCACAGTGTCCCTTTAAGGATTGTAGCAACTGGCTGTGTTGGGTTTGCAATGAATGCAGAGAGTTGTGCTATAGTGAAGTCTAGTTGTGCCCTCTTTGGACAGCGTTATGGGCCACTATGCGAGTTAGTTGCATGAGTTTAACTTACTTGCAGGCCAAGTTTGTTCTCAAGCATAGAAACTGTACTGAGGAGTGCGTTTTGTTTTATTTTTTGAAAGTGAGAAGTGCTGGATAAAGTATTTATTCCATCAGCCTAATTCTGCCCTGTTTTAGAGCTTCAAATTTTAAAAAAATATTTCACACTACACAATGAACCTCCCTCTCCTCCACTCAAATTTTCAGAGATTTTTGCAGAAAAAAAAAGTGTTTTCATTATGCGAGTAAATGCAGTACTAACTGAATTTGTTTTTTTTTTGTTTGTTTTTTGAAGAGCTATCGACGTTAGGCAGGATTCATGTTAGGCATGAGTGACGGAAGACAAGGCACGCATGGTTCCTTGGTACCTTTTGGAAGCCACTGGGGTTCCGGAGACTAAAAATATTACGAACCCCTATTCTAGTTTACAACAGTAAAATGAAGCATCTGAGATTTTTTTTTTAAGTAATCTAATAAAATGTGCTATAGTGTGCACATAAAAAGAAATACTATCCATGGAACCTGCCAGTAGAAACCCTTAAACAGGCTAGGCTTATCACTTGTCTCAAGGTTGCCAGATAAGCATGCGCATGAAGAAAAATGCTACCCCGTGGAACCTGCCATCAGAAACACTCAATCTGGCTAGACTCAACAGTTGTCTAAAGGTTGCCAAAAGCCTTAAAACAGTAGGGACACCAAATTTTCATTGTGTTTCTGTTTTTCCTTCAGAATGGTACGCAAGACATTAGAAAACATGGAACTTGTTTCCACCAAGTAATAATTTATAATTGCATATCTTCTCCAATGTAGTTCCCAGTTCAGCATGACATCATAGCATCGGTGGCTATGATGTCAGAAGTAGAGTTGCAGTCCACACGAAGCATGCAAAAACTGTGATATAATCACTGTCTGTTCACTTGCTGTTTATCTAGCTCCTATAGCAGGCTGGCCTATAAGTTCAAGTTAATTAAAAAGACAAAGAAGCTCTTTAAAAGCTTAACAACAGAATGCCATTTTACAGGTAGTTTAATGCCAAACATTTGGTCCATGTAGAAAAGCAGCTGTTGTAGAAAACAGTCAAGCCGCACCAGCCATCAGCTGTTGTAGAAAACAGTCAAGCCGCACCAGCCATCCTAAAGCCATCTATCCGCCCCCAGCACAGACCACAGCACATCTTCGTTCGTTTTTTGTTCAGACCGCTCGGGACTGGAACAAACTGCCTGTCGACGCTGTGCGCCACTCCGACCCACATTCCTTCAAGACTGCCATCGAACCACTCTTCACTTGAACATTATGCCCATCCCTCATGTAATACCCCATACCAAGGGGCATTTAGATAGATAGAACTTTTATTCACGTCAATTGCCAGACAACATAAATCAGGCCTACCAAAGCCTCAAAGGGCTTGAGTGGCAGCGCCTGGCAGACAGCTAACATTGGCAAAACAAAGGAAAATAGAGACGTTGCAATGAACTTTGCAAAAAAAGAAAATGGTCACCAAACAGAATGAAACAAATATATAACTATTACAACATCAAGAAAGATTACAGTGATTTGAAATTAATACAGTAAATAGCTGAAATAACTACGGGGCAGGAAGCAACACGGAGACATACCGCAAAGTTTTTTTCAGGGTGTATTTAGTTTTCATGCGGAGTACAGTAGGAGGCAAGCTATTGAAACTATTTGAAAGCTATTTGAGGTACTAATAATAAATAAATAACTTATACAACTGACTGGATGGCATTAAGTAGGATTTCTTGGACTTTTTCTTCTCTCGTATGCTTATTAAGTTAATAAATGCTTCTATGCAAACCATTCCTCATTTACCTTTGTCTAATTTCTGGTTTGATAGTACTGCCTAAGAGTGCCCATATGCTCCGACACACACTTGGCACAACTACACTTTGCGTAAGAAGAGATGCAGTGTGGGGTACAGTATAGCAAGATTTTCCAGCAAATCACATACCCATGATGAAATTGCTTGTAATGAATCCTGGATAGGAGGAGGAGGCAATGGTGGAGATTCTGTGCCTGGAAGGGTTGAAGCTACCACTGCCAGCTCATCTGCATTAGCATATATAGGCTGAGAAGTCACTGCAAGGAAGAAACAACCCAATACTTAGTGAAAGTGCATGACAAGCCCTCCCTCAATAATGCATCACTCAATTTTCATGAGTAGACCTTGTGCAACACAATGCACTGTGAACAGGCACTATAGCAATGAAAACTTCCTGGCACAAGGAATTAGTGCTCAGAAATCAGCACCGCAGAGACGCTCCAAGTATCACTTGATCTCGTGCAACTATAATTAATGCACCACAATGATAATACACACTGCACCATTTGGTGGCAGCCGCAAGCAGTTCGGCATGGCTTGCACCAGTTCTTTGTTCTTGACCCCGTTCTCGAAGTCGTCAACGAAGTTCTCGCAAATAGACACCTTTAGCATACCGTGTACCTTGTTACCATTAGCGGAATACTGGGAGCCCGCCTATTGCCGGTGAGCAGGCGCTGATTGGTTCCGATGCTGCAGGCGCGCGCATAGCTGCCGGGTACGTGGCGCCATCTGGCGACGTCAAGGAGATTTGCGCATGCATTGGCTGCTCCTCAGTGATTCGTAGCTTCTCGTGTCCCAGTGTTACTAGAAGCATTGGTTCTAGCAACACTGTTTTGTCCTATGACGTCATCACGCTTGTACTTGCGAGTTTGGCCTGTGGCGGCGATACCTGTATTTTGGTTCTTGCTCTTTTCTACGTTACAAGAGCTTTGTTGTCAGTATGAATGGCGTTTTTGTAATCAGGAGCTGGTATTCTGTCGATGCAAGCCAACTTCAATTTCTCCTCAGTGTCCCTTTAAGGGGGGACGAGGGTCATAAAACTAACTTATTTATTTATGGCTAGAATCTCATGAAATTTTGCACACAAATGTGTTTTTCTCTTGTGATTCCAAATATGTAATTATAATTGAGCTGGTGGTCTTAAATCTTGAAAAGTCTAGAATGTAATAGGTCATTTCTTACGCAGCTTTAGTGAACTTTCTCATTGCATTTTGTTGCTTTTAATTACATGAATTGATAGCCAGAGAGTTCCCATACCCGATGACATTCTTCGTTTTTCTCTAAAGGCATGTCATCCTGATATACTGTGTCAAGAGTAAAAGGTCGCAGTATTTGACACTGCAACTGATTAAGCTAATTGTAAATTGCTATTTATACGTGGCCTAAACAAAAAAAGTAAGAATGTCACTGGGTATGGGAATTTGCTGGCTATCAATTCATGTAATTAAAAGCAACAAAATGCAATGAGAAAGTTCATTAAAGCTGCGTAAGAAATTACCTACTTACACTCTATAATTCAAGATAACTTTTGATCTAAGACCACCAGCTCAATTATGATTACATTTTTGGAATCAGAAGAGAAAAACACATCTGTGTGCAAAATTCCACGAGATTCTAGCCACAAATAAAAAGGTGAGTTTTAAGACCCTCGTCCCCCTTAAGCGCGGTGCTGCTGCTTGTGTCTGATGTGTGGTGGTTAAGCTTCACGTCTAAAAGTGGAACGCGACAGCGTCTTGCAACGCTGCCAGGGAGTCCACAGAACGCCATCGCCCGTTCAGTTCTACGCCTTGCTCGTCGGTAAATTGGTTTTTGAGGAAAGGAAATGTATCTTTCTCGCATATCTCGGTGGACATCTAAACCTCGCGGTAACAAGAAGGGAGGAAGATGGGAATGAACGAAGACACCGTATTCACTAGACGCGCCTTTGTTCATTCCAAACCATCGAGCTGGCATGGCGTAGTGGCTAGCATGCTCGTCTCGCAATCCAGAGACCGGGGTTCGATTCCCGAGCTCGACCAATTTCCTACTTGGTTTTATTTATTTATCTGGCCTGACTAGAAAGGTTAATTAGGCTAATTGGGTAATTAAGCAATTAACCAAACTCATTCCCTCTTACTTTGAGCATCACTATACGATCCCTTTAATTGGTTGCATGGTTACTAGCCAAAGTACAATTAGCCCCTTTTGAAATTCGCGCACTGTGACGTCACGACCATTTTGACCAATTGAAAAGCGTGACATTTCTGTCGACAACTCCTGCTTACAACGATGAGGCATTAAAGGCTTCCGCCTTAACAAAGATTACCTTGACTCGGTGGCCGTGTATCTGATGCCCCAGCTGCAGCCACAGATGAGGCTGCCTGCTTCAATACAGCTGGCTTCTCAGGCAGAGATGGTGCTGTGCTGGTGCTCGATGAGGTTCTGCATTGCACGATGATTGCAGTAAGCATCAACAAGTCAGCAACAGTCAGCTTTCCGAGAGATGCCAGGTCATTAAGCGTTAGAGAACTTGGCAAAGCCATAACATTTGGAAACCCTACAACATAATCGAAAAGGGCAACAAGTGCTAATGCTTTCTCTCTGTTCACCTTTCCGATAAAGAATTTGTGCACCTTTCTGAATGTTTTGCTTCCAAGCATGTGTACTTGAAGTGGCGCTTTTTTGCATGTTTTTTTCACTTTGTTGTGCCACTCCGTTCCTTAAATATTTCAGCACAGAATAGCCATAAAAAATGGTTGACGGTATGCAACAGTATGCATTGCATTTCTCTCATTCATCCTGTCTTTGTGTTGTTTCACTTTGCCATGTGCTAAGAAGCCCAAGTTAGCACTTCACTGGATTAGCGGGCTATACGTGCCTGATGGGGACAGGTGGTCGGGGTCCTCTTGTCGGTGTTTGGGGAGACTTGGGCCTAGCGCCACCTGCAGGTGCAGGCTGGGCTGCCAGCTCCAGGCCGTCAGAGCTGTCACCTGAGGTGGAGGTCAGAGTGTCAGCACTGCCACTGTGGTTGGAGCTGCTTAACAGGTCGCCTTCCAGAGGTTGAAAGGTCTCAGCCGTGAGCAAAGGCCTCGCCTGGTGGCCCGACCGCTCGTATGCTAGAGGAGATGCAAAAAAACCACAATGAACAACGCAGCTCAGAGAGGGGAACAGACCATAACGATTTCAAAGCAGCACACTAAATACAGCCACCGATCAGAAATAAAAAAAATCATAAGGCTAAACCTTAACTCTGCCATACTGTTCGGACTTGGTAAAATCTTTAGAGGAATCCCCCAAGGTGGAGTAGATTGATAATAAGGGAGTAATTACTCACTAAATTGCAAGAACAACCTAAAAGAACCAATGCAATGACTAACATTATTATCTGCCCTTGAAACGCAATTACTATACCCCGCAAAGTATCTCAAGTTGTAGCAACATCAGACAAAAGCATAAAAATGAAGACACTGGCAGAAAAAAAACGGCATCCCTCGAAACTGTGCAAAAGTAGCACAAGGACCAGCAGATCATGTGGCATGACAAAATATCTCAAACCTGAAGCAGGCACTCACCAGAAGAGATAGTGTGAGGCCTCTGGCAGCGCAGCACAGAATTCATAGCTCGCTCAAATTGCAGGCTGTCCTGTAAATTTGGCCAAGTGGAAGTCACGGAGGGTGTGGTAGGAAATGGTGATGATGGGCTGCTTGAGGCACAGCCTGGTAGTGATGACATTCCAGCATCCCCTGCCGACACCTGCATCTCCCCGCCAACAAAGAGCACCATGAAGCCATGTTCATCACTTTGTATACCACATGCAAACCCTTTCACTGCCAAAAGGACCACACAGACATGCGGAAACTGGTAATGATACTAAAGAGAAAAAAGCAGCAAATCATGTCTAGGAAGACAACAGAGAGATGTGGCAATTTCGATTATTTTGGGCATTAGTGAATGAATGAAATTTGGTGCAGGCATGGTGTGCACGTCAGCACAAAAAGATTATTGCAACTGATTACGCTAATGTCAAAATAAAAGACAGTTTTAAGGTATCGCTCAAAGCATTTACGTTACAAGATTTAGTACTATTTTCACAAGGTCATCCAGACTAATTATTTAGGCAACAATTTTAACAGGTTTTTAAATCAGTGTGTTTACAAAGCTCTATTTATGAAAAGATGCTGTTATTTTATTTTTTATTTTCAAATATACACACCCGATTTCACTACAATATCTATAAAATAAAAATGTTCATTTCAAGACCCGCCTCTCCCCTTAATTTAACTGCCACCTGCCACAGTGAACAGCTTGCTCACTATCCGGTGGACAGGTGGTGATGACACTGCACGGTCACGTGACCTAGGTGGACCACCTGCCTCCTAGGTTTGCTCTCTGGGGACCACCTGCCAGAGCCATGCCCGTGATTTTTGCACACAACACCAACAGCGCTGAAACCGGATTTTCTGCATAACGGGGCCTTTAACGCTGTCGCATTAAAATGCAGTGCCTCTGCCCACATTTCGACCAGGCTCTTTTAGTTTGAACTAAACATAATTCTAACCAACACTCAGCACCCTCTGAGCCAGAGTTATCAAGATTCAACTACACTACATAAAAGTTGCACAAAGCCTGCAGAAGCACAAACTGTTTCCCCGACATGAAGACCTAAAATGACAGCAATGCTTTTCTTCCCACCTGGGCAACCATGTTGGTTCCTCGAGGAGATGGAGGCCTCAGAAAAAGTGTATCTTGTGAAGTGAAGCCAGAATCTTGGGATGACACACTTGACAAGCGCAGTGGTCCACCCACGGGCGGCTGCTGCAGCAAAGTCAACACAAAAACAATGCAGAACAGCAAACAAAAACAAAACATTACTGCATTTATCATAACTTCTTTTATCACTGCTTAGCCACTATTTCTTACTTTATTAAGTTTTTATACTATACTCCGCACCTGAGTACATGTGTTATACTATTCCCACAAAACATGGCTCACGAACACAAGTGTACAAACATAGCCGGCGAGAACACAGCACAAGGACAAAAAGTAACCAAGAGCTTGAGATCAACGCCGATAAAAGGTGAGCAGCCGCACACAACGAAGTCACGAGATGATGAGATATGCCAGCAGCTAGCGGCAAGCAAGCCACAGAATAGTCAAGGTGGATGGCATACGAGCTGCTGGCCACTACTGTGAAGAATAGCAAACATGCATATTATTTTACTAAAAAAAAAGTACCGTATTTACCCAATTCCAACGCGCACCTTTTTTCGGGGAAAATACGTCTCAAAATCGCATGCGCGTTGGATTCGAGTGCAAACCGAAACTGCCCCATAGCTGCCCATCGTCATCGCCATTATACGATGTGGGAGCTCACTAACTGCTGGCAAGCATGGGAGCACGTTTGCTCGTGGTTTTCTGCGTCGCAGGAGCCGTTTTCAACCGGTGTGGCGCTTGTCATTGGTCGCGTGCTCAACGACCACGTACACGGCGACGGTATCCCGTGCACTGCCGCGGGCGGACGCCTCATCACTGTCGTTGCACGATCGAGATACGCGGCTTGAAGAATATGTTGATGAAACAACGGTTGTCGGAAACGCGTCATTTCGGCGGTAAAGTTCCAAAAACGATGAAACTCCTTTCTGTTTTGCGGCCGATTCTCTGACAGAGATTACATCGTCCGCAGGCGGGGCACGCCGCGCCGCTGACGAGGTCGTGCATCATGCCGATCTCACAGATAACAGCGCTTCCGCGCTCGTTTTTACACTTGTTTTGGCCGCCGAAGATCTTTATCTTTCGCTCAGATGCACTGACGAAGTCATGGATGCTCCGCAAGAAGCTTGAAGGATCCAAATGGTGCATCGCCGTTGCCGCAGTTACGCCTAGCAGCAGACGAACCTCCCGTAGCCGGAGCTCTCCGCTTGCGCTTGGGGCGTCTTCCTTTATACTGATGCTTTGTCAGGAACTTGCGTGAACGAAAATCTCGTTTCTCAGTCACATCCATAGCGGAGAAAGGAGAAATACCCGGGCAGAAGCGTTGGTTCACGTCTCGGTGGCGGCAGAACGAAGAAAGAGCGTCTGCGCCCGACCGTGCGGTGGAATGCTCGTAGCCAATGGAAGGGCTCAGATCGTACCACGTGATTTGAAGGGCCAGTCGCGATGCTCGACTCGGGCGCGACGATCTTTTTTTTCGTATTTTTATCAAGAATGCGCCGCTGCCGAAGTGGCTTCTCGCAGAAGATGGGTAGGCCTACTTCCCCGCGAATATTCAAGAGCGGGCGACGCCGTGGAGCAAAATGCCGCGTTTCCGAAATTCGGTCAAATTTGCACTTTCGCGAGCCACCGAGAGTGCTTTAATTGCATTTTTTACTAACTTCCCATTGATTATCGGCTTTGATGCTTTGATTTTTTTACACATAAAAGAAGAGGCTTGGGGGAATACAAAACGCAAGAAAATACAAAATCGACTTATCGAAAAAAATCGCGGTTTTTTCACCCGCATCTCTCCTTAAAATATAAAAACGGTTGCAAATTATTTTCATTCGTGGAAGTCACATGCACGTTAGAAGCGGGGCTTGTAGTTTTTTTTTTCATTACCAATATCGGGCGCGCGTTACAATCGGGGCTTGAAATTTTTTTTTTTTTTTGGTGCCGTAAATTGGGTGCGCGTTGGAATCGGGGGCGCGTTGGAATTGGGTAAATACGGTACTTTTCAACAAAAGCACACAATTAAAACATTTTTTAAAAGAGCAATTAAAATCATGTTTTGAATCATTATAAATGCAAATATGTAACCAATTATTTTTCTCTGATTTGTGTTTGTCCGCACACTTCATTTTGGCGCATCAGTCCCGCAGCCTTACCGATGATGCTGGCACTTGGTTCTAGACTGCATTCGAGCTTCAGCTTTGCGACCTATCTAAACTGACCTCCTTGTCAAGACTGCCAGAACCAAGACCTTTGCAAGACATGAGCAGACAAGAGTAAGGGAGATGGGGCGTTTTTCAAGATATACACAAAAGAAGTCTTGCTACATGACACACCTCAGTAATGACACCATCCAACAAAAACGAAGATCCATACACACAGAAATCACCATATCTGCATAAGCAAATCTACAACTAGGTGACATCTGTGTCACAATAAAATGTGACCTTCAAATGGTCCACTCGCAATAGGCTCCAACCAATCCATCAGCAAAGTGCCCCTGAAAGGCAGGTTAAAAATGCATGCCCGCCTCACGTCGTTGATTAGCCTGTTCATCCAGGCGTGTGTGCTACTGATTACTGATGTTTCGCTGAAGCAGATATGGGCAGCGATGCAATAACAATGATGCCACATGAAAGTTTTGTTGATTGCAATTGAGCTTCAAACAAACTTTTTTGTTTTGGAACGGTGAGGGCAACTAATTTTACACGTAGCTGCAATAACTCACACAAGGCGCAAACCATTCCTGCAGCAATAAATTCAGGATAGGTTTGGTACAATACTCCTGATTTTTATCGCGACTGCAAAGCAAATCTGGTCCGATACAGTTTGGCACAAAAGTGGAATCTCTGTACAGCACCGAACAAGCTCAAATGAATAGTCCAGTACTTTAGGGGAATCCCCAAAGGTGCAGCAGGTTTGTAATAAAAGAGTAATTACTCATGGCATACACCCAAGCGCAGCCATGTACCTACACAGGAGCTATACAGCTTCCACAGAAAAAGTCGTCCTGGTCCAGAGTTCAAACCCGGGACCAACACCTTGCTGGGGCAGTTGCTCTACTAACTGAGTTAACCAGGAGGGCTATAGCTAGGAGTTGGACTTTTTGGTTGCAACAGAAAAAAAAAAGAAGAAAGAATGACAACGGTACGCCAAAATCAATTTTCGAAATTCGGTTTTAACCAAATACGGTCAGTATTCTCGGCATGCAAGGCATAGCTAGCTGGCTGCTCAGCACAAGTTACACTCAGTAAAAGTTGAAAATTAACTAAGTAGGGAAGCCAGGGGCGTAATGGGACGGTGGTAACGTTGGATAAGCAGTGCACTTGTGCGATTTGAAGTATTCCTCTGCTAGATTACACGTCTCTGCAGACCAGAAATCACCACAGTCTCACCGCCTGCTAGCTGAGCACTGTTTGTTCACTATCATCACCTGCTTAAGAGCAGTTAGTCCCTTAGGTAGGTTTATCAACAGCATGAAGGGCACTGGCACGAAACCGTGCCTGGGCATCATGAAAGAGCATCACCTCCTGGATACCGCAACGACCGAGTGGCAGTTCCATCGTTGCGATGAACGCGCAGACTACGTGATGCCTCACCCTGTTGCTCAACCCAGTGCAACACTGCAACGATAATGTGGCAACCTAGTTTTTATAAGTAAACTTCACTTGTATTTCTGTCTGCCGGCTATCTCATTTAACTTGCGTCACTTTTTTAGTAACGACAGCAATTGTTTCCACAAGCATAGCTCCAAGTACAACCATTTGCATGTTATTTACTGGTAAATAAACTTACTCACAAAAACACTGAGCTAGACACTAAGTGACCTTTCACCACACAGGATTGCTACATTAAAAAACTGAAAAAAAGTCAGCAATTCATTCATCGAAAATAATATTTGCCAAAAAAAGCCAAAAGTTGTGATTTGAAATGAACATTGTAGAAAGAATGCTAAATTTTCAAAAAAAAAAAAACTTTAAGTCCAACTCCTAGCTATAGCGCATGGCAGGGCAACAGAGAATTGATCAATAACTCAGAGTGGGAACGGTGTAGGTCCAATGTTTTAGAGGAAACCCCCAAGGTGGAGGAGGTTTGTAATAAAGAAGTAATTACTCATAGGCATCAAGTTGGCAGAGTAACTGCCCTGGTGCGGCGGTGCTACCGGGTTCAAACCCCAGACAAGGATGAATTTTTAACTACAAAGTTTCTATGGAAGCTCAGTAGCTTTCCTCTGTAGCCATATAGTATCTATGCTTGGGTGGATGCCAATAAGTAACTACTCCCTTATTACTCACAATAAACAACTTTAGCACAGGCAACATAAATGCCAGTCTGCTTTGTAAAATACATCACTTCACAGTACTGAATTCGCAGAGAAAATAAGCAATCCTTCTTCATCAAACCTCAACCATTCTTGTTTGTGCATTCCTTTAAGTAGTTAGTTGAGCAGGTTCTTAAGTGCTGCTTTGGGGCCTCCTAAGAGGAAATTGTAGTCAACTCACCTGAGAAGCTGCTCTACATCTCAGCTGGTGCGAGGGAGAATGAGACTTGGTGCTCCCACTAGAGGAGCTGTTGAAGCTGCTGATGCTGCACATGCTGGATTTGCGTGAGCCCAGGGAACTGCTAGTGCTGCCACCCGCAGGGCCAGGAGAGCCTGGAGGGGTCTGCATCAAGCCATTTTGATTAACAGTCAACAGCCAATCTTTTTATTTTTTTTTTTTCATAACACAGCACTATGTACTGTATCTTCCAGACTATAGTCTGCATGGACAAAAATTCTTGCTGAGATAGTCCGCATCCAGTGTACAGTCATCACGAGCGAATTTCAGCTGAAAACAGATTTTAGACTGTCAAAAAGAAAATCATAAGCAACAATTTTATTGTCAAACAGTAAAACTCTGGGCCTTTTATTATACCGCGTAGAAGTCAGTTCTAAAGACCATCAAAATCACTTTCCTCGAGGCTGTCAGAACAAGCATGCTGGATTCAATGAGGGCTCGTCACTGCCATCATTGCCTCCAGAATCAGACACCTTTGTTGCAGCAGTTTCTAGTCCGGCTTTGGGGAAGCCGTCAAAAACTTCTTGGAAACCTTCTTCAGCATCTATAGTATGAGGCATTACTTTGCCGCCCTTGGCATTATTCAATTTTTTTTTTTGCCGCCCTTGGCATTATTCAATTTTTTTTTTTAAGCATCAAATGCTTTCAGCTCTCGTTGTCGTCGTGCCTTGGGCGACCTAGGCATCATAACGAAGGAGAATACGGAGCCGAACCAAAACGAACAGTGGAAAAACTTTCAGTTCACTCGCCCCTAGTGCCTACATGCTATGGAGCACAGCATGCATCAACAACAGCGCCTTCATGGTCTGAATTTTTTTTATAAACCCGGGTAATAAATTAGGGGTGCACAAATTACATGAGGGCGCAAATTATGCAAGTAAATATGGTAAGTCTCACTTTACACTGCTCCTTTTCCACTGCATTGCATGTGCAACTTCTTCCGTTAAAAAGACACCAAAGAGGAATACTAAGTTAAACTGAAAGGGTAGGCTTACTTGATAGCAAATATGTCATTTTTACCTAAAATAACATTTTTATAAGCCAGTTTTTACCAATAACAATGCTTTTATAAGCCAAAAAATTGCGTAAAAGCGAGGTACACATGGCACCGCCACTGGAAGACTCATGCAGTGGTGGCAGAGAAATGTTAGTCACAAACGCGACTGCTGAAGTTTTCACCTCACATTCTATGCACTCTGGCTGCTTGTAGGCGCTGCAACGGCAAGTGCAGAACCGCAAGCTCGAACCAGCACTCACATTGTGCATGCTTGTTACGTGGATGGCGAAGGGGCTTCGCTCTCACTTCAGCCGTCGAACTGGCTACTTTGTGCAGGCTGTGGGCATTATGAAATTGCAAAGTGTTTCTTTCTTTTCAGTTTGTGCTCATGCACAGACGCACATCATCAAAGTGTGAAGCGCAATGCGAACGCATGGTCTCCCACATTTTCTGTGCAATGGAAAGTCGAATATGCTTTTAGATGTGCTGAAAAATAGCTGAGGAATACCAAATGTATGCATTTTCACCTTCAATGGGGCTCACTAAAGAAAAAGGTTTCCGAACGCCAGGAACCGGCACGTAAGGCAGGGTTTTTTTGCAAGAAAAACCACCAACTGATGAGTGTTCGTCAAGACTACGCGTGCACCACCCTGCCGACAGCTATTGCCGGTAGGCGGCAGCCTGCAGCTCGGCGCAATGTACCCAGATTCATTTTTGTTTACAACCCATAGGAAGAAATTCACAAACATAGAAATCGCAATGACCACAGCAGAGCCAATCATAAGGGTTGTCTGCAATCATACTTACTACATAGTTAGCCAACAAGCACACGGTAATCGACAGCACAGTGTACCGTTTGGTAAGAAATGCACGTGCAATTTTTCTCTCAGATGCGGTGTTGAATGAAACATGTTAAGAGAGCAACTGCTGCTTGCATGCTTTTGAGAATCCCTCGAATCAAATGTATACAATTCACCATGGCACATGCTCGCATTATCGTTGCCAATGTATACAAGCCTGAGCGCAATCAGCAGTTCATTCTGCAGTCTGCAGCTGCCCTCGATAACTTCACGCAGTTTCTCTTGAACCCACAGAGCTTGCAACAAGACACAGACACATGCTATGCAGTCATGCTAAGCAGCGGAGAGCCCCCATCGAAACAGTGGGAGGCGGCCTGTACTAGCTCGTCGCCGCCGTGACCACTGATCTGTTAACTTCCGGCTTTTCGACTTCCGGCAGAGTTTCTGGTCTTCGGAAGTGGTGCCTCTGATTGGTTGGGTTGCAAAAACATCATATGGCACTTCACTTTTTGCAGGTGCTTTGAATCTGAAAGGATTTTGGGACTTCCATTTGCCGCTTCCTCAGCAATGCAGCCACCTTTCCCCATAGGAAAAACGCCAGTAGTGTTTCCAAGGAATAATCTACCCTTTTTCCTAGTTTGATACTTGCCTTTAGTGTCCCTTAAAGTAAGCTAGCTGTGTTAAACCCACCTCATGCTTTAATGAAGTGGTTCTTAGAATAAGAGTGCACAGAGCCTTTCCAGTAAATTATGACATTTATAACATGGGAACAAATTATTCATTGGCATCCATTCCAATGAGTAATTTGTTCCCTTATTACAAATTTACTGCACCTTCTGGGATTCCCCTAAACATATGACATTTTTAGTTACGTTTCCACAAGGCCTTCAGTAAAGCTTCTCACATTTCACTGCGTGACAACAATGTCACAAAATATAGCACATGTCCAGTAAAATGTGACACATGAATCCAAAAGCAGCTTTCCTAGACATGCAGATTTCACAGGTAATTGTTAAAAACTATACGTGCAGCAGCATTATGCATACACCAACTTTCAAAATGACATGATGTACGCTTTCTTTGATAGCTAATGTATGTATAATCTGCAAGCTACTTCACAGAGTACAGTGCCATCAAGACAAAAGCATACTGCCATGTATTGTACTTATGAATTCTCAGTCAATTATATTACACAGTCAACTACCGGCAATTCAAACTAGAACCAGATCAAAAATTTGAATTATGCAGAGTTCAAATTAAGGGGAACCTTTCTAATACGTTTTATGCTGATGGAACCAAAGCATGAGTTCAAATAAAACATATGTTGGAATCAAGTGGGTCTGAATAAACGAGAGTCCACTATATTTTTAAGCCAGCGTAAAGTAAATGTGCTCCCTTCCACCAAGAAGATATGGTTTTATTTTTTTCAGCACAAAAAGTATGTTAAACACAAACAGCTCATTACACATGGAAGCTGCATATAATCACTTTTTTTTTGAACCTGCAGACTTCTTCCCATCATATTATTGCCACTATTATAATATCTGATTTGTGGAAAAGCTTGCTTTCGTCATATCTATTACTCTCCCCACCCCCCCCATTTTTAGAAGGCTTTGTCATCACTTTCATCAATCTACAATGGTTCCTCAATAACTATATCTAGAAAACCTCCCTACCTAGTGAGCATCATCAGTACCCAGCGAACAACTGTGCAAAAAAAACTTGCCTGGAAAGTCCAGGTGCCCTGTGACCCTTTCAGATCAGTGATGACCTGTTCACTTGCTGAAGGGAGGCATTCAGGATTTCGTGTCAACTTGGCCAGGGAGTCCACAATCTCTTGCAGATGAGAAGTCTCCTGCAGCATCAGCAGTTCTTCCTCCTACAGGTAAATAAAAAGAAAACATAGAATTAAAAAAAAAATAAAACACTGCATTCATGCAAAGTCAAAGTGTCCCTAATTACAGTGAAACCTCGTTATCGCGAATAGGTAAAAAATCGAAAAACAGTTCGATATAGCCGAAATTTGTAATCAAGATTTCACCAAACGTTCACACTGGAAAAGCAAAATTTAGTTAGTGAAAGCAACTGGGAGAGACCCTAGTTTAGCACCATTTCAAAACTGCTCACAGCTCTTGTAGAGGCCGCAAAAACCAAGCGGCATATGCCAGTATGATTGGCTTCCCCGCACAGCACTGCAGCACACAGCGGCGCCAGGTCTGATGCCAGCTAGGGTGGCTTCGTTAAAACATTAAGTTGGGCTAGTTGGTAACGGCTTGAAGGAATCATATTCTTAGCGGTAATAAACAGACACAACACCAAGAGACACACATACAGGACACCCGCTAGCGGGTGTCCTGTATGTGTGTCTCTTGGTGTTGTGTCTGTTTCTTACCGCTAAGAATATTATTCCTTCTAGGGTGGCTTCTTTGCGTTACAGCGGCATAAGGTAAAAAATTGGACACCAGAATGAAAGCTACCGCCGCTTTCACCACCTCCGCTCCGTGACAGTCAACTTGAGCTGAAGACGACTACTGGAAAGCTACAACAACCGACCATGGCACTGATTTTGGGGTACTATGGACGGGTGCGAGAAATGCAAACGGGTGCAGACTGTCTGAAACGGGTGCCAACCATCTGGCTTACAGCTGTTCTCACCAGTATATCTTCTGTGTTGCTGCAGGAAAATGCGAGAAAAAGCATGAACCGTGGCGCGAACATTTACCGCACCACCACTTGTCACCCTTGAAGTGGGGCAAAGCCTGCCGCCTGCCATCTGAGCTGGCACAGCACTGCGGTCAGCAGTTCGATATATCCGTTCTATGGCAAACCGCGTTCAATGTATCAAGAAAGAAATGCATGTGTTTGCTAGAAAATTTAGGAACAGTTCGATATAGCCAATAATTCGTAATATCCATGTTTGTTGTAATGACTGTACAATGTTTTAATTTTGTTACTTCCTTCACAATAACTGGAAATGTTTTCAACACAGTTATTAACGCGGAAGTGTTCAAGGGTCCCCTAGAGCGGAAAACCTGGCGTCAGTGTGTAGAGGAAATCCATATTGGGTGAGAGGGTTGTGGCATCCCAACCACATGACCTTGCTCGGGTAGTTCAAACACCTCACAACAATCGCACAGTACAACAGTCACGACGTCACTACGTAATTCCACACTGGTCTACAGGGTGGTAGCGTCATTCCACCATCATTGCACAGTACCTCTGAAGAAAGAAAAGCAAATGTGCTGAAAAGAAAAATGGTAAAGCCGGGACTCGAACCCTTGGGTCACAAGCCTGACACGCCACTCCTTGAACACTGAGGAACGTTCATTCAACATGGTTGAAGGGAGGCCGTGTGTGTCTTGAGGTGAATAAATAATTAAAAAAGAACAAAAATGAAATTAAAAGTTAAAAACAGGTTTATGGTTTAAGGGGGTTTAACAAGACCCAAAGCGACTCGAGTTGTCAGAGATGCCGTAGTGAAGGGCTCCCGAAATTTTGGCCACCTGGGGTTCTCTAATGTGCACTGACATCACACAGTACACGGGCCTCTATCATTTCGGCTCTATCGAAATGTGACTGCGGCGGCCTGCATCTTTCGGAAAACAGTCGAGCGCCAAAACCACTGAGCCACCGCGGCGACACAAAAGTTAAAAATAATAACAAAGAATAGCGTCTGTGTCTTTGAAGTGTGCAAAGAGGACTCCAGGCCGCTGAAGGGGACCATTAATGCTTTCATGTCATACCCTCAAGACAGAGCTTAAGTGTCCCCAGAATTTCTGTCTCATAGCCCATTTCACAAAAGAAAAAGATGATGTCATCTGAACGTGACAGCCTGAGCACATCCAAATTAATACAGGTATTGATATAGAAATAAGAGACACAAGGTACTAAATTTGCATGGGCTGAATGGTAATGAGAACTGCCTTTTCTGGAAAGTTGCAGATAAGTCAAAGATTACTGTGAGACTGCTTAACCCCAAAATAGCAAGCGGCAATCACACATTCTTTTCATCACAAAATGAACAAGGGAGGGGAAAACCTCAGGTTGCTAGAGCCAACGTTTCGACAAGGGGACTTGTCTTCGCCCAGACGAAGACAAGTCCCCTTGTCGAAACGTTGGCTCAAGCAACCTGAGGCTTTCCCCTCCCTTGTTCATTTTGTGATCGCCAAGGACCATCTACCGCACCCTCTCTCTACCATTCTTTTCATCAGTTATCCAAAGACTGAGCTAGTTACCTGGTATCTTACACCCAAAAAAACTACTATATCGCAGCAGTAGATGGTTGTTTCCTTATTGTTTCTGTTGTTGGTTCATGTGCAGGCAGGATTAACCTTACAGTAGGTCAAAACAGCCCCATCTCAACAGCAAAAATTATTAGTCAAATTGGTACAAAAGCACCACAGCCTTACAACAAGTATCAGTTTTCTTTTTTCAGATTCTAGCATTATGTCAAAAACACATGTACATTTGCTTTTCTTGCAGGTGTTATTATGCTAATACCAACAGCAGGAATCAAATCATGTATGGCAACTCTGAAAACAGAGCAAAACTATCCATGACCAAGAGTGGGTTGGTCTCAGAGCTGCCAGGGTGCAAAGAAGACCCTACCAAAACTGGAGTGAGGCAGGCCACCAGGAGGCAGTAGCGAGCCCTCTCCTCAACCAGGGCCCGACGCACTGCCTGCTTCTCGGCTTCCTCCAAAAGCAGGCATCGGTCACTCATCTCCTGCAAGGCACACTCCAGGCTCCGCTGCATTTCCCATTTGCCACTGCCTGCAACAGACACCAGTGCGACTCTAAGCCCTGGCAGCCCAACCAAGATATGCAATGAGAAGCAAGGACACTTGCTGCTAATGTGCATGTTTACCACTTTGCATTCAACTTGTAAGAGCAGACAGGATGCAGGCATTTAGAACCCCTCAAAAGGCCAAAGGCACACATAAGCCTACATTCCTCCTGCAGTACACGGTATATATGCAAACAGGATTGATTGGGCACCTCCTCAATGCCGAAGTAGCCATGATGCCGATACCCAATACCATCAAAAATTCTATTTCCGATACCAATACAACATACAGAACCAAAATTGATTTCTGATACAGATACTCGACACTGTATCGTCGATACTTCGACACACCACAGAGAACCAATATTAACAAAGCTGATAATACAATCAGCTAAGTTAAGAGATTTTTTCGTGGCTTCTGGAATCTTTACCGTATTCGATATATCACACTGTTTTTAAAAGGGTTTAAACAAATCCAGCCTCAAAGATTTCTTCAAGATGTAATTCTTTTAAACTCAGCTGTTGGAGCAAATGTTTATATTACAACTTTAGCATTGGACTGGTGACGCTGAAACGATCATTTCCATTAACAGTCTAGCAATATCTTTATTTTGAGCTAATTATCTTCATGCGAACTGGTCTGTGAGCACTTGACTGACTACTTACGAATAACCTTGAAACATTTTCTGACATTTTCGTTTGTTACTGCGATATTTACCAAGTTGCCTGAGCCTTTGCCCAAAGCTAAAAGGTGCAAGTTGTGTACACTTGGGAAAGCCGAACAGTTATTCCCCAGGTACTGTGTTTAACAGAGATTTGAAATTTAACATTCTGTTGAAAGCTAGAAGGAAAAAAAAAATAAAATGGCTAAAAGTTTTACTAGTCAAACTATATTTTGCTAAACTCTGTAATTTAGGTGTCACCTTTACTTTACGGTATTAAGTAACATCATTCGCTCCACGATACGGCCGTGCTATAAGCGAAGCAATCAAAAAAAGCCTCTGCAAGAATGTTGCGTGTTGTATTTTATGAACTTTTTATGTATTTTATTAGACACTGCAGGCACTGATGATTGTGGAAGAGTGCGTGACTTTTCTCATGCTGACAAAGTCAACAAAGATGTTTTGTAAACTCCTGAGCATGACAGCAAAAGTCTATCATATCTGTTGGCAACCACACTATGGTATGGGTGAAGGGCTAATGTTTCGCTCACAACAGTGAACCTGTCTCTCTTCCCTTCTGTCAACGAGTGTGCAGAAATGCAACACAGATGTCATCTATCTGTCAAACAGCGAAGGTAGGAAGAAAGAAGACTGACCGGGCCAACGACATTGGCATCGTCTCTTGCTCATTTCACTCCATTCCTTTTTTCAGTGAACTACTGCCTGAGTGAGCACGCCAGCCCAAAGTCCGACTCACAGCAGCCTCAAAATATGCGACATGCTCTTTCTTTTTTTCCAGTAACGAGTATTGTTAAAATACACAATACACTACAAGTGTATTTTCATTTGTAGTGAAAATACACTTGTAGTGAAAATACACTTGTAGTGAAAATACACTTGTAGTGTAGTGATGGTGAGGATCAGGTAACAGCAGATTTGTTGAAGGACGGAGGAGAGATTGTGCTACAAAAACTAGCCACCCTGTATACACAATGTCTTGTGACCTCGAGAGTACCAGAAGCTTGGAAGAACGCTAACATTATCTTAATTCATAAGAAAGGAGACATCAAGGACTTGAAGAATTACAGACCAATCAGCTTATTGTCCGTTGCCTACAAGGTATTTACTAAGGTAATCGCTAATAGAGTCAGGACAACCTTGGACTTTAGTCAACCAAATGATCAGGCAGGCTTTCGTAAAGGATACTCGACAATAGACCACATTCACACTATCAATCAGGTGATAGAGAAATGCGCAGAATATAACCAACCCTTATATATAGCCTTCATTGATTACGAGAAAGCATTTGACTCAGTGGAAACCTCAGCTGTCATGCAGGCATTGCGGAATCAGGGTGTAGAAGAGTGTTATGTGAAAATATTGGAAGATATTTATAACGATTGCACAGCTACTATAGTTCTCCATAAAGTCAGCAATAAAATTCCAATACGGAAAGGTGTCAGGCAGGGAGACACGATCTCGCCAATGCTCTTCACTGCCTGCTTACAGGAGGTATTCCGGGGACTGGAATGGGAACAGTTGGGGATAAGAGTTAATGAAGAATACCTGATTAATTTGCGATTCGCTGATGACATTGCCTTGCTAAGCCACTCAGGACAAGAACTGCAAAGCATGATCAATCAGTTAGACAGGCAGAGCAGAACGGTGGGGCTAAGAATTAACATGCAGAAAACCAAAGTAATGTTCAACAGCCTAGCAAGGGAACAGCAGTTCGCAATTGGTAGCGAGGTGCTGGAAGTAGTAAGAGAATATGTCTACTTAGGGCAGGTAGTGACCGCGGATCCGGATCCTGAGAGAGAAATAACTATAAGAATAAGAATGGGGTGGAGCGCATATGGCAGGTTCTCTCAGATCATGAATGGTAGCTTACCAATATCCCTGAAGAGAAAAGTATACAACAGTTGTATCCTACCGGTACTCACCTATGGGGCAGAAACATGGAGGCTAACAAAGAGGGTTCAGCTTAAGTTAAGAACAACGCAGCAAGCCATGGAAAGGAAAATGATAGGTGTAACGTTAAGAGATCGGAAGAGGGCAGAGTGGGTGAGGGAACAAACGCGGGTTAATGACATCTTAGTTGAAATCAAGAGGAAGAAATGGGCTTGGGCAGGGCATGTAATGCGAAGGCAAGATAACCGCTGGTCCTTAAGGGTAACGGAGTGGATTCCAAGAGAAAGCAAACGTAGCAGGGGACGGCAGAAAGTTAGGTGGGCGGATGAGATTAAGAAGTTTGCGGGGATACAGTGACGGCAACTGACAAAGGACAGGGTTAATTGGAGAGACATGGGAGAGGCCTTTGCGCCCTGCAGTGGGTGTAGTCAGGCTGATGATGATGATGATGTATTTTCAATAGCGAAACTACGATAGTTTCACATCTGGCAAGCAATACCAAATACAGATACTCAAAATGTATCAAAAGATGGTACCGAAGATACATGTACCTTCAAAACTGCTCATGCCTGAAACGCAAGCAGTAGGTCTAAATATGTGACTGCCAACACCAAGTTTGCACTGTGAGACGAAACACAGAAAACCCTGCTTTTTCTGTTGTCTAACTAACCCACAATTTATATGTCCACTAGCAAACATGACCCGTTCTATACCATGCATCCAGAAATAGGCAACAGTGGTTCTCAAGGGACACTAAAGGGGAATACTAAGTCAGGCTATAGACTGAGAGGTAACGTGATAGCAAATATATCACTTTTACCAGGAACAAAGCTTTTATTGGCTCAGTAAAGAAAAAAGTTTCCTCAACCCTGGTCATCATACATTCAGTATGTGAGGGGGTGGCACGTTCCATAAAACACCAAGTAAGCCTACCTAAAATATGAAGACAATTTAGAAATAGTGTGGAATGGGTGCATGTTAGGTGTAGGCGTGAAAATCTGGAGCAGGCGCGCGGTGAAGTGGGCCCCTACTTGGTCCAACGACCCATCACTATAATAAAGATCATTAAAAACAAACACAAACGAACAAAACTGCATGCGTGCCGATAGTTAAGTACACCAACTGATAACATTGTCACGTGACCAAAGACTTTCTGTTAACACAACTGTATGTGGCTTACAATTCGTCAGCTCCCCCTTACAATTCGTCGGCTCCTTTCATTATGCCACGGAATTCCTAGATCTTTCTGGTTCCTTCTTTCCAACCACACAAGCCTTAAGGTACAAACACACTGGCAAAAAACCGCGCGCGGCGCGCGGTTTTCCGCCAGTGTGCCCATACCTTTACTGCTCATTCAACCCTTCCTCCGCGATAAGCGTCATGGAAATACCGAAAAACGGGCGCGAGATCTGTCTCTGCTGTATTTTGGAATTCTCCTGGACGTTGCATTGGACATATTCGCATAAGTGCTTGCTTGGTTTTTTATGTAAATTCAGAACCTAAAGAAAAAGAGGGGTGGGCGCTTATTCGAGCATGGATAGATTCTCAGTATTTTATGGTAAGGCCGGATATTAGCACCTTTCATTTGAGTGCTCCTTTTCTGCAGTGAAGCTGTAGCATAAAGGTGCTTTATGCAGCTAAACTGGCATTAACGGTACACACACTTCCACACGCAAAACACTCAACCAACTGATGTGCGTTTGTCAACATTATGTGCGCATTCCCTGCCTCTCGAGGTGGCAGACTACAGTTGGCCGTAACATACCCTCATCCTTTGCCACATACTACAACCCACAGAAAAATGTAGAAATCACTATGACCACAACACAGTCGACCACAAGGGTCGTCTGCGATCATACTTACAGGATAATTAGCCAACAAGCACGCTATAAACGACAGCACAGCACATAGTTTGATGAGCAATGCGCATGCAATTTTTCACAGAGATATGGTGTTGAAAGAAATACATAAGAGTGCCTCTGCTGCTCGCACGCTTTTGAAAATCCCTCAAAGCTTACGTGTACACTTCCCGACATCACAAAATGCACCGAAGGCTACACACTCACGTCGCATCATCAATGTATACATGCATGAGCGCAATCAGCAGCTCTTGTTCTGCAGTCTGCAGCTGCCTTCGAAAACTTCACATAGTTTCTTTTGCACCCAAAGCCTATTTCAACCGTATATGTGTGTTGCAACGAGACGCAGCCACATGTGATGCAGTAGAGGGCATCTGGTTTTGAGTGAGAGGTGGGGGGGGGGGGGGGGGGGGGCTGAGACGGCTAAAGTGGCCAGTAATTGCACCTTGCTGCTGTGACGGCTAACTTTTTTTTCGGCTCTGGACGCATTTCCGGTCTTTGGAACTGGTGCCTATAATTGATCAAAGAACCCATTGCAAATACATCATGGAAGTGATGTAACATCACTCATTTTTTTGCAGGCGGTTTGAATGTAGAAGGGTTACAGGACCTTCATTTCCAATTTGCTCAGCAATGCAGCCACCTTTCTGCGTATAAAAAATTTCGGCGTGATTCAGAGGAATAACCTATCAGTCTTGTTTAGTTTGATATTCCCCTTTAGTGACCCTCGAAACATAAAATTATTTCTCCAGGCCACTGAGCCAAAATGTTGACAGTAGCACAACAATGAGCAACATGTCTGTCACAAAGTTGTGCCTGCCTTGTACGTCTTTTACTTTTGCAGCAGAGGTAGGCAAGGCACCTCTGTTTTTCAGAAACATGTCGCAATGCGGCTGTGACGACGCAGGGTGACACTGTGCGCTAGGCACATGGCGCATTCGCCTAGCAGGTGCCCATGGAGTCACCAATGAAAAGAAACAGCTGCGTAACGACATAATCACAATAAAGAGAAGCAGTCGGAGGTCCCACAAATAAGTCTCACACCCCATAAATACGTTGGCACTACATGTAGGTCGACTGCCCCAATTTCGGATGGCCATTTTTTGCAAAAAGTCAGCACAGCTTCAATCAGTTTGGCAAAGCTTCAATGCACCCGTTTTTTTTTTCCCCATGTAATGGCCTTGCGTGCAAGAAAAATACGCGATTTGGAAATTGCTTATTGTGCCGTTCAACCTTTTCCGTACGATAGAAGTATTCAAAATATTCGCTTATAAATTATTTGAAGAAAATTACTATTCACTTCGAACCAAAAACCACTATTTGCACACCCCTACAGACTATCACTCTATAAAGTGCAGGCAGCAATACTGTCCGTTTGACTGGCATGAATTTCGTATGCTCTGTAGTCTGCACAATGTCGTGCAAGTGATCTACCAACAGCAGAACAGTTCTTTTGCTGTGCTCTTAAACAAGTGCAATAAGTCTCAAGTATTTGTAAAACTTGAGGAGTTCAGTGTTGGAGGGAGGATAAATAAGGCTCAAACTTAAATCTTTTTTACTCCTCAGATGAAGTCTACCACATACCTTTTTTAACCTTCTTCTGTAGTCGCAAGGTGTCTGTTGACATCTTCTTAATCTCTTGCCGTGCTCTCTTGAATTCTACGGGGATGCAAGCCAATTACACATTTTATAAAAGAAATAGCTTTTTCTGCACAGATATGCAATAAGTACAAGTCAAAAACATGTTCTGGAGTCTATCCATACATGCAATCGTTACAATGGCCACTCTGCTTCTGTTTACAGCTTTAACTGCTTGCCATAAGATTACACTCCAGTAATAATAATAAAAAAAATCATTACTATGCTCAGCATACTAATAAAAATCAATTCCTAGCCAGGCTTGTGTCATGTGTTCCCTTGGTGACCTTTCTATCTTAGCTGTCGCACTACAAGAACACTAGCAGCCCTATCATTTTATTACAGCCACAAAGAAAAATTTTCTGGTTTTCACATTAAGAATGGCCAGATTCTTGTACCATAAATACAATGCACATGCTTAGTGAGCTGTAAGAGCAATCCTGCTGACACCAGCTCACGTCACACAATGCGTGGCTGAATGAAAACCATGACTTTGCAGTTCCATCAAGGGCAACTGAAGAGCAGTTGCCACACTTCAATAAAACTTCTCCAATGCAGCTAAACTTTGGTCCTCACATGAAAAAAATACTCTGCTTCAGTATTAAAAAGCAAGTAAAATCTTAAAGCAATAAAATGCACATGGCTGCCAATCAAAAGTACCAACATAAAACCATGAAGTACCTTTGGAATGATCCTTGTCCAGTTGCAAAGTGCTCTTTTTCCAGTCTTCTAGTTTGTCCTGTAATGGAATCACCAGCTGCTCCATAATTGACCTGAAAGCAAAGAGCACATTGCACATAAGAGGAAAAACCAACACAAAGGAACAGTCAGCTAAAGCTATCTGTCAACTTATATCTTTCTTTCTGTAACAATACCATACAGAATTCATTCTATAACAACCAATTCTGATCGAATCAGGCAAGTACATCATCCGAACGCGCTTGAAACAAAAAGTCGGTCTTTTAATATCATCTGCATAAAACTTCAGAGTGAATAAGCGAATGGTTCACAGAGAGAAACATTTTATGCTGCGCATTTAGCGTTGCAATGGTCAGTAAACTGCTTGTACAACTTACGTGGCTACAAATAATATTACATAATTGAAGGCTATAACATGTCATATAAAAAAAACAACCAATTTATTCAAAACTTATTTTTCACTTCAGATCAATAACTAAGGCCCCTATCTTCCCACTAGCTCAAACAAATTACACAGCAGCATCAATGATGGAGCAACACCCTTGACCACCAGCCACACAACTTGAACAAGAGTTCTTCAATAGCTTTGAAGGACGGTGCATGAACTATTGAATTCCAGTATCAAACAGCCTCATGCTATGAGAGTTAAAAATTGACAAACCATACAAGCTATGAAATTATTCGAATTTCTTCAAGCCTAGGCGTGAAGCCTGCAATTCGTGAAGAGGAGTATATACGTGCACGTTTTATCTCCAATGTTCCCCAATGCCTTTGATAGCGCTTTGGTCATATTTTTAGCACATTAACCAGAGTATCGCTCCATTTTTATACAGGCTTCTACAGGTTTAAATTTTAGACTTTTTTCTCAAACTTTTCATTACATTTACCAACAAGACTAAAACACTGATATAATGATGCCAACATAGGCCGCACGGTACCTCAAATGCCACTGCAGAATATGGCCATAAAAAAAGGACACGAGATACATTGGGATGAGTGGAAATAGTTGGCACACCAACCCATTTTAGTGATTACTGAAAGCTATGCAAGTGTCATGCTTCATGGTCCAATTTTTACTACAAATAAGAAATCTGTACGAGTTCAGAAACATCAACCAGCTTTTTGGCTTGCACAGTAATGCTACTACTACTTGACCAAACAGTATTCTGGACTACAATAATATTTTCTATGTTGTGCCCTTTCTACATTTTATGCCTTTCAGACATAAATTTATAAACTTTTCGGACATGAATGCAAACAGGGTTTTTGCCATGAGCCTTAAAGAGGACAGTCTCAAAAATAGCCATGTAAACAACTCATCACAACTGAAGATTTGTGCAATTATTTTTACTTTTCTAGAACTCATTTACTTAGGAATACTTTTGATATGACCAATTTTTTAACATTCCGGCAGAGGGCAGGTTAAGCCCTGTGACAAACACTTTGTGACATTTTTATTAAATGAATTCACCAGAACAAACTGTGAAGATCTATAAAACACTATTTTTGCTTACATTTTATTTCCTTAATAAACACCTGCAAGACAAAATTACGTTTCAACACCAACATGCTCTCCAGCAGGTTTCAACAACAAAAAAGCGCTTTCTTTGTCACTCACAAGCCACTGCCTGAATAACGTAAGCCAAGTTGATGACACGCTGAGTACCTCCTTATATTTATTGCACGTTCCTGCTCCTTAGACCAAAATGTATGTTTATGTAGTTCTACTTTGTGTATCATTTGTGCCATCTCAATGCTTGTGGCTGTTTTCAAAGCAAATTCTGCAATAACCTTTGTTACCTTTTGTTGCTGCTATCTGTACACTGTTGCTGCCGCTGTTTTCTGAAGGAAGGGGGTACACTCCTTTGCCAAGCCAATCTAAGGCTTTTAGGGTGCACCTCCTAACATCATCTGATGCTATAAAGGCATTTGTATTGTATTGTAAACACAATGTGAACTCTAAAAAAACACATATGGTTAAAATAGGCCACTGAAACAAAACCAAATACTAGTTAAAATTGCATGTTTTATAATGTTTTATAAGGGGCCGTTGTTATAAATTTAATCTCTTCGTATTCACCAATAATGTCACAGAAGCACTGAGAACACCCTATGCAACCTATTATTACAACCTGTTGTCTTTTTGAGCCTATCGTACACCACTAATTCTGCAACAACACAGACAAAATGCAATATTAATCTGAGTCATAGCAACCTAACGAACTGTTCTAATACCTGATTTTACCTCATAAAAAAAAAGCTTGCCTGGAATAATTACACCTTAACACTATGTTAATAAAACTGATGATGGATTTTAGGTATAAATTGAAATATCACTTGAACAATTACCATCTGAACAAACTTATATGTTAAACTTTTGCCAAATCCCCTCCGGAAACCCACTGCAAATGTGGTTCAGTTCAATATCAGCACATTAAAATTTTCAGTTAAGCAAACACATAGGGAAGCATTACATGCTGCTTCCAGGTCACAATACATTATTTCGACAGACATTCTCCAATTTTTTGCCCACAAAGCTTCAGACACTACAACTCTGAAGCTGTGCAGTTTGCACAACTTCGCAGCACCATGCCTTCACATGGACCCCAGGATTCCAAGCCTGGTTTGCTTTGGTACGGCTATAAAAGAGTGGCAACAACTTCCGCACTATAGGCACGTGACTAATGTGTCTAAATGCTGAAAGCTGCTACCAGCCAGCAGGCATTTGTACCATTAAAAGTTAATAAAAGCATAGACATTCAAACTTGAAACATGTGAAACACTTTACGAACCATCTCAATGCTTGAAATATAGTTCACTTCATCAAAAGCAATGGTTGCATGCTTATTTCCATTCAATGCACTCTCACATAAGCAAGCATCTTCTTAAGGTTCCCTTTGTTCATTCAAGTAGAATTTCACTATGAATACATTTCCTATATTAACAAAAGGCAACAATTACAACCTCCATTTATTTGCACTGACTTGGCTCCCTCAAAAAAATTTACTGCTGCTTGTTGCTTTTCTTTATTCCAGGAGGAGCAGAAAGCAAGAACTTTCACTTACTCTGATCATAACTGCTTTTTTTCTCTCTTTTTTTTTCTATACTCATTAATCGAACTAGCAAAATTTCAAAGTCATCAGCCACAAACGCCATGTGACTTGCATCATCAAGCAAGAGGCAATGATATGCACAGGAAACAGGATGAGAGATGATTAGCGCTTCCGCAAAGAATCAAATGTGACAGGAAACCACCAGTGCTGTTTCAAAATGGCTTTTATCAAAGTGTCGACACTGGCTGCACAACCGGCCTAGTCTTTGCATCTGACTTCCAGGATGCACAGCAGGAACAAAGGATGGCTTGTGCACGTGGCAGCCTATATGACTGAACTAGAGCGCAGTATGCACACAAAATATGTGATGAAAGCTAGCGCGTCGCTATTCTTCAGAGAAAATTGTTCAAATCACCAATAGTTGGTCACTGCAATATAAAATATATTTTTAAAAAACTGCGGCTGTAAACCTGTGCAGGAATCAGAATTAAAAATATTGCTCAGCTTCCAATACAAGTTGCCCCTAACAACCTACTGACTGTACTAACAGCATACTGAGCAGCCCAGTGTTGTCGTGAAAACCAAGCTACCTGTCCGCCACACTCCACTGTCAGCTAATGCGAAAAATTTCTCCTTTATCTCCACCCTCATGTTTCTGATTACTCCAATTATACCATTTAATCTTCCCATTGATACACTACAAGCACTCAAAAAGTGTTTCCATTTAATTGCTCAAGATTTACGTGCCCACGTTTATGCCCTGAAGGCTGCTATTCTTATGTGAAACAAGCTCACTTATACTTCCCTTTTCTTTGACCCTGTAGTGGGCTGCAAGTCAACTTACGGCTTGATCAAATCATATCACAGATTTTTCAACGATTTTTAGTATTAAATGACTTTTAGGTATGAAATGCTTTGTGTACAGCATTGTGTGAACCTGCATTCATAACAGAATATTTATCAACTACACATTTTGAAATAATGCAACAACAGAGATGCTGCAATTGGCTATTATGAGTTTTTATATGCAGTATCTTTTCTTACCACCAAGACCTGCATAACATTTTGCGGTTCCTAGTCAGGCCCCTCTCGACAACGCAACCCGACCGTTCCCAGTTTGCTGTCCGGCACCACCCAACAACTTTTCCGCTGTTGAGCTGCACGCATTTTCCTCACTATCCATGATGCGCCATCTCTTATACCACATGCTGCCCAAACATTGCTGGAAGACTTGAGCACATAAAGAAATGCCAAAAATAAATATTTCCCAAGTTGTTCTTGCACAGCTGTTGTTTTCTTTAGTAGTGCCAAAAACTGGCGAAATAGTTTCGGATTGGAACGGCTCCAAAATAGGTAAAAGTTTAAAACTGCAAAGGGTTAAACTTTGTAAGCACTGCTGTTTTAGCACCACCAAACTTCAAAGCCAAAGAACACTGGCAGCAGGAAGGAAATAACCGGAGGCCAGCATGATACTCCCAGTGTTCCTTTAGCTTTATTCTGAACTCGGACAAAGATGCTTGACACGAATGTAGGTAACTACAAGACAAAATATCTTTTCCTTTTTTTAAATGGCCCAGTTTTATAACGACTGCTTTCATACATCGGTGTTCTTGGCTACAACATACAGCAGACTCCCATTAACAACTCAGTTAAGACGAACCCTCTGATACAATGCACAAGTAAGACCATTTGGTTGGTTTCCCATAGGACACAAGACTCAATATTAAAAAAAAATCCGCTTAAGACGAACTGTTTTGCATGTCCTTTGGCTAAGACAAACAAACCACGGTGAACCCGCATGGGGCGTCCACGCGGCACTAAGGAAAGAAAAAATTATATAAAATGCTTATATGCAAGAAAATGCACCCACGCAAGATGGCTTCTGCGCACCTTCATACAAAGCTACGGTGAAGCAGCCTTGCGAGAGTGCACTTTATTGCGAGAAAGCTCTCTTGCCAAAGCAGAAAAGGCAGGACACAACCGCGCCCATGCTGGCGCAGATTTTGGTATCGCGCGCATTGACTTTGGACTTAAAAATACCAGGGCCGCATTTTCAGCAAACACGCCGTCGCAACACACATAATTGCATTGCAGAGATAACCAGATATCGGCGCCGTGCACACTGCCTGCAGCATATGGAAATGCGTGTTGTGTGCCTGCTCGTGGCATTGGTAACAGCTAAGGTACAGAAGGACCATGATAAGAGAGACTCATGGCTACCCTGCTAGGCACCTTTGAAGTGCTCAGAGCAGGATGGAAAGCAAAAATCGGAAGAAAAAAAGCAAATAGAAGCCACCATGGGATACAGTGAAAAAAAAAAAAAAGAGAGAGATGGGGGAAAAAGAAAACTATACCAATGCCATTTTCAAGTACGATAACATAAACTTACTTCATATTGTGCCTTCAGCTCACTTCATGCAGAGTACAACGCATAGTGTAATAAATGCTCTATTTGCAATTATCCTCTCTCTGGGAGGCTATTCTATTCACAGTCTTCATGTAACATATATTTAGACATGCATATACCTTTTTAGGGGCATTTCTGTTAAGCCTAACTTCTGATGAGACAAACAAATTTTCTGGTACCTTCAATTTAGTCTTAAAGGGAGTCTACTGTACCTCTGTCCAATATACAGAATTTATTATTGATTCTTTTGTTTAAGCAATAAAATAGCAATACAATAAAATAGAGAATCAACTCAATGAGCACTCAGAAGTTTGATTAAGAAACAAGCCATAAAGAACTGAAATTTTTTTTTTTAAGAAAATGGAAAAAGCCCCAAATATCAGCACTGAAGAAAGAAAATACTTACGCAGTAAATGAGCGCAGTTTTGCTTCTACACTTCGATGACGAAGGCAAAGGCGAGTGAGAGCTTTGCCAACTTCTTTGGTGGCACCTGCAAAGTTACTTAAGTTACTATTTTACAGCACTGCAACAACCTCAGAACACGATTAACTCAAGCAGATACATACTTCATTACAGCAGCAGTATAGATCCTCAATGTCATAGATCCTTCCTCTCGCATACAAAAAGCCTCAATTACAAAAGGTTTTAAGCAGGGCCATACTGACAACGCTGATATGCAGTGCTGACCACAGAAATCTAACATGCACACAACATGTTTTGCTAAAGAACATCAGTTGGAAGTTAGACACCACCGCGTGCTGTAAAATGGCATATGAGAAGCTATATACAGAGGAACTCATTTTTGTAGATATTATTTTCAGTGCACAATAATCAGTTTTCACAGCCGAACTCCCGATGGTGAAAAAAAATTTGTCAACAAGCAAACTTTACATTGTATTACCTTGACATCAGGTAGTTATCAGGTATGTTCACAGGGATGCAAGGAAGTTTTCTGTGAGCTTCTATAATAGGAACAGTCAAATGGCCATTTTAATGGGCACTATAAAGTGGCAATTTGAACCTTTTTAAAGGACAAAAAAACAACTCCAGCGTTTTTTGTCCTCCACAGACTAATGGCACTTTTATTGTTTCAGTGCAAATTAATTTTAAACAGGCAACCTTGCATGTTTGACGCCACAATTAGTACACTCATCGATATTGGCTCGGCATTTTTTGAAGGAGAAAGTTTCAAGCTTGTTTTTGGTCATGTCAGAAAAAAAAATTATCCCAGCTGTCACTTGCAGTCATCAGTCCACTCAACCAATGAACACACGATAGGTTTTGTGACAGTATCTGTGGCGCCATAGTTTGGTCTGTCATGAAGCCTTACTTTGGTTCAAGCCCAGTTTCCATTTCCTGGTTTTTGCAGTTTTTAAATACTTCTACTCGTTATTTTAAAAATTAATTTTAATATTGGTGAGAGGGGACTTTAAAGAATGTGATGTGATGATCAACTCAAAATGTTAAAAAAAAAACCCAGAGTAGCCCTGTAACAAAAATTTTAAATGTAACTGAAGACCTCTCCACAAGCTTGGAAAAGCATTGTGGTATCCATTCCATAAAGGGACAGTTCACTGTCAGACAGGCTTATAAGATACTGGCATAATTTTAAACATTTTTCCCTTATTGAGGTTTTGGAAAAAATTAATATCTAAACCCAATAGCATTAAAAAAGCCAGTAAGTGGAAAAGCAGCATCATCCCGTCGACGTTTATGAAGCAAAACTGGCATTGCACGTGGATTTGTACAATGAAAGTGATTACAAAAATGACATGTAATGCAAACTGAAGGTCATCACAAGTCTCAAATGATGTACGTTCATAAACTAAATGATTTCGCTTAAAGAAAAATATCAAAAATTTTAGTCAGGATTTGAACCTGCGATCCTTGGGTTCAGAGTCTGACATGCAAGCCCTAGGCCACGCAGGCATGCTTTGTATGGCTTGAGCACAAGCGGAATTTATATGCATGGTATTTTAAGACTGTATGCTAGTGAGTATGTATGTAATTGGTTTCTGTGGGGTTTAACGTCCCAAAGCGACTAAGGCTATGAGAGACGCCAGTGTATGTAATTGGAGGGGTTTTAATTATGGTAGCAATAATTAAGTGAGTAGCAAAGTACATGCTGCTGTTTCACTTCCTCTTTGCTTGGCGTGGCATAGTGGCGCGCCAGCATGCAGCGGCCGCCAGAAAAACCCCCACGATGGTATATGCCCCACTGCTCCAATAGATTGCGCGCCAGCAGTACAAAGTGCCTGTCATCTTCGTTTGATTTAGTGTCCGTGTGTGAAGAGTCCACTGAAGGGACCTATTAACGCTATCGCATCATACCGTTACGGCGGAGCTTAGTCCCCTGATTTTTTTTTAAATTGGCAAAGAAAGCCACGCCAGAACCAATGGTAGCGCCAGGCTGTACTCAAACTTTGCAGTTCTCTATGTAGACACCTGGAGTAGACATACTACACAATGAACAGGACTGAGCGGAATTCGGAGGGTTATTATTGCTGTAAGATACTCCAGACATCATATTTTTTTTTTGTCTTTTGCAAGTGCATACCATTTCTAACATGGTTTAATGTTTCTTTCAGTCAGTTTTGATAAAACTGACTGCCACTACACTAACAGCACAGCGTACACCAGTAACATTGCTGCTGGCAAAATATGGTTGCTGGTATCTCCGATAGACACCACCAGACTTGTTTTAGTGAAAGTTTTTTAAAACCACCTTAATTCTTCAATAAAACCTATGCTTTTCAGTTGATGTCACATGCATTATTGCCACCGCAGGTTGCCACTGTGCATCGCCTGGGTGGAAGGGTTGTCACGTTTATAATGTCAGCGTTTGAAGAGGCAGACTAATACAGGAAAGTAACATTCTCATATAGAAAAATTACCTTCTAAATTTTTCAGCCGCATTTCCCAGTCCCAAAGCCAGGTATATATTATTTAGGACTAAGAACTTTCAAATACCGCAACAAAAATATGGTAAATAAAACTGAGCAGACTTTCCCTTCACAGCTCAAAGGTGAAATAGAAACGAACACTCTCAAATCAAATGTGCTCAGCACACTACAGTCAGTAAATCACGCAAAGAAAAGTGCACTAATATAGTGCACTAATATAAACGAACATTCCCTTCAATAACATTGGCACTGCATACAATCAAGACGCAGTATCAACAAAATAACCACATTTTTGTGAAATGCAGCCCACGATGCAGCTTGAAAAAAAAAACAGCTAAATACTTCCTTTCAAGCTTCCAGTGCTTGAAGCTATAGATTGAGTCTCATGCTGCCAACTGCCTGTCTTCGGAAGGAATTCATTTTTCATCAACTAATAATTTTCTTCTGAAGAATGTGAATTCGTTTTATTTGTGGTCCCATGAATTAAATTAGGCTGAATAAAATTATCCCTCTGGTGCAACTCCCTAGTAGAAATAGCAGAAATTTTTTGCACTACAGAATGTTTGGGCATTCAAGTGCCTTGGCAAAGTAGCAAATGATGGCATGATGGAGCAGAGGCATCACAGAGATCACCTGCTGCTGGTGCATGTATCCTCATGGCCTGATTGGCCATGCTATTTGCTAAAATACACGACAAATAATTCAGTAAAACATACTACAACAAACCTACTTTTACAGGTTTATTTCTATAGAAGAAGCAGAAAAACAAGCACCTGTCTTTTTTTTTTCTTAAGCATGGCATTAATAAAGACGCAGACAGAACAAACGTTTTATGACATGGAAGAATGCCTGGACTGAGACTTAAAATTAAGAGAGGAAACAAATTCACAAGAAATGCAAACAATGTCTATGCATGAAAAATAATGTGCACTGAAATGCGCAGAAATATTCAGCTAGCAAACTGCACAAAGATGAGGGCCAAGCATGTTTTCATCACCACCTGAGACATCCCAAGCATGAACGCAACTGTAACTACAGCGTTGCCACCAGTCATAGCACCAACTCTCAGCAGTGCACAAAGTGCAGTCTGCCCACCGCACACCCCCCAGCGGCATCTCCAATGCTTCTTACAACCAGAAGTCAGGTGGAAGTTTGAGTCAATAAATATCCAGAAGGGCCACCTCCTTACCTTTTGTGTTTGTAGCCATGTCTGCCACCTTTTGGAATGAATCTAAGAAGGCTGCCGAGACCGACGCAGTGATCCTTGCAAAGAAAAGTAAACAACTGCATTATACAGGGTTGCTTGAAAAGGTAATAAAAATTTGACCTAGTACCAGAAGAAAAGGCTTCATGCCTGCAATGGACTGCCACTGCCTTCATATTTATGTCTCACATCAAACTGACGGGATAAAGAAGTCACGGTTACAAATGCTGCAAGTGCAAGCGCTGTACACTATCAAATGGGGTCAGAAGAACAGAATAATCAATGCCAGCATCATGCATGAGCTAAGGCTGACGTGGGGCAGAAAGTAAGCAAGCAAAAAAATACAACTTCTTGAAGCTGTTCAGAATGAAAGCGAAGTGCCACATAAACATGAGGCCTCAGAAGACCAGAAAAAGGGTTTTGAGGCGTCACAATCCCGACAAAGAAAAAAAGGCCCACAAATCCATGGAGAAAAATCACTTACTTGAGCTGGGAGTGCAGCTTGCTTGCCTTTGCTAAGAAGTCTTCCCATATTGGAGTTCCACCCTGAAAGAAAAATATCTGGGTTATTAAATGACCCCAACGCGTAACAAGAAACCATCAAATGGTATAACACACGCCAGATACACAAAAGCAGTTTTCTTTGGAATGGCACTACAATTCTACCGGAAGCACATATGGAAAGCCACAGCCTTCATGAAGCCCATATCCCTAGCAAACAATCCGGATATTCTTCATGTTGTAACGTATGAGCGTATTAGCCATGAAAGCACATATCCCGAGCAAACAAACCATCTTTCATACCTTAGCACATTAGTCTCGAATTAAATTAGCCTTCACCATTAGACTTGTTTGTTAACCAAATTTCCAGCTGTTTTCCAGATTTTTCAGGCTCCCGAAACTCCTCACATTGGGAGAAAGCTGGCAATGGGCAGGAAGCTGGGGTAGCATGTGTCCTGTCATCTTGATTGTGGTGCCTTTTAGTGCTTTACACAGCAGAGGGAAAGCTAGGGCCTGGGGACGCAATAGAATCTGCAGGCATTTTGTGTTTTGCAATGCCGCTAGCAAATCTGAATTCGGCCCACCTGCACCCTTGGCCACATGTGGCTTCGCTGTACCATAGAGATGCCTCCGCCTCTATACTCCATTTCACACTCGGCATGCAACGTTACGGAAGCTACGCAAGTAGTGTGCCCACAAAAGCATATCACTCCACCGTGAATCACTCATACTTATCGAAGCCTTGGTGAAGGTTTTCTCGAAAACACTGAGCAGTGTAAACAGCATGCTCAGCATTGGAAATTATGGAGAAGGATGTCATATGTTCAGTTATTGGACACTGATTATGACTGTCCCTGACAAACTACATTTTGGGCACGGATGAAGTCAGAGCAAATAGGAGTCTCAGCTACAAGAACAAGGAGCTCAAAACAAGAAAAAATTATGAACTCTAGAATTCTGATGCCTGGCTTGTTTAATAAAGTTGACATTAAAAGCTGATTTCACTTACTGTTATGACTGGCCAGTAGAGTAATACAAGGATGCTGCGGACCGTGGCCCAGCATTATCAACTGCTGTTTTTTTTTTGTTAGTAGTATCCTACTATATACAGCCAGTCATTATTAACTGAATTTGAGTGTTTGTTGAAGGTCCATGAATATACATGCATTTTTTACATTTATTTAGGCAGAAAAGGATGAAAGCCCATACACACTTGACTTCTCAGCACCTTTTTTGGAAGTTGCTAGGGGTTCCCCTGAATCTGAAGATGTTGAGAGCCCCTGGTCTATCAGGTGCCCTCAGAGACTAAAAATACATCCTTATTTTAGGCACAACATGTGGTAACATTATGCCCTGTTCTGTGTTATGACAGTGACATAAACCAAAGTCAAGAGCTGGCACTGAAGTTAGAAGAACTATGCTTCTGCAAGCCCCTGAACAATGACATTGTTCCCTCCTGCCTAATTGCCACCTTCTAGTGATCAAGTCTGCAATACAAAAGCACAATTACAGGTCCTCTTTTCTTCATGGCTACCGTACATTAAAAATAGAAAGCAACGTTTTGTTGTCATAATGCATATGACGGCTTTGAAAGACTGAGGCGCAAATTAACTACACTAGAGGGGCAGAGTCCAAGACAAGCTAAAGATTGCGTCGAAGGCTCGAACGGCCCAGTCAGGCACGAGAGCCATGACTCTTGTGTTTTCCAAAGAAGACGAGATCGTTCGCCATCTTCACCAGCGCACACACGCGCCCCAGGCGCACGGAGAAAAACAAAAAGGCACCGGGCAACAGCCGACCCGCGCAGAGTGCCCTTACCATAACAAACGCTGCGTTCAGTGCCCGGCGGCGATGCTTTCCCTACATGGGCTGCCGCCGCTACAAGCGGGGGCACCTCGCAAACAAGGCGGCCGCGCGCGCTGCCTGGCCCGCGGGGCGCGCAAGCAGTATCCGACGTCGTGGGCGCGCCCCCAACATTCGCGTTCAATCTGTGCGCTGCATGTGCCCAGACGAGTTCCGTTCCGTACAACCAGAGCGCAGATGCGCAGAGGTGGGCTCAGGCTCGGGCGGCCCAAGCATAGCGCGTGCGGTAGCGTACCGTCAACATGACACGTTACGTGGCCGCCTAACGTTTTACGATCCCTTCACGTGCTCCTGTACACACCTCAGACGACGAAAGAACTGCGCGCTGCTGTGGTCTCAGCTGTGAGAAGGATGACAGACACGAATGCGCTGGAGCTAGGCCGCAATCTTCCGCGACGCCCGGTCCAAATGTGGCAACTTCAGAGCGGACCAAGCCTATCATGCGAAGGGTCGCGCGGACCCTTTCATCGCCCCACATTACGAACGATATCAGCTCATAACAGCGACACGCTTCTTCGTTTTCTTTCTACACTTTAGGAGCAGAGTCCTTGTTCGTGTCCTTTTGTGTGTCTTCATCGAACCGTGGCCGCTAGTTTCTGGCGCTGCGGCTGAAACGCGCCATTCCATGGAAGCTCACGGAAGCCGCGCGAGGCGTATACGGATGGGACAAAGACACCGCTGGGGCGGACGAAACGAAGTCCGACCCAGCTCGCGGCAGCGATGTGCTACGAAAGCTGTTGTTTCACAGCCCCCCGAACGACGGCAAGAAATTCGAGAAAAACTTTAAGGTCCAGTGTCAATTCCGAAACTGCGCACTTTCTGCAAGGTTTACTGGTTAATTAAAAAAAAAAAAAACGGGAAATTTAAACGGAGCCCTCCACTACGGGGCCTTCCTTTCCGTTTTTTCATTACTCCCTCCTTTCGCTCACGGTGCGGTTGAGGCGTCCACCAAGAAGTGAGACAGGCAGTTGCTGCGCCTTTTCTCAAAACCATTTTTCATGTTTTCCGCGTCTCGTCCGGGCAACGCACAGCCCGTGTATTCTGTTCTGGGGTGTGCTTAGGTTAACTCAACGGTTCACTAACTCGCAAGCTTTACGAGGCTTGTGCTGAGACAAACCTCCTTCCTTAGTCCAAAGGAAAGAAAACACGCACGCGTTTCGTTGCTGTTTTGTTTTTCATGCTACCCTCGTAGCAGCCTTCTAAACAGTGGCATGCAAAAACTTGTAACGCTCATCGATGAAGCCGAAAAGGCAAAAGTAGTAGGGCCAACTTTGTCCGCTCTACTCGGCTTTTGCATTTAATAAGGATCCGGCTTTCAAATCGCGAAAAACGGCCAAAAATTAGATTTTCCAAAAGGCAAAGCATCCGCTCGTATGGCTCGTTACTACTGCCTTGGTGCCTCCTACGGGTCAAGACGTTCTTTTTTTTATTCATTATAAATTATTTGTATGAAATTTTGTTCTTGGAACAACTATTTATAAAACAAAAACTAAGTTTGCTGCCCTGTAGCATAAATACAGAATACAATGAAATGTTAATCTAATTTTCTAACGCGTTCTGTTGAGCCTGCAGGCCTTGCACAACGTTCAGCATAGAAAAGATTAAAAATTTGTAGAAAACAATATTCCTTAAATATAGTTTGGTTTATATTTTTATGGGGGTTTAACGTCCCAAAGCGACTCAGGCTATGAGGGACGCCGTAGTGAAAGGTTTCGGAAATTTCGACCACCTGGGGTTCTTCAACGTGCACTGACATCGCACAGTACACGGGCATCTAGAATTTCGCCTCCATCAAAATGTTGTGCACGCAGACATAAAACCATTACAATATGCATGAAAATTTGGATCTATATTCATAAAAAAAAATTTGCTGGAAGCCGCTCTCCACACTTGAGGGCAAATTGAAGTCGGCCTGAATTGATAGGGCACTGTGTTCTAATCAGAGAGAGACCACTCTCATTGAAAACGGAGCTTTTATAAGCTAGAAAAGACAGAAAAAAAAAAGACTAAATATAGGAGTAGCCATCAGCAGCCAATTTCTCAAGTAAAATGCGTGCGTCGACGCCAATTTTTGCGCGAATCCCAGAGGATACGTTACACGGCCATTCACTTCAAAGCTGTGGTAACTCGTCCTTTTCGGTAAGGTACTCATGAGTTTGATTTAAAAATTTGTCCACTTGTGGATTCAAATTTTCTCCAGGACAAATGCGCGTTTTGGTGCCAGACAAACGTCCACATAAAGAACCAACGAATCAATTTTTACTGAGAACAATAATTTCGTGAATTAAAGGGGACGATGAACGCGGGTAATCCGCCCCACAACGCCCTTCCCTTCGATCGAACGTAATGAACAGAACAAGAAAATGGGAAGCTGGGAGCGTCTGTACCGATTCACGATGTAGAAAGAGAGGCGGAGAGAAGTACAACGCATGTCCCGTGCACTTATCGCTTGTCTCTCGTTTATAGCGCTGTTTTTGTAGAGCACAGAACAAGATAGGAGCTTGCACGCGGCGTGTCTGCTCGGGACCGCTCTGCTGAGCAACTCGCCTTACAGTACCGAAGGCGCTCGCGCAACATCTCGCGTGACCGCCAGGCAGGCGCCAGCCAGGTTGCTCCCGGGCATTCCTCCATGCTCCCGGGGTACCCGGTCTCCGCGTGCGCCGCGGATCAGGTGTCGGCTGTGCTGTGGTGGCGCATCCAATCTAGCGCATCACTCCTCGCGAATATCGGAGCAGCGGCGCGCAGGTTTCAAGTGACAACAATGGCGTACACAGACAATTCTATAGTGTCCCTGCCTACATGCCATCTTCGCAGCAGACAGAGCGGCACGTGCTCCCGCCTTCGCGCCTGCAGACTCGTCCGTCCGCGTCATCCGAGCTGCTGGCCGCCGTCGCTGCGGGCTGCAGCGCTCCTCGTCTGGAAACCAAAGCTTGCCTCGACGAACAGTTCCCGAGGCTCCTTCCTGGCGGGGCCACTTGAGGGAGGAAGCTCGCTTGCGCGCGCACAACAGCATACTTCCAGTTTCTCTAGCAGAAGTTCTGCGGGAGACAGAGCAGTCGTTCCTGGCCTTGCTTCGAACGAAGTGCAGTCGTGAGATTTATGAGCGTGAACAAGAGAACAGGTGTCGCGTTGTACAGACAGCGAAGCACAGCGTGAGCTGCAAGTGACGTCACGTGAAGTATTAGACGAGCTGCATCCGGATGCACTCCCAGCCAGGGCCCGCGCGCCGCCTGCAAAGCGTTCTGCCGGCAACGCACGACGATAGCTAATAACAAAGGACACTGAAGGGTTGCCTTTTCACCTGGAATACACGCCGGGAGCGACACTCTTTTGGCGCTTTACACCCGGCAAGGCAGCCCGTCGGCATCTCGGGTGCGAAACCGACAAGAGCGAGAAATAATAACAATAAAAAACCAAGTCGGCCGCTTCAAAACCTTCATTAAAGAAAAGACAAAAGTTTGGCAGTAGGGAATTACTTTGCAATACTTGTCGTTGGGTTTGACCGGCACGCAGCGCCGCTGCTAATGGGCCTTTTTTAACACTTAACGCGACGTGTGTAGACAGGAGCCAAGAAACTCCCGAGACGGCGGGGAGTGCGCGCGCTTCCCAAGCAGCTTATCAGCCCGAGTTCCACGTGTTACGACGAAAGTCAGAGCGCACGCTGCGCTGTCTGTACAGAGCTAGTAGTTAGAAAGTGGGGAGGGTGTGACGGTCTCCGCTATATAGCTTGATCGGGCGTGGTGGGGGTACTGAAGGGATGTCGGAAAGAGGGCACTGACCGGAAAAGTTCGCCCCAGTTTTTCTTCTCCCCCGACCGAACTGAAGACCCTAGCGGACGACCATGCATGGCCGCAGCAGCAATAACAACGGCTACCAGTATTCAGCGCAGTAAAAATGCACATGCTTCGAGCAGAATGGAGAAACGAAAGCACGTTCTCACAAATACTGGAAATCTGGTAAAACGCTCGTCACGCTGCTCCCTGCAAGCACTGAATTCTGCTGTCGCCACAGTAAGCAACGAATGATGCTGACCAATCGCCCGCCGACCCCCGTCCACAGCGGTCTCGCAACCATTTCGCGCCGCCTCGGCAGGAGACTGCGACGGCTGCAGATTACGAGAGCGTGCTCTTTATTTTTCCTCTTTTCTCCACTCACGGTGACCTCGCGCTCGCAAATGATCCCAAGAACTGGAAGTAAAACCTGCCCGCAGACGGCGGTTATAGCGGTCCCACAAACGCGGATGCGCGCGGCGACCATTAGGCCATCGCGAGAGTGCGCGCCGAAGAAACAGCGCGTTTCGTGCGAACGCCACCAAAGACAGCGCACGCGGACGGGCACGTAGCACAGCAGGTTCTGCAATGCGGCTAGCCTCGCTGCTTCTATGTGCAATGCATAATTTACCCAAAACTGGCCTTCGAACAGCCAATTCGAACCAAGCATGCAGCAATGCTGCGGCAGCAAGACGCTACAATGCTTCGCGTACGAATGGTTACACCACACACGAGGTCCGTCGAGGAGTCCAAGCACGACACCCGCGTCTTAGGAATTACAAAAAGAGAACAAAACACGCCGGGAACGTCATTCCGCCCTTGGCAAAGCAGCTGTTGCACAAGGAGAGCATTCCCCCATTTCTCTCCTAATACTGAACACTAAGAAAACCGTGCGTTTTCGGCAGGCCGACAAATGCGTTGATAGCTGCTGAATTCTCGATGTCACACTGGGCTATTTTTTGCGGGCACCTACCTCTGAGAGGCCTTTTTTAAATCCATAAATTTAAGTCCCCAAGCGACCCACGAAAAAAAGAAAGGGAGGTCACGCGCGGCGCAATGTCTAATAAACCTGCAACGCAACAAACAACGGTTGGAGCGCCGGTTACGCGTCACAGTGGTTGAGTTGCATTTCAATGCGAAACATCAATCATACGGGAACACGGCCTGACGAATCAGTTTTTGGCCGGTCAAATCTCGAAGAAGCAGCGGGAACCCTGCGACTGCAGTTCTTCTGAACGGCCGGCTATATTTACACAGCGCGACTGCAGTGGGAGTGAGTGTGTTTTTTTTTACTATGGTGGGAAGCCGACGGAACCTACCTCCGCGCACGCGCCTGTGTGCGTATTATTACACCTCACCTTTCCGTACCCATTACTCAGTATAGCAGAGAACAAATGAGCCAATCAAAATGGAACACATTTAACAGTCCCCACTAATCGATTGCTCTTGTGTTACGCTACAAGGCGGTGAAATTGTTCCACGTTGTTAATACTGCTGCGACCAAAGAAGAGCGGATGTAAATGCTCCAGCAAATTTATAAAATCTTGTTCAGGTCGCTTGCAAAGAGCGCACCACTCGTACGCCCCCTAAAGCGGTCCGAAAGCTAACGGATAAACTAGTTCTCGAACCGTCCCGGTAAACGCACTAAATTCCACGCACTTGCTTTACGAGTAACAAGCAAGATAAAGGAAAAAGCCTCGCACTTGAAAATGTTGAGGTCAGTGACCGTTAAGACAAGGTCAACTCCGAAGGCTACGCGTCAGCAGTAATTAAAAGCCTTTAGAAAGCAGCCGTCTGTGGTAAGAAATTAAAAGAAACACGCACGCCACGATTACTTCGCTATTCGTCACTGCTCTCTCGGCAGGTTTTTCGCAATGAAAACGTACGCCAAGATCGAAACGATGTAAAAAGAGAAACACGACGCGACGGCACTGCTTCGTGCAGCTGTGCGAGGCAATCATCCGCAGACACTGTAAACGGACGAAACTGCTGCCAAAGCTTTTCGTCGGCTACGTGTCGCTCGATGCGAATCGGAGCCCCCCCTCTCTCTCTCTCTCTTTGCCGCTGTAAAGAAAAAAAAAAAGTATTCCCGCTGACGCGCTTCCGCTACACCGCGAACGGCCAGAGAGACGAACACGCTGTGACAACCGGGTCGGCCCGCGAGAAGGTCACGCCGCGGCAGAGACCACGGACGCATACTGAGCGCAAGAAACGGCAGCCTCTCGCCGGCAGCACAATCACCGGCGCGCCGGTTCTGCGGCAGCCCATTCCGGTTCCCAATGAGCTCCCGAAATGGTGCGCCGCGACCCATTTTGACCGCATCCTGGCCGCGGAGGCCCGTCACGGCAGCAGCCGGTCTCGAAACCGTTGTTGGAGCCAAGTCCCATCGAGAACGTTTCACGTTCACGAATATAACGCAAGGCACCGATGCCGACCACGGCGATGGAACGCCGTAGACACGTGCGCACCGCGAACTGACGGACGAGTAGCAGCGCCACGTGGACTCGCGACAGCGCTGCGCGCTAGCCTAAACTTTCGTCCGGACCGTTTTCGTACGCCACTGCTGGATGAAATGTGGCGCAGGGACATCCGCACCGGTCAACTCAAGAAGGGCGCGGTGAATGCCCCTCAAATGAGGCCCTCCAGCCACTGGCGTCGAACGGTTGCCGTAATATCGTGGTTAAGCACGCTAATCTGTGGACCATCACCTTGCACCTGAAAGCCCCCGCGCTGTCACGCTAGCAGGTGCAACGGGATTACGCATGACGTCATGAGATCAGGTCGAGGCCATAGGCTGGAGGGCGCTTTGAGGGGCCGCTTCGTTCTTGGGTTGTGTCCGACCATAGACATGGTGTTACGTTTGGGTTCATTTTGCTAAAGCAACAAATCAGAATACATAAACACTATGCTGAGTCACGCACCACCACGCGCAGATTAAAATACACTACCAAACGAACATGTTCGCTGAGGCCACTGGCTGGCCCGCGCAATGTCGCAAGGGACCGCGTCGTCACCGTTTCGCCCTAAAACGCGTTACGCAAGAGATGCCGTGCAGTTCGAAAGCAAAAAAAAAAAAAAGATATGCGCACTGGCAGCGGCCATGCGCCGTGCGACAAGGACGCCGTGCAGTGTCGCCCAGCGATCTGTATTCATCAGACGCAGACGGAAAGCACTCGTTCAACGTTGTAACAAAAGAAAAAAAAAAGTAAGCCTACCTACGTCACGTCTGAGCACTAGAAAAATAAAGATATACAGCAGCTTGATTTTCATTTCCATTTTCGCAACACATACAACCTAACTCAAGCCACTAGGCAGGTACACACGTGTGCAGTAGTGCTAAGGTCAACGCCGGATGAACACGTCGGCTCGGAGCCAAAGCTGCCACCTTTCCGTTCCATTTGTATCACCATTCAACTTTGGGCTGAATAAACTTTTTTTTCTGCAATTGCTGACGAATATGGTGAATGAATTACCAGCCTTAGCTTTTTCAAGGAAGAAAATGTTAAAGAGGCTCTGAGAGGGCCTCCCTATAAAGTTGCAGTATGCCTAGGCTATCCACAGAGTTTTAGTATAGCGTTCCAAAAACGTTAAACACAATCTACAATTACTTCCGCATATATGGGCATTAACCCATTATCGCTATCGCGTCACAGCCTCCAGGCGGAGCCTAAGTGCCTCCTTCCATTTTTGCAGACCATTAACTCGAAAACTATTCGCAAAATAACAATAATGCGTTCAGCAAAAGAGCCTCATATGACAGTTTGACTACACACTTACATGACGAAGGAGCTCACGGAATTCTGAAATGAGGCATTGTAAGCTGCTTTTGCGTAATGAAGGTCGAAGTAACTGTAAGGTAGACAGAAATTTTCTCACTCGTGGAGTGACCTCAGAGGCTGCTATCGGAGCGGCGCGGCGAGGCTTCTAACCTCCAGCTCAATCATTACCAATTCGACCACAGAGGCAGCCATCGCGCTTGCTTTCATTTCTACATCTGCCACAAAAATTATCTCGGCTTCCAAATCTGCCATATTAAATTATGCCAAGGGCTACATATCCAGCACCGCTGCTCGTTTACTACGTTTCTGGCAGCCCCGGCGCCTCATAGCCCTCCATCTGGACGCCAGCACATGCTGGCCTCCCTGGCAACGAGGAGGCTCATTCCCTAGCCCGAGGTCTCACATTCAGGGCAGGAGTTGAGCCCCCTCTACGGGCCTCGGAGCGCCTGCTCTCTTCCCGTGATATTCTTTCGTACTACCGAGACAAACGAAGGGAATACGCACCCCCAGCTCCATCCCTCACCATAGCGCAGGCTGCACATTGGCGACAACTACAAACCCGGACTGCTCCATACCCAATATTGCTGCATGTCCTATACCCAGACCAATTCCCGTCATTATGCAAACTTTGCGGCAAACCAGGAGACTTCACCTTCCCTCATCCCCCATCACCAACCGTGGCGGAGTCTTACTGGGAGTCTCTTCTGACCCGCTCGTCCGCTCAAGACCAGCGCCGGATCATCTCCAGAGCTCACAGAAGGATTGCGCTCAGGGGCTATCCTTCGCGTTGTAAGGGTGCCTCCTCCTCACACTGAGGAGGCAGAGACACCCGAGTGCCATGTAGGGGCTTCGCCCCCGCGATTTGCATCATTGGTAAGAAACGTTTCCACCACCCCAGCTGGCATAACGCAAAACGGGCTCGGGAAACGAACAGCGGCGCAACTTGCTAAAACGCATGCGAACCGCGCGATGGGTCAAAATGCTGTCGCACACCTAAGGCGCGAAAACGAAACTAAGCAGCGAGATGCAGCACGCGTGTAGCGTTGCAAGAGGTGTGTAGCTGCGCGGGTTGGCTCCGAGACTCATTTCCGTCACCCGACTTTTTCTTGTCACCTGTGGCTTAAAATTCGCCAGTTCTGGGTTCGAATAGACTACAATCGTGTAGGATGGCAGCGGTCGCCGGGAAGTGACCGTAGCAGCCCACCGCAAATTTGCTCGTCCTGCTATCCTCCCAAGAACAGTCCCCGCGTGCACGCCGCCAGACGTGATCGAAAACGATATAGCAGCACTGGCGCTCATCCGCCTCCCTCGCCATCATATCCACTCGTCGAATGCGCCGTGGCACGACGTCAAGACGCGCTGCGTGGTGCTGCCCTTCATTTTATACGACCCGTGGGAGCGCGGCGGCCGCGCCGGCTCTCGACGATGACCGCCAACGCATTGATATTCTCAGGCGTAATATTACCGCATGCCCGCTTTTTTGGCGTGCTTGACGTCGACCCTACGAGAAAAGAGCAAGTTAAATGAACTTTTCAAAAGACATGACGTACAGCGCCATTTGGAAACGCCGCAATGGTTCGTCAAGTTAAGGTAAACAGGAAATTTAGAAATTTACGAATATCCAGAAGAGCAGAATAGGTCCAATAAAAGTGCGGCGCGAATCGAATAGCAAGCAATACTCGCAAACTAGTCGCAATTTCGAATATTCGCCAATCCCTTCGAGATGCAGAACACCGTAGCACACCGAGCAAAATATCGTGTCGGGTGCGTCTGGCCTTTAGCGAAACAAGGCGCAGAAAATCGCTTTTGTATGAAATTGGCGCAATTAGTGCAGCGGTCCCACCCCTGAAATTTTTGTTTTTGAAATGTGTGGGCGGATGCTTTTAGGTAGCGTCCCTGCCGCGTGCTAATAATAACAGCGTGGTTCCAGATAAGATCAACCGTGGCCTCCGCGATCAGCCACGGCGGCGCGCCGGCCGCGCACTGCTCTATCGCGGAGGCCACGGATCAACCGAAGTGTGGCTAGTCGACCTCTTCAATTTACTTGATATTTTTATATGTCGCTGCTTGTTGACTGGAATAAGAGTTCTGCAATAGGTTTTGCCCCTAATTTTTTTTTTCCAACGCACAGTAAATTCTTGACCACGATGAGGTGGTGTTAGGTGGAGTTACTTGGGCCAAGTTTGACAAATTTTTGAAAAAAAAAAGACTGGGCTCCTGAAGCAGACAAAAATAAGGCGCAGAATAAAGCACCCATAGTTGTACACTAAACATTTTCAGCTACCTACTGCAACTATATTTTACTTTATGCATAACCAAAGTTGGCCAAAACAGCAGAGCGCGTGAGCGCGGCACTCGACCTCTTCGTGATCAAAGATTTTTTTTGCGTTGAAAAAAAAAAATGTTGGGCAAAAGCAGAACTCATTACTCCAGTCACAAGCAATAACGTATACAAATATCAAGCAAATTTAAGCGGTCAACAAACCACCGTTTGGTTGACCTCATCTGTAAGCACCCGATAGATTTAGCACTGTGCTATCCGCTTCCGCGAGCTGCGATTGCGCAGTAGCATGAGTGCGCATGCGCAGTTGGCGCCTCGGAAAAGCGGTTCGCGATAACGGATCGCGTTATGCACACGCGATTGCCCGAGGGCTCACTTTCCGGTCGATGGCCGCTGACGCGCCGTCTCCATGCGAGGAACCCCTCCCTTCGGGTGGCAAATTCAGAGCATTCCACGAAATCATTTCTTTTTTATAAGCTCGGTCATAAGACCTATCCAGCAGCGGATAAACGGCTCAGCAGAAAATAGGAAATCATGTGGAGAAAACTGCAAACCGGGGTGTTTCCAAGCCCTCAATTGTACAGTAAATGGCATCAGGAAGTCTTTAATCCTAGATGCACGCACTACACTGCAGATCTAGTCCACATGATCTGGACCTGCCCTTCCTATGACGATCCGAATAGAAATGTCGAATCCTGGGAGACCTTATTACTAAACCGCGAAGCAGAGGAGCAACGAAAATTCATCGGTCTCGCCCTGACCTCCGCCGAGTCCCAGGGGATTCCGGCCGACGATTAGGAGAATGAATGGGGGGTTTAGGCTAAATAAAGCCTTCTCCCCCGTCATTTTTGACGGGCGCGAATAAAAGTTACTTCTCTCTACATGCTAAATCTAACTGGCTATCGGGAAAGGAAAGGTGCAATAACTGTCTCACTAGACATATTTAATATAGCGCATGCATAGCCGGCCAAATCTTTAGCTAGCGTGAGCGACGGCCGCTGTTTCTGCGCTCCTGCGCTTTACGACGAAGCAAACTTGCGGAAAGCTCAATATTAAGCACGGGCTTAGTGAGCCTGCGCTTAGATTCGACATTTTCGCAAGTTTGCTACGTCATAATCTGCAGGAGCACGAAAAACGCGGCCGTCACGCACGCCAGCTAAAGATTTGTCCGGTTGTACCATAGAGCTAATATACCAACTCGGTTGTACCCTCTACCGCCAGTTACGCCACCGCCTACCCGCAGATGTGCATGCGCATATGGCGCCCACCTGGCCCATCGGCGCGATGTGCGCAGGCGCACTGGCGACTGTAGGCAGCGGCGGTACACGCTGTGATAAGACTACTAGAGAGATGTAGCGTAGAGCGATCCGCTACCGCGAACCGGTTTCCTCAAGGTGCATGCGCAGTAGGGCTCGTGAGGTGCACACCTACCACTGCGCATGCGTAGCTCCGGCCCCGCGGAAGCGGATCGCGATATGCTAAACCTCTGAGGGCATATTCTTGTATATAGGGCATATCTTGTATATAGATTAGCAACTAAAGTATCAATTTTTAGGCAGTTTCAACTCTTCCCGCCATGGTAAATTTTTAAACTCGCCGTGAAAGCGATGCCGCGGCATGATCGCTGAAAGCCATGACCGCCCACGCGGCCCCATCGTCAAGTTGCGGTCTCTTGGCACATCTCGCGATTTTGCCGCATTGTCGATGGGCGGCTCTGACTTTGAAAGCAGCAGCGAGTCCGACGACGATCCCAGGTCGTCAGAATACAGTAGTTCTCATCAACCAAACGAACCCGGAACATTTGTTGGCAGTTTGCAGATAAGTTTCGTTTTCACACTCGGTTCAGATCGTTCGCTGATGTTTACATGCTCTATTTCGTACACTTGCAGGGTGTCTGCATCATTTGGGCGGCGACGGTGAAAACCAGGCATTCACCTTTGAGTGGCGCTTTGCCACATGGGAAGTCAGTCACAAGGGTTGATTCACATTTTTATAGCTCAAAGGCTTTGCGAGCTACGTTAGTTTTTGCTACATGTTTTATTAGTATAATGGGGAACTCTTTTACATGCTGATCTTTGTTAGAATTTTTTAGTTTGAGCTATATGCTTCTCTTTACCTAATTTTTTCCGATCTTCACTGAAATTGTGTTTGTGAATTAAAGTTTGCACTGAATATTTCACCTCTGCGTAATACTTCTCACTTAACAAAAGCCCGTGCATTTAGCTTCATTTCCATGTGCAACACAACATAATGAGCAACAATTTCTAACAAAAAAAAAAGAAAATAAGAATCAAGGTATGCAAAAAAGCAGTGCTTGTCTATGGTTGGGAAGGAGTTAACCACTGAGCCACTGCTGCGTGTTTCCTATGTGGAATTCGCTGCACACTTGCGGGCTCTCCCCTACCGGTTACGTGCAGCGTCCCAAGAGGCGTTTCAAAGAGTTTGGCGGCGTCTTGCGACCGACCGTGCGCCTCACCCGATGACGACAAAGGTTGGACATAGCACGAGGCTCAATGTACAGTGTAGGGGGTGGTCATGTGATCACACATGAGCGCCCCCCAACGAAGGTAGCGTGAGGCACGTGCAAGAGCAGCCACGTGATCTGTGTGAACGGGTGTAAGCGTCGGCACAGGAGATACGCAGGTACAGCTCTCGCTGTAATAATGTAATACGTCTCCACTGTGCTAAAACTCTCTAGTGGTCCGGTGATTGGCCATCTCGTGATCAGCCAAATGAAGCGAGGTCATGAAGTGATTAACTACGCGAAATCAGAACATAATTTGTCCCCGCTCATTTACACCATGCCAGTAAGAGTCGTAACTTAACTACGAAAACACGGCATGCGAAATCCGTGCACGGAACATGACATGCACAACATCGATACCAAACTTAAGCACACGATGAGGTAATAAAGTTCGTTTGCACCAGTATTCTGAGTTCTGAGGTGAAAGGTGCAGCCATGTGATGCAGATGTAAACAATATTCCTTTGTTTTTCACCAAGAGCGGGCCCTGGGGTACACTCACGAGAAAGTTTAATATTGCACCGCTGCTGTGCGCCTGCGGGCATGCTAACAAAGCAACCACAAATGAAAGCCATTGCAGCAGCAAGCATTTCAGCAACGATCGAGTGCCTACTAACAGGTACAGGGCCCGCGAAACAAACTTCAAATTTTCCGCACACCTGTGATCTGCTATGTTCCTGGAAAACTTTGTCTTTAGATTATCTGCACTTGCATGTCAACCTTATCGAAAGCAATGGGTCAACCGTAAAATTCTATTGCCATTAGAACTTGCTTGGAGGCTTTTCGTAAGACTGGAACTGCGCTTACGAACAGCATCTGCTCTTCATAAGCGCGGTTGCAGCAAACACCTGCTGACCCCTCACTTTGGAAGATGGAAGGCAGCCGTCCTCTGCACGATGACACTGGCTATAACAGGTCTCTATAAGGCAGTGCCCGACTATCACATTAGATACCACATATAACGCGGACATCATTTCACACCTGAAATGGTATAAAAGACAAAGAATGCAACAGGCAGCGTGAAGCCACTTGCATAACCGCAAATAGTAGGCAACTTTTTGCTACAATTACACCCACACGCGCAGTTGAGAGACTCTATGAGCTCCATATGCAGAAAAACATAAGCTGGAATCTACAGTTGACAGCACATACTTGCCTAGAATGTTCACCGATAGCAATGGAGGCAATGGACACACACTAGGTAGCCTCGAGTGTCCTCTCTTTTCTGCCCTTCGTTATGTTGTGTGATATGTAGTACTGGAAAGGATTAGCCTCAACCCTATTTCAGCTGAAGCTTGGAACGCTCTCGAAAGGTCGACATGAACAGGAATAACGCACATTGCTAGTGCTGGCTGCATCCATTGACCTTTACAGTACACATTTGTGTGTCAACAGGAGCAAAACCAACGCTGCCAGAGTTTGCTGCAACCCGGGCTCCCTGCAGTAGCGATGGCAGTATAGTAAGGTTTTGTAGTACAGCAGCCATCAAGGACATAAAGCACCAGTGAGAAAGAGTAGAAGTAATTCTTAAATCATATTTATATGCCCACTGTAAACGCAAGCTACAATGATGCTTTGTATGTATTAAACAAGGAGCTTCTCCGTCTGCGTTACATCGAGAGCGCGTACTCCAAAGGATCTGTGCTTGGAAGTGCAATACATATTACTTATTGCGCAGCAGTAGTACTTTCCGCGACTCCGCTCGCACGGGAATACCGTCAAACCAGAATAAAACGGCGCAAGCTGCCATGAGGCCGATTAAAGCCACCGCCAATGACATCTGAAAGAGCACGAACAGAGGTAAAGGCAAGTTCTCTGCCAGCGCGAAGGCCACAGTAAGTCAATACAATACATAAGCCAGGGCGACAAGACGTCTACAGAATAAAATTCAGGGCGATGAGGGACAACACACCAAAGCACGCGACATATGAATTACTGAGCGCTTTATGCGCGCTTCTAGTCTAGCAAACGCCTTTCAAAACACTAGATACGATGCGCCGGCTAATAAAATAAAAAATGAAAACAAAACAACGGTACACTCTGCGCTCGCACAACATTACCTATAGGTTGGAAAATGTGTTATTGGCATTTGCTAGACATGAACCCAAACTACAGCCGATTACTGCCATATCAAAGTGACAACGCCACCTTCACGTTCTATGCTTCATAAGAAACGATGCTACTTCTGCGCTACCCGCGCTGATGCGAATATATTTAAAGTGAAAAGCTCATGTTTAGGTGCATTCGTCCTCTCAAAGCGCAAGGTGGTCAGCTTCGATAGCATACAGATGGATAATCAAATACCTGAACGCATCAAACGCTACTGCTGCATAAGTGCACAGCCGGCCCTTCTGAAACGTTCTGGATACACGGTTACATTCACTGTACCAATCGCAACTATGAAGTTCGCACTGAAATTGCTGAAGAAAAAAAAACAATCATTAACAATCATTCAGAAATACACAAGTACAGAGTTATGCCTGTCCGGCATGAGGTAAGAACACGTTAAAACACTGCGACGTTTATTCAAGCAGTGCTGCAGCGGTGACGGGATGCACTGGCACGATCGTTTTTATGTTTGGGAGATTTGCTTACCTTCAGGTCATTGACGATATACTGAAACAGGCTGCCAAGCGCGCTGCAGTCTTTATCGACGTGCGTCTCCACCTCCATCGCTGAGGGGCAGCAAACAGCGGTGCGAACACTGGGCGTAAGAAAATGCTACAGCAATCCTCCGTGCACGAAGCGTCGCTTGGCCAATGGCGGCGTTGGTTCCACGACTCGCTGGATGGACGCTCGGTGCCCACTGTCCGTCACGAAGCCCCGGCGACCAGACATTGCGTTCGCTGGCAGAAGAGCGATTTGCCGTTGAAGCACTACACTTACGACTATGCGAAGTGGGCTCAACAAAACATTATGAGCAGCCGAAGCTAAACTCCAGGGAACCGCACAGGGATCACCGCCGTCCGGCCTAGAGCGCCTGGAGCACGATTCTGCTCAATGGCGGTGACGTTAGTCACGTGACCAAATGCGTATCGTCCTATTGGTTGAAACGAACCATAGATGGATAAGCAAAACATGCAAAAGCAAAATGATGAGAGAAGTAAAAGAAGAGAGAAGGGGAAAAAAAAAACCTAAGAGCGGGTTGGTTCTAGCAGCTCGCCGGCTAACCTATGGCGCATGCGCCAATCCCTTGTCAAAACCTAGGTGCCTTTTGGCAGGAGCGTTAGGGATGAATGGGATGAATGTGTTCACCAGGGACTTCACCTTGCATCAATATCCCCAGAACGTGATTAACTTTGCGGCCGTTTCTGGCAGTTTCCAACCGAAACGCTCTGAATTCATATGGTATCACACATGAGTTTTAGAAGGCTTTCTATCATTTGTAGCCATGGGTAAGGTTCTTTGAGATATTTCCTTTTTTTTTATACTAGTGGTATGCTTTGGCACCCGGAGAAGAGGCACACTTTTTCTCAATGATTTTAACTGTACCAATGAAATGTAGCATGGAGGAAGGAAAAAGTTCTTTCTTTCCTCCATGAAACGTAGTCACACCTGTCGATACCAGTCGAAACGACCAATATGAAATGCACATGTTAAACTTGTTTTCACTGTGATAGCACCGTAGTAAAAAACGCCAAGAAAATAACGATGTTGGTTATTCTGGTAAAACTAAAAAATATAAACACATACTCTGACATGCATGACTGAGCTGTGATTGTGGCTAACGGTGCGACCGGTGGAACGGGTGGGACACCAGCGTTAGTGGTCGTCTAAATTTGTGCAAGCAACACTGAGAAACATCGACCCATGGTCAAGGCATAGAGTTTCTTACTACTACCTAGAGGGAAAGCTGGCGGCGCTGCACTTCAGCCAACATGGACGCTCAAAGCATCATGGGGCGGTGAGCTACTTGTTGCGGCACAGTCGTAGTTTTTCGGGAACACAGAGTGGCAGTACTAAGGCGTTTCATTCCGAAAACGTAGTTCGTGTGTGCGCAGACGACTTTCGCGCGAACGCAGTGTGTAAAAGCCATAGTAGTGAAGACGCGACGACACACGACGCCAATAAAAGGTTTTACTCTTCCGAAATGCCATTAAAAAACCTCTTAAAGTATCTAAACAACAACATTTTTTCTGAAAACATATTTATTTTTAAAAGTGCGCCTGTTAATTACGAAATATTAGTTTTTTTAGTGTTCATCACTTGGCCAATAGGAAAGCTAGTCATGTCTTATTTTAGGCAAACTTTGCACTTAAATGCTTTTCTGCTCGTTTGTTGCAATCATTAGACAAGATATTGAATGTTAGGACGTTTGTAGCTATCAAACAGCTTTATTTTTTTATTATTTTTTGGCCAAAAGTTACAGTTCCGCAACAAGTAGCTCACCGCCCCATGATGCTTTGAGCGCCCATGGTGGCTGAGGTGGTCACGTGGGGTCTCCATGCAAACTCCCATAGACGGCTTGCCAGCTTTCCCTCTAGGTAATAGTAAGAAACTCTATGGGTCCTTGCCATAGAGTTTCTTACTATTACCTAGAGGGAAAGCTGGCAAGCCGTCTATGGGAGTTTGCATGGAGACCCCACGTGACCACCTCAGCCACCATGGGCGCTCAAAGCATCATGGGGCGGTGAGCTACTTGTTGCGGAACTGTAACTTTTGGCCAAAAAATAATAAAAAAATAAAGCTGTTTGATAGCTACAAACGTCCTAACATTCAATATCTTGTCTAATGATTGCAACAAACGAGCAGAAAAGCATTTAAGTGCAAAGTTTGCCTAAAATAAGACATGACTAGCTTTCCTATTGGCCAAGTGATGAACACTAAAAAAACTAATATTTCGTAATTACCAGGCGCACTTTTAAAAGTAAATATGTTTTTAAAAAAATGTTGTTGTTTAGATACTTTAAGAGGTTTTTTAATGGCATTTCGGAAGAGTAAAACCTTTTATTGGCGTCGTGTGTCGTCGCGTCTTCACTACTATGGCTTTTGCACACTGCGTTCGCGCGAAAGTCGTCTGCGCACACACGAACTACGTTTTCGGAATGAAACGCCTTAGTACTGCCACTCTGTGTTCCCGAAAAACTACGACTGTGCCGCAACAAGTAGCTCACCGCCCCATGATGCTTTGAGCGTCCATGTTGGCTGAAGTGCAGCGCCGCCAGCTTTCCCTCTAGGTAGTAGTAAGAAACTCTATGGTCCTTGCCATGGTTGTTAGCGTTGCTAGGGGTGTCGCGAAAGTTGCACGCGCGAAACAAACAGCGGGTTACCATGCTGATTGTGTTTCTGGACTGTGTTTGACGCGCTTTCTTGCGTCTTGCCGTAACGCACAATAGTTTCCCCGTGTTGATTGGTCTTTCAGCATGTTCAAAAATACATTTCAGAGTGGCTTCTTATCAATACTGTACAGCATTGGAAGCAAGCCGCTTCAAATCTGGGATAAGAAGGTAAGATTCGTGCTCGCGCCAAAAGTTTCCGCGGTGCAGTTTGTAGGAAAACAAAAGGCAGTGTATTCGCCGGTAGAATTACCGGGCTGAAATTCCTCCCGGCAGTCGCCCCTGATTGGCTTCTGGGAGCGGTGTTTGAAAAAATTTCTGGCTTTTTTCAAGGCCCCTGATTTTCGGGGCACTTCGTTTAGCCGCAGCCGGAAGAACTACCAGACTGACCCGACATTCGCTAATGATGGGGTGCATAGCGCAGCTTCAGAGTACTGATTCTGCTGTTTTTATGGCCCTTCTCGGTTACCGAGAACATCAGTCAAAAATTTAAAATATCTATCCCCGCGGCTTGACGCAGCCAAAAGCGGAAGCATGTGAACGATAGTCTGCACCAGGTGCAACAAAAAGTTAAGGTTTGGGTTTGTTTTGTGGGGTTTAACGTCCCAATGCGACTCAGGCTATGATCGCTTGTAAAGCTTGTCTGCTTCCTAAACGTAAAGTTTCATTGTAAAATCCCAAGCGTACTAATGTTATCAAAATATTATTCATCAGTTTTTCTCTTTTCGTAAGGGACATTTTTGAAATGTATATTCAAGCTAGGGCAGTGGAATTATTTATATTCGTTTCCCACAATAGATTGTGAAGAAAAAAGTGATTTCTTTTTCCATTCCTTCAAAATAAACGGTGCTGCTTGAGCATTTTGTGTTCTTCCTGCCAGACAAATTTATCTTTAAATAAAAACTTGTCATGCAAATGCTGTGCTGTTGGTTCAGTATGGACTGCAGGCATGTAATAAACTAAAAAAAAAAATCTTGGTCAAAGGTCTTTTGGTTGCAGTGAAAATTTTCTTGCATGCACAAAAATGGGGTTCTCAGAAAGTGCAGCTTGAAATTTGGTCGCACAATCAAAGTGCTAAAAGGATGCGTTCAGCATCGTTACTTTCATACTGCCTATGAAACCTTTTTCACATGCCTTTATTTTCCTTTTCTTGCTGTCTACAGAGGCCTCAAAATCTGCCCTTGTTCCCCAGGTGTTGTCAGTGATTCAGTGCCACATCACAAAACACAACTGGTGCAGCATACTGATTTCTTTAGAACTTAGCAGAAAAAGGAGGCAACAATGCCTTCACATTGTATTTGGAAAGCAAAAAGCAGCTTTGAAGTTCTGTAAATTAGAAAAACTAGCGTGCATGACAAACTATACAGCTGACGGCAAAGCCAGACAGCAGTGCCACGCACTCAAAATTGAAATATTCAGAAGCAGAAACACTTTATGTAGTATTTACTATCAACTTTAAAAAAAAACGTTTTTAATCTCCTCTTCTTTGTTTTCTTCAAGTTATGCCTAATTTTAGTACTGCAATGGCATGTTTGATGCTGCTTTTAAATATGTTCCAGCACTCCTACGAACATGCCATTTAGAGGATAAGTTTCGTCCGGAATTCTGGTATTTTTTAAGAGCAAAATTTAAAAAATCATTTTTGGTCAATCTTCCCTAGCATCACATCTTAAGCTGAGTTTGGTTTGGTTTGGTTTATGCGGTTTAACGTCCCAAAGCGACTAAGGCTATGAGAGACGCCGTAGTGGAGGGCTCCGGAAATTTCGACCACCTGGGGTTCTTTAACGTGCACTGACATCGCACAGTACACGGGCCTCTAGAATTTCTCCTCCAAAGAAAATTCAACCGCCGCGGCCGGGATCGAACCCGTGTCTTTCGGGTCAGCAGCCGAGCACCATAAGCACTGAGCCACTGCGGCGGCTTAAGCTGAGTTCCTTTGTAGTCTGCAGTGGCATGCAGGTGCTCCGAAACCTCTAATTAACTGAACCTGGCCATTGTGTGCATTGTTTCCTGTCCACATTTAGTCTTTTTGCACTTTATTTGTTTTCTTGCTAGGAGTACCCACCCAGTGGACTGCACTAATTCAGTGTTCAATTTGCTGAGACTCGATGCCACAATTTCTTTACACTGTTTTCATGTATTGTAAACTCTAAATTTTGGCATTATTTGGCTCACATGTAGACGGTCTCAAAAATATCACCTAGATACATTTCTGCTTGCAGTTACTTGCAACCCAAGCAACTGTCATGTTTTTATTGATGAAAATTTGCAACTTTTGTGGCACAAAATCTCTGGAACGTTTTCTTTTTTGAAAGACTGCCATCAGAATACCAAAGTTCAGTCACTATTTCCTTGGAAAAATGTCGCCTGGCTTCCAATCAGAGCCAAGTGCTGGGAGAATTTCAGCTTGGTTAATCTCCTGGCTGCCGGTAGAATAGACACTGCTAGAACAAAATATACCGATTTTCATAGTGTTCTGGTAACATCATAAGCCCTTGATGTTCACAGGTTAGAAATGGCCACATCAAAAGGATCACTGACAACGACATCCAGTCCTTTGTGCTTGAGATTCTTGGCACAAACGTGAGGTGAGAGCTCAAGCTTGTTGAATTTAACTGCTATGATCAGTGCCTTTTGCACTACTGTAATTATACCTGCTCAATTTTGTTGCTGTCCTTGTTCTCTTCCAAAACGTTAGCACGACTTTCATCACGTGTCCCGCTGATCCTAGAAAGACGCTCGGCATCCGGCTTCCCTACCTGATCATGATTGTCAAGAATATGAAGAAATATTTTACGTTTGAAGTACAGGTAACTACCGAGAGTTTAGGCTGTTCGATTGATTCTTGATGCTGTGTTGCACTATGCTTTCTGTGTTCAAACTTTTTCACTGCACTCACTGCATTTATGACTGAAATTGAAATGATCAGCGCAGTCACATTCATATCGGTGCCCGTGCTAGGTATTGTCTATGAGTACTGCCAGTGTAAGTGAAATAGTTGCTCTTAAGGATAGTATTTGTAAGTCTAGCAGCTACCTGCATGTTAAACTACACACTCATAAGTAATAATAATATTTAGCTACTATGTGGCTGGTTATTACGATGGGGAGAGTTTGGATATGAAAAGTAAAGGAATTTAATGAAATCGAATGTGAAAACTAGTTTCTACTGTGCGAATTGGTCATCATTAGGGTCTAAAGCAAAAAAAAATTGTGGCATTAAGATGAAGCCCGCCAGTGGCGTAGCCAGTAATTTTGTTTGGGGGGGGGGGGCTCATGTTGCAGCGTGGCCTCCTCATAGAATTTGTGGAGGGATCAAGCGCAAGAATAATAACTGCATTGCCATTGACAATGCCATTGCGTATTAGATAACGCTACGCACTGTCTAGACAAGTGAGATAGGTGTTTCTTTAAAATAAAGAATGCATTCGTATGTCTTAAAAATTGTGGCATACATAACTGATACCAATGCTTCCATGTTTTTGCATATTTAATAAGTGAAGAAATTATCACACGAAGTCTAGAACTATATCAGTCCGAAACCAGCAAAGCAGTGCATGCCGCTGATATGAAAAACGTAAAGGCCATGAAATTAGCAAGTAGAGGACAAATGTTTTAGTGAATCTTTGTCGTTCAAGACTCCTCCTGTGAGCAATTTTCTGTAAGGACGATGCAGTTTTTTTTTTTTTCTCTCGGGTTGCAGGTGTAAAACAGTTATGTTGAAGGCATGCGGCATTTGTGCTTATGCTCAATTGTGCAGCAGCCTCAGCTCAAGGCAGGGATTGTGCGATAAGTTTTGTCTTCTCGGCTTTAACTTTTTCATTAAGTGATGGAATTGAAAAATGTTGCATTCAAACAATAGTTTGGAATGATGCCTTTCCCAGAAGTTCACCACTTTTCAATATAGTTGCCTTTGGTGCGCTGATCTCTGCATACTGTCATGGGCGGATGAGGGCAGTCATTGACACCAGTAATGCACTGAACCTTACAGCCTGGCCCTCACACCATCAAACTTCTTTCCCAAAATGAAGGAACAACTAAAGGGTGCGCACTTTGCATCCAGCAGGGAGGTCACCAATGCAGTGCAACATTGGCATTGTCAACACCTGCCTTAATTCTGTGAGGGCATGCAAGGACTAGGGCACTGGTGCTTAAAGTGCGCCACCACTGGCAGGGATCCTGCTGCTGCAGAAAGTTAAAAGTGAAGTGCTTCTGGCAAATACCAAACATTCCCAACTTTTATTTGAATGTAACATTGTTCTGTCTCGTAATAATGAAGTTAGAGTCCAGGAGGCAAAACTTAAACAGCCCTCATATTTATGCATCAGTGCTGCACCTAGACTGCAAGGCATGATTTACTGGAGCGCTCCAGATTCATTTTGGCAGCCTGGTGTTCTTCAATGTGTGTGTGTGCAGAAATCTCAGTGCACGGGTATTTTTGCGTTTCACCTTTATCAAAATGTGGATGCTGCAAATTAGAATTGAAACCGTGAACCCAGGAGCATTATGAACATAGAAGCCTCAGAGCCAGTTTTGTAGTAGGTGGAACAAGCTTGCCTTGTTAACCATTTCATTGCATGTAAGATTTGCTTTAATTTTCAACTTCCTCTTGTACCTTAGCATGTGAGATTAGTGGCTCAATATGGTTGCTTGCATTACTACTTCCGCAAAAGGGTAAAAACAAGTTGCACTGAAGCAGTAAACATATGATGACAAGTGCCATGAATTGAGCCATGTGGTGCATGTGTGCAAGAGGGTACAGTGGCAAAAAAGGACAAAACACGAGATAAGAAATGGACAGACAAGCACTGGTCCCATCCATTTCTGGCCTCATGTTCTGCTCTGCTTGCAAGTGTGAACACGAAACTGCAGAGTGATTTCTCTCTTGCTGGATCACAGAAGCGCCTTAGATGAGCTGACATCTCATCTAAATGTTTACAGTGCACTTCTTTGTGTACTGAGGAATTAATTTTTATTACAGCTATTATATTGTCTGCAGCTTCAGCATAAATGAAAGGGCAAATTTTTTAGTGGATGGTGGTTTTTAGGCTGGACTAACTTGACTGCTACACTATTCCCATGTACAAAGCAGCAAAGACATGAAAGTTAACCTTGCTCATGTATAAAAGAGGCAGTAGAGTTGCTATCTGGGCTAGTTGGTGAACATGCATTGTAGGAAGCGGAACTGCGGTAAACACTCGCAAAAAGTTAAGGAGGGCACTTAAGATGACTTATGTGCTGTGAATGCGAAAGCATGCACGCGGGGTGTTCGGCTGCAGCAATGGCGTACCACTCTAATGCAGTGGCCAGCGAAGCTGATCTGTTCACACTGCCCGAATGGAAGTTGATGAAGACGACGATACGCAAACCCAGCGCGAGAGACTGGCAGTTTAGCGCATGGGGTGTTGCGCTGCAGTGATGGCGAAATGCTCTAATGATGTGGTCAGTGAAGCTGACCTGTTCGCGCGGGCCTGAGTTCGAAACCCACTTTGGGAGATGTTTTATTTAAGAAATTTTATTTTTTCTTTTGTGATGATGTAGGCACTGTCGATGATGTCATGAAGTCACGTGGGTTTTCAGGCCGTCTGGTGTGGACAACTACGACAGCGCCGAATTTTCTGCCTCATGAGCCATATAATGCTTTTGCATTAATAATTAGTTGCGAGTCTGCGCATGCCCTGTCTACTTCCCTCTTTTGTCCCATGCCTGCTAGTGCAGCACTGCTGCCTACATTACAGAAGGCAATTAGTGGCCTTTGTTCTTTAGTTTGGGTATTTGTAACTGAAAAGGTGCTTATAATGTAGGCAAGGCAGTCAGTTTCAGCTTGTAAGAATTCGGGAAGTTTTTACTGTACAAAATGCACTCTGCAGACCTAATTTACCAAATGCCCAGCTCGTGAAAAGCGGGTATAGAAATGCAGGTATAGAACATTATGCTGTTAGCTGTGATCTTATGTACACTGAAGTGCTTTCGGGTGTGCCATTTGATGTTGCCTTATTGTACAGATCCTAGATGACAAGAATGTCCGCCGGCGTTTCCGTGCTAGCAACTTCCAAAGTACAACAAGGGTGAAGCCTTTCATATGCACGATGCCCATGCGCCTGGATGAAGGCTGGAACCAGATTCAGTTCAACCTAGCAGATTTCACGCGCCGTGCCTATGGAACAAGCTACGTGGAAACATTGCGAGTGCAGGTATGCAGCTGGCTTCCTTGGTGGCATATACCATGGTTGCAACATCACACTTACTCTTTTCTGTGGCAGCTTATCTCATCCAGAAGAGTTTGGTGAGGGGCTAGTTGTTAAGTCATTCAATAAACTTGAGAACTGCGCGAACGACGGAACTTAATAACTGCGCAAAGGACAACGCAGTTTGCGGAACTTTTATGTTTATGGAGCTTGCTTCAGGTATCAAATTTGGTGTGGGTTTGAAATTTTATAACATGTGGCCTTTGTGAAATTAGTAACTTTGATCTTGCGACTTGTGTTTGATCTTGGTTTCTTGCAATAATTGTGGGTGTTATACATATATGGATTTGACTTTTCAGCTTAAACTGAAAAAAACTAAAAGTACACAGAATTCGATTTTTGAAACTCTGTCTTAACCAATAAAGGTCAGCATCTATGACATGCAAGCTGCAGCTAGTTGGCAATTGAGTTGGAGTGCGACTCAAAGAAGAAAATTAAAAAGTGCAGAAGCTAGGAGAGTGGCGAGACAGTGCACTATTGGATTAAGTAGTGCAGTTGTGTGCTTTGCAGTATTGCTTAGCATCACATGCCTCTGAAGAAAAAGAGGCTCCAGCTCATCACCAAGCATTGTTTGCTAGCTTAGCAGTATTCACTGTCATCAATAAAGCAGTTGCTTGGTTAACCCGTTTAGACACTTTGTACATAACTGAGTATACATTGTGAACTCTCAGCTTTTTCTTGGAGTGCGCTTTAGCTATTGCTATCTTCGTTTCAGGTGAATTTAGCATCCTTCACTTTGCAAATAACAGGCTTTTTTATGCCTCTTAGTGTACACAGTAATAATTATTTCATAAACCAGTAAGCTTGGTAACACATCATCTACCAATTTCTTTCTAATAGCTTTTGCCGCCACTAATGTAATTTTTTTTCTGAATTTCATGCATCATGTGCATCTTCGAAAACAAAATGATTCCACAATTTCTAGGGTGCTGATTTCATAACTACTGGTGATTTTTAATCCTGGAGTTCCCAATTTGACAGTTTGTATTAATTTTGTATGTGCGTGTAAAATCAATCATTGACATTTTCGTTCGAAAGCTAACGAATTGACTTCCATGAGGTCTGTGTGTGCTATGTAGGCCAAAAAAATTTTTTGAAACAAAATCATAAATGACATCTCAAGTATACCCCTGTCACACGGGCATTTCGAAGGCCCTCGAACCGATATTCTATCGACTCAAAGGCCATTGAGCGCTGCTACACGGGCGGTTTCAGTGGCCATCGAGTCAGTGAGCAGCGCAGAACTCTGTCGAGATTTCAAGGGCCTTCGAGCGTTGCCCAAGGTTGCTAGCGTTGCTTCGAGCGGCGCCAATGCACACTGTCATGCGCAGTACAAAAGCATGAACAAATGTTATTCTCCTAAACTTTAATGCAAGCAGAAAACTATTAGTCTGTACAATAAATTAAAAACCGTATCGGTCTGGTTTAAAGCACATTAATTTTATACTCTCCATCGCAAAAGACTGTAATGCCAGTGGTATCAGTGTTGCCAGAGAGTTACAAAACAGACAGAAAATCGTACAAAAGGCGATGTCTTTCAAGACAACGCAACTGGCTTTTAATATCAACTAAAAACCTTCCACAACTCCAAAAAAGTGCATTTCAAAATTTAGTTTAGATTTATAAAAATATTTCTGTTATTTGCGCAAACTCTAAAGTAGCGATTGTGGTGCCACGTAAGCTTGGCGTAAAACACGAGAACCATTTCAATGGCCATTGAGATTTTCCATGTAGCGGCGACACAACTCCTTTGAGTTCGATAGTGATTGAGAATCTCAAAGGCTCTCAACTGAATGGCCATTAAAACTGGCCGTGTGACACGGATAATAGTTAAGCAGGTTTCTCCACTGCATGCACGGACACAAACCCATTCGTAAGCATCATGAAAAAGTGCCATGTTCTGGCTAATGTGACGGTTAAGCAGCAGTTCCATTGCTGTCGTCAACACGCAGACCACTTGTTGCTCTGCCCTTTCCCTCAACCCTGTGCCAGCAATGACATGGCGTTGCACATTTTAGAAATCAACTTCCATTTGCGTTTTTGTCTAACGGTTCCATCACTTCACTTCTGTTACTTTATTTAATGGCAATAGCATTTCCGTCTACAAGCACAGCTATAAGTTCTTTACAGTAACGACCATTTGTGTGTTCATTACTGTTAAATCGAATGCTACAAAAGGCAAGGCAAACTCTGACTTTTGTCCACACAGGAATACCATATTATATCACAGAAAAGGCCAATAATTCATCCGTAGGAAATAAAGAGTTCTCTTAAAAAATGAAAACTGCGTTCTTAAATTAACAAAAAATTTGCCGAATTTAAAAAAAAAGTAACAAAAATCCAATGCCCAGTTATGTACCCCTGACTATTATAGCATAGTAGGAGTTGTGTAAAGAGTGACAACTTACTGGGTGAATTGTTTGTAACTAACTGCAGCTGAGCCATTCCTGAGCCGTGTTACAGAGTGCACAAAAGTTGCCGAGTTTTCCGTAAACCATGCAAAATGCTGTAAAATACAATTCTGTGATTGTTTAAAACTGTCTTTTTGGTCTTTTCAGATACATGCAAACTGCCGCATTCGGCGAGTGTACTTTGCAGACCGCCTGTATTCTGAAGATGAGTTGCCTGCAGAGTTCAAGCTGTACCTGCCAGTCCAAGCCAGGGCTAAAGTTTGAACTTTCTTGTCATGCTTGAGCACTACTGTGCCCACTTGTACAGCTTTCACCATGCCCATCATTAAAGAGGGGAGGAACATTTTGCCACCAAGATTCTTGGCCAAATGATAGCTGTGGCACTGAAATGAGTCATCAGAACTAGCACTGCTTTTATACAGAGATTAGCAGAAAACAATTATTTTAATGAATCTTTCTTGAACCACTTCACCTATGCTCCATCTCACAAGTTGTTTGCAGCACCGTAAATGGCAATCTGAGCCAATGCAAACAGTTTGCACATGCACTGCAAAGAGTGTTCCTCCGTGCCCCTCACCCCACAATTGGTGAGGAAAGCGCAGGAGACTCGGCCAACTCGGCAGACGCCATGTTTAAAAATGTTGGTGCGCCACTTCACAGCAGGCCTCCGCAGTGCTTTCTGCTAATTTAACCAGTGAATGAAATGCTTGCTACGCTTTTAAAACACTATCCTGAACTACCTTTCATTTGCTTCAGTAATTGTTTTAAAAGTAGTCATAACACTGCTGAAATATTTGAGGGACTATTTGTGATCTTCCTTGGCTCTGATTGAACGAGAGAGCACTGCCTTTCATAGTGCTGCAAACAACTTTTGAGGTGAAGAATAGCAGCTCTCCCTCAAAGCTCCAACAATGCTGGATGTGACAGCAAACGTACTGGGCTCACCCCTGCCTATTGCCTGCACGAGTACGTTTTTCTGGTGCTCTTGCTTTGTTGTGCATTCTATTTCGTTTAACTGTCTCGTGTCCACACCTAAAGATCTTCAGCCTGCATCACTGTCTGCGTCTATGTGTGAAGCATCTAGCACAATCCAATCCAGGAGAACACTGCATGCAAGGGTGTGGAAATAAAGGGTGGAAGAGAGGGAGATTTTCAGTAGCACAAAATATAGATTCATCCAGTGCAACCATCATTGCTGTTGTGGGTGCCTGCAAGGGGCAACTTTCTTTCAACCATTTTATGGACAGTGATTGTGAGACAAGCCAGATGTTTAAAAAAAAAATGAAAATTGGTTTTGTGGAAAGGTGCAGTAACTTTTGCTTCTGTTTTGGCTAGGTTGGATTCTTTGTCGCGTGGATGACTGATAACGCATTCAGTGTTGCTGTGTATTCTGAGACAAGCCCTCGTCAGGTATCCACTGAGCGCCTTTTGCCTCATCAGTCATGGCAGTACTACTCTGCAAATTTCCTGCGACTGTATTTGCTTTGTACACACCAGTTTAGTCAAAATAAACAAACTGTCTCACCCTCTACGGACACTTCAGCCATGCTGTGAGGTAAGGGCTGGAGTGAAAAAGAGGCACTGTAGTAGAAAGGAGGATTAATTTTGACCACCTGAGGTTCTTTAATGTGCACCAACATTGCATGGCACACAGGCATCCTTTGCACTTCGATGTTTTGAATTTTGCCTCCATTGAAATGCAGCAGCCACAGCCAGGATTTGATTCCACGTCCTCATGATCAGCAACCTACTCCCATAATCACTGGGAGCCCACGGATGTCACTGAAAAGGCAGTGCCTGAAGCCTGACACTAAGACCTGTTTACCCAACGAAATGTAAACAAAGGTCCGAGCTGCATTTGGGATGAAGGAAAAAGGAAAATATCTTCATCGAACACTTAATGGTGCTGTTCAGCTTTCTTTACATTAGCTAATTATTGTCTCACAAGAAGCACAATGAAAAAAAAAATGCATCAATATTTTGCACAACACCCAACAGCAGTCACATGGTTCCATTCCTCCCAGTGCATGTTAGCTAGGTACCCCGTATAAAGGTCCTGCTGCTCTGCACAGTGGAGAGCAAAAGCCCAATTATTGCAATATCCATATAAAATACTTTGATGGGAGACTTGGCCAAGTTATATTTCTTAGCCACCCTTTCTGCCATCTTCAACTATGCATTCATTGGCATTGCATTGGCCTCTTTTACAGAAAAAGAAGTAGTTGCGCTAAAGCAGAGGATCCCAACTTTTTTGCCTCAAGGAACCACAACAGCCTTCTATATTCGTGTCGATGCTTTGTGTGACAGCTTCATGCCAGCGCTCACACAGGCAAAGCGTCGCAATAGGTTGGTGTTGCTTGTGAGGAATTGAAAATTGGTTTTCGTGGAAAGGAAGTGGTGCAGTATCTGTCTCGCATCTCGGTGGACACCTGAACTGCACCGTAAGGGAAGGGATAAAGGAGGGAGTGAGAGAAGAAAGGAAGAAAGAGGTGCCCTAGCGGAGGGCTCCGGAATAACTTCGACCACTTCGGGATCTTTAACGTGCACTGACATCGCACAGCACACAGGCGCCTTTTTTGCGTTTCGCCTCAATCAAAACACAGCCGCCACGGTCCAGTACGAACCCGGGTACTCCAGCTCAGTAGCCGGGCGCCCTAACCACTGGGCCACCACGGCGAGTCCTTGTGAAAGGACCCTTCGTGCTTTTTTACACTTCACTTTTGTGAGCATATTTATTTGTTTCCTTGCTTTCAGCAATCAATCTCTCTCACTCATGCTCAGGCCTCTAACTCCAAGACGAGAATGCAGAAATATAGTCGCAAGGAAAACGTTCCACCGCATTTGCTCGCACTCAACCGCCTGCACTGAACACATACCTAATCACATGAGGGTTCGCCCGGTGTGCATGCGCAGATCGCCTTGAGGGTGCCAATTGTCGGCCAGCTGTACTCTAGCCAGCTGCGCAAACGCCTGCTATGTCGAAACTAATCAGCGTGTGCGCACTGGCCGCGCTTTGCTAACTGTAGAGACATTATAGATTTAGCACAGCATGATTTGTTTCCGCGGGGAACCACCATGCATGCACAGGTCGACAGATCACCCTGAGGATGCCAGGTACCGGCCAGCTGCGCCTGCTCTGTCTCAACCAATCAGCGAGTGCGCACTGGCCGCGCTTTGCTAACTGTAGAGACATTATAGATTTAGCACAGCTTGATTTGTTTCCATGGGGAGCCACCATGCATGCACAAGTCGACAGATCACCCTGAGAACGTCAGGTACCGGCCAGCTGCGCGCATGCCTGCAGCGTCTGGACCGATCAGACACGCGGAAGCGGATCATGCATTGCTAAATCTCTCTACGCATATGCTGATTGATCCCGACGCGGCAGGCGTGGTGGTGGTGTTGGTGGAAACATTTATTGCCAATATTACAGATGGTGGGAGCGGAGCCCCCTACAAGGCACTTGGGAGTCCTCCCCGTGTAGGAAGGGCCCCCTTACAAAGCAAAGGATAGCCCTTATTGGTCTGTCCTAGAGAGAGCGCTAGTAATGACCTTGTGCTGGTCCCGATCGGAAGTAGGCGCTCGCAGTAATCTAGGGCCACCTCTGGTGTGGGAGGATGTGGGAATGAGTAGTAAGCATAGAAAGTCTCCAGGTTTGCCACAGAGCTTGCAGGTGGAGGGAAATTGATCAAGAAAGCGAACGTGGAGGAGGATGGGGTTTTGCGCGTATGTAGTCTAGCTGTGCCAATGGGCCGCTTGTGTGATTGTGAGAGTTTGGGCGGGGGGCTGTATGTTCTCCTATTTTCGTGGTAGTATGTAAAGGACAGCAGGCCTCCCCAGCATCCGAGGACGCCCGTTCCTCCGCAGCCCGGAAAGTGAGACCTCGGGCCAGGGAGTGAGCCTCCTCGTTACCTGGAAGGCCCGCATGTGCGGGTGTCCAAATAAGGATGACGGATTGTCGGGGTTGCCAAGAACTCAAAATGCAGCGGGTGGTTGGGGACTCTATAGTGTCCCCAACCACGTTCTTGCCATTGTCAAAGTTAAGGACAGCCGTTTTAGAGTCCGAGATGATTATGGCGGCGGGCATGGAGGTCATAGCTAGCGCAATGGCTGCCTCATCTGCCTCGATTATCCAGTTGGTGAGGATTGAGTCAGCAGTGAGAAGTTTTGCATGATTGTGACGGCTATTACTTTGTGATGGCCGATTTAATAGGTGGCTGCATCGACATGCTACACTGGGGTTTTCTCCAAATTGTCTGTGTAAGGCTTGTGCCCTGGCTGTTCTGCGGTTCCCGTTCCTTTCTGGGTACATGTTTTTAGGGGGAGGGGCTGCTAGAATTTTGGATCAAATTGCATGAGGGAGGGGGGTGCCTCCCAATGGGAGTCCTATTGGCGATATGTTTGGTTTTGTTTATGGGGTTTAACGTCCCAAAGCGACTAAGGCTATGAGAGACACCGTAGTGGAGGGCTCCGGAAATTTCGACCACCTGGGGTTCTTTAACGTGCACTGACATCGCACAGTACACGGGCCTCGAATTTCTCCTCCAAAGAAATTCAACCGCCGCGGCCGGGATCGAACCCGCGTCTTTTGGGACAGCAGCTGAGCACCATAGCCACTGAGCCACCGCGGCGGCTATTGGCGATATGTGTAGAGAAGAGAGTAGTGCGTAACTGGCTGGTGTGCACGAGAGGCGGGCCGTCTGGGCTGTGAGCATCGCCTCACAGAGTTCTTCATAGGTGTTATGGGCTCCAGTCTTGAGTATGCACAGTGTAGAAGTGCTGGGAGGAAGGTGCATAGCTGTTTTCAAGCAACTCCGGAGTAAAGCGTTCACTCGATTGCGTTCTTTGCTAGTGAGAGGTAGGTAGGGCAGAGCATATGTGGCTCTGCTAGTAACATATGCTCGGGTAAGGCGAAGGGTGTTTCTTTCGTGAAGGCCTGTTCTTCGATGTGCTACACGACAGATGAGTCAAGTAGTTTGTTGAGCATGAGTCTGGAGGGCTTTGATTACATCTCCATGAGCTACATGAGAATAGAGTGTCATTCCTAGCACTCTGATTTGTGTTGCTAAGGGAATGGGCTGTGTGCTGAGTGTCAGAGTGATAGGTGGGCTCTTAAGGTAAGTGGATTTGGGCCTGTAGAGAAAGAGTTGGGATTTAGAGGCTGAGCAGGATAAGCCTCTCTCCTTCATGTGTGCATCAACAGTGTAGATGGGTCTCTATGGTGGCATCACTGCCTCGGCATGCCCAGACAGTGATGTCATCTGCATAGAGACTGAAATCTATGTCTGGAGAGAGTTGTTGAGGGAGAGCATAAGAGCAATGTTAAAAAGGACGGAGGCCCGCTCCTAGAGGGATTCATGTGTGGGGGCATAGTGTGAGGTTTGCTGTTTGGTTGCTGAGGAAGGCCCTTATGTAGTTATACATATGGCGGCCTACTTGTATTGTTTGTAGATTTTCAAGAATGGCAGAGTGCATTACATTATCAAATGCTTCATTGAGATCTACCCCAAGAATGGCGCGTGTGTCGCGAGTTTCGGATACAAGGATGTGGTGTTTTAGTTGGAGGAATGTGTCCTGGGTGTTGAGATCCAGACGGAAACCAAACATGCAGGTGGGCAAGAACTCCTGTTCCTCGAGGAAGGTACAGAGTCGTATGTAAATTACATTACCAGTAATTTTCCCACACAAGAGGTGGGAGGAATAGGTCGGAGGTTGGTGGGCAGAAACGGTTTGCCTGGTATTGGGGTGAAGACCACTTTTGCCTCCTTCAATTAGTGCGGCAGGCTGCCTTGTTGCCAGCATTCATTAAAGTAATCGGTTAAGGCTGTTATGGACGGGATGTCTTAGTTGCGTAAAGCGTTGGTGATTCCATCGAGTCCAGGAATTGAGAAGGTATTCATGTTCTGAAGCCCTGCCATTACTTGTTTCAGTGATAGGCTGACTTAGAAGGTCATTGGGAGTCCTTGATAGTTCGGGTGGAGCGTGGGTTGGAAAGGCGGGAAGATATACAAAGTCTGTTCTGAAAGTAGTAGGACTTATTTTTTTTCTAAATTTTATTCATGAGAATAGTACAAACAATGCAGTTTTTCAAAGTAGCGCCCTTCCGCTTCTACACACTGTTGCCAATGAGATTTCCAGTTTTCATACGCCTCCAGGAACACCTGGACTGGAATGCTGTTTAGCTCCCTCATCACAGCCTGTTGAACCACCTCTACCGATGCGTGATGCTTCCCATTGAGCGTTCATTTTTTCTCGGGAATAGAAAAAAGTTCGGCGGGGCCAAGTCGGGGCTGTAGGGGAGCTGAGGCAGCGTTGCCACCTTGTGCTGGGCAAGACACTTCACTACGTGGAATGCTGTGTGGCTCGGCGCGTTGTCATGGTGCAGCCGCCAATTGTTGGCAATGGCTGGGCAGACATGAACAATGCGTTTTCGCAGTGTTGTGAAGACTTCCACGAAAAAAACTGCATTAACTATTTTTCCGGGTGGTATGAACTCTTTGTGGATGACTCCATGTCGATCGAAAAAGCAAATGAGCATGGACTTTTTCGTGGATTTGCTCATTTGCGCTTTCTTGGGGCATGTTGAAGAAGGGGTGTGCAATTCTGAGCTCTGCCGCTTGATCTCTGGGTTGTATTCAAAACACCCACATCTCGTCACAGGTCACTACGTTGTCCAGAAAATCAGGGTCCTCATTCACATGATGAGAAAGATCCTGGGAGATCACTTCCCGGCTGGCCTTTTGCTCCTCTGATAACGCTCGTGGCACCAACTTCGCGCAGTTCCCTCACGGCTAACTTTTCTATCACGATCTCAAAAACTAGGGTTTGAGGAATGCTCAAGTCATTAGCAATCATTCTGATACTCATCCTACGATCACTGTTCAGTAAATTTTTCACTCGAGACACATTTTTGTTGGTCTTGCTGGTCAAAGAGCGTCCGGAGTGGTCGTTGTCTTCTACTCTTTCCCTACCTTCTTGGAACAGCTTGTGCTACTCTAAAACACCTTATCTACCCATGGCAGGTTCAACGTAGGCCTCCTTAATCATGTCGTGAGTCTCTTTGCCCGTTTTATTAAGCTTTACACAAAATTTCATTGCGTATCACGGATCGAGTAAACGCTCCATGATTCTGCGTGACGAGGCGTTTCGATGGGTTCACAGTACAAGCGACCTGCTCTCTTCAACGGCCGAGTGCCGACTGCCGATTTTTCCCAGCGTTCCCAATATCCCCTTTCACCGATCCTGCGCGTGCAGACTGCCTTCCTTCCGCCCGTTCGCCCAGGAAAAAACTAGTCCTACTACTTTCAGAACAGACCTTGTATGTCTCCTTAAGTTCCCCAAGCAGCTCTGCTGGCGAAGTGGGGAGGTGTGAATTAGTTTTGTGAGGTTGTGCCTTTGCAGTGTCATAGGATAGGTCTATTAGATGTTGGAAGAGGTTCCATGTTTGAGGTAGGCTCATGTTACCATCAAGACGGTTGCACAGGGACTCCCAGTTTTTACTCGAGAGCGTGGCTGCATGTGTTTTAATGTCTTTGTTCAGTCGAGCCAGTCTGCAGCGGAGGGTTCTGTTCCATCTCTGGGATGCCAGTGCCTTTCAAGGCTGGCTCTAGCTTCCCAGAGATGCAGGAGGTGAGTGCCAACGATGTCACTGGGGCAGTCAGTACAAAGTTGTCATGTGACTGCCTGGACATCTTTCTGTAATTGTGTAGTCCATGCAGTAAAGGCAGATGTCCTGTTAGATCTACTTAGGCAGTAACCACTACATCCTCGAAATCCTACTTGACACTCACCTCCCTCACCACCCACCCAGGGGATCCACTCTCACCAGATGGGAATCGCTTCGGCAGGTGTGTGCACAGCTGACCGGCACCAGGCGTCCTTTGGGTGATCTGTGCATGCGTAGTGCCTCCACGCATAAGCGGATTGTGCTATGATAAATCTATTTAGCATAGCGATCACCCTGAGGGCGTCAGGTTTCGACTAGCCGCGCGCATGCCTACCATGTTGGTACTGTGTGCGCACTGGCAGTAAGCAGCCGCCAAAGATATATGGGCATTGCGCGTCCAATGTCCGCGTTTGGTGAACATTAACATACTTTTCACATCTATTGTTCACGCTGGTGGACATGCACGAGATCATATATTAGGCATCTAGTGTCCATGCTTTGTGGACGTGCTCTAGATTTAAAAAACAATCATATTTTTGACGTCCTATAGACGTCTAGCGTGTCCAAACGTGCCGGTGATCTTTATGATGCACATCTAATGAACGCCCCTTTTAGGACATGACGTTTGGATCTTTCCGGTACGTCGAATGGATATTTCTGGTTTCATTCCATTTATTTCATCCTTAAAGGCCCGAGGGCATTACATAAGGAGGGGCTACAATTGATATAAAAGAAGCATAAAAACACATGCACAATGCACACACTATACAAACTTCAAAAGCTAAAGAGCAAAAAAAATATAGAAAAAAAAACGAAGAAAAAAATTCGCTTGCAGCAGCGAGCACAGATGAAAGTCATTGAGCAAACATGGTAAAAATTACAAGTATTCACGTATTCTGAAGATGATAGGCGAGTTCTGTACGAAAAGACTTTGAATCGTTGCATAAAACTATGTCGTTAGGTAGGGCATTTCAGAGTGTTATTGCATTGGGGGAAAATGAACTATTCATTGCTAATGTACAGGTCTTGATACTGGCTATGGGGTGGCTATGGCTAAGGCGGCTTGAAGTTCTTATCGGGGATTTTAGAAGTGGGTGTCTTGAAGCTGGATGGTGGAAGAAGTGGTGAAGCAGGCAAAGACGTGAGATTATTTATTTATTTATTTCTTGTACACCTCAAATGCCCCTCAATAGGGGTATTACATGAGGAAAAACAATACACAAAATGAATCTGAAATGAATGACATGGGGTTTAAAACAACATTTTTAATGGCTTTTTTAAAATGGACGGGGCTGGTGTGGAGTGCGGCATCGGCAGGCAGGCCATTCCAGTCTACTGCAGTCTAGGAAAAGAAGGAATGAAGGTGCGCAGTGGTGCGTGCGCAGGGGGGATAAATGGCTTTGCTGTGACTGGTGTGAGGGGACACGTGATGAGCTGGTTTTAGATCTGCGAGGGATAAGTGATAAAACTTGTGGAAAAGGATGAGTCGGCAGATTTTGTGTGGCAGCTCAAGGTCAGGCACGTTAGCTTTTGATTTCATGGCAGTCACACTAGAATGATAAGAGTAGTCTGAATGGATGAATCTAGCTGCACGGTTTTGCACTGATTCAAGTGCTTTAGTTAGATAAGAAATGTGAGGGTCCCAAACTGCGCATGCATACTCCAGCTTGGGACGAACCAACGTTATATAGGCGAGAGTTTTTAATAGACGAAGAAGCTGCTGGCAAATTACGTCGTAAGTAAGACAGGACACGATTAGCTTCATTAGTAATGGCAGTGATATGGGTGGACCAAGAAAGATCATGCGATATGTTAATTCCCAGGTACTTACATGTTGATGTCGGAGAAATAACGGAACCGCAAAGTATGTAGCAAGGAGTTGGGTAAGTGCGTCGCCGATGAAAAGAAATTAACAAAGTTTTTTTCACATTCAGGGACATTAACCACGTTTTGCACCAAGTTTCTATGTGTGAAAGGTCAGTTTGGAGGGCATGAGCATCGGCGTGATTGTTAATAGGACGGTAAATAATGCAATCGTCGGCAAATAGGCGAATGGGAGATGAGATGTTTGAAGCGATATCATTTATATATATTAGAAAGAGTAGGGGACCAAGGACAGTACCCTGAGGCACACCTGAAAGTACGGGAGACCTGGAAGAGGCGGTACTGTTAACATACATAAACTGCTGGCGGTTAGTTAAGAAATCACATATCCATTCATATATGTGCATATCAAGGTTAAGACACGAAAGTTTTAAAAATAGTCGTTTGCGAGGAACCTTGTCAAAAGCCTTTTTAAAGTCTAAAAATATGGCATCAATGGGATTGATATTATCGAGGCTAGAACTAAGATCATCAATGAATAATGCTAGCTGAGTGTCACAAGAGCGACCCTTAGGAAACCCATGTTGGTTGGGATGAAAGAAATTATTAGATAATAGAAAGTATACGACATGCGAGTGAATTACATGTTCCATCAGTTTAGAACAAACACAAGTGAGAGTTATGCGGTGTGATTCAAGTGATGGGAGGGAAAGAGAGCATTTGAGTGCAGTGATACTAACTTCTTTGGCATATTCTGAGGTGATAAATCTGACGGCGCGATTTTGGATGGCCTCGATTTCGGCGGAAAGGTATGCTTGACATGGATGCCAGATAGATGATGCGAATTCAAGTTTGGGGCAGACAAATGTTTGATAAGCCAGTTTTTTAACATCTGGAGATGCTGATTTCAGGTTTCGCCGGAGATAACCTAAGACACGTGAGGCATCGGAACATATCGTTTGGACATGAGTTACCCAAGAGAGTGACGATGTCAGATGTAAACCAAGGTACTTGTAGGATGTTGTTGGAGCAATCGGTTGGTTGGTTGGTTTATGGGGTTTAACGTCCCAAAGCGACTAAGGCTATGAGAGACGCCGTAGTAGAGGGCTCCGGAAATTTCGACCACCTGGGGTTCTTTAACGTGCACTGACATCGCACAGTACACGGGCCTCTAGAATTTCTCCTCCAAAGAAATTCAACCGCCGCGGCCGGGATCGAACCCGCGTCTTTCGGGTCAGCAGCCGAGCACCATAACCACTCAGCCACCGCGGCGGCCTGTTGGAGCAATCGGAACCGTGTTAATGCTGCAAGTGTGCTGGATTATAGTGTGCTTGCGAGAGAATGACAAGAGTTGGCATTTGTCAAGGTTTAAAGGCATGAGCCATCGGTCGCACCATGTAGCTATTGCATCAATGTCTTTTTGCAGGAGGTGACTGTCGGTGGGATGACGAATGGGGCTGTATATGACACAGTCGTGTGCAAATAGTCTTAGCTTGGTGTTTATGTTAACTGAAAGATCGTTGATGTAAATTAGGAATAGCGATGGTGATAAGCCTGCACCCTGGGGGACACCTGATGTAACATTAGTGAGGGGTGAGCGGTAACCATTGCTTGAGGTAAACTGCATGCGTCCATTAAGAAATGTCTCAATCCAGGTGATAATGTTGTCAGGAATGCCTAGGGAAGAGAGTTTTGTGAGCAGGTGTGAGTGCGGAACACGGTCGAAGGCCTTTGAAAAATCTAAAAAAATGGTGTCGATTTGAAGGTTGTTGTCCATTATGCGAAGGATATGTCATGTGTGAATTCAGTCAGTTGCGTTTCACAGGAGTAGTGTTTACGGAAACCATGTTAGTGAGGATAAAAGAAGTTAACTGAATCCAGATGGTTCCTTAGATTGGACGATATAACATGTTCAAGTAATTTCGAAAGAATGCTCGTTAAAGAAATAGGGCGATAGTTAGAAGGATTTGTGCGGTCACCTTTTTTAAATATTGGTATGATTTCGGCTATCTTCCAGTCGTCGGGGATTTCTCCAGATTCTAATGATTGTGTAAATATTAGGTGCAGTATCTGGATTGAGACTAGACTAGTGTTTTTCAGGAGTTTACTGATTATGTGATCACAGCCAGATGATGAAGTCTTGAGGGAACTGATTAGATTTTCTATTCCCGTCGCGGTGACTGTGATTTGAGGCATGGGCATTGTTGAGGTGGTTGGGGAAATATTTGGACTGCAAGCAGCTGAGGAGAAGACTGAACAAAAATATTTATTTAGAATTGTTGCGCACTCTTTGCTGTCTATTGGATAACGATCAGCGTCTAAAAGTTCAATTCGATTTGATCGTAATTTAGGGGAAAGAATGCACCAGAATTTATTCGAGTTGGATTTGAGGATAGAATGTAGGTTGGTGGAAAAAACTTTTTTGGCGGAGGCTAATTTTTCGTTATATTCTTTTGTGCATTGGTGGTACCGTTCCCACGCTGCGGGCCGGTTATGCAAGTTAGCAAGTCTATAAAGCCGTTTTTTCCTATTAATAAGCCTTTTCAGTTCTTCATTAAACCATTCGTTGTTAGAATCTGATTTTATGCAAAACGATGGAATGTGCTCATTTTTTAACGAGAGGACAGTGGTCTTAAAAAGTTCCCAGTTGGTATTTACCGAGCGAGTTCGAGTTTGATAAGCAGTCTGGAAGGAGCTGTAAAATTCCGATAAAGCGTCATTGATGGCATCAAAATTAGCATTTTTTGTAGTCGGTGATTACTTTTTGTGATGAGGACCGTTTTATAATGGGTAAAGAAAGACGAATGTGAAGTAGGTTGTGATCGCTAATGCCTGGTAGAACGGTTATACCTTTTACGTCATGGGGGGAAATTGTCAGGAGTAGGTCAAGAATATTGTTTTCTTTTGTTGGGCATGTAATGACTTGGTGTAGGTTGAGGTCAAGTGTTAAATCAAGGAATTGTTTTGAATCGTTGGAAAATGACCTATTGAGCACTGAGAGTAAGGGCCAGCTAATGTTCGGGAAGTTGAAATCGCCATACAAATGAATAAGGGAGTTACGAAATTTATTTTTGATATTGTTTAAGGCACGGCCAAGCATGTCACAGAAGGATGAGTTGCTATCCGGTGGCCTGTAGCAAATGCCGAGAACAATTTTCCTTGCTTTGTCATTCAAGCATACCCACACGAGTTCGAGGGTGTCGTCGGTGCTGTTTTGAGACGATGATAACATGTTCTTAATAGCTATGAAGAAGCCACCACCTTTTCTGTTTTTCCTATTGTGCCGGTATATTGTGTAGTGAAGATTAGGGGAAAAGATTTCGCTGTCTCTGATATCCTCGTTCAGCCAGGTTTCCGTTAGGAGCACAGTATCAGCGTCGATATCAGTAATGAAGCTCTCAAGTGCGTCACGTTTTGGGATGACGCTCCGGATATTCGTGAATGCAATATTCAGATCAAGGCATAGCAAAGGACGCCGGATGAGTATGGATGATAGCACCTGTTTTTTAGTGGGTCATGCCGTGGTTCCTGACGCGCTCTCGGTGGGTGGTCCTGTGTTACATCGCGCGCTAGCTGCTGAGTTAGGGGCTTCCAATACACTAGCAGTGGCAGGGTCGTAAAAATAACATTTATTGCCAACATAAAGCTTGTCAAAAGCAAGTTTAAACGCGCACTTTTGTGGCCGGATGAACTGAAGTAGCTTTGAACGTGCTTGGCAAGTAGGAAATTCAATGTCTTCTCTGATGGTGTAGTTTGTCCCCTTAAGTTTTCGCCCGCAGGACAGTATGTTCTCTTTGGTTTTGAGCTGTGCAAATTTTACAACGATGGGGCGTTTCTTGTCGTCGGAGTGGTTTCCAATTCGGTGAGCATGTTCAATGCTGTTGCTGTCGAGATGAAGATCGAGGTGATCAGCACACAGGGTCACAATTTTTTTCTCCGATTCTGCCCATGATTCGTTGTTTGTGTCATCGAGGCCTAAAAAAAGCAAGTTGTTGCGGCGCATTCGGTTCTTGGTGTCAATGTTTGCAGCTTTCAAGACAGCGATTTTGCGGTGTATTTTGTCTGTTTCGTTTGAGGGTTTGCCAGGGTTCGAATGATGGTCTGATGATTCAAGTTCCTCTAGATGATTACTTAAAGAGGCTATTTGTTTTTCATGCAAGGCTAGAGTGACCTTGAGGTGATCAACTACAGAGTGGATTGCTTCAAAACTTTCTTCTAGCTGTTGCATGCGAGTTTCAATGGATAAGGGGTTGCTATTTGAGCCAGGACCGAGGTTTAGTTCGACGTCATCGGACAGTAACAGCGTCACTAAATATGCGGAAAAAACCACGCCACTTCGAGTCGCGCGGTGTTTTTCGCATATTTAGTGATGCTACTGGGTAGCGACCATCTGCCACTCCGGTGGCAGCTTTTTGTTTGTTTGTTTGTTTCAGCACAAATGGACTCGGTTGAGGCAAAACTTGGCCCCGGCGCCGCCGACACGCTTGAATCGCCCGGAAAAACGGTCCATGCGGGCCACGTACATAGCATGGCGAAAGACCGTAGCCCGCAAACATGGAGGAAAACACTGTGCACTGTGTGGAGGAAGGAAAACTCGGGAGAGGCCCTCGCTATTCGAGCTGCACGCCAAAAGGTGTGCCGGAAGTCACGCGCTTTCGCAAGGACCACTAGTCTTTGGCCAATGGCGCAGCAGCGTCGTCTGCTGCAATGCCTGCTGCGCATGCGCACCGAGATGGCGGCCAAGTATGGGGGGAGCAAGTGGGAAGCGGCTTCAAAAAATGTTAAGTAACCACCTCTTCCGAGTTCTTTCCTTCCTCCATGCCCAAGACAAAGTGTCACCTGACGTCCCACTTCCGCTCCACAAGGTTAAGGCCTGGCTGGCAATACTGATGAAAACAGAGTGGCAAAAGATCGTGGGCATGCCTAATCCGCTTATCGCCACCTGCAAATGCGGAGGAGTGGCAATAATGCAGATTAGACATGCGCGCAGCCTTTCGCCGAACGCGGGCCAGGCGTAGGCGTCATGGAGCGGAACTGGGGCGACATGATGCCTCGACCACAGGCGATTGGTCCGTCATATGTGAATCCACCTTCAGCCTGGCCCGCGGGTTTGCAGAAAGTCTGCACGCATTGCTCTGGATCATCACTCCTCCAACTTTTCAGGCGGCGATTAGTGGTTTAGGCGTGTCCATGGTCTTTCACCGCTATCGCGAGCCAGGCGTGAACCCTGGGGAGCGGAAGTAGACGTCACGTGACGCCTGGTCCGCGGGCCAATGGTCCATCGTGTGAATCCAGGGGGGACGACCAGTGTGGTTGCACGCGGAACAGCCCGCGGAACCCAGGGAATTTAGTTCGCTAAAGCAATTCCCAGGCTACAAGACCATTGCTGTCGATTTCACTACACGTGTTTTATAGCTACATGTGGGACTTTCTCTACGGTACGTAAATAGCATCCATACACACAGTACATGTCATAACCGCAAACTCCTATATTCTCCCGCTGGCCAGAGGAAGTGTTACTCGGGTGGACCTGAGCCACAATCATGCCCCAAGTGAAGTGTGGGCTAGGAATGGGCATTTCCGGGAAACTCGCCCAGATGCAGTTAAGGAGGTTGCCAGAAGTGCACCTACTCACTTGTGCTCGAGCAGAATGCCATGACCACTGAGCTTACTGAGGCACATCCCTTTTGAATACATTATATCACACGACAGGACAGAATGGGCATTTTTCCAGCAACGTCCTGCGCATGTGCCAAGCCTCCTCGTCCGCCATGTTTGCTCTGCTTCACGTGTTCATCCACGAACGATGTTTCCTCAGTAAAGAAAATGACGAAATGCGGGACAATATAATTAGGTAGAATGTTAGCATCTTCTAGGTCCTCGCAGAAGCACACATGGCCCCCACACGCACCTGCTCCAAGAAAGAAGACTCGGACGCAGTCATGTTCGTCAGCTTCCTTTAGTCACAGATTTAAAAAATCAAATGCAGCGCAGAATGTGTGTTCACAGATGATCACTCACCCTTATCTGCTCTGGTTAGGCGAAGCCAACGCTGCTTTTTACAGTCCGCAAAATAAGCCCATCGCACCATTATAAAGGTTTGGTTTATGGGATTTAACGTCCCAAAGCGACTCAGGCTATGACAGACGCCGCAGTGAAGGGCTCCGGAATTCTACCATCTGGGGTTCTTTAACATGCACTGACATCGCACAGTACACGGGCCTCTAGAATTTCACCTCCATCGAAATTTGACCACCGCGGCTGGGATCGAACCCACGTCTTTCGAATTAGCAGCCGAACTCCATAACTACTGATCAAGCTGCCGCGGCGGCATCCATTTGAAAAGGAATTTTCACAGAAATGATGCAAGGAAGCTTTGCCGATCTGACCAGGCAAACGTCTTCGTCTGGCGGCCGCTAGAAAGACGCACTACTGGAAAAAGGTTCACTGAGAAAATTGCCCTTGTGTAACCCACTTAACCATACTGTTGAGGAATGCCACAGCCATTAACTACAGCACTGCCGTCATACACCCTGCCTTACATGTGCAAAAGGAGAAAATTAAAACTACCGCTCCACAGTAGGAAAAGAAAAAAATTCACAAAGTCGAGAGTAGATGTAAGCATGAAATGCATGGCAGGAAAGGCATGCGGTAATTTAGGACAGTGACACATGCGCTGCTCCAGCGGCACGTAGGAACAGGCTAACTGAAAGTTTCGCCAAAATCATTTAGGTTCGCCTCCGCGTTTTCCTCCGTTCTGGCACCAAGTTACCGAGGCGCATCAATGGGAAGCATTTGATGCTTAAATAATTAGCACGCGATCATTCAAATACAAATCGATATGCTGTTATTCGATTCATATCCGATTCAAGAATTTGCGAATATTCGGCACCGATCGAGTACTGCCGACTGTCATGAATCTAACTGTGGCAAAACTGCAGTATCTGCACAAATTATGCGAAGATCAAATATAAAATACCAGGAAAACACTCAGACATCCTCTACGCTTTCTTGAACATTTTCCGCCTGGGCCGGTCACATTTGGACGCTTCTAGGCTTGGAACTCATGCGCCAATTCCGCAAGTGAGCTTTCCCACAAATATGATGAGAACAAGATGGCCGACCACAAGCTTCGAACAATCATGCGATTTTTAGTTTGATCCTTCCATAATGTGTTACATACTTAATGTCCACATCCATTGCACTTGTCCGGTAGCCTTCACAACCCGCGTAGTTTTTGTTTCTGAGCTTCGCCACCCGCTCAAGACAACGGAGACTGTCGGCCGTGCATTTGCCAGCCATCCGAACCAACTGCGTACTACTTTCAGACGCAGACTGTCACTTCATAGGTAATTCCTCTTTCTTTTTAGAAGCAGTTTTGCTGTCCCATGCCAATGTGCGTTCCCCTCACTTACGTCCTCATTGGGCCTTAAGAACGCAGAAACTGTGCAGAGTGCCTGCTCTTTTTCAAAGCAGCCTCCTCACAAGGCTTCATCACATTTTTGGCAGTTTTTTTTCGAAGGCATGGAGGAGCATTTCATAACTCGACCTTCGGATACTGCGGACATTTCTTCCGGTCCGGTCCCTTTTAGTTTCCAGCAGTGTGTCAATTCATGGATTTCATTTTTTTTTACTTATTTTGCATGACCACATTACAGGTTACATACTGTTCCACTGTCTAATCAAAGAGTATTCATTTCTGTACCCATCATTTTTTTTTCCAAAGACCATCCTCAATTTTGAAAAAAAAAAAAAAAAAACATTTGCCCCTTCATATTTTTCTGAAATTTTTTTTATACTGAAAAGTTATTCAACATCCAAAGGCAATTTTTTCATAATATTTGTATTCAATTCGTATTTGAACATTTTAATATTTGCACATCCCTTGAAATAAGTGCATCACCCCTTGCGTAGTCATAGTTTGTCTTCCTGGGTTCGATTGTCCGCTATCATTCAGCATTATTATTGTTTCCATCATATACATATCTTGTATTGAGCGCCAAGGTTTTTTCTTTCATTTTTTGTTTTCGCTTCTACGTGCATGTTGTTCACTGTTAGCCGTGTTTGATCACTTCATATGGTAACCTTGTCTGGAGCTGATTGTACATAGTTTGTCCGCAGGTAGACAAATGAACCACTGTTCTACCAGATTTATCTTTGCATGTGTTCTTGCCGCATTTTGAAATTTCCTTGTGTTGTGTGATGTAGTTCTTGCCTCAGTGTAACTGTTGTGTATGCCCACCTGCTAGGGCCCCGCAAAGGGGCCTGCAGTATTGAAAATAAATAAATAAAATAAAAATAAGACATCGTGTTCACGGCAGTACAGTTATTAAATTTTGTGCATTGAAATTCACACAACACACTAATAAGAATTTATATGTTTATTAAAGTTTTAATAATGCATAACATTGCAAAAACAAAGAACATGCAAAATGCACAGATTCTGCAATAAGAAAAAAAGAAAATCGATACCGCTATACATGGAGGATTGCAGTCTTGCAATTTATTTAAAAACAAAACCAATGCATGCACAGCAGCTCCAAGTAATCACAGTCCTATGGTATATGAGCGGCCACACGGATTGTGAATAGTTCCGACTTCTGGCTTTACCACAAGCCACTCGTACCAAACTTTTCGTTGAGTGACACATCGCCAAAAATGCACCTCCAGTGTTGAGCCCTTGTTAAGACGGAGCGGTTCCTGTTGACAGAAAGACAACTGTGGTAAAAAATGCCACAGAATTCCAGCAGAAATGCCACTGTCCAAGAGTGTGCAGGCAAAATATATTAGAAATCATGCAATCAAACAACCAACACTGAAGTACAGCTACCACACAATTAAAAGCACTGCATTAAATAATATCAAATTGTACAAAGAATTATCTGCAAGCTCTCGTGACTTTCTCACACTGCTGACTTATTACAAAACAACAAAAATTGTTCATATTGAATCCCAGGTCATGAACTTGATTGCCAATACAAACTGATTAGAAACTTTGATGCCTTGAGTAGACCAGTGGGACCGAAGAACACCTGGAGCCTTAGTATGCCAACAAATGCTCCACATGGTATGAAAGCAGACGCTAAACTATAACTATCGAAGTGCCACTGACCGTGCTTCACAAATGTCTGCTTACAGTCGTGATAACCCACCCCCCAGGGCTTCCCCATGGAGCACAAGTCTTAATCTCTTCATCTACAAGGCTCGCACGGGATAGGCTTTCACTGCAGACGTGATTGTCTAATGGCAGTCACCTATGAAAGCCACGCACCATGAGCTTTTTGCAAGCGTGAAGGACGACCTGGAGAAAGAGGCTCATGGCCAAGCGACAACAGTTGTGTGTACAAAGTGTAAAATGGGCGCCCATCCATCAGCACAGCATAGGTTGTGGGACTCACCCGGCTACCTTAAGTCAGAAAAAAGCACCTCAAGGTCACCCCATACCGTGAATGCACTACACCAAGTATCGATCGATGCTTGGGCCCAGCCCATGCTATGCGGCAGGCACTGTCAAATGTAACCGCTGTTACTGCTCGTGCGACTTATAACAACTGGTTGCCAGCAGTGGGATGCTGTTATCCGAGTTGTAACAACTGGTTGGCAGCGTTGGGATCCAAAGACTCAACAACTGTGGATCAGCTGGGGATCTGAAGCTACAAGCGACAAAAACAGTCAGCCAGCGAGAGTGCAGCTGTCTCGGGACATGATCACGTGTGTGGGTGAGTGCTTGGCTTTTCCTCTGATGGGGACCAGGTTCTAAAAGAGGGTTAAAATTTAGAACTGGTAGACACCTGTGCTTAAATCCTAGAGGTCTGGTATTTTTGCATAGTTGTTTTGGAAATAGCTCAGACTCAGAACTACCATGGACCTACAGAAATTGCAGAAGCCGGACCTGTTGCTGTTGTGTGAGGAATTGGGGATTGATACAAGGGGTTTGGCACAAGAACCCGTGATCATTCAGGCTATTACTGATTTGGGGGCAGATGATGAGGAGCTCAGTGAAGCGTGGAGCCTCATCGAACAAAAAAAGGAAGAGCAGCTCAGACAGCAAAAAGAGCAGGAAAAAGAGCAGCTGAGACAGCAAAAAGAGCAGGAAAAAGAGCAGCTCAGACAGCAGAAAGAGCGGGAAAGAGAGGAAAAGAGATGTGAGCGTGAACGTGAGAGTGAAGCAAAATTACTGGACTAAAGGCTGAGCTCAGTAAGTTAGAAATGTAGTTGAGCAAGAGGTCGGGCGGCTGTCCCCAGCTAGTGGTATCTCTTCTCAACAAGGAGGCAGGCGAGACGTGTGAAACGATGCCGCAGCGGGAGATTGAGCTCCATAAGTCAGGAATGGAGTTGAGCAAGAGGTCGGGCAGTTGTCCCCAGCAAGTGGTACCTCTTCTCGACAAGGAGGCAGGCGAGACGTGTGAAACGATTCCGCAGCAAAGCCTCCGCGTGGAGAAAGAAGAAAGGCGAAAACTTTGCGAGGCGAAGTCTAGTGAGAGACGGGCTGAGCGAGAGAAACTACGCGAACAAGAGCTGCAGGAGCTCACGCGTAAAGTTCAGTAGCTAAATTGGGAAGGAGCGAGAGCTCGATTGAGAGTTTTTCGAAGAGGCGAAAGTTTCAAAGTTCATGACGTCGAGCGACTGGATGAGCCTTTTACCCAAGGCCCAGAGCGTTCGTTCTCACTTAGGGCGCTGGTTATATACCCTAAGGCTCCGCCCCTTCACCAGGTGGCAATTCAACACGACGCACAGATCGGCACAACACAACACAACACGGAGGCACCTGGTGCAAAGTCCACGCGTGGGAACTGGCGAGGAGGAAACGTAAGTCTGCACCTCTTTCGCACTGCGGTGCTACATTACTGCAAGCAGCACGTGTCCATCGAACACAGGTGTGGCGTAGACATGCTGGCGCCGCGGCCGCATCTGCGCCGGCTTCCTCCGATTCGTTTCGGTTCCTCTCAGACGTGGTGAATCCCTTCTTCCCCTGTCTTCCGTCCATCGTCGGTCGCTTCTTGCGTGGACCAAAGGGAAGGTCGTTGACGCCGAGCCGAGTGTGGGAAGAGCTTCATCGGCCACTTCTCAGCCAGTCATCCTTTTCGGTGGGGTCATCGTGGGGTCAAACGACCTTTCGAAATTTCCGCTGTTGAATCCGCCACCGTGATCATCGCGGGTCTCAAGCTGAGTCGTGACACTGCCCTGTCTCTCACTTCCCCTCTCCCATGAATAGGCCTTTGTGCTGACCCTCTTTTAAATACTCAATCATTCAACTTACAGCTAGGAGTTTATTTTCCGGAATGCCGACTCTCATAGTAAATGCACTGCAGCAGAGAGTACACATGCCTTGAGAGTCACTGCAGTAACCAGCAGTCTTGCTACTTACGTGCATATCTGTAGCCATCGACTAGTATGCCAGTTCAGAAAATTGGGTTTATTATTTCACACACACACACACAAAAAAAAACTTGCAATAAACTTATTGAAGATAGTCTATAGACTCATAATGTTCAACTTAACACTTTCATATTAACTGGGGCGACTTTAGTATGTTACTACGACTGAACCTGCAGCATAGAGCAAATTCTATTATTAACACCTTCACTAGAAGTACATGGCACCTAACTGCACTGGATGCACCACTGGTACTGCAAAATGCCTTATTCTGTATTTGGGACAGGGCTGCATTACATCTGCTCTATTGAGCAAAGAATTGCTGTAACATATTTCGGGAGCCTGGCAAAATTGCTGGCTCTGCATGAGAGCATGGGAAGGCACAAGAGAAGGCGAAGCGAAACCTCCAGTGGCAGGATGCGCTCCTATATGCACTGTGCCAGATGCCCAAGTCACTTGATACTGCACAAGCCACTACTCCTGTAAACACGGCATGTGAGAAGCACTGATGCCCGCTACAGTTAGGGCATGAACGCCTGAATGTGTGAGTACATCGCAGATTAGGTATCTGAGCAGCACCACTGCCGTGTTGTGCAATGCAGTGGCATTACAGGAAACTAATCGCCAGCGGTGATGGCATTCAACTTCAATTTTTTTTGCCTAAAACAAAAGCATCTCCAATATAAATTGCTGAGTATAATTAAAATTATATTAGCTATAGAATGAGCCGCATTTTGTATTTTTACCTGAAATACCTCACTATAGAATTTAAGGCTGAATATGTGACAAATCACTTTTCTGAGAGTTAGAATTTTTTTTTGCTAACTTATTTCATTTTATTTGAGTTCAAATATTTTTGTCAAGCAGTACATGTCTCAGACAGCCAAAGAAGCATTTTATATTGCTCCCGAATGTCACATACGTTTTCTGAAAAAATTGTAAAAATGGTACTTTTTGAGCTAAACTAAAGAACTAAAAAATATGACTTTCCGGCTGGCAGTTTATTTTTGGCTGATACCAAAGTGCAATGCTTCAACACTGTTCAGGAGAAATTTTGATCACAGAAATAAAAACAATTTTTGCAATTTTTTTTTTACTGCGACCTGGTTTTGCACTCATCTAGAAAATTTGAAGGGCTGTCACATGACCGGAAATTTTTCCAAAAATATTAAGGGAAATTACTTTCGACAGGGCGTCAAAAGGCCATCTATTTTCTAGAAGAAACTGGGGAGGGCTGAGCACAAACTCTGGTGCATTTGGCATGGAAATACCCTGCTATTTGCATGGTTTCTTTCAGCTTTAATTTACTGTAAAAAACAATATTTGCATCCATTTCATCGTAATCATCTTCAACCGGACTATGTCCATTGCTGAAGAGCTAAGGCCTGCCCTTTATAAAGACCTCCATTTATGTAATCGTGACCCATGCAAGCCGCAGCTACTCTCCCAGCAAACTTCATAATCACATCTCTCCACCCAACTTTCGGATCCATCAACCTATCTTGCTTTTTATGCCTGCAGCAGGTTGTCTATCAAGGTGGAACTTTTACAAGACAAACTGCAGGACACACTCAGAATTTTTTTCCGACGTGTTCAGCAGGTTGATACAGTAAAGACATGGATGAAACCAGGAAGCGGAGTAGCAGAGAAAAAGAATGCAAAGCTTCAAGAAAACAAGACACTGTCTGTTGCACTACCTATCCTTTCAGTATGTACTGCAAAGCCTCGACATAGCACGCATATGCGTGCACTTGAGGATTAGTGCCAGATTTGCTACTCTTATACAGAGGAATGCAAAATGAGGTCAAATGTAAATGGAAAAATTCAGGGGGGTACTTTGTTGACCTAAAGTGCGGTGAGGCGAAAGCCTTAAGCGCGGTGTTGCTGCTTGTGTCACTGATATTATTATTGTGATTACGTGGGGTGTGGTTAAGGGGGGACGCGACCTTTGAAAACCGAAAAATCGCGAAAAAGTAGATTTTTGGAAAAGTATATATTCCGGTTATATATGTTATAAACTACCTTTTCTGTAATTATCAATGTCTAATTCACCGTAAAAATATTGAAAATTAGAAATGTAACAAGCCACGGCAGCCCCTGAGCCACGAGCAAGCGCCGAAAATGCCCCAACTTCGAGCGTGCGCAATTCGCCCCATGCTGAACCGAGCGCCGCCATTTTGGTCTTGTTTTGTTCGTGAATTCTTGCGCATTTCTTTGCTGCCGGCGGCGGCGACGGCGGCAGCGTGCTTGAGGTGTGGCTAGATTTTGATTGGGGGCCTCACGGCTGCTTTCGAGTTTCCTGCATCTGAAATCCGAGGCTACGATTGGACCAAGCGCGCGCTCCTCGAGAACGCAGGGGAACGGGTGGCTGCTATTGGCTGCTGCGTGCGCTGACGCGATGGTCTCCGCTGGCTGCCCTCTGCGCGTCGTCTGCTCCGGCTGCTCGCTCTTGTTTGTGCGGTGTGTTCGCCTTTCGTCATTTTTGTGATTGCCGTCTACACCATCTATGGCCGTGCCCTTTGAACAGTGTCGTGCAGCTTGTTGATCGTTTCGCGGTCGGTCACGATGCCTACGACGAAATTCAAGACGCGACACGCGTTTGATGCACGGACGAATTCTACGAGGTCCATCCGAATGGCGACGCGCGCTGCCGACGACTGCATCGACGCTTCCAGCGTCCTAGATATGTAGTACGGGTCAGTCAGCGGCGGAGAAAGATGCCCTGCGCATGGGCAAGGCTGAGGAACCGAATGAAGTGACAACTCAGAGGCGGCAAAAAAAAAGAAAGCACGGAGACAGCTCCAGCTATTCAGCAGGATCATTTTAGACCTGGAAATGTCTCAACTTTCGAGGGCCATTTTCTCTGAATTATTTATTTTTTTCCTTGTATGGCTGCTCATCCCAGCATATCTCACAAACCACACATCGGATTTCTGTGTGGTCTTCTTTTTATCCTATACATAAATAAATTTTGGGGGGCAAGAAAAGCCCATTTATTGAAGATATTGTGTTTGGAATTGTTGATAAATAAAGTTTGGTTAATTAGTGCATGTCTAAGTAGTAATTAAATTCAGTGCTGTGCTAAAATTTTTTACCAAAGAAATTTCGAAGGGCCTTGTTGTTGCCTGAGGGGCCTATTCAGGAATTATCATAAATTAACTTCATAGCGCCAACACATTCTGCAAATTCTCCTGGCCTGTCCCAAAGAACCTATGTAAACCACCTCGATATACTCCTGTAACTTCAGAACTAGCGGGCACAACTCTAGGAAACTTGGTAATTCTTCATTTGCTCATGCTGTGAGCCTACCCTGAAAATTTCATCAAGATATCTCAAGAAACAAAAAGTTAGTGTTCTCTCAATCTTCTAAGGCCATTTTCTCAGAATCAGTATTTTGCCTGGTGTGGCTGCTAGTGAAAGCCATATCTTGGGAACCACTTATCAGAATTTCATGTGGTTTCTTTTATAACATACCTCAATAAATTTCTGAGGGCAAGACAAGCCCGTTTTTTTAAGATATTGTCTCTGGAATTTGTAATAAACAATTAAAATTTGGTTAATGCAGGTCTAATAAGTAACACTACATTCAGGGCTGTGCTAAAATTTTTCTGCAAAGAAATTTAGAAAAAGGGTCTTGTCTTGCCCTGGGGTACCTATCCAGGAATGACTATGCTGAATTTCAAAGTGCCAGCACATTTTGCAAATTCTCCAGGCATGTCCCAAGGAACCCATGTAAACCACCTTGATATACTTGTGTAACTTGAGAACCAGTGGGCACAGCTCCATGAAACTTGGTAGTTCTTCAAGTGTTTGTGCTACAAGCTTACCCTGAAAATTTCATCCAGATATCTCAAGAGTTGATGCTCAAGGGTAGCCTCCCCCCTTAAAGGGACACTGAGGAGAAATTGAAGTTGGCTTGTATCGACAGAATACCAGCTCCTGATTACAAAAACGCCACTCATACTGACAACAAAGCTCTTGTAACGTAGAAAAGAGCAAGAACCAAAATACAGGTATCGCCGCCACAGGCCAAACTCGCAAGTACAAGCGTCATGACGTCATATAACAAAACAGTGTTGCTAGAACCAATGGTTCTAGCAACGCTAGGACACGAGAAGCACAAATCACTGAGGCGCAGCCAATGCATGCGCAAATCTCCTTGACGTCGCCAGATGGCGCCACGTGTCGGGCAGCTACGCGCTCGCCTGAAGCATCGGGACCAATCAGCGCCTGCTCGCCGGCGTTAGGCAGGCTCCCGGTATTCCGCTAGCGGTATCAAGGTACACGGTATGCTAAAGGTGTCGATTTGCGAGAACTTCGTTGACGACTTCGAGAACGAGATCCATCGTAACGCTCGCAAAACGCCGGTGCAAACGTAAGCGAAGCGACTGTAGCGACGGCCGCAATAGCCGATAGATGCCTTCAACGTGCGGCCGGCGGTAGCTTTCTTTTCGGCTGCTGCTAGGCCGCACTGCCGGCCGGCAGAAATCACGGAGTCTGCGTTACGTCATGTCACGTCATGTTTCACGTCACTTAGTCCTCTGTCGTCATAGCCGAATCCCAAGTTTGAATCACAGCGGCGGGAAAAACCTTTTCAACTTCGAATCCAAATTTCTTAGAAATAAATGCATTTTTCGCTGCCGGCCAAGTGGCAACAAAGCCATGACATGCCGAACTATCGGATTTTGCTATAAAAAATATATTAATAGTGCTCTCCTCAGTGTCCCTTTAAGGTGTTAAGCTTCGCCTCTGAGAGCGGAACGCGACAGCGTCTTGCAACGCTGCCAGGGAGTCCATTGAACGCCATCGCCCGTTCGGTTGTACGCCTTGCTCGTCGGTAAATTGGTTTTTGAGGAAAGGAAATGTATCTGTCTCTCATATCTTGGTGGACACCTGAACCTCGCTGTAACGGGAAGGGAGGAAGATGGGAATGAACGAAGACACCGTATTTACTAGACGCGCCTTTGTTCATTCCAAACCGTCGAGCTGGCATGGCAGAGTGGTAGCGTGCTCGTCTCGCACTCCGGAGACCGAGGTTCGATTCCCGAGCTCGACCAATTTCCTACTTGGCTTTATTTATTTATATGGCCTGACTAGGAAAGTTAATTAGGGTGATTGGGTAATTAAGCAATTAACTCAGCTCAGTCCCACTTACTTGGAGCATCACTATACGATCGCTTCAATTAATTGCGTGGTTCTATAGCCAAAGTACAATTGGGCCCGTTTGAAATTCGCGCACTGTGACGTCACGACCGTTTCGACCAATTGAAAAGCGTGACATTTCTGTCGACAACTCCTGCTTACAACGATGAGGCATTAAAGGCTTCCGCCTTAACAATAAATTTTTGAAACGAAACCACAATTCAGTTAGCAATAAACCCAAATATTACTTTCAAACTGCGTTCCTTTCATACTATGTTCAGTATTGAACAAATTAAATCTTTCAACTACTTACGGCATGGATTGCTTTCTTTAGCCTTCAACGATCCAAGCACACGCATGAACCGACTCACTAGATATTTACGCGATCATGTGACGTGAGCGTGCAAGGAGAACGACACTAGGTGTGAAGCTGAAGAAAGCCATGACTACCGTATTTACTCGAGTAATGAGCCCACTTGTATAATGAACTCACCCACCAACTTTTGTCATTGAAAAATAACATTTTTATTTTTAACCTCCCATAAAAAAAAAACACACCTCAACTTCAGGGCCAGTGTTCAGCATGTTCGCGTTATCTCGCTGCAACTGACCAGCGCTGTAGACTAGGGTATTACAAAATCATCGGATCGAGCCAGGATACGCAAACACCTTTTGAAGCAAACATCAGCAACAAAAACATAGGGCAACTTGTCGACCATGCACTTTTTTGTTTATAATGGACGGATGGACAGACAGATATGAAAGTTCGACTATTTGATGAGCTTTGCTCCCAAATCGATGTCAACTTTTCAGGAAAAAAAAAATGGGTTCATTAAGCGAGTTTGTTAAATTTGTAGAATAAATACTTTACAAATTACGCCTCATGAACATGCACCCCAAACCTCTTAGTTGGATCGAATATTTTCTCATTAACCATTCACAGTTCCATGGCAGCTAATAATCTGGACTCTCATGTTTATTCTGGCGTTCCCCAAGCCCTTGGTCCTCTTTTTTTTCTAATTTATATCAACGATTTGCTGATGATTGTGTAGTTTTTCGGGAAATAACATGCAGCGATGACCTAACTATCCTTCAATCAGACCGGAATGCTACTTCTTCGCGGAGTAAAACATCGGTAATGGAACTTAACATCAACAAATGAAAATCCTTTCACGTATCCGGAGCTTGCAATAATACCCCCTCTTATTCTTTAGTAACAGTCTGTGCATTCGTACAAGTACCATGGTGTGCATGACACTTCAACTCTCACTTGGTGAAAGTTGAAGTTAAAGCTAGCATTGTATCAGTAGACACAGCTAACTGCTTTGATAACAATAGCCCCATTCCGTATTTTTTCTTTGTTGTGTTTCCTTTTATGCCTGTAACCAAATCCCTTTCAAATGCCTATGACCCTGGGGGTACAAAAAATAAACAAATAAAAATGTCCCATAAGGAGGGGGTATCACTGTCTTGAGCAGTTGTGTGCATTCAATGCTGCTTGTACTCACCAGAACAAGAAGGAGTGTTGTAATTGATGCTAACTGAATTAGTCATCATTATCAGCCAGATTACGTCCATGGTAGGACAAAAATCTCAATTCCCTCCAATAACTCCTGTCCAGCACCAGCTGTGGCCGCACCTACCACAGTAACCTTTCTGATCTTACCTCTCCAACCAACTTGCAGCGGTTCCCAGCCACATTTTCCTTCCCTTGGAATCTACTCTGTTACCCCAACAAGCCGCGGTTTCTGACCTAGTCATTTTTTCCTCTTGATTTCTGTCAGGATATCAGAAACTTGAGATTATTCTTTCACCCATACTGCTCTCTTTCTGTCCCTCAAGATTACTCCTATCATTTTCCTTTCAGAAATTTAGAACAGCATAGCATACTATGGTATGCAATGCTGGCCTAAATTTAACAATTCCAAGCTTTTTCGTCAGCCTTCACAAGTTTTTGCCCCATAGGTGACTACTGGCAGAATGCAAACTGTAACGCAGCTTTCTCTTGAAGGACACTGGCAACCTGTTCACTCACACGATGACCGACGGACTGGATCACGCCACCCACTCGCACAGTCTAAACCTGTCAGCGGCAGCAGCTGTTCCGTCCAGGGGGGAACGCTAATGCTATTGCGTATACTCTGCTGCATCAATCGCACTGATCATCTATAACTTTTTAAAATTTATTCATTCAGTGAATCGCTAGAGGCTCTCTTCTAAGGACATTGCAAGGGTGGGAGGCAGTGACATTCACAGCAACATGGGATATTAACAATAACCTCATAAACAAAATTCCTCCAAAAAGAGGAATGTATGGAAAATATAAGTTTGGACGACAATGTGCCATTGATGACGCCTAAAAATTGCTCGCTCAAGCAAGAACCCCCTTATATTAGGCAACCAAGGATTTCATTTTTTGTCCTGCTAACAGTTTTCGTTTTCTGCGTGCATATATCCGAAAAAAAAAAAAGAAGAAAAAGCCTCCTCAGTCTCTCTTGCAAGCCTGACATGTTGCTGCTTCATACCTGTCAAGACACAGCCCCAAATCCAAACATCACTCCTAGAAGCGTTGACAACACAACTGCCACTGTGTAGGGCAAGCACTTTCTAAATGTTTAGAAGCACAACATAAAAAAAAGTAAGTGCCCCAATACTGGTTTGTTCAGTATTTGCTTATACAGTAAAAGCTCTTTAATTCGAACTGCTGGCTCGGTCCCGGTCAACACCTAATCAAGTCCATGGCGTCGTACGCTCATCGATTCGAACGCTATGGGTCTAACACCGGTTAATTCGAACGGGCTCCCGAAGAAAGGCCGTGCCCACATATGACCGACGCGGCAAGAGATCGAAATAGCCCTACTCAAAACCTAAATTCTATGCTGCAGAGCCGCTAGCGGACCGCGCACCTCTGACAATGGCGCGTAATGGCAGATGTGATGATGACTGCTTAGTTTCAGTTTCACATTTATGATCTTCGCACCAGCCCCCACTGACTGCGGCTCGACCAGCCAGCTTCAGCCAGCCAGCATCAGCCAGCCAACAGACCTTTCGGACATTGATTGGTACGTCTCTGATGTTTTCGTCCAACCCCCTTGTTTTCTTCGTCCCGCTTCGCTTCAGCACCACTGAGCGTTACCTTCGCTTCCGTCCACGTGGTTTCGTTCTTCCAGTCCACCAAAACTGCACGCTCAACACGTCCTGATCGCAGTGCATGCGGTGAATCCTCACATGCAATGATGCCACTTGTGAGGGGTGTGATGCATTAGCAGTGGAGCTTCACCACGTCTCACCATGAAAGATGCCGTGGAGGCCTTTATGATTTTAGGGCAATTCTGCTTTGACGCTCCCAACTGTATGCCCACAATAAAGCATTGATGGAAACGCGAGAAATAGTGACTGCTGCGGCGTTCTTATCTCAAAAGCAGGCACCCTTTGCAGAGTCTTTCCTATCACTATGTGATTCACTTCTCTTTTTTTTCTTTTTGTTGCTCCAGTGTGTGTGCGTCGGCCATAACGTTTCGCAAAATGTTAGATGCTGTGTTTAGTAACTTTCGAAGGCGGGATTTTTCTTGATTTTTTTTTTTGCGGGGTTTGCTACATGTGCATTTTTCAAATACCAGTTCCTAGCCTTTTTTTTTCCTTTCTCTTATTAACTTGTACCTGCCTTCTTAACTTGTTTACTTCTTTTTCAGCCATTTGTATCCTGTGTTGTAATTTGTTGTTTTCTTTAATGAATCCCCCTTTATGTAATGCCCGCATTGGGCCTTTAGGGTATTGAAATAAAAAAAAAATAATAATTTACCGCGATGCAAGCAGTTGACAGTTTTTTCAGGGTCATTTGATAATTCAAACTTTTGGATAATTCAAGCATTTCTTCTGGTCCTCTAAAGTTCGAATGAAGGAGCTTTTACTGTAGTTGCCTGGCTTTACATATGTCATAAAATGTTGAACTTCTTGTTTTCAAGCACTTGTAAAAATGTGCCTCAACACTATATACCATTTTCGCAGCGAGGAGGAAATCCTCCTCTCTGATATGCGCAGGTAGATGGCGGGCCAAGGCATGGTACGCAGAATACATATGTGCTACGTAGCTTTTTGCATGACAAAGTAGTCGGAAAGCATTTTGTATTTCAATATTGCCATGAATCGAGACTCAAGGCCATCAGGCTAGCCCTACATTTCTGTTGGCTGCAGTAACAACTACCGGAAGCGTAAAAAAAATAGCCATGTGAACTGCATAGACAGTAGTGCCACATGTATGGGTGCAGCTGTTTTATATGCACCTCTTTCCACCGGATGAAGAGAAGCAGACTCTCTGGATTGCAAGCAACAACAGAAGGGATTTGGTCCCATCAGCCACGTCTCGTGTGTGCTCTGAACACTCTGTTGGCGGAGAATGGATGGTCACAAATCCAGTACCCATGCTTAAGCAGGGCTATGAGCGGAAAATACTTGTGCATGTGGCCACGGTGTAAGAAATGTTTCAGGTGTAGTAATAGCGCCTTCGCGGCCGCGGAAATCTTTTACCAACTTCGACGCTTCACCGTGAGATGGCGCTACTGTACAGGAGGCTTTCCAATGTGCGCCGTGACGCGTGCCACGGTGTAAGAAATATTGACGCGTGCTATCAACAATTCTAGCGTTGTCGGTGATGCGTCACCTGTGCGAAATGAACTTATTTTATTTTAATGATACTTTTCAGCGAGGCTGGTCAGCTAGACTTCCAGGTTATGACCTGATGTTACTTTAAAGATGCGATGGCATCTGAAACTGCGATAATTTTTGGTGTGTGGTCTGCTTTTCCTCAGGCAACGAATGCCTAACATGGCCTGTTACTGTGTAGATAAAAAAGCCCAATCAAGCTGCAACAATTATATCACAGCTAGCCATGTCTACCAACATCCGCTATTTCGATCGCCACTTTTGCTTTCCTTGTGTGTGTGTAGAACAGCTAGACACTGATGTACATAGCTTGGTAACAGGTCATCATTCTTACAGAATTTAGAACCAGAGGTATTGGATGTAATACTGCCGCCCACAAAAGTACTGACAAGTAGCATGTGTGTATATTTTTTCTATAGCGCACAAACGGCTTTTCACTACAGGTAGGTGTTTGTAGAGCTCGGGTTAAAAAGAGGGAAGCAGCTGCAAGAATTTAAAAGGCATATAGAACGCACTTCAATTTATTCTCTGAAAACACAAGCAATGAAACGCACCAATTCATTACGCAGTTATGACAACAAACAGGCCCTGCGGGCGGTACTTCACTCTGTGACAATGCAACGAAAAGAGAATACTTCAAAATTTCAATGAGGATAAAACAGTTTTAAACTAGCTTCGATAGCTTGCGCAGCTTTCGTGTTTTGTTTTCAGCATTATTTTTCAGCTGCTTGCAATACTGACGCATGCGTAGTGCTACGTAATAATGCACGACTTGTGCCATTATGTCGACTTTATGCTCACTGCATGGAAATTACATCTTATGATTGTCTAGAATGTAGTAGACAGTTATGTCGTAGACATTCTTATCAGAAGCATGTTTCTGAAACTGTTTCTCTATTTCATTTAAGAGAGAAAATATGGCAACATTTGCATGTAGCAGCCCGCCTCGTGTTTTCTGCAAAGCTAAGGCTGCTTCAGGCCTGGTCACGTTTGCAGAAGCCGTTAGCCCAGTTTTGCACGCTGAGCAATCGGTGCATTTCAGCAGTTTCCTGTATAGAAACCCGGTCACATAATAAATTATACAATCGGTTACACTACCTGAGTCGGGTTCGTTGTGAATAAAGTCCTCACATTCATTCTCTTTCTACAAGACCATCAAGTTTGGGCTTCAGCTCATTGATACGTGGCTCGTAAGGTTCTTTGAAGGCTAGAATCATGCCGGACAGGCTTATCAGACGCGAGTCTTCATTGTCATGTACCGTCTTTGTGAAAAGTAACTAGGCTTCATGGTTTGCTTCTAGCTTGTATAGTTGAGCCCTTGTGGCTTTCCTAAAGACCAAAAGTTGTTGGAAGGTAAGAAGACCCCCAGTCCTTCTCTTTAACTGCCATTTGAGCTTCAGGGAAGCTGTAAGGGTTCCACTGTACGAGCTAGAAGCAAACCATGCAGCCTGGTTAATTTTGACAAAGACAGTACCTGGCAGTTACCATACCTTGGAGGTTTCAACAAGCTGTACACAGAAAGCATACTGTACCGCTGCAAGAAAGTTGATAGACACGGGTGCTCATTTTGCCCAACTGCTTGGCGGATAATACCAAATAATTTTTCAAGCACATCTTGGTTAAACTTCGCAGTTAAAACATACTTGAAATTGCATTTCTCCAACAGGCACTTGGAAAGTTGCATGCTTGAGAGAATAGTCACTCTTAAGCCCTCGGCAGTTGAGTTTTACAGAAAATCTCTGTGGTCAATACGTCCTGCCTTCACTTTTTTTTTCCATTCATTGAGTCAATTCAGAAAAGATTCCAGAACAACAAAATCTTGACTGTGCAGTTTTAACCCTTCCTTTGGATGTTTCCGATTCAATGCATCGAACAAATTGTTCATTTTCACAATAAAATCAACAGTGCCTTTGAAATTATCTAGACCTGGCGTACCTCTTTTGGAACAGAACTCTAGCCCATTGGCAACACTGAGGCTGAACAGCTGTGTTGCCAGTTTCACCCGCATCTTTTCAGTATTTGTTGGGTTTAGATGTGAGTATGAGAGTTTAGGACAAACCCTCAATTTGCCTTCATGCTTAGTGTCTGCAACGTATAGCTTGTCATAGTGTGACCAGAAAACACGGGTACTGTTAACACAAAGCACTTTTTCCCCATTTGTATAGCCTTCAAAGAGACGACTTGACTACACGCATGAAGAAGATAATCCTTGGCAACCAAAACACCACCCCACAAGTGAAATCATCACGAACAAAGCAAGACACAAATGTGAAAAGGAAGCGCAAAAGCAGCAGGCTACGAGCACAGCGTAAGGTGCCAAGCCCCCTCGGCCCTAATGCCATCTGGTGGCGTGGGAGGGAAATGGGTACTGATTTTCCTCTCTGGCCACCGTGTGGACGGCGCGGTGAGCTGTAGCACCTGAAATATTTCTTACACCGTGCATGTGGCTATGCGAAACAGAGTGATTTTCTGGAAATCTCGAATCCATATTAAGCTCGCTGGAAAATAGGCATGCAAGAAGGCAACTTTCGCTCAGGCCAAAATTGGCAAGAGACACGCACTTATGTCTCGACGTCTATACGTTTTGTGCATGCCTCCGCATCGTGTTCTTCATAACGTTTTCCATGAAAGATTTCAGTGCATCCTTTTGTCACTTTAAAATTGTGCCGCCATATTCAGTTCACATAAATATTGGCCTAGAGCTCATTGCCCACCATTGCTGCTTGTTTGTTTCAAAGAACAGAGTTGTATTCTATACTTTAAGCCCAGATCTAGAGTACCATGACTGCTTGTGCCTTATTTTCCGCTATGCCATTATTCGGCACGACTGTTTACTTGTGGCTGCAAGATTTATATCCGGAGAATGATGCCACAGGTGAGATGTAACTTGTCACTTATCCGTGTTGGCATTCACGAAACAAACTCATCGCCGTAGCAACTCCTATAGCAAACTAAGTGTATGACCACTCAGCCCGCTCGACAAATATGTATGACTGACGTCGCACTTATAACAATCATCAAGAAACGACTAAGTCTGCTAGTTTTCAACAGTCCTAGAACTTAATCATCATCACCAACCTGACTACGCCCATGGCAGGACAAAGGCCTCTCCCATATCCATCTAATCAACCCTGTCCTGTCTCAGCTGTGACAACCTTATTGCTGAAAACTTCCTAATCTCACCCGCCCACTTGACCCTATAACGCCCCTTTACCTTCCCTCTCTTGGAATCCATTCAGTTACCTTAAGGGACCATCAGTTATCGCCCATTCGCACTACATGCCTTGCCCACACCCATTTCTTTCTGACTTCTAGTATATGTCATTAACTCATATTTGTTCCTTTACCCACTCTGTTCCCAATCAGTCTCTTAGGAATACACCTATCATTTTCTTTTCCGTAGCTTAGCTCAATTTTAGTTCAACCCTTTCAGAACTCTTTTTGTTAGCCTCCATATTTCTGCCCCATAAGTTACTGCCGCTAAGATACAGCTGTTATATACTTTCTCCTCTTGAGCCTTGAGGGATACTCCTAAACTGCCATTCATAATCTGAGAGTACCTGCCAAATGCACTCCACCCCATTCTTATTCTCCTATCTATTTCACTCTCGTAGTCCGGATGAGCGGTCACTATTTGCCATAAGTAGATGTACTCCCTCACCACTTCCAAGCTTCGCTGCTTATTGTTACCTTGGCGGCGCTCATCTACTGAACCAAAGCACCCGGATTCGAACCTAACTGCCGCGGCCGCGTTTCGACGGAGGCGAAACGCAAAAGGCGCCCATGTGCTGTGCGATGTCAGTGCACATTAAAAATCCCCCCCCAGGTGGTAGAAATTATTGCGCAGACCCCCACTACAGCACATCTTTCTTCTTTTATTCCTTCCTTTATCTCTTCCCTCACAGTGCGGTTCAGACGTCCACTGAGATAAGCGAGACACTTACTGTGGCACTTCTTTTCCTCAAAACCAATTTTAATTTTTTTCATTTTCTACCCAACTCAGTCTGATATCATGGTAAGTAGCTTTGCTATTGCTCTGCATCGCTTACTTAACTGCCATTGCAACCACTGGTACACCACCGCTACTTTTCACCACATGGATTACATGCAACTCGCAGCTTCCTTGATAAAACAGTCTGTACTCTCTTCTATATTTCCCCAACATCAAACGGTATTCAAACAGGACAGAAATTGTCAGTTCGTAAAAACTACCCAGTTACCGACTATGAAAAATGAAACAAATGAACACAGGTACAGACAAAGCCGGCAGAATTCCCTGATTCTTACATCACACTCTTCTATGCCTCGCGCTTGCAGTTTTCAGTTCTTAGCATTATATGCTAACCACAACTGCTAAGACTGCAAGCAGTAGTATTGTAAAGTATGTGGCACTCCTGCTCTGCCGAAAAATGTAAGACTTACCTTGAGGGGGAAGAATATGGGAAACCAGCTGAACATGTCAGGTGAATGAGTATCTGGGCAAATACCTGGAAGGGTAGGAAAGAACAAGCCTCAATTTTAGGGATGTGCGAATAGTGTTTTTTAGATTCAAAGTGAATTTGAAGCGAATACCAATTTTCTCTGAATAATTTTGAAGCAATTATTTTTAATACTTCTGGCACACAAAAAAAAAAGTGGCAGTGTTTTGACCTAGCTAAAGTGAGTAGACGTGAGAGAGCATGTGTTCATTCTTCGCCTCTTTTTCTTCTTCTCCTCCCATTGGCTAGAGCTGGCTCAGAGGTGCATGAGCTTCCTCCTTTGGCTTCACCTTTGCGACGCTCCTCCGAACTAACCTGAGCTTCCCCGACAAGATAAGACGAGATGCTTGCTTGGGGTTGGTACATCTGGAGTAGTGCTTTCGCACGAAAAGGTTTCGCACAATAGGCACTTCCATAATAATGTATTTTTCAAACACGCAAAACCATTACATGAAAAAAAAAATGCATAGAAGCTTTGTCACACTCATTGAAGCTGTGTCGACTTTCTGCAAAAATGGTCATCGAAAATTGGGGGAGCCGACCTGCATGTGGTGCTGAAGTATCTGCAGGGTGCGAGACCTATATGTGGGGCCTCCGACTGCTGCTCTTGTGACTGCGTCGGTGCACGGCTGTTGGTGTGCACCGACGAAAAGAACGCTAAAGGGAAACAAAAAGCTACGCTAACTTGATAGCTCACCCTTTGAGAACTCAACAGGTGTACTTTGCAAACAAATAGATGGCTCTGTTACTAAGGAAATCATAAATTTAGTCTAATTTCTTTCCACACTTACTACCCACACTTGAGGCAAATCAAAGGTGCCCGACAGCAGAAAGGCAATCTAAAACAACACTGCAGTGGCAAAACAAACAAGAAGGCCCCGACACCAGCAACTACAGTGTGCTCTTCACAAGGACATTAAAATAAAGCTCTAGGTAAACAAGCTGGCTTACTCTTCACTGACACGAGCCCTTCAAAGCGCAAGATACTCCTGAGAAACACCTTGCTTCGAAAGCTGTATACAAAGGCATCCCACAGGCAGCAAAATGCACAGCCAGCAGGCCCTTGTACCTCGCCTTCGCATTACATGCCTCTCCGTTTCTTAACGTTAGACCTATCATTTTTCTTTCTATACCTCACTGCATTGTCTCCAACTTAAGCTGAACCCTTTTCGTTAGCCTCCACGTTTTCTGCTCCATAGGCGAGTACTGGTAAGACACAGCTATTATATACTTTTCTCTCGAGGAATATCGTATTGGTAAACTGCCATTCATGATCTGAGAGAACCTGCCAAATGTGCTCCAACCCAATGCTTATTCTTCTAGTTATTTCACTCTCGTGATCTGGATCTGTAGTCACTACCTGCCCTAAGTATTTTACCACTTCCAGAACCTCACACCAATTGTGAACTGCAGTTCCCTTCCAAGACTGCTGAACGTTCCTTTGGTTTTCTGCATATAAATTTTAGACCCACAATGCTGCTCTGCCTGTCTAACTCACTGATCATGTTTTGCAGTTCATCTCCCATGTGACTCAGCAAGACAAAGTCGTCAGCGAATCGCAGATTACTAAGGTATTCTCCATTAACTCTAATCTCAGACTGTTCCCTATCCAGGCCTCTGAATACCTTCTGTAAACAGGTGATGAATAGCATTGGAGAGATCATGTCTCCCTGCCTGACACTGGAATTTTATTGCAGATTTTATGGAGGACTATGGTATCTGTGCCCCCGCTATAGATATCTTCCAGTATTTTTACACAAGGCTCTTCGACAGCCCGATTCCACAATCCAGAGTTTTCCTTCCTCCATACTGCATGTCGTGTAGTCAAGAGAACCACATCAGCCTCTTCTGCACCATAAAACACGAGCTGAGTCTTTATTTGCTGCATCAAAAAAATGTGCACTGTGGGAAAGCCAACTTAGTCTTTAAATGAACTTTTTTCATGTTCAATACCTTGAACCACAATGTTGACTCAGAAATTCTAATTTCACAATATAACCTTGCACCTTAAAGCCAATGCAGTGGGGGCTTAGGTCAGTGCATAGACGGCGGCAAAACCACCGCACCGAAACACAGTCCCTGGCCTGTCAGGATCAGCAGGCTCCCGCTCCGAGTGATCACAGTGTGGCTAGACTTATGCCCTTCTTCTTCTCACCAAAAACAAAAAGTTGGTAACTTAATTCTAGCTAATTAATCATCTTTTACTTACACTTTGTCACATACATGCTTGCCTGCCATGCATACCATGTCAAAAAACTGCACTAACATATCTTTCCCATTTTCCGGAAGAAAAAAAAAAAACACTACGTATCACAAAAGACAAAATACTTACTCAGAGTGACATCTTTGTACAGTACTGTGTCAAAGTAGCCTGCAAATCCATGCAAGATGTAGTTGTTATGGACTTTGAAGCGCAAAGACTTGTAGCGACTGTTGTCACGTGTCTTGTCTGGAAATAAATTAAACAGATTTCTAATCAGCTTTCTACTTCTCATCACAGCCTTAGCAGACATGCAAGGTTTTTCCATTCAAATACAGGGTGATTCAAAATTATTTAGTTATACCTTGCAATGCTCTAATGAGTGCAACACACTAAAAAAAATATGGTATGCCATGGCATGTGGCGTTCGTCCCAAAGCTGCACACAGACTATGAGAGACTGTGCAGTGGAGGGCTCCTGATGAAGTTTGGCCACCTGTGATTTTTTTTTAATGTGCACCGACACCAGACAGTACACGGGCATTCTTGCATTTTGCCTGCGTCGAATTGCTGTCGCTGTGGCCAGGCTTTCATCCTGCAACCTTGGCCTCGGCAACTCAACACCACAGCCACTAAGCCACCACGGCAGCTGGTAGCATAAATATTCCATTGTAAGAAACACTTCGAACCCATTAACTCCCGCCTCAAAGCCATGTCTATGTGACACAGCTTTCAAAGCGTGCCATATTAATGAAAATAGCAGCAATAAAACAAACGAGTCCGTGCGTGATTGTAAGGAGATAGCGCCATCCAGCGGCGTTCGTGAGGAGAAGAAGACGAAGCACGAGGAGCGTGTGCGGAGGGGAACGCGGGGCAGGTCGAACAGGATTACGTGGCAGAGAAGAGAAGAGCGCGGTGGGCGACGGACGTGGACGAGTTCTGCTGGCTCCCCGAGTTCCGGGCTTGGGCCTTAGCCGCAGACGTCCGGGCCACCAGACCTGGACATCCATCGTCGAGAGCCTCAACCACCAGGCCCAGGCGCCACTCTTCTCCGTCCATCCGTCAGCTGCTCCACACAGGCCGCTTCTGGCGCCTACGTGACCTTTTTCCGGGATACCAGACCTGGGAACCGTGCCGGGAGCCCACGAACGCTGACGCTGCGGTAGCGTTTCATCGACGTTGGAACGCCAAGAGACTCCTTGACTGCCCGACACCCAGCCAGTCCTCCCCGCTCGTTGCTCGAATAAGACAAGTAGTGTGAACTTTCCTCTTTGACTCTTTTTCCTGCATTTATCATAAGCACTTTGTTCTGTTCCCCCGTGTGTTTTTCCCGTGTATTGTTGCGTTGTTCTCTTGTTCCTTTCCTTTCTTCTCGCTCATATTGTAATTGGTTTCCTTTCCGTTAAAAGCCGCCTCGTTTATTGTTTGTACTTTGGTGTTTGTTGAAAATAAGACCTGCAATCTCACAGAGCCCTCACAAATTTGGCGTCCACTACGACAGGACGAGGTCGGTTATTATTTCTTTGCCTGTTGTGTTAATTTAGGCACAGTATGAGCGCGTCAGATTTGGTTACTTTAGGCGAGCGCATGGGCTTGTGCGGCGCGGAGTTACGAGCGTGGGTGGAGGACGAGCTTCGTAAGGCACGGGAAGAGAGAGCCGCTGAGCGTGAAGCTGCGAAGCAGAAATTGGAGTTAGAGCGAGAAGCTACGAAGCAGAAATTGGAGTTAGAGGCACGGAATTTAGAGACGGAGCGTGAAGCTGCGAAGCAGAAATTGGAATTAGAGGCACGGAATTTAGAGACGGAGAAACAGAAATTGGAGTTAGAGGCGCGGAACTTGCAGCTACAAATAAGGCTCATGGAGGGTGGCGCAAATCCTCCAAGTGACCGTGGAGAGCGTAGCGTCTCATCGACCAGCTCCATTAACCCGCACAGCCTCATACCACAGTTTAATGAAGCGCGGGATGACCTCGATGCCTACTTAAAGAGATTTGAGCATGTGGCCACGGGGCAGGGTTGGCCAAAAGAAAAGTGGGCAACGGCGTTGAGCTTGTGCCTTGGCGGCGAAGCACTTAGGGTCTTCGGTCGGCTCTCGCCTGAGGATTCCGTGGATTATGATAAAGCGAAGCTTGCCTTGCTTCAGAGGTTTAGGTTCACCGCGGAAGGGTACCGAGAGAAGTTTCGACAGAGCAAGCCCCAGGATGGAGAAATGGCCTCGCAATATGCTGCCAGGTTATTTAGCTTCTTTGACCGTTGGGTCGAGATGCGGGGAGAAGGCCGCACTTTTGAGGTGGTTCGCGAGATGGTCGTGAGCGAGCAATTGCTGAACAACTGTCATTCTCGTTTAGCCCTTTTCTTACGTGAGCGGGAGGGCAAGACAGTTGCCAAGCTGGCGGAGGCTGCCGATCATTTTCTTGAAGCACAGCGGCAAAATAACTTGTTGTTCTTCAAAGAACAGGGGGAGCATACGATGAATAAAGCCAAGGACGAGGTTTTAGGTTCACAATCTCGCCTGCGGTGTTTTCTTTGCGAGAAGATTGGGCACAAGGCGGCGGATTGTCGGACGAAGCCGAAGCAATCGTATTGCACCTGGTGCCGCGAGGTAGGACATGATGCCCAGTCGTGCAAAGCTAAGAGGCCAGGAGACCGTGAGGAGTCCTCCTGTTGCATGACACCTCGATATTCACATCCCGATAGCACTGCAGTGGTAACGCGCGTAGAGGGCCAGTTGGGGGAGATGGTCTGTCCTTCCAACCCGGTGGAAACTGCTATGCCCGTGGCGCACGGTGAGGTGTTCGGCCGGCCTGGTTCGGTTTTACGGGATACGGGCAGCACCGGCATTGTTGTGCGTGAGTCCCTTGTACCGGCAGCGGCGCTTACAGGGAAACAGGCTACATTATTCTTGGCCAATGGGACTCGTGTAGAAGTTCCGGAAGCGGAGGTGGTGATTTCTTCTCCATACTTCTCGGGTAAGGCCATCGCGCGCTGCTTGTCTACACCCTTGTACGACATTATAATAGGCAATGTCCCCGGGGCCAAACCTCCATTCCCGGTTGACCCGCCAGTTCTCACTGATCAGGCAGTTTCCCTTGCCATGACGGGTGCGGTCGATGTTCCTTCCCTTATGGTGACAGCAAAGGTTTCAGAGAGTAGTAAAAGCCCCACTCTGAACACACTCCACTTGTCACGGCCGGAGTTTCGCCTCAAACAGGAAGAAGACCCGACCTTAGAGGTGTGTCGCAGGAAGTTGGGGCAAATATTTCATGGCAAGGGACAGACCGCCCACTCCTTTGATACAGATGACGGTGTTCTTTTCCGGTCGTACCAAGTGTGTCCCGGCCAGGTCGTTGAGCAAGCGGTGGTACCGAAGGGCTTACGCACGCAAGTTCTTAAGTTGGCACATAAGAGTGCATTATCCGGCCATCATGGAATACGGCAAACAAGAGCTAGGGTGCTCAGTGAGTTTTACTGGCCCGGTGTACAGGCTGACATTAAGAGTTATGTCAGATCGTGTGACATGTGTCAGCAGACTGTGTCGAAGGCAAGGGAGAACAGAGTGAATAACATCATAGGACGGGAACATGTAAAATCATGGTGGAAACCGAGGTCGGTTTGGAGAAAACGGTTTCACAAAGGAAAACGGAAGTACTAGCCGGAAAAGTTCTCGCGACGGTGAAGTGGTTCGATGTGAACAATGGAATACGGAAGAATGTAGCCCACACCTGTTCTTGTTGGAATTGTTTTTGTTTGTTCATGTTTGTTTTTGAGTGTCGGCTATCTACTTTTTATGCTTTCCGTGTTTCTTCGCCCTCTATGGACGCTTTACGTTGACTTTCCATGTGCTCTCTGTGCTGTGTGTGCGAAGGTCTGTGAACGCTTCGAACATTGACGACCGTCGTATTGTGTGTGGTGTGTAGTGTGCGCGCTGTGGTGCGGTGTTCTGTGTTGCGATCGTCGAACGCGTCTGGTGTCGCTCTCCTGAAGTTGAGTTCTTTCCCTTGGAAAAAACTTCCGAAGAGGGGGCCTTCTGTAAGGAGATAGCGCCATCCAGCGGCGTTCGTGAGGAGAAGAAGACGAAGCACGAGGAGCGCGTGCGGAGGGGAACGCGGGGCAGGTCGAACAGGATTACGTGGCAGAGAAGAGAAGAGCGCGGTGGGCGACGGACGTGGACGAGTTCTGCTGGCTCCCCGAGTTCCGGGCTTGGGCCTTAGCCGCAGACGTCCGGGCCACCAGACCTGGACATCCATCGTCGAGAGCCTCAACCACCAGGCCCAGGCGCCACTCTTCTCCGTCCATCCGTCAGCTGCTCCACACAGGCCGCTTCTGGCGCCTACGTGACCTTTTTCCGGGATACCAGACCTGGGAACCGTGCCGGGAGCCCACGAACGCTGCGGTAGCGTTTCATCGACGTTGGAACGCCAAGAGACTCCTTGACTGCCCGACACCCAGCCAGTCCTCCCCGCTCGTTGCTCGAATAAGACAAGTAGTGTGAACTTTCCTCTTTGACTCTTTTTCCTGCATTTATCATAAGCACTTTGTTCTGTTCCCCCGTGTGTTTTTCCCGTGTATTGTTGCGTTGTTCTCTTGTTCCTTTCCTTTCTTCTCGCTCATATTGTAATTGGTTTCCTTTCCGTTAAAAGCCGCCTCGTTTATTGTTTGTACTTTGGTGTTTGTTGAAAATAAGACCTGCAATCTCACAGAGCCCTCACAGTGATCCAGTTTCATCAATGTGAATATGGCCACGACACATCTGCACTGTAGAATGAAAGCACAGGGTGCTCAGAGTGTCGGCGGTCAGTACGAGCAGCCCAAAAAAAGTACAGGATGCTTATGTGAACAAAGCAGCGCAAGTGAGTGAAGTCTTAGAGAATAGCGTTACAGTAATCATTAAGTGCTTTCAATGCAAGCCATGTGTGTCAGTGGTGGTGCTGGTGCTAGAGTTAAACTAGTGCACCTATAGACTACAGCTGGGTGCATTTTGCGACAACTCTTGAACATGAGGTCAAGCAAGTCTTCATTGTTCCATTCATTAAAAGGTCCCCGTCCTTTAACAAATGGCAGAAAATTTTTAACGACAGCTGTCACAATCGAGTGACTTCACTACATTCCTCTCTGCTGCGCCCTCTCCAAGGCACAAACAAGGTGACCAGCCTCCGCAGGCAAAATGTCCTTTCCTCCTCCACATTTAAGGGGAGGCACGAAGTGGGTCGGATGCTGATGTCACAGCCATACCCATTTTTTCTTCCTTTTTGCTACCTCCCACATTGCTGGCAGCCCTTCCAGTGGCACTCACACAGGTTGCCACCCCATGGGGGCATGATCACGTGACCAGCCTGTGCACATAGCCTGTGCCTTGTGCCTCGTTTTAACCTTCCCAAAACATACGCTAGCTGTTTAGGTGAAGCTTCCCAGGCAACGCGTGTTCGTTGTTGTCATCGTAATCATAAGTGCAAAACTAAATGAATTAATTAACCATCCACTAGACGCATAGTTGCATTATCATAAATCGCATTGGCATTTAAGCAACATCATTTCATCATGGTTTCGTTTTATTGCAGTAGCATCTTTGTCTGCAACCATTACAGTCGAGCCCACTTATAACAGCCGCAGATATAACGAACGCTCGCTTAGTACGAACAAGGGCGGTGCTACCGTCAAAATATATATTGGGGCAATGGCACAGTGTCTCACATAGAACGAACTGTTGTGGCCTCAACACTCGGTTAGAGCGAACGCGAAGCTGTCGGGCCCCCGTAGTTGACCGAGCCGGCGGTGTTTGGCGCGGTTTCGCTTGACTTCGAACCCGCGGCATGAGAATTTCGCGCACTTTGTGTTCCCCTGACACGACGCGGCAGTGGCATGGACGGCAGTGACCGGCGGCTCCCTTTTGTCATCGGCAAGTCACGTAAGCCGCGATGCTTTGGAAGCTACGTGCCCGTACGCTACAGGAACAATACAAAAGCCTGGATGAGTCGTGACTTATTTGCCGAGTGGCTTGTCGAGTTCGACCGCGACATGGCACGAAAAAAACAGGAAGGTCCTGCTCGTGCTGGATAACTGTGCGGCGCACCATGTGCAGCCTTCCTTGAGTGCGGTGACAGTGCTCTTCTTGCTTCCCAATGCAACCTGCAAAATTCAGCCGCTGGATATGGGCATCATTCATGCGTTCAAGGTGTGCTACCGGCGGCGCGTCATCCAACGCTTGTTGATCGCGATTGATGCTGCCATGCCAGTTCGCATCTGCTTGCTTGAAGCCGTGGAGATGTTCAAAGCTGCGTGGATGGAACTCACCGCGGAGTGCATAGCAAATTGCTTCCGCAAGGCGGGTTTTATGGGCCCAGGCACTGAGGACGCCATAGATGACCCACCGGAAGGCCGGTCACACGAGGACTTCTGGCAACGCGTCGTTGACACGCAGCTGGCCGGACCTGACGTCGCCTGGGACGATTTCGTTTCTGCTGATGACGACGCCGACATTGCGGAGCCATGCACTGACGAAGCTATTGTGCGTGAAGTGCGAGCCCTTCCTGACTGCCCAGAGACCGACGAGGGCGATGACGAGGATGCTGCTCTACCGCCGGTTGCTGTGAACCCTTCAACCGCGATCGGTTACATCGCGTCGCTTAAGGAACTGGTGTGCAGCAGAGGCCTTGGCGATGAACATATTACGGCGCTGGAAAAATTAGAAACGGCACTGATGCGATCAGCTTTGAAGAAGCATACATGCATCACTGACTTTTTTCAAAAATAAAGTAAACTTTCGTCTCGCTTGCTCTTTTTGCCCGTATTATAGGTGGTCCACTTACTACGAACTTTGGATACAACGAACAAATGCCGCGTGACGATCAAGTTCGTTATAAGTGGGCTCAACTGTATTGCATGCAACTGATCATAACAGCAGCATAGTAACACACAAGACTGTGTGCACCAGCAAGCATGAAATGAATTGTGGTAGTAAAAAAAAGGGGGGGGGGGGGGAAGACAACAGTGTCTGACAGAAATGCAGAAGGGACAGAAAGCAAAGCTAAAACACTTTCTTTTCAATGATGGAAAAGTAATACTAGAAAATGAGCATGGGTGCAGACAGCCAGATGCCGTAGACATGCTAGATATCACCCGTCAATCAAGATAATAAGCCTTATTTGGTCGTTCATGCTTTACAGTCTGCTGTGCAGCAAGCATGCCTGTTTCATTACTAGAGATCGGCCACATTGACAGGGAGTGTGTGTGAGCGTTGGCTAAAATTATTATCGCCTCTCGCAGTGCACATGCCATTAATATTTTATGGTTTATTAGGGTTTAACACCCCAAAGCGACTCAGGCTATGAGGGACGTAGTATAGTGGAGGGCTCCGAAAATTTCGACCACCTGGGTTTCTTTAACGTGCACTGACATCGCACAGTGCACGGGCCTCTAGAATTTCGCCTCCATCGAAATTTGAATGCTGCGGCCAGGATTGAACCCACGTCTTGGCTTTATTTTGCAGAGACACCCAACCTAAACATAGTACCTGTTTTTTTTTTTAAATTCCCTAACCTGGTAACGGGCCTAGTCAGGTAAAATCTCATTAAGAGACTTGACTATACTATTTAAATGCAGTACTTAGAGAGCGTCATTTCACCATTTCACTTTTTCAAGCACTGGCGGGGACCCTGGCTGTTGGAAAACAATGACAGAGACCAATAATACATGCTAGTTAGCCTGCTTCGAAAGGCCAAGTCAGGAATCAAAACATATATGTTGATGTATAAATCATGCAATGCAATGCATGTAATACTAACCTTTGTTTGGGTGCTCAAAAGTAAACAAGCGCTGATGCGCTGCCAGCTCAGTTACATTTAGTAGACGCACCACATACGGCACTTCATAGGCACTCTGGAAATAAAATCCACAGAGAAGGTCACTGTCAATCTCTCAATGCAGACATGCAAGCTGCAAGACCAAATATAAATGAAACATGTCAGAAGCCCTTGCCAAAGTGTTTAAAAATTAAGATAAAAAATGATCTTTTTCAGGACTGATGCCAGCCACGGTGAACAGAATAAAATGGGTCGGACACATTATTTAGCAAGCTTAGCCCCAGTATAATGCCTCAAATAATGCAGTTAGGCAGTTCACTGCACTGTAAATTCACTGCCTCCCATCAATGCACGCAAGGTGAGTTTTAATGCGACAGCATTAGACTCATCAGGAAAAAAACGTGGCATCAGTTGTAAAATTCACTCATTGGTTGGATGGAAGTGACATCAGCAGACTGGATGAGTTCCCATCAGCTGGAGGGAAGCAACGCCACAGACCGGAAGTGAGACAAGTTGCGGTAAAGGCATAAACAGCTTCCAATTCTACTGCACTGCCAACGCAATGTAATTAGGTGTCCCTGTGAATATTTTAGACTGTGAAACATGCAGTTACCCTAGGTGCTGTAGTAAAAGGGAAGTTGGCACTCTCAGGGCATAAAGCTGAAACTTGGCTGGACTTGGCGGTCCACTCATCAGCAGATGCATATCACGACAACGCTTCCCACACGCCTCGCTAAGACAATAAGACGTTGCCCACAATAACCCACCTAGATTGGGTCTCTTCAATTATCTACCCATAACTGCCTGCTTTTCTTTTCTTCACATTCTTGGGTTGCTCAACCTGCAACCTCCATTCTAGTGGCTGCAAGAATGCATTTGTTTACAGGGGTTGGGTGGCCTCTGACTTCCTACAGGATACCAATCTTGACAGGACAATATCAGGCCAACAGTGCTCTGGCAGCTAGCAGACGAGAGGTGGCATGGACTATTTAGCTGGACTAGGAGGTGCTTTGAGCGCAGTTTCGTTCTCCCTCTAGCGCAATGCAGTCACATGTTTTTGCTTTTTTACAGTTTATACCGTCGTATGTTATCTGCAATGGCTTCTCAGGCATCTCTCGCTGTTTATTTCGAGCTATATCACCCCGTCTTACCAGTAACAAGCACAAACTCTTGCTTCAAATTGAATATATTAGTGGAACCCAAATGATATTTTTGTTTTCTTTTTTTTTAACTGACAGGAGAAAGTGTATTATCTGTGAGAACTCATCAAAATTACTCAGGCTTTGAAAAGTGTGACTCAACAATGAGGTATAAAGGCATATACAGCCATTTCCAATCATTAGAAAGGCCTGTCAGTGCATTTTGGCACAGAGCCTGAAGGGCTTTTCTGGTGCTTGCAGATTTCTATCCACATTTGCACCATACTTTGCATGAAAGAACCTTTGAAAGGTATCTGGTTCTGCGACGGCAAGGGTGAAAGCAGCTAGAACCTCTTTGCACCGTCATCACTTTTTAATGCTTTGGCCCATCCCACTCGTGTACCACTTACGTAAAATGTGCCAGTAAAAAATTTATAGAAGATAATATTCTCACGCACGCACGCACACACAAATGACAGTGAAATAAGCACCTAAGAAAGTCCCCTGAAGTTAAAACATAATAACCGAAAAATCCAGCCCCTACACGCAACGTATCAACAGCCACATGCTTGCACTGCCATGTTGTGTTTTACACACCTATGTGTGTAGTCAGCTGCTTGTTCTGCAGTTTGCAACCGCCCTCTATAACTTGATGTTTCTTTGCCACCCAAGGTGCGTATTTTTACCATACGCATGTACTGCAATAGGACCCAGCCACACATTATGTGGCAGATAGCTACTGCCTTCAGGATGGCTTAGGCAGCCTGCATCCTGGCCACCACAATGGCTGACTGGGCCAACTCACTGGGGTTCCAGTGGTTGCCAGCCCATGCGACCATGACACAACTTACTTCCTCTCAGAAGCAAACTTGGTTAATCAAAGAACCCTATAGTCATCCACTGGGCCAATCACGGTATGCTCCAAAGGCTTGCTACAAATTCCTATAGTTAGATATGAGCTGCCAAAATGTATTGGTTGAAAAGTCGAATGGCAGAACTTGGTGAATTAACACCCATCTTTATTCCAACATTTGCGATGGCTGACACCGTGACCATGAAGAGAGAACTGTTTCACCTCAGAACGCCTATGTATAAATATTTGCCGAGCTTTTGCTGAGACACTACATTTCTTTTTAGCTTATGTTAAATTCCAATGGCAGATTGCGGGCATTCAGCAGGATCGCAAGTGGAGCACAGTGCTTTGCAGGATACTGCGCACTTCAAATCTGTGAATGGAATACATACGCTCCTGTGGGAGCACCTGCTAGTACAGGAAACTGTCTTGAGAAGGAACGAATCTGAATGTCCAAATGTTCCTTCTGTTTTTTTGTTTTTTCCCGATGTTCCATAGGTATCCTGAAAATACTGTACCACATGGGTAGATTAAAGATGAATGCCAGCCCAGCAATGACTGTGCCAGTAACTCCACGATTTTGACGTGCCCATAAATGCAAATACTGACCAATTTTCGTACTTGGCATGTTTAAAAAATGATCCAAATAATCTGACAATGCGAAAAATCTATGACTTTCACTAAAATCACTTGGCTGCAGAAAACCAATTACAGAAGAATCGCGAACTTTGCCATTTCCCACTTTCTATTTACAAGGAACAATTTTAGACTGTATCTAAGCTAGAGTCATGCTTCTTTGTCTGCACCACCTCACCTCAGCGATACCAGACTGTGCTAAGAGGCCACAGGTCGTGCCACGAACATGCCGCAGTGTATACCCCACACTGCTCTACGCATACCACGAGACAGAGACTGCTGACAGGGGCAGCGACGCTCACGAAGAACAAGGAAGGGAACCTACCTGGAAGAAGCAAAAGGAAACGAACACCTCCGACTGTACCCCCACCCCCATGTCCCCCTATTAGTCCCGCACCTCGAGCGGCATCATATAAGCTATGGCAAACGCTGCAGCTGTACCGGTTTCAACGTGATCACATGCTCTTCTTTGTAGGCCCCCTCAATGGCAACGAAGAGTGTGAGATTATGACTAGAGAGGCAACAATGAGGAAGAAATAGCTTAAGTATCCTACATGACAGGAGCTAACAGTCACTGAAAACCAAGGAGCATAGGGAATGTCTTTTATTTTTTAATCTGCGGTTTTCCATAAATGGGAGATTAATAAAAGTAGAAGGAAAAACAGCCACATGCCTCCGGTGGGATCCGAACCCATGATCTCCATATTTCGTGTCTGGTGCTCTACCATCCGAGCTACCGTGACGGCTGTCGAATCTTCTGCTTTCGGGGGTATTTATGTGTAGTATAATGTAACCTTGAAAGTGTTCACCAGTGCCACCCTCATCCATAGCAGTGGGCTTAGTACATCCTGTATAACCACGAGTGCCACACAGGAACACAGGAACCTTGAATCTGGCAGTCTTGATGCCATAGATAGCATAAGGGGGTTCTCATACAGCTTCCACCCTCGCCGTTTGACCACATTCCTACCTGTTCAAGTCTACATTAGGTAAGAAAACAAACTTTTGGTAAAAAAAAAAAAGATCTCCGCAGTAATGCTGGCGCCTATTTTAGTCCAGAAAATTGAACTTTTGGACTCCATAGAGCCCGAAATAAGAGTTGTGAATATGTGTATACATTCCTATGAAGTGCACAATGGTTGCTCAGCAAAGTCAGATACTGCACAAGTTTGCATAACAGTGGACTGAAAAATCGGTTGGCTACTGTATTTCTTTGATGGTCTGTTTGCGCTAGTGTTCACAGATGCAGGTGCAAAGCAGTTGTGAACGCAGTGTCCCAGCTGCAATTTTCCACTGGTAAAGGGCTCGGAGTTTGCTCTTTATCCAGCATCCATTACCCACAATCGAGCTCTTTCTTTTAACAAAGTCTTCATTACTGCCAAAGAAAAGAGTTCGCGTAATAATGAAAACTAAGAACGTGAGGCAACCGCTTCTATTTCTGGGTGGTTCCACATAAGATCGAACAAAGGGTGGCTGTTGCCAAATCACTGGAAAGGAGGACAGAGGATAAAGGGGACAAAGGACCAGTTTCTGCCAGTTTCCTCTACCCCATGTGCCTGCCTAAGGACGCGAAAACTAACTCTCAATGCATCGCCAAGTAAAACGAGCATCTGGGGTGCGCGGGCGTATGCATAGTAGCCCCGCTCTCATGGCCGCTATGGAGACAAAATCGTCTCGATATTGACGCCCTCAGTGCCACCGACACCTTTTTGCTACTCCATATCTTTTCTGAAAACTGAGATCCAATCCTCCCTGCATTCTATAGACATAAAAGGCAAGAAATAAAATGCACCATCATTTGCCAATCCTTGCTCAAGGGTCTCATTGGAGGAGTCGTAACTACTAGAGAAACAAAATTATGCAACATGTTTTTAATGATTTCAAAATCTGATATAAAGGAGAACACGTGAGCAAAGTTTAAAAAATATAATTTTTTCTTTACTGTTGTAAGAAGTTTTTACTGTTCTGTGTTTTCTTGAAGTTAGCGCGATCATATCTCTTCGTCAAAAAGACAAATATCAACTTCAGCATTTTGATATGTCTGTTTGCATAGATAACGCATAAATACTGCCACTCTGCTGCAAGCCGTTTTTGATATACAGTCGACGACCGAAAATTCGGACGCCTGATTTTTCGGACGTGCTTGATTATTCGGACTTTTTCGCGGCACCGCGACAAGGCCCATAGAGCCAATGTATAAGAGCGCTTGAAATTTCGGATGCACCGCAACTGACCACTCAATTTTTCGGACCTCGTTCGCACTCACCGCCAGTACCCAAGCCGCCCTATAATGTGTAGAGTGCAACCTCATGAATTCAAACTGCAGGAGAGATCGAAAACTTGACCAAACAAAACGAAATTCAAGCTTAAAGGGAGCCTCTTAACTTGCGATGCTGAAATTCTGTGCGAGTCAGCACATTGCGCCAGCGTGGTTTTGAATTCGTACTGTTCTTGAATGTCTTCCGCCGCACGAACTTGAACCGGAGTCAGAGTTCATGGAACTCATCTGTGCCGAGACTTTCGTCGCGAATTAGGAACGCGAATACAATCGCGGAGTGCTTGATCACAGAGGCTACATGCGCGCCGTGGCCTCCGCGATTGAAGCGCGATTGAAGCGCGCTTTTGGCGCGCCACCGGAGCAGATCCACGGCGGCCACGGTGAGAGCACAGGAGCTTCCAAGGGCCGTCCATGAATGGTGCCCCAGGCCGTTATCATCATCAACAACTTTTTTCTCCGCCGCAATTTTCCGCTATCCACATCGGTATCAGTATCACCAGCTCCAGCCTTTTGTGGCGTGTTAGCGCGTTCGCCGTAATAGTTGTGATTGTGGCTTTCACGTGCTGCCGCCGAGCTTTGCAGTTTTAGCACATTGTGCAGGCACCTTAAGCTACACGGCTGGGAGTTAGCTCTCAAAACACGATAAGTGTGCGGCGAGCAGGAAACTAGACGTGGCCGAGAAGTGCATCTGATGATGGTGCAACCAACAGAGAAGCACAAGCTGCAAAAAGCGCGCTTTCCAAGGCAAGCCGTGCGAGTTTCCCAAACTGGAAGAAGAGCTCCTCCTCTGTGTGATAGAAGTGCAGAACAACGGCTACGCGTTGACAGCAGACATGCTGCCTATGTGGCCACGCCAGATGACTGTGGCAAGGGGGTGGTACACGGCGTCGATGGATTTGGTTTGGTTTTTGTGGGGTTTAACGTCCCAAAGCGACTAAGGCTATGAGAGACGCCGTAGTGGAGGGCTCCGGAAATTTCGACCACCTGGGGTTCTTTAACGTGCACTGATATCGCACAGTACACGGGCCTCTAGAATTTCTCCTCCAAAGAAATTCTAGCCGTGGCGGCCGGGATCGAACCCGCGTCTTTTGGGTCAGCAGCCGAGCACCATAGCCACTGAGCCACCGCGGCGGCACGGCGTTGATGGAGAATTTACGCAAGAAGACATCACGAGAATGCTAAGACACAAGGCGAACCCCGAAATCATCGGGGTCAGAAGATTAGGGAAGGACTCCACGTCAATACTAATTCTTTTCAAAGAAAGCAGAGTACCAAGAACGGTCGTCCGAGGATAGGCCCCACACAGATGCTACCTATACCGGAAGAAATATGAAGTCTGCATGGCCTGTGGCCTGGTCACCGGATTGACGTATGTCTGGACCCAAAAAACGTCAGATGCCGTGGCTGCGGGCAGGAGAACCCTCCCGAAAACCACTCCTGCACGCTGAAATGCCAACTCTGCGGCAGAGACCACATACTCGGAGACAGCAAATGCAAGCTAATACATCGCACACCATACGAAGTCAAGAAAAGATACTGGGAGAAGAAAATGAGAGGAGAGGAGGCCGCGGCAGGAGCCAGCGACCGATCGCAACAGTCACGGGTGCACCAGAGCCGCCCACGCACTAAACCAGGCAGCAAGGGAAGCGGCTATACAGTTCGAGACAACTCCTTTCCGAGGCTAGGAGGAGAACAACGACAAACTTCCCGGGGACGGAGCGCCTCCAGAGGAAAAAGCAGATCCAGGAGACGTTCGAGCTCGAGAGACCGGACCTCCAGCCGGGCCCGGGGAGGATAAACGGCCTGGGGCGGCGAAAGCAAAGGGGTGAGTTTCGCGAACATGGTCTCCCAGAGCGATGCCAGCAATAATAAGAAAGATAAGAAAAATGAGGAAATAGAAAGACTAATGAATATCGTTAAAAATATGAGTGATACGATCTCCAGTCTTAAGAGGGAGATACAAAATCTAAAAACGGCCCTGACTACGGCAGAGGCTAAGCCAACGGCAGCTGTAAGCACTCCCCAAACAGGGACACCATCCCTGGTAGCAGTTAGCTGTAAGCACTCCCCAAACAGGGACACCATCCCTGGTAGCAGTTAAACCACAAACCTCACTAAATAATAGCCAGGAGAGCGAAAGTAACATGGTGGTCGAGGATGCCGTCCCGCCCCCATCCAAGCACAGAACCAGGGAAGAGGCAACTCAGACCTCACTGTGGACAAAAAGCTAAACAAACTAGAAGCCAAAATGGACAGACATTTAAAAAATTTCGCAAAGGAAAGGGATAGAAAACTAGAGGATTTTGCTAACCAAATCCAGAACCAAATGCAGAACCATTTCCATTTAATAACTGAGGCACTTCAGCAGCTGAGGGGGGAAAATGCCGTCATACATGCAAGGCTCGCTAAGGTTGAGGAGAATATCGTCGAGCTTAGCAATGGACAGACCGCGCAGTAGTACCCAAATTTGGCAGTGGCGCTACAAAGCGCCTTGTCGATGCTCGATACAGCCCCGCTAGCAGTTGCGCTGCAAGAGACCGGTGGTCCGGCTAAACTGCAGGGTTATCAGGTTTTCCATAGCAAGAGGGGAGACAAATCAAGGGTATCAACATTAGTCAAGAGAAATGTAGCAACAATATAGCACGATCTAGAAGACAACGTAATCGAAAACGCCTTCGTGGAAATTTTAACAGGAAAGAAGGGAGAATCAAACACTTTTCTCTTAAACATATACAGCCCACCCAACAGAGGAAGGTTAGATTAAGGCAGATAATTAACAAAGCACTTAAAATAGCCGAAAACCAACCCCTCGTCATAGTAGACGACTTCAACGCCCATCACCCGGAATGGGGGTACCTGAAAGAAGACCCAAAAGGGAGACAATTATGGGAGGATATAGTACACAATCTGGGACTTACGATACTAACAGATCCGGAGCACCCCACACGAGCCGGAAATAGCGTCAGCGTGGACACTTCGTTAGAAACGTAGGAACCTCGTTAGAAACGTAGGAACGGCGAAATGGATTAACACGGAACAGAACTTAGGCAGCGATCACTATGTCATAGTAACAGAGATAAGAACCAAGAACAAACAAATAGGCAAGAAACAAACCCCTACAAAGATCACAGAGTGGGGCCACTTTAGGGAGCCCAGAGGAAACAGAGACGAGACAGTCATAAATAATATCAGAGAGTGGGGTGCGAAGCCATTAAGAAGGATGCCAGAAAGGTAACAAAAACGCTAGACGGGGAAAAAGCCCCCGAGATAGCGGACAGCCGACTCCTACACATGTGGGAAGCCAAACAAGGCATGGCGCGCCGACTAAAGAAACAGGGAAGGAACAACCGCAATCTCAAAAGAAGATTGGCGCGGCATAATAAAGAAATAGAGGATTACGCGTTTAAACTGTGCGAACAAAACTGGAATAGCAAATGCAACGAAATGGAGAGGAGCATGAATCTCCCCCAGACGTGGAATATTCTTAGGCATCTCAGAGACCCAAAAAAATCCAAGACGCAAGCAAAAGTTACAATGACCAAAGTTAGACACGCGTGTGGGGAATACGATGACAAAAGCTTCATACGTAAACTAGCTGAAACCGACATAGGAGACACAGACAAAATCCGGCTTCCCGATTATGAAGGAGCTCCGAACAAGGCCCTGGACGCACCCATTACAGTAGCCGAGGTAAGGGCTGAAATAGTCACACTCAAAACCAGATCGGCTCCTGGCCCAGACGGGATTACGAACACAATGTTAAGGAACCTCGACGACAACTCCATAAAGGCCCTCATAGATTACATGCAGGAGTGCTGGGAGAAGGGCGAGATTCCCCCGCAATGGAAAACGGCCACCGTGGTCCTAATACCTAAGCCCGGGAAGCAGCCGCAGATAGGGAAACTCCGACCTATATCCCTCACATCGTGCGTAGGAAAACTAATGGAGCAGGTCGTCCAGACCAGAATATCGAATTACATGGAAAAGAACAGGAAGTGGCCAGATGAGATGTATGGGTTCCGACCCCATCTCAGCACACAAGATGTCATGCTGCGACTAAAACATGATATCATTGACTCCAGAACCAAGGATGCAAAGGTTATCCTAGGTCTCAATCTCAAAAAGGCATTTGATAACGTCAAACATGAGGCAATATTGAAAGGACTCAGCCACGCCGGAGTAGGTCACAAAACCTATCGCTACATAAGAAACTTCCCCACAGAGCGAGCATAACTTCCGAGCATAACTGCGAGCATAAGCTTCCAGGAGATTAAATCCGGGGAAATAAAGCTGGGAAGCAAGGGAACCCCTCAAGGGTCGGTGCTATCACCCATTCTCTTTAACATGGCCATGAGAGAACTCCCGGGTGAACTTGAGAAAATTGGCAACCCAAACTTAGAATATAGCCTGTATGCGGACGACATTAATCTATAGATCAACCGAGGAAGTGATGCAGAGATTAACTCTTTCCTGTCCGCGTGGAAAATGGTGGTTTTCAGGTCATATCATTAATATTTTTTTTTCTTTAACAAAACTTGCTTGGTACAGGAGTGTATGGTACCGTTGTAGAGGAGGAAATTCTCTTCACATTGTTATTAGTCACAGTCAACATGTTTATTGAGTAGGAGATGAAAAAAAAATTTCAGAAAGAAAATTGTAGTTACAAAGAAAAAACAGACAAAAACATCGAAGTTTCATCACAAAAATAAAACAAAAAAATTTCAAAATATACGTTTTTTACAACAGGGATCGATGCAAAATTGCAGCAAATTTTAGTTTGCCGCGAACAGTATTAGCTGGGCTAGAAAAGGAAACAGTAGTCCTAGTGACTATCGTGCCACCGCGCGAAACAGTTCCTTGTTGCCGTGAAGCAGAGGTTGGCCGCACATGTCTCACAGAAAACATTTGTTTTTTGTTCCACCTTTTTTTCTTCGTAGCACAATTTGCAGTTCCGGTACTTTGCATTTTCTGCAGCTTGTGCTGCAGCCCCTGAGGTGAATCACGAGGCGGAAACAGAGGGCGAACATTGGGGTCCTCAGGATGTGGCTCATCAAATCCGAGGAGTTGCTCGATCAATTCAAGTCTGAACGCGAACTGATCAAATCTTGATGTCCTCGACAATTCTGGCGCTTCGGGATGCTCCTGGCGATGCGCGTCAAAAAGTATGAAGCTGTTGACGACCGCGCCACCGAGCGCCGTGCGACGCTCCGGCGCGCAACGCCTAGGTCGACCCCTGGCTGTCTTCGAGCCGAAAACACGACTCTCTGCGCTGCCGGCGGCAAGTAATCCCGCCCGAAAGACGTTGACACCCTGCAGATAAGAGTTATGACCTTGAGAACACTGATCTTTTCCGATAAGCGCGCAGCAAAAGCGGAACATTTCGGGGGAGAAAGCGAAACTTACCGAGGCATGGCTGTTGACATTCCGGGTCGGTCTGACGCAGTTTCACTGTCGGTGCTGAAGTCTGAAGAGCCGAAGTCGTCTTCTGAATCCTCACTGCTGCTGTTCTCGTCCAAAAACGAACTCTCAGGAGCATCAATTTCTGTGGAAACGCGCGGTTTCAGCGCAGCAGCAGCGCGCGACGTCGACGCCATGGTGGAAACAAGGAGCGCCGGTCAGCTGACTCCGGAGGGGCTTCAATAATCACCGCTTGGCGGAAAAAGTCAAACCAAAAGCGAAACTGAAAGAAGAGTTCCTTTATTTCACACTGGATGGCGCTAGTTGTCCAGGAACGCTTCAAAAAGCGCGACAATACGAACTTGAAACCATCGATAGCGGGCTATCGATGGGAATAGGCGCGGACAGGAAAGAGTCAATCAAACCCTACAGGCAGCTGCCAATATAATTTCGACGTATGCAGAAGAAAGGGGCTTAGAATGTTCGCCCGAAAAAACTGAAATATTCATATAGTATAACGATAAGGCTCTGAGGAACAAACCACCCTCAAAAATTCAGATTTCTGTAGGAGGAAAGGAGGTACCCAAAGTGGACACAATCAGAATCCTAGGCCTTTATATGCAGTCAAATGGAAAAAACATGATAACCATCAAAAAGCTTGAGAGCCACGTGATGCAGACCCTCAATCTCATCAAACGTGTCTCGAGCAAAAGAGGCGGTCTTAAAGAAAAAAACCTACTTAGGCTCATACAAGCTTTCATAATAAGTAGAGTCAGCTATGCCACGCCGTACCTAAATCTCAAAGCAGCAGAGAGGAAAAAAATCGACGCTCTCATAAGGAAGTGCGTCAAGAAAGCTCTAGGCCTGCCCATGTGCACATCCTCGGAAAAACTCCTATCACTGGGCATACATAACACGCTTACAGAGCTCGCAGAAGCAGTCCATACATCACAGCTAGAGAGACTCAGCATAACACATGCGGGAAGAGCCACACTAGCCAAAGTCGGACTTAAAACAGACAGGGGAGCTAGACAGAGGGAGGATATCGACATGGAGATTAGGAGCAATCTCAGGATTCCCCCCTTACCAAGGAACATGCACCCAGAAATAAACAAGGAAAGAAGACAAAAACGGGCAGAGGTGACAGACCGCATCTACGGTGACAAGCCTCAGGAGGAGGTCGCCTACGTAGACGCAGCGGGTGATACACATAGTCAGTACACGACCGTCGCGGTAGTGAACGGAGCGGGTAGCCTCATTACGGCCGCAACTATCCTAGGGACAAACACTGAGATGGTGGAGGAGGTCGCAATAGCACTAGCTTGCATCGGTTCCAAAGCTAAATACGTCATAAGCGACAGCAAAGCTGCAGTCCAAAATTTTAGTAGAGGGAGAGTCTCTCCCCTCGCTGCCAAAATTTTAAGACAAGCAACATTGAATAGAACAATCAATATAATCTGGATCCCCGCGCACGAATCTGTCCGTGGCAACGAGGCGGCCCACAAGGTGGCTCGAGATCTCTACCACCGAGCTACACACGACGGTCCACCGCTCACAGATCACGGGAGAGAAGGGCGACTAATCTCCTGTCAGGAAGTTACAGAATATTACAGACAACATCGCAGGTACTTTCCCCCGCCTAGCATAACACTCAACAATCAACAGGCGGTGGCGTGGAGGCGCCTACAAACAGATGTCTACCCACACCCAATTCTATGCAAACATATCATTCCAGAAATAGAGGACGATAAATGCAAGATGTGCGGAGCGAGATGGTCCCTCGACCACATAATATGGGAGTGTAGCCAATCCCTAGGCAGGGCAAACAACATTACAGTCGCCGACCGTTTATTCGGACCTCACGGGGACCGCGGAAATGTCCGAATAAACAGGTGTCCGAAAAAACAAATTCAGAAAAAAAAGAGAAAGAAATCGTTTATTTACATGCACTGGCTGATCCCGGGCTGGCGTTGCATATGTCTCCTCGCCCAACGCCGCCTCTCCTCCTCCTCCTCTTCTCTTCTCGCCCAACGCCGCCTCTCCTCCTCTTCTCGTTCCTTCTTTCACCACCTCCTCTACTTGCCTCCTCCCCCACATCGTTTCGAGAGCCGTCGGGCCTCATCGCATCTGAACCGCTGCGTGCTACCACGGCGCTCTCGCGGGCTTGCTGCCGCCGGCCTGGCGTTGCATAAGTCAGTGCTCACGCGCGCTTCAACGAAACGTCTTGATACTGCTAGTCGGGGTTCAACAGACCCCTGCGATGACAAAACGCCGGCTGTAAGCCGCCCTAGGCTAATATCGCATCTCCAGCGCTGCGTGCTACCACGGCGCTCTCGCGGGCTTGCTGCCGCCGGCCTGCCGTTGGATAATTAAATGCTCATGTGACGAACCGTGTGATACTGCCTTGCTGGCGTTGTTACACAACTCTCTCTATAGTGCAAGCATGCCGAGCATTTAGGTACATCATAGTTTTCAGAATTACTGTAAATTTGTTCACCGACTGTCTCTTTGTGAAGTTATAATTGATGATAAAGTGCCATTTCGTGTTCTTAGTCAACTGAAGGCCACTATAAAATTGCTAAGTTATTCCCGTTAAATAAGGATTTCTCGTAAAGTAGTTGGTGGAGCTAGGCGTTTTAAGTTAAATATGAGCTTTGCAATATTGTTGTTTTTAGTTCTTAAGACGAATAAGCAGTAATTTACCCTAAAGAGCAAAGTATTTTGTTCCTTTTTTTTTCGCTAACGCCTACAACACTGTTTATACCTCATTATCACAATTGTTTTTATGACGTGACACGACTGCTCTTACGTCGCCGCGCACGTGAAAGTGCGTGGCGCGAAACGACTGCACCATGTGTCTGCGCATAGGCGACTTGGTGTAGAGAGAGGAACTCGAGTGAGACACAGCGGGAAGCCTCGTGCCTGCATGCTCTGCCGAAGCGTGATTGGTGGCCCCGAGAGGGACCGTTGAAAAAAAAAAGCTGCCAAAGGAGCTTTGAGAGAAGAGGAGGAGGAGAGGCGGCGTTGGGCGAGGAGACATATGCAACGCCAGCCCGGGATCAGCCCATGCACTTATCCGGTCTCGGCAGTAGGCTTGAAGAAATCGTGAATGCGCCGTTGTACCCCGTTCTGTTTGCGTGCGATGAGATCAGCCTGAATCTCGGAGAGGGTCGTGCAGTCAGTATAGGCGGCTGAAAGCACAGTCGCCGCTTGTACAAGCTCCGCGTGCGACGGCAGCGGCGCACTTGGTGCGTCATCTTCAGACTCCGAGTCATCATCGTTCGGCGGGGCAGCAGAAACCTGACGAATGATCTCGTCGTCGTCGAGTTCTGCGCAAGTCAGCACAGCACTGTCAGCATCTGAGAAGGTGTCAAATGAAACAGTATCTGGAATCGCAATGCCACCACTGCGCAAGTCCCGAAGAACATCTTCGGCGTCAGTAGGGAGCACATCGGACGGCGACAGATCCTACAGATCCTGGGGCGCCACGGCATCCGCTTCATCAGGTCTGACAAATCCAGCGTGCCGAAAGCAGTTCTGCAGAGTGACAGGGGTCACCGCCTTCCAGGCATCTGCAAGCATGTCTATTGCCGACAGAAGGCTAACGGCGTACTGCTTGCCGGCGTCGACGCAGAGGATCATGCGGCTCAAGAGGCGTGTCCTGTACAGGACCTTCAAATTTTTTATGACACCCTGGTCCATGGGCTGGAGTATACTCGTGGTGTTGGGCGGCAGGAATTCCAATTTGATGGACTCGAGACCGTGGATATGCCCATGTGCATCGCAATTGTCTACAAAGACAATTACCTTCCGGTTTTGCGACTTAAACTTCCGGTCGAGTTTGCGGATGTACTCACTGAAAAGCTGCTGCGTGATCCATGCTTTTGCGTTGGCTTCATACCACACGGGCAGCGACTTCACGCCCTTGAAACACCTCAGGTTTCTCGACTTTCCTATCACCAGAAGCGGAAGCTTCTCCGTCCCCGACATGTTGCTGCCTATCATTACGGTGACGCACTCTTTACTATGCTTCCCGCCGTGACAAGGATCGCCCGACACAGAAAGGGTCTTTTCGGGCAGCATTTTATAGAATAGAGCTGTCTCGTCGCAGTTAAAAACATCGTCCGGCGAAAGCTGGCACAACAGCGACTCCAGAGTGTCCGAGCGATAATTTGCAACAAGGGTCCGGTTGACGGCACCACTCTCGCCACACATCCTCTTGAAAGCGAGGTCGTACCGTTTTTTGAAATTGCAGAGCCACCCGTCACTGAACATGAAGCCCTCGATGTTCATCCGGAGAGCGAGCGTTTCTGCCTTCTGCTTCAGGAGGTCTACCGAGACAGGAATCCGCTTGGCGACCGTGGCACACAACCACATGTGGAGAGCTTCTTCGAGTTTCGGGTGGCTGCCGTCTCTAAAATTTTTCCTTTCCAGGCTGGAGGAAGACTTCATCGCTTCGCCGAGAATCTTTACCTTGTTGCGGATGTAATCTGAGACCGTCTGCCTCGAAACACTGAATTCTCTGGCAACTTCACTTTGAGACCGACCGCTCTGGACCTGTTGCACAATGGCGATCTTTTTCGCCATTGACATTATGGTATATTTACCACGCTTGCCGGCTTTCCCCGGCGCAGACTCCGCGGGCACTGTCGGCGCCATTAGACACTTATGCCACGTTGAACCAACGCAAACTCGACTCAAACCACCACCGCACAGTCACGCAGGCATAAACGGCACAAACTAAAAACGTGGCCGAACACCAGCGTCGCACGTGGATAAACAAACAAAGCGGCTCCTGGATTGCCTTGAGATGGCTTACTAAGCTGCGGCCGGAACTGGTGTGGCACGCCACCATGCGGCGCGCTACCGAACCACGCGGAAACGATGATGATGAGCGGGAATTTGCAGTAGTGCCACCTCGCGGGGCAGCAAGGAGGCTCAGTTCAAAACAAAAATGGCGTTGAGCGAAGTGAACCGCACGTCGGTGAGCGTCGGTGCGGCAAGTGCTGCCGGTCGAGTTGGCTCAAGGAGTGTCCGAAAAATCAAACGAGAGGCTGCAAGATGTCCGAACTTTCGGCAGTTGTTATACATTACGGTCTATGGGGAGAGTGGCGGTGCCACGAAGCAGTCTGAATAATCGAGCATGTCCGAATTTTTGGAGTCCGAAAAATCAGTCGGCGACTGTAATAGTAGAGACGCCTGGGAGACCTTGCTCCGGAGCTCAGACCCTGAGCTCCAGCTCACCGCCGTCCGACTGGCTGAAGAGGCCGCCGGGATACAAGAGATCCTGGCCAGCATCTGACGCAGCTACCCCATGCGGCCAGATCTCTCCTGATCCTCCTCCCTCAACTGAGGGTATAGGACAGGGGAGGTCTGGATGAGGTAGTCTCATTCTGTTGGACAATAAATGTTTTTCACTCACTGGGCAAAACCAATTGCGGATCACTCCTTTCCAGTGATTAGGCAACAATATATAAAAATTTCAAATAAATATAAGAGGTTGACCAGCCACCCATCGTTCGATCTTACGTGGATCTTACGTTCGATCTTCTATGCTGATCTCATGTGCTGCTCTTGAGGCAATCATTGGGAAGCTATCAAATGCTGTCTTCGATGAAGCAAACTACAGGCCCCTCTCGACAGGCAGGTAGAAAGTCAAATGCAAGCATTTGTAAGCTGCATCTTCACACTCATTGTCCATGTCAGAACTGCCATCACTAAACTTAGTGCTTGTAGCACCAAAATCCGAACTGTCACTATCGGTAAGCGAAATTAGCAATGCGCGGCTCAACACAGTGTCCATGGCACCCATTGATGTCTTGCTCACCACTGGTTCTGATAAGTAAGCAGATATGGGTGAAAGAGATGCATCATATAGGGTTCCTGTGAAATCAGCCATCAGAGTCCATAAACTTCATCCATATCTGCCATAGGGATTCTACATCAGTTAACAGACCATTCAAGAATTAGAAGAGGGGCTTATGAAGTCAAAACATGATAAATACAGCCTTTGTACTTCTAAGCTATGTAGTGAGGGTCCCTGTAGCATGCATGGCAATCCGAACTTTTGGAAGGGCGAGGACGAGAGCTCCTCTCACCTTCAAAAGATTTGGAATGCTGGCGATGCATAACAAGCCCCACAGCACGACCCAGAAGTACTTTAAACTTTTGACAAAGGATGTACATGCATTCAAAAAGTTACTGCCACATTAAAAGTTAAATAAAAAGTTTTAAAGGGTCTCGCAGACAACACTTCTGAAATTAATGACTAGTGTGAAAGTAATGACTATTTTTCTTGGGAGATGTGATCAAGCTCACCAGAGGGTGTTTGTCCTTCTCCCTTAATCTTGCCACTTCTGTGTACAGCTTTTGAGACTGTAGCGGCGACAGGTATGAGGAATACTTGCAGGGAATGCTGATTCCATCATCTTAAGAGACAAGAAATTTTAAAGCCAAAGAAAGTTAGTGATAAGGAATACAATTACACATAACCAACCGTATCTTAAAAAGTATGGGTGTGCGAATATTCGAAGCAAATCGAATATGTTTGCTATATCCAAGTCATATTCAATTCGAGAAATTGATAGTCGAGAAACTTTTAGTCGAGAATTTCTGAATTTTCAGCAGCGATCGAATACTGAGCTAAATTTCATAAGTCAGGCTGTTGCAAAACCACAATATTCAGGCAGATTGTCAGCAGATCAAGTTTAAAGCGTCAGCAAAACAGTACAAGAGCATCCTCTCCGCTTTCTTGGTTGTTTATTACATGTACCAATCGCATTCGGACACTGCTAGGCTTGGTCCTCATGCGAAATTCCACAAGTCGGCTTCCCCACATATCGCGCGTGATGAGAACAAGATGGCTGACAAACCACTTCGAACAATCAAAACGCGAAAGCGTGCAGTTTTCTGTTTGATCCTTCCATAATCTGCTACTACATGCTTAACGCCCACACCCATGCCACTCGTCCTGTCACCTCACAACTGTGCTTACGTGAGCTATGCCACCTTATTTTGGTCTACTCCGAAGTGCAGAAAAGCCCACTTTTGGAATTTTGTATGGAGCCACCAATAGTCGAGATGAGGTGCAACCAGCGGAGCAAGTGATCATGTAAAAATCCCACCTATTGCCTCTGACATGCGTGTGACGGTGAGCGTGACAGGGATAGGAGGGCCCCTCTCGCTATGCCGAAAAGTGTCCTGGCTGCATAACTCCGCTGCGCGCTGCTTTCGGACACAGACTGGTGCGTCACTGGTCTTTGTCTCTCTCTCTCGCTTTTTTTTAAGCAGCCTCACTGTTTCGACGCCAATGTGCGTCGCTTATAACCCTCGCTTACGCGTGCATTGTTTTTCAAGCATGCCGAACTGAACTCTCATCACCGGCTGTTTGCTGTTTGTGCGATAGAGCTGCCTTGCAAGGCTTCACCGCATTTTTGGAAGCTTTTTGTGCGGGTGGGGGGATCTGCCTGCCTGAAGCCTCGATTGGCAGGTGGCAAAGTGGAGAGAGGAAAATCCCCTATGCCACTTTCAAGAGAAATGAGGGAAAGAAAAAGTGGGGGAGGGAAGACGAGGCGAATATAGGGTGGGATGTGGTGGGCAGCGGGAATTTTTAAAAATGCATTGTAAATTATCTGCTTGTTTCTGAAGTCTCGTACGTGGTATGAACACTTGATGGCCTGTACTTGATAGCCAACGAATCACTTTTAATGCTAATATGTTAAAATTTCGATATTCGCACACCACTACTTTTTAGACAACTTGGTGCTGTGTACAATGAAAGTGAAGACAAATGCTTCATTTCTAAACAAAGTGAATTTGTGGGTTGCAAACACTGATAACCTGAGAACAGGAGATGTCGTGGTGCACAACTATTCATTCGGTAGTGCTCTTACTAAAAGGTTAATAAATTGCATTTGGTTCATGCACTTCCTTGAACTCAGCAAAAGCAAAATAGCCACAATGCTTCTCATACAGCATCATGGTTAGACGATGCAATTCGTTTGCTCCACCATCAGGCTACATACTGTAATAATGAAGTCAAGAAGTATGCACTGCAAGTATTCCATAGTTCGCTGTTTGATTTTGAAGTGTTAAGACGAAAAGCAGGAAAGAAAAGAAGAAAAAAATGACACCTTTCAAGAAACGTTGTGCCCCATCCAAACACTCCGGTGAAAGCTCATTGTCACCAAAGGAGCCCAGCAACTCAGACACGAGAATGTCTGCCTTCTCGGAAGGATCAAAGTCCCGCATGTCACATGACACCACTGTGACCTGCTCTTCCCAAGAGTCAGTTCGCTGTGAAAGTAACCTGCATAAAACATAAGGAAGCAGTCTTTTCAGCACACTCCCGATGTTTACAATGTCTCATTCTCAGAGTAATTTCACAAGGTTGAGGGAGAAACAAGAAAGCCAAATTTCTTAAATGCTTGCTCAGCATCACCATAATCAACCACAGCCCCAGCTCCATTCCCTGATGGTACGCCACTGTGCTAACAGGCAACTCTAACACATAGGACCACATGCACTGACTGGGTGTCACTAGGTGACACTAGGCCATGTAAGAATGCTTGCATTATGAACTTTTGCTGATGTGGGCATGTGGTTGAATTGGTCCCGCATGTATACAATGCTTGACTGTCTATGATGTGATCAAGTTTGAGCCAACATGCAATGTTGACACACTGCCTACTCAATCACTTCCTATTTCTTCCCAAAATTGTATCGAGCAGAAGCACATGAAAATTATGTACGCCTTGCTTGTGCTCAGGTAAATAAATTTTTCAGACAACATTTTCATTTGTTAGCATTTTTAACCCTTTGAGGGTTTTTGCCACATATATATATATACAGCTAAGAGCAGCGCCAATAAAGATGGAAGTCAACTTTCGCAGCCCCTGCAAAGGAGTGCCAGTAAAATAAAATAAAAATCAAGTTTCGTGTGCCTCCGTTGCGATCACGCGGTGAAACCGGAACCACGAAAGGGCTTTGCCGCAGACCGCGCAACACACTGAAGCTAGAAATTATATATATATATATATATATATATATATATATATATATATATATATGGCAAAAACCCTCGAAGGGTTAAAAATGCTAACAAATGAAAATGTCTGCAAAACTTATGTACCTGAGCACAAGCAAGGCGTACATAATTTTCATTTTCAGCGTTTAAAATATATATATATATATATATATATATATATATATATATATATATATATATACTGGGTGTTTTTTTTTAGAAGGTCAAAAACTTTTAAAAGAAGGTAAATTGCTTTAGATTTATTTTAGCACTGGGGCTATACTGGAGGCTACGGCGGGCGCCAGGCAAGAGGAAAACTGCTTTAATTAGTTCGCTGATTAACTAAATATGTTAATTAACTTTTCTAATTTTTGTTTTAGGGGATATGTTGTATTCGCAGAATTGGAGATCGTCCTCTAAACAGTCCAACCGAGAAAAAACAATTTTAATTAAAAATTTTTCCCGCACGTTACGAGGCGCGAAAAATTCACCCTGGTAGGCATCTTCACACCGTAACGCAGCGGCGGGAGCGCCTCTGACGTAGTTCACTCCGCCCTGCGCTTTGCGCCACGCGTCCCGGACTGGCGGCCTGCGCTATCGCTGCTAATCTCGCTTCGCTCCGCGGCCTCACGGAATGCCGCGCTGGAACAAAAACGCATTGACACAAAGTGCAGGGCGGAGCGAGCTATGTCACAGGCGCACACAGACGCTGTGTTACAGTGTGAAGCTGCCTACCAGGGTGACTTTTTCTCGCTTCGTTACGTGTGCAAAAAATTTTTTGATGGAAATCTTTTTTCTTGGCTGGACTGTTTGGAAGACGATCTCCAATTCTGCTAATAGAACATATCCCCTAAAATAAAAATTATAAAAGTTAATTAACATATTCAGTTAATAAGCGAACTAATTAAAGTAGTTTGCCTCTTACCTGGTGTCCGCCGTAGCCCTTTAATAATTTTGGACCTTCTAAAACACACACGCACGCATGCGCACACGCACACACACACACGTTTCCCAGCTAAATGTAACCAAGCTTTTAAAAAACACGATGTCCTAGCCGTCTGAGACCAAATGAGGGTTGTTTAGAGTCGCGTGACCTAGTCTGCAGTATTTTTTTCGTTCTTCAAGGTTGACTAATTAGTTAAGATTAATTAACTAACTTTTTAATTATTGACTTGAGGAACAAAGTGTCAATGGAAAAGTTGTAGATCGTTTTGAGAAACAGCTTACTGAGACATTTGCAGCAAAGTAATATTTACGTAAAGTAGTTTTTTTACCGGCCTTTAACCATAACCCGCACAATAAGAATAAGCTTCCACATGACAATTGTGCCACTTCAACGTCCCAAGACGCGCCTTAAAGAATAAAGTCTTTCTGAAGTTTTCTGAAGTCCTCTCCTCGATGGGACTTTGGATGCTCATTGGGGCAGAGATACGAGTGAGCAGCTAGTCACGTGATAACTTTCTTTTAAGGATAATAAATGAAGCTACATAAATCGTAACTTGACGGAAACAGCACTACTAGCAGTTTTTCGAGGCGATCTAAAACTTTTTCATTTACACTTTCTTCCTGAAGTCAATAATTAAAAAGTCAGCTAATTAAACTTAACTAATTAATTAACTTTGAATAGCGAAAAAAATACTCAAGGCTAGGCCACGCGACTATGAACAACCCTCAGTTGGTTTCACTGGACTAGGACACTTCACCTTTTTTAAAAGTTTGGTTTTAACTGGGACACCCGGGATATATATACGGTAGCAGTTTTCCATCCCGCAAGGTCTTTGCTATATGGGAACAGTTTCAACCCTCTGTTTGAAATTTCACACCATAATGACGATGCATGCTCACTGGGAGGTGCTGCCACCTCCTAGGACTTACAAGCAGCGTTTGAAATTTGATTGTGCTACCGTCTTGCAGAGATAAACAGAACTGATTTCTAGCTTCAGTGTGTCGCGCGGTCTGCGGCAAAGCCCTTTCGTGGTTCCAGTTTCACCGCGTGATCGCAACGGAGGCACACGAAACTTGATTTTTATTTTACTGGCACTCCTTTGCAGGGGCTGCGAAAGTTAACTTCCATCTTTATTGGCGCTGCTTTTAGCTTGTTTATCACCAACACTAACGAGGTATTCTTGCTCTTCTTGCTTACTGAGTTTCCTTCAAGTTCTTCAGATGCATGGCAAAGCGGCAATATGGCTGAATGCACTGCTGGTTCTTTTGACACCGACAGCGATGACTCTTCTGACTCCGATTTTGCTCTATTCACCGAGTCTGAATCGGAAGAGTTTTTCTTCAGAAGACTCATGTTACCAGGAATACCACACTCTGAAATACTACTGAACATTTTGCAGTTCTGAATGATGCTGACACCAAAATACTGTACCTGATGTTATTTTTTTACAATTTCTTCCTGACATTACAAACTTTGTAGATTCCAAATCTACAACAAAGTAATTTGACCATCTGGAAAAGTTTTTTTTTATAAACAATTCGACCCTCAAAGGGTTAAACATGGCCCAGTCAAACTGATGCTAGATGGTTCTGCACAACAGTTATTCACTGAATTATAACTTGTCACCTTTCACATGAACTGAGAATGACTGACTACAAAAATATTTTCCTATGAATTTTACAAGTGAAAGTACGGAGCATTTATTTCATGTCTATCGCGCTTAACGTGACTTGCAACACTTACAATGTGAACCTGACACTCCTGTACATGCAGAGGCCACCTTGCTCAAAAACTGAGTGCACTTAGTTTTTTGATCATCAGCTACCGTATTTACTCGCATAATTTGCGCACTTTTTTTTCCTAAAATTAAGGCTTCAAAAATGGGGTGCGCAAATTACACAAAGATTTTGCGAACACAACCTCAAAAATTTTACAACGGTCATAGTGCGCACTGTATTAGGCGTACTGTTGCATATAGAAGGTATGCACTGAAGCCACGCCACCAGATGGCGCATCGCGGCAAACGCGTCATGTTTGTGGTCGTTTCATGCCAGCTAACGCAGTGTCACGGTACGCCTTGAGGTACCCCACCTGAACTGTTTACGATCCGTAACATATTTGCACGTTGTTAAATGCATCAACGTCCACTTTTCTTTGTGGAACGCTTATTGTGCATGAAGTTTGCAGCAGAATTCTTCTGTGCCATGATATAACTGAGCTGCCTACCGCAACTCAGCAGAAAAACTGACCGCCTGCACTGCATGCAAGACTGTATAAGACTTGCAGCTTTTAATGTCAGTTGATAACTGTAAGCTAGTCATGCAGTACACATCGTAGATAAGCAGCACAATTAATTACCGAAATTCCAAAACTGGCGCCGCAGAAACATATTTCCAGCGGCTGCAGTCCGCGAACTGCTGAAGCTTCATAGACGGTCTTTCAGCAGAAAGGCAAAGCATCATAGCTGCCTTATTTACGAGACAGAACAGTCAAGCAAATACTGTCATGCACTCGCAGCATGAACGGCAGACCTAGTGAGAATGTTTTGCAGTTTGATTGTAGCAACGTAGTGCTGCTTTGAATGCACAAGACCTGCAGTCTAGCGCTTTCGTAGCAATGCGATGTGCAGCGATTCCACTAGATTCAATAGTAACACGTCACTTTCAGCAGATAGAGATGACAAGACAAGCTACAGCTAAGCGAACAGACACTTCGAATTACCTATCCAAAAACGACACTTCGGATATCGGCACCCTTATCACGGCTCTTAGGCTCAGCCGCTTGTCAAGAAATTGCACTCTCTCATATGTTTGCAAGCTTTAATTCCTTGGCCTGTCAGCAAACTTAAGCCGTGCACAAGGTGGGTCTTGATATCGGTGAATTCAACGTGCGGCAGCAGTCCTATACGTCACACACCATGTCGGCATCTCCGCATTCCTGCAGGTTGACGTTTTCACAAAGTGGAAGCTTTTCAGAGTGCCCGCTCTTTTCTGTTTCGCGCATTTCACGGCGTATCCACTCAGTCACATGGTGTTACGGGTCGGACAGAAATTATCTGCGGCGAGACGCGAAATGCACTCGCATTTCCCACATCACCAGCGAGTTAAACGCTGTGGCTAGCTACAGCACACACAAGTAGTGGGCATTTCAATAAATAGCAACACTTCTGCCCCCTAAAAAAACTGCAAAGGAGTGGTACATGAGACACTCACGTGATTACTGCATTGGGATTCTTTTCAATCGCATAAAGGCGAACCTTCTGGCCAGCCATTTCAGCTGCAGTCAGTGCTGCTCTCACAAGGGGACCCCTTCCAGCACCAACAACCATTACAATGCTGCAAACAATGGCAAGTAATAAGGCTCATTTCAAAATTCCACACTACACACACACACACACACACACACACACGTTAAGCACTTGACCTTCTTTTCAAAAAATCACTTTACTCTGGCTGAATATTTTCAATGATACCCCCTTATGAAACAAACATGTCAAGCTGCCATAAGGAATAGTTATGCTATTACCAGCTGTGAGCAGAATGTGTTAAGAGTTTGACAGTCACTGTGCTTTACAGCAGCAAGGCAGTGGTAATTCAATACAAGGGAGCAACAAAGACCAAACAAGAACAGAAAAAAGAAAACTAGAGATGGCTTTCAAAACTTAAATGTCTGTGTTACACTCATCCATATTAACAAAATTTTACAGCTGATGGCTGCTCAGACGATGTTATCAACAGGTTACGAATCCAAAACCATGACACTGATGGAAGCAGTTGACTGGCAAGTGGCTGATGGCAGCAGCAAATGAAACACCTTTTAAGGAGGTTCATTTAACGAGGCCATCACACAAATCATCAGCTGCATAAGCACCCCAGTACCATTTCAGCATTAGTTTGATACAAGAACAGCACAATCTACATACACAATGCTCATCAATCAAGGAAGAGGGAATATTGAATTGAAGCTCAGTTTATTACTATTCAAACCACCCATATATAAGTGAGCTAAGTAAGCATACATAATACCCCTGTCACATTGGAAGATTTAATGCCCTTGAAATCAATTTGCATTTGATGCATCAAATATCATTGGCTCTATTTCGGTACTACACAGTAAAATGTAATTTCATTTTCACTGACGATAGTGAAAAAAAATTACCACAATTAAGGGACAACACTGTGCATAAAAGGTGTGTGTAGTATTTTTAAAGTGGGTGAAAACATTTCTGTGCAATATTATAGGCGTCACATGTTAATTCCGGCCATGCGGCAGCACTTTAGCCATCAAAAACCAAGCCAAGTATAAAGTCAACAACAAATCTCATAAATGCGAAAAAACTAAATAAACACTATGGCTGACATGGCGGAGCGTGCAGTTGACATCCAAAACGTAAAGTGCTCAGTTACAACTTTAAGCATCTCCGAGCTAAACACATGTGGAATGCCAACCAACAAGAAAAATGATCAAAGGTTACAGGCAGCGCCGTGCTTCCCGCTCGACCTCTGCAGTTAGCCACTGCTCAGAGTAATAGCTATCCACAACAGCCTCCAGTGCGAATAGTTTCACATCAAAATTAATGTCTTCTTAGCAGAACTCAATAAATTGAACTTTTAACTCGGGCAGTGCACACATTATCTTTTCCTGTTGCTTGTTTCTGTTCAGTATCTGGAGTCCAGAGTATACATTCGGTTTGAGATCAAATACGAATGAATTCCCCTAACTCATTCAATGGTGAACGTCATTTGAACCTAGTGACATTGCATGTTCCCCTGAAGCAGCCAATTAATTAAATTAGATGATAATGCCACTCAATTCAAATTACATCAAATCTGCAAGTGGGACACGGGTATAAGTCTTGGCATCTATGACGCTACACAATTCCCAATGCACAAATTGGCTTTTTTTCAATTAAAATTGCAAGAACTGGCCACTCTGTGCAAAGATCCTGCTAACCATAAACAAACAGCACACCCTCATATACCTTTCATTACTTTGAGAACAACACTACTAAACCAGTAAGTGCTGCCTAAAAAAAAAGTTGCTGATAAACCTGTCTTCATTAAAAGAATGAGAACAGGCTGCAACAGCTCCCTTCTGAATGCCTCAGATAAAATTTACACAAACAATACTAATACTTTTCAAAGAAAGCAGTCGTCAAAGCAAGATTCGAACACATGATTAGTCAACGAGCAGAGAGATTAATAAAATACAAAGGCACTCACATCTCAGTGTCTTTGCCAACCAGCTCGCCTTTGTCCACTAAAGCAAGGTATATAGCCTGCAGAAAAAAAAAAGAAAATGGCACATTGTTTGTTTGTTTATTGGGGTTTAACGTCCCAAAGCGACTGAGGCTATGAGAGACGCCGTAGAGAAGGGCTCCGGAAATTTCGACCACCTGAGGTTCTTTAACGTGCACTGACATCGCACAGCAGACGGGCCTCTAGAATTTCTCCTCCAAAGAAATTCAACCGCCGCGGCCGGGATCGAACCCGCGTCTTTCGGGTCAGCAGCCGAGCACCATAACAACTGAGCCACCGCGGCGGGGCAGAAAATGGCACATAGTAGACTGACTGTGCCAACCAGTAAACTGCATTAGTATATTTATTCAAGACTTCAAGATTTAGGCCCTACAACCAGGTAAACTACAAGGCAACAAAACAGATGCAATAGCCACCACATTCAAACATTCAATTTCCATTGTGCCTCAAGTCATCGGAAAGGCATTGCACTGAAAAATGTGAATAATAAAGTCCTGCCATTGTGCAGGCAGCACAGCGGTACAACAGCATGCAAGTTCACACACCGTGGCCCTCTTACAGCCCGTCAGAGAACAAGTAAAGCAGCGCTGGTGCTCACTTTTGTTTTGAAGGACCAGATGAGCAGAAAGCAGAATCCAAAAATGAAACAACCAATAAAATTGCAATTAATAATACTCCTCACTTTCTGAAACTCCCTTCTGCTGTATTCCTTTTCTAATAAAGCATTACTTTCTGACAAGACCAAAAATATATATCACCTCTTGGCAGATTTAACGACAAAAACTGCTATTAGTAACAGTGTTTGATTGCAAGAATACATATACACTACGTGGTTTTCTCAGCATCTCTTTTTTTCAATTTCCTTCTAGACCCGATATAACACTCACTTTCCACAAAACAGTGCACTACTAATGCAATTACAAATACTATTTTATATCTGAAGTATACTGAAGACAAAGCAACTACAAATTATGTTTTAATACGGCTTCAAAAAGGCACTAATCAGTCAAGAGGCACCAGCCTGGCTACTACAAGCTGGCAGTGCTTATGACAATAGCATAACACTGGTTCAGCACACCAGCAAGGCTTGCACATCAAAGGGAGCCGCTCTATTTAAGCACAGCCAATTTCTATTACTCAACATCAGTTAATTATTCTTTTCTTCTAATCTGACCACAGCCAAGAAGTATCAGCAGCTGCCCATGCTTCTTTGTGAAGAAAGAGATCATTCATTTGGATTTGAAATGTCAAATGGCAGACAATGAAAACAACAGAAAATAACCAACAATTTGACTAAAAGTGCTACTAATCAGGCAAGAAAGGTTATGTACCAGATAACTTTTTTAATTCATGATCCATGTACCAAGACACGTCCCGTCCACTTCAAGTGGGTCTGCACCCATGGATAATCACAGAGAAAAAGCCCCACCAGCAGAAGGCAGGAGGGTACTAACGGGCTGGGACTGAAAGGGTGTGCTACATGACACATGCTATATAATCTTCTCCTAATCAGTTCTAGTGGAGCACAAGCAGTGACGACAACAAAGATGTGCAGATACCGCGACTAACTATAGCAATACACTTATGTCCACAGGCCAGTTCTCTGCACAAGAAAACAATCCATACCAGGCTTCCCACGCGTATCAATACTGAAAACTATACATAAAGCCACGTTTTTGGGAGCGGATAAAGACCAGACCACTATCACAAGACATATCCAGTAAGTAAAAGGCTTAACTCACTGCAAATTTCAAACAGAATTAATACAAACTAGTTTTGCATGTCAAATTTACGGAAGAAGCTTAACTGTTGGCACCATGGCCATGTCCCACGGTAAACGCCAAAACTACAGAAGTTATTTTGTGGAAGCACTATTTGTGAGCAGTGATAAAAAATGAGACAGCCATGCCAAATGTAGATCAATGGTCACGCAATAATTGTTCTGTCCTGTGATGTCAGCAATGCTCATAATTAAAGGGGCCCCGCAACACTTCTTGAAGGGATGCTGGTTATATTTCAAGTGAATTCTTTACATCACACAGATACGAGTTCAAAAAGAATAACAGTAATCAGTGCACAGGAACATGGAAGTTAATAAATAAAGAAATTTCAGAATAAAAGCGAACAAAATGTTGCCCTCAACTCAGTTTTCGCAAGGCTTCCCATTCCCAATGGCACAATTTAGAGGGACTAATCGAAACAACCTATCTGAGCACGTTGCTGAAGTTTGCGCTCCATGGTTGACCGTTCGCTGTAACTCGTTCTTGCCCAAGCTGACAGCGTCGTTTCCGTGGTTGCACCCTTTTTGCACACGCCCGTTATGCCCATACGTGCCTCTCCTCCTTTGCCCTCTTCCACACTCCACTGGTTGAAAACAAACTGCGATCTTCTACTGCACACGTGCAATGGCAGCTGTCAGGGACACGCCCGCTGTTTCACAGGCACAGTTGGTGTCTCATGGAACCAGATCCCTACTGCATCACCCATGTGCGTTTTTTTTAACCAGTTTTCTGGGTAGCCAACAATCTCCGTGTACACTCCCCAGAGGGAGCCACATCTTGTGAAAAAGGAGGATTCTTAAGAGTTTTCATCTACATCCCTTTTCGCTCATTCTGAGCAGGAAATCTGTGGAGGGACAATCTACAAGCACCTTTACTGCTCAGGCAGCCAGGAGCTATGCAGTATCTCCGGCTCATGGCAGCAAGGAATACAACACGAGCTTAGCAGAACGAATATAAATTTCACCTGCTAAAGATGTGCGCACCAACCAAGAAAGCACAAGGAGCAGACCAGAGCAGGCTATACAGATACTACATAGAGGGAAGCCATATAAGCTATGTACTAGGAAGTAGGATGTGTACAAATAGGCGCAAAAAAACTTTGATGCCAGGTAATAGCCAGTGCCTCTACTGGTGCTTTTTGTATTACTTGCTTTGCAGTGGTTTTGCTTACAGCAAGTATGTTGGTTCTGTCGATATAATATAACACACTACAACCCGACATAATACTTCATTTACTGACAAAGTTGGCAGTGAATTCATTGTTTATCCAATCATCAAATTCACGCCCAATGATGCCATATCCAGAGCAAAAAACCGCCACTGTGCAGTAAATCAGTGCCACGATCTGATTTCTCGAGCAAATTAAATTATTAAATACCAGAAGATATGGTTATGATCAATGATGATAGCACCATAACTCAACTCAAACTATGCAACAACAAGCAAAACGGATGTGCTCATATTGTGCTGCAGGGCCCCTTAAACTCCAGCAGAGGTCGGCAAAAGAAACAGCTGCCACGGCCGAGTAGCCACAATATACCAGCTCATTAAAGTTAATGTGAAATTCTTTAAAGGTAGAAGTAGAGCAAGGACAGATCAGCTGCGTTCTGGCACAAAAGTTTCTTACAGTTCACAATGAGCACTGTACCACCAGCCGGTATACTCAACAATAGACCCAGAAGAAAAGTCACAGGGCAGCAACACTCGAATCATTTCATGCCACTAAAGTGCCCCCAGAAACAGCTGCATAATTTTGCTAGAAAAGTACCCACAGACTGAGCTGCTTGCTTAGAGCTCATGTGTGCAATGACAGCATTAATATTTAACAATAAAACATTAAATTCGCAAGAAAGGCACAAGGAGCACACAAGGTACTTTAAAATATTGATTAGCATGTTCTTACCTTTTGGTACTCCGTGTACTTCACAGGGTCCTTTTCAAAGATCTCATATGTCACTGCCTCCAGGTTATCCATCAACGGCTAGGGTCAAAAACAAAAGTTAGAGCTTAATAGGGCTTCAAGACACCTCTACCTGGAACGAGAAATGCCTGATGTCACAGAAGGACTTCCTACGGACCCGAACTTGAGCAAAAATATTAAAGGTGTATCATTACGATTTTTCCATTTTCCTCAGTTCAAATCTCTCCTGCCTCTCATTTTGTGCCTTTGCAAGCAATGCTGCATCAACCAAGGCCACACAGTCTAGCATGCTCTCTTTTTCAATTGAAAGACAAAGGCAGCTCTACAACTCCCTCAAATCAGCACTACCCACAATAACCTTGCCCTTGCTGCTACCTAAAGGCATCTACCTCCACCATGGATGGTTTGCACTCGCCAAAACTTTGTTTGTACTAATCACTGCATGCTGACTTGCAGCAACCAATAATATCGCTCATTGATTGGTGTGAGTACAGTGCCATGCAGCGCGCAACATAGGAGCTACCAATTAGATGATAGGTCCTACATTCTATGCTCAGCTAAAACACTGATGGAGTGAGGTCCGGGGGCCTTGACACAGATTCATGTTCCACAACCAAGTATCAGTTGAAGAGATATCACCCAGAACTCTTAATCATAGTGGCATCTTCAAAAACAACAGACACTGGTCTGTCTAAAGGAGTCTGTATGAAGGAGACATGAAGGAGTACAATACAGTGGAACACCAATTATGCGTCCCCCGTACATGCGATGACCCGCTTTTTACGATGAATTGGAGCGGACCCTGCAGATCTTCCATAGGGATAATGCATTAAAGGTCTACTGAAGCGGTTTTAGACTTTGATGAGTTTAAGGTTGCCGAATGTGCGAAACGTGCAGGTAAAGCCTGCAAAATCGTTTTGCTCTAGCATTTGGCGTAATTGCCGAATAAAGTCATCGTCAGCGTTCAGGCTTCTCTGAAGTGCACAACGACAAGCAGAGGCCCCGACAATGACGTCACGTAAGACAGCAGTACGTTTCCAGCAAAGAAACGGTTATTACATGAAAGAATACCGACGCCATCAAAGGTGAAGCTCACGATGCATTGTTTGGCGCCATCTGACGACACACAGCAGCATGCAGGTGTACGCAGCGGACATCTGAAATTTCGGCAACAATGACGCCACTGCTGAGCTTCCCCGCACTCCTCTAACGTAATGAGAAGAAGCCTAAACATCGTCGCGGTTTTAATCGATGATTACGACACCATTTTAAATGCTAGGGTAAAAATATTTTTCATGCTTTATCTAGATGCTTGATAGATTAGAATTCTTGAATAACCTCGAATTCTCAAATAACCGCTTCAGCTTCCCTTTAAAAGCCTCGATTATAGGACAGAAAAATATGCACACCCCGCCTCCTACAGCAACCGGCGGGAACCGTCCACAATGAGAGATGGAGGCGGAGCACTTTATTGGCAGATGTGACATCAACCAAGCTGGTTCCAAATGGGAATCAAGACTGAGATGTGTGCGCAACGATGCACGATGGTTTGTAATGATGGCTCTGCTGATGGCTTGGACTCTGACTCCGTGCATACGACCCATGGCCGTGAGAGCGAGGCAGCTCGCTTGACCCGCTTTTCCACGCGTTTCAGTGATGCAAGCGTTAGGGAAATGAATTGCATGTTCATACCAGCATGAAATTATTGCACAGGCTGTAATAAGATTAGACATTTCTGTGATCATCGGTGGCTAATTCGAAAGCGCTTGGCGCTGCGGCTTCAGTGCGGAGCACGCTAGGCTTAGTGACACCGAGCAAGCCAGGAGTGAGCGGCACGCTGTCACTCAGCGGGCTGCTCATCACTGCAGAAAGCACGGCGCTGGTGCATTCGCGTCGCAGGCAAACATTGTTTTTTTTTTTTTTTTGCCTTCACGATGCAAATTTCTAGCAAAGACACTGCTTCCTGCTGTCGTGGAGTGACAGCGGTTCTAAAGGAAGTCTGAATAGAAAAACATGTTGCTGGCATGGTCGTACTCCATGCCGTAAAACTTCTTCGAAGGGTCAGAGCAGCCATATTTCTGGCAAGTGGTCCACATCATAGTTTTTGAGGCCCATGTGACGTCAACTTAACGCACAGGGACGGGAACGCTCGTGCACCTCGTCTAAGGCCGCCTCTTCGATGCTGAAAAGTCTCCATAGTTAGTTTTCAACTGAGTTAACCAGACATACAGTGCCAGAAAACACATGACACACATGAAACTAACTATTAAGCCCATTTGTCCACACGGACAAAAAACTGAAAACTGCTTCCAGCGTTGCATTCTTTCACACATTGTAGTATCTACTCACATATTAAAATTGAATTTCTGGTGGCCCATTTTTTTTCTATTGTTTGAGCAGACAATGACATGATATATACATTAGTATCTCAGGAACTAATTGGCCTAGAAATAAACAAATTGCATATTTGAAATCAGCAGAAAAAACAGAATAAGTCTGTGCAGTTTCATTGCATTTGGTCCGTAAATCCAATGTCCACACTTTTCTGACGTTAAAGGGTTGGTACATGAAATCACCAATAGCATCAGTGAGCATTTCCTTTCTGCTGAAGGACAGGACTTATTAGTGCTTGATACATGCCCACAAGAGCTTCTGAGGCAAGTAATATTTCTTTAACAATATTCTTAGACAATGTCTAGTTAAAGAAACTTTATACACAAGGCGTTTCACCCAAGACTTTCTGCAGTTTCTAAAAATCAGCTTTTTGAGTAAAAAAAAGAGTGCTTTTTCCGGTATAACATTGTCAGCGGAGTAATACATCAAAATACAGCTAAGACGTGCTAACTAGCAGGCTGGTTAACTAATACTGAGTAGTTAACTTTTTAACTATTACTGTTAGGCTCCTTAATAACTGAGAGCTTACTGTAAGCAATATCCATGCAAGTTTTTAGAATTTGAACACGCGGTTACCCTCAGCACTGTGGCCCAACAAATTTTGGCTATTTCGACGGGTTACGTGCACTGGAGAGGTTGCTTTGTCTGCAACCTTCTTGAAAACACATGTATTTTGGTGCAATGTAGACCAAATGCAACGGTTTGGTCTAAGACCTTTTTCCCAAGCATCTCGACCCAGAAGAGCCGAGCATCAGGCCGGGGGAAATCTTGTACCCATTAGAAAACCGGTGGGTACCCAGCGGCACTGGGGATCGAACCCAGCACCTCCCGAATGTGAGGCGGATGCTCTACAACAAGGCCACCGCTTCGCAAAAGAAAGAAACAAGGCGAAAGTTAACAGAAAAAAATGTATTGCTAGGTAGCTGATATGTTTCTTCTGTATTTGTACCATCGCATGCGCTTTCTTTCAAGAAGTCATGAACCAGTGATGTGATTGGCTGAAGCCATTTTGGAGCAGCTTTTTGGAGCAGCCAAATGGGAATTTTGGAGCAGGGAAACAAGCTTTTGGAGCAGCTCAAGGCTCATTGCAAGTGAAAAAATTGACTTTGCGAGAAGTAAAATAGTAAAATAAGGAGGAAACCTTTGGGAACAAAAAGGTGCTGTTCAATAGAATGTTAGGGGCATTTCGATGCGAGCAAAATGCAAAAACACCCGTGTACTAAGATTTAGGTGCATATTAAAGAACCCCAGGTGGTCCAATTCTGGAGTCCCCCACTACGGCGTGCCTCATAATCAGATCGTGGTTTTGGCAATAATTTAATTAAATTAGAGGCAATTGTGAAACATCATATGTTGGCCCAAATAACTAATTTTAGAACTTCAGTGTCATGTAAATTTTTATGCGACCAAGTATAGATCAGCGCTGTGTTATAGCCGCCAAGCACCTATAGGACAGCAGTTATAAATGGACAACAAGGAATTCACTGGAACTTTTATTTAAAAATGACTAGAATGCAGATCACAAGCTTACAGAAAAACAATGAAATAACACTATCAACGTTTCGAACTGAATAATAATTATGTACACGACAGCACAACTTTTCGGCTTCTTGGCCTATCAAAAAGCAGTGGACCTATTCTGTGCCTTTTTTCTGTGAGCAACATCATTCAGTCTTTAACTGCAAAATACTGCCCAGTTGGCTGCCTTAGGCGACATTTTGTCAACAGCAGCTGAAAGCCTTGTTTTTCCTTCAGCAAGCATGGCCTGCCCACTTTCCATATCACCAAAATTCTTCATCTTTATGCCATTGTTGATGAGCAGCTCTGCATTCACCAGCATTTTCTTTGCTGTGTCTACTTCCAGCTTGAGGGTTTTGTCAGCATCACTTGGTGTCATCTTCGGCACATTGGCACGCTGCCGTTTGGCAGCCTGCTCTTCTTCAGCTGCCAAACGTTCTCTGTACCTTTTGCTTGCCCCTCGCACTGCTCTGACAACATCAGGCGTAACATCAAAGTGAAAATACGCGTTTGGCGCAGCTTTGGCGCACAATAACAAAAATGTAGCAGGATGTAGCAGGTTTTGCCTTTTGGCGCACATCGGCGCAATTGGCGCAGCTATCACATCACTGCATGAACCAACTCGTCCACCAGTCAATTCTTCCAAGAATAATGCTTTGCATGCACTAAACATGACCACACGGCATGCATAGCAGAACCACTGAAAAAATGTGGTCTTTTGCAGAAACCTAAACAGCAGCCCAAAAAAGAATGCCATTCCTGAGGAGCACGATATATTTAGCTCAGAGACACTGCTTTACTTTTTACTTTTTTTTGTGATGAACTCACATAATGCCTTAATCTTACAACTAATGATGCGAACTTTGCATCCCATCAGGGAGCGTTGTTCGGCACGCTACAAGATATGTGCTCGCTCCTCGCAGTATGGTTCAAATGTCATCCTAAATAGAGCACAGAACACTCACAGAACTCTGGCCCGAATGTACTTTTATTAGCTAAACATGAAGATTGATTCTGTCACTAGATCAATGGCATGCACATTCAATGGGTAATTTTAGCTAAGTGCAATGCAACTGCACTAATGCATGCTACTAAAGTAGAAGAATCTTCCTTTATAAGAGCCAGGCACTAAGTGTACAGCTAGACATTACAGTAGAATCTTGATATGAATCTCACGGGGGCCACAAAAAAAAAAAAAATTGCATCATTCAGAAATTTGTATCATTCAAAACGTACAATCCGTATGCAGAACCATGGGAAATGCATTCACACAGATCTGTTTATGGCTGACGGGATTTATTTACAGCCTTGCGGCCACAGATCACTACTCACAGTGCATACAGCATGATCGGCGATTGCAAAGTTGGCCATGGGCCCCAGCTCATTGCTCGCGGCGCCGGTGATGTATGGGCAGCATTTCATGCTAGACTAGAAGGTGTGGTCATGGCACACACATTCGCATCATCCTTAGTGATACAGAAGTGTGTTCAAAACATCCAAAATTCTGCACATTGTACACAAGTACTATGGCCTAGGAATTTTATGAATTCGTACCATCCTCAAATTCGTAACACCTGTGTTTGTATCATCGAGATTCTACTGCATACAGAAAGCACAGGTCTGCCTGGGAGCATTAAAAGGTGTCTTTAATAAGTGTTCTGGTGCTTTTCTTTTTCCTTCCTGTTAGAACAAGAGTAGGAAGAAAAAAAAAAAGATATAGCTCACTTGCAGTGGTGTCTGCAGGTAGTCCTCGAAGCCTTTCGCAAATTCAGATAAAGGGTCATTTGGAGGCTGCGCCTGTAGCACAGCAAGAACTCTGGTAAACTTTGAGTGCACTGCAACAGCACCCACATAGTCCAGAAACACAAGCAACTACAGAGACACAAATTTGGCTGTGATCTACAAGAAGCAATACAACATACCTTCTTTTAATAGAAAATATAAAAGAACTATAAAAGCTTTAACAAAGAAACTGTTTCACAAGATGTTGACAAAAGAGAGCGAAAAACTGAGTTCTTCTTCTTCAATAGTTACTGCTGCCTATTTCGTGCCTGAAAATCAACCTTCTATAAAGGTAGGAAAACCTTGTGAGCAGAGGATCACCACAACTTAAAAGTGAGGAGAGAACATACAGTGAAACTCATTCACGGGGAGCGAAACGTACAGCACACACTCATATAGTATGAACCCACACACTGAATCTGCAGGCATTTTGTCAGAGCCATTAATGGAACTACTCTTCAGTGTACAGGCCTGCATGGATAAGCAGTGTGATAACTATGAGCACATTCTCCTCTGAAAACTAAGCATTCATCATCAAATGTAAATAAAAAAAAAGAGAACACTCTTGATCTTGCATTCTATTCACATCAGAACCAGCTAAAGACACCTGACTGGTCAAAGAGCTAGCTCTTTACTATAGCATGACTAGAGAGGCTACAAAACAACGTAACAGTATATTTGGTGTGTGCAACAGCGATATTGCCGCAAATCTTTGTAGCGTTCGTTTGTAGTATTTGTTTGTTCATGCTTCAAGGCTGCTGACGCGCCAGTTTATCGCTTCGTTTGTGACGCAAGACGCGCCTAGATTTATCTCGATTGATCGCATGCGGACGGAGCCGACTCTAGTTTGCGCCAGAAGGTTCTAGTAACTTCCTAAGCTTTATCTCGAATGTTCGCTATCAGTTTTAAAAAGAGCACGGCCGACAGCGGCGGGCATTCTGTTCGACGACCGCCGAGCACGCTTGTTGCTACACCACCGCCGAGTGATTCAATTCTTTGCGGGCGCAAGTCAGCCCGAATAAAGAGTTTCGTTTCGAAGACATTCTCGCTGTGTTCCTGTTCGCCAGACTGCAGTCACCACTACATGACAATATAAGGTCAAGAACGAAGAAGGGAGATCAAGGAGCCATGCTCCGGGGAAAGTGCAGAACAAGAAGAGGGGAGCTTCTGAAAAGTTGGGCTCCCAGTACACACTAGCGCACACCTATGTTCGGGGTGCATACCTACTGTCAGTGTTAAGGTGAGCAGTGTTGTGTGTTTACTCAAAATGCTTGGAGAAGGATTTTAGAATGCTACTGTAAGGTCTGAGCAAACTAACTGCCACTTTGCCATTCATTTCGCCCATTGCATATCACACAATGAATATTAAGCAATGTGATAGACAAGTACTAATTTATACAACTAAAGTAATAACAAGTCATCTTACAGAACACAAGAATGCTATAACACTATGTAGCATGTACCATCTGTGAGCTTCCTAATCAAGCTCACTTGCTGCATGCATTGCTATCTAGAAAGGCAAGCAAAACATCAAGCAAAAATCCTCACAAGGCTGTACAATTCACTGAAAACAGTTTTTTCAAGCACTTACATTGAAAAGGTGGTCAAGGTACTGGTAATAGGCCCTCATGTGCTGATGACGACAGTTCCCATCAATCATCAACTGGCAGTCTAGCTATTGGACCAGAAAAACAAGAAAAAGATAACAGTAAACTTAAGCCACACATTTACCCAAACATCAGTGAATATCAATTCTGTCACTTCGGCCACAGAGCCCTGTCATACAGTCTACACTGCGTTTAAAGTTGCACCTCATTAGATGGGATACAGCAGCTTCGTCCTGCCACATGTGGCATGTAGGTATCATCCAAAGACTGTTTACTGTCGGTGCTGCATTCCTAAAGCTGAGCACAAATGGCACCAAATGATGACTGACAAATGAGGTAAATTATAATAAAATCTCCCGTAAATGTCTAGAGATGAGCATGCCCACAGTACAGCAGAAAAAACAAAACAATTAGAATGCTAGCTAAGGCTCTAATATTTTAACTGCAGTGATGATTACGTTGCAGCACAGAGTTACTCAGCAATATGTTACATCAACTGAAGAATGATTGACATTTTACTGACCTTGAAAAACTGATGGAGAACTGCCTGGTGAGCTTTCGACAGAACAGGAAAGTTTTTCTTGTTAGTCAGGAACACAGACGTGTTTATCACTATACACCTGACAGGCTCCCCCATCCAGCGACGCAGTGTAGCCTCATCTGGGACATTAGCAGTCAGCCTGAGTGCTAGGGCAAGACGCTTCTCTGGGCCAGCAACATTTCTAAATACATTCCACCTGGAAGAATATATTCTTTCAGGCAAATTTGTTTTTAGCCATGCACAATTAGACAACATATCTTTCTCTCTATACCTCTCCCAACCCTTCTCTGCTTACCATTTTTTTTTCTTATGCATGCTCATTAAAAATTGTTGCAAAAGATCATTCTGGTGCTGTAATATATCCCGGCTTTTTTTCATTGCAAAAAAAAAACAAAAACAAATTACACTTTTGCAATTAAAACAGGAGAAAATGGTTCTTGCTACATAATTTGCTAAACCACATGCAAGCACTGCAAACTTCAATATCATACAAGCCTTTACCACAGACCTGACACCACCTGTGTGGCCACAAACACACACAAAAGAAGTCCCTTTGTGGGTACAAACATAGGCTTTCCACTTTCTGGCTTTAACAAAACATCACCAATAAATGTTCATTTCTAAGGTAATCCTTCTGAAAAACTAATTCTTGCGCCCTTTTGCACTGGACACAATCAACACTTGTCCAGAGATTTTATATGTGAATAACAGGTTTAAAAAAAAAAAAAAAGAGGAGCAATCTCCTTTAATCTATCTGTTTAGACCGGTGGTACCGAGGTCAACTCCATCAAATTACTATTCCCAGTAAAAATTGATTCTCTGGCATTTTCTGAGTATGTTAGCATCTGTTCGGCAGCAAAAGATGCATTTATGACTGAGGAATTTGAATTTAAAAACTTTCCCACCACCTAACTCAAACTCATGACGTCCACACCAAGAAAGACTGATTGCCACCATTTTGAAGTGAATGCTGGTGTAGCATAGCGTCTGGGATCATCGCCAAAATATCCGGTGTCGGTGCACGCAGTTTACTTGCGACATCGGCCACTGATGGTGACATCTCTATTTCGTTTTTGGGTCTTTTCTAGTTTATGAAAGCTCCATTTTAAGTGAGAGTGGTCTCTTTGTCGATAGAATGTTGTATCAATGCAGATCAACTTCAATTCGTTTTCAGTGTCCCTTTAATGCTTTGACTGAGAAATAAGTGGAAGCTGGCCCACATGCACTTCGGGACAATAACACCCTAAATATAGTACATCACAATACATGGAGGCACTGTAAATCTTCCAACTTAGACAAGGAAACTTCAGTAGCTTTGAATGTTGGAAGAAGTTTTTTGGCCTTCTATGTTCTTTAATAAGAGCCTAAAGAGAATTTCCATCATGGCTGTATATTGCAGAATAAGCTGTATAAAACAATATTATGCCCTAGTCCAGAATTTAATTTCTTTAAAAACCACAAAAATACAGAAAGTCAAAGGCAGCACTACTGTCACTGACTGCAGTCACAGACTACAGTCATTGACTACAGTCACTGACTACAGTCATTGACTGCTGTCACTGACTGCTGTCACTGACTGCTGTCACTGACTACTGTCACTGACTACTGTCACTGACTACTGTCACTGACTCCTCAACACAATGACTGCATATCATTATCACTATGCTGACTCGAGTATGTTGGTGTAGAGCATACCATTCCCAAGGATCTTCATCGCGACTGAAGTCATCAATATTGTTGTTGTCATCATCATACCGGTTCCCCTTTTTGGAAAGTGAACTGAAGTGGCGCCGACTTTGCCGACTGGCTGGCTCCATGGGTACAAGAATCCAAGCCTGGAACATCAACTGCAGATCCCAAGAAAGAGTGATGAAACTCAGGGGCAGAGGTATAAAGACAGGAAAAAAGTGCACATAATGCCACAATGGCACAAAGCACACATGCTATGTATGAAAAAAGTTTAACAAGTGTGACGCACATGTACCACTATAAAGAAAATATACAAACAAAAAATAAGCCAAAGCAACTAAACAGTATAGAACAGCCACGTGGAATGCACATCTCTTCCCTACTGACCTAACCGCACTGACAAAAAGATCACCAGGCACAAAGTACCGAAATGCTGACTAATGTGTAATGCTCTCATTAGTCCAATCATAATTGCTAGATATCACATCAAAGTTATATCAGGGTTTGCCGAACATTTGCACCTGGGTCTGCACTTCAGAAGTTTGTCACCAAAGGCCACTAGAGCCCTTATTCCAATCGAGAAAAATTCTTTCGGGTTGAGGGTACTACATGCATATCAAAGCATAAAGTCACTTTCCTCAATTGACAAAGTATGCAACCAGCATAAACAACCACTACATGCTTTGTGCACTCTGACAGTGTGGTGTCCAGCTCATCCTTTTTTTTTTCTTCGTTGTTTGCTTTTACTAGTGTTTGACCTTGCCCTTGGCTTTAAGATAACAAGGTTAAAACCTAGCCATGCTAGTTTGGGCAGCAGTTTGGACAGGTACAGACACAAGTTAACAAAAAAAATGGCCCACAAAGCAGATACTAGGCTATGTTTTACAATGAGGCTGACAAAACTAACTCTGAGTGGCCTCTCATTTCAGGTCAGGGAATAGCTTATTCTTTCCAGTCTGATGTCTTAAATCCCACAGGGACATTAATTTTTTAAAACATGAACTAAAGCAGTTAAACGCAAAGCTGAGCTAGGAGGCACATGACCAGAAGTGAAAAGCATGAAATACTAGACGACGGACAACAACGCATTGTCCTGTCTCTCTCATTTGCTGTCCGACATGTTCAGAAGTGAACAGCATGAAATACGAGATGACAAACAAAGCCATGACTTCCCTCTCTAATTGGATGTCCAACATGATTATCAGAAGTGGACAGCAAGAAATATGAGATGACAGACAACAGCATAATGTCCTGCCTCTCTCATTTGCTGGCCGACATTATCCAACATGATCATCACAAGTGAACAGCATGAAATACGAGATGACGGACAACAATGCATTGTCCTGTCTCTCTCAATTGCTGTACGAAATGATCAGAAGTGAAAAGCATGAAATACCGTAAAAACCCGCGTATAATACAAACCCGAATATAATACGGGGCTAAGTTTTAGAGACGCGAAATGGGAAAAAAAGTTTCACCCGCGTATAATACGAGTAACACAAGCTCATAGAAGACATTTATTCAAATTGCATCCCGCACTTCACTTCAATTACTTTGTTCTTCAGTAGCGCTTTTTTCGGACATTTCCTTGTCCGACAAATCATCCCAAATGTACTCATCTTCCGTGCCATCGAGGGCGTTCGAGATGCCGCACTTCTTAAGCCCGCTTCAGCCGCCCGGTTGGCGTCACTGCAGGCTCACCTGAGCGCATCCACTCTGCGTAGCACCGCCTGACTGCGTCCTTGAACGGTTTGTTTACACAACCATCAAACGACCGCGAAAGCTTTGTCGCGTTCCGCTGCACGCGAAAAGGGCTTCTTTCTGTTGTGGCCATCCACGAATGCTTCCTTCGACGACACCAAACTGCCTCCCGGCCGCACCGTTGGCGATGTTCTCCGCAACCAAAATCGCTTGCAAGTAGCCGAGTACTGTTTTCGAGACCGTGACATCGTGCTCTCTAAAACAATATCCACTTCACGAAGCGTGCCTTACATGCGAGCACGTGCGCTGTCAACAGGCGCACGGCACACCGCGACCCCCCGGCGCACCCAACGGATCAACAAAGAAACGACGTCGTGACGTCGTTTGTCGAGAGTAACGAAGCCAAGCCGTAGCCACGCCGCAAAAACGAAACCAAAACTTCGAGCAACTTCTAAAATTTTTGTTCGGATCCGCAAATAGTACGAGGCGAATATTTAGGACGCTAATTATGGGGAAAAAACCTCGTATTATATGCGGGTTTTTACGGTACTAGACGACGGACAACAACGCATTGTCCTGTCTCTCTCATTTGCTGTCCGACATGTTCAGAAGTGAACAGCATGAAATACGAGATGACAAACAAAGCCATGACTTCCCTCTCTAATTGGATGTCCAACATGATCATCAGAAGTGGACAGCAAGAAATATGAGATGACAGACAACAGCGTAATGTCCTGCCTCTCTCATTTGCTGGCCGACATTATCAGAAGTGAACAGCATAAAATAGGAGACGACAGGCAACAGCGCCATGCCTTCCCTCCCTCATTGGCTGTCCAACATGATCATCACAAGTGAACAGCATGAAATACGAGATGACAAACAAAGCCATGACTTCCCTCTCTAATTGGATGTCCAACATGATCATCAGGAGTGGACAGCAAGAAATATGAGATGACAGACAATAGCGTAATGTCCTGCCTCTCTCATTTGCTGGCCGACATTATCAGAAGTGAACAGCATAAAATAGGAGATGACAGGCAACAGCGCCATGCCTTCCCTTCCTCATTGGCTGTCCAACATGATCATCACAAGTGAACAGCATGAAATACGAGATGACGGACAACAATGCGTTGTCCTGTCTCTCTCAATTGCTGTCCGAAATGATCAGAAGTGAACAGCATGAAATACGAAATGACAGACAAAACAGCACCATGCCTTCCCCCTCTCATTGGCTGTCTGACATGATCATCACAAGTGAACAGCACGAAATAAGAGACAACAGACAACAGCTCCATGCCTTCCCTCTCTCTTTTGCTGTCTGATAAGATAAGAAGTGAACAGCATGAAATATGAGGACAGGCAACAGTCCTAAGTCCCGCCTCTTTTACTTGCTGCCTGACATGAACAGAAGTGAACGGCATGAAATATGAGATGGCAGACAACAACACCCTACCTTGCCTCTATCATTTGCTGTCCAACATGATCCTCACAAGTGAATAGCATGAAATACAAGATGACAGAGATCTGTGCCATGCCGCCTCTCTAATTTGTCGTTCGATATGGCCAAAAGCGCGCGGCATGAAACATGAGACACCAGACCATAAGCACCATGTCCTGTCTCTCATTTGCTATTCAGTATGCTCAGAAGTGAACAGCATGAAATACTAGACAGCAGACAACAGCACCATGTCCCGTCCCTCTCATTTACCGTCAGTGAATAGCATGAAATATGAGATGACAGACAACAGTACCATGTCCTGTCCCTCTCATTCGCTGTCCGATCAGATAATTAGGGCTGTATCCAGTACCAGAAATTTTCAGAATATAACAAGTATTCCAGTTCCACTGAAATAATGATAACTGTAATTGATGAATCATAACCATCATAATTGAATCATTTAAGCAGACAAAGAACGGGAATGAGGGGCTCGTTGTAAATATGACAGAAGCCAACAGCCACAGAAACCAAGGGGCACAGGGGATTTTTTTTAGTTAATTTATTTATTTTGTGGTGTTGATCAATTTAGAATATTACTTAATATGTCATCGCTTAAAGCTAATTGATTAGAAAAGCAGAAGAAAAAACAACCACATGCCGCCGGTGGGATCCGAACCCACGACCTCCGAATTACGCGTCCGGTGCTCTACCTCTGAGCTACGGCGACGGCTGTCAAACCTTCTGCTTTCGGGGGTATTTATGTTTACAAGTAACCTAACCTTGAGAGTGTTCATCAGCGCCACCCACGTTCATAAGCGGCGGACGTAGAACGTCCTGATTTACCGCAGGTGTGACGTAGAACGTCATCGAACGGAGAGGGTGGAAGCTGTGTGAGAACCCTCTTATGCTTCCTATGGCATCAAGGCTGCCAGAATCGAGGCCCTCGCTAAGCAATTAAGCAGACAAAGAACGGGAATGAGGGGCTCGTTGTAAATATGACAGAAGCCAACAGCCACAGAAACCAAGGGGCACAGGGGATTTTTTTTAGGTAATTTATTTATTTTGTGGTGTTGATCAATTTAGAATATTACTTAATATGTCATCGCTTAAAGCTAACTGATTAGAAAAGCAGAAGAAAAAACAACCACATGCCGCCGGTGGGATCCGAACCCACGACCTCCGAATTGAATCATGATGACCTTAGGCATAAGTAGCACACAAGCAGGACACAGAGAATACGTGCACATATATTGTTGTGCATTCCTCTTAAAACTATAGGAGCTGGAAGAAGAATGATGCAGCAAAGCAGCGCTGGTATCGCTCACGTCTCTTCTGGTGTCTTATGTTTGCCCTGTTCCATTACGTGTTTGAACCGACTCGCCCAGCTCAAAACATACCAGCAACACTCATACTGAATGTTATCCTTCTTGCGCCATTGTATTCTTTGTGTTAAACTCCACTTAAATTATAGACTGCAGAGAACAGCGAAAGAATAGTGCAACCCAACTTACAGAATGGAAATGTCGACGAAGACAGGTGCTGGCCATGCAAAGAAAAGCAGCGAAACAGCAAAAAAAAAAGCAAAAACCACATGCTCCACACAATATGGCAGCACGCTCCATAACAAAAAACTGTTTGCAACAAAATCTGCCACAAATCAGCCTTATCTGCAGAGTTCAACAACTTTTATGGCTAACTGCTAACTACATGCAAATAACCTGCACACCTTTGTAAACAACTCTCGTACATCTGTTATCCATCCACAAACCAATGCACAGCCTCAGCCCAAATTCTCTAGTGCTTAGGTTTTGCTGTTATGTAGTAAGCCACCTGTTAAGGCGAGAGCTCAACTCACCCTCCAGAAATCTAGAGTCTCAGGGATACCGTAAGTGCCCCACTGCATGGCTCAACAGAAAACCCTGCACCCAAAAACTCTTGACCAAGGCTATACATAAGGCATGGCCAAATGATTTTCTTTTTAGGTTTGAACAGCTCCTGCAACAAGATACCAGTATCTTAAGGTCACAGGGTAAGATGAATTTTAAACAAATAAGATTGTTCTTTTTCTTTTCTTATCTTATTCCTGGTAACCTTCTCAATAACACTTAGGTATATACCTGTGATGATTTTAGATGACACGCAAGGGCAAAATGAAAAGTCTTGCACCCACATGGGAAGAAGCCAGAATAAATTAATCTTTTTTCCAGAACGAGAGTTTTTACTTGTAATGCCTGGCAAACTTCGTCCAGCCACGATGCTCTAACACTGGGAACAAAATATCGGTCAGGATAACCAGCTTCAGCAGACAGGACAATGTGCCAGATCCTGACACACAAACCTGCCTTTCCTGCTGTGAATCTATACCTTATGGCTCTAAACCTTTACCACTCTCTCTATGTTAAGCACTTGAATTGGCACTGTTAAGACTTTCAGTTGTTCAACACTACCAAAAAGGCTCAAAAAGAAAACTTTTCAATAGTGAGGCTACAGAACACAATGGGATAGTGCTTGGAAGTTACAAAAGCTTCTACAGTGGCTGCGCCTCTGCATCACAAGTAGGCACATAACTTTCCATCAGGGCTCAAATCAGTGCCCAATTTTGCCAGTTTTCGAAACCAAGTGGCAAGTGGCCATAATCCTCCCAGTCCCCTCTCCAGTCTCTTTAAGGTTTTTATTTAATCATGGCTCCTGGAATAAGAATCTACTGTGAAAATGAAAAGAGAAATTTCATAATGCTTGGATTTATTAGAAGCCATGTGACATGAGTATACCATTCATTTTAGCTGTGTGGTTTACAAGTACCTTTCATAAAATGAAAAAGTTCGAAGATCGTAACTGAAGTGTCATGTGAAACTCATAAGGCCATCTTGCGCAACATGCAAAAGCTTGTCAAGAAGTGTGCATGCTCACAATGACAAAATGCAACATTCAGTAACAGGCTAGACTTTGGTGAACAGACATCTACAAGGGGCAATCACAGAGCGCTGCATGTGCAGTGCAAAGTACACAGAAAAGATATGGATCTAGTGGAAAACACAAAGAAACACACAGGCTCTAGTGCATTCAACGCCACCATTTGGGTGATTTATGCACAAAGGCATGCAGGAAAGGCAGCAACAGACAAAATTCCAGGAACCCAAATACAAAGCAGTTACACATTGCACTGTGGCTAAGCAAGGTTTACAACCATAACGTTTACTTTACTGAAAGAGGTGAAGCAGGAGCGAAAAGCAAAGAAGCAAAAAATGAACTTATTTGGCTAGAGGCTCTTGAAGTGCATGGCATTTCAAAAAAACATTTCAAAATGTGTTTTTCCCTTCAATGTCACATCTCAAACTTAGTACAAACACATGAGAAAATAGAAGGCCAATTTTCTCCCAGCTGCAGTTACATCCACATGAACACTAAGCTAGGATGGCACAAATTCATTCGGACATGAAAGTTTGTTTCACGATAAAGAAGTAAAAAACAGTAAAATTCAAAAACATCGACAATGTACTAGAGATAATATGAAGAGTCTAAAGATGTACTGAAGTGCACGGCATGCATAGCATATTCCCTGTGACCATAATTGCTCCTTCTACCTCTCTGCATATCACATGAAGGCATTAACATGGTTTCCTGAATTGTTTCAATTAGTTTGGTTTATTGGTTTATTAGGGTTTAATGTCCCAAAGCGACTCAGGCTATGGGGGACGCCGTAGTGAAGGGCTCCGGAAATTTCGACCATCTGGGGTTCTTTAACGTGCACTGACATCATACAGTACATGGGCCTCTAGAATTTCGCCTCCATCGAAATGCGACCGCCGCGGCCGGGATCGAACCCGCGTCTTTCGGGTCAGCAGCCGAGCGCCATAACCACTGAGCCAGCGCGGCGGGGCAGTTTCAATCAGTGTAAAAGAATGACCAAAATAGAATGACTAGGCACACTAAAGATTTCTAGCCACGTACAAAAACACTGATCTTCAAGACCCAGTTTTTATAACATTATAGAGACCTTACCATATGAGACACCTAGTTCACAATGGCTGCATTAGTATCATTGCGAAAACAAATATTTTTGTGCCTCTGAACACCCCCAGCACACACAGCCCATGGTGGGAACACTAATGATTTCCACTGTTAAATGAGTGCCCGCCAGCAAAAACAAGAAAGAAAACAAATGGAAGAATACCAAGAAGAAATTCTTTGTTAAGCAATGCAATTATCTCTGCACATGCTCCCGAGATGAGTTAACAACTCCATTATTTCTACGCCAATATGACACTCGTTCAAAGCCTGAACCGTCGGCACCAACAAGTGCTGCCATTTACTCTCGGCTACCCATGTTCCACTGTTCTATTGACTGATGCGGAGGCAGTGCCCCTTTAACTCTTTCTGTACTGAGCCCACTCAGCACGGGCCACTGCTCACCCATAGATGTTGCGCACTATTTAACCCTTTCCGGTCAGGTGTAGTTTCCCCCACTGACTACTGCACCGGTCAGCATTCTTATGGGCCTTCTATCCTCTTGCAAAGAAAGGGAGTGGCATGACATGATTTGGTTATGAACATTTATTGAAAGCATTTTCTTTTTTCAGTTTTTCTTTTTTTTTTTATTTCTGGAGGTCACTAGCGTATAATTTCCAAGAGTCACTAGACAGTGTGTCTTCAATGCTGATTGAGCCGTCGCACTCTTCACTTTCGCTGTCGAAACTTGTTTGGTTTGGTTTGGTTTATTGGGGTTTAACGTCCCAAAGCGACTGAGGCTATGAGAGACGTCGAAACTTGTGGTTGACTCTTGTGTCAAAGGAGGCGCATAGCTCTCTTCGACACTAAAGTCATCTTCACATTCCACAAAGCCATCAGACAATTTTCCGTAAAACATGCCTGCCGGAATGAAACTCATGTCGCGAGTTTTTGGCGCCAATTCAAAACCTCAGAATTACGCGATCAAAAAATATTTTCCAGCGGTATGGCGCTGTCATCCCTCGAGAGGAAAGCCAACTAGCCAATTTACAGAATACCACAAATCCAACCAGATGGCGCGCAAATTTATTTACAGAAGTAGTAGACCAAACGTTGTGTCGGGCCATGCCCGACAACTGACCAGACGGGTACTTTTCTGCTGTCGGGCAATTCCCGACAGATGACCAAAAAAGGTTAAAGGCCGGCAAATAACGTTCCGACTTGTTAAGCAAGCAGTTATGCAGTCCAAGAAGTCAACTTGCAGTTTCAAGTAATTTGTACCTCTGCTACAAAGTGGCGAATTCGGGTGTGGGACTGAAGAGCGCAGTGCGCAACACTTCTTGGTGAGCACGAAAAACTGCACAATACCAGGACAGTCTTGCAGAACACCTTGGGTTTGCTGTTTTTTTTTGGCCGCTGCGAAAATTTTTTTAAATGCTAGTAGTAGCAGTGCGCCTCAGGATGATGTCAAAAATCCTGGGTTCAGTTTTGACGAAGAATATCTCAAGAAACCAGCCTAAACCATCTACTGCTCTCCACCGGGCAGCATTGTTTTTTACCTGCTACCGCTGCAGTAATTTTTTGTGCCACCTAAGATGTAACAGGGATGTTTGCAGTACAATGGCCACTTTTTGCTTTCTGTCTACATTGTGACCCAAGTTTGGTGCTGCCATCTCTACAGATACAGCTGAAAAAGAACCTGGCCCTCACATGGCAGTGTGCAATAAAGTAGACAGGAGCCAAGATGTACACACAAAAAAGGCACCAAGTGCAGAGGCGCATCACCCAAAGCCTTGCTCATTTCCCACAAAGTTGCCAAGATCCTATAATTGCAATTCTACTGGAGTTATGCCAGCTTGTTTTCTGATCTTCCTCTTCCCAGGTTACAAGGCACTTAACTACTCTTCTGTGCTTGCTGGATATGTACATGCGTCTCTCAACACTGAGGAGCTGTTTCATGCAGTGACATGCGAGCCTTGGTTAGTAAAGGTTTGCTTTTGTTGCTGAAAGTATTATTGGGACACAACTATTTTTATGGGTAACCTTTAGTTGACTTATTTTGGAATATTTCTGTGCACAAGATATGTATTAGCCGATTCTTCCATGATTTTTGCATTTCTTTCTAAGTTTTGCTGCCATCCTCACTAGATTTTTCCATTTTACTATTTATCTTACAGATTACGATTAGTCATTTACTCTTTTAACACCTATCATTCAGAAGGACATTGATGTCAGTAGATGCGCTTGTACTTTCCAGCACTTTTCAATCAAAATATTTGTAGAAAGAATAGCTTTAGTAACACCTCCAAGAAATAGCGGGTTTCAATGAGGTAGCAAACATTTTTTGTAGCTCGAGGTATTTGTCAGTGAAAGCACTGAAACTTTCAGGCGCTTTATGAAATAAAACAAGCAATGTTCTGTATATTCCAGAATTTCTGTATTATTTTTCTGTTCGTGTTATAAGCATAACGTCATATATATTTGCCATAATTTTCACCAAAGTTTGCACAGACAAACAAAATTTCACATTACAGCCTAACATTTATATTTGAAATGCATATTACCAAACAGTACATTTTAGCTTCATTTTGATGTGCTGCATACTAATGCAAGTAAGAAAATTTTTTCAGTCAAAAGCACGGTGAAAGACGTAGCTTAGGTGAACGAACGCCGCCGCCTGCCGTCGCACAATACTATTGTGCTTCCTTCTCACTCGACAGATAGCGCTTCCAACTTGCGCACGTAGCGGCGCCGTTCGTGCCTTTATCACAGCTTCTCCGCATACAGCTTGAGGAAAACTTGCGGCCACCAGCTGGTTTTTTAGGCGTTTGTTATACTGTGAATCACCGTTAACTGTTTGAAAAAATTGTCCACAGATCAGGCCAAGCGTAAAGCCCCTTTATCGACGGCTCACGCAAGACGACAGACAACGCTACGGAGAAGCTTTGGTGGAGCAGGAACCAAGCATGCCAGTATACAATAGTTTCAACTTTTCTCGGTTATAACATGGAACGAGTTTACTTCTCACTAAAGAATGAGGTAGAAGGGCGCATCAGGTTAGCAGTCGCATTTGAAAATCAAGTGGCCACGGTGCAGCGATAGGGAAATGAATGTTTGTGTGTGAAAGCGACTGAACGCATGCCTTAGTGAGGTTATGCGAGAACTGCATGAAATTTCTGTGAGGATGATGAGTGGGTGTTTTCCGCAGCCCAGAAAAAGTTATAACCCAGGTAGAACGTTGTGTGTTTATTTCATACATGAAGCAAAAAGTAGTCACTGCAAACCTGGATTACACACAAAATACCTAAATTCTACTGTTGTGTATACAGTCAAAATAACAAACAGTTCACTCAGCTCGGCTCCTTGTGGTCAAACAAGTTTGGACATTTTACGCAAGTCCTGGCCTTTTTCAATGTGCTTGCGTTTCATTTGACGGCAGTACTGACGCATACGAAGGCTTATATAATAATAGAGTAGATTGGCAAGCATGTCCTCTCTGTGGATAGTACAAGGGAAAGTGAAAGTGAACCTTCTCTAGTAGAGCATCAACTGTTTTATTGTAGGCATCTCTCAGATTTGCGTATTTGGAGAAATGCTCTTCAGCTTCCATAAAAAGCTGATAGAGGTGCATGTTAGGGTGCGTGAGCCTGCCCCTTGTTTTGCAATTCACTAGCTCAGCTTCGGGCACCTTTGAAAAGCCTTTCTGACCCTCCAGTGCTTTCTTGCACGTAGTGCATGAGGTCTGATTGAAAATTTTCCTGGATACAAAACCTGTGACATAATAAATTATACACTCAACAACGCTTGCATCATTGTTATCACACCCAAACACTTCGTCGCACTCCCAGCTCCCTTCATCGATTAGGCCGTCAAGCTTCTCTTTCAGCTGCTCCAGCTTGTTTAGCTCCTTCGATGCTGAGCTGTTATACGCGTTCTTAAAGTCAGCCAAAGTCTGTGGGATCGTCATCACACGAGTGTGACCGTGTGCTCATTAGGTGGCACTTCGCCCACATATCGCGGGTTCGGGCCGGAGCAAGCTGAGGGCACTGCCAGCGCTTGGTGCGCGCCTGCGCTCTCGCTCCGAAGGAAGGAAGGCGCAGTTATTTAAGAGCACGAGTGTTTATTACACAGAGAGCTGCATTACATAACACTGCACTAATCCCCAGACCTCGGTGCAACCCATAGCCCCGCCGCAGCACCCGAAAGCGGGCCCGCGGAGCCGCGCGCGCAAAGCAAAGACTACATACACGCGGGACAGCACAGCTAAGGACGATCGCATGCCGCGCGGCCAACCAAAGGGGTTAAATCACGCGCAGCGCAAAACGAGGAAGGATGGGGCAAACGCGGAGCACATCTTGACGACGCAGGTCGCACATCGATGGCTCATCGCGCGTCGTCACCAGCAATGGCCGGCGATGACGGAGAACCAGCCAAATCAGGCCCTCCCGAATCCGGAGCGCGTCGGCCCCGCACAGGCGGGCTACACGACTCCGGAAGTTCGGGCCTGGACTCAAGCATACATACTAGATGCGCACGTCAAAGCACCCGCGTTCTTGGGCCCCCGGCAAAGGCCGGGGCACCGGGAGCCAAGCTCTACGCACCTTTCTGCTGCCCGAGTCGGTGGCGATCTCTCCGCTCATTTCCCGCTAGGGACCACTCGCCGAAACAACGCCCCCAACTGTCACTCGGTGTGACCCAATGGGGACGCGAGGTCGAAGCGGGAAGAACGGAAGAGAGGGTGATTTACTGCGGTTCTCGGAAGAGCTTCCCTTGCAAGGGAGGACAAGCAGCGCGGCTGCCCCATTCCGCTCGCGGACACCCCACGGGGGGTCTCTCTAACGAACGAAACGGCAGAAGCGGGCGCACACTCGGGTAGCCCAAGAAGCTCAATCCCCACATCCCCCTCTTCTTAAATGCCCCCGTCTCTCTGAAAACAGAGTGACGGTCACTCCACACAGCACAGTATTCCTTTCGCTAGCATCAATGAGCTACCAGCCTTTCGCCATACCTCCAGCCCTTAAACACACCCATACAACAACATTACTGAGAATTCTAATCACAAAACATCAGGCATTCGACACTACGCAATAAAGGCACAAAAGTATTCGCGCCTTACAAAATTACAAATGCGGTCACTCGAACATCACATAATCAATGCACTCTGTATAGACCTTTTTCAGTTTTAGCCTCGCTCCCAGCGCGCCGAAAGCCGCCATGTTGCTTTCCTCCTCTCTGGCTGGTTCGGAAAGGCGGTGTCCGTGCGTCCCGCGCGTTTTCTGCGGTTCTCCGTGTTTACTGTATGCGGTTGCTTAGCTGTAGTAGCCCGATTTCGGTGTATGTGTGATTAAAGCTGCAACGAGGTCTTCGGGAAACCACTGCGCAGTCGTCTGCTGTTCAAACAACTACAGGAAGCGAAGGCGGCTTGAAGCGGAGCAGTGTGAAGAACGCAGAGACCCACGGCGGCGGTTGCGGGCTGTTTCAGCGGCACATACCTTACACGCGAGCACCTACTGCTGATGTCACTAAGATATGTGTCGTCTGTGAGCCTTGCAAAATCAAAACATTAGTAATAATTCGGGGAAATGATGCAGCAGCACTGCGGGTTACGTGAAACATTTCTGTCATAACTGCCAAAGCTATTTGACAGTACTTGAAAGTCATGATGCATTGCGCGAATGCCACAGCTGTTTGCTTGCAGTAAATATCCGCTAAACCAGCAGGACTTAAATAACTGAAAGCCGCAGCTTTGACGTGTCCACCTTGCATCGTGACACCTCATGCTTCGACCAAATACTATTTTCAACTGACGCCGTAATGCAAAGTTCCGATTGCTTAAAAAAAATGTGCCTATTAGGGACGTGCATTCAGCAGACACGCAGTGCCCACCCGACCACACGCACGCGCTTTCTCGCTCTTTCGGCATTAATCAGCGGCCGCACCTGATACGGACCAAGCAGGTACGCCCCTCAGGAACTGTCACAGCAGGCGCACCAGTTTCGAGGGTATAAATTACATCGCGTTCGAAGGCCAGATGCCTCTCTACTACATCTTTTTCCGAGTTTAGCGAAATGTCAGACGACGCGAAGCAACACAACCAGTTTCCTCTGTTCCTGCGACACTTTATTTCGATGCGCGGCGCCGACGGATGCACTGGCGCTCCGAAGAGCGCTGCCACACACTCGCATGTTCACGCTAAGAGTGGACCACAATACATTTGCACGCTTCACCAGTTATTTTACCGTTAGTACGAAGTAATCAAGAAATTTATGCAAAGCCAAAAGCCGCAACAGATTTCTAAGCGCTTATGCACTCCAGCTGTGCCTTCTGCATGTAGCACTACAGAAAGTACCGTTTTTTAGGACAGTGCAGAGGGAAAATGTAGTGAAAGACGTGGTCAAACGCAGTTTCAATCTGTTCGTGTCACCGGCGCAACGCAGAGCAGACCGCTTGAGCGCTTGACAGCAACACTGCTGTTAGCTCGGAACGGAGCGGTTTTTCTTTTATAATTATAACTACAACATAGAAGCGCTCAGCAAGTTTCGTGCTCGCATTAATAAATGTCTCCATTATAGATACCAGAAGGCCGTTAAATGAATTGCGCACACTTGCGTAGAAGCGCACCTCCAATGTCGATTTTCGGCACAACTTGCACGGAGACACCCGCGTCGCCGCTCGCCGAAGCACGGGCCATTTTGTTCACAGCTGCTCAGTGCATACAGTGCAACACTTTGCAGGTCAAAATCATGCAAAAATCAACACTCGGATAAGGCTGAACCGCGCGGCGAGTACTCGCTGCCTGTATTGCAGCGGCGGCCGCCCAAGCCAACATGGCGGAGAAATCGGCCAGACGCAAGACGGCGCTGCAGTCGAAAGATGGCCGCGCGCACCTGAAAAAGGTCTATACATAAATCATAGCTATACATCATTACATAAGTTAAAATCTGACATAGACATACGTGCGTCCATGCTGTCACAATGATCAGAACGCGCACGACAGGGCGCCGGAAAACTTTCCACACAACTAGCCGCCGGAGCCGATATCTCCGACGGAATCGGTCGGTCGTGATGAACGGCAACCGATAAGCTCCGGAAGCAGCTCACCCCGGAGTCGTCGCGCCGCGATGGCAGTCCTCTCCAGGCACCCGATGCTCTGAAGACGGTGTCCCAGCAGTGCTACGGTGCGGACAGCCCCGCACAGGTTGCCTCTGAAGTTCCGCTGATTCGGCCTTGGCACATACCGCCGAGCCTGGGACTCGCGCACACGCACTCAAGGAACCAGGAAGCGGCGGCAGGCGTCCCAAAACTAAAGCATAAACATGGCAACTCCATGGCCCTTGTCCACGGCAAGGCTCCTGACAGTCAATAATACCACTCAACAAGAAAAAGTATTTACAAACAAACACAATTTCCCCCACCCCAGCGGGCGAGCGCCCGACGACGCTACAATGGTCCGGGGTAAGGAGGATTGCGAGCAACTGAGACACTGACCGCGAGCACACACACATTCCGAAACGTCGCTAACAAGCATACCCCTCAACGGCTTCTCGGCATACTCTTTTTTTTTTTTTACTTTCTCTTCCCACATCTGGGCCCCGTTCGACGGATTCATGCTCGCGCACACAGCCTCTCCGACATCTCTAGAAACACTTGGCGAACGATAGGTGCAAACGGCAGCAGCTATGCGGCGACCAGGCATAGTGGAAAGGAGGAGGGCAGCGGCCCACGCACGGGGGAAAAGAAAGCTTTTCACCCCCCACAGCAACAGGCCCTCCCGGCTCTTCCGGGAAAAAAAAGGAACCCCGCACCACCCCCGCACACTACCCTTCGCGCCACAATGAGACAAAGAAGCCCCTCTTCCGAAGTGACCGGAAACGCGGTTGCTTAACTACAATACTACACTGTACATAAGCGAGACAACAAAACACTTCAAAACGCATATTATACAGACGGGAAGTATTTAGCATGAAAATACACTTTGAAACATTCACGGCACTGTACAGAAACGAAACATGCATTCTTCAACTCACATATCGGGCTGAAGGCTCAGCGAAGTAGCTCGCTCCGGGAACGCCGCGGAACGGCCTCGCCACGGCGAAGGCTGGTAAAAGTCCGAGCTCAGCTCTCAACCGAAGATGTCCGATATCAAGCACGGAACAAAACACAAAAGTGAATGTCGTCTGAGGAGGCACCGAAGAGACAACCGAAAGCGATCGTATGCTTCGGTCGTGCCCGCTTGCCAAAACGTGAAATCAATGGACCTCAGCATCACCTATCTCGCTCACAAAAGTAAGCGATCAAGTTGGCAGCGTAATTCTCCGCGTGCTACAGAGGGCACGAACAAGACGAGGGAAAAACTGCGCGTAGAAAGGAAAAATCCTTTCACGCCATCTTGGCCCTGTTTCTCGCCGCGGAACAAAGGTTCGCGGGTATCGCTAGGCCTGGACTCGGCGGATCGGCTCTCAACACCTCGAAAGCGAGAACGAGTGCCTTCCCGCGGTAAATCTGCGTTACTGACCATCAACAGCCGTGGGTCGTGAAAGAACTTGGTTAATTTAGAAAAAGATGCTACGACGCTGTTGGGTGGACTCGATATTTTAGCACGAGCCGTCATGACCCATCAGGGCAAGCCCCGGGGACGCCAGTTCCGTCTGGCTTCGGCCCCTCGGCGCACGCTGCAATACAAGCTAGCGTTCCGGCGCCAGGTCTCTCTCAAGAGACAGAATTCCACGGCCTCATGCGCGCGACGCAATACCAGCGACTTTCCGACGCATTGTCTCCCTGAGACTACCGTGAATTCTAAACGCGAAAGGGGTCACCGCGTTGGGCCCTGAAAAGCTCTTTGGGCTGGAGATAATCCTAGCTACTCCCGAGGAGTCCGGCCAGTTTTGCCACCCTTACATAGCGTCTTACCAAGCCAGGCCTCTGCTCTGCCACTCCTCGGCGCGGCGCGGGGATGCTCGTATACGCGTAGTCCCCTTCGGCGCCAGCGCGATAGCAACCAGGCAAAAGGCGGCTGACTGAATTGCTTTAGTTCCGAATAAAGGTTCCTTTCTTACGCATCCATCGACCCAAAATTACGAATTCGCACGTTTGCTAACCGATCCCGACTACCCGCAACGGAGGATAGAAAGGCTTCTCATGCGCGTTACGACCTGGCTTAACTAGCCCTGAAGCTTGCAACAGAATGCAGTAACTACAAAGGTAGGAACTGCCCAACGTTGGTGCGCCAATTATGTGGGATCGTCATCACACGAGTGTGACCGTGTGCTCATTAGGTGGCACTTCGCCCACATATCGCGGGTTCGGGCCGGAGCAAGCTGAGGGCACTGCCAGCGCTTGGTGCGCGCCTGCGCTCTCGCTCCGAAGGAAGGAAGGCGCAGTTATTTAAGAGCACGAGTGTTTATTACACAGAGAGCTGCATTACATAACACTGCACTAATCCCCAGACCTCGGTGCAACCCATAGCCCCGCCGCAGCACCCGAAAGCGGGCCCGCGGAGCCGCGCGCGCAAAGCAAAGACTACATACACGCGGGACAGCACAGCTAAGGGCGATCGCATGCCGCGCGGCCAACCAAAGGGGTTAAATCACGCGCAGCGCAAAACGAGGAAGGATGGGGTAAACGCGGAGCACATCTTGACGACGCAGGTCGCACATCGATGGCTCATCGCGCGTCGTCACCAGCAATGGCCGGCAATGACGGAGAACCAGCCAAATCAGGCCCTCCCGAATCCGGAGCGCGTCGGCCCTGCACAGGCGGGCTACACGACTCCGGAAGTTCGGGCCTGGACTCAAGCATACATACTAGATGCGCACGTCAAAGCACCCGCGTTCTTGGGCCCCCGGCAAAGGCCGGGGCACCGGGAGCCAAGCTCTACGCACCTTTCTGCTGCCCGAGTCGGTGGCGATCTCTCCGCTCATTTCCCGCTAGGGACCACTCGCCGAAACAACGCCCCCAACTGTCACTCGGTGTGACCCAATGGGGACGCGAGGTCGAAGCGGGAAGAACGGAAGGGAGGGTGATTTACTGCGGTTCTCGGAAGAGCTTCCCTTGCAAGGGAGGACAAGCAGCGCGGCTGCCCCATTCCGCTCGCGGACACCCCACGGGGGGTCTCTCTAACGAACGAAACGGCAGAAGCGGGCGCACACTCGGGTAGCCCAAGAAGCTCAATCCCCACAAGTCACAACGCCGTACTGTTCCTTCTCGAAGCTGAACAGTTACCAAACCGTGGTGGCTTCAGGAGGGAGTAAAGAGACAGCATACGGTACAGTTGCAAGAACGTTGGGAAAGTTGGATGTTCGTTTTGGCCACCTGCTTGTCGAATAACACCAAAAAAACATTCCAACGGGTCCTGATTCATTTTTCCGGTCAGGACATACCTGAAATCGCACTTTGTCAACAGGTAGATTGACAGCTCACGAGCAGATTTGAGCATCACCCTTAACCCTTCCGCAGTTGACCGGCTCAGGAAGAGATCTTGAGGAATTTCTCCTTTTGCAACTTCTTCCTCCCATTCGTCAAGCCAATCAGAGGCACTCTCAAGAACTTTAAGATCATTGCAGTCTATAGTCAGGCCTTCTTCTGGAAAGCGCCGCTTCAGGGCATCAAATAAGTTGTTCATAAAGATTGTGAACTCAACGGTCGGCTCAACATTAAAGAGCCGAGGTGCTCCTCTACGTGCGTAAAACAAAATTCCTTTTGCTACGGAATTGCTGAAAATTTGGGTTGCCGTTTTCACTCTCATTTTAAGCATGTTAGAAGGATTTACATGGTTGAAAGTCAGTTTTGGGCATACCCTCAGCTCAGTTGCGTTCTTGGTGTCTGCTACAAACAAGGCATCGTAGCAAAACCATTTAATGAACTTTCCGCCTTTCTTCAACACTTTCCTGTCATACAGACGATTGCGTATGCACTTGAAGAGATGAGGCGCATCTGCGAAGACATGCACCTTTCGCGATGAATCCAGTGGGTGCTCAAAGGTATTTACAACATGCCCCAGAGCACCGCTGATTCCAAGCTGTCTCCACATAGCTCTATTAGTAGAGGCGCCATCACAAACAACTCCATCAACGAGAAGGCCCGCTTCTTCTAAGTGTACAATGCACTGAAGCAGTAGCTGTGCTAGGACCGTCCCTTTCGTAGGTCCCTTGGCGGCAAACACAGCCACTGGCTGCAAATATTTTTCCCCGAACGGTGCGAAGGCGAAAACCAGCCCGTGATCAGCTAACTCATTGCTTTGGTTGTTCTCACCAAAGTCAACAAGACCGGCATATGTCATTGTTCGTGAGTCCACCGTGATCTCCTTTCTAACTTGAATCTCATCAAAAATAAGGATCCCTCTTTGTTGAAATGCTGGTTTCGAGGCAACTTTCATTTTAAGGGCCTTAAAAAACGCTTCGTCAAAGCCACACTTTAGCCCGACTAAGCTGATGTACTTCCTGATTGTCAAAACACATGGAAGAGGTAATATTGCATTGCTGCGCAGGAAAGAGTACGCCGCAGGGCTTCGGATGTTTAGCAAAAGGCACAGCAGCAGCCAGTCGTCAGTGTATCTCCTGTTCTTCTTCGTAGTGCATTTAGCTGCAGCAATGCACTCCTTTACAAGAAGCAACTGTGCTGCAGGTAAATCCATACTTTCTAGCTTCTCTGCGAGTCCCTCCTCTTTCACTTTTGCGAATTCTTCCTGACAGTTTTTCAACTGTTTCATCAGCAATTTGTTTCATGCTAAAAGTCGTGCTCGAGAGCGCAGTACAGTGGCTTTTGCATGGCGCAACGCGCTGATTCTTTCAAGTTGGGCAGACTGTACACCTTTCCTCAAAGCAGAAAGCCTGATCCGTTGAAGCGGTACCTTTTGCTTTGCCCTTGCCGTTTGGCGGTCAGCATGCAATTGCAGAGTGTTGTGGAGGCCACTGCATGGCCGACATATTCCGCCTGCAGGCGATAATAACGGGCATTTGTTATGTCTACACTTTTTTTGGTTGTCCACATAAGCACATTCGGGCAGCACACAAGGAAAGCTTTTTAAACTTGGTCCGCCGCAGCAAACGTTCACATTGTCAAAAGTTCTTACCATTCTCTCAAGTTCAGATGTTGTTGAGACAGACGGGCTGATTCCAATTGCTGTGCAGTCAACTGGCCTTTCGAAAATGTAGGCTTGGACCGCCATGTCAGAGTTTACGAGCAAAGACTTCTTATTAAATATACAGCAGCTTCCGTCACTGTACACTACGCGAGCATCACTGACCAGAATGTCTTTGATCCCCTCTTCGTCGATCCGATGTACTGCCCACGATGACCTCGGTAGGCACATGTTTGCTACCAAGTCAAATAAGTCCTCGAATGAAGACTGGTTAAGAGCTTCCATGCCATCGGTGTTTTCGTCTTTGTGGCTCGTGGCTGCGGTCTTCGACATTTCCACACCATGTGATGAACCCTCAGGTATGCCGGTGTAATTCGGAGGACGCACAGAAGTTGCCACAGGTTTCTCTATCCGCTTCACTCTTTTTCGGGGACTCTTGATCTTCTTGGAAAGGTAACTCGGTGCTCCTTCGAAAATTGAAGGCACAGCGTCCTTTGTTAGGCCGGCTCTTCTATTCCCTGACATCAGAACGTGACCATCTATTTCGAAGGACCACGTTTTTAGAATAAAATGAGGAGCGAAATGCTTCTCACACACACGGTCCATCCGCTGCAGCATGCGATCTTTGCGCGGGATTGCTCTTCTCCATGCTTCCAACCTCTTGTCGTCATTTGATGGCTTGAAAAGTGATCTTTTCTGCACAAGACTTGTAGCCAGTCTTACAAAAAGGCACCAAGCACTTCCCCATGTCACCAGTGCATCAGTGTGGGGTGAAATTGAAGAGCAAGCTTCAAAACAGTGACTCCACACCAATAAACACGACTCACACAAAAGCGATATCCGGACGGGAAAAGGCGCGTAAATGCCGCTACGCGGGCAATATGAAGCGCGTGCGCACGCATCGGGCCGCAGTTTGGTGCGCCCTCTCTTGAACTGCCGGCCAACTACTGCACTATCCTCTCGGCTCGGAGCAGTGTCTCTTCGTTGCCGTTCGCTCACCTAGCCTACTCTTACACCGTGGTCAAAAGTAATAAAAATAACCTACAAGAAAATGCCCATTTTTCCCAAGGTACTGAAAGAGTTAAACTTTCCTTATAACATAAAACAGATCTGAAATAAAACAAACGCTAATAAAAAATACCAAGCACTTTTAACAAAAAGCGCAATGCATCTAAAAACAACCAAGTAATGTACACTACTCCTGTGAAGAACTAACATTTTTGGTACCAAAGTTTTACTGAACAGCATTACTTTCAATTTTATATGGCTTTAGCAGCCAACTTTTAGTCAAAGTTGGCAACCGCTTTTCACTGCCACCATAATTTTACCACACATTCTAAGCAGTTGCCATTTCATTTAATCAATTTCAAAAACCAGAAATAAAACCCAAGGCCTCAAAGAGGCCCCACTTTTGACACACTGAATAATAGCTTCAGTTTCTCAACATCAACGCTAAATCCCTGAATGATCTCCAAACGAGCCTTCTCACCTCTCAGCATGGGTGGTTTCACTGTTTGCACGGTAACACTATCTTCACACAAGCACAAGATTGCATGGTGCAAGGGATACATAATACTAAAGTTTGCCCACAAGCTTGTTCAAGTCTTATCTCGGAAGGAATGCCCCACTTGCACAGCTGCAATGATTGATAGCATACCTGGTAGGAATGCGAAGCCAAAATGTAGTTGTGCAGCATTCGGGACAGGTTCACACAACGACGGCTGCGCACATCTATCAAAATAGCTGCCACACCCAAGTGGGCTGCATAGCTCATTTCCTGGTTCAGCACCTACGCACAGGATGGACAAGGAGAGGACAAGACCATGATGTTCTCAACTGAACAGCATCAAATATTAACACTAAAAGGTATGGGAAGGTGTCACTGTGCTTCTTTTGCAGTGTCTTTGACCTATGCAAAACACAAAGCTAAAGAAATAAGATTCTGATCTTTTCAAGACCTAGTGCTGCCTGCACAGTGCTTCCTTCCAAAAGCCATGCACAAACAGACTACTCCTGGAGTGGCACTAACACAAATCAATTAGTTCACGATTAGTTAACGTTAAGCCACCGTGCGACACCTACACATTAGTAAGTGGGCAGAAGATAGCCTCATGGCTCTACATTGCACTGAGTGTGGGTGCAAAGACCATGGCAAAGTATTGAGATAAATGTGCAAGTCTAATTCCATAGGCCTTCCATATATTAAAAAATTTGACAAGACATGCACAAGATTGCCATCTATCTCACTGCTTGAGAAAGAAATCATTTTATCTGACTGATACCTTCCAAAGTTTTTTTGCGTTCCTTGTTGGCAATAAGACTATAATTCCTGCATGAATGAAAAATGTACAATTGTTAGCACTGTCATATGTCCCTTTTTACGTGTTCTGCCTTTTGTGCCATTTTTAAATTTCCGGGGATAATTGTAAGTACCGAGAGCTTTTGCATTTTATTTTCCTTTTGTTCTTGTATCCATTCCCCTCTGAACTGCCTGTCCAGCTCTCATGGTAAAACAAGAAGCCTTTGCCTCTCTAAAAACTTACCCACCAGGTAGCAGTTCAAGATCTTATTCGACACCTCAAGGCATCCAGAGCTTGGAAGTATATAAAGCAAATTAGTTGGTTATGTAAAAGTATGCAAGGCGGATAGTATTAATATCAGCAATATTTGCTCTCAATCTCAATGTAGCAATTTGGCTGACATTAGCAAATGGCTGTTTCATGTCTAAATGGCATGTCCATTTTACAAAAGCAGTTGCAGCTGAAAACATGCAAGTAAAGAAATAAAAATACTTGTAAGCATCAAAAGGTGACTAACTATAACAAGGCACTGAAAAAGATGCTGCATTTACCTTTTCAGATGTTTTCCTGAAAGTCTCAGCAGGAGAGTCAACATCAATCCATTTGGAGATTTTCAGGGTCACTAAAGCGCTCCAGTCTGAAATGCAGAATGCAATGTTCAATGTTGTTGGCAACCCATCAAAGGTTCAATACTGCTTATTGGCTGCTACACAAGAGGCAGGATTGTAAACACGGCTACATAAATATACACCTCTGCATTAAATTTCAGACGTACAGTGAATTTACACAGACTGCCATGTGTGTGAAATGAAATCTGAAAAGCTCTGTTAGGAATTAAACTAGCAAGGCTGCCTAGGAGGCAGCCTCATATAACAACTGACACGATTCATTTTCGCACTGCCCCAATTATGAACTATTCATTTCTGAAAATGCACTGCAAAAAAAAATGTTACATTACAAATTTGCACACAAGAATCAAATACCAAATCCAGCAATTTTGAAATTATAATCTTAACACTGAATATACATTTCAGATAAAGCACATGAGCACCAAAAGGAGTACAACAGTTCAACAATTCATGCAAGCTGCATGCAAATGCAGCTGTGAGTACATAAGAATCGAACTGGTTTATGGTTTATGTGGGTTTAACGTCCCAAAGCGACTCACGCTATGAGGGACGCCGTAGTGAAGGGCTCCGGAAATTTCGACCTCCTGGGGTTCTTTAACGTGCACCGACATCGCACAGAACACAGGCCTCTAGAATTTCGCCTCCATCGAAATTCGACTGGCACGGCCGGGATCGAACCCGCGTCTTTCGGGTCAGCAGCCGAGCACCATAACCACTGAGCCACCACAGCAGCTATAAGAATCGGTACTAGGAACTAGGTATTGAGAACTGCGGTGTATCGCACACCACAGCACAGACCAATGCAATGCTTTACAAGGCACATTATGTTAAATCTACAGCCCTTCCTGCACAAAAATATTTTGAACATTTCTATTGAGTGCTTATCTTTTGAAGCGGCAACGAAAAAGCTAAAATGTTTTAAAATAATGCTCTTTCTTTACTGTATATGTGTATAAATTTTAATGTCTAATTAATGCTTTTATATTATTGCACTGCATATTTTTATCACTGCCCCCCCCCCCCCCCCCCCCAAAAAAAAAAAAATCTGTTGACAAGACAGCCTGATCATTAGCAATTCTAGCAAAAAGAAAAAAAAAGCCTTCCGTGTGACACCTGTGTCCAAAGCACCTAAAGGTTAAGGAAGACTAAGACCAATAGGAATTTTTTTTTAAATGAATACCTATTTTAAACTGCTAGCATACTTGAAACTTTAGCAACACTCAATTTCACATTTGTTTGTATTCATGCACAGCATTATTTTTTAAGGCTTCATCATTTGCACTTTAACCACATACAAAAGACGAAGCAACATGAAGTCAGGCAGGTGTATTTTAAATACAACACAAAATTAAAATTCAGACACTTGCCTTGAGAGGGCAACACAAGGTCAGAACGGGCAAACGGCTTAGGGTTTGTTTTGACATCATGTTCAATAAAGTCTCGCCTGGCTCGTGGGTGGCTGGCATCCACCGCCACAAATTTATACCTGAGTGCACAAAAAAAGGCAAAAGTGAATAAAAACTTAGTTTCAATTCCACATATTGAAATGAACACAAATCAATTTAATTCAGAGACAAATACATCATGACATTTACTTCCACGAGGTGCAGAAAAAAAACTCATAGCTCAAATGTCAATTCAAGAAGTGAAGTTTAGCATTTAATTTTTTAATGAGGACCTAGATGTTTAAAACTGCTTATGTTTTCATAACAAATACATTCCAAGACACTGTGCCAAGGTAATATTTATTTTTTCACCAAGATATCAGCAAAGCAACATTTTCGAATTAGCACTTTGTCAAGTTAACCCTTTCTGCACATTAAATGTGCCAATAAATTCTAAAAAAAATATTTGTGCACTGAATACACTTTCCCCTTTTCTGTTACTTCGTCCTTTACAATGTTCCATCATAACATCCATCCCTCACAAATTAAATCAAATCACAGGAATTGAATAGGTCAAATTTGGGTAGCACAAGTGCACTAAGACAATTATTGATGTAGCATGAGCATTCACATTTTTACAACACATTACACAGTTGCAGATCTTGTTCAAGCTACACTTTGCTTATAATTAACAATCCTGTTCAACTAATCAGCTTTAGATAACAATTCTTTGTTAAGCATGACACTTCAAGCATTCAATGGTTCAGCTCGCTAGCTCTTTTACTAAAAAGAGCTAGGCGACAATATCCAACGCTTAAAATATGTTATTTTCCAGTTGCCCAAAGCTTGGAAAAGTCAAATAATGAAGAAACTGCACTTATCTGCCTGATGGTCGCACTGATGGTAACCTCTACATTATTGTTGCCTAGCATGTCTGCCACAGTAGTGAACACGCTGCGGGCACGTAATGCCCGGCGCTTTCAAGTCTGTCACAGCAGTAAACATATGAGTGGCCCATCATAAAGTTCCACATTAAAAAAGTCGTCTGCAAACTGTAATTGCTTAACAAACAGTCAACCAAGGCTGATAGAACAGCACTGTTGTCTTCGGGCTCAACAAAGTCTTTCAGTCGTCGCTAAGTGGCGACTGAAAATGGCACGAATATTGCAATCAGATGCCACACAATTGCAATAATACAGTACTAAGGAAAGCTTGCAGGGGCAACACCGTGCCAGCGGTGCCAGCAGGAATCCTACCATTTCAAACGTCAAGCGAGCAAGCGTTAGCAGGTAGAAGGCGACTGAGTACACACCGCTAGGTACTCGGGGCTAAATACTACTGATTAAAGTTACGATATTTTTATTACGTATCCTTTTTCAACCCAACGCAGCAAAGTTCAGGATGCTGAAATAATAAACACGTGGCTAACATCAGACGAGCATTCATTCAGCTCTCACGAACGTGCACACGAATGAGCAACACTTAAAAATAATAAGCCATTTAGGAACGATCGCACAAACACTTCAGAGTAAGATAATGAAATACCAACCCTGCATTTCTAGCAGAAATTAATCCTTGACGCAGTTTTGTCACAAAATTCAAGTCAACACCACACGACACACTATGCTGTGCCGCCATATTTAAACAAACCGGTGACACCGCCGGTGGTGAGCCGCATGGAGGCATTATGAGCCGCCTGTGTCTGGTGGTGCGGACATGCACTCTGCAGATCACGGTTAGATATGCTGCACTAGCTGCATGTAGTTCACAAAAAAATGCTTGAAATAATATGTACAGAACAGTAAAACGCAATGAACTACCGAAAGTTACTTTAATCTGTTTAAAGAAGAAGAAATGCCTTAGGACACAAGCTATGCATGTCCGCTATGAACCACTGATCTCCACTAGGGGGCTGGATGGCGCATCGGGCGCCCGAAAACATGCCTAAACGGTCTGAAAAAAATGGAGGCGAAACGCAAGAGGCGCCCGTGTGCTGTGCGATGTCAGTGTACGTAAAAGATCCCCAGGCGGTCGAAATTATTCCGGAGACCTCCTCTACGGCACCTCTTTCTCTCTTCTTTCACTCCTACCTTCCTCCCTTCCCTTAGGGCGCGGTTCAGGTGACCGCCGAGATATGTGAGACAGATACTGCGCCATTTCCTTACCGTCTTTTCGCCGTTCTCGTCCTTTTCCATGACAATGCCTACCTGTTGCGCCGTCAACTGAGCGAGGAGAGCAAAGTCTTCGGGAAAGACGTTTCGAAAATAAGGGTCCATTGCATCGCGACGGGACGACACTAGCAGACGACAGGACGTCGCTACACACAGCAAATATGGAGCCTCGTCTGCTCAACTCTGTGTCGTCCTGTTGCGCTAGCGTCGCCAACTCTGCTCTACTACGATGCACGTACCCGCGCTCAAGCCCAAATTACGCTATCAATGAGGATAAATTTAAGAAAGAATAGGTGGAAACCTTCACCACGCAGCCGACTTTGCGGTGACCATTTTACCGAATTATGTTTAGACCGAACCAGAGCGAGGCTATCTGGTGAGTTGCCGGCGGTGTTCGGTTGGTTCACATTAGCGCCCCCGAAAGGTACGGTACTGCTTCTTCAGCAGAGTATAGACAGAGTGTGTCATTTACTGTTTTTTACTGTAGCAAGCTATGCCTGAATGGGCTTTTATTTGTGATGCTTGGTGCAGTCGACTTAATAGCAGCGCTTCTCATGCGCGCCGCAGCATTAGTCTTTCTCGTCAGCTGTTTCTCTCACGTTGTGCAGCTGAAACGTGGCTGTGCTTTGGAGTTAGGCTAAAAGCACGTCTGGAAGGTAAATGGCAACCTAAAGCGATAAACATCACCTGCCATCGATGAGAAGAGTCATCGGCCGCCACCAACTCGAAACTGAAACTGCGGCTACACAGAAATTCGATTTTAAGATGACCAAACCTCACTGTCATTCCACTACTTCTTTACGCTCAGAAGACAAGAACCAGATAAGAACATAGTGTTTAATGCACGTGCCCCTTTGCGCGACAGGGTGAGACCTGCATGCCTGTTTTCTTCGGTTTCTCTTAAATTACAGGGTTCTGCACACAATGATGACATTTCTCGCGTTCAGCTTGCTTGTTCCTTTCATATAACAGCAGACATTACACGAGAACAACGCAAAAAATCTTGAAATGGGTCTAGTGCTTAACACACCACACCACACATACTGTACACTGGTCCATGTGGACGCAGTCGTTTCCTGTGAGTGTCTGGGGAATCTCTTCCGGCCTGCCTCTTCAGCTGCATCCGGTTTCTGTCGGGCTCCATTGCTCGGCTTAAGCAGCTGTGACGGTGGCGGCATTGAAATGCAGGACGATGCAGAAGCGTACGCGGACACGACGAGACGCAGGCCTGACAAGAATGGATATGCAGCGCGTTCGAATACTCCGCGAGCGTGTATATATCTGCCTGCCAAAGGGGGAAACGTCATGAGCTGAAGGCCCAGCGGCCGGTCTTTTACATGCGTGAGTGTTAGGGTGCCTCGATGCCAGCGCCGCCTGGCATCGAGGCACCCTAGTGAGTGTGGGACCGCGGCGCCATCCTTGGGGACAGCGCGGAAGCAGTTTTTCCGCCAAAAGCCCCCTCTTGCTATACTCCTGCTCTAAGCGGCCCTCTCTCTTAGAGAGTCTCGTTAAATCTCGTACGGTGCCCGGATGCTCTCGTTTCAGCTCCCGGATGTGTGGAATTCAGGGCCCGGATGCTCGGGCTCGGCGTGACGTCACCACACTGCCGACAACAGGAGCTAAAAGCATTTCATGCTTAAAAACTGAGAACGAAAGGGCGAAAGACGCGACTTCTTGCACTGAAATACACAGCAGGCACCCGACTTCCGGGACAAGCCGTCCAACTTCCTGTGGCTTCACTCGCGCTCGTCTCGGTATAGTTTCGAAAAGCGGGAATGCGGCATCCAGCCACCTAGTGGAGATAAGTGCTATGAATTTGTTGTTGATAAACCTTTATTTTCCATCAGAATGGAGGCCCCCTACTCCCTACCTCCGGCACGCAGGCCGAGGGGCAGGGGCCGGGACCTCCGCAACTAGAGACAGGCAAGGAGCTTCTGGCTCCTCGCGGCAGCTATCGCCAGATGGACCGCTTTCTTCTGCACGACGGGGTCCGTGCTTTGCAGAAGGGTTTCCCAGGCCTCTCTACTATGAACGTGCAAGCAGCATCATTGAAGTCGCGCGATTTTTAAACTAGTTCAAGCGCGCCTGCTCCGGTTTCGTTTTGCAAAAGTGCAAGCCTTGTACAACACGACTTCTTGGCTGGCTTTGTAAAGCAGCAATATGGTGCTCCCCATAGATTAGAGAAGATTTGGCCGTAGTTTAAATGAAATAATGACTGTTCATTTTTCAAAGGATGAGATAGTAACTTCATGGCATCAGAATGGTAAACCTAAAGGTCGAGCCCCATAAGCAGCATTTCAGCGCATACGCATGCAACGACTTTTTTTTCAGTAAAACGACGCGATTTCCTGGGGCTGGTTAATGGCAATACTTATTGCGATTTGCTGCTCGAAAATTCTTCACGTGGTTCGAGATTTTGGCGGCTGTTGGTGGCGACAGCACACAGCTGGCTGTAATTTGCTGGAGACGCCAAGGCTAGCAGACGACCAGGCCTGCACTCGACTATTCATTTTGGAAGCAGCCAGTGCCAAGCTGCACTTGAACTGATGATGCACGCTCGCGGCACCGCCGCGAGCGTGCAGCCAAATCGGAGAGACCCTGAGCAACCACTGCCGCCAGACAAAAGCTGCGGTGTGCACAGATCTAGTATCCGAAAAAGAAAGAAAGACCACACCTTGGTTTTGTGTGTGCGCGTATTCACAGAAAGAAACCACGCGCAGAACCAGTAGTTCGGGAGCCAACAGCTAGAGTTCAACCCTCACGTCCTGCTCGTGTTCAAGTGAGCACACTGCGGTTTGGCCTTTTCCAGTGAAATGAAGTATTTGAAGAATCATACAAAACATTTTCGGTCAAAACTGCGGCTACGTTACTGTAGTTGGTTTGTACGTGTTACCGATTCACACCTCAAGAAATCTTGATAGTAATGAAGTGAAATTTCCTCCAAGGTTGTACAAAGACGGTGGGCCAGCCCAGCCCAACGTAAACTATAGCAACGGGCATTGTTCTGACACTGACCACCTGACACACCTAACTATAGCTGTCCAGACCGGTCAAATTATAGTTTTTATTCAGATTTATCGCCGAAGCAGATTGCCAGGAGACTAGATAACGTTTTGTCACTTCTGTTCTTGTAACTTTATCACGAAAAGCTCTGCACAGGACACCAGCGTAGACGCTTCACGACTCATCCATCTTTGAAACAAAGAATAATCTGGGACGCTACTCACGCGCGACATGATACGTTCCGCATTGCCCTGCTCCGCGTTCGAACCCAGCCGCGACGGCTGGATTTCGATGGAGGCGAAGTGCAAACAAGCACGTATGCTGTGCGTTATCAGCACGTGCATAAAGAGCATGTATAAAGACTGCTAGGCAGTCGAAATCAATCCCAATCCCTCCCCTACGACTTCTCCCATCGCCCTGTGCTGCATTTGTACGTGAAATTCGATTAACCATCACGGTTGAAACAAATCAATGAAAAAAAAAATGGCTGCTTCTTCGGCATATTCTGAAGGGGTTCTGCATGCCCAGCAATTAAATTGCTGCGAAGCTTGTACTGTTTGTTTGTTCATTTTGTTAATGCTCAAAGCTGTCGGCACTCTGCTTTATCACTTTGTGACGCGAGATTCGATTAAGTTTACCTCGAATGACTGCAGCCGCGCTCAGCTGCTTCTACGTAGTAATTGATTGCCGTAGTTACCTCCGGCGTGTTATCTCTAAACTTCTTTGACCTGTGAGCCCACTTGATGTAACCTCCACCGCTGGGTTGGTCAATTCTTTGTGGGCGGAAGTAGGCCCAACGAAGAGTTTCTTTTTGGAAGCCTTTGGATGCATTCCTGAGTAACGGACTGCTGTCACCTCTACGTTGCAGGATATTTAAGTATGGCCTGTGCAGCTGCTCTTAAAATTTGTAGGATTAGCATTAACGTACACAAGAGATGGAAGTATGTTCTGTGCAAGTGTGAAAACATACATTCATTCCAGTTTTTCGTTCGGCCTGCAATGACCGCGTCGTCTTTTTTAGCTCATAATTTAGTACTGGGAATAACTGAGCAATCATCCCCATCGATCATTCTTCATATTTTCTTCAGCTCCGATTCTTCTTTATCCCCAAGATGCGTCTTTCTTGCAGCATGCTATTATCCACTCGATCCAGGAACTCTGCGCGCACACACGTAATGATAGTAAATGGCTTCATGAAGAAGGGGCCTGTTGAATGGCATCGAATGGGCCCCTTATACTGCCCAATGCGAATAGAGAAAGAAAAGAAACAGCGCGCAGGGGCCCTTTATATCCATGTTCGGATGCCCAAGAAATGGAGATGGTGTATATGATTTTAATGGTCGGCGGGCACAGCGCCAGTACCCCGTGCAGCCGTCACGCGCCAATGCCCGCGTCGTCGTCTTCCCGGATAGCATTGTGTCAAAACCCTTACTATATTCGTTGTTGCACAGGACGCTAAATGCTTGCATTAACAAAAGAAAGCGTGCGCAGAGGCTTAATAACTAATATATTTGTTTGCTATTACTGAGTTACCAAATAAAAAAGGAGGAAATTGGCATTTTGTCACAAGGCATTCGATGTGAATCTAAGCTTCGGGCGCGCTGTTTCAAAGGCGCTTGAAAACCGCACCCCAAGGCGACACCTTTCATACGCCTTGCTGTTTCCGCCGGTCTGTTGGCCATATATGAATGATCCAAACCGCATTATGAAAAATATCTGACAATGCCAGGCGAATCTCGCGCCAGAGAAATGCATTCGATCCAGCACAGGAGGGAAGTGAAACATCCTCACAAAGCCGACGCGAGGGATCCTTCGGGGTACCGCAACCATCGGCAGCAAACAGCAACTCAACTGCATTAAAGCGAAGGCATTGATTTTTTAGTGAACCTCAGTGTACAATTATAACGCAAAGGAGAGAAGCCGATATATCCTCGGTGTTCGGCGCGCGGTCGGTTCGTTGCTAGGCGACGCGTTCAAAGCTTCCCCAGTCAACCGAAGCGACGTCGGGGTTTACGATGGCTAACGCCGAGAAGCAGCCTGTTCCGGGGACCAGCGGTGCGTCTGTCGCAAAAGGCGATGGCTCCAAGTCGACGCCGAGGGACAGCGAGCAGGAGCTCAGTTCGGTGCGTTCTCGGGCAAAGAAAGGTGGGTGCCATGAATATATGCGCACCCGCTGCACCCAGACTCATACGCGAGGCATGATTGCTTCGACTGAAGCGTTGCGTCCGCACAGTGTTTGTCCGCCTACGCCAATTTAAGAGACCCGTTGGTGACTCTCCTCTCCTATATTTCAAGAGCTCATGTGCATTTACTTCATGGGTACGCAAATTCACGCTTCATCACGCGCTATTTGGCGCGTGATGAAGTGAAACCTGGGCGAATATATGACCACGGAATAAGGCATAGTAATATCACACCATCATTTACAGTCAACAAAAACACAATAAAGGCCCTCTTGAAGAAATTTTCGCCCTTTTCCTCCAATTTAGACAAAAATTACTGTGCTTGAAAAGTAATTGCGCTCACCATGATGTCTGACATTCTTTCTATGCTATTTTTCGTCATCCGATAAACACGATCATATCCATGCGGAGGGCTTTTCTCATGGGCTAGAATTTTACTCTACTAGGCATCGATTATGCATATCTCGCGCGCTGAACGGCTCCCACGACTCGCGCTTCTGTCTGTAAATGCGCCACGTGCTTTAGTCACATTCCCGCAACATGAGCGATAACGAAGCTGAAACACCGTGCGTGTGCTCTAAGCAACTATGCACCTACACAAGCCCAGGTGACCTGTGGGAAATGTGCGGTTGTGGTGGTGGGAAGGAACCAGTGATCGTGGATGGCGTATGAGAGAAGTTTAATGAGCGTCGGCAGCCTGGTATTCTGAATCAGGGTTTTAATGAAAGCGAGCTCTGAAACGAAAGAAGGGAATGTTGATGCACCTACAGCGTCAAATTAAATGCGAACAGAATAATAACTGACCCAGGTAGAACCGAAACGTTAAAACAATGTCACTTTTTTGTTTTGGTACAACGTTAATGCAGTGTTCGTAATTTCCTTTTTTTTTCTAACGCTTGTAAAACATAGTACAAATGAACTTTGGAATAGCATTTTCTTAACTTCAATTAAGCATTTTAACAACAAGTGTGCAACTTTCGCTAAAATGGTAACGTAACCCTTCAAATCAGACCCGTCAGTGGTGACTCGCCGCAACTTCAATCAACACTCAGCAAGAATCAAGGGACGGGAAACGAGGACGAGACGCATACAATGCACGACAACAAATACATGCAACTCGCACTCCATTTTTTTTTCTATTGAAGCAACTCACGCACTCACCTTCTAAGGAATACCGTGGCTTCAAGCGTATACATGCCCGTCGTGAAAGGTGCCATACGTGATAGTAATGAATGGGCAGCATGCAAAGTTTAAAACGAAATTTTTGGGTTGTGCATGCGATATATGGCTGGAATAATCTCAGATGCTTAAATGTAAACTATGCTAGTTGAAATACATCATTATTGCAGAAGCAATGGAAAAAGTTATTTGACACAATGCATGAAAGTGATGGCAATGTTGTTTTATGGTTATATGGATTGGATTGTGAAGATTTAACGTCCCGAGTCCGCCGCGGAGGCTCAGTGGTTACGGCGCTCGGTTGCTGACCTGAAAGAGGCGGGTTCGATCCCAGCCGCGGAGGCAGAATTTCGATGGAGGCTAAATTCTAGAGGCCCGTGTACTGTACGATGTCAGTGCACCCCCAATCGGTCACAACTTCCGGAGCCCTTCACTACGGTGTCCCTGGTAGCCTGAGTCGCTTTGGGACGTTAAACCCCAGTATACTATGAACTACAATAAAACTTGGGTTGGGCCTATAGTTGGTACATGATGTTGTGAAGGTGTAGGTCGTGCAACCACGGGACGAACCACGAAGAAAGACACAGAGACACACACAAGCGCTTGTGTGTGTCTCTGTGTCTTTCTTCGTGGTTCGTCCCGTGGTTGCGCAACCTACACCTTCACATCAAATACTATGAACTAATTTAACGTCTCGAAGATACCCAGGCTATAGGGACGCCATAGCGAAGGGCTCCGGATTTTTGCATATACAACGATAAAATGGTAACTATAATACAACATTACAAATTTTAATCAAATCATAGCCGTAAAATAACCCGCCGCGGTGGCTCAGTGGCTTTGGCATTCGGCTGCTGATTCAGCTGCTATGAACATTACAATAACATTAAAATTTGTAAAAATTTCGTCTCCATCGAAATACGGCCACCGCGGACGGGTTCGAATCCGCGATCTTGGGATCAGCAGCCGAATGCCAAAGCCACTGTGTCATTTATGGTTATGATTTGAAAATTGTAATAAAATTAAAATTTGTAATGTATTATAGTTTGACATTAAAATACGTTTACTGCAGAATAATGTTTAGTCCAACGTTAAACTAACGTTTACCACGCAATATATAATTTTATTTGTGAATTTTGGCATTACCGCCTAACGTTCTAATGCAACATGTTACTGCAACTTGCACAACAAATTTATGACTTGTAGCAACATAGCATAGTTGGCGAGTTGGCATTGCATATTTAAGGAACGAAACAGCGCAACTAAAACGAAGGACCAAGCGCGTGTTCGCAGGACCAGCGCGTGTTCCTGTCTCTCTTTTTCTTGGTCCTTCGTTTTAGTTGCGCTGTTTCGTTCCTTAAAAATTTATGACATTACTCGAATGCTCGCTGCTACCTGGGGAGGCACGAACACAAGAACACTGAAATATTAGCTGCTGGAGAAATTCAGGCAGAGTCAGTTACCACTTCAGTGAAGCTTCTTTGTTAAAAAAAAAAAAAAGCCCGCTCAGTTCTTTTTCTTGCCCTCCGCATGACAGCAGGGAAAGGGGGTGAGGGAAAGCCGGAGAGCGGAGGATTCCGAGAATTCGGGAAGGGTCAACGACCTTGGTTTAGGTCCCCTCCGGGAGTCGTACCTCCTTGTGCACGTGCACGAGGGCGGCGACGAGTCATCATAGAGGTTGGTACACATGGTAGCACACGAAAAAATGCGGCCCATTGCGACGAAAATCGCAGCCGCTATTTCACATGCTAACGATTTCAGTCGGTGAGGCGCGAGCGGCTCTTCACAGGCAAGAAATGCTTTGGTGAAATAAAGTGCCACACACACTGTGCGTCTATTTTATAATCGTCAGTAATTCTGTTGAGCTGCCGTGCACTTTTAAGCTCGATAAAACATTTTAGGGTTTTCTGCGCTCGTTAACAGCTAAGCAATTACGAGCAGCCAGCCTTCCTTGAAATCCTAATGGTTGACGGCTGGGCCATTCGCAACGATCGCGCCGACGGTGCGGAAATGCGACCAACTCGTTGGAAGTCTGTCGCAAAGGGTTTGCGGCGACACTGATGAGTCGTTCTGTCGCAAAACGTCGGAAATCGCGCAGCTCTTCGGCTACAATCGCATCATATCTGCGGCTCCACCGCTCAAAGCGTAGAATGTCAAGGGCGGCCCTCTTTGATGGCCTAAAGCGCGGTTGACAAGACAGTGCCCCGCTAGCTGCAGACATGAAAAATGGCCATTCGCTAGCACAAGTCAATCACCAGATGACATGTTCATGGAATGGACACGCGATAGAAATGTTTTACTAGAGTATGTGTCCATCCGTATATAGTGCATGCAGACAGTTTGTGAGTGACGGCACCGGAATAGATTTCCTTGAAACTGTGATTACCAGATTAGCTCTTCGAGGCTGCAACAAGCCGGATCCGTGCGAAAGCGAGAGTGTTCACCAAACTCGCGGGAGGAAAGGGTAATACTATGAAATCTCGACAGTGGAGAGTGTAAATATTTGTACAGTGTTAATCGAGGTGATTTATCTTATTTCCCTAATCCTTAATTGGCTTTGTTTTCCTTTCCGCAATCCTTTATTGGTTATGTTTTTCTTCCCCAATGATTTATTGGGTGAATGTTTGTGAATTTACAAAATTAGTTGTTGTTCCCTCCAAGAAGGAGACATAGGGTTTAAAACAAGTTGTTTTGTCGGAACCAATGGCTAATTCACGCCTTACGTTCTCTTATTTTTCTCTCGACTGCGAAAAGCCTCTTCATCATACTTAGCATAAGTATATGAAACATGAAGATAAGTCAACGAGCGTGTCTAGCTAGCTTGGGTAGTCTGTGGTGGCGCCATCTTTGGAAAGTGAGGTGTTGTGCAGCGATATATATGCGCTACACCACATCATGCAGGTGGCGAAGCAGAGCCAGCTACTAACATTGTTTTGTTACGTCGAGGCCATAGCTGGGACCATGCCGTCCACTGCTGCCTTCCCTGCAACATCCTGAATGGGGCATTTACCGCGCCTTTCTTTTCCTCACAACCTCGTCCTCCTCGCCACGCACACTATTGGTATGGTGTAAGGAGGTGCTTCCAAAAGGCTAGCACATAGTTCTGTGTCACCCTATCGATATAAACCGAATGCAGTCGATGCAGGTTCAGGTGCGAATGCAGGCGCAGACAGAGTGTGCTGCATTCCTGGGACGCGCGAACAAGTTTTGCGCGGCCAAAGAAATAGTAGATGCAGCCATGCAGTCAACTTCCGCCCTTTCAGAGGGTAGACGTGCAGGATCCTTTTTACGGTTACCCGCCGTCCCTCTTTGGGAGGCACCTTGTGACAAGCCAAGACATGCACACTGTTGAATTGTTTCTACAATGGCGTCATCACTTCTAGCAAGCGGTGTTGTAGACGGGGCAGCAGGCGCTTTTCTGCGCTTTAACTTTTCTTTCTTTCTTGCAGCTCCGGAACACCAGTCCATAGACCGCAAGAACTGGCTCATCCACATGCACTTCGTCCGACGGGAGTTTGACATCTGCAAGGCACTCATTAAAGAAATGCTAGCTGAGACGAAGGGATACTGCGAATATGCTCTCTACATACAAGGTACACTTTGGTCTATAGTAAGTTGACTTAAGTGGAACTTTAAAAGAAAGTCCTCCTTAAGTAAGTGAAACTGTGTTCCAGGTACAGAATCAATGAAACATGCAAAACAATGTACCGGTGCAAATAAAAAGTTCTGTGCGGAACAGTTTCACACACGAGTATCTGGAACACCGTTCCGGCCATATTCTAAAGAGTATTACATGGAACCGTCGTTCTGTACGCACCGCCCTAGGCTTTGTTACGTCCGTCCTCCAAAGGAGAACTTTCTGCACGTGCTTTTCGACAGTTTCCTTATTCTTGTTGAGTTTTGCTGACTATAGCTGTCATATGCTGATTGCTGTCTTGGAACGGTAAAAATATGAAACGAACGCTGTGCACAGTGCCTGTGTTTTTGTTTTTTTTTTATTCTCAAGTGCAATAGTTTGCCACCTTCCTTTCGTGCACTCTAAACACAACTTAGCCTGATGAGAGTTAAAGGGGAGTAAGCTGTCCTGTAGTGCACTCCCTTTTAGGGGAAGGGTATGCTGCGCCCAAGTCCCGCAGTAGATTTCCATCACTGGATATACGTAATGCTTACTTTTGGCAACGAAGGCGTATTCCCAGCGCAAAACAGAGTAACTTGACGCAGTTAGCAATGGGAAGAGGCTTTTGAATGCGGCACCGGAGGTCTTGAGGTCAGCAAATAGAGGAGACTGAAACCGCGGTTAAAATCCTGGTAACTGCTAGAACTTCGCATGTTTTGAAGAGGGAATTTGTTTCCGTTGCCAACCGTAAGTATTCCGCATTTTTAGTAACGTAAACTTACCCCAGGGCTTGGAAATCTACGCCCGCCCCTAAAAGGAAGTGCGCTAAAGTACAGCTTACTCCATTTTCCCTCCTATATATAGGTTAATTCGTGCTTAGAGTGCGTCTGATAAGCTGTGCACGCGCGCGTCCTGCCGTGTATAGTTGAAGCCCCCGCACTTCCAGAGTGCGTAAAAGCGTCTCTCAGTGTGACGCGGCATCTTTATCACGCGCAGCTCTGATACTCCGCCACGAAGGAAACATCAGCGAATCGCTCGAAGTCTTCCAGTCGTGCGCTCTTCTCAACGGGGACCCCTCGATCCTGAAGCAAGTGGCCAGATCTCTGTAAGAACACACCTCACACTGTGCGCATTCTCCGAGGAGCCGACATCCATGATGTTGGCGACAACAGTCGGTCATCGGGGAAATTTCCACTCCATTCAATGAACTTGTCTTTCAGACAGCACGATAAGCGCGAGTGAAGTTTGCCACGATGTGCGTGTTTACCGTGTCAGTGTTCGCGGTAAAGGATGCTTGTTTGAATTCTCTCTCGTCCCTCCTTTCGACACAGGGTCACAGCCGATACTGAAGCACTGGGGATCAGGCGGCTTGGGGGTAGGAGTGGATAATTCCGCGAAACCGGGAGGAAACAATAGAGAGGTTTAGCACACCTGAGACGTACTGGCGGGGACATGTACTGGTTTTGCGTACAGAAGCTGGGCATGCGCAGTGGCAAGCACGTGGCCGGAGGACCACTGCGCGTGCGCAACAGGCGTATTAAAACCTGTATACGTTTCCGCTGGTACGTCGCTGGTATGCTAAATCTCTCTTGTCCACGTCCCCTCTGCAGCACTGCGAGGAAGTAACGAGTCGTCTCAAGCTGCGCCGCGCCCTTTTGTCCCAAGTCCACGACGCCGCAGCTCGAGGCAGGAGGAGTCTTGCTGCGATTCTTCCTATGCTCACTAGTGACAATTGTGAATTTGTTCTTGGGAAGGCAGAGCGGCCTCTATGGGCACAGTTTCGGCCGAATAATCAAGCTTAAAAGCCAAACAGCAGTTCTGCCACCACGCGGGGAAGCAGACGCGTATTAATAAAGTCTCCCTGCAGACTGTGCGTATATTTGCCTCCCGCACAGTGAATTGCATGGCAAAGATCAGTCGAGGGACGTTTCCATTGCGCCGGCGCTGCTCCTTCTCGGTGCAGTCGGCCCAGTTGCATCTGGAACTTAAAAAGAGGACACCCTACTCGTGTTAAAGTGCGCGCGGTCACGAGGAACATCTAGCGGATTACAAACGAGCGAACGCTCTGTCGGAAACCGAGGCATCGTTTACCGCTCTCTCCAACTAAATACTTCCTTGTCAGTCTAGTGCGTTAAGTGAATCCCCCATGAGGAAACAACAAGGAAATAATCTAATCAACAATTTTGAGGACGCAGTGTAACCTTTCTTTGTAGTCGCATGGCAGTGCCGTTGTTAGGAGTTCCTGCATGGGCTGTCTGTGTGTGCAAGTCGATGTGGGTTTTGTGGAGTGCACGGATTGTCCCACATTGTACCCCTGTTGTTCCAAGCAGCACGCCCCGGTGTAAGCCTACGTTTAGACGTGAAGAAATGCATCCGAGGGATTTAGCCTAGTGGAGAATACCGGATTACCGGACGCCTCCTGCGCACGCGCAGTGGCAAAGGTTAGGTGAGGCCAGGTGAGGTTAGGTGAGGCCACTGCGCGTGCGCAGGAGGTGTCCGGTAATCCGGTATACGTCTAGCTAGTGCATCTCCGTTATGCTAACTCTCTCTATTTCTGTGTAGTTACGATAATATTATAGCTGTTTTTTTATTTTTATTTTTTGAGGGCACACTCGAGGAAATCCGCTGACCGCACCAAGCGGTCGGCCTCGACTGCTCCAGTTTCCACGTTCGAAATTCGAGTACATATCTGAGTGTTTATTGACAGTGAAAACACTTCTTATGTCACGACTGCATGCAGTCGTGTACGCACTGTGGAGAAGCCGAGCAGCATAAAATACGAACAAACGATTGAGTTGTGAATGGCAAAGTTTTGCAGCGCAGAAACAAAATCCGCACCATATTTAAAATACTCAGCGACCGTACTGCTTCATTTTTTGGAGACCTTGGAAAAGGTCTAACATCTGCAAAATATCAAGTGCATACATCACAGTTGTACCCGCACTACTTTTACAGGTTTCTACTGGGACGACACAAGGCAGCGGCTGATATTTACGAAGAATGTATTAAAATGAAGGGGAAATGTTGGGTGAATATATTTACTTCTGGCGCACTTATTTTCCATCATGCAGGATCCTATGTTAATCAATTGTCTATAGTTTTAATTTCTAAACACGGATGAAATTGACGTAACAGCACAATAACCTCTCGCTTTTAACCTTATATTCAGAGAGCGAAAGCAGCGAAACAACTGGTCAGCACACTGCCTACTCAATAACTGGACCATCGAGTAGTTCGCGTAGCGCCACGTCAATTGACTACTTCATACCATCTACGCGAGCCAGCGTTACGGTTTTTCTCTGTTTTTTTTTTTTTTAGCTCTGTTAGAACGGGACATGTTTGTCTTTTCTTTTCCTGCATTGCCTCAAGCAAGCCGTTCTCCTGTCTGATATCGGTAGAATGTGGTCCAGAACAGAACAATGAATGTATTTCACTGCATTTCTCTTGTTTTCTTTTTCTTCTTCAACGAATGTAGGACATACTACACTACCTTGGACTCTGCTATACGAAGCTCAAGGATTACGAACAGGTAAATGTGCTTTAATGTTCTTGATATATGCAACGTTATATCAAGTGGGATCAAATAAAAAATCACCAGGACATCTAATCACCTTAGGTGTTGGCAATGTGATATCATGATAAGATGTAGACGTCTTACCGAAAGTGACATCATTTCCGGCTTAGTGACGTCGCTTCCCTCCAGTCGGTGGGTGAACTTTATTATAGACTTTCCCAGTATTACCTAGCAGGCGGCACTGTACTTTCTCCATGCACTTAATCCACCATGAAGAAGCGCAGGAATGACTTGAAGGCGAGGTTTCGTACTTGGTTCGACTATACTGCCGGGCATGAAACGTGCATTCAGCCGTAACAATACGACTCTTCTCGCGGCAAACCTCGAAGAAATGCTGTGAAAGTTTCCATAGCAGCCTAACACTCATATTAAATTTATTGAAGTGAGAACCGCGCTATTAAAATTACTTTATCTCTGCGCTGAGGAGAGCACCGCGGCGCACAGTGCCGCAGCTGGAGATTCAGAGACAGAATCCACGTTTTCGACACGACACTGGCTGAGCCAGATAAGAAACCTCGTCTTCCCAGCATTCCCGCGGTGGATGTATACGGCTCTTTAAGTAACTAGCATAGACGGTGGCGCCAGCTTTCCCTCAGTATTGAGAAACTCGATCAATTTTATGACTTACAACACACTGTTTTTCCGATGCGGCTTTTAATGCTATCGCATTAAGAATGTATAAGCAAACATAAAACTGCTATTGTTCCTTCCTTTGCTCTTTTTTTTTTCGGTTTTCTTGCACACTTAGGCAAGGCAGCGCTTTTCGGAAGCTCTGCAGCAGAGTTCACGCGACGAGACCTTCATCGCTCTCGGAGAGTTGCACATCGCCAACGACGACATGAAGTCGGCCATCAACGTCTTCCGAAAGGCCGTTGAGTAAGTGCTTACGCTCTTACCAAACGGCGCAAGTCCAGACGGCTGACTCGCTGGAAATGCCAATGTTTTTTTTTCTTTGTATTAGACATGCGGAGATGTCGCACCAAGCCATTCTCTTTTTATCAAATATAATTCATGTCCAGTACTCGACTTTTCTTTCCCTCCATATTTTTGTTTTCTTTTTGAAAGCTTTCTGCACTTACTTTCTTGATTGCATGGATTGAGACAGAAGCACGGCAGAATTGCAGACTGCCTTTCTCTTGCTAGCACAGAGTTTTGCTGCTCGAAGTCTACGCAGTGCACACTGCAGGAGCGATGGCACATTTTCCTTTCATTCTTCGAAGCATGCCCTCGTATCGTAAGGAATGCGCGGTCGCTATTCTTGAAGGTTTGTCGCAAGACATGGATGGCACTTTTAGCACCCATCACTCGTCATTCGCAAGACGCGCAGGAAACGTGGCTCGTGGAAAGCGCTGTCAAAAGCTTCGGATTGTCCCTACTTCCATGCGAAGCACTGCCCTCAGCTCTTTGCGGGTAATTAAAGAGCGCATTAAGGGCCGCTAATTTTCCCTGAACCCTCTTTTTCACCCCCAACGCGCATACACACCACGCAGGGCGCACGAAAGCCGGCTGCACTCGGTGTCAAAAATTTATGAAGAAACGCGAGTCTTGTCCGAGAACTCCTGTCAGCTTCAAGCTTTACTGGGTGCCGTAAAGTTTCGACTTTGGGTGTACGTGTGTTCCAAAGACACCAGAGAGGCGCCTATGGACGAACTTATGAGCCATGCGTTAACTGCTGCTCTCACAGCGCAGTGCGCAAAATGCGCGTGAGAAAGTCTAATCTGCAACCTCCTGGTGGTGAATTTCCGCCGAGCTTATACGTCTGCTTCCTACCCGGCGGCCACGCCCTTCCGCAGTTCACGGTTGGCTGCCTGACATCCGGAAACAACCATAACTTAACCGCTACCAGACGACAACAAAGCGCACACAACCAAACGCGACCCGCCCCGATTGTTCAGTGGCTATCGCTTTCGGCCACAGGGCGCGGCGCATCGAATTCGAACCCGGCCGCGGCGGTAGCGTTTAGGCAAAAAAAGCTCGTGTAATAAGATTTTGGGGCATGTTAAAGAATCTGAAGCGGTCGAAGTTATTGCGAAGCCCTATCTGTGCGGCTGCGGCACGTAAAATTTCTAGGGCGTTTTCTCTCATTGTTGCCTATGAGCTTATAGCTACGAGTCAAGAAATTCCGGCTCAACCGAAATAAAACGCGATACGCATCGCCTATCCGACTTTACTAGTTTTGAAAAGCGGGGTTGTTTCTTTTTAGTGCGAAAACAGTACTTCACTATCAATACTGAAAAAGCCGATGTCTGTCTAAAGACTCTCAGATATGCCTGCACACATAAAATATTGCCGCGACTGGGATTCGAACCCACGGCGGCGCGAACAGATCAGCTTCGCTGGCCACTGCATATCTCCGCAGCCGATCACACCTCGGGTTAAACTGCCACACACTCTCGCGCTGTGCATTGCACATCGTCTTCTTCACCACCTTCCATCTGGGCGAAAAAGTCACGAAAGGGAAGGAAATGCACATAACTGGCTCCCTGGGTCAGTGGACACCTCAATCATGCTTTGAGCTACGTGGCGTCAGTGTCAGAAAAATGTGCACTGCTTGCGTTTGCGTTGACAACGTTTCGGCGGAAACGCGGCACTGGAGCAATAGGCCGCCGGTGTTCGATGGGTTCATTGGCGTTGGCGCTGACAATGTTGTATTCTCCGCTGGTTTTGTGGAAAGGAAAGACGCATAACTGGCTCCCAGGGTCAGTGAACACCTCAATGCGCTTTCAGGCACGTGGCGGTGGTGTCCACCTGCAAAAAACTGCTTTCGCACAATATTTGGTACTTAGCAATGCTACACCGCCAGGAATTTTTTTCTCGGCACAGGCTGTTGTCGGCGCGTCTATACGCGAACTTTATGCAATCATTTGAGTGAAAAGCCAAACACCCACGTTTCTCACGTTTCTCTGACTGTTATCTTTGGGTTGTTTTCCTGTGTTTCTGTACGGGACATAAGGATTTGAGCTATTGTTCACGTTCACAAAGGAGGAGCCTTTGAACTCGCAAAGAATAAGACTTGCTGTTCTGAGCAGCAAATGAACTGCGCAGGCACGGAGCGAGCAGCAAAAAAAAAAAAAAAAGTTCCTGGGCTCCTTATCTCTACTCCTGCTGGCCATGTAGATAATGGGCCATGGGAATAACACTGGCTTTTACGCATGCGAAATATTCTGTGGTATTGCTACACCAATATACAGGCCTGTGTTTAAAATAAAGCTTTAAAGTTTTCAGGAGGACACAGGGGCGCAATAAAAGACACGGACATAGAAGTAGACAGGGACGAGCGCTTTGGACGTTGCCTCAACCAGCGCCTTCTGGAGCATAAGAACTCTTTAAAGAAGACAGGCTCCCATCTCCCGGACCATTGCCAAGAATGCACTAAGAAGACTAAGGTCGCCTGTTTTCCCCGCTTATCGGACTGTAGAGTATTGTTGAGAAGCCGCGATCAGATTGAACGGGAACTGGTGGAAGCCTATTTCATCAGAAAAAAAGGAGATAACTGCATCAGTGATTCATCTGTGATACTTCGCCGATCTGAAATGGTTTTCTTAGATAGATTTCTGTAATCGCCTACCTTTGGATTTCTTTTGGTGTTATCTGGTACCCACGTGCTTGTGATTCGCACAGTGGCGCTTGGGTAAAGCGAAGGTATTTAACGGTCTAGGTCCAATAAAGCCTGAGCGCTCGTCCCTGTCTACTTCTATGTCCGTGTCTTTCATTGAGCCCCTGTGTCCTCCTGAAAAGCTATGAACCAACACGCCCAAATACAAGTACTTCAAAGCTTTAAAGATTTCTTAAAATTAAGCAATGAGTGGTGAGTGAAATCGACCTCTGCACATAAGTTAAGCGGCTGGGAGGGCACACAATTTAAGTGACATGGTAATGGTCACTTAACGTTTTAGACTGTGTGGCTGGCGTGAATATTTATACTGAAAACATAGAGGCGCTCGCATTTATATACTACTCTATTTGGCAGAATTCTTATAGAGCAGCGTGTTTCGGAGATATTTTCCCCAAAGTTTCCACTAATTTCGCGTAACTTCGAAAGCAAGTTAGTGGCAGTCGACGCGAAACTCCTCCCTAGAGTGATGCAGCTGCTGCCTCGGGCTTCCATTTCGATTGCCGGAAGTGAAAGGGAAACCGATATCAGCTTCACCCTCCATGGCTTCACCGATCACTCTCGCCGTTGGCAGGCGAAACGCCGCGTAACGCCGGTAGGAGTTTCGCGCCGATCCTCAGCGCCTTGCATGCTCACTTACGTGGATCTAGAATAAAATTTAGACGTGAATATCTTGGAACACACTCATGCTAGGAGAATTCTACAAAATGGAATTGCGGAATACGACTGCCTCTTAGTTTCCATTATAAACATGCTCGTTTACTCAAGCAACTAAAGAGTTAATTAATTGTTATCACACTTTGTGTCCTCGTGGTCGCATAACTTATGGGCACAGGTGTATTTAATTCACTCACCGCTCAGTGCCAAATTTGAAGAAATCTGTAAAGCTTAATTTTGAACGCCCTGTATTTCGCCACACTGTGCAGAGCATGCCCGAAGTCAATTAACTTGCAAGTATCAGCGTATCTTTACGACCTCAAAAGTGTCTGTGCTATGAGCTCATGAATTTTTTGAAGCTGGAAGAATTTCGGGGACATGTCAGTGAGGATTGTTTTTAAAAAAAAAGTAAAAGAAATAGGGCGTGCACCACTGAAAGCCAGTAAGAGTCAAAACTAGTACTGCGGCCATTCATTGAACGAAAAGCTATACTAGGACGACTGACCAGTATTCGTTTCTGTCTTGTTCCCAGGAACAATCCCGACAGCGCTGAGCTCAACACGAAACTGGGACTCCTATATATGCAGGTGAGACGAAATGCTCAGCTCTTTCACGGCTGGAAGCCGCAATACAGAAGTCCAACAACTCGGATCATGATCTGAGTGCGAGTCCGGACTCACTAACGACTAAGATCATGGCCTGAAATGAGCCTGAGTGAGTCTACTTATGAGTGAGTCAACTTATGAGTGAGTCCGCCGACCTATGCCTATGTGGGTAGAAGTGCCTATGTGGGTAGAAGTGCCAAAATACTGCGGTCTAATCCGAGCTTGCCTAGATTACCCCACTGCACGAATGCATGTCTGGTGTTCAATGTTTTGGTCTCATGCATACACAAGGAACAACACTAGGAAGGTTGTCACTAAAGAAAACTTAATGCAGTCCTCGTTACGTCATAAGCGCTCACGTGGCAGCAGCGATGACGTAGCGTGTACGACACTGCTTCGAGGGCTCATCTGGGGCCGTATCATCTGTAACAGTCCATTTCCTTTCCATTCCATTTGGTCCTCTGTCATTGGTCGCTTTTGCCATTGACTTATGAGTGTTAGTGTATACGTCACGCCCGTCGTGAGCTTGATGCCATTCACTTGCATAAACGCGTCTCGAACTCGTGTCACACTGGCGGACCGACGCCGACGACCACGAATTACTAAGCACGAAGACACGTTCGACACGCCAGACGAGCTTTATCGCCGCTAATTCAGTCTGGGCAGATACACTGGGCGTCGTTTGTGCGACGAACTGGCGCAGCGTGGTCCGTGTGACTCGGCCGGATGCGACGGCTAGTTAGCGGCGGCGCAGTGGTACAGGCTTGCTGTGTCTGTGATTGGCCGTTCGCTTTCCTACCTGCTGTTGCTTTCGTCACATTGAGGTCTCGGCCTAATGAAACTGAAAATAGAATGAATCATTACAGAGCGTCTCTGCGCAAGTATTTGTTTTCAATTTCATTGACTTTCCAATAGCGTCCCGCGCTCCAGGTGAGGTCGGTCTGGCGGATGCAGCGAGGACAATAGCGTTGGCACAAGCATAATTACAGACATTTTATGCCAGCTTATGCAAAAACTAGCGCGAACGCTGCGAACGCTTGCTCGAACTCAATCACTGAGATCGCGAAGACACTCCGCCTGCAAGTTCTAGGCGTATAAAAATCTCCAAAGTTTTCAAGGAGTCTCTCTCTTTATTCATCTCGTAGAATAATGAACTTTTATAAGCGCAAAAAACTTTATCTCTCGTATGGCGTATTTTATATAAACCTTTGCTTTCCTCCTGGCGCTTTCGCTGCGTACGAAATTAGCGCGTTTTCAGCAGCGCTGTTGCGTTTCATGTCCCTCTAATTGCCAGCTGTTACGTGAGCACGTGCCCTTTGCATAAGTTTCTACTACCCGCATGCCTGTATGCCAAGTGAAAAGGGGGGAAGGATAGGGTATATGCTGCTGAAGCAGCCGTCGACGTCGTTTCGGCGGACGTGGCGATGCGGGTCTTTCAATCCTTCCTCTCGCATCTCTTTCAACTCTGCTCTTTCTGCACGCAGCAGTGATTGTGGCCCAGCTGGCGCCAGTCGACAGGCCCGTTCACTTTCCTCTTCATTCTGCCTTCAGTCACGACAGCGATAGGTGAAAGGAGCAGCAGCGTCGTGTGCTCGCGTCAGCGCAAACAGCCTCGGCGCGCCGCGTTGCCACTGCCCATACGGGCACGTGTGTTAGAATCCCACCCAAAGCCTGCGCCTTCCCGCGTGTGTTTTATTTTGTCCAGTTTTCTGGTTGTGCGGGCGGACGGGCGGACGGGCGGACAAATAGAGATGAAAATGTAGCCGTTAAGCGCATCCCTGCATTAATAATCACGTTCTGCTAAGTCATTGTCCTCTTCTCAAGAACCTACGTGTGAGATGGTTCTCGGGCTGATCTGAAATAGCTTGTGGACATAATTTTCCGCCGCACCTTAGGTTTTTCTTTTTCTCTGTAAACAACGAAAGCAGCAAAGAAGGAACTGATGACTGTTTTACAAATATGTTTGAGCATAGCTCTGTGCAGCTCAATGCGCCATGTGGGTCTGTACGCAATTGCGCGCATGCACAGATTGTGGCAGTGAAAAATTGCTGCTCGCGGTTAATCGCCTAAATTTCTCGAATAGGCAGTGTAATAATCGTGCAATCAAGTAACAATTTCTCCGAAGCTGCACTCGACGTTGGAAACCTAAAAAAAAATGACAGAATTACCCTAAATGGCTGTGTGCAAGTATGCGCTGCCAAGATGGTGGTTTTAATGAGGATTATTTACCGAGCTCACTACATAACGTTAAAAACCCCTCAGTTGCAGTATGGATAGTGCTAAATTAGTATGGAACCAAGAAACACCCTCTCAAAAAAGCTGCGATAATGCCATATACATAATTGTGCGCGCAGTGTATGAACAGGTCTGACAGATACAAGCTAAAAACCTGGGACCAATACTGCTAGCATAGACAGCGGTGCACATGCAGAACAATCACTTTACGAAATCGTCTCAACTTGTTTTTCCAGTACTATTTCAATTTTTACACGCGCAACATTCTTTCGCAGGTAAGTTACGTGGAACTAAATAAATAAATAGTGTTATGAGTGTGTGTCAATTGAAAAGGGGATAGGGTGGAGGCGAAGGAAAATACAATCTCCATGGGGAGGGTGAAGGCTTCCTTTTAGGTCCCTATAAAGTCGCGCTAACGAAGATCCAGTTAAGTGAGTGATCGTCAGCACCTACCTATGGGCAGCCATACGGCTACAGAGAAAAGCTATGCAGCTTTCGCAGAAGCTTAGTAGTTGAAGAAAACTTTCCTTCTAGCCCTGTGCTGGATTCCGCGTGGCTAGCAGGCCCCGGTTATCTTAACTGGTAGACCGACCGCCCCGCGCATGCGGTGACCCCCGGTTCGAGCCCGAACAGAAATCATTTTCTGCAACCATAAATTTTCTAAGATTAGCAATATAGCTTTCCTTCTGTAGTTGTATGGCTGCCCTCAGGTGGATGCTAATAAGTAATTACTCCCTAAACTGAAACCTACTCCACCTTAGGGGATTCTCTCAAATACTTTGAGATAACGACGGTCCAAAAACTGCGGAGGCATGCTTCTTACGTGATGCTGCAATGAAACCGAAAGTCCTGACCGCACCATTGGCGCGCTTAACGTAGCAAACATCGGTTACCGTGAAAATGCGAACGTGAATCACATCTTCGCGGGTTGGAAGCTGGGACCGAATGCTGTCATAGTATTTTCCCAATTCATTATTTCCTCTTTGCCATCCGTCAACCCCACCTATAATACAGCAGTCGATGAGTGGTATTGCTTGCCAGTAATATCAGTTGATGATGGCCCGAAAGGCGAGTTCGATCCCGTTCGCGGCGGCTGAATTTCGATGGAGGCGAGATTCTAGAGGCCCGTGTACTGTGCGATGTCAGTGCACGTTAAAGAACCCCAGGTGGTTGAAAATTCCGGAGCCCTTCACTACGGCGTTCCTCATAGCCTGAGTCGCTTTGGGACATTAAATCCCAATAAACCAACCAATAAACAAACCAGGTATATCAGTTGTGACGTCACAGGCGATAGCTACCAGTGGTATAGAGAGGGACAGAAAATAAATCGAGAGAAGGACTGTTAGAAAGTGCGGTCTCTGTTTGCTGTATATAGGTGGCACTGTAAGCAGGAAATAAATTTCTGTGACCCCCAATAATGAAATAGCGCTGGAAGAGTAATAAAGACTGAGCTCCATGTACGCGAAAAAGTAAGCGACGCGACGAGGCGGCGCGGCGACGACGGCTGGCTGTCGCTCCTTCGCCCCCCGGCCAAGCTCCATGCATAGCGACAACGCGAACGCGAAACGGAGACGGCGATCAGTGTTGCTGGCATAATACAGCGCAAAGCTGTTTGCGTTTATAACAAGAGTCACATTATTTGCAAGGATTACAATTTTGGGCAGAAAAATGTCAACTAAAACGTGTTTACAACTTTGTCATTGTATGTCATTGCATGTCATTTTATGTTATTGTCACGGGCGCCGCCATGTTGCCTGAACGTGGGGCGCACACCTGTTTGAACCTCGCGCGCTCTCTGACCTCAAACGACGCATACTCGCTAAGCCTAGCAGCACAGTAAACACAAGCAATCTGAAAATTTGGGGTGTTTTATCGCTAAAATTTTGTGGTTGACGCAAGTTCAGAGAAAGCGAAAGCTTCGTGAGCATTTAGTTTGCCCTGAACGTGGGGCACAGCGTAGCGACAACGACGAATCGGTGGTGAAGCAAGACTTCCGGCCAGAGCCAGCGCCATCTTTGCCAGAGCCGGCAAGAGGCTCGGTAGTGACGTACGCTGCCAGGTTAGCTGTTATTGGCTAATCGCGTTGGCAACTTCCGGGCGACGAGCGAAATTTTCTGTGAGTGCAGATCCGAGCGACAGGACAAGCGACACGGGTATTTCGCTTCGCGCGACGGTGCCGCTCGTCGCTTGCCGCTGTCGCGTTCGCGTTCGCGTGAGTTTTCGCGTACATGGAGTTCAGCCTTAACGCGTTCCTGTTGAGTTTGGCATCACAATATTCGACGCATGCCAGGAGAGTAACAGAACGCTGATAACTAATAAGCCAAGGCCAGAACTCCGTTTGTTCGGAAACTAAAAAGCAATCTCCCTCCCTCCCTCTTTCTTTCTTTCTTTCTTTCTTTCTTTCTTTCTTTCTTTCTTTCTTTCTTTCTTTCTTTCTTTCTTTCTTTCTTTCTTTCTTTCACTGAAATGAATTTAAGCGCACAAGAACACGTACACAAGAGGAGGAAACACACAGGACTAGCGTATTGGAGAAGCTGCTCAAGACAAGCGTCAAAGCCAGATTCGCGATCGCTCTATTGTGCTTCTTGGTTTTCCTCAGATCGGCCCATGCGTGCCAGTCGAGGAGCACTGGCCACAGCTGATATTGATGAGGAGTCTTTCTTTCTTTCTTTCTTTCTTTCTTTCTTTCTTTCTTTCTTTCTTTCTTTCTTTCTTTCTTTCTTTCTTTCTTTCTTTCTTTCCTCCTTTGTGTTCTCCTATTCCTTGTCCTTCTATGTGACTCCTCATCAATATCAGCTGTGGCCAGTGCTCGTCGACTGGCATCATGCATGGGCCGGTCTGAGGAAAACCAAGAAGCACAATAGAGCGTTCGCGAATCTGGCTTTGACGCCTGTCTTGAGCAGCTTCTCCAATACGCCAGTCCCAGTCCCGCCTTCATTATGGCCATGGTTAGAGATCGAAAGTACAGGGGTACCGACTTCGGACTGGTAATTTCTCCCTCAGCGTGTAAGCATCGGCCAATGAACTGCGAACTAGTTTCCTTCAGATGTTACCCACTGGTCAGTGCTGAAAAAAATATCTGTGGAAAAGCATTCAGGGAGAGATCACTACAGCAGCCGTTCGTGAACGTATTTAGTATATGTGAACAGGCAGGCACGAAGAATACAAGGGGCTTGATTTAAAGACACGTGCACTCACGGTCGCATGCACTCGCGAAGGAAGCAAGCAGTCTGAATCCCTAGGGGAGCATATATGCTCCCCCCCCCCCCCCATTCTTCTATAGGGGAATTCCCCTATAAGGGAATGTGTTTATATTTTCAATGTCGTGTTGTTGTTAGGGGAGGCAATTTAGACAGGAGAAGAAAAGACAACCACATGCTGGTGGCAGCCATACACTCTAAACACGGTAACCTTTGGGTAACCTTTGTAAAGGTGCACATTTTCACATTGAAGTATACCTATAATTTAAAGGTTACAGAATGTAACCTTTCCACTTATAACCTTTGTAAAAGTTACAAATGGTAAAGGTTACTTCTTTTTACGCATAGGTTACGCGACTTTTTTAGCGCTGTAAACTTTACAAAGGTATACATCATTGAGCTAGCCATAGGTTACGTGCTCCAAAATGTGTGACCTTTGTAACCCACAATGACTGGCCTAAAAATGGCAAAAATGTCGCTGCAACTTGCTGAAGGTGATGAAATACAGAGCTCTGCTGGATTTCAATTTGAATGGAACAAAAATTGGCCAAACAAGAGAATGGTTTAGAAAGGAGAAAAATGACAAACATCGGCATATGAGAGGCAAAATTTTGATTCACTGCAACATCTTCAAGACTAGAAAAAATACAAAACAACAAAACTTCCCAAATATTGTCTACATTGAAGAAAAACTAAGGAATGTAACAGATGCAGGTATGTTCAAGGCACCATTTTTGCAAAGATTTTGCAAAAAAAAATCACAATAAATGGGCATGCAAGGCACTAAAATATGGGCCCATATTACAGTATTCCTGTTGGCATGCGAAACAGAACCACGTTGAACAAGCAACTCAATAAAGCATGCTCAGATGAAGTCTCGCTTCGAATAGAGCTTGGCTACAGCATATCCCTCTTATTGCAATGTAAATAAGAAAATAGGCACTGTAATTGTAGTACCAAAAAGAACAAAATAAAAGCTCTATTATTCACGACCAAGTGCCAAGTCAACTTGACATTGTGTAAGGGATATATCAGACAAAAAATATGAATGGCAAAAATATCAGAGAAGGCAATATTTTGATCACACATTTTACCACACTTCTTAAAAGAAAAATTAAAATGACTGTACAATATGAGATCAAGAAAGGTGGTCCAAGCAGTGCAGATAAAATAAGTTCTTTTAAAACTTGCGGCCACATACAAACGCAAACAACAATCAATCGATTTAAACATCTTGGCTAAACAGCAACCAGAGATATACATATACCTAACAGCTTTCACAGGTACATAACATCAGCAAATTCAGCACAACTTGCCTAGATCATATGCACAAAAGCCCTTTGTGACTCCTCCAGTCACTTTATTAACAAAGATGCAGAAGGACATGACCAATAACTTGTAACATTAACAGTGCTATAAGCCTGACAACACTCGCATAAGTACATCAACTTCCAATACACTGTAGCGCAGCAAAAGACGAGGACACAAGAGACGAGAGACGAACACCACGAGCGCTAACTTCCAACAAATTTTATTCTCCTCAAGCATCGCATTTATACGCCAGATAACAGTAATCACACGTGCGAACAGTATCAATTTCTTAGAAAAACGAGCTCTTTATCTGAGAGGAGACTGGAAGGTGTGCTTACACACGAGCATCCTGGCCTATTTATTTTTTCGGCTGCAATGATTTCGCGCGTTATCCTTTCTCTGTTTTTCCCTATTACCAGACCTTTATCAAAGAAAGGCTTACAGGTTTTCGACTTGCATGCGAGAATGTGGTCAACCAGCGATCCGCCTTGCCCGTTTCTGACGTTGCGAGCGTTGAACGAGCGCCTAATGGAACACGCTCTCAGATAAAGAGCTCGTTTTTCTAAGAAATTGATACTGTTCGCACGTGTGATTACTGTTATCTGGCGTTTAAATGTGATGCTTCATGAGAATAAAATTTGTTCGAAGTTAGCGCTGGTGGTGTTCGTCTCTCGTCTCTTGCTGCGCTACAGTGTATTGGAACTATGTACCAACAAGCCCAAAAAGTCACGCTACATCAACTTGTGTAATGCGGTTAAAAAAAAAACTTGCTCAGTTTAGATGTAGAAAATATACTTCAACATATTAGAAAGTGAATAATTGAAACACATTTCTTTCCAAGAAATTAGAACAAATTATTCTTTTTCAAGAGCATGAACAAGCTCTTAAGTCGGTTCGTCAGTAGTCCACGTGGCACTACAAAGTGTCTGGCAGGGCAATATTCTGCAGCAGGATGAGTATGGCGGAAAATGCCGGTGGATAGTTGAGGCATTTTATGTAATATGTCACCAGGCAGAAGATGAGGGCACGCTCTAGGTTGCCGTTGCTGATCGAGATCACTTTTTGATACTTCCAGCGTAAACACTCAGCGCAGGTATATACATGAGGTGCAGTCACTTGCAACTCTTCCGGCAGTGGGATCTGTGGAATGTTAAATTAGAGCCATGTGCATCGATTGAAATGAAATTTTAAGTCTGTATTGTTTATGATAGTCTGATGCGTCATGTAAAATTTCGCACCTGAAACCGGCGTAGTTTTTCTGCAAACGAATTTTGAAGACAAGCGCTCCTCGACGCGAGCGGCACCCACTGATCGAGCAACTTCTACAGGCCACCCTGTTCTGTGACGTCACTGGCGGGGCGGCGTGTCAAGCTGGTTGGGCGCGAAAACTGAAAATTGTTTTTTAGGAAAGTAAATGACGCAGTAATGGACACCCCAACCGCGACGTAAGGGAGGAGTGAAAGAAGAAAGGAAGAAAGCGGTCCGTAGTGGAGCTCTCCGGAATTATTTCGACCACCTGTGCAATTTCGCGCCATCTCAACGTGCCTGATATGATGTGTACGCCAGAGTGATGGGTCACGGCAACTTCTGTTGTGCTGTGGGGTGCACAAATTCTTGATCTGTGACAACGGGCGTGATCTAGCGTAGGTTTCCTAGCGATAAGAACCTTCGCGACAAGTTGGTGAGAGCTGTCCGCCGTGTAAACTGGTCTCCGAGGAAGCATTCCAGCTTGTGCTCGGAACATTTCGCGCCAGATTGCTATGAAGACAGCGTATACTTCAAAGAGATCTTTGAACTCGCTAAGGCTTCGTTCAACTGGCGCTTGAAGGCATATTCTGTGTCAACGTTATTCTAGTACAACCGTCTATCGCAGCGGCGAGCTGAACGAAGCGCGGCCGTCAAGAAGAAGCGGTATGTTGGATTGTAGAACTGTAGCTGGCGTGAACTCACTTCCAAAAGCTCGCCGTCGAGATAAAACTTCGCAGAGAGGACTGTTGGGGATGCATGCCCCTGTAAGGACGTTGTGCACAGCGGCAACGTTCCGGCAGCAGATTCTTTCATCAGGCTGGGTCGGCCGGCACTGGCCACACGAACAGCTGTCGCCGGGAGCATCTCATTAACTTTTGTTCTGACGACTCTGTCACAAACGCATGCACGAGAAATGACTCAAGTAATCACTTCTCCGAGTTCAGACCGTTTCCGTGCTGCAGGTGACGCGGCATGTGGTGTGACTCAGCTGGCTCGCGCGATGGTGGATCATACCTAAAAGGCGACTCGTCCAGTCCAAAATCGTCGAATGAGTCGTCTTCTAAAGACACGCTGGTCTCGGAAAAGCTGTCCTCCGGGCTTTCAGTCATGTCGACAGCGCGGCTCAGGGTAGTTGTGATATCTTCGGGGACTTCACAGCGCGGCGAACCCGCTCGTGACGTCACAGTCTATACCGCACGAAGGCACCTCCCCGGTTTCGGTTTTGCGGTTTCGGTTTCGAGTTTTGCGTTTTTTGCTGTTTAAAAATTATTTTACGGTTGCTTTTGAAAACCTTGTATCGTACACATTACAGGAGGTTCTTAGGAACACAAAACAGCCATTAACTAAAAATGGCTGAAAAATCGCCGGAGTTGCCCTTTAAAGCATGGCTGATATTCTCACCAGAGTGAAACATGGTATACAAAGAACACCGCAGTGCCTACCGCATCGCAGCGCCGCTGCTGCGATTGCTGCGCTGTTGCTTCCGCAGTTCACTCAGGATGGCCATTGGTCAAACCACAGCCAATTTTTTAATGAGCCCATTTGTATTGCCGAAATCGTAGGGCGCACCGATCAATTGATAATCAATGAAACGACGTGCAAAGTTCCAAAATTCAGATTCAAAACAAAAGTACCGCTTCATAGTGAAAATAGCGCGGGAAAACGAGACGAGCAAAGAAAGACACAACACATCGTCTCGTTTTCCCGCGCTGTTTTCAATATATGAATCAATACTGTTAGAGATGAGCACAAATACCAAACTGGCACAAATACCAGACCTACATCACACGTTCTATGCAGATGACATCACACTTTGGGTAACCAAAGGATGCGAAGGCTACATAGAAGACACACTCCAAGCAGCAGTGGACATCATTGAGGCATGCGCATGGGAATCCGGCCTCACTTGTTCTGAGCAAAAATCTGAACTCTTCGTGATCCGTCGTAAACAAAGAGGTAGGCGTACCACGACATCCCCCCCGCAAATAAACGTCTATGTTAATGGACGATCTGTCACAGAGGTACAGACCATGAGAATACTGGGGTTGTATTTACAAACAAATGGAAAGAATACTGACACACTCACTAAGCTAAAACGCACGGTAGAAGCGACGGCGCGATTAATCCGCCGCATAGCTAGCCGCAGACAAGGGGTGAGGGAAAGAGATTTATGCCGCCTAGTGCAGGCCTTTGCGCTAAGCAGGATACTCTATGCCACCCCTTATCTCAAATTTTCGAAAGCAGAAAAGGACAAATTGGATAGCATGATACGGCAGGCCTATAAGGCTGCGTTAGGACTCCCACTAAATGCCTCAACCGAAAGGCTTATGAGGTTAGGAATACGTAACACCTACAATGAACTGAAAGAAGCCCATTTAATAGCTCAAACAGCGCGATTAGCCAATTCCAGAACTGGCAGGAGTATTCTTACCAGGCTCGGAATTAACTTTCAACCTACGAATAACGATGCTAAAGTAGACTTACCCCGCGACTATAGGACGGCCCTACTAATCAAACCACTCCCCAAAAACATGCACCCCTTACACCATGAGGGTAGAAGACAAGCACGAGCCAAAGCCTTACATAAGAAATACAGACAGTGCGCTGCAACACTTTATGTAGATGCGGCAGAATACAAAAATACCAATGCCTTTGCAATTGTGGTTGTGAACGAGAATGGTGACCACATCGTCTCGGCGACAATCAAAACGAAATCCTCTGAAACGGCAGAAGAGGCGGCTATAGCCCTCGCCTAGCACATACCCAAGGGAGCATCATCCTCAGCGATTCCAAAATGGGTATCAATAATTTCGCTAAAGGGCGAATTACAAACACCTCCCTTAGAATCCTTAACGCAACCAAATTCTCATCAAATTATTCCGAATTGATGGGTCCCAGCCCATTCGGGGAATCCGGGGAACGAGGCAGCCCACAATAAAGCCCGAGGTTTCGTCGACCGGGCAGTGGATGAGTCTGGCTCCCTGAATTTCACGAATGACTCAATGATCACATATCATGATCTCACCAATCATTTTAAATTAGAGAGGAGAATTTTCCCCCCTCCAGACAAAAGACTTACTAAAGAACAAGAGGTTACGTGGCGTCGTCTACAGACGAGATCGATACGCACCCCATCACTCCTCGCGCACATTTATCCAGATCTTTACAACCCAAACTGCAAACACTGTGGCCAACGTGCTACCTACGATCACATCCTGTGGGACTGCAAAATAGAGCCACCTCCGGGTGATCTATAGTTACAGCTCCTTCTCTCGAGCGGTGGGAGACCGTGCTGGCTAGCTCTGACCCCAGAACGCAAGTTTTGGCGGTGGAGTGGGCTGACAAAGTCGTCGAGGGCTATGTACTCTCGACCACTTAACGCGACCTCTTGCCAAGCTCTTCCCGGCGAATAAAATGTTTTACAATCAATCAATCAAAAAAATGAGCAAAACGGGAGGGGGAGCGAGTAAGAACACTCGTCGCTAACACAAATTTGTGAGAATAAAAAACGGATATATTGCAGTTACAACCTAATTCTTGTTAGCGCACTTCAATAGGGCTCACACTGTCTTACGCACGTCAGCTCAGATCGCTCGCGCACCACACACCCTGCGCTGCGCTTCCCGTCGCCAACGCTGATGAGTCGACGCGGCGCACTCGCGAAAAACAACCATCACAAACACAAACGTCATCCAGACGGCGCCGGGAAGAGAGGAAAGAGGATAGGCATGCAATGCGGTAGGCACTGGGACCGACCGGCGCACCGAGCCAGATTCACGTGATCGCTACTCGACTCGAGGAGACGACTGCCGCCGCCTCGACGAGAGTATAGCGCTGATGTGGAATTGCGTCATAAGATAGCTTACGATACCAACTCGCCCAAATCGCATCCTTAATTAAAAAAGTACCGGCGTGCGTTTTAAGCGTGCTCTCTTGTACGTATACAAAAAAAAAAAAACGCGCGCACACGCATGCAAACGATCAAGAATTAGCGCTGGATTTCCCCCGCATTATCGCACCTGACGACCCCAAATGACGTACGGCAACAATAGTCTAAAACCAATATTCTGGATAACCAAACTTATTGGCACGAAACCCCGCGCAATAGGTGAATGAGGCACTCAAACTACTGAACCAGATTTCGCTTCGACGTGCACTCAACGAGGCTTAGAAATGAAGCTGCTTTGGCAAACAAAGAAAATACGCACGTTGACAAGCATGAAATAAATGACTTCGCAGGTCGTTACTGTGCATATGGTAAAAAAAAATTACCGACGATTACGTTACTTCCTAATGCGAAATTTGAGCCCAGCAAATAAGCTGTTTCACCTTTTCGATAGTGAGTCAACCCCAGCTGCGGAGTTGGTTTCAGGGACAACGCCGCCGATGCCGACACAAACAATATGATACCCTCGCTTCCGCAGCGCTAAGAACCAGGTCTAGCCGTGGGAAGGTGGTCACGTATTCGTCGACGTGCCGGGGCCTACGTGAAATAATCGGCGCGTCGGCAACTGAAGAGCACCCTATCCGCCACACAAGAACAGGGGGGGGGGGGGGACCCTTTCCTCCTCTTTCTGCATGGCGGCGACGGTGTTCTATGCAGTCACGTTATCTTAACTCTCTAGCGGCGTCAGCGGCATCCAGCGGTATCAGTCGGTCGCTGCTAGCGCTGGGGGGATGAAAGGGGGGCGGAGCTGGTTACGAAGCCGACGACAACGCCGACGACGACGCGAAACCCAGGAACGGACGCCAAAGAGCTGCGCTCTAAAAAAAGGACACTCACCCAAGTCCGTTATTCTTCCATGAACCCCTGGAACGTGATTGCAGTAGTCGCAAAGAATAGCGCTGGGCGCGGAGCTGTCCGCCGAGCACACAATACAGTCACATTGAGGTTCGTTGCAGCTGCCGCGCAGCGTACCCCACAGGTCCCTGCTGCTTAGCGACATTACCCCAAACAAACCACTGCAGAAACGCCACCAAAAGACGGCGTGGTTCACGAACAGTTCCAACTCTCGGTTCCAAGAACAAAGCAGCCTCCGCAACGCTGCAACGTCCGAGCCTTCTCGCCGTCCAGACTTGCTGGCGTGCCTGCCGGCGTGCAACGATGCCAAGCGTTTTGAAACAGAAGCGCCGCTTTTCATTGGGTGAAGCGCCGGCCGTCTGCGCATGCGCGTCTCACGCATACTGGAGCGGCCGTCATGCCATATTTTGAGTAGTTCTTTGCAAATTAGTCGTTTCTTATAGGCGCCGCCGTTCGTACCGTGAGCGCATTATGTTTTGATTTGTGATACATATTTGCCACCTGAAATGATACATTGGAGGCGTATGCAGAGAGCCACATGAAGGGAAGTCGAATCGCGCACTCGGTGGCCTGCAAATGCGGTTACGTCCGCTGTCTCCTTCCCAGGTGCTGCCCTTCCATATGTCTACTTTTTTATCTTAATTGCGACCGTTGTTATCGCGTATCGGTTCGAGGAAGATGAGAAATAGGCTCTATCTGAGTCATCGAGAAATTACATGCAATTTGAAATATTTGTTTATTGACGTTTATTCGCGCAATAAAATCGGTACAGACCATGCTTAGAGAAGTAGCACGTTGGGTTTCTTTGCAAAGCTCATGGATAGGAATCGAACATTCAAGATGTGTTCTCATATATATTCAGCCGCAAAATACTGAATTTGCATTGCATTCGCAGCCTCCTTTGGTAAATGTGAAGACAGATATCTGATAACGCGCGATTCAATGTGGCTGCGACCCAAAACAGCAGTATCGGTCTCATGCGATAGCTTACGTTGATGTCTCCGGCATATTAAAGCATCTCCTTTGCGGTCGAAACCGCAGCCCCATTGCATCCGAAAAGCACATTCCCGCACGTAAAGCAGCATACGTCCTCTATATGTACATATCTCCTGGCTTGACGACGCATATAGGTTACCGTGCTGACCAAAAGTTACTGCGCAAAGGTTACTTGGCAATTTTTTCACCGTAACCTTTGAAACGGTTGACTTCTGGCCGTTGTAACCTTTGGGCTCCACAAAAATAAAGAAAACGTAATGAAAACATAAAAAAACATCAATTGTAACCTTTGTGACAAAAGTTACTCACGTCCAAAAGTTACTTTATAGGTTACTGTGTTTAGAGTGTACAGACGATCTCCACATATGTCGCGTGCGATGCTCTACCAACTGAACTAGGCGGCAGTTGTTTCGCTTTGAACTTTCGAAAGTATATGTGTGATTTGTAGCCTGAGCTTTCAGAGTGTTCATCAGCGCTTCAGCAAACCACAGCTGCGGACGGGGTATACGTCGTGCTATGCCCTTGCAATGTACTTGAATGCGGAAAGCAGCATGAGTGCGATGCTGTTATGCTGCCAGTAGCACAATAATAGTAGTAATAATATCAAGTCGTTATGAGGAAAGGGAAGGCGCAGTAACTGTTTCCACCGACAGAACTGAGGCATTATGCTATAAGCTCATAGGATTCATAGGAGAGTGATAAAAGATAGCCTCTTGTCGTCCTTATAAGGAGGACTGAGTCGTTTGTGTAGCGATGAATCCAAAAACAGCCGGAGGAAGAAACGTTGAGAGATGTCGACTTCCACAGAAAACGACGTGAAAAGGCGTTGTGGCGCGGAGCAAAAATAAATGGAAGAAAAACAGCCCTCGCTTTCGTGGACTTCTTGGTGCTTTGTTTTTCGGTTAGTCAGCGTACGGTTTGTGCCCAATTCTCTGTAAAATAAAATTATACACATCATTTGCCCCTCAAGGGTGTCTAATAATGGGCTAGTTGGGAGTTCGGCAACCAGTACTCGCATTTCGTTTTCACACAAAAATGCCGCCGCCGCGTCCCGCGCTCATCAGGCTACCGCTGCCTAGGACTGTCACCTGCCATTCCACTCGGGGCTGAAACGATTGCTGAAATATAATGAATGCTGAAACGGTGTTTGTGCTGCGGCTGGTCTCGTAAAATGGCATCATGGCTTCGCCTCCGGCCAGCAGTGCTCACGTATTTGCCGTCCACAGTGCAACATGTACCCGAAGGCGTTCGAGCGGCTGGGCGCCGCCCTGGCCAGCGACCCGAGCTACGCACCGGCTGTGCTGGCCGCCGGTAGCATCATGCAGACATACGGTGACTACGACGTGGCGCTGACCAAGTACCGCGCTGTCGCCTCGGTGCCCGACGAAAGCCCCGCGCTCTGGAACAATGTCGGCATGTGCTTCTTTGGCAAGAAGAAGTACGTCGCGGTAAGCGCGCTGTTTGTCCTTCTCTCACTCGCTCGTGACGACATGTTACATATTTTCTTCTGGTGCTGCAAAGAAGGGAGCGGATTGTGCCTTATTTGAAACTAGGCAGATACTTTGGCAAGCTGCGCTATAGGTACCTTCGTTGTTATGTTTTATTAAAGGTGAACACAATTATAACTTGCGAGATTATGTACGTTACCACCAGATATACGTGTTCTCTTTCCATTGCTTGCATGCATTAATGTCGGCGTCCTTTCGTTTAAAACACGTTTCATCAGAAGCCTTCATTTTTGATGCCGGAAGTCTTCCTGCCTTGTTAGCCAGCGGCACCCATGCGGTGATGTTGTCTTTGACTCTTTGCTACAGAGCACCAGAAAATCGTCAGCGCCTACTCAAGTTTCAGTTAACAGATGACTATTTTATTTTTCTTATTTGAATTACGCAGCACAAAAAAAATGTATTTTTCTTAAACAGGGCGTGACCCTTGGCAATGTCAGAGCCAAAGAGCAAAGCGGCGCACGCCATGCTACATCATCATCCTCATCATCAGCCTGACTACGCCCACTGCAGATCAAAGGCCTCTACCATGTCTCTTCAGTTAACCCTGCCCTTTGCCAGCTGCGGCCACCATATTCCCGCAAATTTCTTAATCTCATCCGCCCACCTAACTTCCTGTCGCCCCCTGGTATGCTTGCCTTCTCTTGGAATTCACTCCGTTACCCTTAAGAACCAGCGGTTATCATTCCTTCGCATTACATGCCCTGCCCAAGCCCATTTTCTTCCTCATGATTTCGACTAGGATGCCATTAACCCGCGTTTGTTCCCTTACCCACTCCTCCCGCTTCCGATCTCTTAACTTTACACCTAACATTTTTCTATCCATAGCTCGCTGCGTTGTTCTTAACTCAATGTAAAGAAGCATGCGTTACAGGCTATCAGCTGCCTGAAGCGAGCCAACTACCTGAGCCCCATGGACTGGCAGATCCTACACAACCTGGGCCTGGTGCACCTGACCATGGAGCAGTACGCGTCCGCCTACCACTTCTTCAACGCCGCCGTCCACTTCAACCCCCGCCACGGACAGCTTTTCATGCTACTCGCAAGTAGGCCACCACTGCGGCTATAATGACCTCCAAACTCACCATGCGTGGATTCATCATTTGGGATCGGACAGGCATCCCTGCGGCGTTAAGTACAATTATACTGCAGGCGGCTATAGCTTCATGTGAACTAGGAACGTAATAAAAATAGAGATCATCTGCTCAGGCGCGAATAGCAATAGAAAACGCACGATGGAATGCTGCGTCAAATGATAGCAGCCACAGATGTTTTGAAGCGAAAAGCTTCACTACGTGGGTCAGAGCCGAGCTTCGCGTGAGCCGAACTGGTGAGTTATGCGCACGCGCGAAACCAAGTGACGTCACGCGCCGCGCAGGTGGTCGCTCCTCGCCGCTGCCGCAGCCGTCGCCTCCGCCGACTCCGTCGCCCGACCTTTCGGGGCAGCCACGTGCTACTGGGCATGTGCGTCGCCTCCTCGCTGTCGCTACAACTGCGCGCTTCGCCTCCTAGCCCACCGTTTCACCTTTCGTTGCAGCCGCGTGTTGCGGTGTTGCCCGCGTCGCAGCCGGCAACCCTCCACTCCGCATTCCTGCGGGCAGTTTTAACCGCGCCGATTTCCCTCCCCTTTTCCGCCTCCGTAGAGGCAGTGTGTGGACGGCCGAACACCTCCACCGTTATCGTGGTGCTCCCAGTGCATTGTGCGCGAAATGCGACAGCCATGACGCTAAACCAAGCATAACTGAAGCTTTTCGCTTGTATATCCAGGCTTAACCAGAGCTATGCCACTGCCTAATTTTTGTTTCTTTTGCCTTGTATGAAGGACATGCACGTTTAAAAGTACGACATCCTTCAGGGACATTTTTACCTTCAGCTTAGCACGAAGCATCGCGTACGCTACTCACCAGAGGAGCTTCCATGCTCTCTGTTCGTGCCGGTGGCGTAAACCGCTGTGTCATCTAAGAGGCTGCCCGCTCAAAAGCGCGCCAACTGGATCGGTGGTGGCAACTGTCCGGATTACAGGGAACTGTACACATTCTGTGCTTCAAGTCGAGTCGACTGGACCGGACTCGGCATTTGCGGGAGGAGGAAATTATATAGCACGGGGAGCTAGCTGTGTCCGGTTCTGTGTGCACAGTCGGAGCTTGTCTCCGGGGTTTGGTGTTTGACTAGCGCTGCATGTAAATTTGTAGAACGACTAATATCTGCCTTTACTTTGAGTAGTTCGCTTCTTGTGTGGAGGCATGGCGAATCGCCAGGTGCTTGTTGCGCCGGGATTAGACAGTGCGCTCGAGGATTTCTGCGAAATACTATGGTTTCTTTCTCTCTTCCTTCCTTTTTTTTTTTCATTTTCGTCCAGCATATATGAGCTACATGTCAGCCAAGAACATTTTTTTGCATTTCATTTCGAGTAACATTTTGTTTTTCTGCTTTTAATGATTGACAGGATGCAGGCGGTCTCTCCATTGGTGTGCTGTCAAATGAGAACAAGAATATATATATATATATATATATATATATATATAAACACAACGAGTGTTTACTCTGCAGCGTTCGCTATAGGATTCCGCCCTTCAGAAACTCATTTCGTGCAAATGTAACACATAAATATTAAGTTTTTTTTCTGAATGTTTGTTACAAGGGCACGTTTTTAATTGGGTTTTGCAGTTGCGTTGCGGAACCTCCAGGACACGGACAACGCGAAGCGGGCATACGAAAGGGCCATGGCTCTGGACGAGTACGTCGTTTCAACTGGCGTTTTGCTACATCCTTGCTCCCATTTCCTCAGTGCCGAAACATGCAGTGCCTCTCTGTCACTGCATCTTGCTGTCAGTTTTATAGGCTACCTTACGAGACACTCTTGTATACACAAAACTGAGAGTAAAACAAAACTCCAAGAATTTTTGCTGCGTCCTGCGCTTCATGAGGTGGATAGGCTATAGCTGGCTAGTTCTGTGTTCTATTGAGGTTAGTTCTCGGACACGTCAAATACTCTATAGTGTGCTGCTTCACCGAGCCAGCTTTGCTAACTGTAGCCGCAAGCTGGCGTAATCTAACACTTATCTGATCTTGAACAAGCGCACGGGGTTCTCGCCGCCGTGTCACGACCAGAGAAGCGTAGCTTTTCTGTAAGCCGAGCACGTCAGACCTGGACAGAATTGATGCACCGCAGGCACTGGTCTCCCTGTCTGCTCCTGAGCTCAGCAGGACACGCCGAGCTTTCACTGCAGATGCGTCGTAAGCCGATGTAGCCCGGTATTCCTCCGAGGTTAACCGAACGCATCGGATTACTGCCGCCGCTGCGTCGAGACATACCGTGCTTGGCCAACTTGGCCTTTCCCAGCACTTAGCTGGAGCCGAACCGACTGCCGCAAACCCAGCACCAAGGCCTTAAGCTTGACCAGCCAACATGAAATGGTGCTTTATTCTCTAGTGACAGACCACCATGCGCTCTCACTCTCCATCCTACACCGCTTGTCTCCTCCTACACCACCTGCACCTATCCTTATACACCGCACCGCACCACCTCACCCGCCACCGTCACAGAGTTTGTGCCTTGCTAGGCCACCTTCACGTTAACGCCGCCGTATTGAGAAAATGTAATTCGAAGCTATCACTGTAGCAAAAAAAGAGAGAAAAGAACTAATCGTGCACGCCGACACTAGCTCCTTACGCCGAAATACCACCAATACACGTTTGAGCTGGTAAACTCAGCATCAGTAGAGGTGACATACACAGAAAAAATAAAGACGATGTTAAACTTTGCTGTAAACCAGTGCGATTGCGCACTCAACCGTTCAGAATGTCTCTTTTTCCACCCCTGCCTTCGTAATTCAAGTTCATGTAATATCTGCAGCTGCCACCAGTGTGAGGTATAGATGTTTCGACAGCATACTAATTCGAGTACGATTGACTCCGCCCTGCTTCCCCCGCCTTTGTTCACGCAGGGAACCCCTGGTGTGCCTGAACTACGCAGTGCTGATGCACGACTTGGGCGACCACAAGGCTGCGGCCAGGCTGCTCGCACAGTTCGAAGAACGGTGCCTCAAGCAGCAGCAGAACTCTGGAGTCGAAATTGACGCGGCGGTGAGTGCGCCACTCACAGTGTGCATACCCGCAGGTAATGAGTGCATGTCATGCGCGCGCACGCAATGTTCACTGACGCCCACCTCCCAATCTCACTGAAGAATAGTACGGAAAAGCTAGCTCCTTCCGACGCGCCGAGCGATGTTCGCACGAGCAACAGTCTAAATGTTCTCGAACGCAGCCTAAAGAGCGTGCGTGCGTGCGTGCGTGTGCGAGCGTGCTAAGTCCTAGCTCAACCTTATGTCGGGAAAGCTCCACGCGGGACCTAAATGTAGCTTTTGTAGCTAGAAGTGAGGAGTCTTCTGGGCTAGAGAAAAATCTATTTAAAGAAAAACGTAGGCTCTTTTTTCATCTCAATGTTGTCCATCTGGATTTGTGGATGATAGATTTACCAAGCTGAATAGTCATAATATGCAATGATTAATGCCAGAAATGAGATGTTATGACGCGTGACGTCACCGCGGAAGACGTTTTCTATACCGTTACTAATCTATAAAAACCAAGCGTCACGCGCTCCTCTTTGAATCGACTTCGTCGCGGTGTCTGCGGTGTAACTTTTAATGACAACCGGCGGTGAATATCCTCGCATTCTGTACGTGAGGAGGAGCCTCAACGTTTGCGCTGCGTCGCTTCCAGGTGACGCAGATGGCCAACAACTTGTCCAGTTCCCTGCAGTCGACCAGCACGGACAGCAAGAGCTACGACGAAGTGCCGGACTCGCCCGACAGGAACGACGAGTCTTCGCAAGAGCGAAGCGAATAAGGGTCCATCAGTGAGGGTTGGCTGGCGCGTATGTAGGGACGCAAGCTGCCCCCGTGGCCAAAAAGGAATAAATTCTTTTAACCTATGGGATTTAAAGCTGTATAGGCATCATGCTTACGACGTTCACTCTGGCAGCAGAGCATATATTATTTTTCTTCTTGAGGTTTACCCGACTGTAGTACCTTTGCAGCCACCCGAAAGGTCTCATGAAAGCATTATTTATGCTTTGTAGGTAGAACGAACGGTAGTTAATGTGTGTAAAGAATCGAACTGATGCCATATAAGATGTCAGATTCAGAAACTTGCACAAAACCAATAATGATCATCTGCAGGGCATCCACTGGAGTAAACGAAATGTGCGTCGAAAAAATACATTCGTTGTTCGCCCCACTGGAATCCCGTTTGGGACGCAGGCATTTGGATCTTTCAGGACACTCAGTATTCCAGGACACTCAGTATCTCAGAAAGCAAAAGGAATCTTCAGTGGCCAGAACTTAAAACTCGAAGAAGAAATCTGAGATTAAAATTTTTTTACATAACATTTTCTATGCCAAGACTGGTATAGACGGAACAAAATATTTGAAGCCGCCTTTCTACGTCTCGAAGCGAAGGGACCACAATTTAAAGCTTTGCAAATTTCCTTTTAAAGGTGACGTACTCCTTTATTCGTTTTTTTCTGCGAACAGTTCGCGAATGGAATGCTTTGCCGCCACATATTGTTAATGTTCTACCTAATGAAGCCCTTTTTCACGCGTTAAGTACAGGATTTCTTGTTTTTTGAATCTGAAAGTGCCCCCCTGCTGTAATGCCGAAAGGCGATGCAGGTACCAAATAAATAAATAAATAAATAAATAAATAAATAAATAAATAAATAAATAAATAAATAACTGGACATCCGTTAGACATGAGTGGTCCAGTGGGTAGTTAATATCAACATGAAGTGCAGTGCCATAAGAAGCATTTTTTTTTCTTTCTCGGTCATTCCCTCATATTGAAAGCAACATTAGTCAGTGTCACTGGTCCGTAATGCGTGTACTTTTTCCCTGCAGCGACCCGCTCCTGAGCAGGCATAGCCGTAGTACCAAATCGCCACGTGCACAGCATTTGCACCTACCCGAGAAAAAGAAAGGAAAAGGCGCCCATTCAGCATGCCGGGAAATTTTGTAGCCACTTTACCTGAGACGTGGCGAGCTGCAAGGATAGCCACAACAGAACATAACTTCACTGCCCTCCGTTGATAACAGTGCCCACACCCTCTGGGCACTAAAACTGCACGCTGCAAGTTGCAACGCTCTGTAAAGCTGCCATAGTTGCTTGAAACAGCTCGCGTTTCCTTACAGCCTCTGATAGAAGCTGCAGTGTTTTTTTTTATGCGAGAACTTCTAGATAACGCGATGGTGAATGAAGATGCACAGGGCTTATTGTGGGGCATTCTGAATATTAGGAGAGACTGAACTTGCTCGTGGGATCTCCTTCATGCATGGATTACCAGGAGAAGTTTTTCTGAACTGAAGTCATTCTGTGAGCTCATCTGCAGAAATGACGCAGCCAGGAAGGCCGCGGTGTATGTGTGCATTTTCACTGTGAAAAGCAGTTAAGTTATGTATGAGCGATTTTTATCTTTTTCTTCTTTTTTAAGACCAAGATGTTGTAGCCTCATCCATGGCCTCCAGAACCTCAGCTTCATCCAATTTTATTACTTTTTCTTTTTTTGTTGGAATGTCGCTTAGTGGCCTTGCTGTCTTTTTGCGTTTTACGACCCACAAGCTCAAGTGGCTGTCATATCAGAAACGCGAAAGTTCACCTCGCAGTAAATAACAGACTGACCATATTCTTTCTTTACTCTCAGACACAGCTTTCCAGTGCACCAAGTGCAGGCCCATTGTAGGCCCACAAAGACTGCGAATGGGCGTTGCTGCAGCGATTTGAACTGATTGTCACATTTATTAAGTCTCCACAACTTTTAGCTAGAAATTACAAAAGAATAAGCCACAAAACAAGATATGCAATGAAACAACATACACAAACACACAAAGCACGTGAACGTGACAACAGGCCAAGCTATACAGGTACAACTTGCAGGATATATGCTTGCGCACAGGTCATGGTGTGAAGACTTTGCCTTTTCGTACCCCTCAGAATTGCAATTGAAACCTTTAGGGCATGCAATGTTCGCTCGGGATGAAACTAAACTTTACATGTTACTGCGTGGCTCACAGTTAAATACTTCGTGCTCACATATGACCGTATTGCTTGGCGTCCGAACCTCAGGGACACCACTCCGTTGAAAATATAGAAGCCAAGCGAACCATACAACATGTCTGGTTGTGCGCTCTTTTGATCCCGCCTCATTTTACCCTCGACTGCAGAAAACAATACTGCGTCTCTGAGCTTGTATCGTGCTCAGTCCGTCGCCCGGAACGGCAGTGACGCAGGCGGCATATGAGTCACAGAATCAGGACTGCATGCCTCGTGCAGTGTCAAAATGCCAGCTATGGAACACCGTGCTTACTGTGCTGACGACAGCGTTTTCATAACTGTTTCCGCTCTCAGTGGCTCGTGAAAGCGCCGTTCGTCGCGACGGCATTCGCAACTGGAACCACCTGATTTGCTGAAGTGGTGTCAGCGCGGCCTGACGCAAGCCGACAGCGTCATATGAAGATGCTGTGAAGGGACACGTAATCCCGGTATTTGTAGCGGGGCAATATGCCAGGACAGACTAGTAGAGAACGCCAAGCACACCAGCAGGGTTAACCTACCGGGAAAGCAGCGCTTTGTGTTGGGTGAAACGGTGAGCCAACGAAGAACGCGGTGGAATGCATAGTTGCACTTCTAAGCTTTGCGATCACTGCAGTTTGAATGTGCCCTTTGCATTCGACTGACATGTCCAGGTTCTATACAGTACTGCTTAGAATTTGTCACGTTGATTGCTACTCATTCATCTATTTGACATGACATCGGAGCGCAGCTTGCAATGTTTGGATAGCTGATGTCTCTACACGGGAACTGCACGTGGTTAAAGAAATGCTTCGTTTGGCATTCTGAAAGTACATTATGGTAGTGATGTCCCTAGTTTTTTAGCCACAAAGCGTTAGCACAAAGGGCAGCAACCCCAGACGTTTATATGAGAAGTGAGTTTGGCTCTGACAGCTTTGGTCTAGGTCTTTCGGCATTGTTCACACAATTATATATCTTTGGTTTCTATACTTTCCTTCCATACTTCAGTGATGAAAAAAAGATTAGATGATGTGAAATAATGGAAATATGATTGGGTTAAAAGGCAACAGTGGGAGATGACCGAAACCGGACAAAAGCGAAAAACCCTGAAGTTCCAACCGAGCCCTGCTAGTCCATTAGTGTATGAAAATAAGTGTCATCGACATACAACGCAAAACGCGTTCGTGTCTCAAGTAAGCACTTCATGTTATTTCTGCAGATGTAGTGCTGCTTCATAAAGGCTTCATTCACACGTGTTGCGAGTAATTAAAAACACGTCTCATAGTAATAAAATCTTCGAGCCGTACCCATCTTCATAGCTTATTCTTTCTTGAAAATTCTACATATAAGTAATAGTGAAGACGGCGGTGGCAAAACTGTGCTTAACATTCCTCAGCATTCACCTTTTGGTGGGAATCGCTCGTCCGCTGTCTTCAAGAATTATTCGGTAAGAACCCATCACCGACGCTGGATTATATGATGAATATTACGACAGTACAACGGGGCTTAATTTTTTTACCGACAGGTCATCTCAGCGGTCGCATCCTCGCTGATGACCCTTGTACTGTCGCAGCGATCACTAAGCCGAGGCGACAGGCTCCGCACCTTCCACTTTCGAACTGCTCCCGATCGCAGAAGCACTCACTTTATCCATGATACTTGTCGCTGTCTTTAGCGTGTTGCATAGCCTTCACTTTTCACACAACACCTGTGCTCATACAAAGCAAACATTTAAAGGCCGTACAGAGTGGGGCCAAAACTCGCACAACAATAGAGCCAACAGTTGCTGATCGCGAACGTCACAATTTCACACAAAGGACGATGTGCGGCCGATGCACACGGGGGGACATACTGCGAGGCACCGATTCCCATGCAGACGAGAGGACACAGGCGCGCCGGAGGGTTACCCGCAATGGCGCTGTAGGCTGTCATTTCGCGCTGCACCTAAGTGCATTCGCGTCTTCAGGCGAGGCAGCGAGAAAGTCTAGTATTGTGTTGCGTAGAGAGAAAATGCCGTTACATTAATGGCAGTGCTAAGAAAACGAGCATGAAGTGGTAGCACGTGCATGACACACAATACCAACAGGAAGCCAAGTGTCACTGATGTTCCGAGTTACAATGTCGTGGAATGGTGGCGCTTCACTTGGGTGGCGGCAGCCTGGTCTCGTGCTTGTTGGAGGCCGCGAACTGCTGCTGCTGCTGGAAGCCGGGCACGAGCGGCGCCGCCCGCTGCAGGTCGTCCTCGGTGTGGGCTTGCGTGCCCACGCGGCCGATGTTGTCGTTGATGTAGAAGAAGTCGGGCGCGTTCGAGCACGGCACCGACTCCTCGGGGTGGGCGCACGTCAGGCTCAGCTGGTTGAACACGGTCTGGTTGCCGCAGAAGAAGGTGTACTGCTGCAGCTCTACCGAGCCGTCCTCCTTGTAGACCTCGTTGCAGATGTGGAACAGCTGGCAGTTGTTGCTGACGTCGGCGAAGTAGCCTCCCCGCTCGCACTGGAAAGTGGTCTGCACGCCGCCCACCACGAACTCTACGCCGTCAGGGAGCTCGTACGCGGCTCGCCGGGTCTGTCCGCGAAGGAATATCATGGGTATGTCAACTCAGCACGTACGCTTCACATGTCGCTGAGTTCATTGAGGGGCTGTATGCGTCTTTACTTTCGGATGGTGAATAGAGTTTTCGAGTCCGAATCCACTTCACAACTGCCTGTGTGTCGGATACGCAGTGCGTTGTCAGGACTAAATCGCTTGAGAGACCTCGGTATTGCCTCATTTGTGTCTACCATAGAAAGCCTGGCCCTCATTCATGAAACCTGCTCTACCTAAAAGCTCTGTATAATTGATCGGTGGAAGAGCGTTATCTGATCATTGTAGCCAAAGAAAGAGGCGCTGCCCATTCACGGAGTGAGGGTTTTGTGAGATCAGTTCTGACAACCCCGCCCTTCATGAACCATCTTCCAACTCAGCTCTCGCTCTTTTCCATAGTGCGGTCCACGGATCTGCAGTCTGTTGTCTTTTGCGCTCCATGTCCGCAGAGAATTATTACCAACCTTCGATACATCAACAGGTAGGCTTCGTTGTGCATTTAGGGAAAGAAATACAGAAAGAAATAGAAGTTATAACTTACCCTTGTGTGAACTTTTGCAGCCTCCGTTGCCGCCAACAAAGCTTCAGTGAAAATTTAAGAAAAGACAAAGAATGAAACGAATTAGATTTGGTCGATGCACTGTTCGCGTATAAAGGGCTTAACCTCATTTAATGCATATATTCGGCTGCTTCTAAAAAGTGAAAGATCGTTGCGCCTAAAATTGTTGAAATTCATAACAAAAAAAGGAAAAAAGTTCAAAAAGTATTATACACAACGAAGAAATGACGAAATCTGACATTATTTCCTTGCCGACATTGGAAGCGTTTCTTGTTTGCCGGTTATTAAGCTGCGTTAGGTGCAAGAAAGAAAACAAAAATGAAGCTTATTTTGTTCTTCATCAACATTTTTTTAGGATGTGCCGGAAGTTTTCAGCCGGTTAGGAAAATGTAGCCTTTCTTAACACCTGTGGTTTTCCAGCTTTGGCTAAAAAGCTACATATACATAGCAAAGGCAGATAAAAATTAGGACCGCCAGAGCGTGGTTAGATGTGTGAACAAGAAAAGCCAGCAGTGGCTATGTAAGAAATAATTTGGAGACTAGTATCTTTCCAGATAACAGCAAAAAAGAAAGCTCTGAATATGCATACTGCAGTAAGATACGGAGCAATCCATCCCAAATATATGGCAACGGTTAATGGATATCTATGCGCCAAAACAACGCCCAATCAGCCACGCCGTAGTGGAGAGCTCCGGATCAATTTAGACCACCTGGGGCTATTACAAGCAAACGAAATCTCAGCATATAGTAAAAAAGGTGTCCCAAGCAACCTGAGCCAGGAATCATAAAAAAAAAAAAAATTGGCTGTCGTTTGGCTCTGGTTAAACCTGGAGGATTGCGAAAGCAACGAGGGGAGAGGCAATGGAGAGCGCGCGGCAGCGGCGGCGGGCCCGGCACGCTAGCTATGCGCCGCTACTGCGCATGCGCAACTGGCGAGCGCGGCGGCGGCACCTCTGAGTCACCCGCGCAGCGACGGTGGCGGCGCGCCAGCTGTGCGCCGTGTGACGTCACTGCTCCTCGCGCATGAGCAGTATGGCCTTTCGTCAACTCCGCGAAATGGCTCGGCGACTCGCGTAGTGTTGCTTTCGCAACAAAAAACAGGCGCTACTTGCCGGAGTGAAACTAAAAGAAAAAATTCAAATGCTGTCAGCCACCGAGAGCAATTATGACCGTTTTCTTACTTCATAGATGCCAAATTAATCAGATATAACTCTTAAACCTCCGGCGACACGCAAAAAGCTTCACTGGAAAGCACAATAAACCACTGATTGCATAATTACGGAAAATTTAGCTTAATTTTGAACATTTTACCCCCTTGAGCTCGAAGGAAGCACGCGGAATTCTGATGGAGAACAACTCTCATAGTGGCTGGGGCACCTGGCAATGCAGTAGGACATACATGAGTCCGATGCGTCGGCCTCCAGTAGCGTGTTGCTCTCTCTAGACAGTCACACGTCTGAAACGAATTATCTCGCGTTCATAACTTCTGCTACACTGCCAGAGAAAGTCGAAAGCTATCGTTCTCGTAACTTGCGCACGCTATGTCAAATGCCGAGCGCTGGATTCTCGGGTTGCACGTTCTGGTGGCTACCATACCTGCGTTCCTGCTGCGTACATTTCGGATTTAGCTTACTAACGTTTGAGTGCGGAAAACACATTCATTCTTATACTACAGAGCAAAAGTTGCCCTCTTATTGCTTTCTTTTAACGCCCTACAACTTTCCAATCGAAAGCGTTCGCGTGTCGCCAGCTGTTTGGAAACCCGTCAATAAATATTAGCGAATTGATAAGTTAGTCCCACTTGCTTTGAGCGACCGGCAACAATACTTTTTCAATTTAAAGCTCACAACATGTGTCAGTCAACTTTTTCATAAGCTCATGACGTTGCATGAATGTAACAGCGTGCTTGATTGTATTTAACACACAATGCCATGTTCTCTTCGCCATCGGCAACGCTCAGCGCGTACTTATGCGAATGGAAATAAAATGGCTACAAACCGAGTACAATGTAGAGCTTCATTATAGCAGAGCCAAGTGAGCTGGATAGGTGAGGAGGTTCGGTCTGACTGGAATGAAAATTAAGGATCTCTTTGAAATACCCCAAAAGAAAACAAACCACGAATGTAATTCAGAACAAAAATTTTGCAACAAAAGCCAGAAAGTACAGTCGGCAGCACAAGTTTACAGAAAGCATGTGCTAGATAAAATTTACTGAAGCGCTGTCTGTCGACCTGGTATTGAAAGCAATGGAAGAATGCTGCCAAGTAGGCATTTCAAACTTGCGTGGCGGCGGAGAAATAATTTTGTTTTGCCGCACACACGCATCCCATGAACATTTGCTGCCGGGTGTACAATATGAAAAGCAATAAGTTATTTCAGCAGCGACTGGCCTAAGTTAAAGGGAGATGCGCGCACTCGCCTGTTTCGTGCAAGTCAGAAGAACGTTTGCAATCAAAAACGAAAAACTATGGTTTATGGAAATTAAGTTAAGACGTGAGAAGAAACATGAATAGTCTTTGTGAAAACTACAAATGACGATAGATGCGTTATTAAAGCTCGCGTGAACACTATAATATCTACGCTGCTAAGCTCTAGGTAATAATGCCGTCCTACGCAGTATCCACATTGTATGATGGTCACTTCTCGGCACCCCGCATGTCCGGCTACAGGGTCAAATTTTTTTGCCATAGACGTAAGTGTAAAACTAGGGCAGTAGACAGCACTTCGGACATTGTACTTGTATGCGCAATGTCGTTATTGGTTAACTATCATGCGGTGTTCAATCGCACTGGCTGAAGGGAATGACCGCCAATGTGCCGATTACTCACGAGTCAATCTTACTTGCGAAGAGCTTGGCGAATAAAGTCCACATTTTGTTTTTTTGACCCGCAGGTCCCTAACTAGCACACAGTGATGGAGGACCAATACGATATGCAAGCAGAAATTGGAGTAGAGTTATGTCGTTACAATAAAACGCTGCGAGAGCGGGGTCCCGTTAGCACCCCCACTCTCATATGTTTAACGGTCACAAGATAACCTTTCACTTCGGACCGTGTCTGACAGCTCTAAACAAAGGGAAAGAAACGCTCGAGAAAAGCTTTGTTTCCCAGCGTTCCTTTCTCCTCCCATGCCAGAAGAGAACAGCCTGAACAACTGCATTGCGGAGGATTTCAAATCGTTCTTTTGAGGGAAAAAGAAATATCGAAGAGGACGGCACTGCAACATGTCACTTCATAAAAATGGCAATTCGAAGGGGGCAGCGAGCAAAACCGAAACAATGCAGTAGGCTGTCGGCAAAGCTCAGTTTCCATTGCATGAATGCTGAGAATATGAAGAAGAAAAAGTAGAAGAGGTGGCACGAAGATTTGCAAGTCGAAACACCTAGCTGAGCTTGCAAGAAAGAAATCTTGCAGCGACCGATAGACCGAGCTTACCCCAACTCCTGCAGAGGGTAGGAGAAATCAGCGGTCAATCCGAATCCGCGGTGGAGTCGGCACACTGCGTATAGCGCTGCACTGCGCGCGTCAGTCGCCGGACAGCTGCTGCTCGGCGCTACTCGAATCGCCCGGTTCCCAACAAGGAGGCAAATGGTCGCTAAAAAGTGCGGTTCCCGGAGGGCCCGGACTATCTCTTATAGCATCCGACGGACCCGCGCTCAGGGCGAGCGGGTGGGCGGCTCGCCTCTCCTTTCCACCGGAGCTTCTCATTGGCGAGCCGCGTCGAGAACAATTCGTCAAAATGCTCTCTGCGGACGAAAGGAAAAGTGGCGTCCATTCAGCCTCGCGCAGAGATGCGCCCGGGCGAGGGTCACGGGCCAGCGGGGCCTATTTGCAGGGTTCCCCCTCGGCCGGGGGGTCGACCGGCGGAGGGGCATCGCGTTGTGCGCGTGATGCTCGGGACGCGACTTCCCTGACCTCCCCCGAGAGCGTATCTTCCTGACATCCTTCCGTCAGAGGCGGCGGCTGCCCAGCGAGGAAAACGCCGGCGCGCAGGCTTCGCGGCGATATACTGGTAACCCTTGCAAGGATGACCGCTCGCCCTGCCGCGCGGTCTTGCGCTCCGCGGTCGTTTTCGCGGCTCCGCCGGGCAGCGAGCACGGGACGTCCCCCTCCCGCCAGCACTCAGCACGAGCTTAGGGAGTCAGAAACAGCAGCAGCAACAACAGCAGCAGCTGCCCGGCTTGTTTCCTCGCTCGCCTTTTCGTTCTTCTCTTGCGCGTCGGTTTGTTTTTCTTGCGAATCGCACGTTCTCGACTCGTCAGGAGACAGCTCTGACGCGGCTCGGCCGGCCTCCCCCTGCCATGCACGATCCCTCTTCCCCGTCGTCGTCGTCGTTGTATTCTCGGCCGGCAGACTGCGGAGCTCGCCCGCGTGCCGAGACGGGCTTGCACGCGTTTTATCGCTGCTGGCGTCTCGCCCTCAGTGGTTTCTTCGAGGCTCTAGAAATAGCGAGCGCGTATCGACAAACGCAACTACGTTCCAAAAACTGCTCCAGTCATTATTGCCTTCTGACAGGAGATGGGCGAGCCCATTGGTACTACTCGGGTTGCGCGACAACCGGTTTGGCAGTGCCGGCTCCCGTCCCGCATTCTAAAATTCAACTCTGCCCCCTCGTGACCTGGCCTGTCGTTGTCTCGTTCTTCACGGTACGGCTCCCGTGCAAACTTCGGATGCATGCAGGAAGACGCGAGAGATGCCTGCGCTGCGAAGACTGGTCAACAAATCGGACATGGTGTGCCGTACTAGTGACGATGGTTATGCATCTACAAGGGATGGAAATGTACGGTCGTGAGTTTTTAATCGTGGGGCAGATGGTCACAACGTCATTCTGCGCGCTTGACCGGTTGGCTATAAAGACGGCCGAGCGCCTTTGCGTGACAGGGGTACAGCTATGAAGTTTCACAGTACTCACACATTACGTCTGAGCAGATATATGTGTCAGAGTGAAAGTAAAAAGCCTTTTTTTTTTCTTTTTAAGTGGTGGGCTTGCTGATTATGTTGTGCGTAACGCGTCGTCCCTCGCCGTCAGAACACCCCTTTATGCGACAGGTCAGCATCAGAGCAGCAAAACTCGTCGCGTCAAGTACTAGAGTGGAGGTAGAACTTTTGCACGAAAAGGATGGCTTGTAGCTCTGCAAGGAATTCGCCTTTCTAAACTTGTCTCGCCGCAAATATCTGTCTTTTCTAGCATGAAGATGCGAAACGTCCATGCCCGCACAAAAGAAATACTACGGTCTATTCTAAGGGCTGTTTAGACACATAGATTTCTTGGCTGTCCGCCGGAACCAGCCATCTGATCTCTAAAAATCTCTGGAGGCATCACTGTTTTTTATGGAAAATTGTAAGACATTACTAAAAAAACAAAGAAAAAACAGAATGCATTCCACTAATCGCCTACAACCTGTGCATTCGGCAGCTATCTCATCCAGTAGATGCAATCACCTGTAAGGAACGTAGTTCTCTTTTCGTGCACTTGTACAGCCACTATAGGTTCGAACAAAAAGTATGCTTAGCCGCTGCCGCAAGTAAGACATGGTAAGCAACCGAGGTAAGCACCGCGTCAGACAGTGAGCAAGATGAAGAGATACGATAAGGATCGAAAAGAAACTAAGATGTTACTGGTACGGCGCTTCTTTCCTGACTGTTGAAACCTTTCGGAACAGCGGGCCGCTCGACAATGCGTCGCGGGCAGCTTGTTTCAGACTCCTTCAGTATAATGGGATGAAGGAAAACCTAATAAAAATGAAATGAAGCAACAGTTCTAAAAGAATTGAGAGGAGAAAGCACGCACGCATGTACACACGCGCGTACACACAGGAAAGCTGATCCAGACCCTCAATAATCCTGACAAGCTGGCTTCAAGGGATAGAGAGCACCGAAAAGACAAATGCACGAGAGCAGTCTGAAAACACGGCACACAAATAAACACAACGAAAGGAAACAATAAAGCAAAAATAGTGGGAGTACTGCTGAGAAAGTAAAAGAAAGAAATGAAAAATATAGTGAAAACTGTACGATATATGAAAAGTGTGAAAGAAACACACAGCAAACGTCGATATACATTCGAATAAAAAAAATGAAAATGCTTAGAGATAAAAAGATGTTCAGGATAAGAAGCAGAAGTGAAGAGGCAACGAAACAAGAAAGGCAGGGGTAAGAAGGGAAGGACTGAAGTAGACAAATGGAAAGGAAACTATTTTAAAGAGGAGAGCCAGCTTGCACACTACAAAGGACCGGGACTGCTCTTCCCCTTGAGTCAAGAGGCCGACTTGAAAGAATGCGAAGGTGGCTGTTGAGGAAATTAAAATCACCCAAATCAAATCAAATCAAATCGTCTTTATTTTCTCTCTCAAAGAGAAAAAAGGGGGTGACGGGTAAAAGCCGCATAACTGCGGCTTGACAAAGCTCAGCCCCCTCTATGTACAGTTCGGTAGTAGTACTCGTACAGATTATACAGGATTCAATTTCACACTTCATCTCACATACCTAAAATTTGCACCCTACAGAACAAAAACACTCCAAATGAAAGCACATGCAGTTTGAAATACATTCGAAACACACATTCTAAAACAAGTCAGGTTTGAAACAGAAAAATTTCAAACACACTCAGATTGAAACACGTTCAGTTTAATAATTTTAAGTTTTTAAAATTCTGGAAAACAACCTTTAGCGGTAGTAGAAATAAGAAGACATTTTACAGCAAAACAAAGCATCAATTGAAAAAAATTAATAAAAGGCACCAAGAAAACACAAAACACAATCATACAAGAGAATCATGGGACGTTGGCTGTAAGGAACTGTGCATGTAGTGCTCGTAATGAGAACTTTTCCGGGTAGGTATCAATGAGCGCAAGGCTATTAGAAGAATAGCAGCATGATAAAAAATGGACTGGCGACCGTAATCTGTACGACAGTGAGGCACCGCCCATGCGTCATTATGACGTGGATTGTAAATTCAAGTGCGGGGGTGCAGGTTTAACAAATTCAGGATGCTGTGATTGCACGCCGATACGGATGAGCGATATGTACACGCTCGACGGTAAGGGTAAATGCATTCCGTGGGAAGAAGCTTATAGCGCAAGAAGTATCGGAAGTGACAAGGGATATTAGCAATAGCACGCAAGGCACGTTTCTGGCAGATTTTAAGTTTCTGTATGTTTTCTTTCGATGTAGTTGACCAGACTAAATGGCAGTAGTTAAGTGTCGACAAAAATAGTGCGTTATAAATTAAGCGTTTAACTGCTGTTGGCAAGAAGTTGCGGTGTCTATTTAGTATCCCGCAAACCTTATTAAGTTTGTTGCAAAGCGCATCAACATGCTTGTTCCAAGTTAGAGTTTCCGATAATGTTACGCCAAATGTCTTAATTTCATTAACAATGCAGACTTCTTCGCAGTCTAAAAGAATTTTGCCCTTGATGTTTACCTTTGTGTTCTTAGTACGGAAAAGAATAGCTTGAGTTTTTTTGGTGTTCAACCGCAGGTAATTTCTTTGCGACCAGTCTCTAACTAACGATAAAGCGTGATTTGCCGAGCAGGCTAGATCATCAGTATTTCCTCCTCTGAAAAACATAGCAGTATCATCCGCGTACCCAACCCACGTCACTGTGTTTTGAAGAGAAAAATGTCGTTAATATAAACAACAAATAGCAGAGGTCCAAGAATATACCCTTGCGGTACGCCGGAAGTGATGGTTCTTATGTGGGAATTGTGATTTTTATGGCTGACGTACTGGCACCTGTTTTGAAGGTATGAGGAGAGGAGACGATTTGCACTACCGCGTATTCCGTAATGCTGCAGCTTAGACAATAAGGTTACATGATGGACGCAGTCAAATGCTTTCGTGAAATCAATATATATACAGTCCTAGTACAAGTTCTTTGTGTTCAAAAGCGTCAATAATGAATTCTTTTTTTGTTAATAGTGCCAATTCTGTGGATTTGCCTTTCAGGAAGCCATACTGGTGCGGCGCGTGTGCATTATTTTCTCCAAGCCTTTTGAAAATATGGGTAGTACGGAGATGGGATGATAGTTATGTAGGGCTACCACTTTTGCAATCTGCATGTTCTTGGGAAAACTGCTGCACTCCAGAGCTAAGTTGTATATCTTATTCAGGACAGGTGCAATCAGGTCTAGGATATATTTAACTGGGGCAATCTGCATGTCGTTCACATCCTGTGATTTAGAATTTTTCATTGCCTGGAATGCGGCAATGATTTTATTCTCAGTTGTGGGGAAAAACACCATACTATTACTAACTGCACTTGGTCCAGGAAGTGGGACAGAGGACCCGCTCATCCATATTTTAAGCCTTAGAAAGAAAAGACGAGTTTTGGCGTTAAAGTTCACGATAAGCAAGTTAGCTGAAATCAGGCGCCTTTGAAAACACTCTGACCTGGTCAAGACGACTGCCTGGGACCCCGCACTGGTCGAAACAGCGCCCTGTATATTCGGAGCAAAGTTTTCAAATCGATTCCATTGCGTTACAGCATTTCAAAATATCTTAAAATGCATACTAAACCTCCCTTCCTCCGCTCTCCCCCATGTTGAAGAGCTGCAAACACTGAAAGGTGTTGCCGCTATTCCTAACGTCGCAAACCTTGCCAAGGGTCTGCTTTATACTGTCTTGTAAAAGGTATGTGCATGACGTTACTAGCGTCTGCGTCTCTGAAAAATGGAATAGCAGCTCCTATAGCGTCGTCGTTTGTTCATTGTGGAGTGAGGTTTAAGCTGTTGTGAGCTACATTTGGAATTAGCCTGGCAGAATTCTGCCGGCAGCTGCTCCACCGCAGCGACGCTTAAATAATGATTAAAGAGGATAATTCGCGGCACAGTTCTGTGAACTAGCAGAAGTCTGTCGCCATGCTCACACGCACCCACAAGAGTCTCCAACTGCCACTGTCACCATATGAAGGGCAGTTCAGCGTCCTTAAGGAATTTTAGAAGGCGGGAAGCCTGCTTCTTAACTGTCTGCTCTACCGCAGGAAAACAATGTCTTGCAGAGAACCGTGTGACACCCCTGCCTTCTTGAGAGAAACAAGCAGGACCCATCTATCTGCTTCGTGATCTGGGCTGCGCATAACACAATGATATATCCCCACTAAATACCGTCTGATGAACACAGCGGAGTCGATGTAAGTGCTGTCCTTTGCATCCACGCTGTAGTCCGAGCAGAACCCGTGTGAGCCCGTGCGAAGGGTTGGTTGCATCGTGCAGTGCTCCAGCAGGAATACGAAAGTTCTCTGAAGCTAAGCGGGCTGTTCGTTGTTAAAAAGTTAATGCTTTCTTTTTGGTTTGTCTGTGAGTGCACTGCCACATTTCTGAAGTTTTATGTTCGCTTACTTATGATGTATTAATCGAACTTGTCTTTCAAAATTAAACGCTAAGATGGAAAATGTAAAATATTTGCGGAACATATTGCTTTTTGAAGTGGATGGTTGGTGACGATCGAGGACTTCTCCTCAACCATCCGAGGTGACCTTTTGCTGCTGTATACAAGTCTTTCGTGTCAGGAGGATTGAACGTCTCTAGAGCGCACTGCTGTGCTTACCCAACTGGAGTCTTTGTTAATATCTTCCGCGCGCACCTGTCCGCCATGACTGCCATTTCTTTAGCCGCCTGCATCCACTCTCTGTCGATGAAAGTCTGTCCGACGAATCTGTAAGCAAATTTCAACTTAGTAGATGCGAAGTAATCTGGATACAGATTGTATTCCATTGAAAAGCACGAGAATAATGAAATTTCTGCAATTCGTTTTATATCGACTGGACGGCATGGGGTCACAAGCGAGCCGCTTATGTACACCGTAGAAACGGCGCCCGCCACGGCGTCGGAAGAGCATTGTTGCGACCCGTGTAGCATGGCCTGAACGGTGATGGGAAGAGGAGGATGGGAGACTGGGTTAGGAGGAAGGAAAAGAAAACTTTATACAATTATTTACATTATTTACAAAAGAGCGACTGAGAGTGACTCTCAGTGGAAGGGAACTTCTTCGCCAACCGGAGTCTACGGGAGCTAACAGGCCTCTCTCGGCCACACTCACAGCCGAGTTAAATAGGGTTCGGATTCCCGAGATCCCTGACGGGAGAATAAAGTTCGAAGAACGCTGTCCAATTGGATGGACAGATGTGGACGCTCAGTGTTACCACCCACGGCAGATGCGATGCTGGGCTGTCCTGCTCTCTCGCAGTTTTAAAAAATGCACAAGTTGACCTCGTGGTAGAAACGCCTCAGCCATCAGAAATTCATTTCACAAGCACAGGCGCAGTGGTATGTTGTCAGTAAAAAGCGCTGTCCAAAATGTCCGATGCTGTAAAGCCGCACAGCATCTAAAGCCGTGCAAACATAAAGCCGTATACCTTTATTGCAATTTATTGGTTGTGTTCACCTTGATGCGCTGCCAGACGACTCTGATGAGAGCAGTAAAGCTTTTGTAACATGCTAACCCCATCTTGTGAGACGCGGCTGCCCACTGCCGCATGCGCTAGCCATCCCCATTAGCTCCTTGGTTTCGGTGACTGTTGGTTTCCGTCATGCCAGCTTCGACAGCCTTAACAACAAAAAATAAAGTGTAAATTTTTTTTGGCGCTTGTTTGCCTTTAAACGGACACTGAGGACAACCCAAACTTTTTCCTGCCCCTCTGATTCAAATTCTGGACTCTCTGAAAACGAAATGGCCGAAAAGCGGTGTAAACTGACGAAAACGTGGACTTCGTGATTGCTAGCGGCCAGCGGTGCAGCCTAACGGCAGCCGAATCGCAAACTACCGCTGGCCGGACGTTGAAGGCCTGCACCGGATACCGCCGCTTTGTTTACGTTTGCTCCAGCGTTAAGATGGATCCCATTCCCGATCCCGACAACGAAGTTCTCGCAAAGAACTGCGGCCTGCACTTCCGCGACCTGAACCCCAGACAGCGTGCGATGCTTTTGAGGGCTCAGGTGGCGGGTCTGGCAGGATAGTCCGAGCGCCGAGGAGGCGGCAGCGTCGGCAGCAAGCCAAGCTTCTGGTGCGGCAGCTGTCACCGCCGAGCCACCACCACGACTGATGAGTATAGACACTGGTACATACGGACGTATTTAAATTCTGTAATAATAGTCCTCGTGGCGGTGGTTGTGCACCCCAGCGCCTCGGTACATTGACGAAGTGAACACGCCTTCCGCAGCGATAGTCGTTTGAGCATCCGCCTCGCGTGCGGGAGGTGCGGGGTTCGATCCCCAGTGAAGCAGGGTACCCACCGGTGAAACAATGGGTACGAGCTTTCCCCTGGTCTGGTGCTCGGCTTATTCAGGGTGAAAGGTTGAGAAATGGGCCTTTGACCTCACCTTGTTCATGTAGCCTCACCTTGTTTATGTAGCCAATAGTAATAGAGTCCACTTCTTTATGCGGATGCACACAAAAAATGCAATTCTTACAGCTTTGCGTACTTGCTTCCTTCCTACATACATTATTCGCTTGTTCCGCTCTCAAACTTCACTGAATATCACTACCTAGCTTAGTTTAGTAGTTACTAAATGCAGTAGTTTTGTAGTTAATCAATAGTTATTAAATCCCCATGCGTGGGGTAGGCAATCAGGGATCAGGGCACTGCGCCTGATCGACTTCCTTGCCTTTCCTTTTTTCTTAATCTCTCTCTCTTTCTCTCTCATGTAGTGCACGTACTATCGGGGATAAACAAGTTTAGGACACATAAGAAGCAAATGAAGCTCATTGCTCTGTTATTGGCCGGTAGGTAAATTAGATACCACACTTGTGGAGATGAAAGCTGGACTCACGTGCTCTAGTGTGTGGTTGTGAAGTGGAAGGATGAAATAAGGTTATAGTTAGCAGACAAGGGAACTAAGCGCCTATAGTGGCTTTTCGCGCGTACTGAAGACTTTTGTCCCTGATAGTACACGCGCATGGAACAACACAAAATGTGCGTCTAAATGCGCGTCCAAAAACTACAGATTGATTATCATGACGCAGTAAGTAGGAAGAGGAAATCGTTGCCGCGATTATATGTGATAAGCGTGCCTGGAATGAAGCCCTACGAGGATTCTTTAGAATTCGGGTTGACGGAACAATGTTTTTTTTTTTAATTTTTGGCCAGCACCGAGTACCAACCTGCGGGCTTTTGTAATACGATGCGGTAAACAATGGTAAAGAAAATGACAGGATAAAATACGGCGAGGGTGAAATATTTTCTGGTGAAATAAATGATTTTCAGGGCTCGATTTCTGTCGCCCAGCAAGAAATACTCACGGCAGTATAAGAAACTCTTTTGTTTTCGCTTTCCTTAACCACCTCGATAAGAAATGGCTTAATAAAATAGTGACTAAACAGTCAATCTTATTAAAGGTCTTAGTGCCATTAAACAATACTAGCTCAGCCGCATTGTAGCCAAGGTTTGAAACTGGTTCAATTTCGTCAGTGACGAATGCTGTGACCCTCCCCAGGGTTCAAGCTGGGAAACCATTCAATTAATTTCTTTTTCGCTTCGCACGATTTTAGTCCAGGAAAAAGTGTATTAATATATCCAGCTTTGGTTTGCGCGTGTCAGTTGATATATTACATCAGATGTGTTTAGGAAGACTGGCCAGGTTCTCTTCCACGCCAGGTCTCTCACATCAGCTCGTCGCAAACATGGCAGGGGTTGAACGAGCCTGTAGTGTTGCTTCGACGCGTTCGCAGAACGCATTCAAAATATGGTCTGAAAACGAAACGGATGCGGCATAAACCACTGGCGAACGAGCAGGACACAGTGCTATATTTCATGCTACGGCGCCATATTGTCACGGGTGCTGTGACCACAGTTCCGGATGATGTCATGGGCAACTGAAGGACAGGCTGGCGTGACACTCAAACTCTTGATTGGTTGAATTTATGCCCACAAAGAATGAACAACTCGTAGGCAGTGATAGCCGCAACTGCACTCGGTAACATAGGCTGCGCTTAGCTTAAAAAGGGGAACGAACGTTCGAAATAAAGCGCCTAAAACGACGACAACCATCTCGAATATGGTAGAAACTGCCGCGCCTGATTAGCATTGTTCCAGAGCCTTCTGGTAGCGCCTCGCGTAGCAAACAAAATGCTAAGGCCTCGTGCCGCCAGCGGTAAACAAATATCATATCCAAAGAACAATCATAAAACAAATAACACTCCCCCGTGATATATAAAAGTAATGGGGGCCGCGGTTAAAGGTCCTCAAGCACGAGCTCTGACCATTTCATTCCGTATAAGCGAGAGTGTGCTTCATGTCTGGAGTTTGAAATGTTGCGCTTTAAAATCAGTTTAATAAAGGAAGTGTTTCAATTAATTAATTAATTAATTAATCGATCAATCAATCAATCAATCAATTATGAATCCCTGCCAACTAGGTCCAATCTTTCCTCCTGCAACGTGTCATCTGGCTCGTGCTCTTGCATCCTTGCAGCTGTTATCTTGCAGCTATACAGTGAACGGGATTTTTCGGCAGAAAAGAAACGAGATGCTTTCACTCGCGAAAAATTCGCCGCCACCCGCCGGTCTTTCGTGCCAAATAAAGCGGATGAGGGGACATAGTGTAGGCGATGGTGAGTGACTGCCTGTCCGAAACGGAGAGCAGCTGAAATGTAAGCCATGCCTTTCCCAGTCCGTCGTCCTTATTACATATACAGTGCCCACTCGCGCTTCTTCGGCACTTCCCGTCGGTTTTCTTTGATTCTCTGGGGCTTTAAACTCCTTCTGCTGAAAGCTGAAGAGCGCGCGCTATCAGCGGCGTTTTCCGCCGGTGCATGGCGCACGAGTCACGACCGCACGCACGCGCTATAAGGGGAAGCCCGCGGCTGTTCGCCGTAATGGTGCCTGCGCGGGCACATCATCAAACTCCCCGAAGAGGCTCGTTCCATCGAGAGCACCGCGGACCCCGCCTCCTGCGAGCCCGCCCCACCGTATCACCGCCACGAGTGGGCCAAATGAGCCTTTTGTTTGGATGAGGGAGCGCATCTGCCTGGGAAATAGCGGCCTACTCCATGGTGCGCCAGCGAATGGCGCCCAGCACGCGAGCGCTGTACCCGATGGCTCAAAGGTGGAGCCGCTGTTAGTCCACGTAAGCCTCCACCACGTACCACTGCGCTTGGCGATAAGCATCTTTATATGGGAGATGTCCAGTGTAACTTGGCCTGAGGGTTGTAAGAAACTAAGAAACGGATTAAGGCGGAAGGGAGGGGCTTTCATCAAGAAATTCTAAATAAGACAAATTGCCGCTCGATTTGCGTAGTTAGGCAAACATTTTCAGTGCACGTAGCTAGTCGAAATAGCCACTTTTGGTCGAGCCACAGCGCCGAGGGTAATCGTGTTTTCGAAATTCTAAAGACTGATGTGGCTATTACTGACAGCTGGCTACAAATCTCTGATTGCAACCAGGTTCCTATCGGAAATAGTTAAAAGGTTAACTATCAGAATTTAGTTGATCACTTTAGTAGATATCACGATTCGCCTGTTATTTTACGTGCACCAACAATGGTGTTACTATGCCGCAAGAAGTTCCTCTTTAGCTCAGAAATCCAGTTTTTTTTTAAACTAGTGATCACCTTCCCTGAAACACCTGGTGCGCGAGCGAGCGCACACGCACACACACCTGGCAGGTTGCCACCAACTCGGCGGGCAGGTGGGCGCCTGCGACAAAACAGGCTTCAGATAAACAAACAGAAAAACAAACGAACAAGCAGACACATAACGGCTAAATGCCGGGAATGCCCACTGTATATGAGTGCTGTCACAAGCTATGATAGCACCCTTTTTTTCGTGCGCTAGCACTTACAGTAGCCGTTCTCCGCATTTAGCCGTTGTGTGCTTGCTTGTCTGAAGCCTGCTGCTGGCAAGTGGCAACCTGCCCAGGTGTGTGTGTGTGTGTGTGTGTGAGTGACGTCACAAGGCCACGTGACCTAGGTGGCAGGTGAGCCACCCGTCACCCCGCGCAAATATATTGCGGGGTGGGATTTGGTTGGCGATTTTAACAAAGACTGGAACAAGCATCCCAACTTTGTCGAGGAGATTGAAGATCACTATGGCATGAGAGTGCCGACCGGCATGGTTACGACGCAGTGGCGGGCGTGTATGCTTGGTCTGTGTCCGGTAGGAAAGCCGTGTCAAACTACTTTACGGACCATACGACTGTGCTGGTAAAGTTCGGCAAGAAGAGAGATAGACTGGATGCCGAGCAAAATGCTGAGCAGAGAGTCGAATAAACGTGCGTTACCATGAAATATGCTCGTTTCCCCTTTTCCTAGAAGAAGACACACCACGACAAACACCGTAGCGTACCAGTGTCTAATTATTCGAAAATTGCGAAACACACCATGCTAGCGCGCCTACTGGCATTTGGCCTAACTGCGTGAATCGGCTGCCATTCTTAATTAGCTCAAGAATTGTGCAAACAGTGCCGCTTCCTCCCCAACCTTCTCCTCCAAGAGTCACCGACAAAGCTGGCCCTGAAAAAAACTAGTGCAGGGATTAAACTTAAGCGTATTGTTTACGGTCTAATTAACGGGAGTGAATTCTACTTCGATCGATTACTTTCAAGCCTCTCGGGACACGCCAAAAGTGTCAAAGCTGTAGAGAATCACAGGAAACGTGCTAATGGCACGTTTGGATAACTACAGCCTCATTGAGGATGTATTTTTTTTTTTCACTCTCTGATATACTTGCGCGAAATATTCGAGAAGCACGAGACTGCGACTGCTCGCTCTAAGGGAAACTTCATTGGGCAAGGAACGTCGATGGCCGGCATGGTAGCTTAAAATACAAGCTCCTAGTGAGGAAAATTTTTCACGCTGTGCCCAGAGCGCGGTGAAAACTTTCGTGATAAAGCATTAAAGCTGCGAAAATTTTTCCATTCGATGTCTCTTTCTAGGCTACAAATATCTGAATAAATATTATCTTTGAGTTTCCGGCGGTTTCAGACCCATGGTGACAGCTGGCAGGGCTGCTTCACCTCCACTCTTGCAACACGTAGGGGTTTGTATAAAATTCTTGGTCCACTTTGCACGGGAAATCTCGCATGTATACATTCGTGAAAAGCGGGGCAGGAAATAGCCACCGCGTGTATTTCGAAGTTATTTGTAGTAAGGCCCGCAAACTCCTACTCGGCGTTATTGTTCCGCAGGACAGCGCGCAGTTTTGTCGCACTCTCGTTGTTGTTAGGCCGAGGCACGACCGGTAGCCCCTCCATGTTGTTAGCACCATCGTTAGACGATTCGCGCCCTTCCGGAGAGGCTCATGCGGCGTCCCGCGGGGCACGGTGAGCCGCACGTAAGCAACATCCTGCAGGGCGTCCCGCATTTGCCGCCAAAACTGCACCAGAGAGCGGGTTTTCTATGTGGGACGCAGGCCCTCTGGGGTCGCCGGCGGTGATAAATAAAGACCACCGGCGCGCGTAAAAGGTCGCGACTCGGCGACGCTCATCAAGTCTGGCGCGCGGCCGGCGTGATTGCCCGTTTCCTGGTGGTCGGCCGCGGCCAGGAAATCGAACGCTACCGGCGCCCCGGGGCCGTGCAGCTGGCCATAGAGCAACGCACAACTCGGCAAAGCAGGCCGCCACGCTCCCCGGGCCCGGCCACGCTGCCGAACCACGCGATAGCGCGGATGAAAAAGAGCCGCCATCGGAAGAAGAAGGAGCGATAAACGGCGCGCGGTGCTCCTTCTTCGAAGCCGCGCTGAAGCTTGGCGCGTGATTGACTCTCTCCGCTTCCGGAACAAGTTCGCGGACCTTCCCGTAAGGCCCCTTATTATTTTCCCGGCGAGCCCGCGCACGTATTCCGGCGCACGCGCGGGACTGTCATTTCGCATGAGCCGGAGGTGCACCGAAGCGCGTCACCCGGTGCGAAGTGACTTGAGCGAATTTGACGCGGGAGTCGTCCGACGCGAGCGAACCTTTCGCGAGCGCCGGTTTCTTTGAATATTTACGCGCTGCGTCTATAGCGATGAACGAGCTTATATGTGGAGAACGATTTATCGACTCCAGCGGCTGTATAACTCCGAGATTGCCCCAGAAATTGAGGGCCCTGCTCTGAAAGCAAGCGTAAAGAACAAAAAGCGCAGAAAAATGGAAATAAAAAGAGAAAGGACGCGTTCGAGCGAACGCGTGCTGCGTATAAGCACCGCGTGACAGCTAATGAATGCGGGAGTACGCGGAAACCACCTTTCCGGCTGTGGCTCACCGGAATAAGCGCGCGTGCGCAACCTGTGGAAGCGAGCCGCGCCGTGCGAGAGTGACCCTATAGCAACCAGATGAACGAATAACGGGTACTGCAAAGCTGAATGATTGAGTGAATATTGATGTTCTTGCAGAAACTTACTTGAGACGGAGTGCATGTCGTCCGCAGCTCGTATCTGCAGCATACTGAAAGTCAGTAAATGTTTTGATGGCGCTTGATTGTTCGCTGATTCCAACAGTGCCTTCAACGCGCGTTTTCGTTAAATCGAGTTTGGAGGCGCTACCTCTCCAAGCGCATCTCGCTGTTTGCTGTTCAGTGTCAGACTGGCTCCCGACAATACACCGACGGAACAAGCTGAGTTGTCCTGCGATAGAATTTATATATATATATATATATATATATATATATATATATATATATATATATATATATATATATATATATATATATATATATATATTGTCACGTTGTAGTGACGGCAGTCCAGCGGTCAGGCAGACACCAACCAGTCTTGGAAACGAAGCTCTTTATTTGGGCTGACTTGCGCCCGCAAAAGAACTGAATCACTCGGCGGCGGCGTAAGCAACAAACGTGCTCGTCAGTCGTCGAACTACGAATCCCCGCTGCTCGCGGCATCGCTCAATTTAAAGCCACCAAGGAAACTTCGAGGTAACAGTTCAAGATCATCTACAGTAGTCTAGAAAAACGTAGATGCAGCTCTTCATGGCTGTGATCAATCGAGATTAGTCCGGTCGCTTCTCTCGTCACAAACACAATGATAACACCCCTTTCCTGCGGCCTTGAGCGAACGGACACTACAATGATACGTGGCATTACCCCCCTCCCAAAGAAGCATCGTCTCGATGCTTTAAAATGAAAATAAACACGGAGAATGCAAACTTCGAGTCCTTTAGCGGTCATAATATGGCTTCAGGCGTACGACATGTACGACTTCCGGGCGTGTGCGGCGTCGCTGAGATGCTGTCGTGCCGTCGGGGATGACTTCATAGTCGAGGTCACCGATGCGACGGAGAACCCTGTACGGGCCAAAGTAGCGTCGCAGAAACTTTTCACTTAATCCACGGCGGCGAACTGGCGTCCAACAAATATATATATATATATATATATATATATATATATATATATCAACAAAAATTATTTATTGGCAGCTGATTGATTAATATAAGATAAAGTCACCAGAAATTGAAAAACATAACATCTAATTCACGACGTTAATTCAATTTAATTCAACGTCGTGAATTAAATCTTGTTATGTTTTTCAATTTCTGGTGATTTTATCTTTTATATATATATATATATATATATATATATATGGGTTTATTAGGGTTTAACGTCCCTAAGCGACTCAGGTTATGAGGGACGCCGTAGTAAAATCTTCCGGAAATTTAGACCACCTGGGGTTCTTTAACGTGCACTCACATCGCATAGGAAACTGGCCTCTAGAATTTTGGCAAAGAAGGACCACAAACAGAAATTGATACTGTCGTCCTGTTGAGCCCGGCCTAGTGTCTCCATAACAGTCGTTGTCGACTTAATTATGTGACATTGGTTAAGAATTTCGAGAAACGCCTTACTCATTTTGTCTAGAACAATGAGTGTGGTCCTAGTTGTCTGAAAGAAACTTCATTCGCTATGTCTGTTATAACGGTTTGCGTCTAATTGCCTTTGCCTTAGACAGTGGATCATTTATTTACGGTATCTTCTTGGATTTCGCTAAATCCTCCGATAAAGTTCCCCATTAACTCCTTCTCCTTCAGATCAGCACATTAAGTATAGAGCCTAATATCTTTAGGTGGCTCGAATGCTTCCTAACTAACCGTTTTCAGTTTGTCTGTTTTCCTTCGCTATAGTTTATTGCACCTCACCTCCTTGTAGCGCGACATCCGGCGTACCGGTTGTTTTAGGTCCTTTATTGTTTCTTATATATATCAATGATTTCCCATATGTATTAACTCCCCATTAAGTTTCGACGATTGCGTTCTATATCGAGAAATAGCAAGCAGAAATGATTGCTGTTTCCTTCAATCTGACCTTAACAGTAACTCCAATTGGTGCGATAAATGGTTAATGACCCTAAGAACTAACAAATTGTTGTGTCCCCTTATTGCTTTTGTGTGTGTGCGCCCCCGCACCCTCCTCCTAACGACCACTCGCATCCTCCTCCTAACGACCACTTGCCCTTCGTCGCACGCTGTCGCCAGATGCCCCCCCATGGTGCGCCCCCGCACCCTCCTCCTGTTCTGGGAAGCCACTCCCTCCCGTGGACGCTTCTCCACTCCCTCCTTTCTTCGGGCGGCCAGTTCGGCTCCTGCCTCGGTCGACGCTGGTCGCACCCTCATCGGCTTTAAATAAACGAAGTCTTAAAGTACCGTGTGCGTCTTTCGCTGCATTCAACACAGCGACCGGACACGACAGTGGCGACGAGAAAGTGGATTCGACCCGCGCTACGCAACGCTATTGACAAGCCATGGCTACGCGAGGGTTTCCCAATCAGATACCAGAATTCAACGGCTCATCGTGGTCATCGTGGGTTGGACGCCTTCAGTTCTACTTTGAAGCTAACAACATCACAGACCCAGCCTTGAAGAGGGCCAACCTGCTGACGCTGTGCGGGGAGCAGACCTACGATACTGTCTGCGCCCTTATTCAGCCAAGCACACCAGCGGCAGTGTCTTACGACGACATCGTAAAAGCGCTGCAAAAGCACTACGACCCAAGGCCATCCGAGGTCTACAGCCGGGCTCGCTTCCAACGACGAGATCAACTGGGAGGAGAAACTGTGAGCGCCTACGTAGCCGCGCTCAAGAAGCTCGCTGCCGACTGCAATTTTGGAACGCTGTCGACAACAGCTACCGGGCAGGAGGGAGACGCAGCTTCTTCTGCTAACACCACCATGCTTCCCTTGGACGTGATGTTACGCGACAGATTTGTGTGCGGACTGAGTGACGAGTCACTGCAGCAGCGCCTGTTCGCTGAGAAGGACCTCACATTCAGCAACGCTTACGACATCGCCGTTCGAGCGGAGAGCGCCGGTCACCAGCAGAGAGGGATTCGCCGGAACACCGAGCCGGTACACCAGACAAGCAACCAGGTGCGCAAGCCTTCTGTTGTTGTAAAATCGGTCAGAAAGGCACAACGCTGCTGGCGGTGTGACGACCAACACAACCCCCAGGGATGTCGATTCCAGTCAGCCACGTGTAATTTTTGCCACAAGCGAGGGCATATCGAAAGAGCATGCATTACGAAACGGAGACTTGCCAAGATAAAGTCACCTTCCCAGCCTAATCACAGCGTCAACGCCTCAGAGAATACGCCGCTATCTGATCTCCATGGAACAACATCAGCAACACCATCTGTGTTGTACGACCTGAACACCATGAATCTCGGCACGCGACCGAAGATTTTTACAGAAGTAAGCGTACATCACCAGCTGATTAAGTTCGAGGTGGACTCCGGCGCAGCCTGTACTCTGATCAGTGAGGACACGTTCCGAACTTCATGGCCATCTGACGCACCCGCCCTGCAACAAGACGACACGCACCTGCGAACGTGGTCAGGACAGAATCTGCCACTATTGGGCTCTGCCAACGTGCAGGTTAACTACAACGGCCAGACCCATACGCTACCTCTGCTTGTTGTGAAGGGCACAGGATCAAGCCTTCTAGGGAGAAATTGGTTTTCTCCACTAGGCGTGATGATATGCGGCATACACCAGACGCCGAGCCAGAACATGGTTGAGCAACTGCAAGAGAAATACGAAAGAGTATTCTCGGAAGAGATTCCAGGAAACGAAGGGCCCCCGGTCACACTGGAGTTGTTGGACAACGCGCAACCCAAATTTCTGAAGGCCAGGCCGGTGCCGTTTGCTCTCCGAGATTCAGTTGAAAAAGAGTTGGACAAACTGGAGCAGCAAGGTGTCATCGAGCCGACGCAGCATTCAGAATGGGCCACACCACTTGTCGTAGTTCGCAAGAAGAACGGAACCATACGCCTCTGCGGAGACTACCGGAGCACCGTCAATCTTGCGACTAAAGCGTCCTCTTACCCGCTACCGACACCTGAAGAAGTATTCAGTGTACTACGTGGCGCAAGAGTCTTCAGCACATTGGACCTCACCCAGGCGTATCAGCAGCTGAAGGTGAGCGAGTCAACTGCTGAATTATTGGCAATTAACACACTGAAAGGCTTGTACAAAGTCAAGCGACTGCCTTTTGGCGTAGCTGCAGCCCCGGCCATATTTCAAAAATTCATGGAGACAGTGCTTCAGGGCATCCCAGGAGTTTGTGTCTACCTTGACGATGTCATCATCAGTGGCACTTCCACTGAAGAGCATGCAGTGCGCCTAGAGCTCGTTCTCGAAAGGCTAGCAAACGCTAATTTGTGCATAAGCAAATCGAAGTGCTGTTTTGCGGTGCCAGAGGTGCAATTTCTGGGACACCGAATTGATGCGGAAGGCATTCACCCTACCGAGGACAAAGTGCGAGCGATCACAGAAGCACGAGCTCCAACAAACAAGCAGGAGCTACAGGCTTTTCTCGGACTCTTGACGTTCTACGACCGGTTCTTGGAACAAAGAGCTACCGTGGCCAACGACTTATACCAACTCCTTCGGAAAGATGTGACATGGACATGGTCGCCACGCCATCAGCAGTCATTCGATGCCCTGAAAGACCTGATTCGAAGATGTACAGTCCTCCGCCACTACGACGAAAGGAAGCCTCTGCTTTTGGCTTGCGACGCATCACCGTACGGAGTCGGCGCGGTTCTATCGCAAACTGACGAGCAAGGAAGGGAAGCTCCCATCGCCTTCGCCTCACGTACGTTGTCGCAAGCAGAACGCAACTACGCGCAACTTGACAAAGAAGGGCTAGCCATCGTCTACGCGGCGACACATTTTCACCAGTACATTGCCGGCCGGAAGGTGACCTTTATAACCGATCACCGACCGCTATTGGGCATTCTGGGACCACAAAGGCCTATGCCACCAACTTTGTCTCCGCGAATGACACGTTGGTGCATCAAACTCTCAGCGTACGACTACGCTCTGGTCTACCGCAATGGGAGTAAACATCAAAACGCCGATGCGCTAAGCCGTCTGCCACTAGACGCAACTGTTGACGAACCATTTCCACCAGGAGACGTTCTGATGTTCGAAGCACTGCCAGAACCTCCGCTTACAGCAGGCACAGTTGCAGCATCTACGCAGAAGTGCGCAGCTCTCCGGCTAGTTTACACAGCTGTTCAACAAGGCAACGTGCATAAACTCAAAGGGGACAACTTCGACGCTTACCGCAGGCGAGCTACAGAGTTGAGCACCCATCGCGGCTGCATCATATTTGGGTCCCGAGTTGTGATGCCGAGAGAACTACGCGCACAAGCTATGTCTCTCATCCACGCCGGACATCGGGGCATCGTTGCAATGAAAAAGTGTGCCAGAAGCTACATGTGGTGGCCTGGCATTGACAACGACATCGAAACAGTGGTGCGAGAATGCAAGCCTTGCCAGAGCAGCCGGAGCGCCCCGCCGAAAGCTCCTGTCCCAGAATGGGAAAAGCCAGACACACCATGGCACACACTGCACATTGATTTTGCAGGACCAATTGAGGGCTGCACTTTCCTTGTGGTCGTAGATGCCTACACAAAGTGGCTTGAGATAAGGCAAATGGGACAGACGACTTCGGCAGCAGTCATTGACAACCTCCGATCACTATTTGCAACGTTCGGCCTGCCGCGCAAGGTAGTGTCGGACAACGGAACACCGTTTGTGTCTGCGGAGATCCTCAAGTTTTATCGCGACAACGGGATCTCATCAGTTACATCGGCCCCCTACCACCCAGCGACAAACGGACAAGCCGAGCGCTACGTAGCCGAGCTAAAACGCGCCCTTGAAAGAGATCAGACAGGCTCGCTGCAGCGCCGCCTTGCGCGCTTTCTCTTCAAGCAGCACACGACGGTTCAGAGCACAACAGGCGAGACCCCCTCGAAAATGATGTTCGAGCGTGAAATGCGAACCCAGCTCACAGCCATCCTCCCCGAGCCAAAGGCAGAGACGTTCCGGGAAGAAAAAGCAATTCCGCGCTGCGGCACGCTTAATGAGGGGCAGCGCGTCCTCGCCCGACAGTTTCTGAAAAAGCCACGCTGGGAGGAAGCTACAATTGTCAGACGCATAGGCCTGCGCTCTTGGCTCGTCAACATACATGGCACAGTAGCACGCCGACATCTCAACCAGCTGCGTAGATTTACGACGCCGTCTGAGAGCTGTCCGCCAGCGGAGAGAGCACGTGCACCATCTTCCCACATAGCCTGGCACCTCTTCCCGGAAGAAGAGACTTCGCCCAGGACAGACCTAGGAGACACAGCGAACAACAGCCAGCCTACAAGTGTTTCTCCCCCGAGCGCACAAAGCCAGCGCGCCTCCACGCGTGAGCGCCGACCCCCTGCACGATACCAGGCAACTTCTAAGGGGGAAGGAAGTGTTGTGTCCCCTTATTGCTTTTGTGTGTGTGCGCCCCCGCACCCTCCTCCTAACGACCACTCGCATCCTCCTCCTAACGACCACTTGCCCTTCGTCGCACGCTGTCGCCAGATGCCCCCCCATGGTGCGCCCCCGCACCCTCCTCCTGTTCTGGGAAGCCACTCCCTCCCGTGGACGCTTCTCCGCTCCCTCCTTTCTTCGGGCGGCCAGTTCGGCTCCTGCCTCGGTCGACGCTGGTCGCACCCTCATCGGCTTTAAATAAACGAAGTCTTAAAGTACCGTGTGCGTCTTTCGCTGCATTCAACACAGCGACCGGACACGACACAAATGTAAGAGCATGATAATCTCGCGCCCTTATAATGCCTCTGGTGGTTCAGGATACATTACTGACAATGATAAAATGAAGCAATTTCTTTCATACATGACACGGTGTTCATATAACCAATAACTACTCGTTTCATTACCTCCAACTATCATCGTACAGCTACCTCCTTAATGAAATAAAATCTTATGCTGTCCGATTTACTCCTCCGTAGGAAAATTTGTCACCTATCACTGTTTTTTGTTCTTTTTTGCCTATCGCTGAAGGCGCTGCTTCAGGAGCTGACACGTGAGGACCTGAAGCACCGTTTCCAACGGTGCAAAATTCGTAACCAGCGGTGCACAGACAGAGGAGGGGAGTACGTTGAAGACAAGATTGCCGTGACGAGAGTTTCGATACAAACCTCATTATTTATTAGCCACACATCGTAGCCGCAGGTAAGAGGTCTTCAATGCTGCTGCGAAAAAAACAGAACACTGAGGTGCCATCTAATATTAAATACGCTAAACACATTAACGTGGTGATGCGAAAGGCGTCATTTTTTGCACTGAAAGATGCATTGGAGGGCGACTAAACTATGACGAAATATCGCAGACACTTTTAAATAAAATGCGCAAGGCCCGCCGGGCCGCAAGTGGTTTAGATAATCAGAAATATAGCAGGCAGGCCAGTCGAGATAGCTGAGCCACTAAAGACAACGAAGTGGAGATAGCCGAGCGGTTAGAGGCGCTGATTGTCACATATGAGGCGTGGGTTCGAGTCCCACCGAAGCGTATATCTTTCCGCGTATGCTTTATTTTGCTCGCGTTTTTTTGATGTGGACGAACGGACGGACGGACAAAAATCTGCGGTGAAGGAGTGCTGAAAATGTATCCATTAAAAGCAATTCTGCATCAAAAAACTACACGTAGCATATGCTTTGCAAGTAAGCTTCCATATGCCACCTGCTTCCGATTACTCGCTACGTGACGTAACGTTATTTCGCTGGGTACTATCCGGTACACAGATAACTTCTTCATAGAGAGTATGCCCATGGCCGATCAATAAATGAGGCAGAGAAAAAGCGCCGGAAGAGTCCTACTTAAGATTAATGAGAAAATAATTACAACATTAAAGACCAGCTGATCAGAGTTGGAATAATTTAGGCATAAGCTAAAGTCGTTCCATTTGATTAAGCACACATTGTTTGATAAGCTATGGCATCCGATGACATGCTTTAAATTATTTCAAAGTTATTTAGAGCACCACCTCCAATTCGTAGGCGTCTATCATAACAAATCCAATCCAGCAATGTTGCAGCTCGGCGTACCACAAGGGTAATCTTTAGGTCATCTATTCATTGCAGACGTCGAAGCATCTTTCCGCTGTCGAATGCGCGCAGATCCCAATGGCACAAATTTGCTAGAACTATGTGAGCAGCATGAGCTCTTCGTATATGTAGTGAATAGAGAAGGCAGAATGTGACGGGCAAGTAACGAACAAGAAAACTTAACGCGTTGTCGCCGAAGATATTCAAGAAAATATAAAGAAAACGAAAATAAATGAAGATGGCTTGTGCAGCTTAGGCAGTGACCACAAACAGATTACCCTCCTAAGCGGCGACGCAAGCAGAACGGCAGAGTTTGATCAGCTTGATGATAGAACCTTTTTTACCAGCAGACAAGCGGCGGACGTTGGAAAACGAGTTGAGAAAGGAATAGCAGAATCTCCAACGAAATACAGGCGCTATGACGAACTTATTGGCTTCATCAGGAAAGGAATAGGAAAGGATAAAAGAGCCACTAGAAAGGCGGAAAAAAAAATATCGCGGAACTGGTGGAATGCGCAAATTAAAGAGGCAATTCAACTTAGAAGACCTGCATCGAGAGAGCACAGAGGGTCCAAAAGAGCCGAGTTGGGACAATAAAAGGTGGATAGGCATTGGTACATGTACCGACAATGTAAGCTGCATGTCCAGGAACTTTCAAACGCGAAAATTAAAGCGGAAAGCGATGGCTGGATGATGGAGGTTAACAAGATGATTGGAGACGGCCCGAGAAAATTTTGGGGTCATATGAATTGTTTATGTAGGAAGACTGAAAACATACAATGCTATATTGAGGACAAGGAAGGTAACGATCTGAAGGGGAACACGTCTTTGCACTGTATCAATGTGGTAATTAGCGAGAAATTCGAACTGAATGGAGGGGCGCTTTCTAAGCTATGTTGAAAATAGTAGACGAAAAGTTAAGCTTGGCGAACCTGAACTGGAAGAACGTTCTGGAAAGGATCCTTAAGAATAGAGCAACTGAACCTGATAAAATTGCGATTCGCTAAGCTTGCGCCACAAAGTAAGAAGGCGCTCTTTAAAGCCATACAACATGCCTTCAACAGTACGCAGGTATCGGATGATTGGCTGCACTGTGGAAATTTCAGCAAGAAAACAATGCCAAGATTGGCTCATACAGATAGATCACGATAGCGTCGATTATATTATACAAACTTGCAAAGCAGGCTATGAAAGGAGAACTTCAAGCATGGCTAAAGAAAACTGGAATACAAGGAGTACTGCAGAACTGTTTCAGGCAGGGCAGACGTTTGGAGAACAATCTGTTCGTCGTAAATAGGACGCAAAATGGGACGCTATGACTAGTGCTTCTTGAAATAAAATGTGCAGTGTAAACCGGGAATTACTATACCGGACATTCTAACGGAAGCAGGGCTAAATATCGACTAAATGACCTACTAAGGTCGATGTACAAAGATATTAAAGAGCAAATAAACTTATAAGGGCTAAAACAAACTAAGTGATCTTGGGTGCCCTTTGTTGCCACTGTTGTTCATGATTTATATAACAAGGACTGAACGCATGCCAGAGTACAGTAGAGCTGGGTTTAATTTAGCGTATAGTCGACATGGCCGTATAACAGCCGAAATGCCTTCCGGGTTAGTACACGCCCGTGACATGGTACACTTTGCAGCTAGACAAAACGAACAAACTTCCCTCGAAAATCTGTGTGAGGGAAGCAGAAAACGCTGGATTCGAATTCGGTGTTAATCTGACGCAATGGTATCTTACGTTAGCGGCACAGGAACAGTATCAATAAAGGGACGCAATATTCTGCGCATAGAGCAATATTATCTGAGAGTGTAGATTAAGGAAGGAAGAGAATAATTAAGACCCAAGAAGAATATGTCAAGATCAAGCGAAAGAGGAACGCGGCCGTAATGAAGCATAGCCGTATGGGGATACAACAGATACGAAGTAATACGAGGACTATGGACGGGTGTAATGGTTCCGGGGCTGACATTTACGAACGCGGTGTTGTACTTGAAATCAGATGCGCTACGAAGACTAGAGATTAGCCTGAGAACATCTGGAAGGCTGGCTCTATGTTCATGGAAAGACAACAAATGAAGCTGTACAGGGGAGTATGGGTTGGTCGACCTCCAGATCTCGAGAAGCACAGAACGAAATATAGTTTGACAAGAGACTAAGAAAAATGGATGAGAAGAGGTGTGCAGTTCAGGTATTTATAAACGGACAGGCGATGGAGGACAAGGTCTAAAAAGCTTTCGGCAGAGGTATACACAGAGAACAAGAAAAAGGAACTTACCATGAACATAAAAAAGAAAGTTCGCGATCCCAGACGGCTAAACGGAGTAAAAAAATGGAAACAAAACAACCATTACGTGAATTCACAGCCAGAAAGAAATCCGGATGGAAACACTGGATGATTATTCAACAGGCAATGCCCTTCTTTTTTAGGCTAGATCAGGTTGTCTTAGAACTAGGCAATTTAGAAGTAAGCATTAAGAAGTAAGTGTTTGTGGCTCGTGTACCTAACCATCCACTCGCAGAGTACTCCATGGAGGAAGTTTCTTACATTCTTCCATCACAGTACCAGCGCCCTGTCACAACCTCCTCTGCACCATGCAGGTGCGTAGCATGGGAAATCAAGACCACAGTCCCTGGCATCAAAAGAAAAACATTCAGGGGGGCACTTTGCTGACCTAAAGTGTGGTGAGGCGAAAGCCTTAAGCGCGGTGTTGCTGCTTGTGTCACTGATGTGTGGTTAAGATGTTAAGCTTCGCTTCTAACAGTGGAACGCGACAGCGTCTTGCAACGCTGCCAGGGAGTCCACAGAACGCCATCGCCCGTTCGGCTGTACGCCTTGCTCGTCGGTAAATTTGCTTTTGAGGAAAGGAAATCTATCTCTCTCGCATATCTCGGTGGACCCTTGAACCTCGCCGTAACGGGAAGGGAGGAAGATGGGAGTGAACGAAGACACCGTATTCACTAGACGCACTTTTGTTCGTTCGAAACCATCGAGCTGGCATGGCAGACTGGTTAGTGTGCTCGTCTCGCACTCCGGAGACCCTGGTTCGATTACCCAACTCGACCAATTTCCTACTCGGTTTTATTTAATTCTCTGGTGTGACTAGAAAGGTTAATTAGGCTAATTTCTTAACTACTGTGACTCAATTAGTCATTAATTATCATGGAATTATCATAGAATGCATTAAATCGCGTTCCGATATCATTCGAATGCCATAAGTACCGATTAAGTAATGATTGGTATATGCCCATATAAGGCACGTAACCGAAACACGGACACATCTGCCGACACTGCTGCTAACGACAGTATGAGGCGTTAAAGGCTTTCGCCTTAAAACAAACACCCCTGATTCTGCACTCAAATACTTCGCTCTTGAGCACATTTATGGTTGCAACAATGTGCACCGCCACATCTACACTGACGGCTCTGTCGCATCCATCTCAGCAGGGATTGGCGTCTGGATTCCGTCAACGTGCACCACAATTCCGGCGACACTCAGTCAACACACCTCGACTACAGCTACCGAGCTGGCTGCTCTGTGAGCAGCATTTACTTACATTCTGCAACAACCGCCAACAGCGTGGTTTATCTTCAGTGACTCTCGCGCTGCACTACAATCGATAAAGTCATCAGGAAGCCTTCAGGAGCAGATCGTCGATGATTTGAACAGACTGCACACCGAGGCCTGTGAGCTACGTCACCGTGTTGTGCTTCAGTGGTTACCTGCTCATTGCGGCCTCGCAGGCAACGATCGTGCTGACGGTGCAGCGAGGTCGGCGCATGGCGACACCTCCTTGCTCCTACCCATAACTTTTTCTCGTAGTGATGGCGCGAGACTTCTGGCAGATACAACGTCATTTGAGGTGTGATCCGCAGCGTCAAATAGACCCCTTCTTCGCGTCGACCCCACTTGTGAATTTCGCATGCCACGCAATTTAGATAGACGTGATCGTAATTGCCAGCACCTAATACGTCTGGACGTTGCTTCACTACATTCTATCTTTATAAAATTGGTGCATCAAGTAGCCCTCTGTTCTCGACATATGGTGTGCGGGAGGATCTTCAGCACTTGATTTGCCGCGGCAAAATCATTAATCGCAATCGCAAGGCACTGTTAAGTGCTTTAGGACTCCGTCAGGACGGCCCCGTGCACCTGAACCATGTCCTTGGACCCTGGAGTGATGCGACTTCGGCTGCGCAAGGGACAAAAGCATTCTTAGCTTTTCTTAGGGGCTCGGGTTTAGTGGACATCCTTTGATAATCGTGTGTGTTTGAGTGCGTGAGTGTTAAGTATGCTTGATGTCACCTTTCTTTTTTCTCTTTTTCTCCCTCTTCTTTCGCCCTCATCTGGAGTAGCATGCTAGGCTCATAACCAGGCAGACCTGTCCTTTATTCATTAAAGCCTCTCTCTCTCTCACTCTCTCTCTCTCTCTCTCTCTCTCACGGAGACGATATTTGTGCAGCATGCAGCAGCAGTGCATAAAACATTAAACTTGCTCTGGTAGACTGCAAAGCTGTACATCCAGATATCAAGGCGGACATGGTAAGCCTTTCGAAGCGCTAGCTGCAAGGGATAGTGAAAGCAAAATTAACACATCGCCAGTGGAGATGGGAAGACGAGAGTATACTGGTGGCGTAAACGCAGAAAGGAAAAAAAAATGGCCGGTGGTTTAGCATTGCTTAGCACGAAATATTGTGCGAAAGCAGGATTTTGCAGGTGGACACCACCGCCACGCACCTGAAAGCGCGATTGAGGTCCGCTGACCCAGGGAGCCAGTTGTGCGCCTTTCCTTTTCCTCAAAATCAACGTGTTCTACAACGTTGTACACGCCAACGCAAGCGGCCCATTATATATATATATATATATATATATATATATATATATATATATATATATATATATATATATATATATATATATATATTTATATAGCTGGGTGTCCCAGCTAAATGTAACCAAACTTTAAAAAAAGGCGAAGTGTCCTAGCCCCAGTGAAACCAACTGAGGGTTGTTCGTAGTCGCGTGGCCTAGTCTTGAGTGTTTTTTTCGCTCTTCAAAGTTAATTACTTAGTTAAGTTTAATTACCTAACTTCTTAATTATTGACTTCAGGAAGAAAGTGTCAATGCAAAAGATTTAGATCACCTCGAAAAACCGCTAGTAGTGCTGTTTCCGTCAAGTTATGATTTACGTAGCTTCATTTATTGGCCTTAAAAGAAATTTATCACGTGACCAGCTGCTCGCTCGTATCTCTGCCCCAATGAGCATCGAAAGTCCCATCGAGGAGAGGACTTCAGAAAACTTCAAAAAGACTTTATTCTTTAAGGCGCGTCTTGGGACGTTGAAGTGGCACCGTTGTCATGTGGAAGCTTTTTCTTATTGTGCGGGTTATGGTTAAAGGCCGAAAAAAAAAACTACTTTACGTAAATATTACTTTGCTGCAAATGTCTCAGTAAGCTGTTTCTCAAAGATATCTACAACTTTTCAATTGACGCTTTGTTCCTCAAGTCAATAATTAAAAAGTTAATTAAGCTTAAGTAATTAGTCAGCCTTGAAGAACGAAAAAATTACTGCAGACTAGGTCACGCGACTCTAAACAACCCTTATTTGGTTTTAGACGGCTAGGACATCCCGTGTTTTTTAAAAGCTTGGTTACATTTAGCTGGGACACCTGGTGTGTGTGTTCCGCGGTGGTTGAATTTCTTTGGAGGAGAAATTCTAGAGGCCCGTGTACTGTGCGATGTCAGTGCACGTTAAAGAACCCCAGGTGGTCGAAATTTCCGGAGCCCTCCACTACGGCGTCTCTCATAGCCTTAAGCAAGGAACACATGTGCGACAACTTCGCCGACGCGCCGCACCGATCGTCGCGTGCGATCTGCCATCCCACTGCAAGCAGGGACACACGGAGCGGTGAGCATCGCTGCGCCGCTCTACCCAAGCTCCGCCCACAACCGCTGTCACACTTCGCCGCCGTGCAGCGGTGCCTCAGCGCTGCTTGTGATCGTGTACAAATATCCCAAGAAAATACAAGATTGCCTTGTTATCAGAAAGTCTGCTCGAGCAGCGAAAAAGCATGCCTGCTTATGTTGCGAGCTTTCGGCAACGGCACCGCTCGCGGGCGCTCTGGGCGACGAGCTCTGCTACTGCCTGGCTGCCGTGGTCGTCGCTAGGCCTATAGCCTCTTTCGTATCGAAGCCGCAGCGGCCGGCGCTTCGGAAGTCGCCTGAGCTATAATAAAAGGCCTACTCCACACATCGCTCTACTGTCAACAGCATGATCTCACAATAAAGTAATAATATGGTCAATTTCCGCGACGCCTTCGGCAGCGAAGCGAGCGGGCGACAGGCGAGCCGGCCAGCGGCAGCTGCGAAGCGGTTGTGGAAAGAAGTTTGCTTGTATCGCAGTCGTTACCTTTAGCAGCAGCTCAGTATTGGTCAGCGATCCTCAAAAATGACATATTTTTCAGATTTCTCATCCCAGGGTTTATTATTTAAGTCAAGAACACACTTTAGCTCGTTTTTATGACACCGGCAGACGGGATGGCTCGGCCCCGAGCGCCCTGAGCATCGCGCTCTACGTCATCATGACGCTGCCGCTCTCTGCTCTCGCATTGGCTCCTGCTTCCCGTCGTTGCGTTTGTCGCATGCGGCTCGTCGTTGGCATCCAGCAGGTTGGACGCATGCGACGAGCTGCGTTCGGTCGTTGCGACGACGGTCGCAACGACGCGCCGCAGCGAATCGCACGCACTTTTCGCACATGTGTCCCCGCCTTTAGTCGCTTTGGGACGTCCGTCCGTCCGTCCGTCCGTCCGTCCGTCCGACCCGACCCGACCCGACCCGACCCGACCGGACCGGACCGGACCGGACCGGACCGGACCGGACCGGACCGGACCGGACCGGACCGGACCGGACCGGACCGGACCGACCGGACCGACCGACCGACCGACCGACCGACCGACCGACCCCCCCCCCCCCCCCACACACACACACGCACACGCACGCACGCACACACACACACACCTAACCTATTATAGTCAAGCACAAGAGGGTATGTTGATTATGGAGTTTTATTCGGAATAAATAAAAAGTGATGCGTAATCCTCCGACATGGTCCAGGTTGTCGTTTCTGCTCTTCTCTTCATGGTACTCACCCTCGTTGTCTTTTGGTTGGTTGGTTTATTGGTTTATTGGGGTTCAAAGTCTCGGAGCAACTCAGGTTAGGGACGCCGTAGTGAAGCGCTCCGGCAATTTCGACCACCTGGGTTTCTTTAACGTGCACTGACATCGCACAGCACACGGGCCTCGAGAATTTCGCCTCCATCGAAATTCGGCCGCCGCGGCCGGGATCGAACCCGCGTCTTTCGGGCCAGCAGCCTAACGCCGTAACCACTGAGCCACCGCGGCGGGGCCGTTGTCTTTTGGCCTCACATTTGCCTTCAGCTGGTCAAGACCAGTCATCCACTTCAGCTAAACGTGGAAAACGCGCGTGCTCTTGTAACAGGCTTCGTTTGCGGATGGTCCGTCCCGTGGCTGCGCGCATGCGCAAGTGTTCTTCCATAGCATAAAAAGGCCCCCTTCCTCGTACAATCACTGCCTCCCACCCACCATTATAATGTACCACACTATTACAAATTATTATGATTATTACGACTGTTTTTCATTTACGCCAGATTACGAGTAAAGCTACGACCAACCAAAGCGCCTCAAAACTATTACTCAAAGTGTCTTCCGGTGACCTTTTATAGACCTTTCCGATGATGGCTCCCTGGGCACTGCAATATTGTTCACTGGACTGCAGTGAGCACCTCGCGCTAGCACGGTGGAAGCGACGGCGGAACCAGTTGCCGGCAGTCCAGAGAGGAGGCGTTTCGACAGAATGAGCCAGCATGAAGCATGTTGGGAAAACACGAGTTGACTCATGCAGCAATGGGTAATTAATCTTGGCGGAAACACTCAATTTGTGTGTTATCAGTTCAATAATTTTCTGCGTGCCCACTACGTTCCAGTTTTTTTTTTTCTTTTTTGTGGCCGCCAATGATTGTAATAGGACAGACAAGGTGCGCATTATCTCATCTGCTTCACGTTCAATAATTCCGGACAATCTCTGCCGAGGCTACCTGCACACATATACAGGGGTGTTTGCGCTCCTGTCGGGAAAGCATATGTTACACTCATCCCGTAAGCGCGCGTAAAAAACAATAAAAAATAGGCATCTTTTGCCAAGCTGACGGCGTGTATCTAGTGGCGTAAGCGAATCTTATCTCTTTCGCCATAGTCCAGCGCCGTTCAATAACAGCTGAAAGCTCCGCCAAGTCTCGCCAGCAGAGGCGGGGTGCTATTTCTAGGAACCGAAACGAGTTTTCGCGGATATGCGTGCACATACAAAGAGGCGGCCTTATATACACTGGACGCGTCGTTTTTCCGCGTAGTCCCGAAACAAGGCGGGCTTTTGTCTGCCGCATTAGCAAATCTCCGACAGCTTTGCTCTTCCTCTTTAGCCGCGTTACCGAAATGAAACGAGGCAGCGAGGGGGGGGGGGGGGGGGGGGGGCCTTCGCCGTTGGGCGCGAGGAGCTCGCAGGAAATACGTCGAATAGACGAGGCGCGCGGGCTCTATTTGGCGCGAAATTTTACCCGGTGGCCGAGGGGGCGCCTTTTCCTGTCGCGCTTCGGCAGTGACTGACATATCGTCTGTGCTCGCAAAATAAAAAGATGAGAGAACGAGAGAAAGAAAAGCGAGCGGTGGCTGCAATAGTGCGATCTGACACGCAGAGCAACTGTCAGTCAAGGGCATGCAATGGCCGATCCTGTGCCGCTATATAGCTACGGCTATAGCGGATAGGTCGGACAGCCGCTATACAGCTGCGACTACCCGACCTATATATGACAACAGAGCGGAAAAATCATCCACCCTGGGGTGTGCGTGCGCGTTAGATTGTACGCATGCATAGCTAATAAACGGAAGGCGCAGTGGCAGATAACACGTCATAGTTTATTAGGCACATCGGCGATACATGAAAGGTTGACGAAAGCTTGTACAATGTTCGCACCCTACACTGCGGGCGCTAATCGTGAATGCGTCGATTACTTGTTCGCTGCACGCACACAACTAAAAATATACACGTAGCCAACGCGCTTCTTGCTGTGGCGGTGGTGGCGGAAAGGGGGGGGGGGGGGGGGGAAGGGGACACGGAGGAGGAGAGGACGAAGGGCGACTCACGACACAGCGACTTCAAAAAATGGAACGTACAGCAAGGCTTATTGCGCAGCCCATTAAGATAATCACACTTAATCACGCTTTAAATAACTGCCGCCGAAGTGTATACTGGGCTTCTGAAAGACAGCTGGGAAAGAAAGGGTCGCCAGCCTGATTGTCAAGCTCAGCGGGGAATAGCAGCTTTGTGCTCGTCCTCTCAGCAAAACAGGACAACTTCATCGCCCACATTCATTATATTGCTTTCCAGTTGGTTACGTTAATTGTTTTTTTCGAAGACATCTGTTTTACTTTTTCTCCCTCGCATGCTTAAAGGGATGCACATAATTTGCAAAATATCACATTGAATGCATGCATTGGTTTTTTGCCTTAATCGTCAAAATGTGAACGATTTTTTTCGTTCCATATTTTACTTAATAGTTGCAATCCATCACATCTTTCTGTTGTGTGATGCCATAAAATTCCCTTCAAAAATCCCACACTCTCTAAGGTCCACACGTTTCAAGCGAAGTGTGCGCTGTATAGACTTCGGCGGCAGTGTTTAGACGTTTCGTCCTTTTAATGGCAATAAATTCCCCAAAACATATTTTCGTAACGCCATTATGAATACAGTCGCTTGTGCGCCAGTTTTTCGTAAAAGGCCTGATCTAAAAAATAACCGAGTAGTGATGTATTCGGCTTAAGTACGCGTTTCTAAGATGAATAAATAATCAGCATAGTCACCATGACAAAATGAAGACGCATTACACTCGAAAAGCAAAAACAAATATACCTTGGTGGTGAGATATTAACGTATTTTGAACCACGTAAGAACCTAATGTGAAAGGTTAATTTATACCTGCGGTCACTTGACTTCAGCCTTATCGAGGCCCATCGAATTTGAGCTCGTTGGTCTGCCTGCCACAAAACATTGCGTAACATAAACAAGAGCCAACACGGCAATAGAATGAACTACAGCGACTGTGTCCAATGTACAAAACAAGTGGATTATCGAAAGCCGCCACCAACGAGGCAGTGTTAGCTTAAAACGTGGACGGATTTTGAAAGCCTGGTCTGCGGCCAAGCATGCGAGTTTCATCGTTTACTTAAAGAAAACGTAAATGTTGAGAAAAAAATTCCCACGACTGAAATCTAACCATTATAAGAAAGGCTGTACAGTCGCCTCCGAAGGGCGTTCTGTATAGCGACCTTTTTCTTTCCTTCCCCAGGACGTCGTTTGGCAAAAGGCACGACATTTGGTACGTTCTGCTTGGTCACATGAACAACGTCTGCAAGTGGACGCCGGTTTTAGGCATTCATGGTCATGCAGGCACACGCCATACAGGTAGACAAATATTTCTTTTGCAAAAAAAAAAAAGTGAACAAAACGTGCGACTCAGCCTGCTCTTGCAGCGTTTGACGCATACACAGCGCACGCGCCCCAGCCGGCCCAGATAGGTTTCATCACGTTTGCGCGCTGCCGTCAGAGTTGTTTTTCTCTGCCTGGATGTAAGTCGTTATCTCCGGCCATTTATTCCAGACCGTAGCGACTCGCGCTCGTCTCTTTTCCGGTGAATGGCCGCCATTGTTTCCGCGCGATTACAGCTGCAATCCCGCTACAGCGCGGCTTGCCGAACGAACGAAAGGTCTGAAAAGCGTTTCGTTCACCTCCGACGTGCGACATCCCGCGAGTGCCGGTGAAGGACAGTGCAATCGAAACTTCGGCGAGGAAAATACGCAGAAAAAGAAACGCGGTACCCTGGGGAAAATGCCAAACAGGGCCCTGTGATTTCGAAGGAAGCGTTATTACGTACGCTAAATAACAATGAGCTCAGAAGAATCCAGAGAGAGCAAAAAAAAAAAATAGCAGGCCAAAAGTCCCGACACCAAACACATCACAACCGGTACTATGGTTACTTTTAACTGATGAGTGTGAGTGAAATTCACACGGAATATAAATTCAAATTAATTGAAATACAAGAGAACAAGAGAAAAAAAAGCCACCGGTGGTGACCGCGCACACAACCTCCGCACGTGACTCAAATTTAACCCTTCAGTGCTTCTCCGAAGAGACGCGAATCAACTGCCGCCTCGCGCATCATCATGTAGGAATCAATGTATTACTAGGGTTTCCTTTCTGGCGCATTACTTTACTATGCCATGGCCATCCTACCTTCGGCCTCCTGAAATGCATATAAAGAATGTCGCTGACCGCCTGAATCTACAACAATGTCTACTGATTGAGTGTTTAGCATAGAGAAAGGTGCATACAAATTTGGCACGATGTAGTTTCTCGCAAAAAAAAAAACAAAAAAAAACAAGATAGAATTTTCTGTCGCTCTGGACTGCACCATAAGATCGGTAGTTTTAAATCGTAACTTTACTCAGCTACCTTGAAAATGACTTCTCTGTTTTTCTTTGTACCAAAGCTCGCATCTTGAATCTGGCAGTGATTACCAAAACACGGCATGATGTGCGCGCGGGCGACTCAGTACGTCGAGGCAAGCCCGAAGAACCTTCTCCATTAAGCGCGACGAAAAAAAAAAGAAAAAGAAGGATACCGAATGGCCCGCGGGCATTACATTACAGTCTACACAGTGCCGTCACAAACTTGTGCGCAAAGAATGAGCTCTATAAGTACAAACGGTACATGAAGCATTCAACGAAAGAACTCCACCCCGCTCGCGGGCACAGAGCAACAGTGATGCCGAGATGAGTATGAGTGAACAGAGAGCGGCTAGTGCGTTTAACGTCAAAGCCAACAGAAGCTCGTGGTAGTCGGGCCAGGCCCAGCCACACCGAGCGCGGTCAGCCCAGCCGGAAAATTCGGACCGACAGGATGGCGCCGATCAGGTACAGGGCCCCGTTCATGATGCCGAACACCTGCGAGGCGAAGGCGCACCGTCAGTGACAGCTACGTAGCGAGAGAGGAACGCGAAACAGCCCGGCTGCCCCGTGCGCTGAGGGAAATTCTGCCATAGCCACAGTACTCTTACGTTTGCTCGATCGCGTTCCGTTCAGTTTTATTTTTTTTCCTGCGTTGGGTGGCTGGCTTGGAAGAGCCGTGATGTTCCATGCCTTAACCGAAAATACCCCTCAGTTAGACCCAAAAATCCTCATCTCTGGCTCCTTTTCCATGCAGCTCTGCAGTTAAAAAAAAAAAAGTGGAACAATTTCGGTTCTTAAAATTCCCCGGAACTCCGTAAATTCCCTTTTGGCGAAATTTCACTCCTAAAATTTCCTGAGAAAAGGGGAAAAAAATATCTGAAGGAAACACCACTGTGGCAGACGCACCACACACACACACACACACACACACACACACACACACACACACACACACACACACACACACACACACACACACACACACACACACACACACACACACACACACACACACACACACACACACACACACACACACACACACACACACACACACACACACACACACACACACACACACACACACACACACACACACACACACACACACACACACACACACACACACACACACACACACACACACACACACACACACACACACACACACACACACACACACACACACACACACACACACACACACACACACACACACACACACACACACACACACACACACACACACACACACACACACACACACACACACACACACACACACACACACACACACACACACACACACACACACACACACACACACACACACACACACACACACACACACACACACACACACACACACACACACACACACACACACACACACACACACACACACACACACACACACACACACACACACACACACACACACACACACACACACACACACACACACACACACACACACACACACACACACACACACACACACAAAAAAAAAAGAAATTCAAGGTAGCGTTTATAACTCACAAAAAAAAATGTAACGAAACGCAATTAAGGCACTTTTAACAAGATATGACGGACTCCGCACTGACGCCAGCGACCGGTGACATAATTCTGAAGGACGCCACGCGAACTACTACTAGCGAAAACTCTGAACAGCGCTAAAGCAGGGAACACTGAAAGCGAACGCTTAACCGAATGGACGTGAGTGGAGATAGTTTACACAACTCCCGAAGTGCAGTGTCCGAGTTCACTGGTATGTGTCCAGAGCGCTGGGCGGTGGCACAAACTTACAGCTGCCGCTATGCGTGCGTCGTACGCCTCCCCTCGGAAGCGGCGGTCGTAGTCGAGGGTTTTGGTCAGCAGCGTGATCCCCGCCGCCAGGTACAGGGCGCAAGCCACCACGTGGAACAGAATCTCCTGCGAAGGCGAAAAATTAATTGCATGGCAGCTGCAACCAAGTCACTACATGAATTCCCCAACATTGGCTGCAGACAGACGCGAAGTGCATGATCACGCCGCGTTCCATCGCATCTGGCCATATTTTAAGTTACAATATTCGTGAACTACATGCAGACCATGCAAGCAAGCAACTAGTGCGAATGTAAACAGTTCAAAACCTCGAAATATCGCTAAAGCTGTGGTCTGTCGTGCTGCGCACATCGCCTCGAATACGGCAAAACAAACGCGCAGGTCCACGACTGGCCTAAAACCTGCAGCACATTTCAGTTCAGAGGGGGGTTAGCAGCTAACAGAGACCGGTCTAGACACGGGTACGGGCTGTGAAGAAAGCCTGGTTCATTGGAGGTAGTTGGTGTTGCATCAGACAAACAGAACTCTTCGCACGGCATACTTAGGCCGGTAAAAATTAAATATACCTTTTATTTTCCAGACAGTTTTGCAGTGGCTAGTACACTGAAAAATTAACATGAAAACTAACACACGACTAAGCATTCAGGGGAGGTTCCGCTGGTACTTCTCGGTTTAGTAAACACAATACAGCTGCATTTAGGGATTCTCTGCGGGACAACCACCATCACAACTGTAAAATAACAACTCAAGCATTTCTTTCAATATATTTGATGGGAATTCCTGCAACTAACCATATTTTTGGAAGCCCCAGACTTAATCCCCAAAGCCTTAGGCTCTCGCGCGCTTGGGCATTCCACGGATGTAGTGCGCGCGTGAGTAGCTCGTTTATACGTGGACGGGGACAGACGCAGGTGTTCAGACTGCGGCGCTCTTCAAGCTCTAAACGGCTTCAGCGCGCTAAAGGTTCTGCAGGGCGGGCTGCAAGAAGGGAAGGTTCAGATAACCAGAAGGAAAGCGTGCTGCGGCCAGTGCGCACGCTTTCGGATTTGCATCTCTGCAAGCATTTGATCCATTCCTATACATCAGATCACCGCATGCACCGCGGACTATATGCGCTGATGATAATATTGAGCATTAGAGGAGTTGGATGTGCATGGTTATCAAACTAATGATGTTTTATGGGGCTACGAGGGACGCCGTGGAGATGGGCTCCGGATAATTTCGACCACCTGGGGTTCTTTGACGCGAAGTGACATCGCACAGTACACGGGCCTCTAGAATTTCTCCTCCAAAGAAATTCGACGGCCGCAGCCGGGATCGAACCCGCGTCTTTCGGGTCAGCAGCCGAGCACCATAACCACTGAGCCACCGCGGCGGCGCACAGTACACGGGTCTCTAGCATTTCGCCTTCATCGAAATGCGACCGCCGCAGCCAAGTCTTTCGGCTCAGCAGCCGAGCACCTGAGCCACCGCGGCGGCTTTCCAAACTAAAAGACACTGTCTAAAAGGAAACAAGTGAGGTGCCGCGCCTAGTCACTCCTTCCCTCTTTTCCCGTTTCACGCACTGCTTCCGGTTTCGGGACTCAACGGCCGAGGCGGCCCACTCACGAAGGAGGTGCGCGAGAGCAGCGATGACGAGGTGAAGGACCAGCACGAGGAGACGAGCAGTAGGAACGTGCACAGCAGGCACCCGAAGGCGGTCAGGAGGAAGTACAGCTCGTGGCCCGGCATGCCGAACAAGTCCACGTTGCCGTGCTTGGTGTAGTGCAGCATCAGGCCCAGGCAGATGGCCCCGAATACCTGCGGTGAGCACACGTGGTGTAGCATACATTTGGTACAGTGACTTCCGCTCACATGATGGGATTCACTAGCGGTAACATGTGGTTTGTTTTATTTTTTTTTTCCTTCCCTGTTCCCGCCCTATCAGAATGCAAACAACTTAGGAGAGGCATCCCCCTCTAGAGAGTGTTCTTGCTTTTTGCGTTGCATACTCGGCACAAAACCCATACAAGCTGCCTATACGAACGTTTCTTCAGACCCAAGCGCGAGGTACAACACAAAAGCTGAACACTGCTGCGGGTAACTCAGCTCAAAGCACGGGCATACCCTTTAGTTTTCTCGATTAGATTGAAAAATTTTAATGCTCAGGTACTCTCCACGGCTACTTTGTCTTCGCATAATTTCTTATTGCGTTCAATCTTCTCCGATCGTCTTCAGTAAATAACCGGAACGTCTTCCAAGAGGGACTGTTCCCAACAATAACCTTTCACCGAAGTCAGCATACTCCATGCTTGCCAGCGCAAATTATTTCAGATGCCGGCGTCAGAGATACGGCAATATTGTGATTTTTAAAAAGGCCGTGACATGAAATTTTAGTGATCGACGGGATACGCGGCGTTGGTAGCAGTGACATCATTGACGCAACAGCTCGATCTGCATTTAGAAATCTGGACTCTGCAATCTATTGCCAAAGGCGGACGCTGCAAGGCAGCTTCATTTTCTTTTATACGATGTCACGCTTCCCCACAACACGCCGAGGATTTCGCGAGCAGTCGTTTACGCATTACTGACCCTTCCCCTGCGACTGCAGTTACCGCGCAGGTTGCAAGAAAACGTTTCTGGGCCAGATGAGGCTGAGAGTGACCGTCACGAACGCGTACACGTTCCGGGTTGGGACTGCTGAACACTTCATGTGCGAATGCCGCCAGTGTGAAGATACCGCCGTGAACGTCCTCTGTCTGATTTGGCATAAGTCAGGGGTCTTTCATGGGCAGTATTACACTGACTGACACTCGATCGGCCGTTTACGGCAGCCAAGATTCCTGGACCGTGTGTTCAAGTGGCATTGATGATGAGGGTGAATTTTACTGGCGCAAGGGCAGCTTTGGCCAAAGAGCGGCATGGCACAAGGTGTTTTAATTCGAAAGCGTTACTATAGTCCCATTAGGAGAAAACCCGGCGGGGTGTGCACTCGCAGATAGTACAGAAAATCCCAGCGATGGCAAGAGGAACAGGGTGACGCCATCAAGATGCCGTAGGACGCACATAGCAAGCCGAGCACCGCCACTTCGGGCAATTATACATATGTCGTTCGTCTATATACTGTATATACCCATACTGGTTGACCTCAATGTGGCGCCAGTTTTCCCGACTACAATCGTACCGAAATTGCGACGAAACCGTTTGTCGCACAGCGCTGCGGGTGGTGTCATGCGAAGTCTCGTTGCGTATAGGATACTTCCTTTAGTTAAGGTGGAGGCTAGCTCTCGACAGGTATTCGAACTGAGTGACCAAGTGTTTCACTCGGATTCAGAGTTTGTGGAATCAGCGTTCGGAGGCACGTCTTCGTTTTATTTCTCAGTGCGCAACCCGCGCCGAGGTCGAACGCTCATAACGACACATTGTTTCCTCCTTCACAGGAGGTAAGCAACCTTAAGTGCCCTCGGAATTTTTTCCCGTCTACTCTACAGTCGGATACAACTCAAGAACGAAGCGGCAGATGCCCCTCAAAGGAGGCCTTCCAGCCAATGGCGTCGACCACTTCTCATGACGCCGTGGTTAATCCGATTAAGCCATCTGTCAACCCCTGCGATTTCACACTAGCAGGCCACGACGTCATGAGGATCAGTCGACGATACAGCAGAGGACCTTCGAGGGGCATTTGCCGCTTCATTTTTGAGTTGTATACGACCACAGGTGGGTTCATAGGCCAATTTTTCAAGCATTTCACTCCAGAATAGCCAAGCACCAGGCCCGAGGAAAGCTTGTACTCATTGTATCACCGGTGGGTACCCGGCGGCAATGGGTATCGAACCCAACATCCCAAGCAGAACAGGACTGGAAAGCCGCTTCTTGGGCATTTGAAAGCGACAGGGTTTGTTTTGAGTGACGTGCATGGCTTTTATACCCTTTCTTCCATCATTATTTCCCTTCATGACACTTCCCCATGTGTGGGGTAACCAACCGGGCGTACGACTGCTCATTCCTCTCTCTTCCTCCTCCTCCTCCTCCTTGGGAGCTGCGACGGATATTCGCAGGCTGACAATACACCTCGGCTTGTTCACAGGGTGTCGACTGGGTTCGGGAGCTCGCTTAATGAAGTGATACACTTCCAGTGATGCCATTGAGGTGATGTCATGTATCGGATGCGGCTAATGCCGTCCAAAATTTAATTACGCTGCAAAGGCAGCCCCACCCTGTCTAGAAGTGCGAAAACGCCCTCCAGCGACAGACACCGCGCAGTTACCGATAGCGAAGAGCATCCACCCACCGCCAGGAGCAATCATTGGCCTAGTATATAGCAGGCGCCTGTGATATTGTCGCGATACATGTTGCTCTGGAGGGTGTCTGATAAGAAAAAGAAACACATGTCGCATTCTCGCACACATATCAATGTCCTCTCGAAACTGACGCCCTCAAACACGTTGATCCTAAAAATAAAGCGCCGCTCGTACACCTTTTAGCATTACCGATGTTTTAAATAAAACGCGAGAGACAACACCGCACAGAAACACGTATTCACAGATCCCTAGGCATGTGAAGTCTAGTACTGCATACTGCATAATGGTCTAACTCCTTATTTTGTTCAGCAAGCAGACAGCGTCAGGGGTACCCTAAGTACACACGAACGAAAGGCACAGGAAAAACCTTCAAAAGAGGCTTTCGAATTCAGCGTATTGGTTAAGATAATCAGGTCGGAGAGCAGCTGCTGCAAAAGGCTGGGAAAACGCTCTGCTCCGAACAATAAATCCATTCGCGGCATTGAGGGCCCGCTCCAAACGAGCCGCATTCCGCACACAGAATTTGTTCAAAACGTGGAGTGGCTCAGGAAATCGTTGAAGAGGCTGCAGTAAGAAGAAATGTTTTGTCAAACTAATAACGCGAATACAGTAGTACAGATAAGTGTCGACAGCTACGAAACACGCTCCAGGCACAACCGTCTGTTCTTGAAGGAGTCAGCATCCGCTTGGTGATTCACCTGGCGGAATTCCTGCATCGCACGCTCACAATTTGTACCAAATTTTTTCTATGAAAGGACACTTCGTAAGCATGTCGCCGCGAGAGGTGCATACAGCTCTGATGTACGAATATGCGGTTATTTTCATAATAAATGTGCGCACTTTCCATCGTCTGTTTTGCGCACTTGTTTCACGGGTCACTACCCTGCGAGTTTTCAGAGGGCACACGCTGACAGCATCTAAGAAACAAGCAAAAAGGAAGCACCCTTCAAGAAAACAAGTTGCCGCCAGCACTCTAAAACTCCGCACTGCCGATGTACGGAGGTATCGGTTATCGCTACTCGAGCAGCTTATCCAGCAAGCAAGCTTCGAATGGACAGCTCGAGTTCCCTGTAACGAGGCCCTTCCCGGAATACATATCTTTGCACGGCTGCTTGTATCGAGGCCCGGAGGAGGTATAGCGTCCGCTATCCAGAGGGACAGTTATCGTTCTAGCAGTTGGGTACGCTGTGCTGCGAACAGTTTTCTTGGCACGCGCAGCTTTCCATTTTTTTTAAGCCTGCAGGGCAGTCATCTAAGCAGCAAAACTACAGCTAACGCTACAGAACTTTAGCATAGAGGAGATGTGCTGCCGTAGACGTATATCGACCCAGCCGGGTGCCTCTTGCGCATGCGCAACGGCATGTCGCCCGTTATGCTAAAGCTCTGTACTGACAACAGCGCAGTGGGCGAAAGCTGGCAGGCGACCGCGTCAACCAGAAGTGCACATGGGCAACAAGGAAGTTCGTCCACGAAACTTCTCCCTGTGGCATGCATGCAGTGGCGATCACGATCAGAGGGAACGCCTATTAAGTGACTGAGTCAGAGAACAGCACTCATTTCACAGCTCTGCTTTCGGGTGAAAAAGTAGCCAACAAGGCGCCTTTGGCAGATTATGGAATAAACAGTTAACTTTGTCGGCGTTTACTCCTCACTCGAAGCTCAATATGCGCTTGGATACCGATAATCGGGAACTCGCTGCTAAGCCTGATCACGATAGCTGCACTCAACGCGCGAGTGCGGTCAAGCGTCGGTTGGCAACCCGGTGGCGCACCTCACATGCGCGACGTCGCCGGCGACGCTTGCGCAACGAGCCGGGCCCGCAGCCAGCCGTAGCATTCAAGGTTGCCAGCGGCACGCCGTCGCGCGCACCACCAGCCCGCCCACGACACCGGCAGCGCGTGCTAACAATAGACGTGACGAACCACGTTGCCACCACGCTTTCGATTAAAAGTTGCCGTAGCAACAGCCTGGTCGCCCCCAACAACCCGCGCGCAGGCAGTGCGGCGCGCGCCCGGCGACGGAACCAACGGCTCGGACGGTCATGCATGGAGAGCCGACGACGCCGATTAAGCCGAGCCCGGGAAGCGCGGGCGAGAATGACAGCAGGGGGAGGCTTCGCGACGTTGCATAAGCGAAAACAGGGCCAGCCCGAGAGAGCGGGAAGCGAGCGCATTGCGCGGTGTTGCAAACGGCGGTACGTGTGCCCCCGCCGTCCGCGTACCGCATCGTCTCCGTCTCTGTATTGCGAGGCACGCGCGCGACAGCGAGGAAAGTAAAATGAGAAAAGTGGAATCAGCCCCTGTAGCTGTAGCTGTAGCTGAACGATTACGGCACCGGAAACACCATGCGGCCGAATATTGAGCGTGACTGCTGCATATGAGTAACTCGCTACACATTTCCCTCGTTGGTATAGCTCACCGCTATTTATACCCTATAGACCCCGCCCCGACAGACGGCACCGGTGCGCCTTCTTTATGCCAAGATTCCTGCCATTTGATATTGCGGACAAGTTTCATAGTACACCGCGTATAAAAGTGCTTTCGACAACTGAGGTGAAGAGCTCCGCAAACAGAGGAAGCTCATGCGCCCTGCGCGAACCAGAGAGTCTCTGTCGAGAGGAGGATCATCGATAACGCACGCCATCATTAAAGAACAGAATGCTGTCCGCGCAGTCTCAGGACGAGAACAACCATAAACCGGGGCTGAAAAATAGCGTTTTCCTTTCTTTCTTGCACAGCACGCGAACTAAGCGGCCAATGAACCTGAAAGCAGTACCTGTTTAGAAACCCCAGATGACACCATGCTGACAGTTTCTATCAGTAGGTTACCCTTGGAAACAGACACGTTCGCTTTTGCATTCGACGCCAGATAGATTTCACCACAATCCACAGTCATGTCATGGAAGCCAGCCGCGAAAGGGAAAGATAAGAAGGAGATAGTTACTGATGAAGGTATAGTGATGATTTAAATTAAACGAGCTTCGAAGGGGAATTGTCATTCCTTCGTTATATCCATATTTCGTTATAACGATGCTCGACTTTGGCCCTTAATTGTATTGAGCGCCTTTTCGAGCGTTCTCACATACACAAGTTTTCAACTAATCGCGCCGACCCAACGAGTAAAAAAAAAGCTTGTTCGTGGGCAGCTAGCTGGTTCGCGGGTCAATCGTTCTGCGGGCCGAAAGGAGCGGGTGTTCTATTTGAGCAGAAGGGTGGCGGAAGCGGCGGGGACGAGAAGCCAAATGAGCGCGTTTTCCGGATTCCGCCAGTGGACGAGCGTGGCTCATTCGCTCGCGAGCTGGTTCCTTCGGAGTTTCCTCCGCAACGCGCCCGGCCTAATGCGCCCGTGCACGGCCTTACAAACGAGACCGCGCGAGCACCCCGCGGAGGATCGATCCTTGACCCGGTCAGAGGACACACCACACTTTTCGAGAAAGAGGCGAAAAAGGGAAAGGAAGTGCCCCGATGGCCGCCTCACGCAGCCAGCACGCACTGCGACGACGCGCAGAACGCGGAACCAGACCGACATGTCCATGAATGGCGCTTACGCGACGCCGTGGCTGGCCAGCTGCCCGTACGAACACAGCCTCGCGGACAATGCGCACATCCGCGCGGTAAGTGCTCTCTCTGGTCGGTCGCTCGGGGAAAAGGCGTTGGAACACCGAAGAAGGGGATCGGGGGAGGAGAGGCTGACGATGCCGAAGCTTGGACAGGCGCTCGCCACAGTCGAAGCAATGCATTGTTCTGTCGTACAGGCCTGGAGCCCAGCTCCACCGCGTGTATAAATATACACTGAAAGGCAATGCCCTGAGCTTTCTTTTCGGCGGTGAGGGACATTTCGCCCGCCCCCGCTGGACACAAAGAAGGTTAGAGCGTCCGATTCAGCGCGCCCTTCACGATTACATTGGCCGCAGCTCGGTTTAGGAGCTGCGAAAGACGACAGTCGAGAATAACAAGCGCATTTCAACGACTCAGTTATAAGCTGCCATGTTCTCGGCACTGCCACGACGCAAAATATCTCTGCATGCGTTCTCGCTGCTGACCTCAGGTAAGCGGCAAGGCAGTGTTGGCGGCAGCGCATCTATTCGAAAAAGTTGCAGGCGCATCCTGTTCCGATGCATTTGAAAACAACTGCATGAAAAAGCAAGCAGCAACAGCAGCATACAGCCCAACAGGAAGGAATCAAATTTCGAGCCTTATCCTGATGAGCCCAAGGGATCTTACTGATTTCAAGAAAGAAAGGACTTGTTGGTACCCGGGCCGTACTTACGTGCAGTGCGCAGAAAAGTGCGGGGGAGGGGGAAGGTAGGAGAAAACGAGACCGAAGAAAACGACTGGCTTCAGCCCCTCTCGAGAGGACACCGAGTGTAGGATTTTACACGTTCAGGTAGCCACGCTGGCAGCTTAGTACAAGTTGCATGAACACCCCTGCGCATTGCTGGTTACACTCTCGGACATCGCGCGCGGGAAGGGTCCTCGTTATCGGCGCACAAGAACAGGCTTGCGATACAGTTACTACCAATTCAACCATACGCAACGTTAGTCGCAACATTAGTGCGCACTTTTTTTTTTCGACGAAGAAAGTTCTAAAGATGCAATGCGCGAAGGGATTTTTCATAAACCCTCATTTGTTACATTAGTTTTTAATTGCGCACTTCCCAATGCGCACAATTAATGTCCAATATGTGAACATCCCGATGACCCAGATATCCCAGTCATTCGAAATACATATTAAGATTGAATTTAAAAACTACGGCACTCATAATGAAACACGCTGTCTCGGTTATGACTTGGTTACGACTAGGTGGTGCCAAATAGAACAGCCTTTGCAAAACGTATAACACCCCGAGATGTTTCGCTCGAAGCCGTGCAGTGACTTGAAAGTTCTGAGCTCCACAGCGCCGAGGACGACAGCTCCCCTCACCTCTGAGGAATCCGGAAAGCTGAAGATTCAGATAAATACACACTGCATGACCCTGAGGCAAACCCGGTGCTCTGCATACTATCCTTCACAAAGGCTCTGCATTACGAGAACTGAAGAGAGGCCAGCGCTGCAACCCCGGCTGCGGTGGCAAGTAGATTACGTAGGCGGTGTAATTACAAGATGGGTACCCAAGTCCTTATTTTGTTAATCCTGCTCCGTCGTGAGCCCTACGCTGCGTCTAGCCTTGCAGTTGTGCTCCACGGCTGGTCAGGCTGCACGCCACAACTGCACGGCCGGCTGAGAAGCCCCCACACGCCGGCGCAGAACAAAGGCATCTGAAGTGCGGCAATTATTCCGGACATTCACGCGGTCTGCGCAACGACAGAAAACCATTCTGCAGACGAAAGGACTGCGAACAGCGCGTGCAAAATGTTCGCGAGCGTCAGGAATTCTCGCGCATTATTTTCTAGTTGCTGGCACGTGGGCCCGCGGGTGCCGCTGACGGTGTCACTGCGCAGCTTTCAGCGGTCAGCTCCACTGGTTGCGGAGACCTACATCGCCCGCGTGTCCGCAGGCGGGCGGCAAAGCGAGACACATTCGTAACGGGCGACGTGACCGTGTTCCCTGCACCTCAGGGCCCATCCCACGTCCCACAGAGGCCGGGCAGCTCCGGTGGAATAAAACGGCCGACCGTAAGCGCCGGCCATTGAGGTCAATTACCATCACCCCCCTCCCTCCCCCTCCTCCGGCCTCTCTTTAGGCAAGTCGCTTACGCGGAAAATGGAACCGTTTTACGTCTCCCGGCGGAGTAATTGATTACCGCTGACAAGTCATTCAGCGGGACCTGAGCTGGTAGAGCCGTCGAGCTTCCGGGGGACGGAACCAACGAGGCGTTCGCGGCACGCGCTCCGAGCCTACCGGGCCTTTATGCGGGCGTTCGTACCCCAGGGGCGTGCGCTAGCCTGACCAATATTGCTGAAGAAAAAAAAAATGAAATAGTGGGGCTCTCATGTGTAGAACAGGTTTCGAGGCACTCTTACCGAGGGAATGCTTTGAGGACGAGCTTCGTTATTCGCGCACACACAGTTTCCTCCTGCAAGCGTCACGCACAACGCGGCCGAAACCGGGAGAGAAAATGTTGACTCGAAGTACTAAACGTCCCGAATGATGCAAGATCGAATTCTCGTTCGCAAAACGGTGCAAAGAATCGCCTTTCCTTCCTCTTTTCCTCGGTGTCGCAACGTCGCCTGTAAGATGTAGGACTAAATGTTGTAACAGGAATAACCTCGTTAGCGCCCAGCATGTGTGCGGACAGTACCGAGTTTGTTCATTAATTTTTCTTCTCACTTAGAATTCTGCCACAAGCAAGGACGCGAAAAGTACCATACATATATGTGGCTCTGCATCGCCGCACAAACAGTACAAGAAAAAAAAAATTTTTTCTCGGATATTTCGTGACAGACGCACATAGTAGTGGTGTAAACGATGTCGAGTGCGTCGCTACCTAGTTCATTCGTGGAGAAAGAGAGGGGGGGAACGAGAAGGCCGGGAGGCGAGAGGCCGAGCGGACTGTGCCCTTTCCCAGAGGTGAGTACGAAGATTTTTTGCGCTGTCGTACAGCGGCCTGTTTGCGCACGGAGCGACCCCGCCCACTGAATATAGAAGAGGAGCCCGGCCGGAGGCGCGACGATGGAAGCGGCGACGGATGTTTTCCAGTGAAGCTATACCGTCGGAGACTGCGCGAGCCTCCAAGGCCTGTTTATTCTGGAAGAAGAACAAGCCGCGCCGGATGCGCCGCTCTCTTTTGGTAACGGCGTCAGGCACCGCGCCCTCAGCCTGCCCGCGTGCCGGACACCCGACTCCGCGGTGACTCGCCGGCGTTGCCGCAGCCTGCGCTAGGGCCCGCGAGGGGCAGGAGCCTTTACACACTGACGCACTCGCTCGGCAAAACACTAATAGACACGCTGGCAGGGCCCTTATTCTTTCTTTCCTTCGGGGAGGGCCGAAAATGCATCAGTCGAAGAAAATGTTTTCGCACCACACAAGTTAGCCAAAGCCTCGCAGAGGCGTTCAGAGTTCCCTTGTGTATTGTTCTTAATTTGAGTGAAAAGCGGCTAAGTGGATAGCGGCACTATACTAGAGGCATTTCAGATTTTGCGTCTGTTGTTGGACGTCACGCCTTTGAATCTTAGTACTGTCCCAGGGACGCCGACAATTTCGTGGTGTCACCCCTCTCACACTATGACTGAGCCACACAGGCAATAGAGAATAGGAAAGATACGGGTGGCGCTGCGCGCACAAAATAGAAAAGGCTGGGTACTAGAAAACGGTCTCTCCGTGTTAACCACAACGGCGCGCTGGGCGTTATGTCCCGAATAGGGAGTTAGTAGAATAGGTCAAACCCTATCGATTAGGGAGATATGGGAACAGTGAGGCGCCAGGCAGCATGCGCAGAACAATAACTCCCTTCGGGTTATTGTCCTGCGCACGCTCACTGGAACCCCGCAATTCTATCTCCCTAACCGGGAGGGTTGTCCTATTCTAAAACTCCCCAATATCAAGCTACCGCAACAATCTGGCTACGCGCGGAATGTATCGGACTCTAGTCTACGAGAAGACCTGCAGCATCCAAGACCTCGTCTGCATCCAAGAAACCCGAACATGATTTATGTGACTAAGACGGGCTGTGACATTCGTTGAGCCTTACCTTTTGGACAAAAAAATGTTTCTTCTGTGGATATGATACGGTGGCATAATGGTGAAAATTAGCACTTATAGCCATCCAGCGTGTAAATTTCTGAAGCCTCTTCATATATATCACTGTGATTAAGAAATACGCATAGATTCTGTGTGTAGTAAAGAGCAAACAAAATGGCACTCATCAGTGTCCTGTTGTTTGTTCAGTTTAGTTTAATCCCTCACTCGTTTAGCATATTCCCGGTAGCGTCAGAAGAAAGCTACTACAACTACCACCTTACGCATAAACACAAAAAGACTTCACCGCTATGTTTGCGAATTGCGCAATCAAGCATTGCAAACGAAGGTGAAGAATAAACTATGTGAGCAAAAACAGCCCACACTGTACCAAACTTCGACTATAAGCATAAACATGCAGGGCGAATTATATGCGCACTGGACATTTTGAGCGCAACGAATGTTCTATCTGCACTGCGAACACCCGGGGCACGTAATGCCGCGAAAAACGCAAACCGCAAACGCCGCAAACCGCAAACGCAAACCGGCCTCGAAACGCAAATCGCGCGCTTTTGATAGAGCGCGGACGTGTTTATGGAATAGACTGTTTAAAAAAAGGGAGCCCAAAGAAACTGTGCATCCAAACAAACGACTTTTCGTTTTCTTTAGGTAAGCCCCCCCCCCCCCCCCCCCCTTTTTTTTTTTCTCAAGGGAAAGAGTAAAACCAGAAAAAAAAACAGCCCAATGACGGAAACAGCAGCCTCTTTGTTCTTTTTTCCGCACGCGCTGAAAACAAACGATGGAACAAAGAACTCTTAGTCACAAGGGAATGTCCTTTCCTGACACCCCCTCGACATTAAAGAATGAGAGCGCCACGGCGGCTGGTCGTAACAAAGCCGCTTCGAGCTTCCCTGCAGAGCACCGAAGTATTGTCAGTTCACGCGCAGCGCCCAAAGCGGACCAAACGGGGCTGCTCCGATTTCACGGAGCCCTGACCGGGGAAGCCAGAATGAGCGGCGGTGGACGCGGGTCGGCCAGCGGGGAAAGTCCCCGGCCGACTCGCGGTCACCGCCACAGCACAGGCGCTGCCCCACGCGGGGCCCGCCCCTCTCGGGGGCCCCAGAAAGGAAAGAGCGCCGCTCACGGTCTCGGAGACGCGCAGCAGGCCGGGGATGCTGCAGCAGTCCTCATTCTTGACGCTGATCCTGGTCACGGTGCGTGTGTGCGACATGTCGGCGGCTGGTGGTCTCTTCTCAGTGGCGTCCTGGGTACGGAGTCTGCGACCTGGGTCGGTTGCTGCCGATGCCGAGAGCGAAAACGCTCGTGAGCGACGAACAAAACACTGCGCCCACTTCCGCAAGCAGGTCCGGTATGGAGCGGCAGGCGCGAGGAGGCGACGCGGCAACGCCTCGCCCGGTGCGTGCCCTCCTCTCCCTCAGCGGGCATTTCGCAAGGGGCGGCCATTCAAGGGATGAGTGCGCGTTTTTGCTTTCCCACCCCGGGGGCCCCCTTCCTCCCGTATACGGCGCAAGAAGGTCAAACGTCGGAGGAGACCCGTGCATACGCGGCTTGCGAAACTCGGCGCTATGTCGCCTCCTCGCCCGCTCAGAGGGGGCGGAATGAGCTACGCTTATTGTTTCTGCTTCGCAGAAGAGCGCCCCACGTCGGCGCCATGCCTTTTCGCCGTTTGCACGGGCCGCGGGCCTGACAGCGCCCGCCCGGACATCTGCGGCGCACCTGGCACGGAGGCCTCGGGCCCGCGCGACGCCGTCGAGACCCACTCGGCGGGCATCTGTCTGCGCCTCCGCGACGGTTCCCGCGCCAGCCAAGATGGAGGGCTGGGAGCTGCAGTGAGACACCGCTGGTCACGAAGACAACACCTGGCAGCGTCTGCTATGGCTAGCGTTTCCTACGTTCGGGTGTGCGACCTGTTGACAGCAGCCTAGTGCAGAGACTCCGGGGTTTCCGCTGTGAACCACATTCACAACAGGTCAGGCTCGTTATAGGTACCTCGAAGCGCTGAGAAAAGGTGTTCGCAGCCACGGCGGTTAATATTAAGCTAAAGCAGGAAAGCTGGAACGACGCCTTTAACATTTCCAGGTATTTGGGACAAATTATTACGAAGCCTGGAGAAGACAAGGTTATTCCACAAGCCTACGGTACCTCTCCCCGAGCCAACGAGTGCGTATTCAAATATGGGCTTGAGGTTCTTTTCTACGAGCGATAAAAGGGGGGGTCAGTGGTTTAGAGGAGCCTGTTCCATTTCACATAAAGCAACGTGTGTGGCATGTGACAACCGAAGTCTTAAATGTGGTGACTTCCTATGTCTGCTGGCCTGGCATCTTCGTTGCCAAGCGTCTAAGAGCATTCTAATTTGCTGAAAGGGGATGCAAAAAGTATTTTAACGATACCAGGGTGCTTTTACCATACTGCTAAAATAGGCCTCGGTTAGACTCGAAGAACTTTGATGGGTAATTTTTTGACGAAATAAAAGTGATGGGATCAAGATGCTGCTGTCGCTGATCCACGTTCTTTTTGTATGCTTAATACCGAAGCGGTGTGCCGTCACCCTGTGGAAGTGCCCAAGTTGATGATGTTTTCGCCCGCTATGCCAGTAATGCTGTAAACGTGAATGGGCAAAAGAGAAATACATATTTGCTTCCCACTATAAAGTCAAGCTTAGCGGTGTCTCGCTTTCGCTTCTGTGTCAGTCCTAGCATCAAGCTACTTTCTGCGATGAAAGAATAATAGCTACCAGCCCAATCATACGTTTCGGCCTCAGGTGAATCGACGTCCTCGCCCTATCGTTGTCGACACTGCCATTGCGGTTCTTTATAGCAGATCTGTACCTGCAGCACGCAGTAGCTGCTTTGCTCGTCGTGCGGTATCCAAATTCAACTTATCGCTGCTCACAAAACGATAATTTCGTTCCCACTTTAAATGGCATGCAAACGCATTGCTAGGCGATTACATATACGTTATACCTTCATGACCGCTTTCCTTACTTTGTCTTTCCCTTCTAAGATACTTTCTTTTCACCTTGGACCTTGTGCTATTGTTCACTGGAAATCCCAAGCTCTTATCTCCCTCGCTTTCGTTTCACGAAGAAAAAAAAAGGAAATGCGGCCCCCATTCGTGCTAGAAATTTGCGCGCGAAGTCCCACGCTCAGTCTCATTTCGACGCGTGATCTCTCGACCTTTCCTTCCAAAACATGAGCGCTCCTTCCGCGAAGCGAGAACAGAGAAACAAAGAGGAGCAGAAGCATTTGCCCCGTCGGTGCGGTTCGCTCCGAGAGAAGTTTCCCAACGACCCGCGTTGGAGTTCGCCGAGATCCCAGTGGCAACAACCGGGGCCGCGGCCGTATCGACCGCCCGGCACAGCGCATGCAGTGCGCCCTCCCCAAAGGGGAAGCGCGATGCCTGCAGGGCGTCGGCCCGTCCCCCGCATGGATTCGCCGGGAGGGCGCGGTGCGCGAGCGGCTACGAGCGGCCATCGCGATGCTGCCTGCGCGGCCTCACTGGCCACACCTGCTGCTGTCAGCCCGTTCCGGAACGACGTGCGCGCTTTTTTGTGCATTTGTTTTCCTCTTCCGCTCGCGCCTCGGTTCTCGCGCGGGCCCGCTGCTGTTCCGCGTTGCGGATCGCGCCTCCTCCCTTGACCTTTCGCTCCGCTCTCAAGGACAGTGGAGCACGCACGTCCCCCCTGACGCCTTCCATCGCGTAACGAATGGATGACGAAGAGCGAAGCGTCATCGCCGCGGCGACGCTTCGGGATACGATGCGGACACGGAGTGGCCCGCGAGGCGCGTAGTCCGAGGTGCCTCCCTGGACGGCAGATGCTGCTCGAAAGACGCGGAAACCTTCCAGGGTGGCTCGAGTGCGCGGACACTGTGTGCGTATGTCGTGTGATCTCGAGTGGCGCTCTCCAGTTTTAGGCGCTACAGTTCCGCGCGAGATCCCGGCTGCGATGCGCGTAGCTACGCCAAGCGTGAAAATAAAAAAAATCGAAAGGCAGACGCCAGCTAGCTATGTCAGCGGCAGCTGGCTGCCGCAACATCAGCGTTGTACTTTTTTAATTACTTATCACCTTGCAGCCTTTTCAAGATTCTCACGCACGCGCACGCACGCAGAGCAGTGCAATACGCACATTTTTTTTATTGCTGTTCTTTGTTACGAACACGCTGAATCTTTCTCAAATCTAGTCATGAAAACTACGCAACGATGCAGTACACGTGCCCCCGTCACGCAGCAAGCATCACCGTACGTATTACATCGGCGAGGCACTCGTTCTTGAAGACCGACCTGTGTCGCTCCAATTAGGCCGCCGCTGCTGGCGTGATAAGGTGGAAGAAGAAAGCGCACAGTATCCGGGGCAGCTTGGCGCTTCTGAGTCACACAGTGAACGGGAGAAAAGCAGCGCGCAGTCGTGGGCCGAACAGCCTTGAGCCACTTTTCCCTGCACAGTCAGCGGGCAAATAACGGGACAGTGCGCAATCGACCGAACGCGTTAGCCGTGAAAACAGAACAGCAACTGGCGGCACTGTCTCGCGAAAATGTGCAATTGGAAGTTGCTGCAAGGTGCCGAAGAAGGGTGGTGCTGATCAGAGCGTTTTTTTTTTAAATTTAATTCGTGCACCGGAGTCAGTCAGTTGGTCCTCATCATTTCCGATTGAGCTGCCCAAGAGGTCACTAAGGAATACCGAGTCAGTATGGGCGCGCGGTGAGGGCCTCGGCATGGGCGCGCGGTGAGGGCCTCGGCGTCTGTCTGTCTGCCTGCGGGATGCTCAACATACGCCGCCAAGTTTCGGCCCTCCACGACCGGGACCGGCGCGGGGCAGGCGCTTCCCGGGTAAGGGTCGCTGGAGCCGCGCCCGAAGTTGCGCACGCTCGGCATCACCCACGCGCGGACGCGCGTAGTCGGAGCGCGTGGGAAGCGCGGGAGGTGACGGCAGCGCCGGCTCTGCTGCGCTCGCCCGCCGTTCCTCGAGAGTCGGTCGCCAGCGAGAGCGAAAACGCGGCCCAGCGAGACCGTTGCAGAACGCCCACGCTGAGAGTGTGGCTGAATAGCAGTAACAATTACAACAAACTATGATTAGGATAACCCGCCCAGTGACCGGAGAGTCGACAGTCGTCGCGCATATCTGTTGCCAGCGCAGTATAAACGAAACGGCGAGCGCGGTCGGATGCAATGGACGAGAGTAATGCGGCTCAGCACCCCGCGCAGCCAGCCTACCCCGAACGAGGGCGTCAATCACTACGCGGCTCCCCTGCCCTCTCCCGGCCTGTCAGTTTCGGTATAAACAGGGCATCAGCGCCACGGTGCCTGTTTGTATCGATTGCAGCTCGCGATAACAGCGAGAGGAAGGCGATCCTCGCTTGCAACTGCACGAGGAGCGAGGCCAGTGAGGCGCGCCTTCGCTCTCCCCATACACCAGCAGCAGTTCGTACACAGTCGTGCCTCGTTGATGCGACCCCCGTTTATATGAACGACTCGAATTATGGACAATTTTGGGGTTTGGTACCAAACTTTTCCAATTCATTTACGCCTCGTTAACATGGAAACTCGCTGTCTGGACAACGGACAGATGGAATAAGCACAAAGCCCATTGGGGCCCATGCATTTTTGCCGCGTAAATACCAACAGCGAGGAGAAAAAATCTACTGCCGCAATCGGATGTCTCAATTTCCACATTTTGAGTGCAGAAAACCAGAGTAATGCAGTGGAGAATTTCGAATTCACTTCTTGAGGCCCTTTCCTTTCCAAGTATCATGCTTATCATGCTTTACGATGCAAAGTTGCCGAGTAGACGCCCCTTTCCATTCGCCATATTGCATGAATGGGTGTAAAGAAAACTCCCGGCAGTATGTGCTACATAAGCCTATTCAGCAGCTGCCAGCCTTCTGAGTCGTGGGAAGTGAACGGTTAAATTGGGAGTTAGGTCATCTAGCGATGGTTCGCCGTGAAGCGTCTCACACATAGATCAGTGGGCGCATGAAGCTGCACCACATTATTTGAAGCATAATGGCGACCACGATAATGGCCTTGGGGCTCCCAAAACTGTGTTTAATTTCAACTTCACTGACCACCACTGTGCAGACAAGCAGACCCTATTCATAGCGTGTTATTTTTGTTTGAAAATATATTTTTCTCGGAAACCCGAGTGTCCATATTAACGAGGCACGACTGTACTCTTCTCTATCGGCCCTCCAGCATTCCCCTTTTTTTACTGCAAAGCATGCGTGCGACCAGCTCATTTTTTTTTTTTTTGGTTTCCTATGTACTCTTGACAGAATGCAGCGTATTTCAGATGGGCACAAAAGATGAAGCAGATGAAGCTAAAATATACAAGTGGGCCTGGAAGAAGGAAAATAATCGGTCGGGGTGATCCCTGGCTGACTGTCCATCCAACGGTTTGCAGTGCTCGCTGAGTACCTTCAAGAGAAACCTACTGTTATGGTATTATAAGTGGGCGCGCCAGAAAGCGAACGCCGAAATGAGTCACCGACGTGCCTTGAGGAAGGCGCAGCAAGAGGCGCCGCCTCGTACACCGACAGCGCACGTTGCTTGCGGGAGTCAGATCTCTGGCTCCTCTCCCTGAAAAGCGGGGGAGCGTTTATTACCTTTTCGATCCTTTCCCTTTACCCCGTGCATCTGGGTTTCGTTGCTTTGGGGAATCGTCACATCATTGCGAATGCTGAGCGCTCGGAACTCCCTTGGTACACCCCAAAAAGACAGCCACATTTTTCTTCTTAGGCTGCTCTGAAGCGCGCACAAACACGCACAAAAATGCGGCTCTACTTTTCGCTGAAATTAAGTAGGAACGGAATAAGTGGAAACTTGCGGAACAAACGAAGCCTTAATAAATATGCTTGAAAGTGCAATTACAACACGGAGCTGCGGACCGTGCCTCACGTTTCGCGGAAAGCCACAGGAGCGGCGTCCAATGTCTCCTGAAATGCCAAAAAAGGTTGCGTGATCGCGGGTGCCTCTTTGACTCTCCTCCCACTGCCTTTCGCCAACCTTACGGCCGTGCATTCCGACAACTGCCACGTGGAATACCTGCTCAATCTCCGCACCTATACTGTTTCTTACTTCTCGACTGATTTCCAGCACTCTAGGGCCATCCCGATTCCCTCACATACACGCAGTAATCACCGCTGTCTCGTTCGCGTCAAATCGTCCATTATCTCCCTTCTTTAGCATCTACAGGCACCAGCTTGCACTACTCTTTAGATTCAACAGTATAACATTTTCTCCACAACACCCGCCACCCGTCTAGTGACTTCGTCGTTGAAATCAGCATGCAACGCATTTACGGGACGGTAGCCACGCCTCCAACGCACCTTTCCTGCCCATTGTCACAAAGGAGCCGAAGAAGCAGCGAAAATCCGCGCACCTTAAGCACGATTTTATGAGTGCCAAAAAATGAGTACACAGAATGGTTGCAGTTAAATTGCTTTCTCTCTTTCTCATTTTTTTTTTTGTTTTCGCGCGTGTGCGTGATTCCCATTCTGTGCGCCCCATTCTCTTTCAGTTGCGCGTTGGGAATAGACACATTCTGGCGATTTGGTCACCGGTCAGTGATTGAAAATTGTACTACTAGCGGCAAGAACAACTTCAATTTTATTCCCAAAAAGAAGTGCACGTTATTACAGTGATATGAGGCTCGGAACCATATATAGCCATTCCACATATTTCTCTTTATTCTTCTGAGTGCGCCCAATTAAAGGCGGACACACTGCAAAAAAAAAAAAAAACACCGCTCTCCGATTCCTAAACTTTAATATCCACCAAACCCTGGCCAATCCCTCACCGTTGGTATGTGCCATCGCTTAAGGCAACAACAACTTTAATATCGCCTCCCCCCTTCCCACACTGTTACAGATGTATTTCAGAACATCCGAGGCTATGTATTTCATGCTGCGCTCTCGATCTTCTTTTCTGTCTTTCGTCAGATTATTCTTTTTTTTTTTTCCCCCGACTGTTGCCGCAAGCAGACCATCGCGCAAAGGCGATAAGTGGTCTAAGATAAATGCCCCTCTTCTGTCCAGCTCATCGCTAAGCCACGGTCACGTCCGTCCGCTGAACCGGTCTTCTTTTTTTATACTTTGCAAGCGAGATAAAGATGGAAACGATGTGCGAATCGCACAGAAGAGGCGACGGGTGACGCAGTTGCCGCCGGTGGTACGCACGCCGATTCGAGCAAGAAAATGTAGAGCGAAAAAAAAAAAAGGCGCTTTTCAGGTGCCGAAATTTTCGCGGAACAAGAATGTAACTTTTATTAATTTAACTCACATCGCGGTGTCCGGAAATATTTGCAGTCTATTCTAAATTACACAGGGCAGCACCACAGCAAAGAGTATTAACGCATAACGGTTCAACAAGCAGCAAGGACTCTAGGCCGGCAACGGACATAGCGATTAAGAAAACAGTTGTTTGCGGCAGCACACAACTGTCTCCTTGGCCCAGCTCCTTCAGCGCTGCGACGCAAGCAAAACTTTTCGGGTGGCGCAAATAACCAACCAGCAGCGCAACGCTCCGCGAACTTTTGTCATAACGCACCGGACGGCGACGCCGACTGGCTCAAAACGAGTTGAGCACAAGGGCAGCGCGCTGCCGCAGAAAGCAGGTAAAATTACACCTATTGCTATTGGTCATTTTGTGAAAACAAGCACGCGCGCAGCCTTCGTGACGCAAATTTCGCACTTGTCCGCTCTAACCGCAAAGTTCTTCAAAATGAGCGAGAACTGGCAGCCAGAGGCGTCCGGAGAGGGTCAGCCTCCCGAAGTGGTGCCAGCTCTGGGGCTCCGGCGCGTCGCGAATCAATTCCGTACCCCAAAGAGCGCGCGCGCGCAGGCGATGCGCTCCACTTTTCGTCTGCTAAAAATGGAAGCAGACGAGCAGCCGTTCCGCCGTTCCGCTGCGTCCGACGCTTCACTTGACCTTTCGCGCCCAGCATATGCCACACCCCGCCCGGCTTGCACCGCGCAAATTCCAAAGCGCGGTTAACTGGCTCCGTCCGTAATGCGTAGCAGCTTCGCAAGCACGCCAGCGCGTTGAGTAAGGAGAGTCAAAGAGTCCGCTTTGACAAGCAGGCGACTACATCCTCAAGAGCCACGCCTCAACACGTGACCATATTGCTCCCCAAGCAAGGTATTGCATTTCCCCTGCTAGTCGCGTTGAATGATAAAAAATAACATTTTTTTTTTTCGGTGCGCTGGTGGCCAATGAGAGAAATCTTTTTTTTAAAATGCGCTGCTGCTAAGGCTGAGTTTCTCTTTCGGTTCAGGAATCTCGTTCAGGGAACGCCTCAGCACGCCGAAAATTCAGTGCTAATGGACCTAAGATACATATAAACGGTGTCCAGCAAGAACTCACTGTTTCGAGGATCTTGAGGGCCCCTTGGATATTACAGGCATATCCCGTGTTGATCACCATTGGCGAGCTGCTTGTGGTCGTCATTCTCGTCACCGTCACGGTGTGCGACATCTTGTCCGAGAAGTGGAAGGAGCGACGGCGTTACGTAAGGGGAAAAAATAGAAGATCGTGGGGCAGACCAGCGTCTACTGCTGCTCAAGTAAAATAGGGTGCGACCGAGATTCACGTCGGTTCAAACTCCCCGGTTCCTCCTCGATTTAGACCCGCTCCGAAAGCTCCGCCGGCCGGCGACTGGTTTCTCTTGCTCGTTCACTGGCGCGAAGCTTCGCGTTTGTTTTTCTGTCTATGCGCGCTTCCGAGCGCCCCCGGTACCCTCCTCTTTTTTTTTTTTTACTTTTTTTTTTTCCTGCTGCTTTCTGACCGTTGCGCGCTGCGTGGCGCTCGTACGAGCACACGCGCCCTCTCTGGGCAGAGTGAGCTAGCGCCTTCGCCCGGCCGCCCACGCAACCGCACAGCGGCATTGGGGAAACCAGAGCGCAGCCTCGCGTCGCCGTTGACAGGTGGCCCCACACTACGTCCGCGGCCTCGCGCGCTGCCGGTGTGTGACTCACGACAAAAAGCCGCCCGCTAATCGCGTCACCGACGCTACGGCAGATGAGCGCGCCTGCTGACTAGTCGACGTGACGAGCTTCCTTGCCGGCGCGCGGTCCGCAGGAAGGGGAAGGATGACTCGCACGGACGGCAGTGCTCGAACACTTCCGTCGAGCACCTACATCTACACGAAAGCCGCCGAGAAGAGCGAAAAGGGAAATTTGAGTGAAAACGGAAGAAGGGAGACGCATGAATGAATTTTGCAGTCAGGATCAGCATTTGCCGCGCACATTCTGTCGCGCAAGGCTTACGTCGAGATGTGTCAATTCGTGTCGGTGTAAATATCGAAAACTTCGTACTCGACAGATATCGTCGTATATCGTTAGATGTGCATTAGTGGGTGGCCAACATCGCGTCACGCGATAGCGGCTGCCACCTTGCTATCGAAAGGGGAGGGGCTGTTTGCTGAAATTGCCCTTGAGCTGTGCTTGTGAGGGTCGAAGACGTAAGTTGGGCATTCCCGGCCAGTTCTTGGAGAAAAGTCAGAAGTGTGGTATGCGACCCTTCGGCCTTTTTTGTTTTCCTTTGTCAAGATTGTAAGTCTCGAGCGAGTGGTGGCATGCGCTCGCACAATAGCCATCACTGTGTTCTTTGCTTTTAATGGTACACATTGATACTTGGCGGAAAGCCTTTCCAACTTTATTGCTTTCATGAAGCACACATACATTAAACACGCAAAAACGACTGATACCTCTGACCAAGCTGCGGGCTTGGTCGCCAAGCCAAGGTGGTTAAAGTGCTGTTTGCCCTAGTATGTGAGGAAATACAAGAAATAAAGAAGAAAATAACCATGCACTGCTCACAATTGGTGTTTGTCCTCCGCGGCTTGTAACTCATGTAAAGCTCTCACCCGAGGGCCCTTGAGGTATTTTTAATAAATAAATAAATACAGTATGAGGGCGGTACAGCTTTAACTCACTGCTAGCCCATGTTGTGTAACAACAGCCTATTCTGTGTCTGCAAGATTACATACTGTGCTGATATGCATTCCTGAGGAAAGACACTTTATTCTGGAGGCACATTTTAGTTTAGAAGTTTGCGTTTTACACTCTCCCCCCCGTACCCCCCCCCCCCCCCCCCCGCCCCCATGAGTGTGACCTGTCAAAAAAAAAAAAAAAACTATCGCCGCGGTGGCTCAGTGGTTGGGCGTTCAGATGCCGAGCAACGGTCGTGGGATCGCATATACCAGCCGTGGCGGCCACATTCAGATGGAGGCGAAATGCAGAAGCGCTTAGAAAGTACACTGCGGTGTCAGTGCACGCTAAAGAACCCCGGGTTGTCGAATCTGATCCGCAGCCGTCCACTAGATTGTACCATAGCTCACGTGCGGCTGCTGGACTTTGAAACCCCCATGTACGGCCGAAAAGAAAAAAAAAAACTTTCTTAACCTGGCGCCACACAGCACGCGTAGACTTCCCAAATGGTCGGGGGTGCAAATTCCCGGTAGAGCTTGATCTCTGCCATGCTCAGCTTCAAACTTCGCGCGCGCTCCGTGCCTTTGGTAGTTATGCAGCGGTGGTAGTTCTGTTAAAGTTTGCGCGTTGAGCTGAGGGACGATTTTCAGGACTTTTGCGTTGCATATGTGTACCCCTGGACAGAAAAGGCGAATGCGCCCCGTGTTGCATATCGAAAATGTGGTTAATTTTCCTCCAGCGGATGGACAAAGTTGACAGCGTTCGAGCCCAAGTGCGGCTGCATTGCTTTCAATAGGGCAAATGGCTAAAACTGTCTTGGGAAACAAGCTTGAACTTACTCAAAACAACAGCGAAAAGAAGTCGTAAAGAAAGCAGGCACATACTCATTGCAGTTTTGTGGCTGGTTCGTGCTTCGGTGCCTCGTTCGATTGTGTGTGCTCAGGTTCGTTAGTCTCTGCACTTTTTTAGTGCGCAAACACCAACATCCCCGCCTACCGATTTCGCCGCTGTCTCTCTCGCCAATCTTGACCTAGTGGGCCCTACTACGGGGCCGGTGGGCCACCTAAGTCATGTGACCTTGTGGCGTCATCACAACCTGCCCACGGAATTGAGAGCAAAATGAGCAGCGTGGCAGGTGGCAGTTCAGTTAGCGATTAGTCGCAAGAGGTTGCTCGGGAAGAGCAACCTGGGTCTCATGAGCCCCACGGGTGGCAGCACCTGCCATCGCAGGGCAGTGGCGCATTGCTTAACCGCTGCACCACTGCGCCAGGAGAGAGATAACTCCCAGCGGTTTATGAATATAAAGCAGAGAATGACCAATTCCGCGTATGTGGGCATTAATCTATTACAGTCGAGCCCACTTAAAACGAACCTGATGGTTGTGTGGATTGCGTTCGCTGTATCTGAGGATCGTACTAAGTGGACTTCCCATGTTGCAGCTAAAAATACAAAGTCACTCAGTGTAAACCTGTTATGCGCGTGTGTTTATTCAAACTTACTGCTGCGCTTTCCAAGCTCCCCAGAGGATTTACATGCTCATTGGCAGCGCTGCTGCCCACAAGATGCTTTAGGGACATGACATATATACCGGGTGTTTCAGCGAACACTTTCAAAAACTCCTGCAAATAATGGGTACATTATAGCAAAAAAAAAAAAAAAATAGGTGTAGGATCACACTCTCTGCCCAGGCGGACACGATACATGCTGCAACACCCATCTAATTATTCAGGTAATTAACTAAACCCCACTAATTAACTTTTTAATTATCATAGCTGGGTGGTTAGTCCCAGTTGGGAGTTTGATGCCGTGAACAAGACGATGTCATCTCAATTTTTGAAACGAAGAAAAACTCAATTTCTAGAGCGCTGCAGCGCGAAGAAATCCGATGCTTATTCCCGCACGCGATCGAAACTATAGCGCTCGAGGAGCGCCGGAAGTATGGCGTAAGCGGGGCGTCCGCCATACTTCCGGTGACGAAAATAGTGACGAACAGCTGCACACGCTTTCTCGGGGTCAATTTTAAGCATTTACAGGTGCCCGCGAGTGTTGCCGCTGAACCGCACTATGGGCTCTATGTATGTTAGTTTGTGATGAACGGCCTCTTAACCTGCACAACAACTGAGATACAGTAATAGTTGATACTGTAAAATACAGCCGAATCGACAAAGCTTCTCCGAAAATCATGCAGTCTACATTAGATAGCGCAATCGGTCTGCAGCCCGCTATAGATCACAATTTCTTAGCTTTCTGAAATAATTAACATGAATTCTTCTGGAAGACTGTGGGAGAATTTCAATAGTATAAAGCTGCTGGTGAGAATGCTAAGTTGAACACCTGAAAGTCCCTCAGGTCCAGGTGTCTTTGAAAGCCGCACTTGATCAATGGCACATTCCAGTTCTGGTGAAGTTAAATACCCACTTATTGCCGTGCACTCATCCCCTAACAAGAACTCAACAATTACACGAAGCGCCCTTCCAGCTCGGCATCAGAGATGCGGGTGGTGGCGGCAGACACGTGCAACATTTTTCGAACTCTGTTATAATTTAACTTTTACTTCTGCCCAAGGCACTATCGCAACATAGATTCGCATGGTAGCCTCGGGGCGGCTCTACTCAAGCAGGGTCTGTCTAATCGGTTCCCCAGAGTAAGACGCGACGTTTGAGAGACTGAGCACTTTCACATCAAACTTGAAGGTGCCAGCTTCAAAAATTTTGCACGGCACCTTTTCTTTCATTGCATTTATACTCATTTAATTTCAGCCCTGAAACCGCTCACGCTGTGCATAATCAGGTCGCATTATTGCGATCCCGCCAGGACATTTTCACGCCACCCCTGTGGCGTGAAAATGTCATGTCCGCAAAACGTGTCAGCAAAAAATATGCCCGAAAAGAACTGCAACATGTGACGTCACAAGTCGACGTCATGCAAAGTCACGTGATCGGTTTAATATGTCGTGATGAAGATGGTGACGTCACAGCATTAATTAACGCGAAATAACATTAATAAATTACCACTAATAAGTACATCTAATTAGTGTAATTAGATAACACAAACACTAATTAGTGTTATCAGTGATGGCATCAGATGAATATGACGTCATATCAAGTCGCATGACAAGAATGCAATGTGACGGCATCCAAAGTCATGTTACAATACTGTAATGTGACGTCATATGAAGTCACGTGACATGATCGCAAAGAGTTCAGGCCACGTGACAAGTAAGCTACACGCCCCAATCCCTCCCTCTATTCCTTCAAGGCATAGAGAAAGGGATTCATAAAGAGCGGACACTTGGAGAAATCTGACCCCAGGTACTGCGTCAGAGATCAGTTAGTAACCCGTCTTTTTAGTGGCGCCGCCATCGTTAGCGTGCGGGTGACCGGATGACCGGGGACCCTTGGACCCGCAGTCCCCTGGACCAGCGACCTCCGGGACCTGAGCCTCCGGACCCGCAGCCCCCTGGACCTGCAACCTTCTGGACCTGTGACCTCCTGGACCTGTGACCTCCTGGACCTGAGCCTCCGGACCCGGACCATGACAGCAGGAACGACGCAAACGCCGACTGCACCCCCCCCCCCCCCCCCACTCCCCCTCCCCACGTCCCCTCTTCCCGCCTCCCCTGGACGCTAAGAGTGATCCGACGACTAAGGGTAACATAACCCGCGTACAGTATCCTCTCCCCAGAATATCCCAAAGCAACCACCACCCACCACCTGACGGGCAGACGAGGCAGGCGAGGCAGAACGCAACCAGGAGACGGTCGGCTGCGCCTGTGAGCGTGTGGCGTCTGTCTTTTCGTGCAGACTCAGTGTTTTTATGTCTGTGTTCGTCTTCGACGCGGAACTCGTGCGGTTTCTGACGACGGCAAGGTGATAAATTTTTTGCACAACTACTGAGCATTTCAAGCCGTTTCCGCTGGCCATGCCGGCCGGTGCCTTGAATTTCGCAGTTCCTGAAAAGGCGCGCACGCTTCGTGGCCTGCCTGCTGTTCGGGCGCGGTTCGTGACACTCCAGCTGTTTCCGACAATGGAAAGGTGAGAAACTTTTAGTTTTTGCCAAACTACGCTGCATTTCCAGCAGTTTCGCTGAGCACGCCGGCCGGCGCAATATGGCGGAGTTGTGACAGGCACGCCTACCTCATCGTGCTCGCGCCATGGCGCGAGCGCGCCGGTCGGTGCGGAGTTAGCGAAGGGCGCGCCCATGCGTTGTGCACTTTGCCTAGCGGGTAGTTTCGCACGGTTGGGCGTTGAGTTTTATGGGGACGAGAATTTTTTTATGGCCCCCAACAATACACAACTTCTTGGTGTCATATCATTTCTCTTTGCATATAGCTTACATGTTTTAGTCAACTTGGAGACTAGCTTGTGACAGCGGATCGGACCGATGACATATGCACCTTCAGTTGCACGCTTTAAAGGACAACTGCACCACTTTTTGAGAATTTGAGAAGAAGCATGCCAAGTTTGATTAAATTTTGCGTTTCTCCTCAAAGCACCGGAGGTGTGCGGGAAAGTTCAGTGTGGCGTCACGGAAGGTATGATTTCAAATCACCGCTGCCGTCAGCGGTGTCTCGCTTTCGTGCCTCGTTGGATGCTGCCAAACAACGTTCGGCGGGCTTTGCCTTCAGTGCCGTTGGTTTTTTTTCCTTCAAAGCAGGCGTTTATGCGTTGGAAATGTACTCATATCTTCGATGACGTCATCATGCGCCCCCCAGTTGGCGTTGTGCGCTGCGGAGAAGCATGAAGGCCGTCGCGATTGGAATCGGAGATTACGTCAGCGTTTCAAATAATAATAATAATAATAAAAATTATTTATTTGAAAAATTACATAGTACAAATACGAGCCTGCCCAAGCCAACAATGGGCTTGTGGGGCAGTGCTCGGCAGAATGGAGCAAGCCAGAGAACGGCACAGTTAATCAATACTGCACAAATTTAGAATGAAACTAAGGAAAGGCAGTGAGAAAGGACGGGAAAAAAAGGAAAAAAAAGAAAAGAAACAAAATTACACATACAAATCAAAGATAGCAGATTTCACTTCTTTCCAAGTGCTGAAAGATAAAACATTATCTGGCAGGTCGTTCAACACATCAGGTACATAAAAGGCACGGCCACGTTTATCATATCTTGTCCGTATTCTGGGCAAGGTAAAGCGGTCGCGTGGACGTAATGCTCTGGCGGGGACATACGGGAGGCAGAACTCATTGTTCCATACATACATAAGGATCACAGTTTCTTTGAATAATAGCCTGAACGAAGGCATGTGCGAGCATGAAAAAAGGTTGGAATTATTAGTAATGTGCACACCATACACCACAGCCCGAATTATAGATTTTAGTAAAGAATTCACTTTGTTGCGCCAAAACACTGAACAAAAATAAAAAGAACAAATTCCATATCGCAGCACACTGTACGCCAATGCATGTGCTATTGTTTTCCTTATGTAAATTGGGCATAGTGCTTTAATAGAATATAGCAGGCAGGCTATTTTGCGCAACCTTTCACAAACGTTAGCCAAATGAGTGTTCCAGGACATGTTAGAATCGAAATGGACACCGAGATAATTGACACTTGAGAGGTATGGATTAGGAGAGCAAGAGAAATTGTTACACAGACGAGAATGAAGAAACACTGGAGTGATGACAGAGACAGATTTCAGCGGATCGTGAAAACAGACTAATTTAGTTTTATTTGGTTAATAGAAATTAAGTTGTTACGGTACCAACTGATAACATTTACAGTGTCAGTTAGTAATTCAGCCACGGCTTGATGGTAATTAGTATGACGAGATACTAAAAGCGTGTCATCTGCGTATTGAAACACCCGACAGTGAAAAATTGCTTGACTGAGATCATTAACGTACAGCTTGAATAAAAGGGGAGCTAAAATCGACCCCCAGCGGTCAACTGTCTAGGTTTGCTTTTAATATTTCCGAAAACTACTACTTGGATTCGACCGTGCAAATAATTCTCAAGGTAAGTTAGGAAGGGCCCTCGGAAGCCATGGCTATGAAGTTTATGATGTAATATTTTATGGTTTACGGAGTCAAAAGCTTTTGATACATCTAGAAATAATGCACAAGCGAATGCACTACTTTCGAGAGTAGTATTAAGGAAATCGGTTAATTCATCTAATGCTAACCTAGTGCCACGCCCGCAAGTAAATCCGTATTGATTAGGCGACAGTATGTTGTGCGCATCAATGAAGCTCTGCATTATGTGAAAAAATATGTTTTTCAAGTATCAGAGCAATGCACGAAAGTATCGAAATGGGTCTGTAGTTTGTGACAACATTAACCTGTCCGCTTTTGAAAAGAGGAACTACAAGCGCTTCCTTGAGGCCAGGCGGTATTACTTGTGTGGCTATAATGTTATTTATAATTGCTAAAAGAACATTCTTCAGGGCCTCGAAATTTCTGCGAAGGACGTCCACAGACACACCATCTAATCCAACCGACTTGCGCTGTTTGAAGTTGAATAAGATATGACGATTATCATCTTCAGTACACTCAGGCAGGAAGGCAGACTCAACCACCGATTGTGGCATACAATAACTAGCAGTATTACCGGAGCAACTTGTTGCAGTAGACGAGAAAAAGGAATTAAATTGGTCTGCTAACGTTATAGATGGTGGACCGAAATTCTTAGCAATAGTTTGGTATGAGCCTTTCCGGGGACGACCCCTTAATTCGTTAACCACAGACCAAGCCTTGGACGGGTTATTTCTAAATTCAGAAAATTTACCTTGGAAGTGCTTTCGCCTGGCACCTCTAAGCACAGCAGTGACTTTATTGCGAGCCATCTTATAAGCTTCACGAAGATGCTGATTATTAGGGGAGCGACGACAACGCGCCCAGGCCAGTTCTTTTTCAGCTATCGCGGTTAGAACATTTCCATTTATCCACGGGCATCCCGGCTTTCGTTGCTTTAAGACGACTACGTTTTTGCAAGAGTGCACTGTCTGCGTATAAACGGTAATAAAAGATTCATACACGTGACTGGCAGGAACTTTTGCAAGGAAAGATTTCCAATCATAGCGTTGCAACAACAAGTCCAACTTTCTTTTATCAACAACCTCTATCTGTGATACCGGGTTGTTAGCCGCAGCATACTGAGACGATAGAAAGCTAACACAAAAGGATCCGACTTCGCATGCTTTACCTGCAAGTTTCACACATTCGACTTTTTAAGCTCGTCGATTTCTAAAACCTATAGGCGCGGTTGAGATGTCCACCGAGATGCGAGAGCTACTGCGCCCTTTTCTTTCCTCAAAATGCATGCTTTCGCATTCCTCCACGTAAGCAGACTTAAAGGGACTATGCAATGAACTTAAAGTCACTTGTAAATGTTTTCAATACTTAGAAATGATGCGAAGAAGCATTCACACCAAGTATGAGTCTTCGGAACTGAGCCGGCAATTTCTTATGAATTTTTAAAAACCGTGTTTTTTAACACCCGCGGGCCGATTGGTGTCTTTGTAGTGACCGATCTTGAAGCTAAAATTGGGAAGATAGACGTCACTAGTCCCGTGACGTCGGCAGGCCACCACACGCTGTCATTCGCTGGAGCCATGGCAGCCACGGCGTCACGGACACGCTTCCGGTAGCCGTGAAAATCGTCTGCTCGAGCCGCCGCGCGACCCCCTCGGGCAAGCGTGAGCCAGGGCATTGCCTTCGCGCATATGGTTTTAGTTTACCTCTGCCGCCTCTTTCTGTCGGGAGTTCGGGAGTCACTCGCAGTGCCTTTGTCGCAGTGACAAGCAAAGAAATCCGAAGCGCGCCGCAATCCAAGAAGGCGAAGGGAGACCGCTGAGACCCTGCCGACGCTGCTGCTGGGATGCTGGGAGCGACAACCGGAAGTCGCAAGCCGAACGTCAGCGAATGACGTAATCATGGGCAGGGCCCAGTCCCAGAGCTATTTTCTTTAGCTGCATTCGATTCAGCCGTGGTTCTCTGCACCGCCGGAACCGGTTCACGGTGCGCTGCACCCCCCCTGCGCCCCCTGCACCACCGTCCGCGATTGATTTTGGCGCAGTCGTGGTGCCGCTTCGGTGCAAACATGGAGGAAGGAAAGAACTTCCTTCCTCCATGGGTGCAAAGAACCGCGGCACCCTCAGAGACGGAGGTGCAGGATAGTGGTGCACGTGTTTGACGGCGTAAGCAGACGACGCGCGCAGTCGACGTTTTGCTTGTTAACATCAATGGCCAACTAAAGGAAGTTTTTCCCGTTTCTCGCGACAGCCTGAACAGCCTCTTGAATTCGAAGCTGAAATACCTAGCTACTACGCTTTCGTAGTAGTTGGGGATTCTGTTGCGGTCTGTCCGAACTGTGTTGCTGCAAAAGAAAGCACCACGTCGGCTTCCTCATCTTCGCTGTCTGAAGACTCAGAAAATTCCATAAAAGTGGATTCGGCGATGTCGTAGTCCATGACTCCACGAGGCACGAAAAACAGACGCGACGCACCGCAACACAACACACCACGACGGACGAGAACCGGATAGCAGACGACAAGGCCTGTGCGTGCACGCGCTCGATTGAAAATCTCAGCACCAGTGATTTGTGACGCTGCTGACGCGCTGCACCTGCACCAAGAAACTGGAATTGCACCGCGCCGGCACCAACGGAACTTTTTCAGAATTAGTGCAGAGAACCAGTTCTGAATCGAACAGACCTTTTATTTTTTCCTGGTGCTCCGCGTGTACGAGTTGAGGGGGAGAGGAGGAGCGTAATTTTTAATCATCTATATCTTCGTTGTGATTGATGCTAGCTCGAAAATTCTTGCGCTGGGGTGACGAGTGATTCAATGATTATCTCTCCTCTTCTTTACGTAATCTCAATTAATTTACTGCATAGTCCCTTTAAGTGCCCTCAGAATTTTTGCAGTGCTGTCGGAAAAGAGGGAGTCGGACATAGTGACTGCGCATGGCAGCCTATTTCGCGGCTCTTCCAGAGGCTGAACAGTTCTTTGAAGACCATAAGGTTGCAAGTTGCTCTAGTGTTTTTCTGTGAAGGCATAAATAGGACGCTGCATGACGTGTTCTCAGCGTGCTTTGTTACAGTCCTGCTTGAAGATTTCCTAGAAGGGAACGACATTACGACAAAAGGCGAAGGAATGATCAATGACATCTGGCTGATTACAGAAGTGGCAGTTCTCAAACCTTAACACAAACGCGGCCGCCGCGGTGGCTCAGTGGTTATGGCGCTCGGCTGCTGACCCGAAAGACGCGGGGTATGATCCCGTTCGCTGCGGTTGAATTTCGATGGGGGCGACATTCTAGAGGCCCGTGTACTGTGCGGTGCCAGTGCACGTTAAATAACCCCGGGTGGTCGAAATTTCCGGAGCCCTTCACTACGGCGTTCCTCATAGCCCGAGTCGCTTTGGGACGTTAAAACCCCATAAACCATGTAGCACAAACGTATCTCTAGCGCCCTGTAATCTTTTGAAAGGTAATGTCTGATGCATGAGCTTGAAAAAAAAAAAAGCTTTTCGCAGCAGGCTGAATACGCATGTGGCTTTAGCGCACTCTTGTCAAGAAACCCTGGTTAAGGCTGCTTTCCTTACGGCGAGTTTGCTATTGCTTCGTTCACATGCGTACGCCATCAGCACGCTGCCGCTTGCGCTTATTTTGGAACCGAGGTTGGCGCCTATACGAAACGTGGGCACGGCACAGGGCAAAAAGAGATTCCCTTTTCCTTCACATCACATCTCGAAGCGTTGTAATTGGGCCGTGCTGGGTGCGCTGCCGCGCTGCGGGGTTGAAAATTTCGCTTAAACTCTTCTGCACTTCCTTTTGTCCTTGTGCACTTTCTTTAAACAATTGATTTTTAACGCGCTTAAGCTACGCCTGGGACATGCGACACACCGTGGAGCGCGGGCTTCGGAGTCCTTCCTTTCATCTTGTTTCCTCGCGAGAATGCCAGCACTCGACGAACGTTCTCACGTTTGACCTCCATCGGAATGCGGTCACCGTGGCCGAGAAACAAAAGTTCTCAGTAGAAACTCGTTCTCAGCAGAACAGAGCCATGGTGACTATGCCACCATAGCGCATTAATTCGGGCGTAAGATAATTTGTCAGCCGACGAGCATGCGGTGGTTACCGATGCTCGTGAAAGGTGAATGGTGCGCGCCTTGCGACGCCAGGGAGCCGAAACAAGCGGGGATGCTTCCAGACGCATCAGTTTTTTTTTTTTCTGTACGCGGACACGCCTTTTGTTGTCACTTTAGGGGAGCACAACACACGCTAAGGAGTGTGCGGAGACAACTAAGATTGTGCAAAATAGAAATCGGCAGGAACAAAAAGGAAAACTTTGTGTTGGCTCGAAGCCAGATTTGAAATTTGCGGCAGTATGCAGTTGTGCACAGATCAGAACAATAAAATTAACCTATGCAATAGGCCACGATAAAAAAAAAGAGAAGCGAACAGCAGTGGCAGCATATTTAGCAGTTGGTCAAATGTTTAGGGGAATCCCCCAAGGTGGAGTAGATTTGTAATAAGGGAGTAATTACTCATTGGCATCCACCCGAGCGCAGCCATACGGCTACAAATGAAAGCTATACAGCTTTCTCAGAAACTTCGTAGTTAAAGAAAAACTCGTCCTGGTCCGGGTATTACTCCCTTATTACAAATCTACTCCACCTTGGGGGATTCCCCTAAACATTTGACCAACACAGTTCCCACTTCGAGTTATTGATCAATTCGCTCTCGTCCTACCATAAGCTTGCCGTCCTGGTTAGCTCAATTGGTAGAGCGACTGCTCCGGTGTAGCGGTGGTCCTGGGTTCGAACCCCGGACCAGGACGAATTTTTCTTCAACTACGAAGTTTCTGAGAAAGCTGTATAGCTTTCCTTTGTAGCCGTATGGCTGCGCTCGGGTGGATTCCAATGAGTAATTACTCCCTTATTATATTTAGCAGTTGAGAGTGATAGTACACTAAAGTGTCCAACTATGATGTTCTAATATTTGAAGGAAGAACAAAAAAGTAAACACCTGAAACAGCAGCCAACGAGGGACAAGCAAGGAGACCCGTGCGTTATGAATTATAAACCAACTAGCTCAGATCCAGATTATCCTGCGAAGTAAGCAAAATATGCAGAAACTTAAAACGAATGAATGCTTGTGAGCGTTTCCTGCTTTGCGTGCACGTTTTTTTTTTTTGTTTCATGAACTGGATTCAATCCCGCGAGTTTTGACCAGCAGGTGAACGCCAAAGACATTCAACCGCCGCGGCCGGTCGCGGCGTTGTGACGTTGCGAAGCTTCGAAAAAAAAAAAAGGTGCCACCGCGATGCAAGGTGCCTGACATTCATTTTATACAATGGCGCTAGTACCAAAGAAACCGCACTCGGCCGAGACCGAAGTCCGGCAAGCGTGAAAGGCAATAGCCCGGCCATGAAACGGAACACTTCCTTTTCCATATGCTTTTTTTTTTCGGGACGTTTATTTCAGTACGCATTAGGAATTTGCAAGAATATTCAGGTAGTGGTCCCGTAGTTCCTGTAGTTAGTAAGACTGGGGCCTCCTGCACTTAGTAAAAATGGAAGATTTATAAAACGTACTGTTCAAAATGGAAGATTTGTAAAACGTACTGTTCAAAATGGGCAGATTTAAGTATGCAACGCTATATTGGATCCAGACCTGTAAATGCACAGGACATAAATTCCGCAGGTTAGAGCAACATTTCATTTCTTTTTCGTCTCCGAATTTGTAAAGTTACAATGAGCTGCAAGTAAAAAAAAATGATATAATACTGTCAGTTCACGGCAAGAGGTAGGCAAGAGGTAAAAATTGTTCGTTGTAGTTGCCGGGGACCGTAATTGAAATGAGGTTGTCTTTTATTGCAAATTTTTGCTATTAACGAGAAAATCACGCATTGCAACCAATGGGACTTTATTACCACGAACAGCAGAAGACAATATTAGAGACGTCAGAATTGTGTTTAAGGTCAGCTGAAAATACAAAAAAAAATAAACAAGGGTCGAGCGGAAGCCTCAGTCTGCTAGCCAACTTTTCCACAAGAGGACGTGTATTTTGGGAGTGTGTTTTAATAACGGCGCAATGTACTTATTTTCAACATATGGGGACTTCGGTTCTTCGCCTTAGAAAATTAATCTGAGAAAACTGGAAAACCGACCTGCCAATAAAATGCAAAAAGGAAACGTGCGAAGGGTACAAAAAACAAACAGGAGTGTACGCACGCGTCCAGAAAAAGTAGAGGAAAACAAAAAAAGGAGGTCATATAATAAGCCATGTCCCCGCCGGTTTTACATGCTCCATCAGTGACAGCTCAGTCTCGTGGAGACGACTTCGTGCACAAAACGTCGACTAATTCTCGGACCCCACGATCCGAGTGATAATCAAAGACCTCGGCGCACTCAGCTCCAGAATTTTTTGGAATCTGCTCCAAGTACACTCAAAACGAGCAGTGTCTGGAATTTTATAGAGTATTTACCGAATAACTGCAATCTGATTCCTGTGGCCAGTATCGTATGCACCTTCGTTTTGTCTAAGTTCAGCCAAACCAATTCCGCATGACGTTATAACAGCAGTGCAGGGGAACCTGGCCGAAGAAGTCATTTATTTAGTACGGATGCTTGGTTTATTGGGGTTGAACGTCCCAAATCGACTCGGGCTATGAGGGACGCCGTAGTGAAGGGCTCCGGAAGTTTCGACCACCTGGGCTTCTTCAAAGGGCAGGTGCACCACTTCTTGAGAATTTTGCGATATTCCGGGGTTCAAATCTATATAGGGTGTGGGTAAAGCATGCCAAGTTTTTTTGCACTAGTATATAAAATAATCACGTAATTGACGATTGAATTTTGCGCTTCTCCTCAAAGTTCTGAAGAAATGCGGGGAAGTTTAGTGCGGCGTCACGGAAGGTATGATTTGAAATTACCGCTGTCGTCAGCCACACCCTGCATTGCCTTGTTGGATGCTGCCAAACAACGTTTGGCGGAATTTGCCTTCGGTAGTGTTGGCTTTTTTTCTTCAAAGCAGGAGCTTATGCGTTGGAAATGTATCGATACCTTCGATGACGTCTTCATGCGTCCCCCCACTTGGCGTTGTGCACTGCGGAGAAGCTTGAAGGCCGTCGCAATTTTAATCGGCGACTGCGTCACCATTTCAAATGCTAGCCCGAAAGGACTTCGCCTGCTTTACCTGGAAGTTTCACACATTCGACCCTTTTAAGCTCATCGCTTTCTAAAACCTATGCAGTTGCCCTATAACGTGCACCGAAATCGCACAGTACACGGGCCTCTAGAATTTCGCCTCCATCGAAATTCGACCGCCGCGGCCAAGATCGAACCCGCGTCCTTCGCGTCAGCAACCGTGCGCTACGACCACTGAGCCACCGGGGCGGCGCCCATTTAGTACAGATGCAGTAACGCAAAGAGGTATACGCTATTCGTAATTTTCTTAATGGGCGCAAGTTTAGAGGGCTTTACTGCGACGCATTGCAAAAAATGCGTGTGCAGTCTCAATTTCGATAAAGCCAAGTTTTAAGCTCACGGATTACTCGGTTAGAGAAAATATTTGCGCACAAAACAAGCAAGACTATCTGCGTGAATAATCCGCCTTCCCTGCACGAGACAGAAAAGTCATTGAAAGCGTGCGACACAAGTAGGTATACAGCTGGTCTGGCGTCTGTAACGGAGAAATGCATTCTTGCCATCCACCTTTTCATTTTAGAGCCAGCGAAAGAGCTATCCGGATTTCGGACACCAGTCTAGAACATACTACAGTGGGCCTGGTTGGTAGGAATAGGTAATAAAGAGGAATGATTGGTGGCCATTAAGTTTGAAGGCAGATCTCTCTCTTTGAGAATCGTCATTTAATTTTGATTGGTGCGACGGGAAACAGTGAGCGACATTGAACTTGTGCTTGCACGCTCTGCCGAGTCGCACGTTGGAAGGGCATCGCTGCCATTGGTTTATCGTATGCAGAGCACTGTACCGCCTAGTGTGGGCGCTGCCCAAACGATGGAATAGGACTCCTCCGGTGATGCGTGGCTGATTTACGCCCACTTTTCCACGAATTTTTTCGTTCACATTTTCGCTCCAGCAAAGGGTGCCCGCGTCTTTATAAAAGCGTATACGTGGTGTACATCACATATAGGCAGGTTAGCCATGTAATACCGGTGAACTTTTAATAGCAAGAACAAAAGGAAGAATGTAGCTTCGACTGAATAGAGGTGCTTTTGCGAGCAACCTGTGGAAATGATAGTATCGACCTGTTGCACTCACACTCTTAGAAAAAAGGTACTACGGTACTGACTAACTTTGGGTAGTAACTGGTTGTCTCATATGTTACTACCCTGTTAATAACTGCAGTAAGTAATGGGAAGCCTTTAGTAACAGTTACTAATCCACTGAGTGAGTAATGGCTGCTACCCGCAGTTAGTAATGGGAAGGTTAGTTATGGCTGCTACGTAGTCACTAGCTGCAGTCACGAGTCACTTAATATTCATATTAGGGTCACGTGTCTTAATTTGAGTTGGAGAGGGGGTTAAGAAAGGTTTGGTTTGGTTTATGGGGGTTTAACGTTCCAAAGCGACTCAGGCTATGAGGGACGCCGTAGTTAAGGGCTTCGGAAATTTAGAACCCCAGGTGGTCGAAATTTCCTAAGCCCTTCACTACGGCGACGCCCCATAGCCTGAGTCGCTTTGGGACGTTAAACCCCCATAAACCAAACCAAACCAAACCTTTCTTTACCCCCTCTTCAACTCAAAGTAAGACACGCGACCCTAAAGTGAATAATAAAAAATTGCAGAATTGATCTTAGCTACATAGCTTATTAAGTAGAAATTAAAAATACTTTGAGGAGCGCCACACGACGAGAAGCAATATGTCGTTGGTTTCTCCCAGCTCTGGTGCGCCACTCTTTTTTAATCCTTGGTACAACTTACGGGAAACACCCTGCATATTACTCTCTTAAGAAAGGTAGGAAAATTCACGAAGTAATGTTGTGATTCGAGGCCCAGCCAGCTGAAACCGGCGAGCCAGTCAGGCGCCATCGGGCTACCGCGACCGAAAGCGCTGCTGTTCGGGGGATACGAAAGACACTGGCGTGGGGCAGCTACTGGCGACGGCGTGAACAAAGGCGTCTAATCCCCTTCGCCGGGGATGCTGAGTGCGGTGTTTCTCTCGGACTGCCCGTGGACAGACGGAAGAGACCCAGTGGCGGCGACGGCGGAGGCGACGGTGGCGCCAACCCATTGCCCGCGTGCGCCTTGAGCGGCCGACAAAGTGGGGGTGGTCACGGCTGATTTGTCCCTTCCACCCACCTGAAGAGGTCACCGGTGTGAGCCGTCAGCTCTCGCGTCTCCCACGATCAGGATCGTCACACAGCAGCTAACGACCTTTGGGCCTGGTCGGCCCGCGGCAAACCAAACAGTTCGCGACTGAGAGACGCCAAGTTCCTCCTTGCCAGTGTGTGTGTCTGTGCGGTGTGCGTGGTCACGTGGGAAGAGGCTCAAGGCCCATTGGACCCTCGACCAGAGTTCGGATTCCCTAGCTAGGGGCCTGGGGAATGTGAATGGGACCGCAATCTGTGCTGTCACAGAGCTTCTTCCCTTTTCTGACTTTTGGTCTCCTTGCTATTTTGTAAATAATGTAAATAAACCTCCAAGTTTCCTGCTTCTCCTGAAGACTTCCCCCCGCAGTCTGCCCCTTCATCCTCATGCGGTGAAGCCCACGGTCCAGATACACCGAGCACATCAGTAACTACTAACCAGTTACTTATCGCACAGATCACTACCATCTTAGTAACAGGAGGACGTAAAAGTAGAATTAGGGAAAGTTTCTACCTGAGGGAGCTAGTGAAGAGCACTACAGTCTGAAACAAAAAGCTATAGCAACATTTACGAAGAAAATGAGTGGAAACTTTTCACGTATGTTGCTAGGTTCTTCATACGATGTGCTGGCATGGCTTGTTAAATTTTTGCATAATGGAAAAATAAAGCAACATGGTCAATTAGACAAATTCCCGAAACCAGTCAGAGCTATCAGAGCGTGCTGGTCATAAATCACACATCTAGGTTTAGGCTTATTGTGCATTACTTCTAGAAACTATACGAGGTGATGAGATCGAACGACCTTACCTGTCACACACAAAGGTCCAGAATGCAAGAAAAGCACATACCGGAAAGGATCACACACGCGTGACACGCGCACTGCGCGTGCACAAGTAAATCTTTCTCGTCTTGCACACTCCGTAGATCTGACAGTTACAGGCGAGTGGCTCTTATCCGTGAGCTAAGATACCACCGTTAGTTATGAAGTTGAAATTGTAGAAACCGCTTAGTCTCCCTAACCGCACGCCCCTGCAGAAGTGTAATTGCAAAAACCAATCAACAGTAGGTGTCAGTTATATTCTTTGACTTTATTTTAGGGTTAAAGGAGCGGTAACTAACTAGGTAGTAACTAGCGACCATAGTTAACAAGGGCTACTTTTGCTAACTATACCTTCAAGGTAGTATAGTAAATAGCAAAAAAGTATAACGAAGCCAGTGTCAGTAACTGCAGCACTTAATACCTTTTTACTATTTTTTAAGAGTGCAGCTTCAGCCGTTTCACGTGTGAAAACTGAAGGACAAATGACATCTCTGCACGGTTACTGTCCTACGCTCCGCACATTTTCATTACTGACTGGGACGTCTGCGAGCGTCCTGTGTTTTCTTCCTGCGGCAGAGGGTATTAGGATCGGGTGAGCGTGGTCGGGCCGGAGAAGGGACGAGGAAGGCGGGAGACGGGGTTACGAGTAGAAAACAAGGAAGGAAGAAGTTTATGCAGGAATATTTACATTATTTACAAAAAGAGAGCAACTGAGAATGAACCTCAGTGAAAGAGAACGTCTTCAGGAATCAACAGGAGTGCTCTCGAGTCCTCAAAACAACTCCCGTTAAATAACGCACGGATTCCCCAGATCCCTGTCTGGGGAATAGTTCGAAGAATGACGTGTCCAATCAGGCGGACCGTTGTGGATACTGTTGATACCGCCCACGGCAGGGGCGGCGCTGGGCCGTGGGGGCACTCTCGCAGCTCGGTCGGTGGGAAAGGGTAGAGGCTCAGTAATTAAACACTGCTGTCTTTCACTCAGCACACCACCAGTCTGTTCGTTGACCCGAGGGTCGACTCGGCCACGGAACGCCGCCATCGTCGCCGCATCTTCGGCCTTCGGCGGTCTTTGACTTCGCCGCTGCCACCATGGTCCCACGGTCCTGGAAGGTCGCTGCCTAATCCACTTAGGCAGCAGGGGAACCGCGAGCTGCCTTAATCCACAAGGCAGGGGGGGGGGGGCATCCCAAACCCAACAGCACCCCCGCCACCAGACAATGCGTCCGGAAGATGAGCCGCTCCTACGCAGCTCGGCTGACAGGACGTGCAAGAGGGGGCTCTCGTTTTCTCCAGGCCTCTCTTCATCGGCTGTCGATGTCCGGCTCTCGGAATTTCTCTGGAAGGCGAGTCAAACGGAACCACGAACGCCAAGCCACACACAGCAAAAGCAAGTGCCGTCTGTTGCCCACTCGCCCCGCCAGACCAAAACAAAAGAAAACTGATTAATCAGACTTCCCTCTAAGTAAAATCTTAAATGAAACAAAATTTTCCTGAACGAATACGAAGTGCGTAGCCAGTGCACGGTTCAAGTGTTCGGACCTCTTCAAAGTGTTGTCATAATGCATGACACTTCAAGAAACAGAAGGAAAATTAGAATGGGTCTAGAATCGGTCGGACAAATTGAAACGATTCTCGATGTCACCCGGGCAGGCAGGAATCAGCCGAGAAGTCAGACAGAGGCTTGCAATTTTGCCCCAAGCTAATTCCTATTCGCAGCTGCTACAGCTGCCCATGTCGTCTTCGTTGCGTTCTGCATCGCAGCAGACACGTCGTAAATGTGCGAAACTTGCACAACAAACCTGCAGAAGTGAAACTGTACTGCAAAGCTAAATTCGGCTGAAAAGGTAGCCTCTCTGGGAGCTCATGCCATCTACTTTGATGGCCAAAAGTGGCCTCGCTCGTGCTTGAGTGTCAGCGGACACTAGCACGCAATAATCGGAGCAGTTTAAGCTCACGTGCCAAATCACGAAACCGACCCAACAAAATTACAGCTCGAAGTAATCTCGCAGCACCTACGCGAGGGACTACGCCACATTCGCCCATGAGTTACTTCGCTGTACCTTCGTGCCTCAGCGGGCACTATCACAATTCGCAGCGCAGCTAAACTTATGTACAAACGCCTGCTGCACGGCAATTCGCATCAAACCTCAACTGAGTGATGCCGTCAAAGAACAAACATGGCAGAATAAACGCGCGGATGAGACCTCATCTCACAAAACTCGTTCGCGCTACAAAGAACTGCGCCATACAAAGATTACTTAAAAATAAGCGTCGTTAGGGTTACATGACTACAATGAAAATTAACAAAAAATGCACAATGCACTCAGGCATAAAACTTGACAACTTGGTTTGCTTTCATTTTTCTTTTTACAGTTGATTAAATGGATACAAGGAAAAGCAAACAGTAAATACAAAAGTGCTTAGTGCTGGAATGCACCTGGAAACCGTCATGTGATTCAAGGAATCCATTGCTTCCTTTTCTTCAGCCGCGCCCTGCGCGGTCGTGGTCGGACGGCCGGGCTTCCAGTTAAGGTTTCCAAAAACCTGCGGGGCTGATTAGTTCCGCCTGTGCTAGAACGGCGCTTCCCCCTCTCTTGGTACCCTGCATGCTGCGTCCCCCTCCGACTCGCGGGTCCTCTGTGGCGCTCTTTTGTGCGGCGACCGTGCACTCTTCTCCCTAGCTCGCCGCCCGCGTCACATGCCTTGCAATCCCCTGTGCTGTCTCTCGATGGAGCAGGTCGTTTACGCCCTGCATGCGCACGCGTAGTCTGCTGGGCTATATTGCAACGCTTGCGAACTTTTGAGCGCCGCGGTGGCAATTTCGACAAATTACGCCGGGTCCTCAAATGCAAAAGCCTGACCCGCGCTTTTTGCGTTCTTGCAGAGGTGTTCGGACCAGCTGTCTTCACGCGTGGCCGTCTTCCGGAAACCTCACCCGTTGACTTTCGCTTCCTGTCGAAAGTTCGCGCGTGGCCAATAGGTGCTAAGCTGCCGGCCCTCGCCTTAGTCGTGCCATCAATTCCCGCAGGCCCAACGTGTTTGCGATTTTTCTCGCCGCGCAGCGAATCCAATTGCGCTTTGCAAAGAGCGCCAGACGACAGCTCACCTGCACAACCGCTCGCTCCCGTGACCTCTGCTGTTTCCTCTGAGCCCAACAGCTCGCTGTCCCGAATTTGGCGTTTTGGGGCGGCGTCATCAACATTCTGGACTCCAGCGACAATCTCACTGGCATCGCTCTTTATATCTAACGCTGCGCTCTGACTTGGCGCTTCAACGTTGATATCTGGTAACTCTCCGTGGCGCTCTTTCCCGGAAAGCTGTCTTTCATTGCGGCGGCATACAAGCTCAGTACCGTATTTCTTCCGCCGAACCTCCGCCTCATTTGCCATAGCGGCAACTGTCTCAGCGCTAGAACCAGCCATGTCACTCTCTTTCTGACTGTCTGCAGTTGCTACCAAAACACTCTTGGTGCTTTTGCTATGACTGGCGGCGTTGTTACTCTTTTTGTCTGCCTTTAGACCTATACTTTCGGTCCCTGCTCCTGCCAAGCTGGCAGTTATTTCTGAGCTTGATGCTGTCCCGTCACTGCTCTTGTGAGCAACTATTGTGTCCATAACTGACCAAGCGGGGTTCGTTGCCTGGTCACTGACACTCCGATGGCAGTGCTGCCCGCTGCCATCATTGCGACCTTTACAGTCGACCTCAACACTGATGCCGAAGAAGCGAAATAGGGCACTCTTTGCTATCTCGTAGTGGTCTACTTCCTCGTCGGACAGGCGCGCTAATACGCCGCCAACGTCACCAGGGAGAACGGCCACCAACATCATCGACCATTCGCCCTTATCGAGCTCCTCTTCTGTGCATATCTGCTCAAAATTTTCGAGGAACGTCCTGAAGCTCTCGCCTCTTCGGTATCTCCTCAGACGATCTCGGGCCCTTCGCCATCTGAGAAACTGAGTCTTACGCACTAGCTCCTGCTGCTCTCGTTTACGCAGTTCGTCGAGCTCAGCGCGTCTCTTACGACACTGCTCCTGCCATTCTCTTTCTTGCTCCTCTCGGAGCCTTCGCCGTTACTGCTGCTGAAGCAGTTCTCTCTTCTCGTTCTCCTCACGGAGTTTTCGCTTTTCCTGCTCCTCTCGCTTCTCTCTCTCCTGGAGAAGCCTTCGCATTTCTCTCTCCGATTTTCGCTCCACAATCGTCTCCCACGTCTCGTCTGCCTCCTCGACTGTCACCTCCTCCGCCCGTATCACATCCAGAATCGCCTCTCTCGTTTTAGCGGGGCCTACTGATATGCCCAGTTCTTCCAAAATTTCAAGGAGGTCCTCTACCTTGAACTTCTCCATCGCGGAACGCACTTCGTGCCGCGAATCCCCTCTAAAACCAAAAGCCTCAGCTTGAAGCGAACAAAACACAAAACTGCCAAATTTTCATTTCCCAGATAACACAAATTCCAACTACTAACATCTGCCTGTGCTAGTGCGGTCCGGCGAAACGAATGGCAAACATCGGGCACTCACCCTGCCGAGATACAGCTGACGCCGTCAGTCCCGTAGCTGCCGGGGTCCGTTGGAGCCGGTGACCTGACGCGTCCATTTCTCGGTCTTCGGAAGCGTAGCTGATGCCATCAATCACGTAGCTGCCGGGGTCCGTTGGAGCCGGTGACTTGACATGGACATCTCATCGAGCGATCGGGTTGTTGGGTGCAGATTCTATCTCACCGCTGGCAACCAGTTATTAGGATCGGGTGAGCGTGGTCGGGCCGGAGAAGGGACGAGGAAGGCGGGAGACGGGGTTACGAGTAGAAAACAAGGAAGGAAGAAGTTTATGCAGGAATATTTACATTATTTACAAAAAGAGAGCAACTGAGAATGAACCTCAGTGAAAGAGAACGTCTTCAGGAATCAACAGGAGTGCTCTCGAGTCCTCAAAACAACTCCCGTTAAATAACGCACGGATTCCCCAGATCCCTGTCTGGGGATGGTGGTGGTGGAAAACATTTATTTACACATGCACTACTGGAGGTATTGCATGAGCTGACCCAGAGGGGGCCAGCCCTTACAAGTACTAGGTGGAGGTCCCTAGTTCGGGACCCCAGTGGCGTCGGCCGCCGCCCGGGCTCGCGCGACCAAGGCCCGTTGGGCCTGCAGGTCAGAGCAGCCGAGCAGGGTCGCCTCCCAGTCCTCCCGGGTTGGGTTGGGGTGAGGGGGGATAGCAGGGTTGGAGGGGCAGGCCCACACCATGTGGTAAATGTCTGTCTGGGGAATAGTTAGTTCGAAGAATGACGTGTCCAATCAGGCGGACCGTTGTGGATACTGTTGATACCGCCCACGGCAGGGGCGGCGCTGGGCCGTGGGGGCACTGTCGCAGCTCGGTCGGTGGGAAAGGGTAGAGGCTCAGTAATTAAACACTGCTGTCTTTCACTCAGCACACCACCACTCTGTTCGTTGACCCGAGGGTCGACTCGGCCACGGAACGCCGCCATCGTCGCCGCATCTTCGGCCTTCGGCGGTCTTTGACTTCGCCGCTGCCACCATGGTCCCACGGTCCTGGAAGGTCGCTGCCTAATCCACTTAGGCAGCAGGGGAACCGCGAGCTGCCTTAATCCACAAGGCAGGGGGGGGGGGGCATCCAAACCCAACAAGGGTCTCGGATATCCTCATCGTGGTGGAGGCCACTGTGCGGGGATTCTATTTCGGAGGAATTGTGACTGAAATTGCGGCACACTGAAACAACAGTTGCCGGCTCGGGTATGGAGGCGAACGATTCGACGAGACAATAGGGAAAAAGTTTTGGCACATTAGAACGAGATTCAATGCGAAAAGATAACAGAGCATTTATTACAGACACACTGGAGAAGACAGGAACTTTAAGACAGAAAAGTACAGGTGTCCGCACAATCTTTCGGAGTGAAGAATACAGCCGCCAGGCATGAATCAAAGAATTCAGAGGTTCTAATCAGCACTTGTTCGTACAGATGACTGCAACACACTATTTCAAGCTGAGTCCATGCGGCTAAAAAAATAAAATTTTCGCGCGGCAGCGGCGTTCTGAAATATTGTGCCCACCGCTAAGTTGGCACCGGCTAAATCGACAAGAGTACACCTAGCTTCTGCTACAATAAAAACACAAACAGAAGAAACAGAAATACACAAGTAGGAACTGCAGCGAGGCCATAGTCAATGGGTTAATTACCCAAGAGTTCTCCCCCCACCCCTTTCAAGCCCCCCAAGGTTCTTTATATTAAAGCTAAAAATTGCAAAATTTGTCGCTTAGCCTGTCAAAGGTTAAAAAGGGTTAGGTGAATGTTTAATGAAAAACTTACAGTCTGGCGCGGCACCAGCATCGCGCCCAGGCGGCGGCAGGCGAGAAGGACAAGTCAGGCGCTAATGAATTGTTCGAGGCTGCGCCTCTCGATGGCGGTGGCGAGCCAGGGCTGGAGCAGGAGCTCCTCGAGGAACCAGCGCTGCCAGTCCCGACCGACCGAGGACACGACGATGTAGCGGCCGCCTCCGCGGTCCACGCCGCGCCGAATGCGAACTTCGTGCACGCCAGACCAGACTGCTAGCAGGCCGATCACCTCGTCTTCACTGTGCAGCAACATGTCCTGGAAGCCCGGACTGGTCACCTGCGGCGCAGCGAGCAGTCTCTTGCAGCAGCCGCCGCGGCAGACTCTTCCCAGAACAAAGGAAAGGACGTGCTATCGTTTTGTTGAGTAGCGGTAACAACCAACCGTAATGCTATCGGCAATGGATGAGTTGAGGGTACATGCTGCCAACCGGGTACGGGCCTCCTTAGAATGTAGGAGCCGTCGGCGCTACCGAATGCTGAAAGATGTGCCCAGCTGTAAGGCCACTACGTAGCTGAAGGACCGGGCTGAGAGGATGGCGAAAAATTTTGGCTTTAAGTAAGAAAAATAAAAAAAGGTACTCGTTCAAGAGGGCGTACATGAATGCTGAGTAGAACTGAACGGGCGTACTACGTTTTGCGTTAGGCAACCTGCGGCTAGAGGGCCAGAGAAGTTTCAAAAACGAATGGGAAGTTCGGTTTCTCTTTTGCCGGAGCGTATCTATATCGATCTGTTCTTATCAGTTCCGGTATATATCGGAGCGTAGAGTACCTATTGGATATCTATGCAACTTACAGTATTAAACGTAAATTGTTGCGTACCGGGCTGCTTACCCATGTTGCTTTCGGAGACGCACGACGTTGACGGTCAGAGAAAGGTAAGGAGAGGATGTGAAGGAAAGAGAAGAGGGCATGCAGTTATTGTCAGACGTGCACACGGTGCACGGGATAGAACACTGAACACTGTCTTGACCTTGACGGTGGTCAGAAATGTAGAGAATCTATTGTTTCACAAGTCAACAACAATACCCAACAATTCTGGACAAAAGTTTTTTTGAACGCGAAAGAGTTTATGAACGCAATTTTTTCATATATTGCAAGATTTCACCATGAAATCAATATATTGCAGATCTGCCGTCAACAGGAGTGCATTTTTTTGCCATTAACGGTTTTTGCGATCGCCAAAAACGTTCCCTATTGGTTTCCATGGCAGTCTTAACTGCTTCATGCGAGCGATGAAAAAAACTTTTTTAAAGATTTTGCTACATATCGGAAGAATGCACCGTTACCTTCAATATTTCCGTAACACTACCTTGCAATTTTTCAATATTCAAAACATTTGGCTGAAAATGCAGGACACGATGCTGCAAAGGTTGTATACTCGAAATATACTGGTACTACACACATTCGCACAGTCTGTTTTGTTTAAGACACTTCCCATAACGATTCCAGAACTTCGAAAGAGCAATGAACTTCTGTATTGGGATTTTGAACTTCGTGACGATTTTTGATGTGCAACACAATGGAGTATTACACATTTTAGCATGTCAGGTAAATATATTGAACGAAATTTGCTGTATGAGCAATTTTAAGTTGGGCTTTGACCGAAATGGACCCATGTGAAAGCGATTGCATGAGGAAAGTTCCAAGAGGCCACGCAAGAAACACGCCGTCAATTTAAACGCTTCATCTCTTGAGTTGGACGATTATTTATTTGTTAAGAAAAACTAAGTATAAACACAAGCACTAACACAAGTATAAGTATAGCCTCAGTGAAACGCGTAATATGTGTATTATGAAACTCTCCAACGCCTGCCGGTGAGACAGTAGCGACGACCGTGCACGCAATTTCATGATTTCTACACGTAAAACATATAATCGAACATCTTGCAAGGTGCGCCAGTAAGTGGACAAAACGAACGAGGTCGAGAGGGCTCACCTTGATGCGCACGGGGTTGCCTTCTTGAATCACCTGCACAGGCTCATGCAGTCTGGCATCGCAAGGGAGGCCCAGATGGCACAGATCGCAGAAGATTGATAGCATGCTGTATGTCCTGAGCGCGGCCATTGTGAGCGTGTGTGTTTGCGATGACCAACTGCAGGCGTCGCATTGGGGGAAGACGACAGAAGTACTGCTAACGTAACGGAGAAAGGATGTCACATACTCGCCAGCAGAGGGCGCCCCCTTGCCACTAGCTCTAGCGTCTTCAGCTCCTGCAGACTTGATGAAGAGCGTCTCCAAACAAAGTCGACAGATGCGGGCGCAGCGAACACCAGCATCTTGCAGCAGTAAGTCCTCCTTTATAGCCCATTTCAGTATAACTTCAAGGGCAATGCTTCTGGCAGACAACTGGGGTGAAGCAGGAGGCAGCTGACTGTCCAGGCGGGTGATCAGAAGGTTCCCTTGCCTGTACGGCATGTCGCGGAGAGACGCATTCTCCATGACCAAGAGAATGACGTCCGAAAATATCCAAGGAAAGCTGCAGCAGGTCTTGTACGCATTAGAGTACGTCACCATGAAGCATGCGGATGCCATTCTTAGCAGAATTTTCCTTTTCTCGTGCGGAAAGAGAGCGCTTTCCAAGCTACACGCCTCCTCAACTTTTTCAAAACATCTCTCCCTTGCTGATTCCACTATGGCACGGTACTGCCTATTGACGAGAACTTCGACGTTCTTCTTTTCGTAGTGGCTTTTGTTGAAGCTGGAGGTGTCGTTGATGAAGCCGGACACAACTTCTGCTTCAGTCTTGATGCCGTACTGCTTGAGTATGCAGTCCATATCGGACTCGTACGCCGCTAGTAATTCCTCCGCAACGCACTTGTAGCTCATCCAGCCGTGGAATGCCAGCAGCGGTTTGTTGCTTCTGCCGTCGACTAGGTGGCTGCTGAAGCTGGTGCTGACAACGGACTCCAGGAACCTTTGGAATCTGTAGAGGTGGCCAAGAACCCGGTTAGAACGGTAAGTGTTCCTGTGGCATCCCTTCTCCATGAAGTCCGGGTATTCTTGGGGGATTTCGTGCTTCTCCAACACGGCGGCCACCCCCGTCTTCGCAAAGTCTAGGCAGGTGGAGATTTTTCTCGCCATGGACACACACTCGTTCGAAAACACGCCGTCCTCGAGCTTATCGGCCATTGCTAGGTGTGCGTTGGACATGACGCCAACATTGTCGTTCTTGATGTAGTCCGAGATGAATTGTGCCATGCCGTCAACCTGGAAGGAGTAGAAGACAAAAGTTGATCGTAATGAGCAATTTCAGCCTCTGAAAGGTGGTAAGGAGTAGAACCGGAACGGTTAAATGTCGGAATCCACCCCGTGCAACTTGAATGTAAATTAACATCAGAGCTCGTAGAAAGCAGTCGTAGCTGGCTTCTGTGCACCGTGCATTTTATTCTACTTCCATCGCAAAATGAGAGCCATCGTCTCCGTATTTACCAGGCTCAGTTCGGAACGCTGCTGTTGAACCTTTTGCCCGTAAATCATGGGCTCTTTGTTGGGTCCCGGAAAGAGCAGACTCTGGTCCCATATGACAATGTACTCGTCTCCATCCAAGTCAGAACCTGCAAAAAGTTTGTATTTAATATGTACGCAGCAAAATTAGCTAATGAAATGGAGGTGGTTGCTCCTGCATTTCAGTTCTCTTCCTCAAGGGCGTTTTCTCATATTCCCTCTCCATCCCTTATCACGAACCACCTGTGCTCCGGAGCCCTGCGACGAGCTGGGAAGAGAGACTGCGGAGCATCTGATTATGGTTCTGCCGTCTGAAGAACTTCAAGTGCGCCATTCAGCTGTTTCGCGGCTGACGGTCAGTACGAAGGAGCGCGCCTCCACTTTGCCTCGTTTGCCGCGCGGCCGTACTGAAGGGGAGTGCGCACGGTTCACCGTTGCCGCTTCGATACTGCTTCGCTGTCGAATGTACTGAGCGCCAATGAATGGCGAACCTTGGTGCACGGTGCATGGGCATTAGGGCGCTCAAGAAATAGGGCAGAAGAAGGTATTGTCGCGTCAAGACCCCCGTCTGCGAACTCGGTGAAGCACTGTTTTGTTCCTGGTCTTGTATTAGTGCATTCTATTGCAGCCGGAGCGTGCTTTGATTTTTTATAACTTTGAGTACACGATTTTATAGGAACGAATTTCCAGCTCTTAATAAGGGCTTCTCCTTTCCAAGCTCCCGCTTTATTGCTTTCGCAGCTTAAAGGGCAACTGACTACCCTCTGGTCGAAAATATTCTCTACCTCTCTGGTAGCAAGGCGTCGTCCCCGGAAGGCGCGGCCGCATATATTTTTTTAAAAGGCTCTTTAATAGCGTAGTTACAGCCATCGCTATCAAGGTACTTCGCCATGCTCCTCTCCTTCCGTTCCCTCCTCGAGATTTTTCTCTCGCGCGCCTCGTCGAGTAGGCTCCGCAAGGGAAAATCGCCCTTCCTCCTCCGATGTTAGCCGGAGGCGTGGTGTCTGTCTGGTGGAGTGCGTCACATGTCTACGTCGTGGCCCCGCCTTGAAAAGAATTCTTTTCTTGGTTTTTGCTACCGGGTCTATTTGAGGGGGGGGGGGGGGGGAGAGAGAGCGAGAGCGGCGGGTCTCCCAAAGCCCTCTCTATTTTGCTCTTTGGGTCCCCTCGCGGTGTTTCGTCGCGTTTTTTCCTTTGTCCTTCCTCTCCTCAGTTGCTTGGGTCGTGGACGTAGTCGTCCGGAGAAAAGTGTCTTCCGCAAACCACCACATTCTTTACCGTTGTGTCAGGAAGGCCGATGCGTTGGAGCCAGACACGACTCAACTCATAATCTCCTGGAAATCTGAGCCGGATCGTGGTTCGACTCCAGTCGCTGCGTGCGCATCCAACGACGAAACAGCGTCGTTGCATTTTCTCCGCACGCTGAACGATCAAGAGGCGCGATCGGCTCGACCACCTAAACTTGTTAGCGAGCGCATCCTTTCATACATCTGTTTGTCAACCCCAGTTAGCAAGCCACCTTTTCATTATTTTTTAAGGCCTCTCCATCGTTTTACGACCGGAGGCGCGGGAGTCGGTCTTGTTCAACGAAACTAAGGTCTAGACAAGATGCACGAACGATAAGCGGTGTGTGTGCAGAGCTGTCGAGTGTGCGAGCGAGGTAAACGCCCTAGTCACACGACACGGCATACGCACAGAAAACGCTGAAGCATACAGGAACTGGCACAAGCAACTAAAACCTTGTTTTGGGGGGATTGCATGGAGGAAAAAAAAACTGAGGGAGCGCGCACGCAGAGGGCTCTCGTGGCGTGATCACGGGGGGGCGGTACCGACTCTCTCCGTTTTACTATTTTTTACTTTTTATGACTGGGGTTCAAGGCTGTCGCCGGACGCTCCCTCCTCAGTTTTTTTTTTCCTTCATGCGTAGGCGTGTGCTAAAACGGAAGGCGCTGCGGAAAGCGTGCGCGCAACAAGCAGACGACGCGACGCCCCGGCTACGCCCACCCTTCGCCCGTCAGTCAGAACGACGCACCATTGGAATGCCTTTAGCGGAAGTTTTCCGTATGACGTCAAACCAAAGGCTCGGGAGCCAGAGTAGAGGACGAGGAGGTTTGCTTGTGGAAGGAAATAACGAGCGGGGTTTAATTTGAATTTTTATAGCTTTTCGGGGCGCGCATGGCATAATATTATTTTGCAGAGGTTATCTTCGATGCCTCATCTGTGCAGTGGGCTTGTTTTTCAAAAATGTCCTGACACTAGTCAGTTGCCCTTTAAAGGGTGTCCACTGTTGGTTCCCTTGCTCCGGCCACATTCTCAGGCCTGATTTTCACAGCCGGTCTCCTCTCCGGCGCGGCGGCGACGGAGCCGGGAACCGCGGCCGCAACGGAACGGATTTGTGTTCTAATCGAAAGAGGCGCCGGACACCGGCAAACCAGTTTGGGCGGGCGCTCGCTGCTCCCACGTGACTACATCAGTGCCTTTTTTTTTTCTTCCGCGCGAAAAAAAAAACGCTGCTCGGCGGTGTCCGAAGGACATGCCGAAGAAGCGGTGAAAGTCGTCTGTCGTCTGCTTGCGCGTTGGCTCGCTTGGCTCTTATCGCAGAAAAAAACGATGCGATCTCACAAGCGGTGGAAAAAGTTTGAAGTTAGTTTATTCACTCTACGCAACTCCCCAATTTTTTCAGAGAAACACCACGCGTACAGCACCAAGACAAATATATATGAGTATAGCAAGCTACTTTTAAAGCCGCTGCAGAAATGAGTGCTGCAGTCACAGTATCCAGGCCAATATGCACGAAATTGAACATATGTAGGGTGGTAATGAACTTTGTTATCAATGGCTTGAGAGAGTGGTCTTTATACAACCATTCAGGAATTAAGCTAGCGAAAAAATTTAAACGGCTAATAAAAACAATGGGGCCTCAAGAGCTAGCAACGGGTGAAGGGAATTTTGTTTTTTCTGCCCTTTTCGTTATCTCCGCTGTTACCTCTCTCGCTCCTTTCTTCGCCTGGATGGCTCCCCATTGCATCAGCCATCCCCTTCACTTCGCTTTAAACCTGGCAGCAGTCTTTTCGTCCCCACTTCGTTACCCTCCCGAATAAAAAACAAAACAAATCATTTATCGTATGTCCCACGCCTAGTGCAAACACAATGCTCATCTGGAGACCCGTTTTTGCTCGAACACCTCGTATATTGCCATATGAAATAAAACTAATCCGCTCTCTGTTCCTCGACAGCGGGCGCTTTTCGGGGCGCAAGACGCGTGCATCTCCCGACGGAGAGTACAAAAATGAGCAAGCTTTTTTTATTTTCTCCCTGCCCAGCCATAGAGCGCTTCCCGGCTCTATGGCTGACGCACGCCACGTGCGGCTTTGCCTGCGCTTATAGCCACGAGCTGCCGCACTCTGTCAGACTGCGTGGAAAAGCGCTAAGGGTGCGCCAGAAACTGCTTGCCCCTCTGTTTACGCTGTGCGTTACGGCGCTGCTGTCGACACGCAAAGTACACGTATACACAAGCTCTAGGATGAAATCAGTGAGACCTTCGGGGCAACAGTACTAGCCCCTACCCAGAGGAGAATGAAAAATCTGTTAAAATTACGCGCTTGTTGAGTGCGGCCGACGGTGCGCGGATTTAAGAAATACAACAGGAAAATGGCGCAAAAGACGTGGACAAAAGAGACAAACACGACAGGACCAGCTGGTCCTGTCGTGTTTGTCTCTTTTGTCCACGTCTTTTGCGCCATTTTCCTGTTGAATCATGAACCAACTAGCCCAAACTAGAGTTCTTCTTAAGAAATACGCTCGCCGCGTTTTCTGTTCCGCTGCACCGAGTTCTACAGCCAGAGATAGTCTTATGCGACGCCGACTATGGAGGACCGTAAGTGGGCGCGGCTGACAGCACTGTAACCGTAGTTAAAGTCTATCACGGGGTGACCGAGTAAGCCCTGACCATGTGCTGTGCGCGTAATGAAAGGGCGCGGCTGCGGCCGAACTAAAGGCGTCCAGAGAAAGCGCACCGCCTTCCACAGAAAGGCGGTTCGCTGCATGCTTGCCTGCCATTTCGTCGGGGTGTGGCCTGTAGCCATCTGCCGGGAACACGACGCAGTCTCTGATGTGGTGCAAGGCCGGGACGTCCACTGCGGTGAACTTCCTCACGTCGCCGGGGTGCAGACAGGGGCACTTTGTCACGAGAACAGTTCCTGCAAAAAAAAAAAACAAAAAAAAAACAGGCATGCTTCGTCGAAAATGCAACGTAACGGTTGTCTGCAAGCGAATGGAGGCGAAACATTGCATGTAGAACTGGCGCATATACAAACGCAAGTTCACATCGAAGTCGTAGCTTTCTTTGCTTCTTTTTTTGAAGAGTAACGTCAACAGGTGTGCTGCTTGAGTGTGAATCATGAATCATTCGTATAGTGTGGACCCTGAGCCCATGATCTGAACCTAATGCCAACGGATTACCGGGACCACGAGCGTACACGTGGAAGAAAAAATCACCCTGGAAGCTACCATTGCGATGCTTACAATGCTGTGGCACAGCACGCACGCCACTTGCACAGAGCAAGAGGCATGCATGGCGGGCTTGCAAAAAATTACCGACGATTACGTTACTTCCTAATGCGAAATTTGAGCGCAGCAAATAAGCTGTTTCACCTTTTCGATAGTGAGTCAATCCCAGCTGCGGAGTTGGTTTCAGGGACAACGCCGCCGATGCCGACACAAACAATATGATACCCTCGCTTCCGCAGCGCTAAGAACCAGGTCTAGCCGTGGGAAGGTGGTCACGTATTCGTCGACGTGCCGGGGCCTACGTGAAATAACCGGCGCGTCGGCAACTGAAGAGCACCCTATCCGCCACACAAGAACAGGGGGAGGGGGGACCCTTTCCTCCTCTTTCTGCATGGCGGCGACGGTGTTCTATGCAGTCACGTTATCTTGACTCTCTAGCGGCGTCAGCGGCATCCAGCGGTATCAGTCGGTCGCTGCTAGCGCTGGGGGGATGAAAGGGGGGCGGAGCTGGTTACGAGGCCGACGACAACGCCGACGACGACGCGAAACCCAGGAACGGACGCCAAAGAGCTGCGCTCTAAAAGACGTAAAATCAGCGCGGGCACTGGACATTCCCTTAGCGACCAGATAAATCGTCTCCCCGGAGCCTTCGAAGGGAGCGGACCTGCGTCGCTCGCTTCCCTGTTCCTCGCTGCCTCGTTTTCGCCGGGTCGTGCCAGTCTCGCCCTAGCAGTCAACGCGGCCGGTCGCGCGCGCGGCGCTCGCTCCGTCGAGTTCGTACGCGCCTCGAGGCCACGGCGTGTGCCGCCGGCTCTTGCGGCCCTCCGCCATCCTGTGCCCACCGTGATCGTGTGTGCCCTGGAGCCCTGGTGTTTGGATTACCGTTCCTAACCAAGTGTTCCTCGGCCCTTCCACCATACCAACTACCTGGCGTGGTTTTCCTCGAGCCTCTTGAGGAGCCTGGACTGACGGTCGCAAAAGCAAGTTTTTGCCACTTTTCTTAGGACTTTTGCCGCCCGCCCACGTGGTTCTCGCCTCCTGATTTCGCCTCTTTCTGATCGTACTCACTTTACAACTACAGTCTTTCCTCACTATTTTCTGTTTTTCTTCCAAATCTTCTACCCTTCTTCGCGTGTTCACTCCTGTTTCTTTTTCCCAAGGGCGCACATTTCCTCTTGTCGTTCTTGTGTCTTTTCCCTGACCATCTCTTTGTCCCACCCCTATCCCTATTTCTTCCACCCTCGTGTCCTAAGCCTTTTCCTCGCCCACCCACGTGGGACTCACCTCGTCACTTCAGCTTTCCTAACTCATTTACTTCAACACTAGTCTTTTCTCTTTATTTTCTCTTTTCCTTCAAAATCTTTCTACCCTTCTTCGCGAATTCACTCTTTTTTTTTCCCCAAGGGCGCAAATTTCCTCTTGTCGCTCTTCTGTCTTTTTCCCTGACCATCTCTCTGTAATACCCCTACCCTTATTTCTTCTACCTCCCTCGTGTCCTAAGCCTTTTCTCGCCCACCCACGAGGGACTCACCTGGTCTCCTCAGCTTTCCTAACTCATTTACTTCAACACTAGTCTTTTTCTCTTTATTTTCTCTTTTCCTTCCAAGTCTTTCTACCCTTCATCGCGAGTTCACTCGTTCTTTTTCTTCCCCAGGGGCTAACATTTCCTCTTGTAGTTCTTGTCTTTTTCCTTCTTGCCCACTCGTCTCTTCTCGCAAGTGCGCACATTTGCTCTTGTTATTCTTCGTCGTTTTTCCTTCGCTACCTCATTACTCTTTCCCTCCTAAGAGCACACATTTGCTCTTGTAATTCTTGTGTCTTTTTCCTTCTTGCTCACTCGTCCCCTCTCGCAAGAGCGCACATTTGCTCTTGTTATCCTCTGTCTCTTTCCCATCGCTACTTCATTCGCCTTTCTCCCAAGAGCACACATCTGCTCTTGGTGTTTTTGTCTTTTTCCCTCGCTGCTTCGTTCGTCTTTCCCTCCCAAGAGCGCACTTTTGCTCTTGCAGTTCTTGTTCCCTTTCCTTCTTGTTCTCTCGTCTTTTCTCGCAAGAGCGCACATCTGCTCTGGTAGCTCTTGTGTCTCTTTCTCACGCTCACCTCTTATTCCCTCCCCTACCCCCCCTTCTTTCACATCTCTCTCCTCCTAAGCCTTTCTCTCTCTTTTACCCCGCCCTTCTGTCTTTGTTTTCTTTTGTCCTTATGTTGGCTTTTCCCGCGCTCCTTACTCGCAGGGGATCCCCATACCATTATGGGGGACCACACTGTGAGCGATGAGCCCGCCCCTGGCACAAGCCACTCCCCGCACAGCTCAAGGCGCACTCTCCACCACCAGCGGTCCGCCAGCCTGGCCGTTGGTCCGGCGTTCTTCCTCCGCCACCTCCGCCTGCGGGTGGGAGCCCTTCTGGCGGAGGCCAACAAGGGTCAGCGGGTCCTGCAAACGCCGGACTTCCCGGACCGCTTCCAGCCCCCCCCCCCCCCCCCCGGCAACCAGCGACCAGGCTACTGCCAGCCTGCTGAACACCCCTGCTAGCTCCAGGCACTCTTCGCCTGCGTGCAGCCTTTCTCCCTCGCCGGCAGTCAATCGCCAGAGGGCCCAGTTTCTGAGGGCCCACCCGGAGCTGCCCCCAGGTCCCAGGCGACAGCCCAGGAAACCCCGACGTCCCAGGCCTCACCTGGAGACAGCCCCGGAGGACTTGCCCGCAGGGATCCCCCGAGCAACGGTGCCTGCTCAACTGCCCGTCGCTGGCGCCTCTTCCTCTAAAAACCCCCTCCGTAGAGGTCTCTTCCTCAGCAGGGTCCACAGACGAGAGGTACCCGGCACTGGAGAAGCTGCTCAACGCAGCCAGTCAGCACTCGCAGGCTGCCTTCTCCCGGACCAGCACCCGGACCCAACTCCACCTTTCCACGCCCCTGAGGAGTCTCTCCTCTCCCCCTCTGGCCATGGCTCTGCAGAGGTAAGTGGCGAGCCTTCGCTCCCTCACCCTCCCCCTCTATTCCAGCCAGCCAGAACCAACGGGGGCCAGATGGGTGGATCCAGGTGAACCGCAAGGCCAGGCGTCCTGCGGCTCACCCACTCTCCCGTCTTGCCACCGTCCTTTTCTAGCCCCGCCAGAAGTCCCTCTCCGGGACATCGTCAAGGAGGACTTCAGTGCCTTCCCGTACTCCCGGCCTGGCGTCATGGAGGTAAGAATTTACCGCAGGCGCAACATCATCGCTGCGGACGTCTCCACCCCGGAGTCCAGGGCAGCCCTCCTGGGTCTCAGCTCCCTGCTGTCCACCCCGGACCGGGCTTTCGAGGCCTCCCGCCCGGACGGCTTCATCGGTGCCGTCTTCGGTGTCGACCCAGGGGTGTCTGACAGGGACATCGCAGACACCATAGAGGCCTCTGTCGACATTCTGGGCATCCGGCGCCGTGGCCGCGCCGTCACCGTCCGCTTCGCGGCCGAGCCCCCGGACCAGGTCCAGATTGCCGGGATGCTGTTCCGGGTCCGCCCCTTTAAGGCCCGGCCCTTGCAGTGCTCTCACTGTGGGGGCTACAACCATGTGGCCGCCTCCTGCACGAGACCACAGCGCTGCACTTTCTGCGGGGCCCCCACCACCACCGGGCTTGCAGAGCTGACGTCCCCCGATGTCTTCATTGCGGCGGTCGCCACTGCGCGGAGGACCCTTCCTGTCCCAATTGGAAGAAACAAAGCAAGGTAGCGACTGCTCTCCGCAGGTATGCAGAGCTTAAGGCCCGCCGGGCGGCCAAGGCCCAGATCCGCCACTAGTAGCAGCCCCCAGGGAACTCGGACCAGGGCCCTTGAGGGTCATCGGGGGGCTCAGCTATGCTAAGGCCCTGCAGTCTCGGAGCCCCGGACCCTCCCGCCCTGCTGCCGAGGTCCAAGCCCGGACACCAGCACAGGATGCCCAGCAGACGGTGACGGCTGCCCTGCGGCTTGCTGTGCTGGCCCTCCTGCCGCAGCTGCCCCCTAACTCGGGGGCGCGCCAGCTGTGCATGGCTGCCCTCGCTGCCGAAGGCCCCGCTATCCAACATCATGGCTCGCCGTAACCCAGCCCCCTCACGGCCTCGGGTCATGCAGTGGAATGTGAATTCCCTGCGTGCCCATCGGGTGGACCTAAAGACCTTGTCCTCCAGGGCTCCCTGGACTACGACGTGATGGCTCTCCAGGAGACTCGGATTCCTGCAGAGACGTCCCGCCTCTCCGGGTACACTGGGTACTCGGGCCGCTCCTGCTGCTCCCTCCAGGACTGCAGTGACGCCCCCTGCCTGGACGAGGCCCACCCCCAGGAGAGACCCCGCACGGCCATCTATGTCAGGAATAGGATCCCCCATACAGTCCTGGCAGTCGATGACCCTGACCTGGGTCATCTGGAGATCTGCCCTGTGCGTGTCCGCATGGGAAACACGGACACCACAGTGGCCTCTGTCTACCTCCCTCCCAGTGGGCCTTGGGATCCTTCCCGCCTCACGGCCCTTCATGCACGTCTAGGTAAGGATGTTCTAATCTGTGGAGATTTCAACTCTCACCACAGGGATTGTGGCAGCCGAACCACGTCCGCCAGAGGCAGGAAGTTCTTGGACGCCATCACTGCAGCCAGTCTCAGGGTCCTGCAGCCCAGGGCCCCTACCTTCATCCGACCGGGTCGTTCGTCCATCATCGACCTGGCCTTGCTGTCGGATGCCTGCCACTACTCCTGGGATAAAGCTCCGGACTCCCTGGGCTTGGACCACTTCCCCATCTTTCTAAACCCTTCCTCCCGAAGGCGTAAGAAGAAAAAAGCGTATAAGATCACTAAGTGGCAAAGGACATCCCCCATGCAGAGGACTTCCTGACCCTGCTGGGCAAGTGTGCACAAATTGCTACCGTGTCCGTGTCCCGACCTACGCCTCCTGGGCCTCCGAGCTGCCAGAAGACGAGCCGAGCGGAAGGCGGAGAGCACATCGCTGCCGGAGGACTGGACGGCCTACCGGCGGATTGATGCTGTCTGCCGTCGCCAGGCGAACCGCCGTGCTCGGGAGGGTTGGGCTGGCGTCTGCCAATCCATCCGCTCGGCACGACAGTCGGCGACAGCCTGGCGGCTCCTGCGGTCCCTGCTCCAGGTCGCGGTCAACCGATACCCAGTCCTAGGTGCCGCCATTGCCCGCGGGGTGTCGTACCAGGCACTGGCAGAGGAGCTGGCCGACCACCTTACCAAGGCAGCCCACCCGGGTCCAGGCCCCCAACTGGGACCTCCTTCCCAGCGTCTAATCCAATGTCCTCCTGTCCTTTGCAGGTTCTGTTGGCGCGACCTCCCTGGGCAGCGACCCGATCACCCCCCACGAGCTCCACAGGGCCCTCCATCGGTCCAAAAAGAAGAGCGCTCCTGGGGTGGACGGGCTCAAATTGCAGATGCTGCGGAACTTGGATGCCCCGGAAAAGGCCCTCCTGCTGACCGTGTTTAACGACATCTGGTCGAGCGGCATACTTCCGGAGAGCTGGACCACAGCCATCGTGGTCCCTATTCTCCAACCCCGCAAGCCCTCCAGGGAGCTGTCATCCTACAGACCTGTATCGTTGACCTCAGCTGCCTGCAAGACCATGGAGTCGGTGGCACTCCCGCGCCTCACCTGGATCGCTGAGGCCACCAACTTCCTCCCCGAGAACCAGACGCGTTTTCGCAGGCACCGCTGCACCGCAGACTCCATCGCGGACGTGGTGTCATCCCTCGAGGAAGCGAAGTACCAAGGAGACGTTGCCATCCTTGTCCTCCTGGACGTCCAGTCGGCCTTCGACGGCTTGCCCCACAGCACCATCGAGATGGCCTTGGACGAGCTGGGGGTGACAGGTAACCTCCGACGGTTTATAACCTCCTTCCTGTCCAACCGTTCTATGCAGGTTCGGGTTGGCCGCACCCTGAGCAGTCCTCGCCCCACCACCACCGGGGTCCCTCAGGGCTCGGTCCTCAGCCCTTTCCTCTTCAACCTGGTCATGGCAGGCCTCCCTCGCTCCATCCAGCGGGACCGCCGCCACAGAGTCCTTTGCTTTGTGTATGCGGACGATGTCGCCCTCTGGGTCCGAGCTCCTAGGAGGCAGATTACCTCTGCCAGACAGGCCCTCCAGCGTGCCCTCAACGGGGTGCAGCAGTTCCTGGCGACCAAGGGGCTGTCTCTCTCAGCCACGAAATCAGAGGCTTTGTTTTTCCATCCGAGGGGAGCACGAGACACGGCTCGGATTGCTACCCTCAAGATTGACGGCACTAACCTCCCTTGGAAATCACAGGTGAAGTACCTTGTCTCACCATCGACCACCGGCTCTCCTGGACTCCTCCTGACAAGGCCCTCCTGTCCCACATGGACCGAGTCGGCCGAGCAGTCCTATCCATCCTCGCCCGAGGCAACGGCTGCACCCCCACCTGGGCCATCCGACTCTTCGAGGCAGCGGCGACATCAGCCATCCTCTACGCCCTCCCCCTAGTCACGCTCCGGAGCACCCGCATTAATCGCATGGAACTCTCTCGCAGGAAATGGATCCGCCGTTTCCTGGGTGTTCCACTGCGATCGCAGGTCCCGGCCACGCTGGCAGAGACGGGCGTCTACCCGCTGAACCTCTTGCTCCTGCAGAGGGGCCTGACCCACGCGGACCGGCTCGCCCACGTTCGTGATGGCGGGGCCCTCCATGCTCGTCTGCAGGCCAACGCCAACTCCAAGATGGGGAAGCTCCACGCTCTCTACGTGGAGACACTTGGCCCTCCCCAGGGTCTCCCAGTTCTCCCCCCCCCCTCCCAACCCGACCTCCTCTGCAGGTCACCCTGGGCCTTGACGGAGTGACGAAACGTCACTTCCCTGCTGCAGCACTCCGCCAGACCACTGCAGCCTTCATGGAAGAGTGCAAAGGGACCACCCTCATCTTTACCGATGGCTCGGTCCTGCCAGCCACAGGGCAGGCAGCAGCTGCTCTGGCAGTGCCCCAACTGCCACAGACCCGGTCATGCAGACTGTCTTTCCCGGACAGCTCCACGGCAGCTGAGCTGGCGGGACTCCACCTGGCAGCGGACTTCATCGGATCCACCGCACCGCCTGGCCCCGTCGCTGTCTTGTGTGACTCCCGGCCTGCCCTCCAGCTCCTGAGCAGGCCTCACATCTCTCAGACATCGACGAGTGTCCTGCGCGCCCATCTGCACGCCCTAGAGAATGCTGGCTACCAGGTGTCCCTTCATTGGGTCCCTGGCAACACTGGCATCCAGGGCAACGAGGACGCCGACTCCCTCGCCAAGGCGGCCCACAACGATGGGTCGCCAGTGACCACCAAAGTGGCCCCGCATGACTCTTTGCCCGGAAGCTTCTGAGGCAGGCGGTAAGGACAAAGCATCCTGACAGGCGTATCGCTGCATGCAAGCTCTTCCACCGGCTCCCAGACAAGATCCCCCGCAGGGAATGTGCCCTCCTGCTGCGATTTCGGATCGGATGTTCATGGACGCCGACACGAAAGTTTGTAGTTGGAAGGGCCTCCTCCCCTGCCTGTCCATCGTGCGGGGATGCAGGTACCCTGGTACACCTGTTGAGTGCATGTCCAACTTTTGATCTGCCCCGTAGCCGTCTCATTGCAGGTTACCGTGCCCTCGGCCTGCCAGCAGACACGGAGGACCAGCTACTGTTCCCGGCCCGGAACCTCCTATCCGCCTGCCGGATCCTGCTGGCCTACCTCAAGGAGACGGGCCTTGACATCCTCCTCTAGCCTCGCGGAGCCTAGACCAACAGCTCGAGGCCTGCGGCCACCTGGACCTGCAGCCCCTGGACCCCTTCGGCTCCCCCCAGCCACATGAAGGTCTAGGAGACTGCCTTTCCCCTGCCCGATGCTTGCACACCTTCCCAGTGCATCGTGGCTCCCCCCCCCCCCCCCCGCCCAGCCCGGTGCTTGCACACAACACACAATCCCAGTGCACCGAGGCTTCCCCTCATCGAGGTGTTGTTGTGGCGGCGGCGCGACTTCAAGACCCCTCCCCCTGCGAGGACACGGACCGCTCCCGTCGCGGCGACGACCATCCCTCCTCCCTTTCCCCTTCCCCTACATCCCTCTACCTCTTCCCCTGGTCCCCAAGAGTGATGCTACCAACTGGCCAACATACGTCAGGACCAGTATCCCCCCCCCCCCAAGAATACCTCATGGTAATTCAAGTCAAGTCAAGATAAACGTCGGGTGACAAGCAGTGCCGCCGCAAGGTGACAGCCTCTGCGTAAAGTGGCGTACCAAGCCCGCGATATATCACTTTCCCTTGCACGCACGAACTAGCGTCAAGTAAACATGCAACGGTGTTCGCATCGCACGTGCTTTTGCAAGCATATCAATGAGCACAACCTTAGATCAACTGCCTGGATATAAAGACTGACGTACGTGAAATCTTCGTACGAGGCGCAGTGAATAGATATCAGACGCCATGCGCGAGTTCATAGCACCAGTTTTGCAACCGCTGAATAGATTAAAAACGTGAGGATTGAATTCAAGTGAGGAGGACCGTTCTAAAAGTAAGTCTAGAAGCAAATTCACAGGGTAGGCTTGAGAATGCAGGGGCAGTGGAACGAGGACGGGTTTGTTAAGCGTAGGGTATGATGGCTTTTCGGAGAACATTCAGAAGTGGCCTCCGCCTTGTCTACTTTTCCCGGGAGGTTTGGCTAACGAGCGATGCTTAAAGAAATTACGAGGACGCTTAAGCTTCGTCTTTAGAGGAACGCCATGGCCCTTTTTTTCTCTGTATTCTTTTTATGTCTCACTGATTACCAATTAATATTACCGATCACGTTCACCGATTACTATCACAATTATCGATTACCAATCACCGCTCATTATGTGGGCTACACTGCACGGCATGGTACTCCACTACATATTCATTGTCACAAAATTAGGCGCATTTTTGAAAAAAAAAGAACCAGCGCCGCGCGGACACGGTCGCGCCAGCGCGCGTTCGAACAGGAGAGAAGGAAATCCTGGAAAGCGCCATTTGCGGCCCTCTCCGCCATCACTCGCCGGCGCGGCGCCAAGGAATTGCGTCAGCCACTGACGTCGAACCTTCTAGAATGTCGGTGTCGTTTCTACTCGATGCTATGCTGACGGAGAGGGCGTAGCCTTGAGTGTGCTAAGTGATGCCCTCTCCCCCTTCTCTCGCGCGTCGGCGGTGCAAGACCAAGAAGATCTCGAAGCAACTCCAAGCCATGGAGGAAGAAAAACTAGGAGAGAGCGTGACGTCAAAATCTTGAAGCCTAGTCATAAAAGATATAGTGGAAAGCATCATGGGAAATAGGCCCTCACGTGACAAGGCAGCGGTAGCTCTTAGCCGGATTTCTGTTTCGGTTTCGCTCTCTCGCTGTGTTGTGTCAGACGACCAACACAGCTGCGCTCGAAATTTGAGAAGCGCACACAGGCCATGGAGCTTGGAGATTTCTGTGTGCCGAGAGGCCGGTGCCTCAGTGCGCCCGTGTGTTTCGCGAAGCGCAGCTGGGTCGTCTGAGCTGCGCAATGAAATACTGCGTGCCGGGATGCAGGATCCGTACGGAAGAACGCCTTCTCGGGGGCCTCATCACAATCACAAACAGAAAACTCTTGCTACTGTCATTAATGGCACTAATGGGCGGCCCGAAGTCCGCCTTCCCAAGAAATAGAAACTTGCGCAGCGCGCCGGAGCGCTCGTTAAACACGTCCGTCCGCCGTGAGCGCTATGGAAGCCACTGCCTCCTTTTGTTAGGGGCTCTTTTTCTTCGCCTATTCTCGAGTTCTCCGCTTATAGCATGCGCTGAAATAAACGCTCTGTACGTGTGCATAACACTGATCTTTACTAGGTGGCTGGATGCCGCATTCCCGCTTTCCAAGACGAGCGCGAGTGAAGCCACCGGAAGTTAGATGGCTTGTCCCGGAAGTCGGGTGTCTGCTGTGTATTTCAATGCAAAAAGTCACGTCTTTCGCCCTTTTGTTCTCAGGTTTTTGCGCTGTTCTCGTGTAATGTCTGCTGTTATATGAAAGGAACAAGCAAGCTGAAAGCGAGAAATGTGAGCATTGTGTGCAGAACCCTGTAATTTCAGAGAAACCGAAGAAAACAGGCATGCAGGTCTCACCCTGCCGTGGCAAAGGAGTACGTGCATTAAACACTATGTTCTTGTCTGGTTCTTGCCTTTCGAGCGTGAAGAAGTAGTGGAACGACGATGAGGCTAGGTCATCTTAAAACCGAATTTTCGTGCAGCAAAGAAAAGGCACAGCGCGAGAGGAACGACTTACAAGAAAGACGAATGGTGCAGTGCGCGTGAGAAGCACTCTTAGAAGTCAACTGCATCAAGCACCACGAATTAAAGCGCATTCAGGCTTAACTTGCTACAATACGAAACAGGACATGACACGCTCCGTCGAAAAAGCATTACCATAGCTTTTGGAGGCGCTAATGCGAACCAACCAAACACCGTCGACACCTCACAAGATAGTAGCCTAGCCCTCGCTCCGGTTTTGTCTAAACGTAATACGGTAAAATGGTCACTGCAAAGTCAGCTGCCTGGTGAAGGTTTCCATCTATTCTTTCTTAAATTTATCCCCCATTGATAACATAACTTGGCCTTGAGCGCGGGAAAATGCATCACAATAAAGAGCGGTGTTGGCTACGGCAGCGACGGGACGACACAGAGCTGAGCAGACGAGGTTCCATACTTGCTGTGTGTAGCGACGTCCTGTCGTCTGCTAGTGTCGCCCCATTTCGATGCAATGGGACCTTATTTTTTAAACGTCTTTCCCGAAGACTTCGCTAGTCTCCTCGCTCAGTTGACGGCGCAACAGGTAGGCATTGTCATGGAAAAGGACGAGAACGGCGAAAAGACAAAATGCTAAGTGGAAAAACAAAACTGGAACTGAAAAACCGTTCTGAGGTGCGATTTCGTGCACTGCCAAAGGCTGACGTCCGGGACAAGGCCGCTTACTTCCGGTGGCTTCACTTTCGGGCGCTCAATGCGCCATCCAGCCCCGTAATGGAGATCAGTGGTGCATAACGACGAAAGGAATTCCTTTCCATTCTCTTTATGAACCACAGTTGACAGTGACGAGGTCGCGGCCGCACGCCGCTGGGAAAAATTTGAATTCTAGCGACATTCAAAGCGGGCATGAGCAATTTGTATTTCTAGCAAGACCGTGAAAACGCCTCTTCATGTCGGTACTGGAGTACCGTACACGTATAGCGTACAGTGACGTTAGTTCAAATGCGCAGTGCCCACCGACAAACCCTTTGATGAAATGTTTACCCGCAGTTTTGTACAGTGCACCCAAAAACTCGAGTGTAATCAACAGAAGTGTTGAGACGCGGAGCCTTCGGACAACCTCGAGCTCGGTACGCATTCAGCCAAAGCTGCAAGACGGGCGCTGCGCTTCTGCGCTACATCAGAGCCATAGAGTTTCTTACTATTACCTAGAGGGAAAGCTGGCGGCGCTGCACTTCAGTCACCATGGACGCCCAAAGCATCATGGGGCGGTGAGCTACTTGTTGCGGCACAGTCGTAATTTTTTGGGAACTTGGAGTGGCACTACTAAGATGTTTCATTCCGTAAACGCTGTTCGTGTGTGCGCAGACGACTTTCGCGCGAACGCAGTGGACAAAACCCATAGTAGTGAAACCGCGACGACACACGACGCCAATAAAAGGTTTCACTTTTCCGAAATGCCATTAAAAAAACCTCTTATAGTATTTAAGCAACAACATCGTTTTTGAAAACATATTTACTTTTAAAAGTGCGCCTGTTAATTACGAAATATTAGTTTTTATAGTGTTCACTACTTGGCCAATAGGAGAGCGAGTCGTCTCTTATTTTGGGCAAATTTTGCGCTTAAATGCTTTTCTGCTCGTTTGTTGCAATCATTAGACAAAATATTGAATGTTAGGACGTTTGTAGTTATCAAACAGCTTTATTTTTCTATTATTTTTTGGCCAAAAGTTGCAGTTCCGCAACAAGTAGCTCACCGCCCCATGATGCTTTGAGCGCCCATGATGGCTGAAGTGGTCTCGAGGGGTCGCCATGCAAACTCCCATAGACGGGCTGCCAGCTTTCCCTCTAGGTAATAGTAAGAAACTCTATGATCAGAGCACGGACGTTCACTAAAAAGCACCGTTGGTTGGCAGCCTGGTAACTGTGGAGGGCCTATTTCCCATGAGTCAGTGCGCAAAAGGGCCCTTGGCAGCGGCGTCAGAGGAGAATGGCTTGCAGGGGCTGAGCGCGTGACGTCATGCTCCCTCCTAGTTTTTTCCTTCCTCCATGCTCGAAGCCAGTCTCAGCGCCTGACCAATGGGGACGCGCCCTCGGCGAGAGAAGGAGGAGACTGCACGGCCGATACTGTGTGTACGTGCGCGCCTGCCTTGGCGCGAAGAACAAACAGACGTGGAGCGCGGCGATAAATGAAGGGCGTTGACTGCTGTCTGTGAGCCCGAGCCGCCGTTTAAGCTTCAGAGAAGCGCGCCCGCTCGACTCCCGGGACAACACCACTCGCCCAGCCACGGTCCAACGAAGCAGCGCGCTCCGGTCTGCGGGACGGCACCGTCGTGAACCTCTGGTAGTCGGACTGTCGCAGTGCCCGGTGAACAAATTGCGTTTTGTTTGCTTACCTCCCTCTTGTGTTAGTGCACTTTAGGTGCAATAATTCATTTGTATTGATATCTCTCTCGAGTGTAACTTTGCACGAGTTGCATTGTCTTGTTAATCACTTTGTATGTGCTCGTACGAGTGATTGTGAAATCCTCTGTATTGTCTGATTGCTGTTTAAAGTTTGTTTTGTTTGTGAACCTTTGGCTCCGACCCATTCTCTGGCTTGCGACCGGCGAATGCTGGGCACCAAACGACCCAACCTCTTGTCACTTGGTAGCTGGTGTAATGTCTCAACTGTCTGCGAAGGCGCCGGTGCGTCTCATTGATGACAAGTATACCGTGGAGCGCATAAAGGCGGATAGCAACCATGGCCTGGAAACAAGCACTCGTCGACGAGGGTTGCCGTAGAGCGTGGCCGTAAACGGAGCTCAAGTTCGCATCGTTTCGAGTGTCCGGATGAGGCAGAAGATATACAAGGCTACCCGAGAACGGCGACCTCGCCCAGGTGCAATGGCGTGGGCATAACACAAGCAACGCTGGCTTCGCGCCGGGGTCGGTTTACCGAAACCCGCCGTTTGGAGAAACGTACACATCGTCGAGAAGCAAGCCTACAGGAGGACGAGCGGACACGCCGAGAACACGATCTTCCAAGTTCGCAGCGTGAGAAACAGCGGTTGCCTGCGGAAGGCTGGTGGTGTGTGTGCTCACGTGCTGTGGCTTACGTGCAGGAATTCGAGGGCGGGCCTTTATGGTGCCGTGTGAAAAGAATGGCAATTTGTGCTCTTCGATTGGTGCGTGCCCAAGGACAACAAATTCCCTGCCTAGGGACCTAGGGACATTACAAGGCTTAAAACCCGGTGTTTCCGCCTCGTAGGGGCAGAATTCTCTGAAATCTCCATCTGTAAAGATGTAAATAAATTCTAATTCGCCTACGAGAGCTCCTCGCCTCCGTGGTTCCTCGACGCCTCGCTGGTCTTCGCTACCCTCGACTCGGGCCCAACGTCCGGCGTCGCGACAACTGGTGGCAGCGTGGTGGGATCGAGCCTGGCTGACTGACGGAGGACAGCACGCAGAGATCGTAGAGACTGGCAGTTGCAGAGTGGTGAGTGCCGGCATTGCTTTTGGTTGCCAGGCTGATAAGATAGAGGTGTAATCTTCTCCCTGGTGAGGCCAGCCGCAGAAGCGTGGATTAAAGTACTTCTGGGTGGAGGCCACGGCATTGTCGCACTGCTGTCAGTCATGGATTTCAAGCGGCTACTCAAGACTCAGCTCGTGAGTCTGAGTGAGGAGCTAGGCATTAAGGTCGGTTCGGAGATGACAAAGTCTGATATCATCGTTGCAATAGAAAGTTTGGATGCCGAGAGCGGGCAAGTAGAAGAAGCATGGAAAGAGATGCAGAGATGCCAAGCGGCAGAACAAAAGCATTTAGAGCTGGAAGTAGAGAAACTTCGCCTAGAAGTTGATCTCAGAAAGACGAGCAGTGTTCAAGGCGTAGAGGCAGTGGCCCGGCCAGATCTATATGATCTATCGAAACTGCTGCAGCCCTTCAAGACTGGGCAAGACATAGGCCTCTATCTCGTTAATTTCGAGAGAGCTTGCGAAAAAGCGCAGTTTAGTCGCAGCTCTTGGCCGCGACGGTTGTTGAGCTTGCTACCTTGCGAAGCAGCGGATGTGATCGCTAGACTCTCTGCTGAGGACTCGGACAATTATGACAAAGTGAAAGAAAGCCTTCTTAAGCGATTTCGCTTATCGCCAGAGGCATTCAGGCATAGGTTTCGGAGCCTAACAAAGAAGCAGGGCGCTAGCTACGCAGAGTTTGCCTATGAGTTGAAGGCAAACCTAGTGGAATGGATGAAAGGCGCCAAAGCTAATGATGAGTTTAGTAAGGCTCTAGAAATTATCGCCATCGAGCAGTTTCTTTCGAAAGTTCCAGAGTCGATGAAACTTTGGATTCAAGACAGGGCGACTGTCAGCTCGGTGCAGGCAGCGGCCGAACTGGCGAACGAGTATGTCTCCCGCCGAGGGGTACGAGAGGAGTTTTCTTCCGCCAGGCCGGCTGATAGGGGGAAGAGCTGGACAGAGCGCCAGTGGAGAGCGGCACCAAAGCCGAAGCTTGAGACACCAGAGGCTACGATAAAGCCTACTAAAGTGGAGAACACGCAAAGTGAGCGAGAGAAAAAGGGAGATGATGACCGCTCAAAGAAAAAAAATTTTGAAGCGCGCAGGCCGCTCACATGCTATAACTGTCAGGAAACTGGGCACATCGCTGCAGGATGTCGCACACCAAAAGTAACGTTTGCTTACGCTTGCGATTCAGCCTCAAATGAGGAGCTGCTGAGCCCATACTTGTTTAATCTTACTGTGAATGGAAAGACATGTCGGGTGCTCAGAGACAGTGGAGCGACAATTGACCTTGTACATCCAGACTACGTTGAACAAACGCAGTACAACGGCAAATGCGCCTGGATAAAACCTATACTGGAAGAAGCCAGCGTTTGCCTTCCAGTAGCAGACGTGGTCATAAGCGGGCCGTTCGGGGAAGTTCATACTGAGGCGGCGGTTTCAGACAAGCTACCCCCACAGTACCCGTACTTGTTTTCTAACCGAACTGACCGACTTCTGAAAGGTGAAGGAATAACCTTGACAGAAGGAACTGTTCAGGCTCTGACAAGAGCTAAAGCGCGTGCTCTCGCTGCTAGGTTGGAGACGACGGTGCCTAACTCGGATGAGGATGCGACAGAAAGCCATGGCACTAGTGCACAGCCTCCAACATTGCAGATGGGCGGCAACAAAGAGAGCGAAGGTGAGAAGTCAGACACACAGAATGACACTGAAGAGCAACCGTCCACAGTACCTTCGGATGAATCGGTGATGGAGGTGGAAGGAGACAATTCAAACCGGTCAGGGCAATCAGAAAGCGCAGTACTGGATTGTGAGGGATTGTTTGTGCTTCCATCGTCAGATTCACTTGACCTAATTCTTGGAAGGGTGACCAGGGACACTCTTATTAAGGAGCAGTCAGAAGATCCGACGCTCAAAGATATGAGGGAAACGGCTAAGGAAGGAATAGCTCGTAAGAATGTGCGCTTCCTAGTGAAAGATGGAATATTGTATCGACACTACAGCTGCGCCAAAGGCCGTATGTTCGACCAGCTGGTAGTGCCGGCCAGGTATCGGGCCGACATTTTGTCCCTTTGTCACGGAGCAGGTTGGTCGGGACATTTAGGGGTCCGTAAGACGAAAAACCGTTTGCTGTCTGAATTTTATTGGCCCGGCTGCTTCAAGGACGTCGAAAACTATGTCAGGGCATGCGACACTTGCCAAAGAGTGGGGAAACCGCACGATAAGACGAAGGCTCCGCTCAAACTAGTACCCCTGATTTCGGAGCCCTTTCAGCGGTTGGTAATAGATATCGTGGGACCGCTCCCAGTGACAAAATCAGGGCATCGATACTTGCTGACTGCTGTTTGTCCAGCCACAAAGTTTCCAGAGGCCATCCCCATTAAAGAAAAGAGTTCTGTGGAAGTAGTCAACGCACTACTGTCCATATTCTCAAGAATAGGATTTCCTCAAGAGATTCAGTGCGATCAGGGTACGATGTTCACGAGTGTCCTCACATCCGGTTTTCTGGAGAGGTGCGGGGTCAAACTAATTCATAGCTCTGTTTATCACCCGCAGTCGAACAGCGTTGAACGGTGCCACTCAGTAATGAAGCACATACTGAGGGCACTTATCTTTGAAAAGAAACGCCAGTGGGACGCATGTGTTCCCGCTATGCTATTTGCTTTGCGGACAGTCACTCATGAGGCGACTGGATTCAGTCCAGCAGAGCTAGCGTACGGGCGGACCTTACGTTCACCGTTACGCCTACTAAGGGAATCTTGGGAGGAAAAAGGCACAGACCCTACTGTGGTCGAATATATATTGGACTTGCTAGGTAGGCTTCATCGATGCCGAGAAATCGCAGAAGCAAACATGAAAGAGGCGCAGACTAGGGCGAAAAGTTATTATGACCGAAATGCGAAACTTCGATCGTATCAAGAAGGAGACAGAGTGCTTGTTCTGCGACCCTCGCGAATGAACAAGCTCGAGGTTCAATGGGAAGGACCGTTCAGAGTTGTGAAAAAGCTTTCCGATACGAACTATGCTATCGAACGGAAAGGAAAGCGCCGAGAGATCATGATTTATCACCACAACCTCATGAAACGATATGTCGCAGAGGTAGAGACAATCAACATGGCTCTTAACGTCAGTGAGGAACTAAACACGGAGATTCCTCAGCTGAAAGGCTCTAAACAAAGCATTGGGGCTGAGGAGGTTATGAGAGTAGCAGCGCCTGCTGAAGGCCTGACCGAAACGCAGTGGGCTGACTTGCGCAGTTTAATCTCCGAGTACGACGGTCTCTTCTCCGAGAGACCAGGGCGGACAGCGCTTGTTGCTCGCGATATCGAGCTGACGTCTGATGTACCGATCAAGTTACGGCCTTACAGAATGGCTCCACGTCAGCAGGAAATACTGAAGGAGGAGGTAGAACGCATGCTCGAGCTTGGAGTTATTGAACCGTGCGAGAGTGCCTACGCGTCTCCTATGATACTTGTGGAAGTTCCGGGCAAAGACCCTCGACCTTGCGTAGATTATCGGAAGTTAAATGCAATAACCAAAGATCAGATCTACCCTATTCCGAACGTAGAAGAGCGCGTAGAGAAAGTGAGTTCGTCAAACTACGTATCTACCTTGGATTTAGTCAGGGGCTACTGGCAGGTACCTATGACCGAACGAGCTAGCCAGTACGCCGCTTTTGTAACACCTACGGGCACCTTTAGACCCCTTGCCTTGAGTTTCGGTCTAAAGAATGCGCCATTTTGCTTTTCCAGCCTCATGGACCGAGTGTTGAAAGGCGCGGAGACTTACGCTCTGCCCTATTTGGATGATATAGCTATATTTTCGGCTACATGGGAAGAGCACCTTTGTCACCTGCGAGACATATTCAATCGTCTGATGAACGCAGGTCTAACTGTGAAGCCCGCAAAGTGCCAAATGGCACGAGCAGAAGTGAGGTATTTGGGGCACGTCGTGGGGCAAGGCAGAAGGAGACCAGATGATTTGAAAGTCGAGGCAGTGGTTGAATTTCCGCAACCACAAAACAAGTCCGGAATAAGAGCGTTTCTAGGGCTTACGGGTTATTATCAAAGATACATACCCCGTTACTCTGAACTTGCCGCTCCATTGACAGACGCACTGAGAAAAAACGCGCCAGAGAGAGTACGGTGGAACAAAGAAATGGACAGTGCTTTTCAGGCGCTGAAAACAGCCCTGTCCAGTTCTCCTGTACTGCGTGCACCGAGATATGATAGACCCTTTGTCGTTCAATGCGACGCAAGTAACCGTGGGTTAGGGGTTATTCTCTGTCAAGAAGACGAAAACGGGAATGAACATCCAGTGCTCTTCGCAAGCAGGAAGCTAATAGCGAGAGAGGAGGCCTATAGTGCATGTGAGAAAGAGTGTGCATGCCTCGTTTGGGCATCCCAAAAACTGGCATGCTACCTCTACGGAACCCCGTTCGTCTTTGTGACGGATCACTGCCCGCTGACATGGCTATCGCAAATGTCAGGCAAAAACCCCCGATTGCTGAGATGGAGCCTTGCGCTTCAAGATTTGAGTTTTCTTGTGCGGTATAAAAGAGGAAAGGCGAACGCGAATGTCGATGGCTTGAGCCGTGCCTTTTAACCGCCTACAGGAACAAGGGAAATATTCATTGCTCTTTTAAGTGTTTATGCTAAGTATTGTTGCAGTGATTCTTTCTTTTAGCAGCTTATGTAACCTAGTGATTTTTTCTTTCTTGTTCTGCTAAAGAAAAAGACCACAGTACAGTGTGACAATGACCGCGAAATACGATATTGGGCAGGACCTTTCTTATCATGCAACAGCCTGGTTGCCAGGAAGCTTTTGCTGGCGCTTGCTTGCTCTGTGGCGCTAGTCTTTGCCCTTCAGGAGTGTCCATCAACCGGACGGTGGTGCAGATCTCTTACGTCGAGCAGCCGACACTCCTCGCCGTCCGAGATCATCACGTCGGCGGAGGAGCTGTAATGTCTCAACTGTCTGCGAAGGCGCCGGTGCGTCTCATTGATGACAAGTATACCGTGGAGCGCATAAAGGCGGATAGCAACCATGGCCTGGAAACAAGCACTCGTCGACGAGGGTTGCCGTAGAGCGTGGCCGTAAACGGAGCTCAAGTTCGCATCGTTTCGAGTGTCCGGATGAGGCAGAAGATATACAAGGCTACCCGAGAACGGCGACCTCGCCCAGGTGCAATGGCGTGGGCATAACACAAGCAACGCTGGCTTCGCGCCGGGGTCGGTTTACCGAAACCCGCCGTTTGGAGAAACGTACACATCGTCGAGAAGCAAGCCTACAGGAGGACGAGCGGACACGCCGAGAACACGATCTTCCAAGTTCGCAGCGTGAGAAACAGCGGTTGCCTGCGGAAGGCTGGTGGTGTGTGTGCTCACGTGCTGTGGCTTACGTGCAGGAATTCGAGGGCGGGCCTTTATGGTGCCGTGTGAAAAGAATGGCAATTTGTGCTCTTCGATTGGTGCGTGCCCAAGGACAACAAATTCCCTGCCTAGGGACCTAGGGACATTACAAGGCTTAAAACCCGGTGTTTCCGCCTCGTGGGGGGCAGAATTCTCTGAAATCTCCATCTGTAAAGATGTAAATAAATTCTAATTCGCCTACGAGAGCTCCTCACCTCCGTGGTTCCTCGACGCCTCGCTGGTCTTCGCTACCCTCGACTCGGGCCCAACGTCCGACGTCGCGACACTGGTCTCCGCTGAGCTTGCCATGCTGACTCGAGGGCATCTCCATTTTGTCCGAGACCACTACCCCCACCCTACGCTCTAAGGGTGTCTGGGAACGCACGCATAAGTGCGCGAAGTGGTGACACTGATACACACCATTTGTTTCAGTGCAATGAAGCACGATAACAACGCCTTTTCATTCCGCGTAATTTCTGACGCCCAGTTAGCGTATTAATTTTTTTAATTGCTATAATATCAGTACACATCCCAAACACACGTTACTATGTCACACAGCACAACGCGTTCACTTGGTGCCCCCTTTTACACACTAGAACCAAGGACCCTTCATGTCCTGTGCGCTGCTATCCCCGCGGTACGCTGAGGGCCTGGGTTCGAGCGGAAGTGCCGGCTAGTTTTTTCTTTTTTTTTTTCATTTGAAACTTCTGTGTTTTTCCCCCCTACTGATGCAGGAAGACGGCTGACGCCGGGTTTTCAGCAGGACTGGCTCCTTATGATGTAGCGTGAAATAAGACAGAATCACTGGACAATCCGATGACGCGGGCGTAGAGGGCTTTAGTAGTAATATGCGTATAACTACGCAAAAAGTTCAGGAAGTATAGGGAATAACTATTGTAACTGAAGTTTACAAACCTTTCAAGAATACCCGGCGTCCGAAGGCACCCGAGATAATGGCATAGTGTAGAACCTAACGTTTCGAAGGAGCGCATGGGCTATGGGATACTCCGTAGTGGAGGGCTCCGGATTTATTTGGTCCACTCGGGCTTTCTGAACGTGTTCTGGCATCTCTCCTCCGTCGAAATGCAGCGACTGAAGCCGGGTTCGAACCCGGGACTTTGGGCCCCATAATCTGGGGCCTTCGAGACTCACCGTCCCCACGGCATTATTGCAGTATTTTTTTACACATCTGGTAATTTCGCGGGTCGCCCACATTTAAACGTGGACCCAGCGCCTTCGTGTGCTATAGAATGGTGTAGCTAAAGATACCGAGACGGGTACCTGACAGGATGGAAACCTCCAGGTCATTTGCTTGTCGAGTGGGCGAACCAAGGGAAGAGAACTGCACGAACACCTGGCCGTACTTTAGCGTCCTGGTCTCATCGAGCACACCGAACATGTTTCGGCCCATACTGTGCGGCAAAGCGATGCGGGACTTGGACAGGAGAGACTCTGTAACAAACAAAATGAAGCTCACATTAAAAAACATTAACATATCGATTCCAGAACTTCTGTATACGCGAATTCATTACCGGAAAAACTGCTTAGAAACTGTACTGTATGAAGTAAAATCTGTGTAACGCCCGCTGCGTTTGAAAAAAAAGCATGTTAGTGCACGCTGTACAACTGCTAGTGCGTGAAATCAATCGCAGCTCGACACTACGATTCTTAGAACTATCGCTGCCGAAGGCCCCACTGTTGGTGAGGCGGCAGCAAGGATGGCCGGCTCACCCATGGATGTCCTGTAGACGGCGAGCAGCATTGAGCGCACGAAGGGGTCCCGCGTGAGAGAGAATCCGTGGCGCTGCATCTGACTGAAAGGGAGCGCGGGGCCCACGTACGTCTCGAGCACCTGCAGCGCGACGCTGTCGCTGACCAGGGCCTCGGTGAGGAGGGTCACCATGCGCTGCTGCAGGCAGAAGAACACCCGGCTGGGGACGCCCAGCTGCTCGAGCAGCGTGATCAGCTGCCGGTTCAGGAACACGGGACCTGGCAGAACGGCGCAGATGGCCAACCCCCGAATGTGATTGACATTGGAGGGTTGCAGAGTACGCTGGGACGGCTCATATGACAACCAAGCCTGACGTAGCTTGCGCACATCGAAAGTTCCGTGTGGGTGCTTTGGATTAGATCAGAGTAGCGGGAAAAAAAAAGAGGACATGCGCGCCTGCCGAATTGTAGAAACATCAGCCTAACTAGGTCCACTGCAGGACAAAGCCCTCTCCCACTAACCTCGATCAACCACCTCCTGCGGGACCTGCGATGACCTTAGCCGCGCAAACTTCCTAATCTCATCAGCCCACCTGACTGATTCAGGCGCACCTGCTACGTATGCCTTTTCATCGAATCCACGCGTTATTCCAAAGGATCACCGGTTGTCTGCGCATTACATGCCGTACTTATTTCTTGGTTTCAAACGGGAAATAATGAACTCGCGTGTATTTCTTGAACCGCTCTGCTCTATTCGTCTTTTAACGTTGCGCGTATCATGTTCCTTTCCGTACCTCGCTGCGCTGCGCTTAATTTAATTTCAACGCTTTTCGTTAGACGCCAAGTTTATGCCCCACAAGCGAGTGCTGGCAAGATACAGCTAGCGCACAATTTCCTCTTAGGTGATACTGTTTACTCATGACCTGAGAATACCTCCTGTTGGGGCGCATCGCATAAACCGTGCGCTCCATTAACATCACTTGAAGCAAGAATTTCCGTTGTGCACGACGGAAATTGTGTGTGCGGAATGAAATATGGAGAAACGGCATGTTGTGCACTTACGTGGAGCTGAAATTTTGATGACCTCAATGCACTCAGAGTTGAGGCAGTGGAATTTGCGCATGCTCGTCCTCAGGACTAGCTGGTTTCCGATGAGCCCTGGGTTGACGCAGAGCATGCCTTTGTAGCCAGCATAGCGAATTTGGATGGCAGACGGGACGACAGGCACGCCGATCTTATTGGTCACCTAGTGGAGAAAAACAGGTCATAGCCCGCACCATGGGGATTGATGTGGCACGTGTCTGCAGCTTCCGCAAGCATTCGACACATGCGTGAGAGTATTAATCAGTGCAAGAAGGCAAGCCTGCCTTTACATTACGCGGCGATTTCCCATGCAAAGCCAGCAGCGCGAAAGACTAAGTACCTTCTGGAGCCTCACACAAAAATGAAACTCATTTGCACAGGAAATCAACCGCAATGTTCCATACCTTTCTAGTGGGATGTCGGAAGCTTGTTTCTGAACGAGCCCTAACTGAACAGGCGAAATCGCCGCAATGAAATCAGGTGAAAGACACGGGAGATAGTTTTTCAGGTTGAACTTAGTGCATTAGCCACAAGGCAACGTTTAAATGTTCCGAAAGCGACGAATGACTCGGAAGGGCAGCCCATTACACTATAATTAAAGCTGCATGAATGAGGCGTGTGTTCGCAGCAACGAGGAGAGGCGCAAATGCTATGGCAATGTGCCTCTCCCCTGCAGCTCGTAAGAGCTAAAAAAAACAGCAAAAAATGAGCTGCTTTCGTTGAACCTTTCTAGTTTCCAACTACAAGAAATTTGTATAAGATTTGAGTCTTCACTTATGATTTACGTTCACTTTAATGGTTGCCATTATGTCTGGAACCTTTCCTGGAGATTACAAATAGCTGTAAGGTGCGTGAAAATAAAATTTCGGCATAATGAAGCGATCGACAATTGCAGGATGTCTGATCCTTGCACGCCAAAGCAACACCAATGTGCTTTCAGGCAGGTGATAGTGGAATGCGCTCAAAATTTCGACCACGTTGAGGGCTCCGGCGTGTTCGTTAAATTCGGTACAAGACCTTTTTTTTTGCTTTAGCCGCTGGGGGCAACCTGCAACTCTGCCCTCAGCAGCCGATCGCTGTATATGCGCTAAGTAACCGCAGTGACACTCGCAGGAAAAATGACTCGTGGAACTTACAAGGCGATTCGACAGTCGGGCGTCGATGCGAATACTGCGCTAGTTTGTAACAATTAGGGCGTTTACCAGAAGCACCAGTTTAAGCACGTAATTGTCACAACAACTTCGCCCATCACCTTGACAGCTCGGTGGCGGACGTTATAAAAATATGGCTTACCTCTTTGAGGAGCTCGGGCGAAATCATGCCGACGCCGTCAGAGAATATGTAGTGTTCATCAGTGATTGGATGTTTTCCTCCCAAGATGTCGGGGGCTTCATGCACAGAGTTGCTGCGCAAGGGAACCTGTACCGATTCTTCTGTGGACGTGAAACACTGTCCCATGCGTGCCATCTTTTTGGCAGTGCTTGCTATATCACTGAAGACCCCCATCCAGTAGCGAATCATGTCACAGGAGTAGCCCTTTTCGTCCTAAGAAAAAAAAAAGCGTAAAAAAAATGAGCTGCAGTTCAACTACTATTGAACCAGGGTTACGGAGCGAAAGCTATGGCGTATGGGGCAACTTGGCGTCTAACGTTGAGTGCGTTCCGGACACTGGATAGGCAGCGAGCCCACCCAGCCACCCTAGCAAGTGGCAGTTAATTGCGGCTCGCGCGAGTTTGCTGGCGCAATGAACGCTGCGACCTATTGCTGCAGTGCCGCGTGTCTCCCACAACGTTGTCAGCTCTAACGCATGCAGCCCACATCTCTCACCAGCCCACGTACCTCAAAGGGCGATTCAGGCATCCACTGAACCATGGAGCCATTGATTGAAAAACATTTTGTTCGTCGGAAAGAGCTTAAGGTAAGAGGCCACGTAAATTGGTCGAGAGTACATAGCCCTCAACGACTTTGTCAGCCCACTCCACCGCCAGAACTTGCGTTCTGGGGTCAGAGCTAGCCGGCACGGTCTCCCACCGCTCGAGAGAGGGAGCGGTAAGGTGGCGGCTCTATTTTGCAATCCCATAGGATATGATCGTAGTTGGCTCGTTGGCCGCCGTGTTTAGTTCAGGTTGTATAGATGAGGATAAATGTGCGCCAGGAGCGATGGGGTACGTATCGATCTCGTCTGTAGACGACGCCACGTAACCTCTTGTTCTTTAGTAGGGCTTTTGTCCGGAGGGGGAAAAGTTCTCCTCTCTAGTTTAAAATGTTTGGTAAAACCAGGGAGCCAGTTATGCGCCTTCCCTTGCTTTCGGAGCTCCCGCTCGTCATCGGTTTCTTAGCTTAAAGCGCGACTAAGGTGTCCACTCACCCAGGGGGCCAGTTATGCACCTTTCCCTTCCTCTGCTTAATCTGAAGGTCAAATGAAGGTGAATCTCCAGACACGGTGGCTGTGGCTTTACCTAGCGTAGTGAAGCGTTCGTTTGAAAACCAGGGGATAATTGAAAGTCTAGTAAAATTAGTTTTGAATCGCATGCTATGGTTACGCAGAGGCGGCGCACACATTGGACATATTCCCTTACGCCTTATGGCGAAAACTGAAGATATCGTCTGTTTTAAGAGTCCCTTTTTTCTGATGGTCCGTTGTAGTATCACCTTCACCACTTTTGTAGGGCTTGGTTCTCTTCACAAGCCTCTTGAAATCACTCAGCCGTGGCACGAACAAAGTCTGTTGTTAAACGGAAACTATTCGCTAAAGCTGCTCCCAGTCAAATACGAATAAGGTGCTAAAAACTACTTTTTTATCTCCACTGCAAGGCTAAAGAAAATTGAACACTACACTTCCGCTATCGTTACCACAAAGGCACCTTATTGGCTTCAGCAAGAAGCGGTGCAAGCCAAGCCTTTGTACTTGCCAGGGCACGAGCGTAACAAGCCTGGGAATTGAGAGCTGCCAACTCACCGTTGCGTAAAGCCAGGCCCCGTGATCTCGAAGCTGGCTGCACGAAGCGGCCAGGAGCCTGAACTGCCTGTTTCCGGCGATCAGACCATCGCGGAGTGTTCTTGCGACAACCCGCTCGACGGTCATGTGCCGACAGTGGAAGGACATGTGCGAATAGGACAGATTCTGCAAGTTGTCGTCGCGAAAGGAGACGCGCAGCGAGTGCTCCGGGTCAAACTTGCGAAGAATTCTGTTATCGCAGTGGGTCTGCGGAGGAAGCAGGATGACCTTCGACGGAGTGACGATGCAGCGTCGAACAAGGCAAGTGCCAGCGGGAGTCTTCGGCAGAGCGGGGGCTGCGGTGTAGAACTTTGCGAACAGCTTTGGCAGGCACGCAATGATGTCGACGACCTCGTGCTTTTCTATGGCGCTTCGAATCGCGTAGAGGGCCAACTCGAGGGCAGGGGCACTTGTGTGGTGAAGTCTTATCAACTTCTCTTCGAACTCTTCCAGCTCCTCTCGAGCAAGTAAAGCCATTTGAGCGAATCCGTTGTGACCTTGCTGCAGGACAGCGCTAAAGGCGTAGCACGTTGGAAAGCAAAGATTCGGGCTAATCTTGCTGCTGCATCGCTTCTTGATCTCTTTCAGCTGGGCACCAACCTTCGCCGTAAACATGGGGCTGTACTGAAGGGTGGTCTCTGGCTTGCAGCGCGCAATGAGGCGACTTACCGCTTGTTGCGCTTTGAGCTTGTTCTTGAGAGTCAGCTTGACGACTGAGCTCCCGCCAATGTCGGAGCTGAGCAAAAACCACCCGCAATTACACCCCAGTTTGAAAGTTCGGTCATACCCTATGCCATCTGCTGTGGACGCTTCCCTGTCGTTCATGTTATTCGCACCTCGATACAACAACGGAACAGTGTCGAGTTGAAGGTAGATGTCCACCGTGTCATGGTGAGCTTCAGCCTCATTCATAACGACTCTGAAAATGCTGTAATAAGGTATCTCCAACTTGTACGAGCTGTGGGTGTGCCTGCAGGGGACTTTGTGGACTAGCGTGAGCATCACTTCCAATAGCCGTTCGTCGTGCTTGAAATCGCAACTCAGCGTAAAGCCGGGGGCGCCTGACTGTGAATAAAGGACGTAGCTCTGGGTGAAAAGGCGGAGCCCAGCGAAGGTGCCAAATGAGAGAGATATAAGCGGAATGCTGGTATCGTGTGGCACCCAACCGCGCCAGAGCCCGTACTCCTGCTCCGGGACCAGCCACTGGAGATGGCCCTTGAACGGCATGATTCTGCCCAGGAGGCACCACTGCTGCGTTATCTTGGAGCGTATGGTCTGGAGCGGAACAGCTCTGCCGCCTGTCTCTGGAAACGTGAGGGTGCACGCGGCCTGGTAATACCTCTCATCCGTGTGTGTGCTCACATGCTGGACGACATCGCTCATGTGAAAGAGTGCAGGCCACGAGATGTCGAGAGTTGTAAAAAATCTCCGAAGCAGCGAGACATACTGGTCGATCGCTCCGCTTTGCTCTTTCCATACAGCAAGAAAGGTGAGGCTGTCCGCCATCTCGTAAAGCCTGAAAGAGAAGGATTTCAGGCTGTTACGGAGGTGCTTTGGCATATTCGCGTGCTTGTGACGAAGCGTAAAACGCGACTCAGTACTGTTATGTCCCGCATGACCAAACAGCCAGAGAAACGAACAGGCAACTAGACGCATGTTGACCTGCCCAAAGCCATAGCATATATTTCGAGATTCCCGCGGGGTAACAAACTCTGCGCAGCCTAGCTGCAAGTCGAACGTTTGTTTACTATGTCTGGAAATTCATTTTGGGCACAATTAAACTTGGCAGCACGCACTACTCCTCGCGTTTGCAATAGGTCAAGCATGTATACGACTCCTGATTTGAATTGAGGCGAGCAGTCCAAGCAAAATACCGACAGTTCGCTCGTGCAACTGGAACTACCCGAGCACATTTCCACTGCTGCGACGCACGGGCGCACGGGTGCAAAGCTGTTATAGCTCCTTCGGGTGCAAGGGTGTGTGAGGGTGTACGGTTGTTCTTTGACTTGTCGAACAACATTCCAGTAGTCCAATAAAGCGTGCTTTTAAAACGATGTGAGCTATTCGAGCTTTCCATTAAAAGACAGCTGCAGCCTTGATGCGAACTGCTATGACTGCGATTTGCGCCCCCATAATGTGATAACTGAATTATTTTAGCTGAGTGCTAAGCATCACTGACTCCAAACAGGGGCTCGCTGAAAAGGCATATATAAACTTGGAGAAAACATGCGCGTTATGACAAGTAGGTATAGAGCGCACCAATGGTGTCTTCTGTGTTGAATTTGTCCCCCAAGTATGACTCATTGCAGTTAAGCTCATACCTGTTTATATTCCTTTGGAAAAAAATATGTGCCACATTATAGCACCGTGTTACTGTGCGAGCGGGTTTGCTGAAAGTTCACCTCCTTTAGCAAGCCCTTTTGCTCTCTTTTTTTAATATGTTCAGAAAAATAACGCCGTTAACATCATGCAGACGTCACAAATGTGACTCCACAGCAAGGAGGTTCAGAAAAACCGCAAAAAACATATCTGTATATTGTAATTATAGTTGGAGATGCCGTAACTGTAGGGCAATGTTAGACAGGCCATCGGCAGCTCTTAGTTGGAAATGTTCAGCTTCCCTTCAAGAGTGCACCCGAAAAAAAAATTGATCAGCGCCTTTTAAAGCAATCAAAACTTATGAAACTGTAAAGCAGTCGGAAAAAGGGTGCTACTCTAACGATCCCACCCTTACTATGGGTGCGACGAGCATACTTTGCACCCTTTTGGGAGGGTACAAGTGTGTAAGCTATAGACACGGAAATGCACCCTTAAGGGTTCAACTTTTTTTACTGTGTGCAACCGTATACTCCGTTTCATACATAGCTGTCAACGCAGCCAAGGCTACGGCGCCTGTTCGCGCTCCTCGTCCGCATCGTAATGTAGTGCGTCGAAAGTGACAAGAGTAATGAACTCAAAATTAAAGTTATTTTTGGTTAATATTGCAGCATAATAATAATGGTGTTTTATTTTGCAAAAAGATTGCTTTTTCTTTAATGTTCTTCAAAACAGAGTGCCTTAGTTTTCTGGGGTTTTTTCGGCTCCTCCTGTATCAGGTTTTCGCAGCTAGGCCGGCCGGTGATGTCTTCCGCGTTCGTCTTTCGGTTTCCGAGTATGGAGAAAATGGCAACGCTATCGCCTACTCGCTTGTTTTCTTCGCCCACTGCGGCTTCAAAAACATCTCCTGCTCGCCTGTTCTCCAAGCTGAAGTCTCCGAAATTTTCGAAAGACTCCAAGCAGGTTATTGTCAACGTTTACTCTAGCGTAAGGAAGCGCATCCCGGAGAAGACTGTGCGCGAAGTTCTCGAAACTGTGGGCGAGATGACCGGGGTGAGCCCTCGGACAGTTGCGAGGTTCAAGAAACCAAAGCCCGCTAGTTCTTTCCTTCCACAAAAAAAAAAAAAAATCCACGCCCTCTACTCTGGCTCTTTTGGCGTCATGCAGGTCTCTTTCGCTAAAGGCATCCATTGAGGACGAAGCGTTCGATGGCCTGTGCAGCGGAATCTCTGCTCAGGGCCTAAAAATGCAGAGCTTTCAACAATCCCCATCTCGCCGCACTAGCTCACTCCCATAACACACCGAATCCGACATCTAATACAAAACATTACTACGACCGGAAGGACTTCAAAGAATTGTCCTTGTGACAACAGCTCAAAGAGGAGACCCGAGTCAGACGCTCCTCACTTTAAAGCCGCCGAGTACACCGATCAATACAAGGTTGCCGCTCCGAGGCTGCTCCGAATAATCGACGCCACACTGAATTCTATCACCACACAATGATTCATTGTGTGCCGCATGCTAAAAAGTCGTTCAGTACCCGAGAAAAGCACTTCGCAATCACGTCCGTCGCCAATACACTACACTGCCTTTTCCCTTCGAGACAAGTAAACAGCGCTGTGTTTTTCAAAGTAGGTATTAGAGTTTGACAGTTTCGAGTTTCTACCTAATGAATCTTTTAAGAAAAATAAAAAAAAATAATAAAAAAAACCACCCGAGCCGGGAGTCGAACCTAGGCCCTTTGTAAAATGAACAGAAAGGCGCGCGCTTCGTACCACTCAGCCACGACGCGAGGCGGACGGATACATTTTGCTTGTTTTTTGCAGCGGACTACTTTCGTACCTTTGGCAGCGTTGACAGCTATGTATGAAACGGAGTATAGTCATGAGTCGCGGCAGTGGAAATGTATGTGGGTAGCCATTATGTTCTCTTTCGTTGGTCCGGGCCAACATGAAAAGAATGGCCGTATTCGCTCAGTCCTGCGATTCTGGCACCCAGACAGCGCGTATACACACGTCCAGGCTCAACCACAGCTGCGAATGAGAACTCTTAATGGTGTTCACACATGCCTAATACCTGCGACAGCAATGAAAGAAGGGAGAAAGAAAAGTGGGCAGGTTAACCAAGAGAAGGTACTGCTTTTCTACACTGCACTGAAAGAAAAGAGAGGGGACATAAAGGAAAACGAAAAAAATGCAAGCTAGATTGAAGAGCTAAATAAGGAAGGAAATGCGTTGCGGACGTAGCGGCGCCATCCCAATATTGCGGGACGTGGGAAAGCGTGGCAAAACTGCGTTCTGTGCCACCTAACGGCGTACCCCCGCTCTTTCACCCCTTGCAGACATCTGTGCCGTCACTCCTACCTTACGCGCGCCGTACATAGGTCGGAGCTGGCGCCAGGTGCCACTTTGATATGTGGCAAGCATCTGCCTGAGCCGCTGATGGGTGAAGCAGATCGCGTGTAGCCTTTCGCGTCCCAGCGACTCCTGGTAAGGGAGAGGGAGCATGTTTATTCTCGTGCTCCTAGCAGGCGTGACAATTTTCAGTGCGCAAGTGTTGAACGAACAGGGTTCCGAATGCCAGGATGACCAACTGCCCATGGTATACGAAGCCCTCCTCAGAAACTGCGGTTAGGCTAGAGATAGAAAAAAAAATAAATGTGCAATTTATTTTGCGCAAGAAAGAAAATGTATAAGCAGACAATTCTCTGAGATGTGTTCCGCATGTCCAGCATTATGCGATGTTAATACCCAGTGAACTTTGGGTCGATGGCGCTTATTGGTGGCAGTTGATCTGCCGAGGGGTTGGAGGCTTTACAAGTCGCCGTTTGGGGGAAATGTCACTCGTACTGCTAACGCAGTAAAGCAATGAACCCGTCATTGCGGAGCCCCCTCCTCTTGGTGCAAAGCCGATGTCGGCAGCTATCTGCTGCACCCATCACAGCGGTTGGGGCAGACGCTATCCGGATATCGAAGCGGCACCTAGTGCCGGTTCCGGTCTACGTCCGCGACGCGTAACGTGGACTAGGGTACAAAGATGCCTGCGAAGGAAAAACGAGAGGGTGTGCGCCGTTAGGTGGCACAGAATGCAGTTTTGTCACGCTTTCCCACGTCCCGCAATGTTGTGATAGCGGCAGTGAGTCGATCACACACTGCGCATGCGAAGCTTGGCAGCAGTCCATGGGTCAGGGACCGCTTCATGGGCCGCTTTGGGTCGCGTGCGCCGGCTCTGCCACTGAATAAAGAGCGTTGGCGACAGAGCCGGAACGCTCATCCCGCAGCAGGAACGGACCGCATAACTAGCGTGAGCGAATAACGTTTTTTTTTTCCATACCGAATAGAACAGTAAGGGTATATCTTTGCTTCCGAATCGAATACGAATAAAATATTTTTACGAATAATCTCTACTTGCGCGGATATTCAATGCGCAATCGCGAGGAACAGCCTGTTAGCAGACTCGACACTTATTCGCAAGAGGGGAGTCACAACACAAAGTCAGTGCATTAAATTTATCATTACCACATCATGCGCATAAGAAAAGTACTGTTTGCTCATCATAACGCAAGATAATAAATTAGCGCCACATCTCGGTGCATCAGACGGGCGAGAGCTACGTATGAGGCATGGCCTCCGAGGTCAGGCATAACAACCCCCCTCCCCCCTCCCTCGAAATTTTCTGAACGCTGCATCTCCCACTCCCCGACTTCTTTCTGCCTTTTTTTTCACCGATGCTATTTACACACCGCATCGCTGTATTAAAATGTAAAAAAAAAAACGAAAATAAGAAGAGTGTCGGTTATTCTTGAGCAGATTGATATAGGTTGTCGCGGCACTATAAGCGGAAGCGGAACTTATTTTTGCAATGAGTCACACGTCTTCGCTACCGCACGAAATATGGCACTCCTTTTAATTGCAGGCCCAGTTCACCCGATTAAACATACCTTTTCACGTCAACCTACTTTTTTATCATCTGCATTGTCCTCAAATGATCATAAACTATCGCTAAAATAAAAAAGTACTTTTTTCTTAAGCGCCTCTGCGGCTGGGCGCCGGTTCACATGCATGGGGTATAAGTTTTGGCAAATGCCATTCGTTCGCACTTGCTAACATTGTTACAAAACTTTTGTGTTGTTGTATATCATATGAAAATATTTCAGATTGCCGAGATTTTTTCGCCCGAAAAATATTTCTGCCTACGCCACCCCTGAGATGCAATTAACTGTTTATAGAGTATTTATGAGTGAATAAAAAGTCTGTTAATACTCAAATACTAATGAGTTTGGTCTATAAAAAGTCAATATGTTCTTGACTGATATCACCCAATATAAATTTAATTCACTACAAGTGAATTAAAACTCAAGCAACAAAAGTCTATTTAGAGTCGATTTCTCACTCTTTCATTAAAAACCCAATGAGTTCTTGAATGATATGACCCAATATAAATTTAATTTCATCATCATCATCATCAGCCTGACTACACCCACTGCAGGGCAAAGGCCTCTCCCATGTCTCTCCAATTAACCCTGTCCTTTGTCAGTTGCCAAATTTAGTACAAGTGCATTAAAACTCAAGCAACAAAAATTTAATTTACAGCCGATTTCTCACTGATTATGGAACCAACCGCAAACACAGCTCAAACGATTCCCATTTCAACTGAATAGCTTTCATTCATATGGGAGAGGTCACAATGTTGAAGTTGGTTGTAGGTTGTGACTTGAAAAACTGCTCATCAGGTCGCTTGGCAATGTAAAGTTTAACGTATAGCTGAACACAATATTCTTTTTTGGTACCAAGAGAGAACTGAGGTATGAAACTTTCTCATCGGGTTGGAATTAAATTGCACAACGTAGCAGAGAGATAGCTTATATTACTATTTCATAAATGTGACAGTAAATGCTGTGGAGGTAGCAGCCCTGCACACCGGATGTTTCAGCAAACACTTTCAAAAATTTTCAAAAATAGGCTTTTGGGGCAAAAATATGGCTTGTGCGGCATAGTATTACCAGTGTTGGCGGATTAAGTAGTAGGCTGGTTTACTAATTTTAAATAAATAACTTTTTAATCAGTAGAGTTAGACGCCTAGCTGCAATTAGAGATTTGTAGCCGGTCGTTAGAAATAGCCATATCAGTTTTTAGAATTTCGAAAACGCGATTATCCTTGGCGCTGCGGATCGACAAAATTTGGCTTTTTCGACTAGTTACGTGCACTGGAGGGCTCGCTTTGCCTGCATGCTTTCGGAAGTGCATGTGTTTTTGTACGATGCAGCCAGATTATGTCGAGCCACAGCGGCGAGTGTAGTGTTTTCGAAATTCTAAGAGCTGATATGGCTACTACTAACGATCATCTACAAATCTCTAATTGCAACCAGTTGCCTATCTCTGATAGTTAAAAAGTTAGAAATTAGTTTACCAGCTTACTACTTAACACAACTGAGCGGCTTCCGGTGTCCACCGACACTGGTAAATAATATGCCGCGAAAGCCATATTTTTACCCCCAAAAGCCTAGTTTGGACAAACTTTGAAAGTCTTCCCTGAAAAACCTGGTATTTATTTTATTTGGAGATACTGTCAATCCCATTAGGGATTTTTAAAGGAGTGGGTTATAACGGTCCGTATACATTTTCTCATATAGGCTGCATTCACACATATGTACCCAAGGGTAACCAATGACAACAAAAAGGAGGCAAGCACACGAAATAAAATGGCATCATCTTGATTGATGCATGGAGTATAAATGTGCAAGCTGTTAAAATGCCTTGTGAGACGAATGTTCAACACACCTATTAAGAGACCAAAATTCAGGGGGCACTTTGGCTCTCTAAAGTGCTGCAAGGCAAGCGTTTCCTGGCGCACTGTTTGTTTTTTATTTATTTGCTTCATGTTTCATATTTTTTTCATTTGATTTTTTACTTTCGTTTCTTTTCTTATTTTTATTGTTTTATTTTTTATTTTTTTTTATTTTCTTATCTTTGTTGCTTTTATGTTTCTTTTCTTAATTTTTATTCCTTTTGTTATTTATGAAACCCATGCATTCACTACATGCGCCTTTATTCATGCTCAAAACTTGCGCCTTCGTGGCGGTGTGGTAGCGCCTCCGCTTCTAATGCCGAAGGCCCTGGTTCGATTCCCAGCCTCGACGCAGTTCCTTTTTAAGTAGTGACTTCAAAACACGGACAAATCTGCCAAAGAGGCTGCTAACGACAGTATGAGGCATTAAAGGCTTTTGCCTTAATATTACTGCGAAAGCAATACTACTCCGAAGAACGGCCTTTCGCGTAGCGGCGGCCACTTGCCACGTTTGACCTTTAGAATGACCCCTGACGCCATACCATGCTACCAGTGACGTCACAGCGTGACGTCATACCAGGAGCGAGAGGCGTGCTACCAACTCGGCTCGTCGGGTAACGGCGGCCGCTTGCCAGGCACGCCGCACTCCTCCCGCTAGAGGCGCTAGTGACGTTATGGTGTGACGTTATACCAGGAGCGAGATACGGGCTACCAACTCGGCTCGTTGGGTAACGGCGGCCGCTTGCCAGGCACGCCGCGCTCCTCCCGCTAGAGGCGCTAGTGACGTTATGGTGTGACGTTATACCAGGAGCGAGATACGGGCTACCAACTCGGCTCGTTGGGTAACGGCGGCCGCTTGCCAGGCACGCCGCGCTCCTCCCGCTAGAGGCGCTAGTGACGTTATGGTGTGACGTTATACCAGGAGCGAGATACGGGCTACCAACTCGGCTCGTTGGGTAACGGCGGCCGCTTGCCAGGCACGCCGCGCTCCTCCCGCTAGAGGCGTTAGTGACGTTATGGTGTGACGTTATACCAGGAGCGAGAGACGGGCTACCAACTCGGCTCGTCGGGTAACGGCGGCCGCTTGCCACGGCGCGCCGCGCTCTTCCCACTAGAGGCGCTGCATGTGCAATATAAAACACCTGCTTTCACAACCTACCCAGGCTTAACCAAAGCTAAGCCCCCGCCAATTTTTTTTCAGCATACCTATAGTAACATGTACAGTGCCCCGCGCCTCATGGACTTCCCAACGCCGTTTACAAGCAAGCAGGCTGGCAGGCCACGTGACAAGACGAATCACATCCGGGCACCGCGCAACCACGCCGTCCGTTCTGGCATAGTCCTGGCACAAATAAAAAACATAGATAACATAAATAAAACATAGAGAAAGAGTATAGTCCTGACACAGATAAATAAAAGCATTGAAGGACTATGGTTTTGGCCACTGATCTCCACTAGGGGGCTGGATGGCGCATCGGCGCCCGAACCCGAACACTACCCTTTACCGAACACATAGAGTTTCTTACTAAACTCTATGACCGAACACTAGGTAGGTGGCTAGATGCCGCATTCCCGCTTCCCGAGACGAGCGCGAGTGAAGCCACCGGAAGTCGGACGGCTTGTCCCGGAAGTCGGGTGTCTGTTGTGTATTTCAATAATATCAATGGAAAAAGTCGCGTCTTTCGCCCTTTCGTTCTCAGTTTTTGCGTTGTTCTAGTGTAATGTCTGCTGTTATATGAAAGGAACAAGCAAGCCGAACGCGAGAAAAGTGATCATTGTTTCGCGCATGTGATTTCGATGCAATTTTTGTTACGATGTCCCCCCTGCTGTAATGCCTGAAACAGGCGATGCAGGTAATAAATAAATAAATAAATAAATAAATAAATAAATAAATAAATAAATAAATAAATAAATACAACAGGCATGTAGGTCTCATCCTGCCGCTCAGAGGGGCACGTGCATTAAACACTGTTCTAAGGAGAAGTAGTGGAATGACAATGAGGCTTGGTCATCTTAAAACCGAATTTTCGTGTAGCAAAAAAAAAAAGGCGAACGATGGCGCGTATATCCTTACACTCGAAAAGCTACTCGTTATACAGCGGCCGCAGTTTCAGTTTCGAGTTGGTGGCGGATGATGTTTATCGCTTTAGGGTGTCATTTACCTTCCAGACGTGTATTTAACCTAACTTCAAAGCACAGCCCCGTTCCAGCTGAACAGCACGAGAGAAACGACGGACGAGAAAGACGAATGCTGCAGCGCGCGTGAGAAGCGCTGTAGGAAGTCAACTGCACCAAGCATCACGAATAAAAGCCCATTCAGACATAACTTGCTACAGTACGAAACAGTAATGACACATTCTGTCCAAAAAGCAGTACCATACCTTTTGGAGGTGCTAATGTGAACCAACCGAACATCGCCGGCAACTCACCAGATAGAAGCCTCGCCTTCACTCCGGTTCGATCTAAACATAGTTCGCTAAAATGGTCACTGCGAAGTCAGCTGCATGGTGAAGGCTTCCACCTATTTTTTCTTGAATTTATTCATTATTGATAGCTTACCTTGGGCGGAGCGTGCGAACGTGCGGCGACGCCAGCGGAACGGGACGAGTTGAGCAGACGAGGCTCCATTTGACGTTCTGTCGTCTGCTAGTGTCGTCCCATTACGATGCAATGGACCCTTATTTTTGAAACGTCTTTCCCGAAGACTTTGCAGTTTTCCTCGCTCAGTTGACGGCACAGCAGGTAGGCATTGTGATGGAAAAGTACAAGAACGGCGAAAAGACGAAATGCTGAGTGCAAAACCAAAACTGAAACTGAAAAATTTTGTGTACCGCCAACGGTTGACTTCTGGGACAAGACCGCTTACTTCCGGTCAACGTTGCTTCCGGTGGCTTGTGGCGTGTTGCCAGTGGTGGCAACCTAGAGATTTATCCCTAGATCTAAAGGTTTTTTCTTTGCTTCAGGGATCTAACGTCTTTTTTGTGAAATCTAGGAATTTTGAGAGGCCGTAGAATTGCTACTCTAAGCGGCTTAATGGCAGGTGTATCTGATTATTTTGCGCTTGGAAGAAAAAAACTGAGAAATGCTAATTACTACTCAAGCTGAAATGGTCGCATTAACAATTAAACAATTATAGGCTAGAGATTTTTCTTTAATCTAGGGATTTTTGGGGTTCAATTTAGGGACAAAACGTTTACCTGAGTTGGCATCACTGCGTGTTGCATTTTGTGTTCGGTCGTTCGGGCATTGATTTCAAAATTACTGCTTCAAACTCGTGTTTGGGTTGACCAGTGTTCGTAGTCTTTTGCACCGCTTTTAGTACAATTCCCAGCCCTTCGTTGTCTTCGTGAAAAAGTGACCGTGCCGGGAAGCCTGCTGGCTTTTCATCTTGACAGCACGTTGGACTTCGACGGTGGAAGATGCTGCGTCTTACCGGAACCGCATCACAAAAGAAGAATGCGGTTACTGGTCTTCGTTTTCAGGTAAGACCCGTAATGCTGCGCAGGAATACGCGCAATTTGCCACCGCGCGAATTAACCAGCTAGCACAGGCGAGAAGAAATGGAAATGATGAGGCGCTGCCGCGTTTGTTACCCCCCGACATTGTGCACGGTTATTTCTGCGGTGGCAGAATGCGCTGTCCATTGAGTCGCTAACTAGCTGGCCTGTCTGTCTGTGTTCACAGTGTATCCGTTGCGACGCGAACGCCGTGAAAATAACCTAAAATCATTGTTCGACGTGGTTGTGCACTGCTGCCTACACGCATGTTTTCGTCTCTATCCGCTCGCAGCTGTTTGCCGATAGCGCACGCCGCTTCGCCTGTCCAGCGTTAGTTTCTTGGTGCGGCTTCGTGAGCTTTGAATTCACCTGTGCGAGACGATTAAACCGGCTGTCAAGCTCTGGCGGTATGCTGTGTTCGCTCTGCATTCGACGCAGCTAACCCATAGCAAAGGGCTATGCCCATAGCTAACCGCCCGCCTTGGTTGCCGGTAGCGCGCGCCATTCGGTCTCTGGCACTGAATAATCCCCTACGCGAGTACGCGTCAGGGCAGGACATCCGATGTACTACGTACTCTGCTCGATAAGACATCGACACGTGTTCGCTGCAGCGGGTTGTGCGACACCAGAGCAAGCGGCACGCGCTACTGGCCACTGTGGCGGGCGGTTAGTCGCGTGCGAATCAAAAGCAGACAAACATTGACCCCAAAGGCTGAACAGTCGGTGCAATCGTCTCGCAGTGGTGTCTTACACGCTCAAAAAGCCACAGCCAGTAACAGGGCGGCTTCCCCAACGAGAAAACTGTAAAATGCTTTTAGTGGCAGGCGACCGTGAAGAAAAAAATCATTGTTGGATGTTGAAGAACAACCAGCCCGAAGATAGGAGCGTTTTGTAGCCTTTTCACACAGCCCTTTCAGGTTAAATATTTTTTACGAACTCAAAACTGTGCAGACCTTATCGTGGATTCAAGTGTGAGCAAGTGAACTTTTGTCTGTTTAAACTCTGCCTTGTGTTTGTGTGAAACCAGCAAATACAAATCCTTACCCGTTAGCCCGATCATTGTGGGTACTTCTTCTTCCATAGAATGCACAGATTGAAACTGAAATTATGTTATGCAGGCGAAGTGCCTGGTGTCCAATAGTGAAGAGGTCTGCAAAGAGCTGTCACTGAAAAGGGTGTCTTGTCCAAATGTGGGGCCATTCTCCTTGCCTGTGTCCGTTCAGCATGTGTTGCAGAACACATGTATGTATTGAGTTCTCTAAAGTCTAGACTTCAGTGTTGAGGTCAGTGTGTTGCACTAGTCTGCTTTGAACCAGAGTGTTGATGGCATATGTTGGCATTTCCCTTTGAAATAATATGTGTGCGTTTCTTCTCAATAGGGCATCATCAAATACTGCACCCTTGATGCTGAATATGAAGTGACTGGCTACAGAGCAACATTTTAAGGTGATATTGCAGCAGGAGGACAACCTTGTTATCCTTCTACTCTAATACCTGTGTCACATAGCACTCCTCATAAACAGTTGTAGCAGTAGGATAACTGTCATCCTTCTACTGTAACACCAGTGTCACATGGCATTCCTTAGAGACCTTTCGAATTAAGGCATCTGATTTCACTTGAGGAGCAAAGTATGAAAGGCATTATAGTGCAGCTGAAATAGTAATTGAACTGTAAGCCTTACTCAGACCTGATTTGCTGACAACTTCTCTTGTAAGGAGGCATTTTATTCTGGCCACTATGTATCGTCTCTCACTGTATTTGCAATATTTTTACTGCCCCCAGATCCGACGGCTAAATAAGTAGTCTACTGTTCACACAGTCTGTGCACAAAAAAGCTGAAAGGGATGAATGGAAAGTGGTGCATGCTAAGTAGCCATATTTGCATCACTCTGCATGTTCACCACAAAACGCTCTCTCAGTGAGGTTTGGTGCTTTTTTTGCCATTTCAGTGAGTATACTTGCTCTAGTACACATATATTAGACTAGGAACTTGTAGTGGCCTGGTTGACTCAGCTTTTTGGCTTGCTACCTGATGGCACGGTTAAACAACTCGAAAAGAACAGCATATAAGACATGAATGCATGCTGCACTCAAAACTGTTTACATTATCAGTTTTCCACAATATATGGGTTTTTTTGTACATACTCTGAAATAGAAAAGAGCCATGTACAAAGAAAAGCAAATCAAACAGCAAAGAGGTAACAAGCAAAAATGTTGCCTTTTCTCATGCACCTAGCGGCAATGGTCGTAGTGAAAAGTGGCATAGCAATAAAGTAGCATTTGGCTTGAAACATGCACACCTTTTTAGAAATTAGTACTAGAGTGTAGGTGTGCTTGTGCCACACTAAGAAACTGCCTTGTCTTGCATGGCTCTGCATCTTGACGTTTTTTATTCTAAGGCCAGTGAGTTGTAGTGCTGGATATTGCATTACTATTTCTACTTCCCCTGTCTACTAGTGTGTTGTCAGTTTGAGTTTCACTTCCTGCTTTATCAGATTAAAATTTTTTTAGGTATTGCACATTTCGGTGTTATCAATTTATAATAGTAGCAGTGCTTAGTGCTGCTAGCTGTCTTTATGATGTTCACTTTTAATGCATTGTTTGTGTCCTGTTTCATGTTTTTTTTTGTATTCTGTCGCATAGTGCACCATTCTGCTTTTTCATTTCTGTGTCCCTTCTCCCTATTTTTTTTTTTCTGTAGCAGGCCTGATGACAAAAACTAGCTTCTTTTTTTTGGTTCCTCCTCCACCTGTGTTCATGTTACTAAATGAAATATATTTTACTGAAGGTTGAATTTCGAGTTGTACAGCATCATCTAGGAGCTCGCTTCATTTTTTAGCAGCTGCCATGAATGGTGATGCCTACTTTTGCCATGAGTCTCACCTTCACATAAATTCGGTTCACAAGTGCAGGACATGCTTTACTATCATAAGTGCACATTGTGGGTTTCTGTGCAGTTTGTGCATGATTGGTGACTGACACAATGACCTTCTTGGTTGACATGTATTATTGCAAGGAAGTCCAACTTAAGTCTAACTTTTTGTCTTACTACAGATGAGTAATTCAGAGGGCTTATTATGCTTTCTTCCGCAGGCATATCTTTTTCATTGCTTTAGGTAGGACACTGGGGCTCACATTGAGTGAGCATCTGGGGCCAACATACAAGTAGAACTTCATGCCATTTGTCAGCTTTCTTTGCAGTGTGCACAGTTGTGCAGGTAGAAGACCATTTCAGTTCTCAGTGGTCCTTTTTTTGCTTCTCAGATTTTGTGCCAGTATAACTTCATACCATTTCTCAGCTTTCTCTACAATGTGCACAACTGTGTAGATGGAGAGCCATTTCAGGTCACTGCTCCTTCCTTTCCTTTTTGGCTTTTGTGCCAGATGTCATATTTTGGAGGATACTCTCAGCCACAGCCTTCACCATTGAAGTAGAGTAGCACATTGTATCTGTCATGACAATTAGTTGTTAAAACTGAGCACACCACCTTTACTTTATGAGCACGCCAAAGCTGAGATACTGAAGGTAACTTTAACAGGCACTGACACCTGAAGTGGTCTTTTTACATGCACACTGTTATGCACCACTTGAAGGTTTTTTTTAGCTGTTGGGTTGAATTTGTGTTTTTGCCTCCAGTCAAACTTGCTCTACTTCACCCTCAGTGAGGAAATAAGGAAAAGGCATGCCAGCTTCTTCACGAAATGTCGAACAGTGTCTGCAAAATTATGCTAATATTCCTATAAAATTCTGCACAGGACAATTCTCTCATACCCTGAGCTTGGCGCATGATGGCCTGTTGCCTATATGCCATAAAACCCAACCAACAAACAAATATGCTCTTGCAGAAAATCATGCAGGGTTATACGGGAAGGTGTGTAAGATCTACTGAAACACCCTTATTACTATGTTGCGGATCTTGGACTTGTTACCAATTTCTCTCATGTAAAGGTGCTGTGCATAACAATAGACTAAGGTGCACTACAGCTGCTCAAAGCCTTTTGTGTAAAGAAAAGGAGCATTGAATATGCAAGTTACTTTGGTGATGACTTTCAATTGCAAAGTTACTATTTTAAGTACTTCATTATGGCATGTACTCTTTAGTGTCAGATAAGGTGTTAAAGTAGAACTTGTCTCATTTTTCTTTGTGCTTCAATTTTGTTTGTTTTATATTTCTGGCCATGAACAGCACAGGCTATGCACTCCGTTGTCGTTTCATACAAGGAAACAGTTGCGACTCCAGCGTCTGTGCTTGTGTGCTGTTCGTTGTAAACAAATCTTGTCTGTGCAGAAGGGTGTGTGCCAAATGCAAGTAACAGGAAGCATAAATGTGAGCAATCCTACATACGTGTGCCTAAATGGAATTAGTTTTAAATTGACTGTCTTTTTGCTTTTGCTCAAGGAAGCACCAGGTTGTTAGCTTGTGTCGATAGCTCAATGTTGTCACATAAAGTTCCATTCACTTTGGACTGCAAGAAATATGCAGAAGTGGCTAGCATTTTGGGGACATATTACATCACTGTAGGTTAAGCAGCATTAGTGCCTTCCTTGATAAGGGCATCTGAAAGAGCTGGAATTACAGTATTGCTCTTAGCAGGCCCAGCCTCTTGTGTGAAACACATGCAGTGCTCCTGCTGTTGCATACTGTTTTTATTTTTGAGTGTTTGGTATAATCTGTGATCTTCATAAGCATGAAGTCATTTTTGTAAATGATTTGTACAGTTAAACTTGCAAATGTAAAAAGGCAAAGTACTACATAATTACCTTTTGTACTTCTCTCTTATACCAGAATCTACTACTACTGCATGACACCATCAGTGTCAAGGTCTAAGTTTTGTGTTTATTTTAAACTACTAAATCATTTCTGACTTCAACAAGCATTAAAGTATAGTGCCATATGACACTATGCAGTCAACAAAAGCAATTAACGTTTCATTCCTGGCTGTGAATATAGCATCAAAATTTTATGCCTATGTTCTGTTTCGTGCAGGTGCATTCATTTATTGTTTCGAGATGGAGAAGGCTATGTACACACCCTGGACGGAATCCAAAAAGATGCAGTGTTTCTCAAGACGGTCAAGAGAAGCAGTGGCACAGCACAGTGTTATTGGCAACTGCACGGGAAGGTGACTCTGGAAGGCAAGGAAAAGGCTCTGCTAAAGGCAGTCACTCAAGTGAAAAATGGATGCATTCACAGGCAATTACTGGTTTTAGCACAGTAGTATATATTCACTCCGTCAGTGTATTTGAGAACTGCAATTCAGGATTTGTTAGTGGTTTATTAGAAAGCACAAAACAAAGGATAATGATAAACATTCAGGATTGGGAGCTAGTGACCAATTCGTTGTATGTCATCATTTGAAGGTTTATGCACAGGTAGTTAATTGATGGGCACAGTTACTAGCTCTTATGAGGGATAATATACACAGCTTAAATGACGAGGCTCCGAGAGCAGTGGGGAAGTGCATGAGAAGTGGAATTAGCCAGAAATTAACTTTTCATGAGTGCTTAGCTGTAATGCTTTAGCAAGAAGGCTGGTGGTACTTGGCAGTCATGTGCTGTGAAGCTCGGGATTTTAGAAGTGTTGAGGCATACGGGATTCTGATTCAGTATAGGCATTCATGGGTGTTGTCACATTGGCCATCCTCCTTTAATGCAAATGGCAACATTTTCAAGTTGCCTTTGCATTATGGTCATTGTAGTAGAGTGTGTCATAATAAACATAACTTTTGTCCCTTAATCTTCAGGCATTGTGGCTACATACAGCTGGATTCAAGCTGCCATCAAGGCAATGAAAGATATTCGACTTTTTCAGAAAAGATGCACACTATGGTGCAAGGGGACTCCAGCGTGACTTAATCGCTGCCTTCGTCTACCAATAAAGCTAATGATGCTCTTGGGCAAATATGAGTTTTTTCTTTTTTCAATACGTGCTTGCTCTTCATGCTTGGCAAGAACACGAATCACGTAATTATGTGCATGCTGCTCTGTACTATCATGCTCAAAGTTAAGAGGCCCCTGCGAGTGTGTGCCAAACTGCATGCAGGTGCCGCCTGACAAAGCAATCCTGTCGTCGAGACCAACACCCACATGCAATTTGGCACGTTTCAGCATGCACTTGCAGCGGTCTCTTAATTTAGCTCATGATAGTATGTCCAAGTATTGAGCACCACTATGAAGACATGCTAGGTAGCAAGTTTCTTTCTGGATGCTTCCTTCCTTTGACATCATCCCGGTATGGTACACCAACCACACGAGAAAACTACACCAAAGCATGCCAGAGCTAGTATCAGATGGCCGGGTCACACCAGATGAGATCACACCACACCATGTCATAGAACCCACTTCTGAAACCCTGGTCTGGCAGCACCAGACACGATAATTTGACACTTCTTTTGTGCAAGTGTACCACGGTGTTGTAATTTTGAATTTACCACGTGCACATAGTGGATGCACTATCTGAACACTGTGGCAAGGTAATAACCAAAACTCCTGACTGGATGTATTTAGAGCTTTCAATAAACAGTCAGTTAAATGTGAACTGCGGATCAATTAAATAAAAGTCACAATAAACTGGCAATTAAATGTCAACTTATGGGTAGGTGTTTGCAGCGCACACGAAACACGGACGGACAGAAAAGGGAACGAAACACAGCGCTGACTCATCCCAACTGCATTCTGGAAAGCTACAGAGCCAAATTTGTCGATGCTATTTTCAAAGTATGAAAGTAACTCCTTCTGCGGAAGAGAGTAATACAAGTCCTTAATATCTATAGAACATGCTTGCATGTTCTTGTGATTCTGGCCTTCCAGAAACCCTATGACATCTACCGAGCTCTTAATCTGGAAAGGATCATCAAAAGGGATGGTCTTCAGCTTGTCTTGTAGAAATTGGGAAATCGCTTTCTGCCATGAACCTGTTTCTGACACAATTACTCTGAAAGGGCAACCGAGCTTGTGCGTCTTAGCGGAAAACATGAAATGAAGGCTATTGATTTCGGAGCTGTCAATACTTTGGACTAAACGGGACAGGTTCAGCACCTCACACAATTTTTTGAATGTTTGTTTCAATTTTGGTAAGCGTACCTTAGAATCTTCACGGAACACTCCTCTGATGGCGTCAAGGGCTTTCAGTCCAAACATTTCCCTGGAGCACACAACAAGGCCACCTTTCTTATCCTCCGGAAGAACACGCAGCTGGCAATAAATTCTTTTCCTTCCCTTCCTTTTCCTTTCCTTCCCTTTTCTGTCCGTCCGTGTTTCGTGTGCGCTGCAAACACCTGCAGCATGAAAAACCAACTAGCCCAAGAAAAGACGATTCTGACCTATATTTCAAGTACATCGGGCTCTGTCTCTTCTCTTCCCCATCCTTCTGTCTTGGTTAGTCCCGCTGCCGTCGCCATCTGCAAATCACGATCTCTTTCGTTCTGCCTCAGGCACAAGTTCCTCCCGCATGACGTCAAGGTGATTCTAGGAGGGTTCGCCCCCGCATCAGGCCATGGGATACGCCTCATGAAGATACTTTGCTCTGAGTGGCGAAGACAAGCAAGGATCTACAAAAATGACCTGTATGTGTTGCTACGCACCACCACACCAGAATGTCAAGCCAAGAGGTATTTCCAGGCATACCTTCGCATCGCCTCACAAACGACAGAGTTCCTGTGGCAGCAAGCGTTGCAGTATCTTCGGAACACAGCTCCGGAGAAGCCTCGTACGGTTCGAAGGGACGTCACTACTATTGGAGATGTCCACCTACCTGAGCACGTGAAGAATGTCCTGGCATTGGGCCCTAAGTTCGCGGTAGAACCTTGGAAGACGGCACCGGAGTTGCTTGCCATGGTCCATCAGGTCGCGAGGAAGGCTCCAGACAGTGAACGGAGCAGATGCGTTTCGGAAGGAGTGGACGTGCTTCGTCGGGATTCGACAAGAAAACATCTACCTGTGCGGCAGGTGACATCCTTATGCGAAAACCAGCTGCGTGTTCTTCCTGAGGATAAGGAAGGTGGCCTTGTTGTGTGCTCCAGGGAAATGTTCGGACTGAAAGCCCTTGACGCCATCAGAGGAGTGTTCCGTGAAGATTCTAAGGTACGCTTACCAAAATTGAAACAAACAGCCAAAAAATTGTGTGAGAGGCTGAACCTGTCCCGTTTAGTCCAAAGTATTGACAGCTCCGAAATCAATAGCCTTCATTTCATGTTTTCCGCTAAGACGCACAAGCTCGGTTGCCCTTTCAGAGTAATCGTGTCAGAAACAGGTTCATGGCAGAAAGCGATTTCCCAATTTCTGCAAGACAAGCTGAAGACCATCCCTTTTGATGATCCTTTCCAGATTAAGAGCTCGGTAGATGTCTTAGGGTTTCTGGAAGGCCAGAATCACAAGAACATGCAAGCATGTTCTATAGATATTAAGGACTTGTATTACTCTCATCCGCAGAAGGAGTTACTTTCATACCTTGAAAATAGCATCGACAAATTTGGCTCCGTAGCTTTCCAGAATGCAGTTGGGATGAGTCAGCGCTGTGTTTCGTTCCCTTTTCAGTCCGTCCGTGTTTCGTGTGCGCTGCAAACACCTACAGCATGAAAAACCAACTAGCCCAAGAAAAGACGATTCCAACTTATGGGCTATTAATATGAATTGAGTGTTAATAGAATGCAATTAAATGTGAACTGCACATTTATAAACAGAGTTAAATACGCATTGACAGTCGCTGAAATCTTAATTTGGATTTATATAGTTGAGTTAATAAACAGCCAATCGGAATACAGTGGCCAATTTTAAATTGAAATAACACAAAAAGTGTAAGCTCTGAATTAAATTGCAAAAGAATTTATTGCCGAGACTTAATAAGTATTTAACTAAAATTAGGTAGAAATTTTTGTAAGGGAGGTGTCGTACAGTCTTTTCATATCTGTAGCTCGCGCAGGCAGGGCTATCAGCAATGCCGATTGAAAACGAGTATCGGTTCGTGAACGGAACGACAAGCCACGGGCGGCGCAGTGAATTTTCTTGAGGTCGTGGTAGGTGGGACAGAAGACGGACATGCAAGGGATCGTCCAGGCAATGGAGATGAGAGTTCGAAAACTGGCCTGAACACTGAAGCAAGGAGGTCCTGAAAATAATGCGGCAACTTCCACAACTGCAGGTAGCGAAGTTCGTTGTTTTTTAGGTCATACGAACCTAATCTACGATGCGATGCGATGTAGGGCGCATCAGTGGCGCTTGCTCAGGGCGCTGTTCGTAACCCTTATACGATATAGATGTGCAAAAACGAGGGCCATGGTGCATTGCCTTGGTCGTCGTTCGTCCGATCGCGACACAAGGCGAGAGCGGGCGGCGCGTTCGATTCACCGTACAGCACTAGTGGTAACCATTACAGCCCAACGAAACCGGAACACGAGGGCGAAGCGTTTTACGCGTAGTCAGTAGCGCGCTACACGACCCTCCACACGACGGGAAGTTGGCGAGTGATGGCAACAGCGAAAAAAAGACGACGTGTACAAGCGACACTGCGAGCACTGACGTTTTGCGTGGCAGCCCTGGGATTCGCTGAATGCCCAGCGTGCTCGTGGCCTAAGCAGCGCTGAAGGGCTCGAGAGGCTCTAAGAAGCGCGATGCGAGGGATTCCACACTGCGCTACCCGTCGTATAATTATAGGAGGTATTCACATGACGTCATCCGCAAGGGGCGCTAGCGGCCGGCGCGGCATTCGCCATGTTGGTGGTCGTGCGCGCGGCCGCCGCAGTCAGCCGCAGCGTTAAATAGCCGGTGATGTGTGAAATGTGAGTGTATTTCGCGTCTCGCCATAGATAATTACTGTCCAGCCCGTAACACCGCGTTACTGAGAGGGTGTTCCGTGAACTGCGCGAAGCAGAAAAGAGCGGCCACGCTCAAAAGGTTCCACTTTGTGAAAAGGTCGGCGCGTAAGAAAGCGGAGGCGCCGGCGCAGTGTGAGACGTACAGGACTGCTGCCCCGCGTTGAATTCACCGGTATCGAGGCCAACCTTGTGCACGGCTTAAGTTTGCTGGCAGGCCAAGGAATTAAAGGATATAAACCTATGAGAGGGTGTAATTACTTGACAAGCGGGTGAGTCCAAGAGCCGTGCTGAGGGTGCTGACGTCCGCGGTGCCGACGGCCGAAGTGCCGTTTTTGAAGAGGTGAGTAATTCGAAGGGTCTGTTCACTTAGCTGTAGCTTAACTTGTCATCTCTATCTGCTGAAAGTGACGTGTTGCTACTGAATCTAGCGGAATGGCTGCACATTGCGTAGCTGCGAAAGCGCGAGACGTCGTCTTGTGCTTACGAAGCAGCGCTACGTAGCTACAATCAAAACCGCAAAACATTCTCGCAGTGTCTGCCGTTCGTGCTGCCAGCGCATGGCAGTATTTGTTTCAACGTTCCGTCGTGTAAATAAGGCAGCTATGACGCTTTGCCTTTCTGCTGAAAGACCGTCTGAGAAGCGTCAGCAGTTCGCGGACTACAGGCGCTTGAATTATCAATTTCTGCGGCGGCAGTTTTGTAATTTCGGTAATTAGTCGTTCAGTTTATCCACGATGTGCCCTGCATGCATGGCTCGCCGACAGTTATCAACTGATATTAAAAGCTGCAAGTCGTGTAGTACATTCTTGCGTGCAGCTCAGCCAGCGAGTTTTGACGAGTTGAGGCAGCTCGGGTATATCACGGCGCAGAAGAATTCTGCTGCAAACTTCATGCACAGTACGCGCTCCACAAAGATAAGTGGTCGCTGACGTATTCCACAACGTACAAATATGTTACGGATCACTAACAGTTAGGCCGGGCACCTCACGGCGCACCGTGACAATGCGCGAGCTGGCCTGAAACGACCGCAAACATGGCGCGCTTGCCGCGACGACGCTCGCGCCGTCTGGTAGCGCGGCCTCAGTGAATACCTCCTTTATGCACTCTCGACCATTTCGAGCGCAATTGCTTCACCGGTCGCAAAAACGACCCATATTTTCAAGCCCGTGCACCGCGCTAGTAAAATACGTACAGGAAGGCAAAAGCTAGAAGCGTGTCTTTCTAGCGTGCATTCTTCCACTGTTTATCACGGTTTTACGAAGCGCCTGCTTACCGCTGCCAACGCTGACACCAACACTTGGACACCAAACCGTACAGTAAACTAGTCAGAGTTAATATCCATAGCTCGAACAAAGCCATCACCTAGCCCAGGCGACCCCGTATGCGTCGAAAAAGATCGGGGTCCTCTACTACGGCGTCCCTCAACACCTACACTTCCGTTCTGGCGCTGTAGGCTGCCGTTACTAACCGCCGGCCGAATTTCGATGGAGGCGAAATTCTAGAGGCCCGTGTACTGCGCGATGTCAGTGCACGTTAAAGAACCCCAGGTGGTCGAAATTTCTGGAGCCCTTCACTACGGCGTCTCTCATAGCGTGAGTCGCTTTGGGACGTTAAACCCATAAACCAACCAACCAAAATCGCTTCCAACTGGTGTGCGCGGTGCATTCACCTTCTTAGAACTGCAGCCTCGCTGATGGTTGCTGGTTGCTGTTCACCTCTTAGAATGGCGCATACCCACACAGGGGGATCGGCCAAAAGGAGGGGTGCATAGAGAGTTTTTGTGATGATTTTTTTTCTTGGGAAAATAAATAAATAAATTAAGTAATAAATAGAAATAACAGAATGCTGGGGAAGAGAAAAGTCAACAGAAAGAACAAAAAGAAACGGGTAATCAGTCAATGAATCGCCTGCAGAAAAGCCGTGTATGTATCACCTTTTGATGACGTCACCTCTGCAGTTGCACCAATGGCGTTCGTCCGCACCTCTTTTGTTATGCTGCGTTTTTTTTACACTTGCTATCTTCTTTCTTCATTGGTAAATTGTTTTTTGAGGATAGGAAATGGCGCAGTATCTGTCACATATATCGGCGGGCACCTGAACCGCGCCGTAAGGGAGGTGAGGAAGGTAGGATTGAAAGAAGAAAGCGAGAAAGAGGTGCCGTAGTGGAGGTCTCCGGAATAATTTCGACCACCTGGGGATCTTTAACGTGCACTGACATCGCACAGCACACGGGCGCCTCTTCCGTTTCGCCTCCATCGAAACATCTTGTAAGGCGAGAGCCTTTAATTGCTCATACTGTCATGACCAAGACGTGTTAGCAAATTTGTCCGCGTTTCAGATTGGTCGAAATGGTCGTGACGTCACTGCGCATGAATTTTGACGGGTGTCCACCGCAATAATGTGAGATGGTGGTGGTGAAAACTTTATTTACACCAGGGGAGTTTGTGACACACAGGTCCGTGGGCCCCCGCACGGCCCCACTGCACTCAAACGTTCATGTCCCGGAGGCTCATGACGCTGGCAGCCCGGCCGGTGGCGATGGCTTGCTTGGCCGGGTCCTCAGAACGCAGTAGGGTCTCCCAAGCCTCCCAAGTGGTAAGGTGCTCCAGGCCCCGCGGGGGAGAATCCGCCGGCCAGAGGAAAAGGATATGGTCTAGAGTGGCTTTGGGGTGGTGGCAGAGGGTACAGGAGGGGTTTGTGAAGACTTGGTGATAGCGCGAGCGTATATAAGGGGAGGGTAAGGTGCGGGTTTGAAGCCGCCTCCAAAGTGTCTGATGATAATGGTCGAGGGAGGGATGGGGTGGAGGGTAGAGCCGACGCTCGGCTTTGTTTGCAGGCCTGCGTCATTTCACTGAATGAGTACATGCGCTCCCGCGAGAACCCAGGTCGGAGGCCGCCGGTGCCCGGTTAAGAGAACCTTGGGCTAAAGCGTTGGCGGCCTCGTTTCCGGGATTCCCGGAGTGGGCAGGCACCCATATTAACTCCATGTGGCGGGGTGGGCGTGCGGCGAGGGAGTTCAGTATACGAAATGCAGGGACGTGAACTCTCCCGCGAGCAAAATTTAGTATGGCAGTTTTAGAGTCGGAAAGAATATATCGGGCCTGCGTGCGTGTGATGGCCAGGGCAATGGCGGCCTCTTCGGCCTCCTCCGAAGTGGCAGTAGGGTTATGTGAAGGGTGGCAATCGGTTGGAGGGAAGGGTTCGTGATGGCTACAACCGCGTCCTCGCCCGTGCATGCGGCATCCACCCAAACGGCATACGGTTCCGTGCCATAGTGTTTGTGGAGTGCCCGTGCGCGAGTTCTGCGGTGGTGGTGGTGAAAAACTTTAATATGCAAAGAGAGTTTGAGGGTCAAAACACCCTGCTACATGGTCGGTATCCTTAGTCCGGGACACCGCACGACGAGGCCCCGTCTCGCGCCCGCTTTACTAGAGCCCTTTGAGACTCCAGTGTGGAGCAGTTGAGGAGGGCAGTCTCCCATGCCTCTCGGGTGGGGGTGGGGGAAGGGGGAAGGTGAGGATTCTGAGTACATGCCCACACCATGTGAAAGATATCGCAGATCTCTCCACAGTGCGGGCAGCGCCCATCTGTGTTCGGATCGAAGTGTTTTGCTATGGCAGGACAGAGAAGAGTTCCTGTCTGCAGGCGCCGCAGAGTTCGCTCCTCCGCCTTACTCAGCCCCTTGGCAGGTACTGGGTAGAGACGGTGGCTGTCGCAATAATGAATTAGGATTTCGCGGAACCGCAGAAGCGGTTTATGAGCTTCTCAGCCAGGAGAGCTAGGATGAGGAGCCCGGTGTGTGAGCGCTCGGGCGGCCGCATCAGCGGCCTCATTGCCTCGTAGACCCTGGTGGCCAGGAGCCCAGATCACTTTTGTGCAAGTTGGATCGGCGGGAGCGCGTCTTAGAATTTGGGAGGCAAGAGGGGATATTTCGCCTGCAAGATAATGTTCACAGGCCCGGCGAGAGTCTGTGATAACTGATCTCGATTTTGGATCGGCGGCAGCCAGAGCTATTGCGACTTCCTCCGCTTGTGTTGAATTTGTGGCCCGAAAAGATAGCCCATCGACATTCATTCCCCGGTGGACTGCGGCAGCCGTGAAGAATCCCGTGGGCGACGTCCCTGTGATGTCCACGTAGTAGACGCCCTCTTTATATCCATACTGCCTCTCAAGCGTGCGAACCCGCGCTTGTTGTCTGCCTTCATGTGAAGCCATGTCCATGTTACGAGGGAGCGGAGCGACCAAGAGCATGTGGCGCCACAGCACCGGGATGTTCTCCGTCCCCTCTGGTATGCATGTGTGCTGGATGTGTAAGCGGTTTAGCAGGCGGCGCCCAGGAACCGTCTGCGATAGCCGCGTATATTGGTTCACGAGGTGGGCCTCCCGCAACTCCTGTTAGGAGTTTACCACTCCCAACGCCTTCAGTTTGGCGTTGGAGGTAGCCACCGGGAGGTCCAATGCTCGCTTTGTTGCCTTCCTGATGATGGCGTCAATGCGCTCGTCTTGTTGTTTGGTGGTGCGTAGGTACGGCACGGCGTAGAGGATCCGCTGGTCACGAAAGCATGGGCGAGCCGTAGCGCGTCCCTGCCCCGCAGACCACCCCGCTTATTGGAAACACGGTGGATCATGCGCCCTACCTGTTCACCTATGCTCTTGAGTTTCGCTATAGTAGAGTCCGGCTTAAGTTTGTTATTGATGAACACACCAGGATCCGGAGCTCTGCCACTTCTGTGATGGGACCGCCCGACAAGATATGTGTAGAGACGTGTTGTCCTTGTGGTTTGTCCTGACGTGTAGAAGCTCTGATTTGGCGGGAGCACATTGGAGACCACAGTCGGGGTTCGTGGTATGTAGGGTGCATATTTTTGGGGAGAGGTTTAATAAATAATTCGCGGTGAATGTGGCGGGGGACCTGGAGCTGTGTGGGATCCGTGGCTGGTAGGCGGATACCGAGGGTGTGTAGGATGTGTCTGCCGGTGGTGGTTTTCGCGAGACGTATGTATTGTGCCTGTCGGTGGGCCTCGATAAGCTCCCCTACCGTATTGTGCGCAGGCCTAGTTGGAGGAGTTTTTCGGTGAGGTATTTAGGGGTAGGTGTAGTGCTGTCTTAAATGCTGTTCGGATCATGGCATCCAGGGTGGAGATTTCCCCGGCCTGGAGTTTCAGGTAGGAGAGCGTGAAGAGAAAGCGGCTGAGGACGAAGGCATGAATGAGACGGCATAGGTCATGCTCCTTCATGCCCCGGTGGTGTGCAGAAACGCGGCGGATTGGGTGGGATATCGACACCGTCGTCTGCTTGAGTTTCCGTATGGTGAGTGTGTTTTTCCCGTTGTTCTGGACGTGGAGGCCCAGTACCCTGAGAGTGTTTACCTCCGGGATGTGCCGGTTTTCCAGTGTCACTATGATGGGGGCTGTGGGGCAGTTTCGGGTTGTGGGGCGGATGATAAGAAGCTCCGACCTCTCTGGACAGCAGGAGAGTCCGATACTCCGCGCATGTGTTTGGATGAGGTTAGCTGCCGATTGTAGAGTATTTTCTATGTATCCATCACTGCCATGGGTGGTCCATAGCGTGATGTCATCGGCATAAAGTGTATGACGAAGGTTAGGGATACAGGTACTGCGCAATTTTCTTTCCTCAAATACAATTTTCATTTTCTTCATTACGTCCCCTCTTTCTTCTTTCACTCCACTTCCTCCCTTCCTGTACGGTGTGGTTCAGGTGTCCACCGAGATGACAGAGAATTACAGCGCCATTTCCTTTCCTTAAAAAGCGTTGCGTTCAAAGGGCGACGCATCGCGCCGAACGGGTGGTGGCGTTCCGTGGACTCCCTGGCAGCGCTACAACACGCTGTCGCGTTCCACTCCTAAAGGCAAAGGTTAAGCGTCATTATTTGGCAGTTAATTAATGCACCAACAGAATGTGAAGTGAATCGCGCAGCAGAATGCAGCACTCAGGCTTTCGCCTTTCACCACTTTAGCCGCTAAAGTTCCTCGTAATTTTTTGGTTTGGTTTATGGGGTTAACGTCCCAAAGCGACTCAGGCTTAGAGACGCCGTAGTGAAGGGCTACAGAAATTTCTACAACCTGGGGTTGTATATGTGCGCTGCATGCGTTGGCATTGACAACGTTGTGCCATTTTAATGAAAGGAAGTGGCTATAACTGGCTCCCTGGGTCAGTGGACGCCTTAATCGCGCTTATAGGTGCGTGGGTTGATGAGAGAGAGTTGTGGGCTGCAGGCATTGACAACGTTGTGCCAGAACGCGGCGCTGAAGCCATAGGTCGTCGGCGTTCATTGGCGTTGACAACGTTTCACACCCCGGTCATTTTAAAGAAAGGAAGTGCACATAACTGGCTCCCTGGGTCAGTGGACGCCTGAATCGCGCTTATAGGTACGTGGTGCGATGAGAGAGAGATGTGGGCTGCAGGCATTAACAACGTTTTAAAAGCGGCGCTGAGGCCTTAGGCGTCGGCGTTCATTGTGTTCATTGGCATTGGCGTTGACGTTTTACACTCTGATCATTTTAAGGAAAGGAAGTGCGCATAACTGGCTCCCTGGGTCAGCGGACGCCTGAATCGCGCTTATAGGTACATGGGGTAATGAGAGAGATATGTGAGCTGCATGCGTTAGCACTGACGACGGTGAGCGAACTCTCGCGATCAACCGTTAACTGCCACCTGCCAGGGTGACAAGGTGGGCGGGGACTTTAACGCACATATAAAGACAAACAGGAATTTCTTACCACTTATGCGGGAGAACATCCCGTTCCTTTCGCTCGTAACGCCTCCCACGGTTGTGACAACCTCGCAAAATACTTGCGTAGACCCCGTCTTTGAGAACCAAGCATTGGTGCAGCAAGCCCAGCATATATCCATCTATTTCTCCGACCGACCACAAAGCTTCCTTCATGACAATCAAGAACTGTTTGTGGAGTGTTTCCTGAAGGAAAATGTGTGAAAAATAACAAGTTGTCAGATGTAATAACAAGTTGTCTGTTTGTTCCATTCACTACATGTCCTGCCCCTTGAACATCTATGCAAATTTCAGGTCCTGGTTTTTCTTTTCAAAGTCATCACTAAGTATATATGCGTTAATTTTTTCAATGGTTTGGTTTTATGGGGTTTAACGTCCCAAAGCGACTAAGGCTATGAGAGACGCCGTAGTGGAGGGCTCCGGAAATTTCGACCACCTGGGGTTCTTTAACGTGCACTGACATCGCACAGTACACGGGCCTCTAGAATTTCTCCTCCAAAGAAATTCTAGCCGCCGCGGCCGGGATCGAACCCGCGTCTTTCGAGTTGGGTTCGATCCCGGCCGCGGCGGCTATAGCTACTCCGCCACTGACTCCTCCGGGGTTCCCTTGAAGACAGGCGGGGCGATAGATGGCCTCGGTTGGTGGCTCGTCATCGTGGCGATGTCTGCGGGCGTCAGGCGTTGCTCACTTCTCAGATTGGGGCGCATTTCGAGTAGAGCGGGGTCGTCGCTACCACGCAACCTCCACCACTTGTAACGAAGCGTAAGTCGGGACGGACCGGTGGCTCCACCGCCTCGAAGAAGTTGACCCGCAGGTGTAGATGGGTAGCATGACTTAAGTCGCTTTATTTAAAATGGGTCTAAAACATCATTTAAACTGAACACACTGATACACAAGAGTAAATAATAACGTGGGCAGTCATACCAAGGGGGCGCGCAACATCTTCCGAGCAGTGGTCCCGAGCAGCAGGACCGCAGCCGTTCCTCCCCTCTCTTCGCGCCAAAACTCGCTCTTAAATACGTTTGCCCATGATTCTGGGGACACTTTTAGTAGCCAATCGGAAATGCTGCTGTCGGAGCCAATGAGAAGGATTTCTTTAAAACAGAAGCAGCCAATAGCACGCCGGTGCCCACGAGGTTGTTTACTGGAGAGCACCGCGCAAATTCCACGAAGACTTGCGCATTTCCACTCGGCACACAGATACAAACACACAAAACGACACCCGAAACACAGGGAACGCAAACCTCGCAGTCGGGCACCACGCGACCCGCCGTCCGCGCCTTCAGCCCTCGCGGCTCGTCTCCGGCGTATCTGGTCCGCCGGGCAGTGTGCCGCCCGAAGCAATCACTTCGCGCGACTCTCCTGCAAACCACACGGGGTCCGCGCGCCCGCTCTGGTGGCCCTGACGCAGCCTTGGGCGACCTCGTCCCCTCGCAGTTTACCGCGTTTTACTCTAACTAAACATTCACACAAGGCCGGGGAGGGAGCCGCACAATGCCTGCGTACAAAGAGCCCCAGAGAAAACGGCTCTGCCAAATGCCGGAGTGTGAGCCCCTCTAATGGCTCCCCGCACAGCAGCGAGCACACGGACAGCAACAGTCGCACCGCGTGGAGAAGAACACATTCAGCTTGTTAGAGAAACTGGCGCGCGAAGCCTGCGAAGCTCGCTACGCGACACCTCCCCCCTACGAAAAAGAGTGTCCCACTCGTTTACAAGAATCGAATACATAGGAAAGGCGTGCACACTTGATACAAAGCAATAAAATAAGAAAATCCACTAGACAGTAACGCACAACAAGACTAAACTCAATACAATAAATACATCTGCTGCACTATACAAGGCATGGAAAAACGAACGCGTAAATTACTTAGATAAGCATGATATAGGCAGGACGCAGAAACATATACATTTAACAATGCAATCGAAAACTTTACATTGCACTCTCAAAATGTCCGTATGTACAGATTGGCACAAAACACAAGTTGTCTGTGGGAAGGCGCAGTCCAACAGTTACTTCAGTTTGTTCCTTCATCTGCACTGTAGTACTCCTCGGTGTCACTTTCATACCCATGCGTCTTGACCACTTTGGGCTCGGTGTCAGCCCCCGCTCGGCCACAATCAGGGGACGACCGGCTGTAAGAGTACGTCTCAGTCGCACTGTCATCCGACGTTTCGTTATGGCTGGGTTGCACTGTAGGGGACAGTGCACTTTTTGGTTTTCCAGACACATCAACACTGCGCGCGAACTCACGACAACCATCATCACAATCACTGTCTAGTGACTCGTCGTCGGCGTCCTCTTCTGAATCCAGACGAGTGTGGCAGCGCTTCAGACGGCCGACGTTGACGACATCTCGCTTGCGACCGGTGCGATTGACGACCTCCCAGTTGTTCTCTGCCACTTGCCAAAGTAGACGAAACGGCCCGTGATACCTGTGGAGCAATTTGGTGGTCTTCCCTTTCGACCGAGAGGGCGTCCACACGTACACGAGGTCTCCCGGATAGAAAGCAGCATTACGTCGCCTCGAGTCGTACGCCTTTTTGTTCTTCTGCTGCCGCTGCTTCTCGCGCTGAGCGACTACTTCGCGCGCCTGGTGAAGCCGCTCTGTCGGAGGAATAGGCTGGAGAAACTCGATCGGCCTGCCAGGTGGGGCTTTCTGCGTCTGGCAGTTAGGGCAAGAGAGCATGTAGTTCGTCACCTATGCGAACATCTTAGGCCAGAAGTAGCGCCTACGTATTTTCTCCCAGGTGCGCTTGACTCCGAGGTGGCCTGCTGTGAGATCATCGTGGCAGCTTCTTAATATTTCAGCTCGCAAGCTTTTTGGAATGACCATTGCGTCGTAGTCTTCCTCGAATCCTTTCGCCCTCCTGTGCAACACACCATCGATTATTCGAAAACACCGTGCCGCTCTTCTCAGTGTTCTGACAACGGGTGAATCCGGGTTCTCGAGGTGTTGAATCATCTCCTTCATCCAAGGGTCTTCCCTCTGCTTCCTACCTAAATCCACGCGACCCAGCACAAGCAGCGGTGCAAAGTTTTCTTCACTAACCGGTGCCGGTTCATGTGGCAGGCGAGAAAGGGTGTCGGCATTTGCATTTTTCACACCAGGGCGGTGTTTCAGCGTCATGTCGAACTCCTGTAATAGCAGGGACCATCTCATGAGGCGTCCGTTCGGATTCTTGACATTCATCAGCCATGACAGGCTGGCTTGATTGGTGACCACGGTGAATTGGCTTCCAAAAATGTACGGGCGGAACTGCTTGCAGGCATAGACGACAGCCAGGCCTTCCTTTTCTGTTGTGCTGTAGTTGGTCTCTGCCTTGTTAAGATGACGGCTGGCGTACGCGACAACATGCTCTCGACCGTCTTCCCTCTGGACCAGCACAGCACCAATGCCGTAGTCGCAGGCATCGGTATGGATCTCGACGGGCTTGCCGGGCTCGAATTGGCGTAAAACTGGCGACGAAGTCAGTTTTTCTTTGAGCGTTTGCATTGCCGCCTCGCAAGCCGCATCCCACTCAAACGGAACATTCTTTCTGGTCAAGTTAGTCAAAGGCCGGCAAATTAGAGCAAAGTCTTTGATGAAGCGTCTGTAATAATTGCAGATTCGCAGGAAACTCTGAACTCCTTTCTCGTTTTTCGGGGCTGGGAGCTCTTCGATCGCGGCTATTTTCTCCGGATCTGGTCTAATGTTGTCGGAGCCGGTGTCAATCAAGTGGGTGGTCTTCGAGTTATTAACCTCGACTGGGACTGTGAGAAGCTGTTCCTTATTCATCGCACATACTGACCGGCTGGGCTGACCACCTAGGCCCGGCCGTTCCCGTTTCCCGAACTGGGGGCTTGATCGGCGCGCACATTTCTTTGCTCGCGGTCTTCGTCTCTCCATCGCAGGCGACAGTTACGAGCTATGTGGCCACTTCGATTGCAGTAGCTGCACCGTGTTCTTCCGTCCGCAGCATGTGACATTCTCGGGGGCCACGGGGCACGGCCACGAAAGAGTTCTTCCTCGATCGTCGTTAACCGCGCGGATAACGACTCCAAGGAGGCGGCAATTGACTCAAATCTCCTCTCACCTGCGTCCGCTTGTTGTTGGCCGTGGGATGATGCTGTGAAGGATGGCAGAAGGTGAGGCTCTCCGGAGACAAGTGATGCAGGACTTGGCTGGCAGGTAGCAGCGGTGTGTGACGCAGGGATGGCCAATCTGTGAGCGTTATACTCGGTCGTCAGGTAGGCGGCGTGAGCTTGGGTCGACAGCCCTCCAGCAGTGAATCCCATCAGCGCAGCTTGGCTGAGGCGCTGCAGTGTCTGCAAAAAGTCTGCGCATGTGCTCGGGTTGACGATTATCATCTTCTCCATGCTCGCCGGTTGGAGGCCCCGCAGCAAATGACGCAGTCGATCCACTTCTGGCATCTTGGCGTCCAACCTCGCACACAGCTGCAGAATGTCATAAAAATACTGCTCCGGAGACTCTGACGGCAGGTGCACTCGATTTTGCAGGCGCAAGTAGGCGATTTCCGCAGCATAGCGGCTGCTGAAGCAAGTTTTGAGCTTCGCCACCCATTCGATCCATGAACTTGGCGCACCAGTCAGTAGTTCCGTAGTGTACCATTTTTTCGCATCGCCGTCCAAAGAAATATAGAGGAATTTCACCTTTGTGTCGTTGTCCCATGAGTTGAGCGAAGCGACGTGCTCGTAGCAGGTCAGCCACTCCGCCACTGACTCCTCCGGGGTTCCCTTGAAGACAGGCGGGGCGATAGATGGTCTCGGTTGGTGGCTCGTCATCGTGGCGATGTCTGCGGGCGTCAGGCGTTGCTCACTTCTCAGATTGGGGCGCATTTCGAGTAGAGCGGGGTCGTCGCTACCACGCAACCTCCACCACTTGTAACGAAGCGTAAGTCGGGACGGACCGGTGGCTCCACCGCCTCGAAGAAGTTGACCCGCAGGTGTAGATGGGTAGCATGACTTAAGTCGCTTTATTTAAAATGGGTCTAAAACATCATTTAAACTGAACACACTGATACACAAGAGTAAATAATAACGTGGGCAGTCATACCAAGGGGGCGCGCAACATCTTCCGAGCAGTGGTCCCGAGCAGCAGGACCGCAGCCGTTCCTCCCCTCTCTTCGCGCCAAAACTCGCTCTTAAATACGTTTGCCCATGATTCTGGGGACACTTTTAGTAGCCAATCGGAAATGCTGCTGTCGGAGCCAATGAGAAGGATTTCTTTAAAACAGAAGCAGCCAATAGCACGCCGGTGCCCACGAGGTTGTTTACTGGAGAGCACCGCGCAAATTCCACGAAGACGTGCGCATTTCCACTCGGCACACAGATACAAACACACAAAACGACACCCGAAACACAGGGAACGCAAACCTCGCAGTCGGGCACCACGCGACCCGCCGTCCGCGCCTTCAGCCCTCGCGGCTCGTCTCCGGCGTATCTGGTCCGCCGGGCAGTGTGCCGCCCGAAGCAATCACTTCGCGCGACTCTCCTGCAAACCACACGGGGTCCGCGCGCCCGCTCTGGTGGCCCTGACGCAGCCTTGGGCGACCTCGTCCCCTCGCAGTTTACCGCGTTTTACTCTAACTAAACATTCACACAAGGCCGGGGAGGGAGCCGCACAATGCCTGCGTACAAAGAGCCCCAGAGAAAACGGCTCTGCCAAATGCCGGAGTGTGAGCCCCTCTAATGGCTCCCCGCACAGCAGCGAGCACACGGACAGCAACAGTCGCACCGCGGGGAGAAGAACACATTCAGCTTGTTAGAGAAACTGGCGCGCGAAGCCTGCGAAGCTCGCTACGCAACAATATATATATATGTGTGTGTATATATATATATATATATATATATATATATATATATATATATATATATATATATATATATATATATATATATATATATATTATAACGGCATACGACCTACGCAAACCAAGAGCGCGCTGCGCTATAGGGAAGCGCACCTGAAGTTTGCTGCCACTGCACCAGCGCCACTTCTCCCCTGCCGGTCATTTTGGCGTTTCCGTCCGGGCACGTCGCGGTCGGAGCGCATTGAGCCAGCAGCCTGTCGACTGGTATGCGCGTGCTGCTCGCGCAGCTGTCACTCTCTCTTTCATTGTGAGCACGCGCCGTCCTGCTCGCGGGCGCACAAAAGTGTTGTTGCCGCTCGCTGTGAATTCCGCGACGTTCTAAGAGTGGAGAAACTTGTTGTGTCTGGGGCTGTCACAATAGTTCTCTGAACATCGACGGCCAAGGACTGCCCGTGGAATTCTACAGATTTCCTGGAGATGTCCTACATTCTTGGGGGAAAAAATTTAATATTGGAAAATTGTAACGTACAGTAACGGAAATATTGAAGGTAATGGTCCACCCTTTCTATATGCAGCAAAATCTTAAATATTTTTCATCGCTCGTATCGAGCAGTTGACGATAGGAAAAACGTTAAAACGAAAAAAAAAATGCAAGCCTATCGATGGGAGATTGCTATAGTGAAATCTTCCAGTATATGAAAAAAAAATGCGTTCATACACTTTTTCCTATTAAAAGGTGTTTTTGTCCGGTGTATGAAATGGATGAGAACGAGAAACGGCAGGCCTCGATAACTGCTATGGGCAGGGTGAAGTAAGCTTTTGCCTGTTGCTAAACACGTTTGGCATGTTGCACGCGTAATATTATTTCTGAGCAGTTTTTGTTGTAATTCACTAAGCATGCAGTGTTTAGTAAAGCTCGCGCTAACGAAACTCATTTCTTTTGCCATTTTTTTATTTTGGCGACTGACAACAGCTAGCGGCATTATGCAGACGCGTGTGAGGCAAGGTCAGTGATCGCCTCAATGTTCCGACTTGTGACGCCTGGCTCAATTTTCGAAGTTGCTTTACATGTAAAAAATTTCTAAAAACAAAAATAATCAAAATGTTTGCTTGCACATGAATGAGCGTTTGCATATGAGCGATGGCTCTGCAAATAAATTGGGGATGCGCGTGCGCTGTAATCGGCATTAAAATAAATATACCAACCGCTTATCTCCGTTGTAGCGATTGGTTTGGTTTGGTTTATTGGGTTTAACGTCCCAAAGCAACTAAGGCTATGAGAGACGCCGTAGTGGAGGGCTCCGGAAATTTCGACCACCTGGGGTTCTTTAACGTGCACTGACATCGCACAGCACACGGGCCTCTAGAATTTCTCCTCCAAAGAAATTCCAGCCGCCGCGGCCGGGATCGAACCCGCGTCTTTTGGGTCAGCAGCCGAGCACCATAGCCACTGAGCCACCGCGGCGGCCGTTGTAGCGATTGACCAAACTAGAGCATTTTTTCTCTTTGCCGTATATAGCAAGAAGCTGGTAGGCGCATTTCGTGAGTGTTTTCATTTTTCTCCTCAGCCTCGCGTGTCGCCTTAAGACCACTTTATTTTAAGTTAAAATAAAAATTATTTCCATTATTTTTCAGCGAAACACGTAACAAATTCCTTATTATTTGGCCAACAAACCTGCATGCATCTAACTGCTCAGCCACCCAACGAAATTAAGCATCTTGCGAAGATGGCTGCGCCAAAAAAAAATGGTATTTACCTCGAATTCCACGTCTTAAATGACCTCGTCATTTACTTGCGATACACATTTCGCCGTTACGGTACCGACTTTTTCGTCAACAATCTGCTTCACGTAGTGGGCCTGATCCACTAGCAGTTCATTTTTCAAGTTTGCGCAGCGAAAAAAAAAATTCACTGTCCACTTTCTGAGAGCGTACTGCCGCGACAGAAACAAATGCGAACAGCGCAGTGCCTAGGCGCTCCGCTGTTGGAATTTATTTTCGTCACGCTTATACTTGGCTCGCAACACAAATACGCTGGAGACATCCGTGATACAATAATGTACCACTCTAGCGTCTTTTTGTTACTACCGAGATAAAAACGCATTGAAGATAAATTCCGACTGCGCAGCGCGTGGGCGCCGTGCAGTCCGCATTTTTTTCTAGCGCCCCTGTACATTTTGCTAATCCTCTGAAGCTCGTCAGCGTTCAAGCACGAGGGAAAAAGCTCGCGACTGCACAAAGAGATTTGCAGGCTGGCCAACACGTGCAAAGTACGTGCAGAACTGGCTTTTTTTCAGGAGAAAGCGCGCTGCTCGCGCTGCTACTCAATGGGAGGGAGACCGGTTTGCCCGGACAATAGTGCGGAGTCGGCCGGAGAGGGCGCTTTTCAGTGGCGTCCGCAGCGCCCCCCTGCGAAGCTGCGGAGAAGAGGCGCGGGGCGAGCGCGACGGGAGAGCGCGCGGCGCTAGCGCGAGAGGTAGAGAACGAAAGAGAACCGCCGCGGCCGGTTGTGTCTGGGTCTCCTGCGTCTCTCTGTGCCTTTCTCTGCGCGGGCCCGCCGTCCCGTAACATTTGGTGGCAGCAGTGGGATCATGCCGCTCACCCGCTCCCAGAATCAAGTACCCGACGTGCCAGTCGACAGGACTCCGCCACCAGCCGACGGCGCCGACGACGCAGCGGCCGGCACCGCTAGACCTGGGCGCTCGGAGGGGCTCGGTTCTCCGCAGCGGCTAGACGCCGGTATTGAGCGCCTCCTCGATATTGTTACTCAGCGGATGGACGCATGGGAGGCCCGTCTGACTGCCCAGGCTGGGGAGATGGGGGCGATCCGGCGCGACTTCCGTCGCCTTCTGCCAGTCGAGCCGAACACGGCTCCGGTGCCTCTGGACGTCTCCGCCACCGCTGTACCCGGCTCTGCCGTCGCTGTACCTGCGGTCGTAGCCGCCAACAGCGTGCTCGGCGCGGGCGCATCATTGGACGTCGTGGAGTTGCCCACGTTCGACGGCACCATTTCGTGGGATGCTTACCGCATCCAGATGGACAGTACTGCGGCGGCGAGAGGCTGGGACGAGCAGATGAAGTCACGGATGCTCGTCGCCAAACTGAGAGGCCGCGCGACTGAGCTGCTGCAGAACGTGCCGCCCGACCAGCTGGGCTCTTATACTATCCTGGCGGGCCTCCTCGCCGACCACTACAGTGCCTCAGGTCACCCCCGTGTGCAGTACCGTCGCCTGCGAACCCGCCGTCAAGAGCTCGGGGAGACATACCAGGACCTCGCCGCCGCCATTGAGCGCCTGGCTCTGCAGTCGTTGCCGGGGGCGCCTCAGAACGCCGTGGCCCTGGTCGGCACCGAGGCATTCGTCGACGCCATCCGACTCCCTGAGGTGCAGCGCTTGGTCCGCTCTGGGCGTCCTGAGTCCGTCCGCGTCGCCATGGCGCTCGCCGTCGAGGCGGAATTGACTTTGCTGGCCACGCGGGGGTCGCCACCGTCTTCCGAGCACAGCGTTCCGGTGCAGGCTCCTCGGTTCTCAGTCCCCACAGCGGCCTCTACTCGACGCAGGCGTAATGACACCCGCACGACCTGCTTCCGCTGCGGCCTGAGGTGACACTACGCGAGGGACTGTGCTGGCCCTCCGACGTCGGAAAACGATTCGGTGGAACGGTGCCCCCGGATAAAGTCCGTCCCCGCACTCCTTAGTTCGCCGCGTCCCCTTCTTTCGTCGGCTTCGATGACAACTGAAGCTCCCTACGTGCTCGTTGGCGTCGCCCTGCTTGATCGGCACGTAGCGGCCTTGGTCGACACCGGAGCGGCTGTCAATGTGCTCGACAAATCGCTTATTGTCAACGCGCCCCACCTGCTTCTTCCAGCCGCCAAAACCCGGCTCGTAGGTTTTAACGGCGCCCCGGTGGAGCAAGTCGGACGTGTTACCGTCAACCTGACAACACTCGGAAAGACCATCTCCACCGAGTTTGTTGTCGCGGACAGCCCTATTTGGCCAGTGGTCCTCGGGTGCGGGTGGTGCCAGCAAGCCGGAGTCGTTCTCAATTTTACCACCACAGAACCACGTGCGAGCCAAACTCTGTATGGACCGGGTTGGCTTAGCTGGATTTCCAGCCTCGGTGTCACCCTGTGGCAGTCCCTGGTGTCGGCGACCAAGCGTGCTTCAGGATCTGTGCGTTACCTCGGAAGGAAGTGGCCACGTCGAGTCAAGCCAGTCGACGTCACTACCGTGACTGTGGCGACCGCCATGACTCTGTCACCGGGTGCGGCAACTTGGGTGCATACCAAGTCTGACAATCCGATCACAGCGGATGTCCTTTTCGAACCTACCCGGTGTTCTGCTCCAGCCCGAGAGATGACCTCCCCTCGAAGCCTTCTGTCTGTGCTCAATGGAGAGGCCCACGTATTAATGCTTAATATCAGCCGCGCACCGCTCGTGCTGACTCCCGGCACGCGATTGGGTGCAGCGTCAGTCTTGGACTCAGAATCACCGGTCGCGTCTTTGCAGCCTGAAAAACCATCTCACCACACTCCAGCGCCCGCGGTCCTATCATGGGACGCATTTAACTTTGGGCCCACCCTGACCTGCGCGGAGCTCGCCTCTCTGAAGGCCTTGCTGCTCGAGCATCGCAGTTGCCTTGCTCTAAGCGCCGGTGAACTCGGGTGCACTTCCTGGGCCCAACACCGGATCAACACCGAAAACCGTGGGCCTATTCATCACCAACCTCGCCGTGTCGCGCCAGCTGAACGGAGAGTCATCCAGCAGCACGTTTGCGATATGCTTGACCAGGGAATCATCGCCCCTTCTTGTAGCCCTTGGTCCTCCCCTGTCGTCCTTGTGCGCAAGAAGGATGGAACACTCCGCTTCTGCGTTGATTACCGCAAGTTGAACGCTATCACTCGTCTCGACGTGTACCCGCTGCCCCGCCTCGACGATGCACTTGACCGCCTGAAGGGGGCTCGTTATTTTTCCACCCTAGATCTGCTCTCGGGCTACTGGCAGGTGCCTGTTCACCCCGATGATGTGGAAAAGACGGCATTCGTGACTCCCGACGGCCTCTGCCAATTCAACCGTATGCCCTTCGGTCTCTCAAATGCTCAAGCCACCTTTCAGCGCCTCATGGACCGCGTCTTAGGCCATATGAAGTGGACTATGGCGCTGGTCTACCTGGATGACGTCATTGTCTATGCGGCCACGTTTGATGAACACCAAAGGCGACTCAAACTCGTCCTCGAAGCCCTTGCCTCTGCTGGGCTTCGCTTAAAACCAAAGAAATGTTTCTTCGGTTTCGCAGAGGTCACGTACTTGGGTCACGTTGTGAGCCGGCATGGCATCCGTCCCGACCCGGAGAAGCTAAAAGCGCTTACGGCTTACGAAGCTCCCACCACTGCCAAGGAGCTCAAAAGTTTCCTCGGATTTGCTTCATACTTCCGTCGTTTTATAACCAACTTTGCCAAGCGAAGCGCTCTGTTGACCGCCCTACCGAAGAAGAATGCAGCGTGGAGTTGGACACCGGCCCAACAGCTCTCGTTCCTTGACGTCAAGCACGCCCTCCTCGAGCCTCCTACGTTGGCCCATTACAACGAATCGACCCCATCGTCCTCCACACGGATGCCAGCCAAGATGGGCTCGGCGCTGTCCTTCTGCAGGAAGACGAGTCTGGTGACCATAAAGTCCTAGCTTATGCCAGCCGCCAGCTTTCCGACGTTGAGCGCCGCCGCCGCTCTTCAGAACTCGAGTGCCTCGCCGTTGTCTGGGCCGTCGAGAAGTTCCGTCCCTACTTGTACGGCCGTCACTTTACCATCGTCACGGACAATAGCGCTCTGACATGGCTGCAGGCTGCCAAACACTTAAATGCCAAGATTGCACGCTGGTCCCTGCAACTTCAAGAGTATGATTTCACCATAGTGCATCGGCGCGGCTCTGCACATCAGGATGCCGATTTCCTTTCTCGCCACCCTTGTTCCGTGACGGCTTTGACGGACCTCAGGACTGCGCAAGCGCAAGATCCCGACGTTGCTGCCATAATCCACTCCCTTGGCACCGCCGTCGGCGCAGGTCTCCGCAAACTGCGCCGGGTCTATCATATGAAGGATAACCTCTTGTGTCATGTGAAATGGTTCCGTGGTCGACAACCCGTGTGGTTGCCAGTGGTGCCGGCAACACTGCGGTCGCAAATCTTGCGCGGCCTACACGACGCTCCCGCAGCTGGTCACCTTGGTCGCAGCAAAACCTACGCACGAGTGTCGGAGCGCTTTTGGTGGCCTAATACGTCCAGAGACGTCAAGGAACACGTGGCGTCCTGCCAGACGTGCCAGTTCAGGAAGCCATCCACACGAGTAACCAAGCCACCCCCGCAGGCGTTTTCGCCGCCGAGTTCACCTTTCGAACTGGTTGGACTGAATCATTTGGGCCCGTTCCCGAAGACACGCGCCGGCAACCGGTGGTTGCGGTCGACTACTTCTCCAAGTTTCTTCTGCCCGTTCCCGACACGTCGTCCGCTCATGCCGTCTTGTTTGTGGAACAACATCTTGTTCTTCGGCATGGTGTGCCACAACGCCTCATCACGGACCGCGGGAGCTGCTTTATGTCCCAAGAATTTGAGCGTGCCCTCCGCTCCTTCGGCATTGCGCATTCCACTACATCCGCCAATCATCTCCAGTGCAATGGCCTCGTGGAGCGTGTCAACCGCACCCTTACGGATATACTCGCCTCCTACGTCGCTCCGTCCCACACAAACTGGGATCGTTTTGTTTCTACTGCAGCTTTTGCGCTCAACACTGCGGCTCAAGAAACAACGCATGTCACGCCGTTCTCAGTCTTCTATGGCAGAACGCCCTCCATCCCTCTCGACGCGCAGTTGGGCCTTCGCCATCCTACTGCGTCACCGACTGACTGCGCCCAACGACTTCGTTCCGCCCGCCTCGACGCTCAGCGCAACCTTCTCACGGCCCATGCGCGTGCGCAAGTGGCCAATGCTGCAGCACCACCACTTCCCTCCTTCCGGTCCGGTGACTTGGTCCTCGTTCGCCGCACCATCCGCGCGACTGGCCGTGCCGCGAAGCTCTTGCCCCGATACCGCGGCCCTTACCGTGTCGTTGCACGGCTCGGCCCCGTTACGTACCGCCTAGAAGACCTCCCCGAGCTTCGACCACGCGGTGTCCACCACATTTTTCCCGAACATGACTCCGGCTATGTCTCCTATGTCTCCGGCACCCACCGTGATCCCGACTTGGCTTGCACGTCCTCCCTAGTGCCGCCCTCCCGTACCAGCACCAGGCCTCCCTATCGGAATGCCGCCCCATAAGTGGAGCGCTGTGCCGTGAACGCAATCCCAAGTTCTGCGGTGTGCCCGTCCCGACTGGGCACATCGAAGCCACCCCATCGCCTACAGGACGACTAGACGAGGGCAAGCGCGGCGCTGCGCTTCCACGGGCTGACACGAAGCCGCAAACGCGAATACAAATGCCGTCGCCCGACTGTGCCGTAGGAACTGAACGTCGTACTAAGCTTGAGTTTAACGGCTTACTGGAATCACTTTCCGAAGGCGGGCAGAAGCCCTCGCAGTTTTCGTACGGCGAGGAGTCGCCTACAAGCCGCCCCGGGATCTACCGGGACCGTTTGGTGTCAGACGACACTATGTCATCACAACGTGACGATGCCTCCTGCACATCAAGCTGCGCCGGTGCGAAGAACCTCAGCCCGGGCTCATCGGGACGAGTTCGATGCCGCCAGCAAACCGAAGCACGCGCTAGGGGACACCAGCGGTGTTCCAACTGCGTTCTATCTTCCCCCTCTCCCCCCCCCCCCTTCGGTGGAAAGATGTAACGGCATACGACCTACGCTAACCAAGAGCGCGCTGCGCTATACAAATAAAGAAGAGGCGCGGGGCGAGCGCGAGGGGAGAGCGCGCGGCGCTAGCGCGAGAGGTAGAGAACGAAAGAGAACCGCCGCGGCCGGTTGTGTCTGGGTCTCCTGCGTCTCTCTTTGCCTTTCTCTGCGTGGGCCCGCCGTCCCGTAACAATATATATATATATATATATATATATATATATATATATATATATATATATATATATATATATATATATATATATTTTCGACGTTTATTCGCCACTGGGAGGCAAAAGAAGATAGGCAAATATTTACTTATCTTCTTTTGCCTCTCAGTGGCGAATAAAACTCGTCGAATTTGTGTTTGTCACCTTTGGCCATGTCATAGCTCACAATGCCGGCGCGTTCGCTGCAACCTGCACCGTCACGCTTGCAGACTGGCTCATGCGGGCGCCGCACTGTTGACATATCGGCCTGCCGGCGCACTGAGGTCGTCGCGCCTTGCCAGCAGCTGATTTCGTCCACTCAAGCCACGGTTGAGAGCAGCACAATCGCGGCGCGCGAATGCGCTAGTCACGTGATTTTTTTTTTTTGTATTTCGCGGGCTTTCTTTGGAGCTCGGAAAAAAAGATACACGTGAGGTCTTCTTTACCGCAAATAAATGGAATGGGGGTTTCTGAAGGTGCTCTCCAACTTTGCTGTTAACACTTTCTGTTTAAAGTCAATATTTACGCATTTAGAAAAATTATCTTAATTGCTAATTAATTAATTGCAAGACAAAATTTCTATGAAGCGCAAGCCGGTTGGTAGATGTATGTAAGTGGTTTCCCTGGCCTACCTCAAATATTTTATTTTTTAACCCTTGGCTAAAGTTAGCGTGGAGACACTGTATATTGCCCCGCCGCGGTGGCTGAGTGGTTACGGCACTCGGCTGCTGACTCGAAAGACGCGGTTTCGATCCCGGCCGCGGCGGGCGAATTTCGATGAAGGCGAAATTCTAGAGGCCCGTGTACTGTGCGATGTCAGTGCACGTGAAAGAACCCCAGGTGGTCGAAATTTCCGGAGCCCTTCACTACGGCGTCCCTCATAGCTTGAGTTGCTTCGGGACGTTAAACCCCAATAAACCAAACCTATATACGAGGTCTGTTAGAAAAGTATCCGACCTTTTTCCGTTAAAAAAAAACTTGCATAACTGGACCGTTGCAAACCTAGTCATCTTTAAAGTAGTCTACTTGGGACTCCACACACTTCTCCCAGCGGTGCTGCCATTGTGGGAAGTATTCCGAAAAGGCCATTTTCGGAATGGAGTTTAGCTCAGCTGTCGTTGCAGCCATAATGTTCTTCCTTGTCTGAAATCGCGCTCCTTTCAATGGCCTTTTGATTTTGGGAACCAGCCAGAAATCGCAAGGGCCATATCAGGACAGTAAGGAGTCTGTTGAACTACAGGAGTCTGGTTTTTCACCAAAAAATCTGATTCGAGTGCGAGGAATGTGCAGGAGCATTGGCGCGCTGGGTGCGCCAATTTCCTGTTGACCTCAGCTCCGGGTTCTTGCGCCGCACAGCATCACGTAGGCAACGGAGGACATCCCTGTAGTACTCTTTGGTCATTGTTTGACCCTGTAGAGTGCGTACTCGTGGTCTGCCACACAGTAGGTGTCAAAGAAAGCAGTCAGCATCACTTTCACATTGCTGCGCAATTGGCGGGCCTTCTTAAGTCTTGGTGACGTGGAATGCTTCCAGTCTGACGACTGGGATCTGGTTTCCGGGTTGTACCTGTACATCCAAGACCCGTCACTAGTGATTATGATGTTGATGAAGTCGGGGTCACTGTTTGCGGAATCCAGCATGTCCTGTGAGACTTCAACACGAAGCTGCTTTTGCTCCACTGTGAGCAGCTTCGGCACGAATTTCGCCGCAACTCTCTCCATGGCCAAATCTTCGGTGATAATGGAATGTGCGGAGAAATTGCTCATGTCCACCTCTTCCTCAATTTCTCGGATAGTCACGCGACAGTCCCGCATCACCATGGCGTTCAGTTCGGCAATGACCTGGTCATTTTGGCATGTTGATGGCCGATTGGAGCGTGGCTCGTTCTCCACCGATGTGCGACCATCTTTAAAACAATTCTAACACTGCTTAAACTGTGTGCTGCTCATAGCATCTTCACCGAAAGCCGTCTGAATATTTCGAATGGTTTCCACTCGGCTGTCGCCAAGTTTATGGCAAAATTTGTTGCAGTAGCGCTGCTCCTTTCACTCCGCCATTTTCCTTGCAATAAAAAACCGACGAGAGCACTGCACACTGCCTCACTCAAACGCTGCTTCCCAGCGACTGACGCTATCGGCAGGCGGGAAAAAATTCATGCATGCGCATGAAGGTTCAAGGTCGCCTGATGCAAGCGCGCTTGTCTCATATCCATCAGGTGTTCGCAAAAAAAATAAAGTCGGATACTTTTCTAACAGACCTCGTATATATATATATATATATACATATGTATATATAAGGAAGGTTCTAAGGAATCTCCTCAAAATTCGTTATTCGTTTCCCCAGATTCTTCAATATGTATTTATTAACCGCTTCAGATAAGTTTGGATGAATTTTTCTCCTGTTTGGATACGTCAACATGGAGCAGTCGACAAACGTTGACCCCAACAGCGATCTCCCCGGCCCGCTCCTCCTCCTTAGCGGCCGGGAGGTCATCCGGCCTCCTCACTCGCCGTCCGCAACCTCCCTCCCGTTCGAGAACGGTGTCAACGCCTCGCCGGCGAATTCGGCGCAGGCCCTCCTTCCCGTAGCCTTGTCTACCCTGTATCTTCAGCTCCGGGATCTGTCTTCCTCTTTCGCCACCGCGATCGATGGTGTCCGGTGCCGCTTCCGGAATGTCATGCCTTTTGGCACGACTCAGCGGCGTGGGTCCAGGCCGTCGACGCTGCTGCGACACCACGCTCGCCTTCGTGGAAGACGATCTTCCTGAAGTAAGGCATGTTGCCGTGCTAGTTGGTTTAGCATCTTGAAATTTGGGGAAGTGCTAATCTCTTGTGCTAATCTCTTTTGCTCGCCACTGTACGTCACTACAACGAGTCAATGAATTGTCTACAGTCTGATGCATAAGAAGTTTAACAGGCGGCAAAAAGCCTACTCGCATTCACAGTAGACAGCAGTATACACAAACAACAGCAGCAAGCGACACATCAGCATTGCTTGGATAACTTTCCAGTCCAAATCCTGTTGAGTCGGCTGCTCTCAAATGTATCGGCTGTTAAATGCGGTACATGGCCGTAACTGTATAGACAATTCTAATGGAGGGAATGTGTGACAGGCTATTCGCAGCGCACGCACGTACCACACGCGATAGAGCACGGAAAGGACGGAAATGAAAAGCACACCTACACAAGCATGCGATCCACCCGACCATCCCTCAGCCGTTCTCGCCATCTGTGCTGAGAGATGCTGCATGGCGCCGAGGGTAGAGAAACGCGTCCGCAGTCTGCAAAAGAGGATTAAAAAAAATCTGGCCTGTAGATGCAGTGGTACCAGGGATATGATTTGAAAGCAATAGAAATCGAGGGAGTTGGGATCTAGCGTGGTTATGTAGACATTTTAGACATCCTTAAAGGAGCACTGAATGGCAAGGATAATATAAAGTTGAAGTGCACAACCAGACGAGGACAGTGAAAGAGACGAGAGACGAACGAGCGCTCGTCTGTCTCTTGTCTCTTTCACCGTTCTCGTCTGGCTGTGCGCTTCAACTTTATATGATGTCTCACGAACACGCCCAAACAACCACTTGGTAAGGATAAAGTCCTATTGTCACTGGCCTGCAGCCTTTTTCTGAAATGCGCGGCCCGCCGAGTTTGCTTGTGGGCTATGCAGTGTGGCTTGGTTTGCGCCGCCGCTTCTCCTCTTTCTCTCCTCCTGGTATGCGCGGGCGGCAAGGTACGCGTTGAGTGACGTTCGTGTCCTGCTGTCTTTTGCACGAGAAAACAGCTCTAACGTGTTTTGACGCTGACTGTGAACATGAATCGTGAGCCGAGGTCATCAGGATACCACTGCGCTGTTGTTGGCTGCACCAACAACTATCACAAGCGGAAAAAACTAGCCGCAGAGCCATGTGCAAAGCATCAACAGCCGCGGCGTCAGTGCGGCTGCGACCTGTTCCATCTGCATCGCTTTCCGTCAGATGAAGACGAGCGATGTCTTTGGCTGGCTAGCGTTAACAGAGGATTTTGTGTCTCCTTGATGTCACATGCTTTCTTCACCAGCAAATAAAAAATTATGTGTGGCATCCGGACGTGTGGCCACTTCAGTCAGTGACAACACTTGGATGCCTGTACAGCTTGTGACCTGCAGGCAAGTATGAAGATCACAAAGCCTGAGCAATGGAAGTAGATAGCTCAGATAAGCAGAAAAAATACCTCTCCAAAGTTTTTGTTGCATGCTAAATATGACAGCAAATGAAATGCGATATTACAGCACTGCCGAGTAAGCAATGTTGTTGCAGCAGTGTTGTTACCGCGAACAACCGGGCCTTGGCAGAAGCAAAAGAGTGTGCTCACTACACCAGTCGTCAAGATACCAAAGTCTGCAAAACTTGTTTGAATACGCGTAGCGTGCTTAACGACGACCGCAAACGCGCTTGCTTACCAAAGCACAATCGAGCTGCGGGTGGCGTGGCGAATTTCTACTGCCGCGTGGCAAATACCCATGCAACCTCTCATCCAACTTTCTCTGCTTAGTGCGGACATTATTTAGGGCCGCAACACTTAACTTTCGACGAGTGAAGAGTGGACACTTACGCGAAAAAGAGTGGCGAGGTAGCGAGAACGACCACTGCTCGCGCTCGCTCGGTGGCCAAGCCCCCAAGCAAGCAACGGTGACATACGCGATGTCAGCTAGCGTAGACAATGCTTTCGTTCGGTGCCTGCACGCTCTGGCTTGGTAAACATTCTCGCACCTACCACCTAGACCTGCTCGTAGGAGAGCATTTATCTCGAAGTGATAACCAGCTGAAACGCAGAGAGGACACCAGGCATCAAACGCCTGAATCTGGCACGACGCGTATCTCGCTGAGAAGTGCACTGTAGTACCTGCCTGAAATTGTGAAGTGTATACGGGTCAGCTTTCACGAAAGAAATTCATCACCCTGAGTGGTCGAACAATACAGTTCGCGTCTGCGCACCACGCTCACTTAAGCAAAGTGAAGCGCGGCTAACGTAAACATTCATGAAGTGACTTTGTTATGCTGGCTGGTAATCGTAGTCTATCGAACTCAATCAGATAGCAGAAAAGAAGCTTGGCGGCTGCCTGTTTCGCTTCTTCGACCGCCGTCGTAGATAGCGGTGCGACTGTTGCTGTGCACTAGAGCAAACAAACAACTCGTAAACAAATTTCGTTTGCCTAGGTCAATCATCGGAACGACGGTGGAAGTGCCTCCGGGCCCATAATCCGATGAAGTTCCGGCCATCACTAAACCAAACGGCGGCAGTCTTGTTCGAAAAGCTTTTCCCGTCACCCAGGCCCTTTTCTAGCATACACACACACACACACACACACACACACACACACACACACACACACACACACACACACACAAAATCAGAAGCTCCGAAATGCCAATTTGCGGCGCCGCCGTACTACAGCCACTGTAGCCGTACTGCACCGCGGCTGCAGCAGCAGCACAAATGTGCGCGCGCATACCAGCATGGCGCTAGGGACAAGAACAGAACATACACGGCGCCACCTCCCCAAAATGGCGGCGCCCTAGAAGAAATGGTCTTGGGCTGTATCTTACTGACAAAGGCTGTACCTATGCTGCAAGCAGAAAAAGGAAACAGAGCAGCGATAGTGGAAAGGCAAGAGAGAGTTCTACTTTATTTTTTTGAGATTGAGGTACCTTGGATTTGAAGCCCGTCGGCAATGGAAATAAACCAGCTCTGATTTATAATAAATCAAGTTTTATTTTTTGGATGTTCTGATAAGGCAATAAAAAAGCATGTTCCAAATGGGCATTTACAAGTAGATTACGTAATCCAATTTGCAGAATAAGAAGGCGATCAGTATAAATCGCAGCGCTCATATGATGTGATGCAAATGGACGTAATATGCGACGAACAGGAAAGGTTAGATGTTACGGGAACACCTAAATACGTGTAGAACGCGACCTCAGTCACAGATTCATATTTTGGAAAAAAAGAGCAGTCAGAATTGGTACTTTTGCAGCTGAAAGTATCACCGTATTTTCCGCAATAAGTGTACGGGCTGCGCATATTTAAATGCGACTGCACGGTTTCGACCCCATTTTATCGTCTTTATTTCTTACACATTCACTGTCATTGGTGCAGGCATTCACTGCCTGCAGCTCTGTTTCTTCAGACGAAGGCCGGTCCCCGACAGGGCTCATGGCGTTGCCGTGTGCTTCGTCGTAGCTCTGGGAGAGGCTGTTCGACGTCTGGGACACCAGACGCCGGAGGACTGTCTGGCTGTGAGGTTACATCGCGTTGATTCTCCCGAGTCCGCCTGATCTCTTGGTAGTGTTCAGTCTTCGGGATCGCGGAACGCGGTGCCTCCGTTGGCCTCAGGTAGGCAACAGGTGCCCAGGTCCTCTTCTCCAAACGTCTCTTCTAGTTGCTACGGCATGAACTATCGCGTCATGGGCGGTTCCCGCTGCTTCGCTTACCTCCCGAAACTGTTCTTTCCCTTGTTCTTGGGCGCGGCAGATTTCGACCGTTTTCTGGTACGACGGGTTCTTCTCAGCGACAAATTTTTGCCGCAAATTTTTGTCTCGAATGCCCAAAATAATGCGGCTGCGCAGCATGCGACCTTCTAGCGCTCTGAATTCGCAGTTTTTTGCTAGGATACGTAGTTCAGTCAGCCATTCACCGAAGCTTTCGCCTTCCGTTTGGTTTCTGGATCCGAAGAGAAATTCCTGTAAGGTTAAATTAGTCACAGGTTTTAAAAAAAATTGCGCCTCTCCCGTAACCGAGAGTAGAGTAAGCATGAAATGTTTACGGGCCTGATACAGGCTCCATTGCTCGGCTTAAGCAGCTGTGACGGTGGCGGCATTGAAATCCAGGACGATGCAGAACCGTACGCGGACACGACGAGACGCAGGCCTGACAAGAATGTATACGCAGCGCGTTCGAATACTCCGGGAGCGTGTATATATACATCTGCCTGCCAGAGGGGGAAAGGGCATGAAGGCCCTGCGGCCGGTCTTTTACATGCGTGAGTGTAGGACCGCAGCCCCATCCTTGGGGAGCGCGCGAAAGCACGCCCTGGAGCTCCCTTCTTTCTCTAAGCGGCCTTCTCTCAAAGCCCCTAACAGATCACGTATGACAACGAAGTGTATTGTGGGATGTATGTGCTTTTTGCACGCGTTATTAGAAATCGGAAATTATAATTCCGTGCATTATCATATGCACAGCTTGACTGATATCTTGATAAACATTGAGAAGACACTGGCAGCAGTTATTTTTTGTAACTCGTTTGGAGAACAACCGGCGCTTCTATGCCGGTCCCGTAGAAGGGCATAGAGAGTCTCGTTGAATCTCGATAAGTCTCGTACGGTGCCCGGATGTTCTCGTTTCAGAGCCCGGATGAGTGGATTTCGGTGCCCGGATGATGGCTCTCGAGCTCGGCGTGACGTTACCACATTGCCGACAACGGGAGCTAAAAGCATTTCATGCTTAAAAACCCTCGTATTTCTGCAAGAAAACATTGACGTCGTTTTTGTCTTATCCTGCTTCAAACTTGAACGTGCTGTGCGCCTTTCTAGTCTCTTCTCCAATCGTCACTAACAATGCGGCCGCCTGCACTTCTTTACTCTGCCTGCTCAGCTGGGTTGCAGTTGAAAACAACGTGAACTCACTCTTCCAAGTTTGCCATCCAAGCCAAGCGTTGCTTGATATCTCCAAGGGCTTCAGCGACGGAAGAAGAGACGCTGGCGTCGGCATGCCGGCTAGAGACCGCTGCCACCATGTATACCAACGTTTTTTGAAGAACAACGTTTATTGCCGATAGCAAGCTGGTATATAAAGAAACAGAAGGGTGACGTAACAGGTCACGATGCTGCGTTGCTGGCAGCGTGACGTCATTGTGACTCAGCACTGCTACAGTGTGTGCGAAACTTTTCGAAAATTTATTGGTCAAATATGCTGGTAACACAAAAAATCCAAGTAAAACAAAAATAAGCCGCCGAACTAAGCCCGAAATAGATTACAAAAAAAAAATTAATATAGAGAACGCTGCACATGTTCTTAGCTACCATTCTTTCCATTTTGAGCTGCGTACATAATAGACTGCACTTTCCGTGGCCTTTCAAGAAATCAGTTGCGTAAGGACATGAAGTTCATGCTTTGACATGTTCATGAAGGACATGAAGGACATGCTTTGAGTTCTGTTCGTCTTTTATATTGCAGAGCTTGCAGTTCTTACTTTTTGCTATTTTTTTTTGGCTAGTTGTAAATGGGTTCTGTGGGTGAAAAATGGGGCGTGACCTTCCCTGACGCAATCATAATCAAAAATCTGCTGGTGCATTTGATAAAACATTTTAGCAGTGCGTTCCAAAGACCCTAAAGCACCAAATAAAACCATTAACATTATTTACAAATCAAGCGTACAATATACAATACAACGTGAACGATAAAACGAAACATGTGCGAGCACGCGCTAATGTCCCGGGCCTCTGAGATGAAGTCTCGCAATCGAAACTGAAATCTGACGATTCCACGTTATTGTCTAACCCACCACTACTGCTATAAAAAAAAGTTAGGCGTGGTTTAACCACGGTTATATCCTGAGGCCGAGTGATAACTCTGGCATGGCTAGATAGACGGTCCCGACTCTTCTGTGGTTAATGAGGCATGCTCAGCTACGCGGCGTTTATATACGCGACATAAGTTGACATAATTTGAAGGAAGGAAAAATGAGCCACCATAAAGGGACCCTGGAATGATTTCGATGGGCATATTCTAGTGCAACAGATCTGCAGAGGTGGTCTTCGTGGGTACTGGAGTCAAGTTTGAAAGCTCTACGTGGATTGTTTTGATTGTAAAACATTTTATTCGCCGGAAAGAGCTTGGTAAGAGGTCGCGTAAAGTGGAGCCTATAATTTATAAATATATTTTTTTTTAATTTTGGCTCACAGCACCTCGCAACATGGCGCCTCCCCGCCGCGCGTCCCCTACCCCGATGACGTCAGTGGGCAGAAGAGCCAACCTTCAAGCTCGCCTGATGATGATGATGATGATGATACCAACTTTATTTTCCACCAGATGAGGAGGCCCCCCACTCCCCGTCCCCGGCACGCAGGCCTAGGTGACAGGGGCCGGGACCTCCGCGATTAGAAGCAGGCAAAGAGGTCTTGACTCCTCGCGGCTTCTTCTGCCAGGCGGATGGCTTGTTGCTGTGGAGCAGGGGCCTCGCTCTGCAGCAGGGCTTCCCAGGTTTCTCTACAATTTATATTTGCTTTTTAGCCCCTGGGGAGCTAGCGCATTCCCAGATTATGTGGTCGAGGGTCCCTCTCGCCCCACAGTGCTTGCACTTATTGTTTTGTTTCTCATCTCTCTGAACATGATGTGCCCAGACCGGGTTTACGAAGTTCCCAGCTTGGAGGCGCCGTCCATGCGATTGCCTCCCTATTGTTTAGACTTTTATCCGGTGGTGGCACCAGTCTCCTCTGTAACCTATAATTTTCGACAATCTCCGTATAATTTTGCAGACGCTTGTTTATGTTCCGGCAGTCGGGCGGCTCCACAGCTACCCGGAAGTAGAGAGCTCGGGTAACTCGTGAGCCGCGTCGTTGCCAGGAATGCGCGCCTGTGCGGGAGTCCAAATTAGGCTATTTTTTCTGTTTAGCCGTCTACTGGCCAGAATCCTTGCCGCTTCCGGCGAGATCCTACCTTTTCCAAAATTATAGAGAGTCCCTTTGTCCTACTCGGACGAAGATATTTTGAAACGGCTGCAAATCTACGGGAATCCTTCGGTCCTGGGAGTGCGAAGACTCGGAAGGGAATGTAGGACCGTTTTAATACTGTTCGAAAACAAAGAGGTGCCGCAGTGGGTGAGACTCACGCCCGTGGCGCAACGCTGCGTCCTCTAGCTACCGCAAAAAGTGCGAAGTTTGTACCGCCTGCGGCCGGCTCGGACACCGCGAAGACGTCTGTCCGGACCCCAAGAATGTGAAATGCCGTGGCTGTGGCATGGAGCAACCTCCACAAGATCATTTATGTGAATCGAAGCGCCAGCTACGCGGGAAAGGACACCCGCTCGGTGATAGAAAATGTAGAGAACTCTACCGCGTTCCTTACGAGGTGAAGAAGAAGCAATGGGAACGCAAGATCAACAGGCAACAGCAGCAGCAACTTCTGACGCAGCAAGACGGAGCGAACGCCAAGGGGAATCACCGGGGTCGTTCCAAGGAAAGGCGCGGAAACAAGGACTTTCATGCCAGAAACGACTCCTTCCCGAGGCTGGAGGAGAAGGAGACCACCGGAAGCAAGCAGCAGCAGCGCGTCCGCTCGAGCTCCTGCACCAGGGGCCGCTCCAGATCCAGACCCAGGGGGAGATCGTGTTCCAAGGACCCGGCGAACCCATGGATTAAGAAGCGGAGCCCGAGCGGGGACCGTAAAAGGGTAAGCTTTGGCAGGGGGGCTTCCCAGGCAAAAGGCAAGGACGAGGAGATCGATAAATTAAGGAAAGAGGTTGGTGAGCTTAAAGAGATCATTAATACGCTCACTCAGGAATTGCGTAAACCAAAATTGCAGGCGCGTACGGAGTCCCCCTCCCCCACAGTGCGCCACCAAAATTGGTATTGAGACCACCGCCCCCCCCCCCCCCCCCCCCCCCGCCTAAGGCTGCGACTCCCACACAGCCTGCGACACTGCAGGAGGAGATGATGTTTGTAGAATCGGCCAGGCCGCTCCCTAATAAACACGGGGGGGGGGGGGGGGGGGGGGCGCTGATCCGTTGATGGCACTAGAGGAAAGGTTAGAAACCATAATCGAAGCTAAATTTGATTCGTTCATGGCCCAAATTATGGGAGCAATGAATCAGACTCAAAGCCAGATACAAGCCCTTACGGTTGAAGTACAAAGGCAAAGGGCAGAATTAGTTGCCATTGGAGAATGGCAACAAAAAGCCGAGGAAAAATTTGAGCAGTTCCAAAATATTCAGAGTCGCACCATTAGCTGAGTCTTTACTCTGGCAATGGAACTTTCGCGGCTTCCAACGCAAGCGGGCGTTAGTGCAACAATATCTGACGCTATTAGATGAGACCGCTAAGCCTTGCAGGAGACGGGCAAAACAGCAAAACTCTCGGGATACCAAGCTTTTTCAAGTGACAGAGGTGAGAAAATCTCGCGTCACAACTTTGATTAAGAGAAACCTTGCGGCAATCGAGCACGAAGTGAGTTCGAGAGAAATTGAAGCAGTGCTATTGGAAGTTCTTACGGGATGAAAAGAGGAGCCTAGCGTGTTCTTCTTAAATTTGTACTGTACCCCAGAGTAGAGAAAGGTGAGATTCAGGGCCCTCTTTCGCAAAGCGATTAAGGCAGCCTGGACTAACCCTTTGCTAATAGTCGGTGACTTCAATGCCGCGCACTCGGAATGGGGTTACGCTAAACATGACCCCAAAGGCAGGCAGCTATGGGAGGATGCTCACGAGCTGGGACTCACCCTACACACGAACCCTAGTAGTCCATCCAGGGTGGGTAACAGCGTGTGCGCAGACACCTCCCCTGACCTGACCTTCTCCAAATGTGACAAATCTGATTTTGCAAAATTCAGAGAAAAATTTCGGCAGCGATGTTGTTCCTCATACTTTGGAGGTTGTCCTAAGTAGGCGTCCAACATATATTTTAATAAACACTATCTGCGAGCTTCTATTACCTGTTACTCAGCGCATCTGATCTGCTCTTACCGAAAATGTAAAATGGGATAAATCACGGCTTTAACGCACTTTTGCACAAATTATGCGGCCTTCGTCGACGTTCTCGCCGAGACATGTACAGCCTTTGCCAGAAGTAACCAGGCTGCATGGTTCGCTTCTTAGTTGTATATTAAGGCTATATTAAGGCTCTGCACGGTAAGGAGAACTCCTGTCCTCACTCTCAAATAACTTTTTGATCTTTGAGGAAGCCGTAAGGGCCCTACTATACGAGTGAGAAGCAAACCATGCAGCCTGGCTACTTTTGGCAAAGACTGTACGTTATAGGATGGATCGTTACTACTACGAAGGGCACTGAGCTTCCGTACGAACCGCCTACTGGCGGAGCCATAAAGTGGCGCGCAAAGGAACAGCAGCCTTGATCCCAGGTGGAAAACCTGCCCTTCCTTCCTTCCTTCCTTCCTTCCTTCCTTCCTTCCTTCCTTCCTTCCTTCCTTCCTTCTGCTTCTGCCCGCCATTGACGGCTTAGGCATCACCCATGAGGAGGGTTGACATATAACACTTACACGCCACAGAGACAACCACGAGACGGCACAGTAACATACATCGAACCACCTTTTCAGGCGGCTGTTCGAAACAGGGTACGTCCCCGAAGGGCATGGCGGGGTTTACGGAGCCTCTCCCAGGACTGCACCCCCTGGAAAAACCGGTCGCCAGGTCGGGGGGAGCCTGTACCCACCCAAGTGAAATTGGCCGACGGCCGACCATCGGTAAGCAATTGGATACAGTGCTCGGCAGCCGGTATCCTCGGCCAACCAATGGCGGCCCCTAGTCGGGCCGTGGTTGGCTGCCAATTGGGCTGGTTAATAGTTGGCCAAAAACGTTCAGCCAACTACCGGCAAATGATAGGGAATTAGCCGGCACCCAACGCTCGGGCAACCGCACGGGGACCATCGTAGGGCCATGGTTGGCTACCCACTGGCTTGGCCGGTGACGTATATGCCACACGCACGCGCAGTAGGCGCGTGTAAATTGCGGACGAAACGCTCGATCGACGTACGTTTCATATTATCCCAATATTTTTTTTTTTTTTTACGAATACACTGCGCGCATGACTTCATGCATGTTGAGCCTAATTTATCAATCGGTGAAATGTAATGTGCAAGCAATATACAGGTGCAATGCTGCGGCATCAATTTCGTTTGAATGCTGAGCATTTAAATAATTGTCGGACGAGTGCAGTTTCATCGAGAGATAAAAGGAAAGTCCCGTAATTCTGACACCAAACGAAACCGAAACGTTTCGATGTTTTATTGAAATTGTCAAGCAATTGTTTTTTTATCTAGACGTATGAAGCAATGTAAATTTTAACTTGCATAATTTGAAAAAAAAATGAATAAAACAACACATTTATTTTATTTTTTGTTCCTTGCGACATATTTTTGACAGCACATCTACGAAAGCGCGGTGTCAGTCACAACCACTGAATCTGCGACGCGATGCTTTTCCCGCGCTTTTCACTCATGCTCTCGTAGCGGCGTAGCCATAGAGTAATATAGAAGTAAAGAGCGGACACTCCCGTAGGCCCCAGCGGCCGACTTTAAAGCCCCTGAAAAAACTAAAGTAGCGACAAGACGCCCTCCCGCTCCTCTCCTCCTCCCCCGCGCGCCGGGCGAACGACTTTTCTTTTCTTTGTGATTTCATGTGACGGCGGTGGCGACCTCTAGCCCGCTCCGAAGGAACTAATGCTCCTTTTCAGTTCGTTGCGCTGGATTCCCGTACTTGCCGAGTTTTTCTCTATGTCTCCACATTGACCGTCCGTTCCGCTGCATAAATACATCGGTGACTTAGGAGTAACATTTGCATGCTTCACTGAATCGTCTAAAGGCAAAAATGAGCACGCATAGATGGACTGTTTTGGTAGAGCCGCACGCGCACCGTGTCCGGGTGCGCCGGGCTTTATGCGGCGTGCCAAGTTTGACATCGAGAGTGGGGCGTGCATTGAACGTGACCGTGAATCACGAGGCCGTAGAATGAATTTGCGGTGATCTGTTTTGGTGAAGAGTATGCAAACAGAACGACCGTCCCCGCCGGAACGCTGGACGTGCTACAACGGATGCACAGGCTTGACATTCTAAAAGGCATTCTTAATTCCCGTGGTTCATCCGCTCTTCTAGTGGCTTTTAGTTTTGGTCTGCTGCAGTGTATCGCGGACCAGGTAAGACGCTTGAGGGAGTGCTCGAAATACGGTATGAAGGCCACGCTACGTGTGTACTTATCTGTGCCTCCCATAATGTTCTTTTGCTTGCATGAACTGTAACGATATAGACTCCCGCATTGAAATTTTCTTTGGAATAGTTACTTAGTAAGGAGAAAACCTACCTCGCAAATATCCTTCGCCTGCCAGCAATGGGACAATAAAGTTCTTCATAAATGTTTCATCGGTATCAGTCATTTAGTGAAAAGCAAAACCTACCTCGCTTTTAACACATCTCTCCGATAATCTTCCATATTCGTATAGTCGCTATTAGAGCAATGCACGGGCCTTAATTATTCACGCGTCCCGAGCCCGTAAACCTTTTTCGTTACCCAGCTCGGCCCGATTTTTTCGATATAGGCCCGAACCCGGCCCGCGAGGTAAAGCGAGGTAAAGCGAGAGCCTTTTGTTATACTGATCTCATTTGAAAAAAGGGGGCTACAATACTTTTAAAGACTGAGATAATGGAGGCCTCACTGTGGGCAACGTTAACAAAAAAAAAAACGTTTTAGCATTAATCAAATCAAATAAATCAAATCAAATCGTCTTTATTTGCTCTTTCAAGGAGAAAAGGGGGTGGCGGGTAAAAGCCGCATAACTGCGGCTTGACAGAGCCCGGCCCCCTCTATGTACAGTTAGGCAGTAGTACTCGTACAGATTATAGGGGATTCAATTTCACACTTCATCTCACCGACGTAAAATTTGCACCCTACAGAACAAAAACACTCCAAATGAAAGCACATGCAGTTTTAAATACATTCGAAACACACATTCTAGAACACATCAGGTTTTAAACATAAAAATTTCAAACACACTCAGATTAAAACACGTGTCATCAAAAGAGGTTATCACAGATTTGCTCGCATTCGTAGCCTTCTCCTAACTAGTTAGGCGTCAAGGGGAAGCGAGAACGCGGAAGTGATGTTACAAAGTATGTGACAGGAAACGCGCGACCCACTTACGATGGGCACTATCACGCATACCCACAGCTACTGGTCATATTTCGATAGTAAACGCAAGCCAGCGCGCTAGCTGGTGTTTCCACCAGCGGTTCCTACGGTGCCTTCACGATGCATAATTTTCTTTTTGTCGTTTTCTTTAATATATATATATATATATATATATATATATACACGCACGCACGCGCGCGACTGCAGAATGTAACGCGTGCGCTTCACCATGTCAGAGCGCAGTTCGATCTGCGCTTATAGTACGCATGTATGTCTAACTGCGGCATGCGCTCATATTTAAGGAACGTCACTCTAGAGTTAGACGTGTGCCTCACGTCACTTACACGTTTGCGTGCGTGCAATCACGATGCGCTCAGCGCAAGCGCCCTTATGTCGAGCTTACTGCGGCCATACGCTCGATCGCGAACAAACCACTGCACAGCGTAGCTTGAAAAAAAAAAAGGAAAACTCAGCAGCTATTGAAAGCACGTCCCTTACGTCGTAAAGTCTGGTCGATGGCGTTGCGTCAAAATTCGCCCGGCCAATTCTGTGTAACCAAACCTTCCTCCGGCCCACGTCAGTTTTCGATGATGGGATCGCGCAGAACCGCTTTCCGCCGTCGTGACGGTTCTTGCACCCGAAGGCGCAGCAGCCCGTCATGCCGCACAGATAAACGGCTTGAAGTTAGGTGACTGACACACGTTCCGAGCAAAACAAAAGCCGCTGTTCTTCACAGCAAGCAAAAGCGCAGTGTCCGCAACGACGCCTGCCGAACCTACGGTGCGCGGTTGGAGCGGACAATATGGCGTCTGCGGCGGCGAAAAGCGCGGGTTTAAAGGACTTTTGCGCGCGAAACCATCGACCAATGGGAAGAGGCGACGGGCGCAGGAGAGGGAGAGGCGGCGTTCTGCAAAGGTTGTCGCTACTTTAAAAATTTCCAGGGGCTTTAGCCGACTTTTGTGCACAGCGCACCTAGCGGACCCGGGGAAACGCACTGGCCTCAGAGATGATAGAAGAGAACAATCTTGGAGGCTCTACTTTCATTGCGTATTGTGCGTTCTCCACTCTCGCGGAGGAGGCGGTGTCACATTGCCCAGCTGAGCAGCCGGCCACCAGCGTCAAAAGCGTTTGGCTTTGATCGCTTGCCAGGACGCCGCGGCGAACACGTCACCCACAAGCCCACAAGCCGCAAAGGCGTTATGCCACGCATCGCGTGCGCTTGGCAAGCGGCAGTGAACCTACTACGTGCATTCTGTCAGGGTGACAATGTCACTCCGCAGAAGGAAGCCAAGACATGCCAAGACCATACTCTTTTTCTTTTTTTTATTTGCACGTTCAGTGCCATCTGGCGGAAACGGGGAAGCGCCGAACTCGGCCGCGAAAGGGCCCGAGTGTCCGCTCTTTACTTTTATGTTACTCTATGGCGTAGCTGGCAAAGTGCTTCGTTTGGATTTGAAGCATTGGTTGTTCCTGCAGTGCCGTGTCTTGGCCTCTCACCATGACAACACCACCTGGTCTAAACGTTGGAAGGTAAGACCTCATCATGGAGCGGTTCTTGAGGGCGAAACGTCGCTGAGAGCTTTATCTGGCGGAGGCGGGCAGCGTACGGTGTTTGCAGCAAGTCTCAGAAGACGCAGAGGCGGCAGCATGCTCTGAGACATTCTTCCATTTCCAATCTGACAATCCATCACGTTTAGCAATTGTTGGAAACGATAGATTTGCGCCGTTCGGGGACAGCTTAGGACAAGCATATGCAGCAGTGAATACTTTTGAATCCTCTGTCGTGGCAGCTGAGGCACAGTGTTCAAGTGCAGATCAAGCTGAGTCAGTTGGAAGTGACTTGCACGGTCAAAACGCTGGTCCCGTGGAGCCTTATGAACATGACTTGGTTGATGTTCCCGACAATGCCGAGTGTCCAGAGGGGATAAGGAGCCAGTTGAGGGCTTGGGCTGTGAAGTATCATATCAGGAGAGTGGCAGTTAATTCACTGCTTGACATTCTTAGGCCGCACTTCACTGATCTTCCTAAGACACAGTATGCTCTAGTGTCCACTCGACAAAGCGTGCCGTTTGAACAACTCGGCAGTGGTGAGTACGTTCATTTTGGCCTTCAGAGAGGCTTATTGCGTGCATTGGACATGTGGCATTCGGCTCCAAGTAATGGAGCCGGAAATTCTTCAGCACACTGGTGAAGAATTGTCATGCTGTGCTAAACATGCTGGTCATTTTATCAGCCATATATTCTTCAGTACAATACATTTGTCCCAGGTGGTGGAAATTCCTGGAGCCCTCCACTCAGGTGTCCCTCATTGTCCATCTGTTGCTTCTGGGAAATTAAACCCCGCAATGTTTTCCCAGGAAAAAAAATTTTGAGTGCTTCGAGATTCTATTCTATTTAGTCTACTTTATCATGAAAAAATTTCGTATTCATTCTTAATTTTCGCACTGCTGTGACGTGGACGTAATGAAATGCAGGTTTTAAATGATTTGTCTGTATTTAAGGGTAAATATGCATGTTGGCGGTAGTGTAGCTATTTTATTGTTGGCTTAAATTGCCTCATTAAAGCAACTTGTTAAAACAATTGCTACTGTATACTACTTCAAGTTTCATGCAATTGTAAAAATATTGAATTTCTAGTACTGCTTGCAATTGTTTAGTGCTATTTATAATGGTACACATAAGGCCAAATTTTTCAGTATATAAGGCCCTGATTTTAGCTAAAATATTTATAATACTGTTGGGAAGACATTGAAGACTCCCCGCAAATATATCATATAGGATGCTATGTACAAAGGACAGATATTCTAGTTTATTGCATTTTGCCCTCATTGCCGCATGTTATTTTGGGTTCAAAGTGAATATTGCTATTGTTATAGAATATAGTACTGACTACTTTTATATCCGAGTCTGGACTACAAAGCACTGGATTATTTGGTTGGAATATCACTGCTGAGCTGGTTTCAGCCTTTTTGAAGTGGTGGCATTTGTTTTTGCTCTCTTCTTTTATTGTAGCCTGCCTGAGAGCACACTACCCTGAACAAGCAACCCTGAAGAATAGCAGCGCTGTTATAAAGCGCTGGCTGATTGGCGCGCAGGATCGGGAGGGTGGCCGCAGCCAGAGGCGCCAGCCGACTCGAGCAAGGGAGGCAATGGGCACAGAAGAATAAGACTTCACTTGACTTTCTTCACTTTAAAGACCCCCTTCAGGGAGTATTACATAAGGGGTGGCTTAATGTATTCAACAACCATAAATATGCGGCAATCATAAACAATCATATTCAGCAATCTTTGAAGTATGATACAAATGGTTACAGCGGATAAGAATGAAGGTGGGCACGTGATGGCGGCAACATCAGCGGGGAGGGCATTCTAGTCAACAATGGTGCGGGGAAAAAGAACTGAAAAAGTAGCAGTACGCGATGGAGGCCGGGCGATCTGAAATGGGTGGACGGTGCGGTGAGATATGCTGGTCGGATGAGAAATGTAAGGTGTTTGATTCTGAGTGCTATGGAAAAACTTGTGGAGCAAACACATGCAGGCGACGCGACGGCGAGCTTCAAGGCTTTCGAGACCGGAAGTATTCTTTAGAGATGAAACGCTGATTGTATATGAATAAGCAGAATGAACGAAGCGAATGGCGCGGTTTTGAACTGATTCGAGTGCATTTGTTAGGTATATTCGGTGTGGATTCCAGATGGGACTGGCGTACACGAGTTTAGGTCTAATAAGGGTTTTGTAAGCTAGAAGTTTCTCTTGCTGCGGTGCATGACGAAGATAATGGTTTAGGAATCCTAGAGATCTATTGGCAGATGATATGATTGTGGTAATGTGTATTCGCCAAGAAAGATCGGTACAGAGTGTTACACCGAGGTACTTGAATGATTGGACGCTTTCTATAGATGAGTCGGTAACTGTATAGGAAAAAACAAGGGGGTTGCGTTGACGCTGAAATGAGACGAGTTTGCATTTTTTAGCGTTTAGTGTCATTATCCAGAGGTCACACCATTCATGGATGCGGTTGAGCTCATTTTGAAGAGCCACTTGTTCAGAAATGTTAGTAACAGTACAATAAATTACAGTCATCGGCGAATATGCAAATTTTACACGATACTTGTGGCGCCAGATTGTTAATATATATTGGGAATAAAAGCGGGCCGAGCACAGATCCCTGCGGAACACCGGATGTTATGACGAGAGTGCCTGAGTTGTGATTGTTAATAGAAACAAACTGAGAACGGTTAGCTAGGAATTATTTAATTCAGTCTAGAATATTAGGGTGCAAATTTAAAAAAGCCTAGTTTCAGTGATAGGCATTGGTGTGGTACCTTGTCAAAAGCCTTCGCGAAATCTAAAAATAATTAATGCTTCGGTCTGTATGTTACTGTCGAGGCTAGCAAGCAGGTCGAAAGTGAAGATTGTCAATTGGGTATCGCAGGAAAGTCGCCTACGAAACCCGTGCTGAGCCGGATGAAGAAAGTTGTTAGAATCTAGGAGGTTTACGACATGGGAATAGATATATGACATGTTCCATGATTTTCCAAGGCACACTGGTTAAGAAGATGGGGCGATAATTCAATGGAGTGTCCTTTACACCTGATTTGTTGACCGGAATGACCCTCCCCACCTTCCAGTCATCCGGTAGCATTCCTGTTGAAAGTGATTGTGAATAGAATATTAATAAAAGATATGTGGCTGAAATGTGTTTGGTGTTTTTCAGTATTTTGTAAGATTGCACAGTACGCGTGCGTTTACAGCAAGTGGAACTGCTTGTATACTGATGTCTGCATAAAGGAACCCATTAATAATTGCTGCAAGTTCGTCTTCATTGTTTGTGTCTCCTCAAGATGCCTGTGCATACAGGTCGGATTCCTCATGGCCAAAATTTAGTTTTCAAACGTCATATATAGATAAGGTAACCACGATTTGTCATTGGTTCACAATCTAGCAGTGCGCTGGTTGGCGACGGCAACGTCGGCATACGGCCTCGGCCCTATGTTGGCAGCCAAAGGTCGGCCGGTGTGAGGCCAATCACCAATCCCGACCTCGGCCCAACCTAGTTTGCCAAGCTAGGGCCAAGGTCGGCCAGGCCGGCTACCGACTTTGGCCCAACAAAGGGCCGAGGTCGTTTTTTCAGTTGGGCATATACGGTGAGCGCTCCCCATTCGAAGGACAGGCACGCAGAGGTAGCGCTAACAAAGAAGAAGAGTGCCACGTCACCAGACCGATCATCCACCTGGCGAAGAAGAAGCAGCTCAGTAATCAGGTTCCATGGAGCACAGAGGCGGCGGTGACGGGCCCTCCTTGACGGACGAGCCCAGGGCTGAAGGCGGCAAGCGGACAAAAGTGAAGCCAATCCAGCCTGCAGCCATGGCAGAGGGGTCGTCCCTGAAAGGAGAAAAACGGTCGTCACCTGGCAAAAAGTGTACAGCGCCTGTTGCCGCACGTGATCCAACGACCCGACCAGAAGAGAACGGTAGGATCGACACCCAAAGCCCCGATCACTGCACCAAGGAGCAACGGGACATCATTGCAAAAGCATTTCAAGACCCTGACACCCTTGAGCCAGAGCAGTTGGAGCTGCTGATGCAGGGCATCCTCCATGTTGCTACTCAGGACACCAGCAGCGCGGAAAGAGGAGCCAAAATTTGTGCTTCCATTATAGGGAAGGAGACGAGTGGCGCGTTCGAGGAATGCCTGCTCTCAACATGCCGCGAATGGTTCGACCGGAGGGAGCTCCTTATGCCACGGCGCCCAGCTGCAGAGGAGGCACATGGTCGGCAGATCGAGCAGCCGAGCTGCCAGTGGACGTCGTATGTCCACTTCATGACCGACATCGTGGTGGCGACATCCGGACGGAGGGGCCGACAGTTCCAGATCAAACATCCGGGACGAGCATTCTGCCTGGCGGCGCTCCTGTGCAATAGTTGTCAGCTTATGCTGCGCTCTCCTGTCCCGGACGAACGCAGCGAGATGCAGTGCCTTGTACGTGCGCTGAAAACGGCGGGCCGAATCGTTGACCGTATCGCCCCACGCCGTATGGGGGCACTGACGGAATGCATGCGGGAGGCCTTCGTCAACCCGGAGTTCACTGCGGAATCCCAGCTGATGCTCCTGGAGCTGATCGAGCTGCGGGCTTCTGACTGGAAGTTCAAACCCTCACAGAGCCATTACTATTCAGAACAGCGCCCTGAGTTGCCCAAGAAGCAGTGACTTATGTGACTTTTTTTTCTATTGATTTTTAAGTTTTGTTCTTTCGTTCTTCATTACCTCCGTTTCCTACACCTTTGTGTCGGTGCATGTGCTCTCGCTAAAAACTGCGGAACGTCTTGCCTGTGTTTTCGTTGAATATTCCAAAGATTTGGTGTCATCTTCCTTGTTTTTTGCGTCATTAAATGACCAAAATGTTAACCGAAGCGTGGCCTTGTGGTAGAGCATCCGCCTCGCATTCGGGAGGTGCTGGGTTCGATCCCCAGTGCCGCCGGGTACCCACTGGTTTCTTTAATGGGTACAAGATTTCACCTGGCCTGGTGCTCGGCTCTTCTAGGGTGAAATGCTTGGGAAAAGGGTCTTAGACCAAACAGTTGCCTTGACGGATGAGTGCATGGTAAGTTCCCCCGCCAAGTGGTCCCCGCCATCAGTGGTCGAGGCCCGCGGAGCCCCCGTATCGGCAGCCACCATTGGAAGCCGCAACACGGAAACGGCTGAAGAAGTTGCGATAGCGCTCGCCTGAGTTGGTACGGAAGCCAGTTTTATAATTAGCGATAGCAAAACGGCCGTCAAGCTCGCCTCATCGGCCTACTGACGTCATAAGAGTAGGGGGCGCGCGGCGGTGAGGCGCTCTTGAGGTATACTTAAGGTTCGCTAGAGTACCACATCTACAGATCTGTTTCACTGGAATATGCCAATCGAAATCATTTTAGGGTCCTACTATATGGCCGACAACAGTGAACAAAATAAGCTCTTTAAAGTTTGACAGTTTCAAACAAGCCAGAGATATCAAAAACCTAGAGCTTATGATTTCGTCTCGTGATTACCTTTCTGTTGAGGTAACAAGAAAATGCTTTACAGCGGTCTACTTTTTGCATGACTTTTTGTCACGGAATCCTGTTCGGCCGTCCTGACCGCCGCACGGATGGACCATCGTTTATAGATGGATGGGCCGCATCGCGACTAGCCTCCCTATCGCGGCGCTGAAATAAAAAGAAATTCGATCTGCTATTTGAAAATTTCGAATATTAGAACTTCCTTATATTCGCATAAGCCCTTAGACTTCGCGCCTCCACGGCGCCACCATTCAGGGGTACGTCGCTATAGAAGCAATTGGTATTGGCACGTAATACGTGAAAATAAAGCTGTGCGCACTTGGGCTTGGACGCTGCTTTGTCGTCTTCGAGGAGAAAAAAAAAACGAAATTGGGATCGCCGCCGTTGGACATCGTCTGTTGTGCTGCGCGTTGCGGTGCTGACTAGACTATCGGTTGCCGTTTTGCGTGGAAAGCTGCAAGGAATGTGTCGCGACGTCACCACTCCCAACGGAGATACGGCGCCTTTTCTGATCAAGCGCAAATCAGACTGGATATATTGCACTCCTACTTTCGAAATGTGCTGGCGGCAGAACTCTCAGTGCTTCCTGTGTATATTTGGCGTGGGATATTGCGAGGCTGAAGCTTAAATCATGTTTACATTGAGATTTGCGAAAGTGTAAGCAACGGCGATCACTATGGAAAGCAGCAGCAAGCCACTTCTTCCCGGCACATCGAATGGGAACGCAGCGTTGCAGTCCGTATTGGGTCTGAACTACCGCTACTGCTTCAGCCTCATTGGAGTGCTTAAACTTGTAGAAATGGTAATCGCTTTTCATTTGACTCTATGGCAGGTTGCCACCTAGAAATACGGAGTATGTACTTCAATAACATATCTCCGCGAAACTTGTTTCCGCCGAAACCGATATTGTAGTGAGCTATATTAGGTGGCATAAGGTTTTTTGGACTTCCCTCACCGAAACCGAAAATTAGAGTATGCGCATACAATGTCTTCGGGTTTAATTCACGCAACCTCCAGTGTTAAAAGTTTGGTTGTAACCTGAGAGAAAGGCCCAATATAGTCTGACATGGTCAGTCGAGAGATCATATTCACCTGAGATTTTCTGGCTAGCACAAATCAAGCTGAGTACTGTACATCTAGTTCAAGAAATCTGCGATACAAACGCCAAAACAACGTCACTACATTTTTTAATCGACGTTTGCGAACTCTTAACGAGGGGGCGGCTACCGGCTTAAAGCACTCCCGCTTGCCGCTCCTGCCTAAGTATGTCGTCGACCTCGTATAAACGAAAAAAATTTCTTTTCATCCTGCTGTTTATTTTCGTCCATGAAAAAGGAATAAAAAAATGGTTTACTTTGCACCACTGCCAGTAACCTACACGAGTTAGAGGTTTTACTTGTACGCTTAACTATGGTACGTGTAAGCAGTGCATGACTCATTATCAATCTCTTGTGAGGCCACTTCAGAGTTGACAAGCATGCCTTGTACAATTTTAAAAAGTGGCTGTGTCATTTGGAATTTTACTGTCCAATAATTCTTTCTTGCACAAAAGTTTTTATGGCACCATTTTCATAGGCCATGTGTGGGCATAAAATCATGTAATGAATTTTCATTTTAAATCACTTGCCATTAATAGTCTGCTTGTTGATGAAGAAATTTTGGTTGTTGCCTAGCAGCACTGCCTGGATTTTGTTTGTAAACAATGTGCTGGACTGGTTGTTACGTCCAGATTTCTTCATCTTCAGTGTTCTTAGTTTTCCTTTTGTGGTAGTCGGTTGGGAGTCTAAAACATGAAATTGTTAAACAGGTGCATGAAGCCTGAATTTTCAGTCACCTCTACAAATGCATATCAAGCATAAGTGTTGTGGCTGTTAAAGCCAAATACTGCAATGCCCTGAAGGAAACTTTTTGTTTTTTTAATGAAAGCACATGTGGTTGTTGCAGAAAATTTTTACTATATTGTTTCTTGATCTACATTTTATATTTGAGACAATAATGCGAATCACTTGATACCTCTTTATTGTTTTGGCATATTGTGGAAAATGCAGGTTTGATTGCAGCATAAATTAATGTGATGACAGCCTCACAGACCTTTTTAGCTGGAATGCCTAGTACCTCCTCTTCACTAGTAAGTGCAGGTGATCGAAATTTCCGGAGCCCGTCACTACGGCGTCCCTTATAACCTAAGTCGCTTTGGGACGTTAAACCCCAATAAACCAAACCAACAAAGTGTAAGCCCTCGAGATATAAACTGTGAGACTGCAAAAAAAGGTATCTCTTGGGTGTATTGTTACACTCGTATGGCGGCTGTTCGAAACAGGGTACGTCCCCGAAGGGCATGGCGGGGTTTACGGAGCCTCTCCCAGGACTGCACCCCCTGGAAAAACCGGTCGCCAGGTCGGGGAGAGCCTGTACCCATATAGACAAGCGTCAGGCCGTGACGTCACGGAGATGTGGCGGCGCTGGAGTCAGCAGTGACTTTCGTTGTGTAGGCAAAAGCCGGTACCGTGTGCCTTGGGTATACCATGCTTGAGCGTTTTTGAACGTATTTTGCAATATTCCGCCGAGCTGTGGTGCGGGTGGTTGAACCGCAATGCTGAAGAAATGCAGCGGCACAAGTTTCGACAAGTTTATCGCATTTAGATATGGGCCAAAGCGATGCGCAGCGGCCGTGGAGCGGGAAATGTTCGGCGACGCATCGGCTGCGCGGCTAGTATTGCATTTCTGCATCGAAATATTTCTGCGACTGTCGGGCTCTCATTATGAGAAGTCTGGACTCGACATTCCATGTGGGTGTGACCGTAAATTGTACGCAGCTGGGACCGTTTTCAGGCGACAATCACCCGCACTGCGTCCCGGGCATCTCTTCGCACTAAAAAAAAAGAGAAAAAAAAACAGCTGCCATAGTCGCCTTCAGCATATTCATCGGGCCACTAAGCGCGACGTTTGAAGCAGCACTGTAGTCGGGTATTAGGAATATACGACGCGTAGTTTTTTCTTTATTTTCGCTTCCACGAGCTTCAACTTGTACGTTTTTTCACCACCTATCTTAGAAAACAATTAAACGTCGCTAAGGTATCGGCAAAATCATGCAGTTTTATCTCCCATTTTACCTGAATTTTACAATTACTGGTCAATCAGAACCCGGCGAAAACAGCAAATACCAGACCAAAAACCAGTTATCAAGCAGAATAAGGCCTGCAATCAGAATAACTTAAAATATTTAGCTCTGCAGAGCAAACGTAACTTCGTTGCAGCTCGAGGTAAACTTCTATCCATTTGCCTGTGCACCTCTCTTAAAGCCAAGCGAATAAAAAAGCATTTTTTCAGACATCCCTTATAAAAATGGTCTATAGACTTTCTATAGACTTTTTAATAGACTCTATAGCCATCCTATAGACTTTTCCTTTTGTCTATAGACAGTCTATAGAAAATCTATGGACTAAAGTCTATAGTTGCTTCAATTTCCTTTTGTCTATAGACGGTCTATAGACTCTCTATAGACTAAGGTCTATAGCCGCCTCAATTTCCTTTTGTCTATAGACTGTCTATAGACCCTCTATAGACTAAGGTCTATAGCCGCCTCAATTTCCTTTCGTCTATAGACTGTCTATAGACTAAAGTCTATAACTGCTTCAATTTCCTTTCGTCTATAGACGGTCTATAGACTCGCTATAGACTAAGGTCTATAGCTGCCTCAATTTCCTTTTGTCTATAGACTGTCTATAGACTTAAGTCTATAACTGCTTCAATTTCCTTTCGTCTATAGACGGTCTATAGACTAAGGTCTATAGCTGTCACAATTTACTTTCGTCTATAGACGGTCTATAGACTCTCTATAGACTACGGTCTGTAGCTGCTTCAATTTCCTTTCGTCTATAGACGGTCTATAGACTCTCTATAGACTACGGTCTATAGCTGCTTCAATTTCCTTTCGTCTATAGACGGTCTATAGACTCTCTACAGACTACAGTCTACAACTACCTCAATTTGCTTTCGTCTATAGACTGTACACTATAGATAGTCTACTGCCTATAGACCAGTCTATAACAATCGTAATCTTATCTAACAATGTTCGATACACTGACCTTCGACTAAGTCCAGAACAATGTCAATTTCTTTTTGCACTGTATGTTGAGGGGACCTGCATCTAGTGACCGCAACTATGTCGGGATTCGCCCACCTCCTTCGCTATTACGGAAATTAAAATGTATTGCGTAAGGCCATTACAACACCCTCCTGTATATTGTTTTCAGGAGCCTTGACAAGCTCCTTTTCGTTATACCGTGACGTATATTCTCAATACAATTAAATATTTAATGCTAACAAGTAAGCCGAGGAAAAGCAGCCGTTCTTGAAGTAAGGGCACCCGCAAACTGTACTACTTCGAACGAATACGCTGTCCCTTAAAGGAATCGCTCGACAAAATTCCATTCCATCTTTCAATCGTTACTGTCCAACGTGCTGAAATCAGAAACATTTTATCAACGGATCTACATTTCTCTTTAGAACGTCCTGAAAATAAAGGGGGGAAATACGGGTGTGAGAATTCAAGGAAGCGCCCATGCCTTAGAAACATCTTAGATTAATCTCAAAGAGCCTGGTCCTTTCTGCGATTAACATCTGCCATTTCTACCTTTGCAGTTTGTATTCACGTGAATAAGTGCTGCGACGCAACAATCACAAAGCCAGTATTTTTTCGTTCGTACCCTTGCACCTGTTGCTTCGGAGCCGATGACACGCTGATGTGGCACATATCAGTTTTCTAAACACGAACACACGCAAAAAAAACGTTATGCTATGTAACCTTATAATTATTATTTGAGAATTGTACCACATACTATTCGGTGGGAGATGCGGCGCGTATACCGACAAGAAGTTAGATTTCCGTTGTGTTTTCACGAAAACAATAAACTTTTTAGGGGGTAAGCGAAGAATTTAAGCTTATAAACCGATTGCCTTCTGTGGTCTTCGATGTCAGATCAAGCTGCACACGGCAAGAGTGCGGGCGATAAAGATACGACCGTGAAATGGGTTTCTGTTTCACGTTTTACCCATTTTACCGCGAGACGGCGGAAAATCATTCGGGCTGCAAACAACCCTGTGCGTGGCTGCATCCAACGTTCCTAGACAGTTTCAGGGTGCGTTCTAATTCTCTAGACGTCCGACAAGACGTCTAGTGTGACGTCTAGGAAGCCGTCTACATGTCTACATATTGGAACGTGTCTACTTCACGCGCCACCTTGCGGCATATAAACTGAACTAACATTTGGGAATAGTTGCACTCCTATGCTCTTAAAAATTCTTAATAAAACAAGTTAAAAACGCGCTGTTAGTAGTTTGCTAGTTCTTATTTTATTTTATTTTTTCTGCAATAATGGTGCGTTCATCGCTACCGCTTCAGCAGACGATCTCACCCGCACGATTTCCTCTCGCTCGATTCACAAATATAATCGTAGGTCCACAAAGAAGGCTTTATTTGCCACCAGTTCCTATAAAAATCAACTTAACGGAATGACTGACACTTGAAAGATGGTGCGTCTCCGGGCTCCAGTGCCCGCCAAGAGCACGGCTCACTCAGCTCTGACTGCATCAACTGCTCCGCCATCTTTAGACAGGAAGTTAGCCTGCATCGATGTGGACTTCGGCGAAGCAGTCTTCTTGGACGGCTTCGTGAAAATTGGAACGAGTCTCAAAATGGCCGCTGTCCGGCAAGACGTCTAAGTAGACGTCTACTTGGGAGTATTGGAACGCACCCTCAGTTTCGCAGCTCCGCTCGGAAGGTGGCTAAAGTGGCGGTCACGGGAACTAGTGGCGCTGCAGTCGAGCTTTTCTACATCGTCTGCTGTCGCGGGAGTTTCGCTCGCTGCAGTTACGACAGGCTAGTCAGATTTTCAAGCTGGTTTTCCGTGTGGTGGTGCTGTTAGTGTTGTGAAAACGTGTTTGTGGTGAAATATGTGCACTTGGTGACTTCAAGCGAGAGGTACACATGCCATCCTGCTTTGCGCCCGGCTGCACAAGTGGCAACAGAAACGATGCCACCGGTCGTCATTTTTTCAAATCGCCTCGCGATGCAAGCGAATTTAAAAGGTGGGAGCAGACGTTGCATGGCAAGTACAGACGGCTCTCTCACACGTCTAAGATACGTGAGCATCATTTTGAGCATGAAGATATTATCAAGGAGTACAAGCAGGTTATGAATAGGCAAGAGGTCCGAATTCCCCGCGGGAACTGGGCGCTAGTGCGCGATGCCGTCCCTCGACTCTTTCCCGGCCTGCCAGACCGATTCTCAAAGCCAAAAATTGTGAAATTCAGACGGAAGTCACCAAAAACGCCTGCTGTCATGCAGACTGATAAGTGTGAAGATTCTTGCAGCGACAGTACGTCCTCCTCAGGCGATCCTTGCGTAGAGGCAGTCAGCCCGAATGAGCTGATGCCTCTTTCCCGCTCAGCGGAAACCAGTACTACGTCGACTGCACTGAGGATTGGTGACCTGGCGACTGCGACTCTGCCATCTACTGAGTGGCAACATGATTCTATACAGGACGAAATAACTGGGAAGGTGTGTGCAGTTTTCTACTGCAGAAAGCTATAGCGGCAAGCCGTCTAGTCATTCCCAAGGCGTGGAAGATGGTAGCTGCTTCGTGAACGGCTACAACAAGCTGCACAAGCAGCTTTTAAAAACTGTAGCTTCTGTCACTGACCTTGAGGACATTCTGCTGGAAACAGATGACTTAAATATCTGTGCAGGAGTAAAAACAAACCTTCATGAACAGCCGACGAAGTCGGAAGCTGTTCTTCGCAAACACTGTTATGTTTTTTTTTTCGAAACAGCTAATCTGTGCGCGTTGCTTGCGTTTTCGAAAACAGGTTCGAGCGAGGAAGAAAACGTCAGCACCTAAGAAGGGCCAGAAGCTGCAGAACTTGAAGAGGAAAGCTTTTCGAGCAACTGCCGCGCGGGAGAAGAAACAGAGCGATGTTGTGGCACTGAAAGCAGCGCTCGCAACGCTTACAGATCAAGGAATTGAAACAGCACTGGTTGATCTCCCAGCTTTGCAGCGCCTGCGTTCATGACATCCTTAAAGCAGCTGAAATCGATCATACAGTTCAGCTTGAGTTCAGCATAAGCTCTTTTTCGAGTGAAAGTGATGACTTGGGCGAGCATGGATACGAAAGAGTTGGACCAGAAGAAATGGTTGTTTATTACTTAGCAGGATATGTGCATAAGAAGATAGCTAAGGCAGTGCATTGTAAGGATTGCCAGGTCACGCTGACGACTGCTCCTGGACACGCCAGCCCAAGTGATGTTGTTCAGAGGCACTTGACTGACCTGAGGTCGTTCAAGCCAGGATGCCTTCACGAGCCGTCGCTAAGGCTGTACGCAGTCATAAATTAAATATGATAGAGAGCATTGTTCACAAAGCCCCTGAGAAACGCGTTGTATTTGGCGACCTGTCCTGGGAGGTACTAGACAAGCATGAAGAGTCCTCTGTGCCTGCAGTCGGTTGTCATGCTCACTGCCAGGAAGTCACTCCTAAAGTGATCAAGTTTCACGTCATCATGAGGATGAACTTTTTTCCAGGAAAATGAACTCTGAAATGCTGGTAACTGCTCAAGTGCAGTCGGCGAGAAAGAGAGAAAAACTGCTTTAAGCACCCATTAATGGAACGCTTTTTACAAAGCAAAACGTTTTTTTTTTTCTCTTTCCATGGAAGCGTTTGACATTTAAAATAATTTTCTCCTCAAGAGGTCGATAAATTGTTTTTAAAAATGGCGCAGTTTAACAAACGATGTGCCGTAAAAGAGCTGTACAGTGAAACATTTAAACAAGTTTGTCTTACCTTATTCAGATCACGTTCAATTATTCGAACCTAATGAACACAAGAAACAGTAGATTATTTCGTTGCACAGGTTGGTGTGAAGTGCTATAACCGCCAGAAAAAACATAATATATACAATGACACACACGAGAAGGTTGGGACTGTAGACACCTAAAAGGCGAACCGCGCCGATCGTGCGTGCCTCCTTCAGATATTGTTCGCCCCAACCTCATAGGTTGTACCCTTCTGCCCTCCAAGCGGAACAGCTTTTCGACACGTACCAACAGCAGTTATGCCATATTCTTGTTTGGTCACGCCGGAAAAAAATAATTAACCTGCAGGTATGGGCGCGGCGCCTCCCGTCTCTACGAGGGTGTAGCAGACGACGCGCGAGATGCGTAGAAAAGCGCGACTGCAGCGCCGTTAGTTCCAGCGACGTCCACTATAGGCACGCCATCAAGCGGCGAGTATAGGGAGCTGCGAAACTGAAACTGTCTAAGAACGTTGGCTGCATCAATGACGGTGGCGTGTTTTTCGCGGATTACGTTTTCTTCAAAATCCAGCTTCATCGTCCCCTTACGGTAAGTCTACACGTTTATATTTTATTCATTTGGTCTCCTAAACTACTCTAAGCAGAGCTGTGTGTGCAGAACAGATTATGTGCGCAGTTACAAACGTCCTATCTTCGTTTCTAAGGCGGAAGCCATCGGGCTCTCGACTAATGCCGCTTATCTCTGTGCCGCTGTCTTTACTAACGCGCGGAAAGGCAGTCTGTGCGATGCCCTTGATGATAAGCCGCTCCTCGCGAGCTGTCTACTAGATTTTTCGTGTTTTAAGGTAGATGCGCGGCCAGAAATGTCGTTTAGCCTGTGAATGACGGCCGAAATGGAACTTAGTGTTAGTTAGCGCCGTGTGAGCTCTATTTACTTTGCACCTCCGAAAACGTACTTACATACAGTCTCGTTCAGTGGTGGATTACATTTATTTTCTTATCTTTGTGTTATCGCCTGTCTGGACCATGGAGTGCTGTTCTCTTGGAGGTGTGCATTGCTTGCTACGTATGGACGCTCGCTCGGTGCGCGTCGTGGACGCCGACGTTTCAGCAAAGTTGTCTTGTAACGCTATAGACAGGAGCGCGAGACGTTTGTCAAAGTTGTAGTCAAGCGGCGCTGGAGGAATGCTTGTAGTGTGATGGGTGAATAAAATTCGTTGCCGGGGCGAATGGACGGCGTGCTCAAACACCGCGAAGAACCCACGAGCTCCATCCCATCTCCCCTTCGTTGCACACGTATGGATTCGTCCGTGTCTGTCATCAGAGCCGTTGGCCGCCGCCGCTGGCTTGCGGGCACTTCATTTTGAAAGCTGGGTAAAGGTCGGCTCGACAAGAGGTGGCTTACATTTCGTTCCGAGTGGTTCGTTCATGAATCCCGCTCACACGTGCACAGATTTCTCGAATACCATTTGCGCTAGAGGCAAAGTATGTGTTTTTGATTTAATACTTCTACGTTATGAAAGCGCCGATGTGACTCGCCGCTTATTTGCGCCTAAAATTAAATTAAGCTCTCGTGTTATTATAGCTGCGCCTGTAATTGTTTCATTGAAATACTTCCTACTTTGAGCACGTTCAATGCTTTCGCTGATTTTTCTAGCAGCGTTGGGTTAGGCTACCTCCATGCAATAAACACACCTCTTTACTGCGCTGTTGGGGCTGCACTTGAAGGAAAAACTAAGTGAATTTCAGACGGTATTTTATCGTGACAGTAATTTGCTGTCTCAACCTCGCGACTGCTTTTGAAACGGCGCAGCTGCAGCCTCTGTGTGCTGTATTAGTATTCTGAATAATGAGCGCGGCATGGAAGCGCTGCAACCCGCTTGTTTCTAAGAGCGCGCGCAGATGTATGAGTATGCTGTTCCGTCTTTGTGCTTCAAGTTATAGGCGAAAATCTGCGGTGAACTGGTTGCTTCTGCCTGCTGGTTTTGTATAGCTTGTGCCCGTTTGAGTATCAGCTTACGTACACTCGGCCAAATCTTTAACTGGCTCAGGTGTTGCATCGCTAAATGCACCTTGTAAAAAGGTGCCTTTTGGCTACACTGCTGGCATATTCATGTTGTAATTTGACGCGTGAGATGGCATTTCATAGTTTCTTTTTGTTAATATAATGTTTGAGTGGAGTACGTGCATGTTTAGATCAAAGTTATCAGAAATATTCATCGTCTGCCGCTATACGAAGAGCCGAAACAAGCGGAATACGAAGCAATGGTTCTGGTGGCGCATTTGCACTAATCTGGCTAAACGACTTGTCCGCCATGAAAGGAGTGGTACTTTACCCAGAGAATGAGGCCATATGGACCAGATCCATTTCTGCGTATGCCGCTTGTTTCAGCTGTTCGTAGTGGCAGACGAATGTTTCTGATAACGTTGATCTAAACACGCAAGTACTGCACTCAAACATTATATGAACAAAAAGGAAGCACGAAATGACATTTCACTCGTTAAATTACAGCATGAATATGCCAGCAGTGTAGCCGAAAGGCACCTTTTTTACAAGGTGCATTTAGCGATGCAACACCCGAGCCAGTTAAAAATTTGGCCGGGTGTTCCAGGCTTCACGCAGGGTATTTTGAAGCGCTTCTTCTATAGCGGTTATAAGAATAAATGCTGCAATATTCTCCTTTTTGGATCCCTGTGTGAGGTGCACTGAATCTGTATTTTATAGAGGTGGCATTTTTAACAGCTCCTTGCGAGTCAATACAGATATGTGGCACAATTGTTCGAAGTCTTCTGTTACAAATAAACTAAAAGGATTGCCATAAAGACGTCAGTATTGGCTGTAACAGTATTGCCATACAGAAATCAGTATCAGTACTGGATTCAGAGTAGAGTGCTCCAGGGATTAGGGTTCTTTGTTACAATGTTTTATGACGACGCATATAATCTTTCGTGTATTTACTGATATGATTGAGCCGGCGTGATAGCTCAGTGGCTATCATGTTCGTATGGCGACCTGAAAGATGCAGGTTCGATTCCGGCCTAGGCGGTCGCATTTTAATAGAGGCAAAATGCTAAAGGCCTGTGTACTCTGCACAGGTGGCCGAAATTATTCCCCAGCCTTTCACTTCAGCGTCTCGTAGCCTGTGTCGCCTTGGGTTTTTGAACCCCATAAAACCAAACCAAAAGATCAAGATTGCCTTTCTAGAATGGCATAGCCAGGATATGCCTTGCATTGTAAAGCACATGTGTAGAGATGGAATGGGAATTTTTTTTTTTCAGTTCCTCTTATATTATTTTTTTCCTTTGTGCTGTACAGGTAAACGTGCCCGGACGATTTACTGCAGACAACAGGCCACAAGAATGCTTCTGAGGAAACTAGCCGGACTGTTACTTTCAACTTTTATGTAACTGTGGTGCATTCTTATGGTGCATGCATTGCATATTCCCAGCCTGGATAGCTTGGAAATAAACTAAATTTGTAAGCATATTGATTGTTTCATGTGTGAACTCTGTTTGGTGACCTTTTTCAATGATTGTAGACAGTCTATATGCAGTCTATAGATAATGGTCTACTAACAGTTTAGTAGACAGAGGTCTATAGACTGTCTATAGACTGCCAGGCCACACACCTATGGAATGTCTATAGACAGTCTATAGACATATGTCTACTGGACCAGTAGACTTTTGTCTGTAGACTGTCTATAGACGGTAATCTACAGGAAGTCTATGGCCATAAGTCTATAGGTCGTCTATAGTCCGTCTATAGACACCTCTATAGGAAATGCATGACCATAAGTCTATAGATCGTCTATAGACCTGTGTCTATAGACTTCCTATAGACCCATAGACTTTCAGTAGACATTTGTCTATAGACTGTCTATAGACAAAAGTCTACTAAAAGTGTATGGCCATAAATCTATAGACTGTCTATAGACCAGTCTAAAGGATTTGTCTATAGACAATCTATAGACTTCATAGACTAAAGTCTATAGACAGTCTATGGACTGTCTATAGAAATTTTTATAAGGGATTACCAGTGAAGATCGCATTTGCATGACTCATTTAAAGTAACTGCATGGCTTCAGTGTCCAGTAGTTTTCGGCGTTCTCCGCACTGAAGTGGCTGTACGAAAGCAGGCACATCACAAGGTTCGTCATAAAAAAACTTGCCTCGCGTCGTGCATCCCGTCGTCCTTCTTGCACTTAAGGATCGGGTATGCTGTATCGCCCCAGATGTTGAGACTGCAAACCTGTATACCTCGTGCTTTCTCGGTTTCATTTAATAAGTCAACCTAGTCGACCGCCGTAGCCGCGCCGTTGCTGCCAAACGTAGGAGCGCAGAAGGAAGCCTATGCAGCGCTTAGCCAGATAATTCCGTCTGGCGAACAGGTTGAAAACGTGCTGAACTGCTCTCCGGTCACCAACAGAAATGTTTCTAACCACAAGCGACGCGCACGCTTTGAAATATGCGCGCATGCGAGTTGGTTTCGAAGGCAGCATCGCTTGGCGCGGTGTAGGCATGCTACGTTTTTGCCTACACCCCGCGTCGCTGCCGACCGCAGCGCCACCTTCGTTTACAAACATGACGCTTGCTCCCCATTCGAAGGACAGGCACGCAGAGGTAGCGCTAACAAAGAAGAAGAGTGCCACGTCACCAGACCGATCATCCACCTGGCGAAGAAGAAGCAGCTCAGTAATCGGGTTCCATGGAGCACAGAGGCGGCGGTGACGGGCCCTCCTTGACGGACGAGCCCAGGGCTGAAGGCGGCAAGCGGACAAAAGTGAAGCCAATCCAGCCTGCAGCCGTGGCAGAGGGGTCGTCCCTGAAAGGAGAAAAACGGTCGTCACCTGGCAAAAACTGTACAGCGCCTGTTGCCGCACGTGATCCAACGACCCGACCAGAAGAGAACGGCAGGATCGACACCCAAAGCCCCGATCACTGCACCAAGGAGCAACGGGACATCATTGCAAAAGCATTTCAAGACCCTGACACCCTTGAGCCAGAGCAGTTGGAGCTGCTGATGCAGGGCATCCTCCATGTTGCTACTCAGGACACCAGCAGCGCGGAAAGAGGAGCCAAAATTTGTGCTTCCATTATAGGGAAGGAGACGAGTGGCGCGTTCGAGGAATGCCTGCTCTTAACATGCCGCGAATGGTTCGACCGGAGGGAGCTCCTTATGCCACGGCGCCCAGCTGCAGAGGAGGCACATGGTCGGCAGGTCGGGCAGCCGAGCTGCCAGTGGACGTCGTATGTCCACTTCATGACCGACATCGTGGTGGCGACATCCGGACGGAGGGGCCGACAGTTCCAGATCAAACATCCGGGACGAGCATTCTGCCTGGCGGCGCTCCTGTGCAATAGTTGTCAGCTTATGCTGCGCTCTCCTGTCCCGGACGAACGCAGCGAGATGCAGTGCCTTGTACGTGCGCTGAAAACGGCGGGCCGAATCGTTGACCGTATCGCCCCACGCCGTATGGGGGCACTGACGGAATGCATGCGGGAGGCCTTCGTCAACCCGGAGTTCACTGCGGAATCCCAGCTGATGCTCCTGGAGCTGATCGAGCTGCGGGCTTCTGACTGGAAGTTCAAACCCTCACAGAGCCATTACTATTCAGAACAGCGCCCTGGGTTGCCCAAGAAGCAGTGACTTATGTGATTTTTTTTTTCTATTGATTTTTAAGTTTTGTTTTTTCGTTCTTCATTACCTCCGTTTCCTAAACCTTTGTGTCGGTGCATGTGCTCTCGCTAAAAACTGCGGAACGTCTTGCCTGTGTTTTCGTTGAATATTCCAAAGATTTGGTGTCATCTTCCTTGTTTTTTGCGTCATTAAATGACCAAAATGTTAACCGAAGCGTGGCCTTGTGGTGTAGCATCCGCCTCGCATTCGGGAGGTGCTGGGTTCGATCCCCAGTGCCGCCGGGTACCCACTGGTTTCTTTAATGGGTACAAGATTTCACCTGGCCTGGTGCTCGGCTCTTCTAGGGTGAAATGCTTGGGAAAAGGGTCTTAGACCAAACAGTTGCCTTGACGGATGAGTGCATGGTAAGTTCCCCCGCCAAGTGGTCCCCGCCATCAGTGGTCGAGGCCCGCGGAGCCCCCGTATCGGCAGCCACCATTGGAAGCCGCAACACGGAAACGGCTGAAGAAGTTGCGATAGCGCTCTCCTGAGTTGGTACGGAAGCCAGTTTTATAATTAGCGATAGCAAAACGGCCGTCAAGCTCGCCTCATCTGCCTACTGACGTCATCAGAGTAGGGGGCACGCGGCGGTGAGGCGCTCTTGAGGTATAGTTAAGGTTCGCTAGAGTACCACATCTACAGATCTGTTTCACTGGAATATGCCAATCGAAATCATTTTAGGGTCCTACGATATGGCCGACAACAGTGAACAAAATAAGCTCTTTAAAGTTTGACAGTTTCAAACAAGCCAGAGATATCAAAAACCTAGAGCTTATGATTTCGTCTCGTGATTAGCTTTCTGTTGAGGTAACAAGAAAATGCTTTACAGCGGTCTACTTTTTGCATGACTTTTTGTTAAAGTGAGCTAGAAGGGGGTAGTGGGCTCGCTGGGGCTCTTTCCCTGACGCGGTATATGTTACACGCACGGGGTGGCGCCACCGGCGACTTCACTGTAGCGCTTTGCTGGTTGAGCAGCTTTCTCGCGGCAGTCTGGCTTGGAAAAACTCGCTGCCTTCAGTCACATTTTTTAGACTTGCATGGAGCAGGTAGACAGACGTCGAATATAATAATAAATAATGCTGCTACCGGTAGCACACGATGAACTAACAGGTTACAGTGTTCGAACCGCAAACGCGTTTCTGGCTCCTCTCCGGCGTACCTGCCGCAACGCAGATCAGAAACATGAATGCACAGCTGTATGAAAATGATTGCGGCGCCCAATAGCCCCGCTTTCTGAGGATTATTATTCACGGCTTCAAGTATACGAAGCGTGCAAGGACATGCATACGTTCTTGGTATTTCTTTGGCTACAGCTGTAGCTGCCAGCGCCGTTTCGTTGTGCGCATTTCTTTTGGCTCGTGAATTTGCTGCTCACACCGTTTCTGGAACAGAGCTACCTAAAATTGTTGTGTTCAACATAGCTTAAAAGCTTGCAGCAGCACATTCTCCACTACTCGCGCTTGTTCAATGTAGATAAAGTATCTCAAATAACTGTTAAATGAAATGGCTATTTGCGCATATGGAGTTTTTACACTGACATGAAAACTGACCTATAGGAAAGAAGTGAGGCCGCACCATGGAGTTCTGAGCACATGAAAACCGCGATTTATAGGACGTGTATGCTTCATGAGCAGCGGCTCAACTTTAAATGTTTAGCTTTCTCTCGCTTCCCTGATCCGCCAGCGTTCCTTTCACAAACACAAAAAAAATGCAACCGTGTCGTTAGATAACAGCTGATAACGTTAGCCGAGAGACGCGAGGCATGCTGTGGGCACCCGATTTCTTGCAAGAGCCTTTCTTTTACTACTCCGAGTACATCCATGATGCTGTCCGAATGCAGCTCGTTGCAGGAAAAACACTCCGTGAACATATTTTCTAGTTTGTTCAGGTAGCTGTACAGCTGACCTGATGGATACAGCAGTCTCATTTATTTATTTATTTGGTACCTGCATCGCCTTTCGGCATTACAGCAGGGGGGCACTTCACATTCAAAAAACAAGAAATCATGCACTTAACGAGTGGAAAAAGGCTTCATTAGGTAGAACATTAACAATATGTGGCGGCAAAGCATTCCATTCGCCACTTCGCAGAAAAAAACGAATAGCAGAGTATACCTTTAGAAGGAAGCTTTAAGTTGTGGTCCCAATTCGCTTCGAGACACGCGGCTTCAAATATTTTGTTCCGTCTATACCTACTCTTGGAATAGAAAATGTTATGTAAAAATTTTGATCTCAGATTTCTTCTTCGAGTTTTAAGTTCTGGCCACTGCAGATTCCTTTTGCTTTCTGAGATACTGAGTGTCCTGGAATAATTTCCAAATACAAAGCGGACTGCCCTGTTTTGTATTTTTTCCACTTTATCAATAAGTTCTTGTGTGTGCGGGTCCCAGCACACTGAGGCATATTCGAGTACCGTGCGGACGCGAGTAAAATATAGCTGTTCTTTGAGATGTTGTGAATATTTCGAAATTGTCGCGAAAACTTGTAAAGCCTCCCTGCGGTGCCGTGGTTAGTAGTACAGGCTTCGCAATTCGTTTTCACTACACATTTTCTAGCAAAGTACCCAGAAATGTATAATATCAGCCTAGAATCACTTCTATAGCTATATATATGCTGGCTGTGGTCAGCAGATGTCTGTGCAGTAACTGGCTGACCTGCAGTATTTACACTTGTAGCTGCATTTGTGCTTTCTTGATGTGACAGCGTGTCAGCACAAGTCTGTATATCTAGCAATGCGGCTAGCCCGCCCTGGTCACAGTTCCCCTGGCTTACTGTCTTGACAAGACCATTGAATGACAACATTATCAAAAACTGTGTTGGGAGTGGGGCCGTCCCTGACTGCCGGATAATACCAAATAGGTTTTCAAGGGGGTCCTGACTAGTTCTTGACGTCATCCAGTATTTGTATCCGACTTTCTGCGTAAGATAGGCTGGTGTACTGATTATGGCAACGCGCAAGACGCGAAGGCATACAGCAGCGGCTGCAGCGGCGGCAGCGGCTCAAACGCGCGTCAGCGCACGCTCCTACAGTGAAGGCGGCGGTGGTGCCGCCTCGCGGTGGCGCGGAGAAGTAGAATCTGTTGACATAGACGGCGTCACCGCAATGCATGGCGGCGGCTAAGGAGTGAGCCCACTACCCTCTTCTAGCTCACTTTACTTTTTGTCACGGAATCCTGTTCGGCGGTCCTGAACGCCGCCACACGGTTGGACCATCGTTTATAGATGGATGGGCCGCATCGCGACTAGCCTCCCTACCGCGGCGCTGAAATAAAAAGAAATTCGATCTGCTATTTGAAAATTTCGAATATTAGAACTTCCTTATATTCGCATAAGCCCTTAGACTTCGCGCCTCCACGGCGCCACCATTCAGGGGTACGTCGCTATAGAAGCAATTGGTATTGGCACGTAATACGTGAAAATAGAGCTCTGCGCATTTGGACTTGGACGCTGCATTGTCGTCTTCGAGGAGAAAAAAAAAAACGAAATTGGGATCGCCGCCGTTGGACATCGTCTGTTGTGCTGCGCGTTGCGGTGCTGACTATACTATCGGTTGCCGTTTTGCGTGGAAAGCTGCAAGGAATGTGTCGCGACGTCACCACTCCCAACGGAGATACGGCGCCTTTTCTGATCAAGCGCAAATCAGACTGGATATATTGCACTCCTACTTTCGAAATGTGCTGGCGGCAGAACTCTCAGTGCTTCCTGTGTATATTTGGCGTGGGATGTTGCGAGGCTGAAGCTTAAATCATGTTTACATTGAGATTTGCGAAAGTGTAAGCAACGGCGATCACTATAGAAAGCAGCAGCAAGCCACTTCTTCCCGGCACATCGAATGGGAACGCAGCGTTGCAGTCCGTATTGGGTCTGAACTACCGCTACTGCTTCAGCCTCATTGGAGTGCTTAAACTTGTAGAAATGGTAATCGCTTTTCATTTGACTCTATGGCAGGTTGCCACCTAGAAATACGGAGTATGTACTTCAATAACATATCTCCGCGAAACTTGTTTCCGCCGAAACCGATATTGTAGTGAGCTATATTAGGTGGCATAAGGTTTTTTGGACTTCCCTCACCGAAACCGAAAATTAGAGTATGCGCATACAATGTATTCGGGTTTAATTCACGCAACCTCCAGTGTTAAAAGTTTGGTTGTAACCTGAGAGAAAGGCCCAATATAGTCTGACATGGTCAGTCGAGAGATCATATTCACCTGAGATTTTCTGGCTAGCACAAATCAAGCTGAGTACTGTACATCTAGTTCAAGAAATCTGCGATACAAACACCAAAACAACGTCACTACATTTTTTAATCGACGTTTGCGAACTCTTAACGAGGGGGCGGCTACCGGCTTAAAGCACTCCCGCTTGCCGCTCCTGCCTAAGTATGTCGTCGACCTCGTATAAACGAAAAAAATTTCTTTTCATCCTGCTGTTTATTTTCGTCCATGAAAAAGGAATAAAAGAATGGTTTACTTTGCACCACTGCAAGTAACCTACACGAGTTAGAGGTTTTACTTGTACGCTTAACTATGGTACGTGTAAGCAGTGCATGACTCATTATCAATCTCTTGTGAGGCCACTTGAGAGTTGACAAGCATGCCTTGTACAATTTTAAAAAGTGGCTGTGTCATTTGGAATTTTACTGTCCAATAATTCTTTCTTGCACAAAAGTTTTTATGGCACCATTTTCATAGGCCATGTGTGGGCATAAATCATTTAATGAATTTTCATTTTAAATCACTTGCCATTAATAGTCTGCTTGTTGATGAAGAAATTTTGGTTGTTGCCTAGCAGCACTGCCTGGATTTTGTTTGTAAACAATGTGCTGGACTGGTTGTTACGTCCAGATTTCTTCATCTTCAGTGTTCTTAGTTTTCCTTTTGTGGTAGTCGGTTGGGAGTCTAAAACATGAAATTGTTAAACAGGTGCATGAAGCCTGAATTTTCAGTCACCTCTACAAATGCATATCAAGCATAAGTGCTGTGGCCGTTAAAGCCAACTACTGCAATGCCCTGAAGGAAACTTTTTGTTTTTTTAATGAAAGCACATGTGGTTGTTGCAGAAAATTTTTACTACATTGTTTCTTGATCTACATTTTATATTTGAGACAATAATGCGAATCACTTGATACCTCTTTATTGTTTTGCCATATTGTGGAAAATGCAGGTTTGATTGCAGCATAAATTAATGTGATGACAGCCTCACGGACCTTTTTAGCTGGAATGCCTAGTACCTCCTCTTCACTAGTAAGTGCAGGTAATCGAAATTTCCGGAGCCCGTCACTACGGCGTCCCTTATAACCTAAGTCGCTTTGGGACGTTAAACCCCAATAAGCCAAACCAACAAAGTGTAAGCCCTCGAGATATAAACTGTGAGACTGCAAAAAAAGGTATCTCTTGGATGTATTGTTACACTCGTATGGCATAAGTGAATAAGCTGCTGATGTAGGGCCAGTAGCGTGCTGGATGGTCGAAGAATGCGCTCTTTTTATTGTGCCATGCCCATGAAGCATCAATAGATTGCAAGAGTGACTAAAAATGTAGGTGCAGCACTTATTTGCTTACTCTTTCAAAGGAAGGCTCAGTGTACTAGTAACATTTTTTCTTGCACAATGTCGTGCTATGCATTAAAGGTGGGTGTTTTAGGCTGTGATAAACCATGCTTAAATGTGGTTCTCATGGCTTGTGAGCAGTGTGGATGCTTTCTTTTTCTTATATTTTGCTGGGCGTTTTAAGGGGTGACAATATCTCACAGGCTGTATGGAGAATTTCTAAAGAATTTTTTTCTCTTCTGAGGCTGCAGTATTCTAAAATGCATATGCCTGAAGAGTGCTTGTACTTATAGTTGCTTTATACCTGTGCAGTCTGCTCACTGCATCACTTATGTGGCGATATTTTGAAGGGTCGTTGTGCTACATGGTTGAAAGTTTTGTGTTTCATTTGTAAATAAGTTTAGAGGACTGCATTGAGTATCAAGTTTGGTGGAGAGCAGTGAATACCTTTTTGTGAACTATATATGTCTGTATGAAGTGTCATCAAACAAAGAATTTCGGAGTGTCACTATGAGTGGGAGTTGTTAGCCTTCATACCCTTGCAGTGTCCCCAAGCAGAACCTTTTTAAATGATACCACTCATTGGCCGTCTCGACTACAAAAATCAGGTCACATAAGTGGCTCTAGAAAGCACCATCTATGTACAGGTGCCCACAAAAGTTTTCGGAACATGAAAGTTCCAACAAAGCCTAATTTCTGGGCACCCTAAGCATGCCCCAGGTGAAAATCTTTCCCAGCTCAACTTGTTTATGGAACAATTTCCAGTTGGTTCCAGTTAGAACCAACAGGAACCCAGTTGGTTCCAACTGGAACCAACTGGAAATTGTTCCATAAACCATTTGGGCTGGGAAAGATTTTCGCCAGGGGCAGCCATGAAGTGAAGTGTGTGCTTTGTAGTTCCCAGCGTGACCTGCACAATGCAACCCTGAGTGCCTGCCTGCGCTTCTAGTCAGCGAGGAAATTAATGTTTCCTGATTTCGGCATTCCGAAAACTTTTCTCGGCACCTGTACGTGGGTTCTCTTGGCTGAAATATCTAGAGGCGGCATATTTTTGGCTAAATGGAGATGTAGATGAATAAACTATCGACAGCTCAGTGTTCTCTTTTTTCTTTGCAGGCTCTGAGTGTGTTGTGCATACAGTTGATGCTGGAGTACTGCAAACCCTCATACAATGGATCTACATGGGGCTTCCTGGGCACAACAGACGAAACGCTCTTCTTCCTAGGTAACTTCAGCGCCCTCATGATGAATGGCCTCCTGTTCCTCTGCTGCGTGCTGTCAGGTGCCACAGCACTGGCCCTTTCAAAATCCCTCTTAGTAAGTGCTCCTTTTTTCAGTTTATGTAACTGCATTTTCCAGCAGTCATTTATTTACTTAACCGGTAGTTTTGTCCTGATTGATGCACCTTCGTGGGTTTTTTTTATCTTGTGCATCGAATGCTCCTTTTACCTGAAACAAATGGGCATATCTGAGTTGAGTGAGAGTGAAATGTGAACAGGGAAATCTCGGTGGTGGTGTTGTATTGAAATGCAGGCCAAGACTAGGCTGCATTTTAACCCTTTCACAGCCAGGTTTTTTTACTCACATCTGCACACACCCTGCCGGGTTTTTTTTGCATGTTAGTTTCCAGGAATTTTTTGCTAGTAACGCACTAAAATGCTCTGCAGGGCATGTAGACATATTTATTGAGGGTAATCTTATAGATATTAGTTGTAATGAAACAAATCTTCCAGCACCAATCTGGCCTGTCGGATTTCCTCTTACGCGGATTTTTCGGTGGCAGGGGGACTTCATCGCTGTCATCACCCGATAAGGCACTTAGGTGGGCTCCTTCCTCGTTCTCAATATCATTGGACTCCGAATTCACAAGCAATTTTGAATTTCTTCTTCCGTCAAAGCGTGGACGAGTGTGGCACATAGCCTCATGGCTGCTGTGCGCAGACCAAAACGAAGTGACTCGGATGTGGAAGCATGCGCGCCATCTGTTGTTTAAAATTTACCCTACAAGATCTATGAATTTACGGAGTCTCTCCATAGATTGCGCTACATGGTTGCATAGTTTTTTTTTTACACGAGTATTATCGGGAGCGGCAGGGGGTGACTAAAAAAGCCAAAACGAGTTAACTCGGGAGAGGCAGGGCGTGTGCATGTCTTGGTTTGGTTTATGGGGTTTAACGTCCCAAAGCGACTAAGGCTATGAGAGACGCCGTAGTGGAGGGCTCCGGAAATTTCGACCACCTGGGGTTCTTTAACGTGCACTGACATCGCACAGTACACGGGCCTCTAGAATTTCTCCTCCAAAGAAATTCCAGCCGCCGCGGCCGGGATCGAACCCGCGTCTTTTGGGCCAGCAGCCGAGCACCATAGCCACTGAGCCACCGCAGCGGCCGGCGTGTGCATGTGTGGTAGCCCGAGTTATCTCGGGAGTGGCAGATTAAGGGTTAAGGAACACGAGGGAATTTTCAGGTGTGCACTGCAGAACAAGATATATAAGGCAGTGTTAGATCATTTGGCCATTCCCCTGAGTGATTATTTGTTTATAAATTGCAGAAATTGAAGAAACCTCTGATGACGCTATTGGCACTTATATGATGCAGTAGATTGCAAACTGTTTTTGCTGTCATAGAAAATGGCTGCGCAAAAGAAATGGGATGTCATCGAAGAAATGTAGGCTACAGGACAGGTGCTGAACTACCAACACAATTTTTATTGTTAACCAGGCCACCTTTTATACATGCTAAAGAATCACATGGCCATTTATCAGGAACAAACCTGATTGAACATCTGGCAATATCACAACACTCATTCTTTTATCACGGTACTTACGTGAACTGGTGAACAGAAACTTAAGAGCAGTGTTTATTTTTTGCTGCATTGGCTTGAGTCCGCTGGGATATCCAGCAGCCTGCTGCTGTTAGCGAAGCTGACATGATCAGGTCAAAGAAAACTTACAACTTTTTATCATAGTTAGACACCAGATGAACTCACCTATCAAGGTTTCTAAAATAATTTTTTGAAGTAAAGAAATGCCTTTGTTGAAGGGAAGTTTCCGGTGAAAAGAATTGGGTGTTAAATCCGCATTATTGTAACGAGTGTGGTTTACACACTCTAAACTTTCCGGAAGAAAATTGATGAAGTATGAAATAGTTATGTTTATTTTAAAGAGCAAATCACACTTTCAACATAATGTTGTGCGTGTTGAATTGTGCTAGATAAGGTTCATTACAGGCATCCATCATTCGGTGAATCGGGTTGGGCCCTTTGTTGTCTGCTAAAACGTGGTTTCACTTGATTCTTGCACCCCAAAATGATTTCCTAAATAATCAATGAAACTCGATTTCCACCAGACAAGGCGTTTCAAGGAAATGTAGTTTGCTAGTGCAGAAAGCTCAGGGCATTATGCAGAAACTGGTTAATGTCTGCTAGTGTGCATGTGATGCCTGTGCGACGTGCTTTCAGAATGGTGATTGCAACTAACTCTGGATGAATTTAAACATCGTTTAATGCTTGTTGTCTATGGCATGACCCATTATAAGGCTGAATTCGAAAAGTAAATTTTAGAAGCAAGAGGCCAGAGCTAAGTAATTGACCAGACATCTTATTGTCATAATGCGGTTAAGCGCTACCAATGCTGATGACATTCTGCTCGAAGACTGTTTTGTGTTTAAAATAGCAGCTGTGACGTTCGGTGAGTGTTTTTGCAGAGTAGAAAAGTAGGCAAGTTTAGAACAAATGTGGAAGTGGTGCATGTGGGGATGGTCATGAGCCTGTAGAATATTTAACCAGTGAAAATAGAACGAATTGTCTGATTTGGTAACTATTGCTTGGTGCAAGCTGCTATTCTTACGACTGTTTACGAAAATGATGAGCAACAAGTACTGCATTTAACGTCCCATACAAAAAAAAAAAGAGCACTAACAGTATACAGTTTTTACTAGAGAAAGTAAGCCAAAAAAAACTTTTTTGTGATTGGCCTGATTTGTGCATGAATGGAAACTAAAGAAAGTTGTGCCCAATATTTCCCCCCACCACAAAAAAAAAATTTTGAAAACTGTAAAATTCAGAAGCATCCTAATCATGTGTTCTTAAGTAAATAAGGTGCTAAAAAAAATGCACGCTAGCAATTTCCTCTTTTCCACATATGATACCTAAAGCAGATATCATCAACACTCTCATTAAGAATTCCCTGAAACCTTTTTAGCATTCTTTCCTTTGCAAATTGGCAAGTGCATGTGAAAGTGAGAAAATAGGGTGTTGAAAGTGGGTGACACTGGTGATACTGAAATATACCTCAAGTGACAGAAGTGCTGTGTTCAGAAAGCTCACTGTTTTCATTCATAATAACAACAGACACTTTTGTAGGATGTGATGGGAAACCTGGCACACTTCCTTATCTGCATTGGGAGCAGCCTGGTTTTACTGTCATCGGGTGTGAATCACCAGCCAAGCTCAAGGTACAAGGAGTACATTTTTCAAGGGAAAGTGACTGTTTCGGTAGGTAAAGCTATTTTGTGGCGCTGAGTTTGTCAAGAAGTTAGTATTATTAATTTGACATGAACAGAACAAACAGGAGCACAGAGAAAATGATGCATTCTTTTGAAAGAAATATGTCATCATTTTAACTTCCAAGGAAGCCTGCAACAACATGTATTGTATGCCTTGTGGGATACAGCTGGTTATAACTAAACCACCCCAGTTTATCTGCTGCCACGAGGTCAGGGTGCTCCACTTGGCAGTAACAAGCCTAAGGCACTAGCCACTTGCCTTTACATGCATGGGAGTACCAGAATTATGTTACTAGGGGTTTGACTATTTGGTTTAAACTGAAAAAGACCAATAAAAGTACACCAAATTCAGTTTTTGAAATTCGATTTTAACTGAAAAAGGTCAGTGTTCATAGCTAGCTGGCATAGATAACTGGCTGTTGAGTACGAGTTACACCCAGTCGAAGTTGAAATTATTGAAGTATCCTTGTGGATATGATGCAACGGTGGTATTGCTGTATAAGCAGCGCAGTTGTGCGATTTTAGGTAATTCTCTGTTAGCTTACATGCCTCTACAGACCGGGAAGTTGCACTATCATCATCCACATAGAGAAGAAGAAGTTGTTTAAGTTGGTTTAACTGTATGTAAGGACACTTAGATGAAACCGTCTAAGTGCCTGAACTCGCTACGACAGCACAATGATAACATGTCAGCCTAGTTAAAATAAGCTGCCACTTGCGTTTTTGTCTGCTGCTGTCTCATTTAACTTGCATTACTTTTTTTAATGATGATAGTAATTCCTTCTACAAGCATAGCTACAAGTAGTATATACTATTTGCACGTTAATTACTAGTAAATAAACTATTCATGCTTACAAAAACTCAGATAGACTGCAATGGCTTTTGACTGCACACTAGTGTCGCATCAAATCGCTGAAAAAAGTCGGTAATTCTTTCTTCGAAAATATTATTCGCTGAAAAAAATTTAAACTTGCGTTCTGAAATAAACACCGAAAAAAGCCTGCCGAGTTCTCAAAAAATAAAAACTGAAAAGTGCAACCCCTACATATAACTGATTCTGTGGTGTAACTAATGGTATCCTTATTTATTAGATGATTTTAATGGTGCATATGATGATGGGGATCAATTACAAAACAATACTTAACACTAATGATTTGAGATGATCTACCTATTGTGTTGTTTTTCTTCTTTTTCGTACTCCGCAATGAGGCATGCACAATTTCATATTAGCCTGAAACTACTAGCCTGAAACTACCAACAATCGAAGAAAGTTGTCGAAGCTGTAGTTCTGCCAGCTCTGATGAGTAATAAGCAAGAAGTGATAAGCAAGGAGTGATAAACAAGACATGTCCAAATAAGATGCCTGAAGTTTGTATCATACTAAACATAATGTAGTGAGCCTCTCCTGCAGCCCAGGAAATGGCCTCTGTAATATAATCTTGTATGTGCAAGTGGAACTCCTTGTTCATTGTTGTGCTGTTTAATATTGTATTAAAAACTTCTTATTGCATCTGTTTTCCTGAAAAAGTGAGTTGAACTTAACCAATTAGCCAAGCAATAAGAATAATACTAGGGATGCCAAAGCAGCACTTAATGATTTGCAAACTTAGTTTAATTAAACATTATTTACTACAGCTTGACTGTTGCTAGTTTTGACTTGCTACATGAAGCTCTTGCAAGCCAGATTTTTTTATTAGAGTGGGATTTACTGATTTGTGTTTGCAGTGAGTGTTTGGCAGATTGAGGCTGCTATGGTTGGTGATGCTGGGATATATTTTGATGGAAAGGTGCAGTTTTGTTAAAAACCGGTGCTGGAAGACTTTGACAGATAGGACGAGACACACACATGCACTGTATAAATAACGCACACAGGTGTTATAATTTGCAAACCAAGTTGTTTGAAATCATGGTGAATACATTCTGTATTTAGGCTTGAAGGTAAACAAATGAAAACAATATAGATCGCATAACTTTCTTCCTTGAGCCATTTGCTGCACCTTTTTAGACAGTTTCAGGGTATCTATAATGGCGTGATCCTTTTGGCAGCGATGCAATTTATGATGACAGAGAAACATTGGCAGCGTTTCCAAACACATATGAAAACTGTGTGTATGGGGACATTGCATCTATCAACACTCACAAGATAGGTGACATTGTTCTAGTGTGTCTGGAGATTTTCCATGATGACGTGCAACCATACTGGATGCCCAGTTGAACCTGGTGCAGAAGAAATCCGTTTTAAAGTAGACTGTTTAGTTATGAACAGCATACTTTTATTGGTCCTTCAGGTTTCTGCATGGCTGAGTATTTGCACTCTATCTGTGGAAATCATCTCGCCCAGTCACTGGTATTTTCCAGTGCACTGTGCGTGTGCACTGGATGTCTAGTATGCTGACTCCTGAAATGGGACAACAATGGGGCAGAGTGCTGCCCTAAAATATTAAGCAAAATGAATGCTGATAAGTGCTCATTTTGTGGCATTGAATAACTTGGAACTAAATCTTGTTTTATCATCGGGACCCTTAGAGCAAGAAAGAGATCACAGGGGCAAGCATTGAGGTTCCCACCTACCTGAAAATTCAAGCTTAGATCTGCATGAAATCTCATGGGACAATTCTTTGATATGAGGATGGTGTAATGTGGTTGCTGGTTTTGTTGTGATGGGCTGTCAACGGAAGGTATGAGGGCATATGAATGGAAAAATTCTGTTGACTAATAAAATGCCTCCTGCCCATGCTCCGTGCATGGCTAAACACACTGTTCCCCTGTGGATGTGTCTTTGAGATCACCACCTGGCAGGCTTGCTTTGCAGACACTTACTATTTAAGGGGCTTTTTCCTGTTCCCTCATCTGAAGCACCACCTGCGATGAACAACAGTATGTGAGAATAGACTATTTTACAGTATATTCAAAAGTGCTAGAAAACTTATTTCTCTTCAGTGATCAGAAAAGTTAGAAAGCAGTTCCAGATGTGTATTAATGCTTTCAGGTGAAGGGACTTCTTACTTTTCTCAAAGCTGTTTGAGCGGCTAGCATACATAATACTCTAACAGAAGCCAACAGCCACAGAAACCAAGGGGCACAGGGGATTTTTTTTTTAATTTATTTATTTTGTGGTGTTGATCAATTTAGAATATAACTGAATATGTTATCGCTTAAAGATAATTCATTAGAAAAGCAGAAGAAAAAACAACCACATGCCACCGGTGGGATCCGAACCCACGACCTCCGAATTACGCGTCCGGTGCTCTACCTCTGAGCTACGGCGACGGCTGTCAATTCTTCTGCTTTAGGGGGTATTTATGTTTACAAGTAGCCTAACCTTGAGAGTGTTCAACAGCGCCACCCACGCTCATAAGCGGCGGACGTAGAACGTCATCGAACGGAGAGGGTGGAAGCTGCGTGAGAACCCTCTTATGCTTCCTATGGCGTCAAGGCTGCCAGAATCGAGGCCCTCGCTAAGCAATTAATCAAACAAGGGAAGGGTACTGAGGGGCTCGTTGTAAATATGTTGTAAAAAATCCCCTGTGCCCCTTGGTTTCTGTGGCTGTTGGCTTCTGTCATATTTACAACGAGCCCCCAACGAGCACCGTTGGTTGGCAGCCTGGTAACTGTGGAGGGCCTATTTCCCATGAGTCAGTGCGCAAAAGGGCCCTTGGCAGCGGCGTCAGAGGAGAATGGCTTGCAGGGGCTGAGCGCGTGACGTCATGCTCCCTCCTAGTTTTTTCCTTCCTCCATGCTCGAAGCCAGTCTCAGCGCCTGACCAATGGGGACGCGCACTCGGCGAGAGAAGGAGGAGACTGCACGGCCGATACTGTGTTTATGTGCGCGCCTGCCTTGGCGCGAAGAACAAACAGACGTGGAGCGCAGCGATAAATGAAGGGCGTTGACTGCTGTCTGTCAGCCCGAGCCGCCGTTTAAGCTTCACAGAAGCGCGCCCGCTCGACTCCCGGGACAACACCACTCGCCCAGCCATGGTCCAACGAAGCAGCGCGCTCCGGTCTGCGGGACGGCACCGTCGTGAACCTCTGGTAGTCGGACTGTCGCAGTGCCCGGTGAACAAATTGCGTTTTGTTTGCTTACCTCCCTCTTGTGTTAGTGCACTTTAGGTGCAATAATTCATTTGTATTGTAATCTCTCTCGAGTGTAACTTTGCACGAGTTGCATTGTCTTGTTAATCACTTTGTATGTGCTCGTACGAGTGATTGTGAAATCCTCTGTATTGTCTGATTGCTGTTTAAAGTTTGTTTTGTTTGTGAACCTTTGGCTCTGACCCATTCTCTGGCTTGCAACCGGCGAATGCTGGGCACCAAACGACCCAACCTCTTGTCACTTGGTAGCTGGTCTCCGCTGAGCTTGCCATGCTGACTCGAGGGCATCTCCATTTTGTCCGAGACCACTACCCCCACCCCACGCTCTAAGGGTGTCTGGGAACGCACGCATAAGTGCGCGAAGTGGTGACACTCATACACACCATTTGTTTCAGTGCAATGAAGCACGATAACAACGCCTTTTCATTCCGCGTAATTTCTGACGCCTAGTTAGCGTATTAATTTTTTTAATTACTATAATATCAGTACACATCCCAAACACACGTTACTATGTCACACAGCACAACGCGTTCACTTGGTGCCCCCTTTTACACACTAGAACCAAGGACCCTTCATGTCCTATGCGCTGCTATCCCCGCGGTACGCTGAGGGCCTGGGTTCGAGCGGAAGTGCCGGCTAGTTTTTTCTTTTTTTTTAATTTGAAACTTCTGTGTTTTTTCCCCCCTACTGATGCAGGAAGACGGCTGACGCGGGGTTTTCAGCAGGACTAGCTCCTTATGATGTAGCGTGAAATGAGACAGAATCACTGGACAATCCGATGACGCGGGCGTAGAGGGCTTTAGTAGTAATATGCGTATAACTACGCAAAAAGTTCAGGAAGTATAGGGAATAACTATTGTAACTGAAGTTTACAAACCTTTCAAGAATACCCGGCGTCCGAAGGCACCCGAGATAATGGCATAGTGTAGAACCTAATGTTTCGAAGGAGCGCATGGGCTATGGGATACTCCGTAGTGGAGGGCTCCGGATTTATTTGGTCCACTCGGGCTTTCTGAACGTGTTCTGGCATCTCTCCTCCGTCGAAATGCAGCGGCTGAAGCCGGGTTCGAACCCGCGACTTTGGGCCCCATAATCTGGGGCCTTCGAGACTCACCGTCCCCACAGCATTATTACAGTATTTTTTTACACATCTGGTAATTTCGCGGGTCGCCCACATTTAAACGTGGACCCAGCGCCCTCGTGTGCTATAGAATGCTGTAGCCAAAGATACCGAGACGGGTACCTGACAGGATGGAAACCTCCAGGTCATTTGCTTGTCGAGTGGGCGAACCAGGGGAAGAGAACTGCACGAACACCTGGCCGTACTTCAGCGTCCTGGTCTCATCGAGCACACCGAACATGTTTCGGCCCATACTGTGCGGCAAAGCGATGCGGGACTTGGACAGGAGAGACTCTGTAACAAACAAAATGAAGCTCACATTAAAAAACATTAACATATTGATTCCAGAACTGCTGTATACGCGAATTCATTACCGGAAAAACTGCTTAGAAACTGTACTGTATGAAGTAAAATCTGTGTAACACCCGCTGCGTTTGAAAAAAAAGCATATTAGTGCACGCTGTACAACTGCTAGTGCGTGAAATCAATCGCAGCTCGATACTACGATTCTTAGAACTATCGCTGCCGAAGGCCCCACTGTTGGTGAGGCGGCAGCAAGGATGGCCGGCTCACCCATGGATGTCCTGTAGACGGCGAGCAGCATTGAGCGCACGAAGGGGTCCCGCGTGAGCGAGAATCCGTGGCGCTGCATCTGGCTGAAAGGGAGCGCGGGACCCACGTACATCTCGAGCACCTGCAGCGCGACGCTGTCGCTGACCAGGGCCTCGGTGAGGAGGGTCACCATGCACTGCTGCAGGCAGAAAAACACCCGGCTGGGGACGCCCAGCTGCTCGAGCAGCATGATGAGCTGCCGGTTCAGGAACACGGGACCTGGCAGAACGGCGCAGATGGCCAACCCCTGAATGTGATTGACATTGGAGGGTTGCAGAGTACGCTGGGACGGCTCATATGACAACCAAGCCTGACGTAGCTTGCGCACATCGAAAATTGCGTGTGGGTGCTTAGGATTAGATCAGAGTAGCGGGAAAAAAAAAAGAGGACATGCGCGCCTGCCGAATTGTAGCAACATCAGCCCAACTAGGTCCACTGCAGGACAAAGCCCTCTCCCACTAACCTCGATTAACCACCTCCTGCGGGACCTGCGATGACCTTAGCCGCGCAAACTTCCTAATCTCATCAGCCCACCTGACTGATTCAGGCGCACCTGCTACGTATGCCTTTTCTTCGAATCCACGCCGTTATTCCAAAGGATCACCGGTTGTCTGCGCATTACATGCCGTACTTATTTCTTGGTTTCAAACGGGAAATAATGAACTCGTGTGTATTTCTTGAACCGCTCTGCTCTATTCGTCTTTTAACGTTGCGCGTATCATGTTCCTTTCCGTACCTCGCTGCGCTGCGCTTAATTTAATTTCAACGCTTTTCGTTAGACGCCAAGTTTATGCCCCACAAGCGAGTGCTGGCAAGATACAGCTAGCGCACAATTTCCTCTTAGGTGATACTGTTTACTCATGACCTGAGAATACCTCCTGTTGGGGTGCATCGCATAAACCGTGCGCTCCATTAACATCACTTGAATCAAGAATTTCCGTTGTGCACGACGGAAATTGTGTGTGCGGAATGAAATATGGAGAAACGGCATGTTGTGCACTTACGTGGAGCTGAAATTTTGATGACCTCAATGCACTCAGAGTTGAGGCAGTGGAATGTGCGCATGCTCGTCCTCAGGACTAGCTGGTTTCCGATGAGCCCTGGGTTGACGCAGAGCATGCCTTTGTAGCCAGCATAGCGAATTTGGATGGCAGACGGGACGACAGGCACGCCGATCTTATTGGTCACCTAGTGGAGAAAAACAGGTCATAGCCCGCACCATGGGGATTGATGTGGCACGTGTCTGCAGCTTCCGCAAGCATTCGACACATGCGCGAGAGTGAGTATTAATCAGTGCAAGAAGGCAAGCCTGCCTTTACATTACGCGGTGATTTCCCATGCAAAGCCAGCAGCGCGAAAGACTAAGTACCTTCTGGAGCCTCACACAAAAATGAAACTCATTTGCACAGGAAATCTACCGCAATGTTCCATACCTTTCTAGTGGGATGTCGGAAGCTTGTTTCTGAACGAGCCCTAACTAAACAGGAGAAATCGCCGCAATGAAATCAGTTGAAAGACACGGGAGATGGTTTTTCAGGTTGAACTTAGTACATTAGCCACAAGGCAACGTTTAAATGTTCCGAAAGCGACGAATGACTCGGAAGGGCAGCACATTACACTATAACTAAAGCTGCATGAATGAGGCGTGTGTTCGCAGCAACGAGGAGAGGCGCAAATGCTATGGCAATGTGCCTCTCCCCTGCAGCTCGTAAGAGCTAAAAAAACAGCAAAAAATGAGCTGCTTTCGTTGAACCTTTCTAGTTTCCAACTACAAGAAATTTGTATAAGGTTTGAGTCTTCAGTTATGATTTACGTTCACTTTAATGGTTGCCATTATGTCTGGAACCTTTCCTGGAGATTACAAATAGCTGTAAGGTGCGTGAAAATAAAATTTCGGCATAATGAAGCGATCGACAATTGCAGGATATCTGATCCTTGCACGCCAAAGCAACACCAATGTGCTTTCAGGCAGGTGATAGTGGAATGCGCTCAAAATTTCGACCACGTTGAGGGCTCCGGCGTGTTCGTTAAATTCGGTAGAAGACCTTTTTTTTTTGCTTTAGCCGCTGGGGGCAACCTGCAACTCTGCCCTCAGCAGCCTATCGCTGTATATGCGCTAAGTAACCGCAGTGACACTCGCATGAAAAACGACTCGTGGAACTTACAAGGCGATTCGACAGTCGGGCGTCGATGCGAATACTGCGCTAGTTTGTAACAATTAGGGCGTTTATCAGAAGCACCAGTTTAAGCACGTAATTGTCCCAACAACTTCGCCCATCACCTTGACAGCTCGGTGGCGGACGTTATAAAAATATGGCTTACCTCTTTGAGGAGCTGGGACGAAATCATGCTGATGCCGTCAGAGAATATGTAGTGTTCATCAATGACTGGATGTTTTCCTCCCAAGATGTCGGGGGCTTCATGCACAGAGTTGCTGCGCAAGGGAACCTGTACCGATTCTTCTGTGGACGTGAAACACTGTCCCATGCGTGCCATCTTTTTGGCAGTGCTTGCTATATCACTGAAGACCCCCATCCAGTAGCGAATCATGTCACAGGAGTAGCCCTTTTCGTCCTAAGAAAAAAGAAAGCATAAAAAAATGAGCTGCAGTTCAACTACTATTGAACCAGGGTTACCGAAGCGAAAGCTATGGCGTATGGGGCAACTTGGCGTCTAACGTTGAGTGCGTTCCGGACACTGGATAGGCAGCGAGCCCACCCAGCCACCCTAGCAAGTGGCAGTTCATTGCGGCTCGCGCGAGTTTGCTGGCGCAATGAACGCTGCGACCTATTGCTGCAGTGCCGCGTGTCTCCCACAACGTTGTCAGCGCTAACGCATGCAGCCCACATCTCTCACCAGCCCACGTACCTCAAAGGGCGATTCAGGCATCCACTGAACCATGGAGCCATTGATTGAAAAACATTTTATTCGTCGGAAAGAGCTTAAGGTAAGAGGCCATGTTAAGTGGTCGAGAGTACATAGCCCTCGACGACTTTGTCAGCCCACTCCACCGCCAGAACTTGCGTTCTGGGGTCAGAGCTAGCCGGCACGGTCTCCCACCGCTCAAGAGAGGGAGCGGTAAGGTGGCGGCTCTATTTTGCAATCCCATAGGATATGATCGTAGTTGGCTCGTTGGCCGCCGTGTTTAGTTCAGGTTGTATAGATGAGGATAAATGTGCGCGAGGAGCGATGGGGTACGTATCGATCTCGTCTGTAGACGACGCCACGTAACCTCTTGTTCTTTAGTCGGGCTTTTGTCCGGAGGGGGGAAAGTTCTCCTCTCTAGTTTAAAATGTTTGGTAAAACCAGGGAGCCAGTTATGCGCCTTCCCTTGCTTTCGGAGCTGCCGCTCGTCATCGGTTTCGTAGCTTAAAGCGCGACTAAGGTGTCCACTCACCCAGGGGGCCAGTTATGCACCTTTCCCTTCCTCTGCTTAATCTGAAGGTCAAATGAAGGTGAATCTCCAGACGCGGTGGCTGTGGCTTTACCTAGCGTAGTGAAGCGTTCGTTTGAAAACCAGGGGATAATTGAAAGTCTAGTAAAATTAGTTTTGAATCGCATGCTATGGTTACGCAGAGGCGGCGCACACATTGGACATATTCCCTTACGCCTTATGGCGAAAACTGAAGATATCGTCTGTTTGAAGAGTCCCTTTTTTCTGATGGTCCGTTGTAGTATCATCTTCACCACTTTTGTAGGGCTTGGTTCTCTTCACAAGCCTCTTGAAATCACTCAGCCGTGGCACGAACAAAGTCTGTTGTTAAACGGAAACTATTCGCTGACGCTGCTCCCAGTCAAATACGAATAAGGTGCTAAAAACTACTTTTTTATCTCCACTGCAAGGCTAAAGAAAATTGAACACTACACTTCCGCTATCGTTACCACAAAGGCACCTTATTGGCTTCAGCAAGAAGCGGTGCAAGCCAAGCCTTTGTACTTGCCAGGGCACGAGCGTAACAAGCCTGGGAATTGAGAGCTGCCAACTCACCGTTGCGTAAAGCCAGGCCCCGTGATCTCGAAGCTGGCTGCACGAAGCGGCCAGGAGCCTGAACTGCCTGTTTCCGGCGATCAGACCATCGCGGAGTGTTCTTGCGACAACCCGCTCGACGGTCATGTGCCGACAGTGGAAGGACATGTGCGAATAGGACAGATTCTGCAAGTTGTCGTCGCGAAAGGAGACGCGCAGCGAGTGCTCCGGGTCAAACTTGCGAAGAATTCTGTTATCGCAGTGGGTCTGCGGAGGAAGCAGGATGACCTTCGACGGAGTGACGATGCAGCGTCGAACAAGGCAAGTGCCAGCGGGAGTCTTCGGCAGAGCGGGGGCTGCGGTGTAGAACTTTGCGAACAGCTTTGGCAGGCACGCAATGATGTCGACGACCTCGTGCTTTTCTATGGCGCTTCGAATCGCGTAGAGGGCCAACTCGAGGGCAGGGGCACTTGTGTGGTGAAGTTTTATCAACTTCTCTTCGAACTCTTCCAGCTTCTCTCGAGCAAGTAAAGCCATTTGAGCGAATCCGTTGTGACCTTGCTGCAGGACAGCGCTAAAGGCGTAGCACGTTGGAAAGCAAAGATTCGGGCTAATCTTGCTGCTGCATCGCTTCTTGATCTCTTTCAGCTGGGCACCAACCTTCGCCGTAAACATGGGGCTGTACTGAAGGGTGGTCTCTGGCTTGCAGCGCGCAATGAGGCGACTTACCGCTTGTTGCGCTTTGAGCTTGTTCTTGAGAGTCAGCTTGACGACTGAGCTCCCGCCAATGTCGGAGCTGAGCAAAAACCACCCGCAATTACACCCCAGTTTGAAAGTTCGGTCATACCCTATGCCATCTGCTGTGGACGCTTCCCTGTCGTTCATGTTATTCGCACCTCGATACAACAACGGAACAGTGTCGAGTTGAAGGTAGATGTCCACCGTGTCATGGTGAGCTTCAGCCTCATTCATAACGACTCTGAAAATGCTGTAATAAGGTATCTCCAACTTGTACGAGCTGTGGGTGTGCCTGCAGGGGACTTTGTGGACTAGCGTGAGCATCACTTCCAATAGCCGTTCGTCGTGCTTGAAATCGCAACTCAGCGTGAAGCCGGGGGCGCCTGACTGTGAATAAAGGACGTAGCTCTGGGTGAAAAGGCGGAGCCCAGCGAAGGTGCCAAATGAGAGAGATATAAGCGGAATGCCGGTATCGTGTGGCACCCAACCGCGCCAGAGCCCGTACTCCTGCTCCGGGACCAGCCACTGGAGATGGCCCTTGAACGGCATGATTCTGCCCAGGAGGCACCACTGCTGCGTTATCTTGGAGCGTATGGTCTGGAGCGGAACAGCTCTGCCGCCTGTCTCTGGAAACGTGAGGGTGCACGCGGCCTGGTAATACCTCTCATCCGTGTGTGTGCTCACATGCTGGATGACATCGCTCATGTGAAAGAGTGCAGGCCACGAGATGTCGACAGTCGTAAAAAATCTGCGAAGCAGCGAGACATACTGGTCGATCGCTCCGCTTTGCTCTTTCCATGCAGCAAGGAAGGTGAGGCTGTCCGCCATCTCGTAAAGCCTGAAAGAGAAGGATTTCAGGCTGTCACGGAGGTGCTTTGGCATATTCGCGCGCTTGTGACGAAGCGTAAAACGCGACTCAGTACTGTTATGTCCCGCATGACCAAACAGCCAGAGAAACGAACAGGCAACTAGACGCATGTTGACCTGCCCAAAGCCATAGCATATATTTCGAGATTCCCGCGGGGTAACAAACTCTGTGCAGCCTAGCTGCAAGTCGAACGTTTGTTTACTATGTCTGGAAATTCGTTTTGGGCACAATTAAACTTGGCAGCACGCACTACTCCTCGCGTTTGCAATAGGTCAAGCATGTATACGACTCCTGCTTTGAATTAAGGCAAGCAGTCCAAGCAAAATACCGACAGTTCGCTCGTGCAACTGGAACTACCCGAGCACATTTCCACTGCTGCGATGCACGGGTGCACGGGTGCAAGGCTGTTATAGCTCCTTCGGGTGCAAGGGTGTGTGAGGGTGTACGGGTGTTCTTTGACTTCTCGAACAACATTCCAGTAGTCCAATAAAGTGTGCTTTTAAAACGATGTGAGCTATTCGAGCTTTCCATTAAAAGACAGCTGCAGCCTTGATGCGAACTGCTATGACTGCGATTTGCGCCCCCATAATGTGATAACTGAATTATTTTAGCTGAGTGCTAAGCATCACTGACTCCAAACAGGGGCTCGCTGAAAAGGCATATATAAACTTGGAGAAAACATGCGCGTTATGACAAGTAGGTATAGAGCGCACCAATGGTGTCTTCTGTGTTGAATTTGTCCCCCAAGTATGACTCATTGCAGTTAAGCTCATACCTGTTTATATTCCTTTGGAAAAAAAATATGTGCCACATTATAGCACCGTGTTACTGTGCGAGCGGGTTTGCTGAAAGTTCACCTCCTTTAGCAAGCCCTTTTGCTCTCTTTTTTTAATATGTTCAGAAAAATAACGCCGTTAACATCATGCAGACGTCACAAATGTGACTCCACAGCAAGGAGGCTCAGAAAAACCGCGAAAAACATATCTGTATATTGTAATTATAGTTGGAGATGCCGTAACTGTAGGGCAATGTTAGACAGGCCATCGGCAGCTCTTCGTTGGAAATGTTCAGCTTCCCTTCAAGAGTGCACCCGAAAAAAAAATTGATCAGCGCCTTTTAAAGCAATCAAAACTTATGAAACTGTAAAGCAGTCGGAAAAAGGTTTGGTTTGGTTTGGTTTATGGGGTTTAACGTCCCAAAGCGACTAAGGAGAGACGCCATAGTGGAGGGCTCCGGAAATTTCGACCACCTGTGGTTCTTTAACGTGCACTGACATCGCACAGTACACGGGCCTCGAATTTCTCCTCCAAAGAAATTCAACCGCCGCGGCCGGGATCGAACCCGCGTCTTTCGGGCTAGCAGTCGAGCACCGTAGCCAGTGAGCCACCGCGGCGGCTGTCGGAAAAAGGGTGCTACTCTAACAATCTCACCCTTACTATGGGTGCGACGAGCATACTTTGCACCCTTTTGGGAGGGTTCAAGTGTGTAAGCTATAGACACGGAAATGCACCCTTAAGGGTTCAAATTTTTTTACTGTGTGCGACCGCAGTCATGAGTCGCGGCAGTGGAAATGTGTGTGGGTAGCCATTATGTTCTCTTTCGTTGGTCCGGGCCAACATGAAAAGAATGGCCGTATTCGCTCAGTCCTGCGATTCTGGCACCCAGACAGCGCGTATACACACGTCCAGGCTCAACCACAGCTGCGAATGAGAACTCTTAATGGTGTTCACACATGCCTAATACCTGCGACAGCAATGAAAGAAGGGAGAAAGAAAAGTGGGCAGGTTAACCAAGAGAAGGTACTGCTTTTCTACACTGCACTGAAAGAAAAGAGAGGGGATATAAAGGAAAACGAAAAAAATGCAAGCTAGATTGAAGAGCTAAATAAGGAAGGAAAGGCGTTGCGGACGTACTGGCACCATCCCAATATTGCGGGACGTGGGAAAGCGTGGCAAAACTGCGTTCTGTGCCACCTAACGGCGTACCCCCGCTCTTTCACCCCTTGCAGACATCTGTGCCGTCACTCCTACCTTACGCGCGCCGTACATAGGTCGGAGCTGGCGCCAGGTGCCACTTTGATATGTGGCAAGCATCTGCCTGAGCCGCTGATGGGTGAAGCAGATCGCGTGTAGCCTTTCGCGTCCCAGCGACTCCTGGTAAGGGAGAGGGAGCATGTTTATTCTCGTGCTCCTAGCAGGCGTGACAATTTTCAGTGCGCAAGTGCTGAACGAACAGGGTTCCGAATGCCAGGATGACCAACTGCCCATGGTATACCAAGCCCTCCTCAGAAACTGCGGTTAGGCTAGAGATAGAAAAAAAATAAATGTGCAATTTATTTTGCACGCGAAAGAAAATGTATAAGCAGACAATTCTCTGAGATGTGTTCCGCATGTCCAGCATTATGCGATATTAATACCCAGTGAACTTTGGGTCGATGGCGCTTATTGGTGGCAGTTGATCTGCCGAGGGGTTGGAGGCTTTACAAGTCGCCGTTTGGGGGAAATGGCACTCGTACTGCTAACGCAGTAAAGCAATGAACACGTCATTGCGGAGCCCCCTCCTCTTGGTGCAAAGCCGATGTCGGCAGCTATCTGCTGCACCCATCACAGCAGTTGGGGCAGATGCTATCCGGATATCGAAGCGGCACCTAGTGCCGGTTCCGGTCTACGTCCGCGGTGCGTAACGTAGGACTAGGGTACAAAGATGCCTGCGAAGGAAAAACGAGAGGGTGTGCGCCGTTAGGTGGCACAGAATGCAGTTTTGTCACGCTTTGCCACGTCCCGCAATGTTGTGATAGCGGCAGTGAGTCGATCACACACTGCGCATGCGAAGCTTGGCAGCAGTCCATGGGTCAGGGACCGCTTCATGGGCCGCTTTGGGTCGCGTGCGCCGGCTCTGCCACTGAATAAAGAGCGTTGGCGACAGAGCCGGAACGCTCATCCCGCAGCAGGAACGGACCGCATAACTAGCGTGAGCGAATAACGTTTTTTTTTCCATACCGAATAGAACAGTAAGGGTATATCTTTGCTTCCGAATCGAATACGAATAAAATATTTTTACGAATAATCTCTACTTGCGCGGATATTCAATGCACAATCGCGAGGAACAACCTGTTAGCAGACTCGACACTTATTCGCAAGAGGGGAGTCACAACACAAAGTCAGTGCATTAAATTTATCATTACCACATCATGCGCATAAGAAAAGTACCGTTTGCTCATCATAACGCAAGATAATAAACTAGCGCCACATCTCGGTGCATCAGACGGGCGAGAGCTACGTATGAGGCATGGCCTCCGAGGTTAGGCATAACAACCCCCCTCCCTCCCCCGAAATTTTCTGAACGCTGCATCTCCCACTCCCCGACTTCTTTCTGCTTTTTTTTTCACCGATGCTATTTACACACCGCATCGATTTATTTAAATGTAAAAAAAAAACGGCAATAAGAAGAGTGTCGGTTATTCTTGAGCAGATTGATATAGGTTGTCGCGGCACTATAAGCGGAAGCGGAACTTATTTTTGCAATGAGTCACACGTCTTCGCTACCGCACGAAATATGGCACTCCTTTTAATTGCAGGCCCAGTTCACCCGATTAAACATACCTTTTCACGTCAACCTACTTTTTTATCATCTGCATTGTCCTCAAATGATCATAAACTATCGCGAAAATAAAAAGTACTTTTTTTTTAAGCGGCTCTGCGGCTGGGCGCCGGTTCACATGCATGGGGTAGAAGTTTTGGCAAATGCCATTCGTTCGCACTTGCTAACATTGTTACAAAACTTTTGTGTTGTTGTATATCATATGAAAATATTTCAGATTGCCGAGATTTTTTCGCCCGAAAAATATTTCTGCCTACGCCACCCCTGAGATGCAATTAACTGTTTATAGAGTATTTATGAGTGAATAAAAAGTCTGTTAATACTCAAATACTAATGAGTTTAGTCTATAAAAAGTCAATATGTTCTTGACTGATATCACCCAATATAAATTTAATTCACTACAAGTGAATTAAAACTCAAGCAACAAAAGTCTATTTAGAGTCGATTTCTCACTCTTTCATTAAAAACCCAATGAGTTCTTGAATGATATGACCAAATATAAATTTAGTTTAGTACAAGTGAATTAAAACTCAAGCAACAAAAATTAAATTTACAGCCGATTTCTCACTGATTATGGAACCAACCGCAAACACAGCTCAAACGATTCCCATTTCAACTGAATAGCTTTCATTCATATGGGAGAGGTCACGATGTTGAAGTTGGTTGTAGGTTGTGACTTGAAAAACTGCTCATCAGGTCGCTTCGCAATGTAAAGTTTAACGTATAGCTGAACACAATATTCTTTTTTGGTACCAAGAGAGAACTGAGGTATGAAACTTTCTCATCGGGTTGGAATTAAATTGCACAACGTAGCAGAGAGCTAGCTTATATTACTATTTCATAAATGTGACAGTAAATGCTGTGGAGGTAGCAGCCCTGCACACCGGATGTTTCAGCAAACACTTTCAAAAATTTTCAAAAATAGGCTTTTGGGGCAAAAATATGGCTTGTGCGGCATAGTATTACCAGTGTTGGCGGATTAAGTAGTAGGCTGGTTTACTAATTTTAAATAAATAACTTTTTAATCAGTAGAGTTAGACGCCTAGCTGCAATTAGAGATTTGTAGCCGGTCGTTAGAAATAGCCATATCAGTTTTTAGAATTTCGAAAACGCGATTATCCTTGGCGCTGCGGCTCGACAAAATTTGGCTTTTTCGACTAGTTACGTGCACTGGAGGGCTTGCTTTGCCTGCATGCTTTCGAAAGCGCATGTGTTTTTGTACGATGCAGCCAGATTATGTCGAGCCACAGCGGCGAGTGTAGTGTTTTCGAAATTCTAAGAGCTGATATGGCTACTACTAACGATCATCTACAAATCTCTAATTGCAACCAGTTGCCTATCTCTGATAGTTAAAAAGTTAGAAATTAGTTTACCAGCTTACTACTTAACACAACTGAGCGGCTTCCGGTGTCCACCGACACTGGCAATAATATGCCGCAAAAGCCATATTTTTACCCCCAAAAGCCTAGTTTGGAAAAACTTTGAAAGTCTTCCCTGAAAAACCTGGTATTTATTTTATTTGGAGATACTGTCAATCCCATTAGGGATTTTTAAAGGAGTGGGTTATAACGGTCCGTATACATTTTCTCATATAGGCTGCATTCACACATATGTACCCAAGGGTAACCAATGACAACAAAAAGGAGGCAAGCACACGAAATAAAATGGCATCATCTTGATTGATGCATGGAGTATAAATGTGCAAGCTGTTAAAATGCCTTGTGAGACGAATGTTCAACACACCTATTAAGAGACCAAAATTCAGGGGGCACTTTGGCTCTCTAAAGTGCTGCAAGGCAAGCGTTTCCTGGCGCACTGTTTGTTTTTTATTTATTTGCTTCATGTTTCATATTTTTTCATTTGATTTTTTACTTTCGTTTCTTTTCTTATTTTTATTGTTTTATATTTTATTTTTGTTTCTTTTCTTATCTTTGTTGCTTTTATGTTTCTTTTCTTATTTTTTATTCCTTTTGTTTTATTTATGAAACCCATGCATTCACTACATGCGCCTTTATTCATGCTCAAAACTTGCGCCTTCGTGGCGGTGTGGTAGCGCCTCCGCTTCTAATGCCGAAGGCCCTGGTTCGATTCCCAGCCTCGACGCAGTTCCTTTTTAAGTAGTGACTTCAAAACGCGGACAAATCTGCCGAAGAGGCTGCTAACGACAGTATGAGGCATTAAAGGCTTTTGCCTTAATATTACTGCGAAAGCAATACTACTCCGAAGAACGGCCTTTCGCGTAGCGGCGGCCACTTGCCACGTTTGACCTTTAGAATGACCCCTGACGCCATACCATGCTACCAGTGACGTCACAGCGTGACGTCATACCAGGAGCGAGAGGCGTGCTACCAACTCGGCTTGTCGGGTAACGGCGGCCGCTTGCCAGGCACGCCGCGCTCCTCCCGCTAGAGGCGCTAGTGACGTTATGGTGTGACGTTATACCAGGAGCGAGATACGGGCTACCAACTCGGCTCGTTGGGTAACGGTGGCCGCTTGCCACGGCGCGCCGCCCTCTTCCCAGTAGAGGTGCTGCATATGCAATATAAAACACCTGCTTTCACAACCTACCCAGGCTTAACCAAAGCTAAGCCCCCGCCAATTTTTTTTCAGCATACCTATAGTAACATGTACAGTGCCCCGCGCCTCATGGACTTCCTAACGCCGTTTACAAGCAAGCAGGCTGGCAGGCCACGTGACAAGACGAATCACATCCGGGCACCGCGCAACCACGCCGTCCGTTCTGGCATAGTCCTGGCACAGATAAAAAAACATAGATAACATAAATAAAACATAGAGAAAGAGCATAGTCCTGACACAGATAAAAAGAAGCATTGAAGGACTATGGTTCTGGCCACTGATCTCCACTAGGGGGCTGGATGGCGCATCGGCGCCCGAACCCGAACACTACCCTTTACCGAACACATAGAGTTTCTTACTAAACTCTATGACCGAACACAGGTGGCTAGATGCCGCATTCCCGCTTCCCGAGACGAGCGCGAGTGAAGCCACCGGAAGTCGGACGGCTTGTCCCGGAAGTCGGGTGTCTGTTGTGTATTTCAATAATATCAATGGAAAAAGTCGCGTCTTTTGCCCTTTCGTTCTCAGTTTTTGCGCAGTTCTAGTGTAATGTCTGCTGTTATATGAAAGGAACAAGCAAGCCGAACGCGAGAAAAGTGATCATTGTTTCGCGCATGTGATTTCGATGCGATTTTTGTTACGATGTCCCCCCTGCTGTAATGCCTGAAACAGGCGATGCAGGTAATAAATAAATAAATAAATAAATAAATAAATACAACAGGCATGTAGGTCTCATCCTGCCGCTCAGAGGGGCACGTGCATTAAACACTGTTCTAAGGAGAAGTAGTGGAATGACAATGAGGCTTGGTCATCTTAAAACCGAATTTTCGTGTAGCAAAAAAAAAAAGGCGAACGATGGCGCGTATATCCTTACACTCGAAAAGCTACTCGTTATACAGCGGCCACAGTTTCAGTTTCGAGTTGGTGGCGGATGATGTTTATCGCTTTAGGGTGTCATTTACCTTCCAGACGTGTATTTAACCTAACTTCAAAGCACAGCCCCGTTCCAGCTGAACAGCACGAGAGAAACGGCGGACGAGAAAGACGAATGCTGCAGCGCGCGTGAGAAGCGCTGTAGGAAGTCAACTGCACCAAGCATCACGAATAAAAGCCCATTCAGGCATAACTTGCTACAGTACGAAACAGTAATGACACATTCTGTCCAAAAAGCAGTACCATACCTTTTGGAGGTGCTAATGTGAACCAACCGAACATCGCCGGCAACTCACCAGATAGTAGCCTCGCCTTCACTCCGGTTCGATCTAAACATAGTTCGCTAAAATGGTCACTGCGAAGTCAGCTGCCTGGTGAAGGCTTCCACCTATTTTTTCTTGAATTTATCCATTATTGATAGCTTACCTTGGGCGGAGCGTGGGAACGTGCGGCGACGCCAGCGGAACGGGACGAGTTGAGCAGACGAGGCTCCATTTGACGTTCTGTCGTCTGCTAGTGTCGTCCCATTACGATGCAATGGACCCTTATTTTTGAAACGTCTTTCCCGAAGACTTTGCAATTTTCCTCGCTCAGTTGACGGCACAGCAGGTAGGCATTGTGATGGAAAAGTACGAGAACGGCGAAAAGACGAAATGCTGAGTGTAAAACCAAAACTGAAACTGAAAAATTTTGTGTACCGCCAAAGGTTGACTTCTGGGACAAGACCGCTTACTTCCGGTCAACGTTGCTTCCGGTGGCTTGTGGCGTGTTGCCAGTGGTGGCAACCTAGAGATTTATCCCTAGATCTAAAGGTTTTTTCTTTGCTTCAGGGATCTAACGTCTTTTTTGTGAAATCTAGGAATTTTAAGAGGCCGTAGAATTGCTACTCTAAGCGGCTTAATGGCAGGTGTATCTGATTATTTTGCGCTTGGAAGAAAAAAACTGAGAAATGCTAATTACTACTCAAGCTGAAATGGTCGCATTAACAATTAAACAATTATAGGCTAGAGATTTTTCTTTAATCTAGGGATTTTTGGGGTTCAATTTAGGGACAAAACGTTTACCTGAGTTGGCATCACTGCGTGTTGCATTTTGTGTTCGGTCGTTCGGGCATTGATTTCAAAATTTCTGCTTCAAACTCGTGTTTGGGTTGACCAGTGTTCGTAGTCTTTTGCACCGGTTTTAGTACAATTCCCAGCCCTTCGTTGTCTTCGTGAAAAAGTGACCGTGCCGGGAAGCCTGCTGGCTTTTCATCTTGACAGCATGTTGGACTTCGACGGTGGAAGCCGCTGCGTCTTACCGGAACCGCATCACAAAAGAAGAATGCGGTTACTGGTCTTCGTTTTCAGGTAAGACCCGTAATGCTGCGCAGGAATACGCGCAATTTGCCACCGCGCGAATTAACCAGCTAGCACAGGCGAGAAGAAATGGAAATGATGAGGCGCTGCCGCGTTTGTTACCCCCCGACATTGTGCACGGTTATTTCTGCGGTGGCAGAATGCGCTGTCCATTGAGTCGCTAACTAGCTGGCCTGTCTGTCTGTGTTCACAGTGTATCCGTTGCGACGCGAACGCCGTGAAAATAACCTAAAATCATTGTTCGACGTGGTTGTGCACTGCTGCCTACACGCATGTTTTCGTCTCTATCCGCTCGCAGCTGTTTGCCGATAGCGCACGCCGCTTCGCCTGTCCAGCGTTAGTTTCTTGGTGCGGCTTCGTGAGCTTTGAATGCACCTGTGCGAGACGATTAAACCGGCTGTCAAGCTCTGGCGGTATGCTGTGTTCGCTCTGCATTCGACGCAGCTAACCCATAGCAAAGGACTATGCCCATAGCTAACCGCCCGCCTTGGTTGCCGGTAGTGCGCGCCATTCGGTCTCTGGCACTGAATAATCCCCTACGCGAGTACGCGTCAGGGCAGGACATCCGATGTACTACGTACTCTGCTCGATACGACATCGACTCGTGTTCGCTGCAGCGGGTTGTGCGACACCAGAGCAAGCGGCACGCGCTACTGGCCACTGTGGCGGGCGGTTAGTCGCGTGCGAATCAAAAGCAGACTGAAACATCGACCCCAAAGGCTGAACAGTCGGTGCAATCGTCTCGCAGTGGTGTCTTACACGCTCAAAAAGCCACAGCCAGTAACAGGGCGGCTTCCCCAATGAGAAAACTGTAAAATGCTTTTAGTGGCAGGCGACCGTGAAGAAAAAAATCATTGTTGGATGTTGAAGAACAACCAGCCCGAAGATAGGAGCGTTTTGTAGCCTTTTCACACAGCCCTTTCAAGTTAAATATTTTTTACGAACTCAAAACTGTGCAGACCTTATCGTGGATTCAAGTTTGAGCAAGTGAACTTTTGTCTGTTTAAACTCTGCCTTGTGTTTGTGTAAAACCAGCAAATACAAATCCTTACCCGTTAGCGCAATCATTGTGGGTACTTCTTCTTCCATAGAATGCACAGATTGAAATTGAAATTATGTTATGCAGGTGAAGTGCCTGGTGTCCAATAGTGAAGAGGTCTGCAAAGAGCTGTCACTGAAAAGGGTGTCTTGTCCAAATGTGGGGCCATTCTCCTTGCCTGTGTCCGTTCAGCATGTGTTGCAGAACACATGTATGTATTGAGTTCTCTAAAGTCTAGACTTCAGTGTTGAGGTCAGTGTGTTGCACTAGTCTGCTTTGAACCAGAGTGTTGATGGCATATGTTGGCATTTCCCTTTGAAATAATATGTGTGCGTTTCTTCTCAATAGGGCATCATCAAATACTGCAACCTTGATGCTGAATATGAAGTGACTGGCTACAGAGCAACATTTTAAGGTGATATTGCAGCAGGAGGACAACCTTGTTATCCTTCTACTCTAATACCTGTGTCACATAGCACTCCTCATAAACAGTTGTAGCAGTAGGATAACTGTCATCCTTCTACTGTAATGCCAGTGTCACATGGCATTCCTTAGAGACCTTTCTAATTAAGGCATCTGATTTCACTTGAGGAGCAAAGTATGAAAGGCATTATAGTGCAGCTGAAATAGTAATTGAACTGTAAGCCTTACTCAGACCTGATTTGCTGACAACTTCTCTTGTAAGGAGGCATTTTATTCTGGCCACTATGTATGGCCTCTCACTGTATTTGCAATATTTTTACTGCCCCCAGATCCGACGGCTAAATAAGTAGTCTACTGTTCACACAGTCTGTGCACAAAAAAGCTGAAAGGGATGAATGGAAAGTGGTGCATGCTAAGTAGCCATATTTGCATCACTCTGCATGTTCACCACAAAACGCTCTCTCAGTGAGGTTTGGTGCTTTTTTTGCCATTTCAGTGAGTATACATTTCATTTCAGTGAGTACACATATATTAGACTAGGAACTTGTAGTGGCCTGGTTGACTCAGCTTTTTGGCTTGCTACCTGATGGCACGGTTAAACAACTCGAAAAGAACAGCATATAAGACATGAATGCATGCTGCACTCAAAACTGTTTACATTATCAGTTTTCCACAATATATGGGTTGTTTTGTACATACTCTGAAATAGAAAAGAGCCATGTACAAAGAAAAGCAAATCAAACAGCAAAGAGGTAACAAGCAAAAATGTTGCCTCTTTTTCTCATGCACCTAGCGGCAATGGTCATAGTGAAAAGTGGCATAGCAATAAAGTAGCATTTGGCTTGAAACATGCACACCTTTTTAGAAATTAGTACTAGAGTGTAGGTGTGCTTGTGCCACACTAAGAAACTGCCTTGTCTTGCATGGCTCTGTATCTTGACGTTTTTTATTCTAAGGCCAGTGAGTTGTAGTGCTGGATATTGCATTACTATTTCTACTTCCCCTGTCTACTAGTGTGTTGTCAGTTTGAGTTTCACTTCCTGCTTTATCAGATTAAAATTTTTTTAGGTATTGCACATTTCGGTGTTATCAATTTATAATAGTAGCAGTGCTTAGTGCTGCTAGCTGTCTTTATGTTGTTCACTTTTAATGCATTGTTTATGTCCTGTTTCATGTTTTTTTTTGTATTCTGTCGCATAGTGCACCATTCTGCTTTTTCATTTCTGTGTCCCTTCTCCCTATTTTTTTTTTTTTCTGTAGCAGGCCTGATGACAAAAACTAGCTTCTTTTTTTTGGTTCCTCCTCCACCTGTGTTCATGTTACTAAATGAAATATATTTTACTGAAGGTTGAATTTCGAGTTGTACAGCATCATCTAGGAGCTCGCTTCATTTTTTAGCAGCTGCCATGAATGGTGATGCCTACTTTTGCCATGAGTCTCACCTTCACATAAATTCGGTTCACTAGTGCAGGACATGCTTTACTATCATAAGTGCACATTGTAGGTTTCTGTGCAGTTTGGGCATGATTGGTGACTGACACAATGACCTTCTTGGTTGACATGTATTATTGCAAGGAAGTCCAACTTAAGTCTAACTTTTTGTCTTACTACAGATGAGTAATTCAGAGGGCTTATTATGCTTTCTTCCGCAGGCATATCTTTTTCATTGCTTTAGGTAGGACACTGGGGCTCACATTAAGCGAGCATCTGGGGCCAACATACAAGTAGAACTTCATGCCAGTTGTCAGCTTTCTTTGCAGTGTGCACAGTTGTGCAGGTAGAAGACCATTTCTGTTCTCAGTGGTCCTTCCTTTGCTTCTCAGATTTTGTGAGAGTATAACTTCATACCATTTCTCAGCTTTCTCTACAATGTGCACAACTGTGTAGATGGAGAGCCATTTCAGGTCACTGCTCCTTCCTTTCCTTTTTGGCTTTTGTGCCAGATGTCATATTTTGGAGGATACTCTCAGCCACAGCGCCTTCACCATTGAAGTAGAGTAGCACATTGTATCTGTCATGACAATTAGTTGTTAAAACTGAGCACACCACCTTTACTTTATGAGCACGCCAAAGCTGAGATACTGAAGGTAACTTTAACAGGCATTGACACCTGAAGTGGTCTCTTTACATGCACAGTGTTATGCACCACTTGAAGGTTTTTTTTAACTGTTGGGTTGAATTTGTGTTTTTGCCTCCAGTCAAACTTGCTCTACTTCACCCTCAGCGAGGAAATAAGGAAAAGGCATGCCAGTTTCTTCACGAAATGTCGAACAGTGTCTGCAAAATTATGCTAATATTCCTATAAAATTCTGCACAGGACAATTCTCTCATACCCTGAGCTTGGCGCATGATGGCCTGTTGCCTATATGCCATAAAACCCAACCAACAAACAAATATGCTCTTGCAGAAAATCATGCAGGGTTATACGGGAAGGTGTGTAAGATCTACTGAAGCACCCTTATTACTATGTTGCGGATCTTGGACTTGTTACCAATTTCTCTCATGTAAAGGTGCTGTGCATAACAATAGACTAAGGTGCACTACAGCTGCTCAAAGCCTTTTGTGTAAAGAAAAGGAGCATTGAATATGCAAGTTACTTTGGTGATGACTTACAATTGCAAAGTTACTATTTTAAGTACTTCATTATGGCATGTACTCTTTAGTGTCAGATAAGGTGTTAAAGTAGAACTTGTCTCATTTTTCTTTGTGCTTCAGTTTTGTTTGTTTTATATTTCTGGCCATGAACAGCACAGGCTATGCACTCCGTTGTCGTTTCATACAAGGAAACAGTTGCGACTCCAGCGTCTGTGCTTGTGTGCTGTTCGTTGTAAACAAATCTTGTCTGTGCAGAAGGGTGTGTGCCAAATGCAAGTAACAGGAAGCATAAATGTGAGCAATCCTACATACGTGTGCCTAAATGGAATTAGTTTTAAATTGACTGTCTTTTTGCTTTTGCTCAAGGAAGCACCAAGTTGTTAGCTTGTATCGATAGCTCAATGTTGTCAGATAAAGTTCCATTCACTTTGGACTGCAAGAAATATGCAGAAGTGGCTAGCATTTTGGGGACATATTACATCACTGTAGGTTAAGCAGCATTAGTGCCTTCCTTGATAAGGGCATCTGAAAGAGCCCGAATTACAGAATTGCTCTTAGCAGGCCCAGCCTCTTGTGTGAAACACATGCAGTGCTCCTGCTGTTGCATACTGTTTTTATTTTTGAGTGTTTGGTATAATCTGTGATCTTCATAAGCATGAAGTCATTTTTCTAAATGATTTGTACAGTTAAACTTGCAAATGTAAAAAGGCAAAGTACTACATAATTACCTTTTGTACTTCTCTCTTATACCAGAATCTACTACTACTGCATGACACCATCAGTGTCAAGGTGTAAGTTTTGTGTTTATTTTAAACTACTAAATGATTTCTGACTTCAACAAGCATTAAAGTATAGTGCCATATGACACTATGCTGTCAACAAAAGCAATTAACGTTTCATTCCTGGCTGTGAATATAGCATCAAAATTTTATGCCTATGTTCTGTTTCCTGCAGGTGCATTCATTTATTGTTTCGAGATGGAGTAGGCTATGTACACACCCTGGACGGAATCCAAAAAGATGCAGTGTTTCTCAAGACGGTCAAGAGAAGCAGTGGCACAGCACAGTGTTATTGGCAACTGCACGGGAAGGTGACTCTGGAAGGCAAGGAAAAGCCTCTGCTAAAGGCAGTCACTCAAGTGAAAAATGGATGCATTCACAGGCAATTACTGGTTTTAGCACAGTAGTATATATTCACTCCGTCAGTGTATTTGAGAACTGCAATTCAGGATTTGTTAGTGGTTTATTAGAAAGCACAAAACAAAGGATAATGATAAACATTCAGGATTGGGGCTAGTGACCAATTTGTTGTATGTCATCATGTGAAGGTTTATGCACAGGTAGTTAATTGATGGGCACAGTTACTAGCTCTTATGAGGGATAATATACACAGCTTAAATGACGAGGCTCCGAGAGCAGTGGGGAAGTGCATGAGCAGTGGAATTAGCCAGGAATTAACTTTTCATGAGTGCTTAGCTGTAATGCTTTAGCAAGAAGGCTGGTGGTACTTGGCAGTCATGTGCTGTGAAGCTCGGGATTTTAGAAGTGTTGAGGCATAAGGGATTCTGATTCAGTATAGGCATTCATGGGTGTTGTAACATTGGCCATCCTCCTTTAATGCAAATGGCAACATTTTCAAGTTGCCTTTGCATTATGGTCATTGTAGTAGAGTGTGTCATAATAAACATATAACTTTTGTCCCTTAATCTTCAGGCATTGTGGCTACATACAGCTGGATTCAAGCTGCCATCAAGGCAATGAAAGATATTCGACTTTTTCAGAAAAGATGCACACTATGGTGCAAGGGGACTCCAGCGTGACTTAATCGCTGCCTTCGTCTACCAATAAAGCTAATGATGCTCTTGGGCAAATATGAGTTTTTTCTTTTTTCAATACGTGCTTGCTCTTCATGCTTGGCAAGAACACGAATCACGTAATTATGTGCATGCTGCTCTGTACTATCGTGCTCAAAGTTAAGAGGCCCCTGCGAGTGTGTGCCAAACTGCATGCAGGTGCCGCCTGACAAAGCAATCCTGTCGTCGAGACCAACACCCACATGCAATTTGGCACGTTTCAGCATGCACTTGCAGCGGTTTCTTAATTTAGCTCATGATAGTATGTCCAAGTATTGAGCACCACTATGAAGACATGCTAGGTAGCAAGTTTCTTTCTGGATGCTTCCTTCCTTTGACATCATCCCGGTATGGTACACCAACCACACGAGAAAACTAAACCAAAGCATGCCAGAGCTGGTATCAGATGGCCGGGTCACACCAGATGAGATCACACCACACCATGTCATAGAACCCACTTCTGAAACCCTGGTCTGGCAGCACCAGACACGATAATTTGACACTTCTTTTGTGCAAGTGTACCACGGTGTTGTAATTTTGAATTTACCACGTGCACATAGTGGATGCACTATATAGCTCTGAACACTGTGGCAAGGTAATAACCAAAACTCTTGACTGGATGTATTTAGAGCTTTCAATAAACAGTCAGTTAAATGTGAACTGCGGATCAATTAAATAAAAGTCACAATAAACTGGCAATTAAATGTCAACTTATGGGTAGGTGTTTGCAGCGCACACGAAACACGGACGGACAGAAAAGGGAACGAAACACAGCGGTGACTCATCCCAACTGCATTCTGGAAAGCTACAGAGCCAAATTTGTCGATGCTATTTTCAAAGTATGAAAGTAACTCCTTCTGCGGAAGAGAGTAATACAAGTCCTTAATATCTATAGAACATGCTTGCATGTTCTTGTGATTCTGGCCTTCCAGAAACCCTATGACATCTACCGAGCTCTTAATCTGGAAAGGATCATCAAAAGGGATGGTCTTCAGCTTGTCTTGCAGAAATTGGGAAATCGCTTTCTGTCATGAACCTGTTTCTGACACAATTACTCTGAAAGGGCAACCGAGCTTGTGCGTCTTAGCGGAAAACATGAAATGAAGGCTATTGATTTCGGAGCTGTCAATACTTTGGACTAAACGAGACAGGTTCAGCCTCTCACACAATTTTTTGGCTGTTTGTTTCAATTTTGGTAAGCGTACCTTAGAATCTTCACGGAACACTCCTCTGATGGCGTCAAGGGCTTTCAGTCCAAACATTTCCCTGGAGCACACAACAAGGCCACCTTCCTTATCCTCCGGAAGAACACGCAGCTGGCAATAAATTCTTTTCCTTTTCCTTCCCTTCCTTTTCCTTTCCTTCCCTTTTCTGTCCGTCCGTGTTTCTTGTGCGCTGCAAACACCTACAGCATGAAAAACCAACTAGCCCAAGAAAAGACGATTCTGACCTATATTTCAAGTACACACCTACAGCATGAAAAACCAACTAGCCCAAGAAAAGACGATTCTGACCTATATTTCAAGTACATCGGGCTCTGTCTCTTCTCTTCCCCATCCTTCTGTCTTGGTTAGTCTCGCTGCCGTCGCCATCTGCAAATCACGATCTCTTTCGTTCTGCCAGGCACAAGTTCCTCCCGCATGACGTCAAGGCGATTCTAGGAGGGTTCGCCCCCGCATCAGGCCATGGGATACACCTCATGAAGATACTTTGCTCTGAGTGGCGAAGACAAGCAAGGATCTACAAAAATGACCTGTATGTGCTGCTACGCACCACCACACCAGAACGTCAAGCCGACAGGTATTTCCAGGCATACCTTCGCATCGCCTCACAAACGACAGAGTTCCTGTGGCAGCAAGCGTTGCAGTATCTTCGGAACACAGCCCCGGAGAAGCCTCGTACGGTTCGAAGGGACGTCACTACTATTGGAGATGTCCACCTACCTGAGCACGTGAAGAATGTCCTGGCATTGGGCCCTAAGTTCGCGGTAGAACCTCGGAAGACGGCACCGGAGTTGCTTGCCATGGTCCATCAGGTCGCGAGGAAGGCTCCAGACAGTGAACGGAGCAGATGTGTTTCGGAAGGAGTGGACGTGCTTCTTCGTCGGGATTCGACAAGAAAACATCTACCTGTGCGGCAGGTGACATCCTTATGCGAAAACCAGCTGCGTGTTCTTCCTGAGGATATGGAAGGTGGCCTTGTTGTGTGCTCCAGGGAAATGTTCGGACTGAAAGCCCTTGACGCCATCAGAGGAGTGTTCCGTGAAGATTCTAAGGTACGCTTACCAAAATTGAAACAAACAGCCAAAAAATTGTGTGAGAGGCTGAACCTGTCCCGTTTAGTCCAAAGTATTGACAGCTCCGAAATCAATAGCCTTCATTTCATGTTTTCCGCTAAGACGCACAAGCTCGGTTGCCCTTTCAGAGTAATCGTGTCAGAAACAGGTTCATGGCAGAAAGCGATTTCCCAATTTCTGCAAGACAAGCTGAAGACCATCCCTTTTGATGATCCTTTCCAGATTAAGAGCTCGGTAGATGTCATAGGGTTTCTGGAAGGCCAGAATCACAAGAACATGCAAGCATGTTCTATAGGTATTAAGGACTTGTATTACTCTCTTCCGCAGAAGGAGTTACTTTCATACCTTGAAAATAGCATCGACAAATTTGGCTCTGTAGCTTTCCAGAATGCAGTTGGGATGAGTCAGCGCTGTGTTTCGTTCCCTTTTCTGTCCGTCCGTGTTTCGTGTGCGCTGCAAACACCTACAGCATGAAAAACCAACTAGCCCAAGAAAAGACGATTCCAACTTATGGGCTATTAATATGAATTGAGTGTTAATAGAATGCAATTAAATGTGAACTGCACATTTATAAACAGAGTTAAATACGCATTGACAGTCGATGAAATCTTAATTTGGATTTATATAGTTGAGTTAATAAACAGCCAATCGGAATACAGTGGCCAATTTTAAATTGAAATAACACAAAAAGTGTAAGCTCTGAATTAAATTGCAAAAGAATTTATTGCCGAGACTTAATAAGTATTTAACTAAAATTAGGTAGAAATTTTTGTAAGGGATGTCGTACAGTCTTTTCATATCTGTAGCTCGCGCAGGCAGGGCTATCAGCAATGCCGATTGAAAACGAGTATCGGTTCGTGAACGGAACGACAAGCCACGGGCGGCGCAGTAAATTTTCTTGAGGACGTGGTAGGTGGGACAGAAGACGGACATGCAAGGGATCGTCCAGGCAATGGAGATGAGAGTTCGAAAACTGGCCTGAACACTGAAGCAAGGAGGTCCTGAAAATAATGCGGCAACTTCCACAACTGCAGGTAGCAAAGTTCGTTGTTTTTTAGGTCATATGAACCTAATCTACGATGCGATGCGATGTAGGGCGCATCAGTGGCGCTTGCTCAGGGCGCTGTTCGTAACCCTTATACGAAATAGATGTGCAAAAACGAGGGCCATGGTGCATTGCCTTGGAAGTCGTTCGTCCGATCGCGACACAAGGCGAGAGCGGGCGGCGCGTTCGATTCACCGTACAGCACTAGTGGTAACCATTACAGCCCAACGAAACCGGAACACGAGGGCGAAGCGTTTTACGCGTAGTCAGTAGCGCGCTACACGACCCTCCACACGACGGGAAGTTGGCGAGTGATGGCAACAGCGAAAAAAAGACGACGTGTACAAGCGACACTGCGAGCACTGACGTTTTGCGTGGCAGCCCTGGGATTCGCTGAATGCCCAGCGTGCTCGTGGCCTAAGCAGCGCTGAAGGGCTCGAGAGCAGGGTGTCGAACCGGAACTGAACCCGAAACCGGAACCGAACCCGAATTTTCGCCCGGAACCGGAACCGAACCGAACCCATATTTTTTTCGCCATCTTGGAACTGAACCCGAACCGGAACGATTCAAAGGAGCCGTTCCGAACCGGTTCGGGACCCGGTTCGGCCCCACTTCTTTTTCATCCCGGCATGCGTCTTGTTTTCCGACAAAATGAGATGATCTATCGCATAGATTTACCCACCCGTAGCTGATTTACCCACCCGTAGCTGTCTGCGCTGGGAAGTGCGAAAATGGTACCCAGTATATGCGAGAGCAAACTTACAGGAGGTCTGGTGCATAGGAAGAAGCCTAATTGACGCTTCTGTATTGTACTACCGCCAATTCTAAACACTTGTACGTCAGGTTTATGTGAAATCTTGAGTTATTACTCCTCCCCTTTTACATATTTGCGTAAATCTTTAATCAGAATGTTAGGACTGCTCTAACTCAATCAGGTGCTATAGACACTAAGCTTTTGTTTGCGTGCTTTCTTCTTTCAAACGATGCGTTAAGGCCGGGATACATGGAGCGTTTTTACCGCGGCAAGTCGGCGATTATCGCCTTACGGCGCGCACTCGACGCCCGGCATTGAGAAAAATTGGCAGAGGCTTAGCTTGGTTAAGCCTAGCGGATTGCGAAAGCAACTGCAGCACATCGTTGCATCTGCCGGCTGCCGCCAACATGGCCGCCATGGCCGACGAGCTACGCTGTGATTTTGGCACGGAAATGTTATTGTAGTGGAAATAGCCGCTTTATCAGACATGTAATGTCGCTTTTTTTTTTTTTTGAGAACATGGCCGAATCTTGGACCGGAATGCCTGCGTTTCCTTCCTGAAGCGAATGTGTTCAAGAAAACCGCAGCCGCTGGTGTACGCGGCTGAGCGGGCGTGCAAAGGTACGCGACGGCATGCATTCGAGCATCCAAATCTTTAGATACTTATGCACGCGTGCTAAGATTCGTAAAATGGCGTCGTAGTGAACACTTCCATGATATTCGCAGATTTGTCAGCGTCGCTGCTCTCACAGACCTCCTTGCTCAGTGGTATTCGCCACTTAGATCACATTTTTTTTTTCACGTCGAAGGATACGCGGCGGCGCGCCGCCGCCTCTACGTTCCGTGTATCTCCAGCCGGGAGTCGCGTCGCCGCGACGCTTCCTGCCGCGCGAATGCCGTCGAAAAAAAACGTCGCATGTATCCCGGGCTTTAGACGTTGGTATACATGGAGCACCGCATGGTATTCACCGACACGTAATAAATAATTTATATTTGAATTTCTTCCTGACCCTGTTTCGGTTTCACCAACATAACGATGGCTGTGACGTGTAGTGGAAATTAGGTCGCGTGAGGTGCTATAGAACGGCAATATAACTGCTGATACGTCGTTCGTTGTAATTATACGTCTTGAAGTCGGCTGATTTAAGTGCTACAGTGAGTCAAAACAACGTTTCAGCGTTTGTATTAGTTTTCCCGTGCCTCACGTGACCTAATGTTTAACTCACGTCGCAGCCAACATTCGGCTGATGAAACCGAAACAGTATGGGAGAAAATTATTTTCTAAATTATTCAGTGGCAATAAGCGAATACCATGGCGTCATTTGAAAGGAGAAAACACGCATTAAAACTGGGTGTGTGTAGTCATTTTAGTACCGATTGAGAATGCCTTCCTTTTCTTTGCGTCATTTCGCGCAAATGGACGAAATATTAGCGCGAGGACCCAACAGTGTAGTGATGGTGGTTTTTGTGGAAAGGAAATGGCGCAGTCTGCCTCACTTCTTGATGAACACCTGAACCGCACCGTAAGAGAGGGAGGAAGGTGGGAGTGAAAGAAAAAAGAGAAACAGGCGCAGTAGGGGTGGGCTCCGGAATAATTTCTACCAGCTGGCGTTCCTTAAAGGGAGACTGAAGCACTTTTTTTGAAAATCGGGCTGGCAGCGGCATCCTATAGTTTTTCATGCTGTATACTGGAATATCGCATCCAAATAAGGCAAAACCAAGCGCGAATTGCCTTTTTTAGCCGAAATATGCGGCCTGTGCCGCGGGGCACGCCGCGCGGCGCGCCGCCGCCCGTGATTGGTCAAGAGAGGTCGTGACGCCACTTTGAGGACTGGAGAAGCTGCCGATGCGGATCCGGCGCTGCGTTGAGTGCAGATCGCCGCTTTCCGTGGCATTGTAAAAGCGAATACGGCGACTATTTTTTTTTACTGACCTCCGAAGAAAAGGATACTACAGTTTGCTCATTCCACGTATCGCCTGAAACCAAAAACGACACAAGCAAAAAATTCTACGCCTAGCACAAGCATACGCCAGCGTCAAAGACGCGATGCCGACCATGCGTAAAAGGTGCCAGCACAACCTCGGCTCGTATTCTCGGAAAGGAAGGGGTGCGAACAATACTCAAGTCAATTACCACCACCGGACGCCTCCTGGCTCACCCGGAAGAGCGTCATCCTAAAGAAAATGCCCAAAGCACTGTGTACAAAAAATCCTGTTCTCACTGGCGTTGCAGGTTGGGGCAAGAAAGTATTTCAAGGAAACGATGAAGGAGAACAAAGTTAGTGTCAAAATTAGCGAAGCGCAGTGGCCAAGCACTGTGAGGCATGTGACCACAAGATAGTGACGCAATCATTGTGCGCTGGAAACCAAGCCAAATCCGCGCACAAGGCTGCGGCTTCACTCGTGGCGCGTTCAGCAGATGCCGAAAAATATTAATCGCTGCCTCGGAAACGTTCGCCCTTCCTAGATTTGCACTTTAGGTTCAGTGAAGTAGTTGCCAACTATATGCGTGTTTAAAAGCCAAGCTAGCTGCAACTCGCCCGCTGCCACAACTTGATGAAGAAACCGAGTAAGGTTGCGGTGTTTTTTTGAAAAAACTCGGTAGGCATTCATTTCTCTCATAAATTCGCATCCGAAATCAACGTCGAACGCTTTCATTTTAATTGCTTAGCTACGATTAAACGAGATGCCGCATATGAAGAGCTTCGATGCTTGCTTGCTTTGCTTTATTATGCTTTGCTCTGCGTGCTTGCTTGCTTGGACACGTGGAACCGAGTATAAAATCACTAACCGAGCCTTGCTGAGCACGTCTCAGGTGGTCTGGCCGCACCTAAGCTGAGGAGAGCGACACATGCTTGAGCCTCTATAAGGTTTCTTCAGGGGCTAAGTGAGCCTGTTTCTACTTTTAAAAGAGGCACTTCTTCGGAATGCTGACACGCCTCTCATGCGGGAGAAAATCGAAAGAACTGTGTCATGGTTCAGCCGCACCTTTTCGACAGAAATCTCCAGAGGTCACATTAGGGACAAGATCTGCATGTAGCCGCTCTTACGAAAGTGGTTCGAGCAGAGTAGGCTTGCTTTGGTCAGCTTGAATTCTTCGTCACAGCAGCGAGCGCTTGCGCTGCGAGCTTTTGATCTTGCTAAAAACAGTGGAAGACGACACAGTCTCGGCCGTATTTGTTCATGGACACGAACGCAGAGTACTACCTCGTGTTGATTCTGATTCTCAAGGTCGGTTGACACGCTTTGTACGTCACAACGCACGCAGCACGAGAAACAACGCGCGCTGAAAGCTCGCTCGGGTGCGCCGAAGTATCCCCGGCTCCTCAACGTGACGTCACGTTGGCTGCCATGGACGAGGTTTTTCTCTCCACTGTTCTCCTCTCCTACGCTCGCGCGGGGCGCGGGAGATTTGAACATCGCGTTTTTAATTGGTGATTGCGCCACTGTTTTAGCCAAAATCGAAAAAATAATTTCACAGACGTGATCAGCAATGACACTACTTCGAAACCCTAAAAATTAGCTGATTCGAAAACCGCCTCAGTATCCCTTTAAATGGCAACTGCATAGGTTTTAGAAATCGACGAGCTTAAAAGGGTCGAATGTGTGAAACTTCCAGGTAAAGTATGCGAAGTCCTTTGGGCCTAGAATTTGAAACAGTGATGTAATCACCAATTAAAATTGCGACGGCCTTCAAGCTTCTCCGCAGCGCACAACACTAAGTGGGGGACGCATGATGATGTCATCGAAGGTATCAGTACTTTTCCGACGCATAAACGCCTGCTTTGAAGGAAAAAAGCCAACGCCACCGAAGGTAAAGCCCGCCGAATGTTGTTTGGCAGCGTTCAATGAGGCACGACAGGGCGTGGCTGACGACAGCGGTAAATTGAAATCATACATTCCATGACGTCACACAAATCTTCCATGCACTCCTTCGTTGCCTTGAGAAGTGAAAAATTTAATCATCGATTACGTTACCATTTTAAATGGTATTGCAAAAACCATTGGCATGCTTTACCTGCAGCTTGTATAGATTTGAATCCTTGAGTATCGCGAAATTCTCAAAAAGTGGCGCAGTTGCTCTTTAACGTGCACTGACATCGCGCAGCACACGGTGCCTTTTGCATTCCGCCTCCATCGAAACGTGGCCGCCGGGGCCGAGTTCGAACCCGGGTACACCGAATAAGTAACCGAGCGCCCTAACCACTGAGCAACCTCAGTGGGTAGTACAACATTTACTTTTGTAGGCGCTCATTGCCTTAGACTGCAAGTTCTAAATAAGACCCCCCACGATGGGCCTGTAGGGCAATAAACAAAAAAATGGCTCAATGGCTGGGGAGCTCGGCTGCTGATTCCAAAAATACAAAAACCAGCAATTTTGGCGCCCCGTAAGTACACTGCGTACGAGAAAGTCCCAACTAACTAAAGCTTCAAGGGAGACCTATTACTCGCGCTACGGGGTCCCCAAACAGCTCAAGCAGGAGGGTCTTGTAGATGCAAAATCCTTCGGATTTTCGTCTTACACCTCATAAGGTGGATTATAGCGTATATACATAGCCGATTTTGATGAATTTCGAGTTCATTTGATTTTGCGGCCCTTGGCGTAAATTCGTCGTTTTGCTGCGGACAATAAATAAAATGGGTAAAGTGAGAACATCATTAAACAATTTTTTCATGCTCAAGTAACGCAGTAAACACGACAAAAGGAAGACGGGAGACGACACGAGCGCTAACTAACAACTGGTTATTTTATTCTGGGAAAAGTATATAAAGGCGCAGGACACAGGGAACAACCCAAAAAACAGAACAAAGGTTAAAACTTAAAAACCACACTGAGCATGCACATCACAGCCGAGTCGTGACGTCTTTTTCAACGAAATCCGAAGAGTATCTTCCGTAGTAGACGGCACTCCCCTATCTCCTGGACCTCACACAGTTGCCAAGAAAGCCTGACTCCTTACCTGACAAATTGATAGAATCAAGATTCACCTCCCTCCCCTTCCTGACACGCATCCCCTCTCACACCACTTTCCTTCCCCACCCCCGGGGCCTTCCTCCTCGGAGCGAAGGCCCTATTTAATCCCTGCCAATGATGAACGCTTTGCCCAGACGAAGACAAGTCCCCTTGTCGAAACGTTGGCTCAAGCAACCTGAGGTTTCCCCCTCCCTTGTTCATTTTGTGATCGCAAAGGACCATCTACCACATCCTCTCTCTACCAATTGATAGATGGTGAAGCAACACACTCATCTGCTTCCTTCCTGATCCCATTGGCCTCGACCAACTCCCTACAAATGCAAACAGGGTTATTAAACGGGACACTTGTCTTATCTACTGGGGGAAGCAATCGTTGCACTCGCTGCAACACAAAGCCAAGTTATACGACATTTCAACCATCTGTGATGTTCGAACAAATGCTCATTGCTTCCCCACTTTGAAAGACAGGTCTCCTGTTTGATCACCCTGATCCAATTTGCAGGGAGATGGTGGAGGCCTTTGTGATCAGGAAGGAAGCAGATGAGCGTGTTGCTTCACCATCCTTGAAATTCCGTAGATAAGGATTTAGGCTTTCTTGGCAACTGTGTGCGGTCCAAGAGATAGGGGAGTGCCATCTACTATGGAATATAGTCTTCGAATTTCGTTGAAAAAGATGTCATGACTCCAGTATGATGTGCATGCGCAGTATGGTTTTATAGTTTTAACCTTTGTTCTTCTGTTTTTTTGCGGTTGTTCCCTGTGTCCTGCGCCTTCATATACTTTTTCGAGAATGTAATAACCAGTTGTTAGTCAGCGTCTGTGTCGTCTACAGACTTCCTTTTGCCCTGTTTACTGGGCTGCTTAAGCATGAACCCCAGCAGCACAGCTAATTGGCCCGATGTTGGAAATGTATTGGCAAAGGTCGTTCCTACAAGGGACTCGAGTGAAACCATCCATTTGCAATATTGGGCCAATTACACGTGCTGCTGCTTGGGAACCCTTGCCAATTGGCCCAGTTTTATGTTCTCATAAACAAATCTTTCCATTTTTTCGTTTTGTATAGCAATGTGCAAGAAAAAAGAAAACGCCCAGCAAAGCTGACTGAAACCCATCTGCGTTCTAATTTTTTTTTGTCCTGAACCCGTTTGAACCCGTTTGAACCGGTTCGAGACGGTCCGAACCGGTTCGAACCGGAACGGAATGGCCCTCTGGAGCCGAACCCGGAACTGAACCCGAAAGGCGTGAGCCCGAACCCGAACCGAACCCGAAAAAATGCCGGTTCGACACCCTGCTGCGCATGAATTTTGACGGGTGTCCACCGCAATAATGTGAGATGGTGGTGGTGAAAACTTTATTTACACCAGGGGAGTTTGGGACACACAGGTCCGTGGGCCCCCGAACGGCCCCACTGCACTCAAACGTTCATGTCCCGGAGGCTCATGACGCTGGCAGCCCGGCCGGTGGCGATGGCTTGCTTGGCCGGGTCCTCAGAACGCAGTAGGGTCTCCCAAGCCTCCCAAGTGGTAAGGTGCTCCAGGCCCCGCGGGGGAGAATCCGCCGGCCAGAGGAAAAGGATATGGTCTAGAGTGGCTTTGGGGTGGTGGCAGAGGGTACAGGAGGGGTTTGTGAAGACTTGGTGATAGCGCGAGCGTATATAAGGGGAGGGTAAGGTGCGGGTTTGAAGCCGCCTCCAAAGTGTCTGAGGATAATGGTCGAGGGAGGGATGGGGTGGAGGGTAGAGCCGACGCTCGGCTTTGTTTGCAGGCCTGCGTCATTTCACTGAATGAGTACATGCGCTCCCGCGAGAACCCAGGTCGGAGGCCGCCGGTGCCCGGTTGAGAGAACCTTGGGCTAAAGCGTTGGCGGCCTCGTTTCCGGGATTCCCGGAGTGGGCAGGCACCCATATTAACTCCATGTGGCGGGGTGGGCGTGCGGCGAGGGAGTTCAGTATACGAAATGCAGGGACGTGAACTCTCCCGCGAGCAAAATTTAGTATGGCAGTTTTAGAGTCGGAAAGAATATATCGGGCCTGCGTGCGTGTGATGGCCAGGGCAATGGCGGCCTCTTCGGCCTCCTCCGAAGTGGCAGTACGGTTATGTGAAGGGTGGCAATCGGTTGGAGGGAGGGGTTCGTGATGGCTACAACCGCGTCCTCGCCCGTGCATGCGGCATCCACCCAAACGGCATACGGTTCCGTGCCATAGTGTTTGTGGAGTGCCCGTGCGCGAGCTCTGCGGTGGTGGTGGTGAAAAACTTTAATATGCAAAGAGAGTTTGAGGGTCAAAACACCCTGCTACATGGTCGGTATCCTTAGTCCGGGACACCGCACGACGAGGCCCCGTCTCGCGCCCGCTTTACTAGAGCCCTTTGAGACTCCAGTGTGGAGCAGTTGAGGAGGGCAGTCTCCCATGCCTCTCGGGTGGGGGTGGGGGAAGGGGGAAGGTGAGGATTCTGAGTACATGCCCACACCATGTGAAAGATATCGCAGATCTCTCCACAGTGCGGGCAGCGCCCATCTGTGTTCGGATCGAAGTGTTTTGCTATGGCAGGACAGAGAAGAGTTCCTGTCTGCAGGCGCCGCAGAGTTCGCTCCTCCGCCTTACTCAGCCCCTTGGCAGGTACTGGGTAGAGACGGTGGCTGTCGCAATAATGAATTAGGATTTCGCGGAACCGCAGAAGCGGTTTATGAGCTTCTCAGCCAGGAGAGCTAGGATGAGGAGCCCGGTGTGTGAGCGCTCGGGCGGCCGCATCAGCGGCCTCATTGCCTCGTAGACCCTGGTGGCCAGGAGCCCAGATCACTTTTGTGCAAGTTGGATCGGCGGGAGCGCGTCTTAGAATTTGGGAGGCAAGAGGGGATATTTCGCCTGCAAGATAATGTTCACAGGCCCGGCGAGAGTCTGTGATAACTGATCTCGATTTTGGATCGGCGGCAGCCAGAGCTATTGCGACTTCCCCCGCTTGTGTTGAATTTGTGGCCCGAAAAGATAGCCCATCGACATTCATTCCCCGGTGGACTGCGGCAGCCGTGAAGAATCCCGTGGGCGACGTCCCTGTGATGTCCACGTAGTAGACGCCCTCTTTATATCCATACTGCCTCTCAAGCGTGCGAACCCGCGCTTGTTGTCTGCCTTCATGTGAAGCCATGTCCATGTTACGAGGGAGCGGAGCGACCAAGAGCATGTGGCGCCACAGCACCGGGATGTTCTCCGTCCCCTCTGGTATGCATGTGTGCTGGATGTGTAAGCGGTTTAGCAGGCGGCGCCCAGGAACCGTCTGCGATAGCCGCGTATATTGGTTCACGAGGTGGGCCTCCCGCAACTCCTGTTAGGAGTTTACCACTCCCAACGCCTTCAGTTTGGCGTTGGAGGTAGCCACCGGGAGGTCCAATGCTCGCTTTGTTGCCTTCCTGATGATGGCGTCAATGCGCTCGTCTTGTTGTTTGGTGGTGCGTAGGTACGGCACGGCGTAGAGGATCCGGCTGGTCACGAAGGCATGGGCGAGCCGTAGCGCGTCCCTGCCCCGCAGACCACCCCGCTTATTGGAAACACGGTGGATCATGCGCCCTACCTGTTCACCTATGCTCTTGAGTTTCGCTATAGTAGAGTCCGGCTTAAGTTTGTTATTGATGAACACACCAGGATCCGGAGCTCTGCCACTTCTGTGATGGGACCGCCCGACAAGATATGTGTAGAGACGTGTTGTCCTTGTGGTTTGTCCTGACGTGTAGAAGCTCTGATTTGGCGGGAGCACATTGGAGACCACAGTCGGGGTTCGTGGTATGTGGGGTGCATGTTTTTGGGGAGAGGTTTAATAAATAATTCGCGGTGAATGTGGCGGGGGACCTGGAGCTGTGTGGGATCCGTGGCTGGTAGGCGGATACCGAGGGTGTGTAGGATGTGTCTGCCGGTGGTGGTTTTCGCGAGACGTATGTATTGTGCCTGTCGGTGGGCCTCGATAAGCTCCCCTACCGTATTGTGCGCAGGCCTAGTTGGAGGAGTTTTTCGGTTGAGGTATTTAGGGGTAGGTGTAGTGCTGTCTAAAATGCTGTTCGGATCATGTCATCCAGGGTGGAGATTTCCCCGGCCTGGAGTTTCAGGTAGGAGAGCGTGAAGAGAAAGCTGCTGAGGACGAAGGCATGGATGAGACGGCATAGGTCATGCTCCTTCATGCCCCGGTGGTGTGCAGAAACGCGGCGGATTGGGTGGGAAATCGACACCGTCGTCTGCTTGAGTTTCCGTATGTTGAGTGTGTTTTTCCCGTTGTTCTGGACGTGGAGGCCCAGTACCCTGAGAGTGTTTACCTCCGGGATGTGCCGGTTTTCCAGTGTCCCCATGATGGGGGCTGTGGGGCAGTTTCGGGTTGTGGGGCGGATGATAAGGAGCTCCGACCTCTCCGGACAGCAGGAGAGTCCAATACTCCGCGCATGTGTTTGGATGAGGTTAGCTGCCGATTGTAGAGTATTTTCTATGTCTCCATCACTGCCATGGGTGGTCCATAGCGTGATGTCATCGGCATAAAGTGTATGACGAAGGTTAGGGATACAGTTACTGCGCAATTTCCTTTCCTCAAATACAATTTTCATTTTCTTCATTACGTCCCCTCTTTCTTCTTTCACTCCACTTCCTCCCTTCCTGTACGGTGTGGTTCAGGTGTCCACCGAGATGACAGAGAATTACAGCGCCATTTCCTTTCCTTAAAAAGCGTTGCGTTCAAAGGGCGACGCATCGCGCCGAACGGGTGGTGGCGTTCCGTGGACTCCCTGGCAGCGCTACAACACGCTGTCGCGTTCCACTCCTAAAGGCAAAGATTAAGCGTCATTATTTGGCAGTTAATTAATGCACCAACAGAATGTGAAGTGAATCGCGCAGCAGAATGCAGCACTCAGGCTTTCGCCTTTCACCACTTTAGCTGCTAAAGTTCCTCGTAATTTTTTGGTTTGGTTTATGGGGTTAACGTCCCAAAGCGACTCAGGCTTAGAGACGCCGTAGTGAAGGGCTACAGAAATTTCTACAACCTGGGGTTGTATATGTGCGCTGCATGCGTTGGCATTGACAACGTTGTGCCATTTTAATGAAAGGAAGTGGCTATAACTGGCTCCCTGGGTCAGTGGACGCCTTAATCGCGCTTATAGGTGCGTGGGTTGATGAGAGAGAGTTGTGGGCTGCAGGCATTGACAACGTTGTGCCAGAACGCGGCGCTGAAGCCATAGGTCGTCGGCGTTCATTGGCGTTGACAACGTTTCACACCCCGGTCATTTTAAAGAAAGGAAGTGCACATAACTGGCTCCCTGGGTCAGTGGACGCCTGAATCGCGCTTATAGGTACGTGGTGCGATGAGAGAGAGATGTGGGCTGCAGGCATTAACAACGTTTTAAAAGCGGCGCTGAGGCCTTAGGCGTCGGCGTTCATTGTGTTCATTGGCATTGGCGTTGACGTTTTACACTCTGATCATTTTAAGGAAAGGAAGTGCGCATAACTGGCTCCCTGGGTCAGCGGACGCCTGAATCGCGCTTATAGGTACATGGGGTAATGAGAGAGATATGTGAGTTGCATGCGTTAGCACTGACGACGGTGAGCGAACTCTCGCGATCAACCGTTAACTGCCACCTGCCAGGGTGACAAGGTGGGCGGGGACTTTAACGTACATATAAAGACAAACAGGAATTTCTTACCACTTATGCGGGAGAACATCCCGTTCCTTTCGCTCGTAACGCCTCCCACGGTTGTGACAACCTCGCAAAATACTTACGTAGACCCCGTCTTTGAGAACCAAGCATTGGTGCAGCAAGTCCAGCATATATCCATCTATTTCTCCGACCGACCACAAAGCTTCCTTCATGACAATCAAGAACTGTTTGTGGAGTGTTTCCTGAAGGAAAATGTGTGAAAAATAACAAGTTGTCAGATGTAATAACAAGTTGTCTGTTTGTTCCATTCACTACATGTCCTGCCCCTTGAACATCTATGCAAATTTCAGGTCCTGGTTTTTCTTTTCAAAGTCATCACTAAGTATATATGCGTTAATTTTTTCAATGGTTTGGTTTTATGGGGTTTAACGTCCCAAAGCGACTAAGGCTATGAGAGACGCCGTAGTGGAGGGCTCCGGAAATTTCGACCACCTGGGGTTCTTTAACGTGCACTGACATCGCACAGTACACGGGCCTCTAGAATTTCTCCTCCAAAGAAATTCTAGCCGCCGCGGCCGGGATCGAACCCGCGTCTTTCGAGTTGGGTTCGATCCCGGCCGCGGCGGCTAGCCACTCCGCCACTGACTCCTCCGGGGTTCCCTTGAAGACAGGCGGGGCGATAGATGGTCTCGGTTGGTGGCTCGTCATCGTAGCGATGTCTGCGGGCGTCAGGCGTTGCTCACTTCTCAGATTGGGGCGCATTTCGAGTAGAGCGGGGTCGTCGCTACCACGCAACCTCCACCACTTGTAACGAAGCGTAAGTCGGGACGGACCGGTGGCTCCACCGCCTCGAAGAAGTTGACCCGCAGGTGTAGATGGGTAGCATGACTTAAGTCGCTTTATTTAAAATGGGTCTAAAACATCATTTAAACTGAACACACTGATACACAAGAGTAAATAATAACGTGGGCAGTCATACCAATGGGGCGCGCAACATCTTCCGAGCAGTGGTCCCGAGCAGCAGGACCGCAGCCGTTCCTCCCCTCTCTTCGCGCCAAAACTCGCTCTTAAATACGTTTGCCCATGATTCTGGGGACACTTTTAGCAGCCAATCGGAAATGCTGCTGTCGGAGCCAATGAGAAGGATTTCTTTAAAACAGAAGCAGCCAATAGCACGCCGGTGCCCACGAGGTTGTTTACTGGAGAGCACCGCGCAAATTCCACGAAGACGTGCGCATTTCCACTCGGCACACAGATACAAACACACAAAACGACACCCGAAACACAGGGAACGCAAACCTCGAAGTCGGGCACCACGCGACCCGCCGTCCGCGCCTTCAGCCCTCGCGGCTCGTCTCCGGCGTATCTGGTCCGCCGGGCAGTGTGCCGCCCGAAGCAATCACTTCGCGCGACTCTCCTGCAAACCACACGGGGTCCGCGCGCCCGCTCTGGTGGCCCGGACGCAGCCTTGGGCGACCTCGTCCCCTCGCAGTTTACCGCGTTTTACTCTAACTAAACATTCACACAAGGCCGGGGAGGGAGCCGCACAATGCCTGCGTACAAAGAGCCCCAGAGAAAACGGCTCTGCCAAATGCCGGAGTGTGAGCCCCTCTAATGGCTCCCCGCACAGCAGCGAGCACACGGACAGCAACAGTCGCACCGCGGGGAGAAGAACACATTCAGCTTGGCGCGCGAAGCCTGCGAAGCTCGCTACGCGACAATATATATATATATATATATATATATATATATATATATATATATATATATATATATATATATATATATATATATATATATATTATAACGGCATACGACCTACGCAAACCAAGAGCGCGCTGCGCTATACAAATAAAAAAGAGGCGCGGGGCGAGCGCGAGGGGAGAGCGCGAGAGGTAGAGAACGAAAGAGAACCGCCGCGGCCGGTTGTGTCTGGGATCTCCGTGGTCTGGGTCTCCTGGGTCTCTCTGTGCCTTTCTCTGCGCGGGCCCGCCGTCCCGTAACATTTGGTGGCAGCAGTGGGATCATGCCGCTCACCCGCTCCCAGAATCAAGAACCCGACGTGCCAGTCGACAGGACTCCGCCACCAGCCGACGGCGCCGACGACGCAGCGGCCGGCACCGCTAGACCTGGGCGCTCGGAGGGGCTCGGTTCTCCGCAGCGGCTGGACGCCGGTATTGAGCGCCTCCTCGATATTGTTACTCAGCGGATGGACGCATGGGAGGCCCGTCTGACTGCCCAGGCTGGGGAGATGGAGGCGATCCGGCGCGACTTCCGTCGCCTTCTGCCAGTCGAGCCGAACACGGGTCCGGTGCCTCTGGACGTCCCCGCCACCGCTGTACCCGGCTCTGCCGTCGCTGTACCTGCGGTCGTAGCCGCCAACAGCGTGCTCGGCGCGGGCGCATCATTGGACGTCGTGGAGTTGCCCACGTTCGACGGCACCATTTCGTGGGATGCTTACCGCATCCAGATGGACAGTACTGCGGCGGCGAGAGGCTGGGACGAGCAGATGAAGTCACGGATGCTCGTCGCCAAACTGAGAGGCCGCGCGACTGAGCTGCTGCAGAACGTGCCGCCCGACCAGCTGGGCTCTTATACTATCCTGGCGGGCCTCCTCGCCGACCACTACAGTGCCTCAGGTCACCCCCGTGTGCAGTACCGTCGCCTGCGAACCCGCCGTCAAGAGCTCGGGGAGATATACCAGGACCTCGCCGCCGCCATTGAGCGCCTGGCTCTGCAGTCGTTGCCGGGGGCGCCTCAGAACGCCGTGGCCCTGGTCGGCACCGAGGCATTCGTCGACGCCATCCGGCTCCTGAGGTGCAGCGCTTGGTCCGCTCTGGGCGTCCTGAGTCCGTCCGCGCCGCCATGGCGCTCGCCGTCGAGGCGGAATTGACTTTGCTGGCCACGCGGGGGTCGCCACCGTCTTCCGAGCACAGCGTTCCGGTGCAGGCTCCTCGGTTCTCAGTCCCCACAGCGGCCTCTACTCGACGCAGGCGTAATGACACCCGCACGACCTGCTTCCGCTGCGGCCTGAGGTGACACTACGCGAGGGACTGTGCTGGCCCTCCGACGTCGGAAAACGATTCGGTGGAACGTTGCCCCCGGATAAAGTCCGTCCCCGCACTCCTTAGTTCGCCGCGTCCCCTTCTTTCGTCGGCTTCGATGACAACTGAAGCTCCCTACGTGCTCGTTGACGTCGCCCTGCTTGATCGGCACGTAGCGGCCTTGGTCGACACCGGAGCGGCTGTCAATGTGCTCGACAAATCGCTTATTGTCAACGCGCCCCACCTGCTTCTTCCAGCCGCCAAAACCCGGCTCGTAGGTTTTAACGGCGCCCCGGTGGAGCAAGTCGGACGTGTTACCGTCAACCTGACAACACTCGGAAAGACCATCTCCACCGAGTTTGTTGTCGCGGACAGCCCTATTTGGCCGGTGGTCCTCGGGTGCGGGTGGTGCCAGCAAGCCGGAGTCGTTCTCAATTTTACCACCACAGAACCACGTGCGAGCCAAACTCTGTATGGGCCGGGTTGGCTTAGCTGGATTTCCAGCCTCGGTGTCACCCTGTCGCAGTCCCTGGTGTCGGCGACCAAGCGTGCTTCAGGATCTGTGCGTTACCTCGGAACGAAGTGGCCACGTCGAGTCAAGCCAGTCGACGTCACTACCGTGACTGTGGCGACCGCCATGACTCTGTCACCGGGTGCGGCAACTTGGGTGCATGCCAAGTCTGACAATCCGATCACAGCGGATGTGCTTTTCGAACCTACCCGGTGTTCGGCTCCAGCCCGAGAGATGACCTCCCCTCGAAGCCTGCTGTCTGTGCTCAATGGAGAGGCCCACGTATTAATGCTTAATATCAGCAGCGCACCGCTCGTGCTGACTCCCGGCACGCGATTGGGTGCAGCGTCAGTCTTGGACTCAGAATCACCGGTCGCGTCTTTGCAGCCTGAAAAACCATCTCACCACACTCCAGCGCCGGCGGTCCTATCATGGGACGCATTTAACTTTGGGCCCACCCTGACCTGCGCGGAGCTCGCCTCTCTGAAGACCTTGCTGCTCGAGCATCGCAGTTGCCTTGCTCTAAGCGCCGGTGAACTCGGGTGCACTTCCTGGGCCCAACACCGGATCAACACCGAAAACCGTGGGCCTATTCATCACCAACCTCGCCGTGTCGCGCCAGCTGAACGGAGAGTCATCCAGCAGCACGTTTGCGATATGCTTGACCAGGGAATCATCGCCCCTTCTTGTAGCCCTTGGTCCTCCCCTGTCGTCCTTGTGCGCAAGAAGGATGGAACACTCCGCTTCTGCGTTGATTACCGCAAGTTGAACGCTATCACTCGTATCGACGTGTACCCGCTGCCCCGCCTCGACGATGCACTTGACCGCCTGAAGGGGGCTCGTTATTTTTCCACCCTAGATCTGCTCTCGGGCTACTGGCAGGTGCCTGTTCACCCCGATGATGTGGAAAAGACGGCATTCGTGACTCCCGACGGCCTCTGCCAATTCAACCGTATGCCCTTCGGTCTCTCAAATGCTCAAGCCACCTTTCAGCGCCTCATGGACCGCGTCTTAGGCCATATGAAGTGAACTATGGCGCTGGTCTACCTGGACGACGTCATTGTCTATGCGGCCACGTTTGATGAACACCAAAGGCGACTCAAACTCGTCCTCGAAGCCCTTGCCTCTGCTGGGCTTCGCTTAAAACCAAAGAAATGTTTCTTCGGTTTCGCAGAGGTCACGTACTTGGGTCACGTTGTGAGCCGGCATGGCATCCGTCCCGACCCGGAGAAGCTAAAAGCGCTTACGGCTTACGAAGCTCCCACCACTGCCAAGGAGCTCAAAAGTTTCCTCGGATTTGCTTCATACTTCCGTCGTTTTATACCCAACTTTGCCAAGCGAAGCGCTCCGTTGACCGCCCTACCGAAGAAGAATCCAGCGTGGAGTTGGACACCGGCCCAACAGCTCTCGTTCCTTGACGTCAAGCACGCCCTCCTCGAGCCTCCTACGTTGGCCCATTACAACGAATCGACCCCATCGTCCTCCACACGGATGCCAGCCAAGATGGGCTCGGCGCTGTCCTTCTGCAGGAAGACGAGTCTGGTGACCATAAAGTCCTAGCTTATGCCAGCCGCCAGCTTTCCGACGTTGAGCGCCGCCGCCGCTCTTCAGAACTCGAGTGCCTCGCCGTTGTCTGGGCCGTCGAGAAGTTCCGTCCCTACTTGTACGGCCGTCACTTTACCATCGTCACGGACAATAGCGCTCTGACTTGGCTGCAGGCTGCCAAACACTTAAATGTCAAGATTGCACGCTGGTCCCTGCAACTTCAAGAGTATGATTTCACCATAGTGCATCGGCGCGGCTCTGCACATCAGGATGCCGATTTCCTTTCTCGCCACCCTTGTTCCGTGACGGCTTTGACGGACCTCAGGACTGCGCAAGCGCAAGATCCCGACGTTGCTGCCATAATCCACTCCCTTGGCACCGCCGTCGGCGCAGGTCTCCGCAAACTGCGCCGGGTCTATCATATGAAGGATAACCTCTTGTGTCATGTGAAATGGTTCCGTGGTCGACAACCCGTGTGGTTGCCAGTGGTGCCGGCATCACTGCGGTCGCAAATCTTGCGCGGCCTACACGACGCTCCCGCAGCTGGTCACCTTGGTCGCAGCAAAACCTACGCACGAGTGTCGGAGCGCTTTTGGTGGCCTAATACGTCCAGAGACGTCAAGGAACACGTGGCGTCCTGCCAGACGTGCCAGTTCAGGAAGCCATCCACACGAGTAACCAAGCCACCCCCGCAGGCGTTTTCGCCGCCGAGTTCACCTTTCGAACTGGTTGGACTGAATCATTTGGGCCCGTTCCCGAAGACACGCGCCGGCAACCGGTGGTTGCGGTCGACTACTTCTCCAAGTTTCTTCTGCCTGTTCCCGACACGTCGTCCGCTCATGCCGTCTTGTTTGTGGAACAACATCTTGTTCTTCGGCATGGTGTGCCACAACGCCTCATCACGGACCGCGGGAGCTGCTTTATGTCCCAAGAATTTGAGCGTGCCCTCCGCTCCTTCGGCATTGCGCATTCCACTACATCCGTCAATCATCTCCAGTGCAATGGCCTCGTGGAGCGTGTCAACCGCACCCTTACGGATATACTCGCCTCCTACGTCGCTCCGTCCCACACAAACTGGGATCGTTTGGTTTCTACTGCAGCTTTTGCGCTCAACACTGCGGCTCAAGAAACAACGCATGTCACGCCGTTCTCAGTCGTCTATGGCAGAACGCCCTCCATCCCTCTCGACGCGCAGTTGGGCCTTCGCCATCCTACTGCGTCACCGACTGACTGCGCCCAACGACTTCGTTCCGCCCGCCTCGACGCTCAGCGCAACCTTCTCACGGCCCATGCGCGTGCGCAAGTGGCCAATGCTGCAGCACCACCACTTCCCTCCTTCCGGTCCGGTGACTTGGTCCTCGTTCGCCGCACCATCCGCGCGACTGGCCGTGCCGCGAAGCTCTTGCCCCGATACCGCGGCCCTTACCGTGTCGTTGCACGGCTCGGCCCCGTTACGTACCGCCTAGAAGACCTCCCCGAGCTTCGACCACGCGGTGTGCACCACCTATTTCCCGAACATGTCTCCGGCTATGTCTCCTATGTCTCCGGCACCCACCGTGATCCCGACTTGGCTTGCACGTCCTCCCTAGTGCCGCCCTCCCGTACCAGCACCAGGCCTCCCTATCGGAATGCCGCCCCATAAGTGGAGCGCTGTGCCGTGAACGCAATCCCAAGTTCTGCGGTGTGCCCGTCCCGACTGGGCACATCGAAGCCACCCCATCGCCTACAGGACGACTAAACGAGGGCAAGCGCGGCGCTGCGCTTCCACGGGCTGACACGAAGCCGCAAACGCGAATACAAATGCCGTCGCCCGACTGTGCCGTAGGAACTGAACGTCGTACTAAGCTTGAGTTTAACGGCTTACTGGAATCACTTTCCGAAGGCGGGCAGAAGCCCTCGCAGTTTTCGTACGGCGAGGAGTCGCCTACAAGCCGCCCCGGGATCTACCGGGACCGTTTGGTGTCAGACGACACTATGTCATCACAACGTGACGATGCCTCCTGCACATCAAGCTGCGCCGGTGCGAAGAACCTCAGCCCGGGCTCGTCGGGACGAGTTCGATGCCGCCAGCAAACCGAAGCACGCGCTAGGGGACACCAGCGGTGTTCCAACTGCGTTCTATCTTCCCCCTCTCCCCCCCCCCCCCCTTCGGTGGAAAGATGTAACGGCATACGACCTACGCTAACCAAGAGCGCGCTGCGCTATACAAATAAAGAAGAGGCGCGGGGCGAGCGCGAGGGGAGAGCGCGCGGCGCTAGCGCGAGAGGTAGAGAACGAAAGAGAACCGCCGCGGCCGGTTGTGTCTGGGTCTCCTGCGTCTCTCTCTGCCTTTCTCTGCGCGGGCCCGCCGTCCGGTAACAATATATATATATATATATATATATATATATATATATATATATATATATATATATATATATATATATATATATATATATATATATATATATATATATATATATATATATATATATATATATATATATTGTGACAGGTTCTATTTACAAATACTATTTACAAGGCAGGTCGAGAAGAGCCTGGTGCGCCGGCGGCAGGATACTGGACTTTCTCTTCTTCTTCCAGCCGCCGCACGTCTTCTTTGTTCCTCAGAGCCCATGCGCAGCACTTGACATTTCCCCGTTCGCAGACGAAGCCCTCTGGGCCAGTGAATCAATCGGGATCCCGAGAGTGGAATGGCTTCAGCCGTGCGACATGCACGACCTGGGTTGTCCTTGAGCGGCGTCCTTGCGTTGATTGGGGAGAGATGACATAGTTGAGGTCATTGAGGCGAGCAACAACGATGAACGGGCCTGTGTAGTGGGATAGCAGCTTTTCTGATAAACCACGCTTGCGTAGGGGCGTCCACAACCATACAACGTCACCGGGCAGGTAGGAGACATCCTTGCGCCGGCGGTCATAACGCTGCTTAGAGCGATGCTGTGATGCCAAGGTGCGTATCCGGGCAATCCGACGGGCTTCTTCAGCGCGACATAGAGTGTTGGCAATAGAAGGCTCGGTGTCGAGAGAGAAAGGTAAGATGCTGTCGAGGGAGCTTCGAGGCGGACGGGCATAAAGGAGGAAGAATGGGCTGTAACCAGTTATTTCATGCCTCGACGTGTTATAGGCGTATGTAATGAAGGGAAGCACGTCGTCCCAGTTTTTATGGCGGGAATCGACATACATGGCCAGCATGGTCGTGAGTGTTCGATTGGTACGTTCAACCAGTCCATTCGTCTGGGGGTGGTACGGCGTCGAGTGGCGAAAATGGCATGAACTAAGACGCAGAAGCTCTTCCACAATGTCTGCCGTAAACTGGCGACCGCGGTCACTGATAACAACTCGAGGAGGTCCATGCCGGAGGATGACAGCACGAAGAAGGAAGAGCGAGACCTCAGCAGCGGTGGCGCAAGGTAGGGCGGCGGTCTCACAGTAACGGGTGAGGTGATCAACGCACACTATAATCCAGCGGTTACCGTTGGACGAGCGGGGAAACGGGCCGAGCAGATCGAGTCCAACTTGTTCATATGGCGTGCTTGGAGGTGGCACAGGATGCAGGCGTCCAGGCGAAGAAGTCGTGGGAAGCTTGAACCGCTGATACTGCACGCAGGTGGCCACGTAGCGCTGAACCATATGACGCATTTTTGGCCAGTAAAAACGTTCTTTGATGCGGTTAAGGGTCCTGGCAAACCCCAAGTGCCCAGCCGTGACGTCATCGTGCATTGCCTGCAGAACAGAGGAGTACAGAGTAGCCGGAACGACGAGGAGAAAGCGCGCACCTCCAGGCGAGTAATTCGTTCTATAGAGTAAACCGTCGCGAATGCAGAAAGGGCTTGCGGATGTCGGGTCACGGGCTTCGGCAAAAAGCGGCGCCAAGTGCTGATCCTTCCGTTGTTCCGTCTGGAAAGTGCCAAGATCTGGAAACTCTTGGGAAACGGCAGCGAGATAGTCGTCGAAGTTTTCATCATCGGAAGTAGTAACCATGAGCGGCAGCCGCGAGAGGCAATCTGCGTCGGCGTGTTGGCGGCCACTTTTGTAAGACACTTTGAAGTTAAACTCTTGGAGGCTTAACGCCCAGCGGGCCAACCGACCGCAGGGGTCGCGTAGATTGACCAGCCAGCACAGAGAATGGTGGTCTGTGACGACTGTAAAAGCACGTCCATAAAGGTACGAACGAAACCGTTGTACGCCGAAAACAACGGCGAGACACTCTTGCTCTGTTACAGTGTAATTGCGTTCCGACTTGCTGAGGGTGCGACTTGCATAAGCGACAACGTGTTGATTGCCCTCATGGCGTTGGATAAGCACAGCACCCACGCCGATGCCGCTGGCGTCAGTGTGGAGTTCAGTCGGTGCTGTCGGGCAGAAATGACGTAATATTGGCCGCGAGGTGAGGAGAAACTTGAGCTGCCGAAACGCGGAGTCGCATTCGGGAGTCCAGTGGAAAGGGGTGTCTTTCTGCAGGAGACTTGTAAGCGGGTAGGCTAAATCAGAAAACTTGGGAACGAAACGCCGAAAATATGAGCAAAGTCCTAGGAAACTCCTGAGCTCTTTCACTGATTTGGGTTCTTTGACACTGCTTACAGCTTCAACCTTCTGCGGGTCGGGTCTGACGCCATCCTTGTCAACGAGATGACCAAGCACAGTAATTTGGCGTTCACCGAAGCGACACTTCTTCGAGTTCAGCACGAGGCCCGCTCTCTCTATGCAGTCTAGGACAATGGCTAAGCGGCTGTTATGTTCGGCGAAGGTCCTACCAAAAATAACATCGTCCAGATAACACATGCAAACTTGCCACTTCAGGCCACGTAAAAGCGTATCCATAAATCGTTCAAAAGTGGCAGGAGCGTTGCAAAGGCCGAAAGGCATAACATTAAATTCATACAACCCGTCAGGTGTCACGAATGCTGTCTTCTCTTTGTCTTGCGGGTGCATCGGGATCTGCCAGTACCCGGACCGTAGATCCACCGAGGAAAAGTAGGAGGCTGAGTGGAGGCAGTCAATGGCATCATCAACGCGCGGGAGCGGGTAAACATCCTTCTTTGTGACAGTGTTAAGCCGGCGGTAGTCGACACAAAATCGCCAAGTGCCATCTTTCTTTTTGACAAGGATCACTGGAGCAGCCCACGGGCTTGAGGATTCCTGAATGATGCCGCGGTGCAACATGTCACGGACTTGTTCATCGATTATCTGACGTTCGGAAGGCGAGACGCGGTATGGCTTCTGTCGAATCGGCTGTGCAGATCCAGTATTGATCATGTGATGGGTACGGGAAGCTGGAATCGGCGGTGGTTGGTCGCGACCAAAGTCAAACACGTCAGCATGCTTCATAAGAACGGCCACTAGTACCTGGCGGTCGCTAGTGGGTAGGGATTTGTTGACCATGGCTAGGAATTGAGAGTCGATCAGATCGCGGCGTCTAGTTGGACGAGACACGTTGTCAGTGATCGCGGCAACTGGTACAGAAAAACGTTCTTCAAAGCCAGCAAGTTTTAAACCACATGGCAATACTGCAAGTTCGTTGGAGTGATTGACAGTCCAAAGAGTGGCATGGCCCTTGGTCACATGGACGACGCTGCGGGGTACTAGCACACTTTTCTTTGCACAGTTAAGGGAACAAGGTTCCACCACAGCATCGAAGGCATCAGAAATCGTGCTCGAGGACACAACGGGAACGAATATGGCAGACATTGCTGGAACGACGGTATCTTCAGAGACAGAAAACACTTGGGCAACCACTGGCGAGGCTTCTATGAGAGCTGACCGAAGGCCAGGACTTAACGATATGCCACCACTGCGGAAGTCGAGAGTAGCGCCGCACTGGTGCAAAAAGTCAATACAGAGGATGATGTCATGCGTAGAACGAGGGAGCACCGTGAATTCAGTTCGGAACATGTGGCCAGCGATCACTACATTCACAAAACAAATACCAATCGGAACCAATGATTCTCCCCCTACACCCCGGAATATAACAGCACGATCCCAAGCGAACATTATTTTACGACCCAGGCGGTTCTTGAAAGTTGAACTCATCACTGACACCGTGGCACCAGTGTCCACTAAGGCCATGACGCAAATACCGTCCACTAAAACTTCAAGGCGGTTCCTTAACATAACAATGGGCAGAGGAATTGGCACTATCGATGATCCGGCGACCGCACCTCCATCGGCCGCACACGCTAGTTTCCCGGGGACGGTGGGGAACGACGTTGGGGAGAAGGCGAGCGGCGAGAGCGGTGCGGAGGTGGAGTCAGACTTCGGTCAGAGGCAGGGGAGTCGTTCCGTGGTGGCGCGTAACTGGATGGGCGCTGAGACGATGTGAAGACACGGTCATGAACAGGCGCATTGAAACTGGGGCGAGGGTATGACCATTGGCGCTGGGAGCGGGAATACTGGCCCCGGCGACGGCAGAATCTAGAGATGTGACCGACCATACCACAGCGGTAACAAAGTGGTGGGTCGGGGGGGCACTCGGGATAACACTCCTCGTAGCCAGTGTCGAAACGACCATCGTACTCCGGCTGCCGCAGGTGGCGTTGCGGACGAGCTGGCGCCCTGGGGCCGGGGCGGGTGATCCGGGGAGCGTCGCTGTAATCAATGCGAGGAGCACTGGTAGGGGCCTGGCCAGACGAACTCCAAGGGGAGGAGCGGTAGGCGGGAGCCGCCTGCAGAGAACAGCTCTCATACGGGACCTCACTGCGGCGCGCAACATCGTGATGCCGGGAGAGTTCGTCACGCACGATTTGACGAATGACGTCAGGGAGAGTCGCCGCATTCACAGGCTCGTGGAAATCCACGCTGGCGACGGTGGTGACGTTAGGCAGGCGACCGAACTTGGGAGTAATTCGACGCAGGTTTAGAGCTTCAAAGGTGCGGCAGTGCTTGATGATATCCGTGGGCGAGTCTAAATTTTCTTTACTAATAAGAAAGCTGTAGACGTCCTCTGCGATGCCCTTGAGGAGATGACCGACGCGATCTTCGTCGGACATACTGGCATTAACGACTTTGCACAGTCTATGTAAGTCGTGCAGGTCTCTCCAGGCACTTGCGCTCTCTGAAGCAAAGACTGCTCAGCGCATTTTCGTTTGGCAACGGTATCCCCGAAGCAGCTGCGGAGCTCTTCCATGAAGCGGTCCCAACTCGTTATTGATGCCTCATGGTTTTCGAACCAAGTTAGCGCGGTGCCATCGAGAAAGAAGACGACATTGGCCAGCTGAAGAGTGGCATCCCAGCCGTTGTATTTGCTCACCCGCTTGTAATTGGTGAGCCAATCATCCACGTCTTCGCCAGCCTTCCCGGAAAACGTCCGCGGCTCACGGTAGTGCTGCCAAGCGGGCGTTGCTGCGCCGGTCGGACGTGCGTCGGCTTCCTTGGGCATTTGCACGGGCAACGGTGGCAATCCGGCGATTCTTCGGCTGCAGCGGTTGCGAGAGGGGTCCGTGGTGATCGACCCAGCACCTGCACCACGCTGTTACAGGTTCTATTTACAAATACTATTTACAAGGCAGGTCGAGAAGAGCCTGGTGCGCCGGCGGCAGGATACTGGACTTTCTCTTCTTCTTCCAGCCGCCGCACGTCTTCTTTGTTCCTCAGAGCCCATGCGCAGCACGTGACAATATATATATATAGCGAAGTATACGCTTCGTTAAAGGAAACATTTATTCAACTCGACGTTTCGATCGGAAGACCGATCTTCTTCAGGAGTGATTTTACATTGTGAATGAATCCCCTTTTATAGGGGCGGGCAAGTTGTTGCACGGCCACGCACCTGTCGAGCACCTCCCAGCTGGACACGACGGTCAATAAGCAAGCCTGTGGTGCTTAACAAGGCAGAGGCCGCATCTGGACGTTGTATTTTCTGACTGAGTACCTGTTCCTCGCACTCTTCTTTTTTTTTTTTTATGTGTGTGTGGGTCGCACTGCCTCTAATAATTTTTTATGCGTATTTTTCTGCTATGTGCTTTGTGTTTCCCACTTTCCTGTTCTGTGCCCGCCCCTATAAAAGGGGATTCATTCACAATGTAAAATCACTCCTGAAGAAGATCGGTCTTCCGATCGAAACGTCGAGTTGAATAAATGTTTCCTTTAACGAAGCGTATACTTCGCTATATATTCTTATAAGCAGTCTAGTACTTCACGCTTTCGCAACCTATATATATATATATATATATATATATATATATATATATATATATATATATATATATATATATATACCGGGTGTTTTTTTTTTAGAAGGTCCAATATTTTAAAAAAAAGGTAAATTGCTTTAGATTTATTTTAGCACTGGGGCTATACTGGAGGCTACGGCGGGCGCCAGGCAAGAGGAAAACTGCTTTAATTAGTTTGCTGATTAACTAAATATGTTAATTAACTTTTCTAATTTTAGTTTTAGGGGATATGTTGTATTCGCAGAATTGGAGATCGTCCTCTAAGCAGTCCAACCGAGAAAAAACAATTTGCATTAAAAATGTTTCACGCACGTTACGAGGCGCGAAAAAGTCACCCTGGTAGGCATCTTCACACCGTAACGCAGCGGCGGGAGCGCCTCTGACGTATTCACTCCGCCCTGCGCTTTGCGTCACGCGTCCCGGACTGGCGGCCTGCGCCATCACTGCTTATCTCGCTTCACTCCGCGGCCTCACGGAATGCCGCTCTGGAACAAAAACGCATTGACACAAAGTGCAGGGCGGAGCGAGCTACGTCACAGGCGCTCACAGACGCTGTGTTACAGTGTGAAGCTGCCTACCAGGGTGATTTTTTCTCGCTTCGTTAAGCGCGCAAAAAATTTTTTCATGACAATCTTTTTTCTTGGCTGGACTGTTTGGAAGACGATCTCCAATTCTGCTAATACATCATATCCCCTAAAATAAAAATTATAAAAGTTAATTAACGTATTCAGTTAATCAGCGAACTAATTAAAGTAGTTTGCCTCTTACCTAGTGTCCGCCGTAGCCCTCAATATAGCCCCAGGGTTAAAATAAATCTAAAGGAATTTACCTTTCTTTAAAAATTTTGGACCTTCTAAAAAAAAACACCCGGTATATATATATATATATATATATTCGACGTTTATTCGCCACTGGGAGGCAAAAGAAGATAGGCAAATATTTACTTATCTTCTTTTGCCTCTCAGTGGCGAATAAAACTCGTCGAATTTGTGTTTGTCACCTTTGGCCATGTCATAGCTCACAATGCCCGGCGCGTTCGCTGCAACTTGCACCGTCACGCTTGCAGACTGGCTCACGCGGGCGCCGCACTGTTGACATATCGGCCTGCCGGCGCACTGAGATCGTCGCGCCTTGCCAGCAGCTGATTTCGTCCACTCAAGCCACGGTTGAGAGCAGCACAATCGCGGCGCGCGAATGCGCTAGTCACGTGATTTTTTTTTGTATTTCGCGGGCTTTCTTTGGAGCTCGGAAAAAAAGATACACGTGAGGTTTTCTTTACCGCAAATAAATGGAATGGGGGTTTCTGAAGGTGCTCTCCAACTTTGCTGTTAACACTTTCTGTTTAAAGTCAATATTTACGCATTTAGAAAAATTATCTTAATTGCTAATTAATTAATTGCAAGACAAAATTTCTATGAAGCGCAAGCCGGTTGGTAGATGTATGTAAGGGGTTTCCCTGGCCTACCTCAAATATTTTATTTTTTAACCCTTGGCTAAAGTTAGCGTGGACACACTGTATATTGCCCCGCCGCGGTGGCTGAGTGGTTACGGCGCTCGGCTGCTGACTCGAAAGACGCGGTTTCGATCCCGGCCGCGGCGGGCGAATTTCGATGAAGGCGAAATTCTAGAGGCCCGTGTACTGTGCGATGTCAGTGCACGTGAAAGAACCCCAAGTGGTCGAAATTTCCGGAGCCCTTCACTACGGCGTCCCTCATAGCTTGAGTTGCTTCGGGACGTTAAACCCCAATAAACCAAACCTATATACGAGGTCTGTTAGAAAAGTATCCGACCTTTTTCCGTTAAAAAAAAACTTGCATAACTGGAGCGTTGCAAACCTAGTCATCTTTAAAGTAGTCTACTTGGGACTCCACACACTTCTCCCAGCGGTGCTGCCATTGTGGGAAGTATTCCGAAAAGGCCATTTTCGGAATGGAGTTTAGCTCAGCTGTCGTTGCAGCCATAATGTTCTTCCTTGTCTGAAATCGCGCTCCTTTCAATGGCCTTTTGATTTTGGGAACCAGCCAGAAATCGCAAGGGCCATATCAGGACAGTAAGGAGTCTGTTGAACTACAGGAGTCTGGTTTTTCACCAAAAAATCTGATTCGAGTGCGAGGAATGTGCAGGAGCATTGGCGCGATGGGTGCGCCAATTTTCTGTTGACCTCAGCTCCGGGTTCTTGCGCCGCACAGCATCACGTAGGCAACGGAGGACATCCCTGTAGTACTCTTTGGTCATTGTTTGACCCTGTAGAGTGCGTACTCGTGGTCTGCCACACAGTGGGTGTCAAAGAAAGCAGTCAGCATCACTTTGACATTGCTGCGCAATTGGCGGGCCTTCTTAAGTCTTGGTGACGTGGAATGCTTCCAGTCTGACGACTGGGATCTGGTTTCCGGGTTGTACCTGTACACCCAAGAGCCGTCAGTAGTGATTATGATGTTGATGAAGTCGGGGTCACTGTTTGCGGAATCCAGCATGTCCTGTGAGACTCCAACACGAAGCTGCTTTTGCTCCACCGTGAGCAGCTTCGGCACGAATTTCGCCGCAACTCTCTCCATGGCCAAATCTTCGGTGATAATGGAATGTGCGGAGAAATTGCTCATGTCCACCTCTTCCTCAATTTCTCGGATAGTCACGCGACAGTCCCGCATCACCATGGCGTTCAGTTCGGCAATGACCTGGTCATTTTGGCATGTTGATGGCCGATTGGAGCGTGGCTCGTTCTCCACCGATGTGCGGCCATCTTTAAAACAATTCTAACACTGCTTAAACTGTGTGCTGCTCATAGCATCTTCACCGAAAGCCGTCTCAATATTTCGAATGGTTTCCACTCGGCTGTCGCCAAGTTTATGGCAAAATTTGTTGCAGTAGCGCTGCTCCTTTCACTCCGCCATTTTCCTTTGCAATAAAAAACCGACGAGAGCACTGTACACTGCCTCACTCAAACGCTGCTTCCCAGCGACTGACGCTATCGGCAGGCGGGAAAAAATTCATGCATGCGCATGAAGGTTCCAGGTCGCCTGATGCAAGCGCGCTTGTCTCATATCCATCAGGTGTTCGCAAAAAAAATAAAGTCGGATACTTTTCTAACAGACCTCGTATATATATATATATATATATATATATATATATATATATATATATATATATATATATATATATATATATATATAAACGAGGGGGTACCCGAAAGAAACCGGACTTATTTTTGTTTGAACTTATTTGTTCACATTTTAAGCACAGACCTTCAATCTCCTTCAAAGTATTCCCCACTTGCAATGATAGGCTTGTTGAATCTTTCATTCCATTTTTCAAAACATTGTTTAAATTCATCTTTTGTGATGCTTGACAGTGCCTCCGTCGTTTTTTTCTTCACCTCAGCAACATCAGCGAAGCGCTTTTCATTCACCCATTTTTTCATTCTAGGAAACAAAGAAAGTAGCACGGGGCAAGGTCGGGAGAGTATGAGGGTTGAGGAATAGGGGTCATGCCATATTTGGTCCAAAATTTTCGTAGAGACAGGGCTGTGTGAGCAGGGGCATTGTCATGATGGACAAACCAGTCACCCGACCGCCACAAATCTGGCCGCTTCCACCGCACACTGTTGCTCAATCTTTTCAAAATATCCAAGTAGAAAGCCTGGCTAACTATCTGACGCTGCGGAACAAATTCTCAATGGACGACTCCTCTCACGTCGAAAAAAAAAACAAATCAGCATTGTTTTGAGGGTTGGTTTCCCCTGACGAGCTTTCTTGAGGCGAGGTGAATTTGAAGTTTTCCATTGACATGATTGTTGCTTTGATTCAGGATTCGATTCGGGAACACTTGAGTTGTCCCCATAGCATCGTCCTTGTACGTCTTTCTTAATAGGTCAAGAGTTTCCATTCAACTTTTTCCGAGCAAAAATCAGAATTTCACCGACGCACGCTGTTCACGAAAATCAGCCATTGCAAAAACGACATTCACACAAAACAGTCGTCACTCTAAAACTCTGCCTAAACTAGTCAGACCTCCTTCAACGACGGCACTCGGCTTACTGACTCTGGAATGCTCGTTCTATGCGCTCTTAGTGGCAAAACGCGGTACCACAGAAGCTTTGCCGACCAAAAAATTTAGTCCGGTTTCTTTTGGGTACCCCCTCGTATATATATATATAAGGAAGGTTCTAAGGAATCTCCTCAAAATTCGTTATTCGTTTCCCCAGATTCCTCAATATTGATTTATTAACCGCTTCAGATAAGTTTGGATGAATTTTTCTCCTGTTTGGATACGTTAACATGGAGCAGTCGACAAACGTTGAGCCCAACAGCGATCTCCCCGGCCCGTTCCTCCTCCTTAGCGGCCGGGAGGTCATCCGGCCTCCTCACTCGCCGTCCGCAACCTCCCTCCCGTTCGAGAACGGTGTCAACGCCTCGCCGGCGAATTCGGCGCAGGCCCTCCTTCCCGTAGCCTTGTCTACCCTGTATCTTCAGCTCCGGGATCTGTCTTCCTCTTTCGCCACCGCGATCGATGGCATTACTCCGGTTGTCCGGTGCCGCTTCCGGAATGTCATGCCTTTTGGCACGACTCAGCGGCGTGGGTCCAGGCCGTCGACACTGCTGCGACACCACGCTCGCCTTCGTGGAAGACAATCTTCCTGAAGTAAGGCATGTTGCCGTGCTAGTTGGTTTAGCATCTTGAAATTTGGGGAAGTGCTAATCTCTTGTGCTAATCTCTATTGCTAATCTCTGTGCTAATCTCTTTTGCTCGCCACTGTACGTCACTACAACGAGTCAATGAATTGTCTACAGTCTGATGCATAAGAAGTTTAACAGGCGGCAAAAAGCCTACTCGCATTCACAGTAGACAGCAGTATACACAAACAACAGCAGCAAGCGACACATCAGCATTGCTTGGATAACTTTCCAGTCCAAATCCTGTTGAGTCGGCTGCTCTCAAATGTATCGGCTGTTAAATGCGGTACATGGCCGTAACTGTATAGACAATTCTAATGGAGGGAATGTGTGACAGGGTATTCGCAGCACACGCACGTACCACACGCGATAGAGCACGGAAAGGACGGAAATGAAAAACACACCTACACAAGCATGCGATCCACCCGACCATCCCTCAGCCGTTCTCGCCATCTGTGCTGAGAGATGCTGCATGGCGCCGAGGGTAGAGAAACGCGTCCGCAGTCTGGAAAAGAGGATTAAAAAAAATCTGGCCTGTAGATGCAGTGGTACCAGGGATATGATTTGAAAGCAATAGAAATCGAGGGAGTTGGGATCTAGCGTGGTTATGTAGACATTTTAGACATCCTTAAAGGAGCACTGAATGGCAAGGATAATATAAAGTTGAAGTGCACAACCAGACGAGGACAGTGAAAGAGACGAGAGACGGACGAGCGCTCGTCTGTCTCTTGTCTCTTTCACCGTTCTCGTCTGGTTGTGCGCTTCAACTTTATATGATGTCTCACGAACACGCCCAAACAACCACTTGGTAAGGATAAAGGCCTATTGTCACTGGCCTGCAGCCTTTTTCTGAAATGCGCGGCCCGCCGAGTTTGCTTGTGGGCTATGCAGTGTGGCTTGGTTTGCGCCGCCGCTTCTCCTCTTTCTCTCCTCCTGGTATGCGCGGGCGGCGAGGTACGCGTTGAGTGACGTTCGTGTCCTGCTGTCTTTTGCACGAGAAAACAGCTCTTACGTGTTTTGACGCTGACTGTGAACATGAATCGTGAGCCGAGGTCATCAGGATACCACTGCGCTGTTGTTGGCTGCACCAACAACTATCACAAGCGGAAAAAACTAGCCGCAGAGCCATGTGCAAAGCATCAACAGCCGCGGCGTCAGTGCGGCTGCGACCTGTTCCATCTGCATCGCTTTCCGTCAGATGAAGACGAGCGATGTCTTTGGCTGGCTAGCGTTAACAGAGGATTTTGTGTCTCCTTGATGTCACATGCTTTCTTCACCAGCAAATAAAAAATTATGTGTGGCATCCGGACGTGTGGCCACTTCAGTCAGTGACAACACTTGGATGCCTGTACAGCTTGTGACCTGCAGGCAAGTATGAAGATCACAAAGCCTGAGCAATGGAAGTAGATAGCTCAGATAAGCAGAAAAAATACCTCTCCAAAGTTTTTGTTGCATGCTAAATATGACAGCAAATGAAATGCGATATTACAGCACTGCCGAGTAAGCAATGTTGTTGCAGCAGTGTTGTTAGCGCGAACAACCGGGCCTTGGCAGAAGCAAAAGAGTGTGCTCACTACACCAGTCGTCAAGATACCAAAGTCTGCAAAACTTGTTTGAATACGCGTAGCGTGCTTAACGACGACCGCAAACGCGCTTGCTTACCAAAGCACAATCGAGCTGCGGGTGGCGTGGCGAATTTCTACTGCCGCGTGGCAAATACCCATGCAACCTCTCATCCAACTTTCTCTGCTTAGTGCGGACATTATTTAGGGCCGCAACACTTAACTTTCGACGAGTGAAGAGTGGACACTTACGCGAAAAAGAGTGGCGAGGTAGCGAGAACGACCACTGCTCGCGCTCGCTCGGTGGCCAAGCCCCCAAGCAAGCAACGGTGACATACGCGATGTCAGCTAGCGTAGACAATGCTTTCGTTCGGTGCCTGCACGCTCTGGCTTGGTAAACATTCTCGCACCTACCAACTAGACCTGCTCGTAGGAGAGATACCGGTGCGACTGTTGCTGTGCACTAGAGCAAACAAACAACTCGTAAACAAATTTCGTTTGCCTAGGTCAATCATCGGAACGACGGTGGAAGTGCCTCCGGGCCCATAATCCGATGAAGTTCCGGCCATCACTAAACCAAACGGCGGCAGTCTTGTTCGAAAAGCTTTTCCCGTCACCCAGGCGCTTTTCTAGCATACACACACACACACACACAAAAAAATCAGAAGCTCCGAAATGCCAATTTGCGGCGCCGCCGTACTACAGCCACTGTAGCCGTACTGCACCGCGGCTGCAGCAGCAGCACAAATGTGCGCGCGCATACCAGCATGGCGCTAGGGACAAGAACAGAACATACACGGCGCCACCTCCCCAAAATGGCGGCGCCCTAGAAGAAATGGTCTTGGGCTGTATCTTACTGACAAAGTCTGTACCTATGCTGCAAGCAGAAAAAGGAAACAGAGCAGCGATAGTGGAAAGGCAAGAGAGAGTTCTACTTTTTTTTTTTGAGATTGAGGTACCTTGGATTTGAAGCCCGTAGGCAATGAAAATAAACCAGCTCTGATTTATAATAAATCAAGTTTTATTTTTTGGATGTTCTGATAAGGCAATAAAAAAGCATGTTCCAAATGGGCATTTACAAGTAGATTACGTAATCCAATTTGCGGAATAAGAAGGCGATCAGTATAAATCGCAGCGCTCAGATGATGTGATGCAAATGGACGTAATATGCGACGAACAGGAAAGGTTAGATGTTACGGGAACACCTAAATACGTGTAGAACGCGACCTCAGTCACAGATTCATATTTTGGAAAATAAGAGCAGTCAGAATTGGTACTTTTGCAGCTGAAAGTATCACCGTATTTTCCGCAATAAGTGTACGGGCTGCGCATATTTAAATGTGACTGCACGGTTTCGACCCCATTTTATCGTCTTTATTTCTTACACATTCACTGTCATTGGTGCAGGCATTCACTGCCTGCAGCTCTGTTTCTTCAGACGAAGGCCGGTCCCCGACAGGGCTCATGGCGTTGCCGTGTGCTTCGTCGTAGCTCTGCTGTTCGACGTCTGGGACGCCGGAGGACTGTCTGGCTGTGAGGTTACATCGCGTTGATTCTCCCGAGTCCGCCTGATCTCTTGGTAGTGTTCAGTCTTCGGGATCGCGGTGCCTCCGTTGGCCTCAGGTAGGCAACAGGTGCCCAGGTCCTCTTCTCCAAACGTCTCTTCTAGTTGCTACGGCATGAACTATCGCGTCATGGGCGGTTCCCGCTGCTTCGCTTACCTCCCGAAACTGTTCTTTCCCTTGTTCTTGGGCGCGGCAGATTTCGACCGTTTTCTGGTACGACGGGTTCTTCTCAGCGACAAATTTTTGCCGCAAATTTTTGTCTCGAATGCCCAAAATAATGCGGCTGCGCAGCATGCGACCTTCTAGCGCTCTGAATTCGCAGTTTTTTGCTAGGATACGTAGTTCAGTCAGCCAGTCACCGAAGCTTTCGCCTTCCGTTTGGTTTCTGGATCCGAAGAGAAATTCCTGTAAGGGTAAATTAGTCACAGGTTTTAAAAAAAATTGCGCCTCTCCCGTAACCGAGAGTAGAGTAAGCATGAAATGTTTACGGGCCTGATACAGGCTCCATTGCTCGGCTTAAGCAGCTGTGACGGTGGCGGCATTGAAATCCAGGACGATGCAGAACCGTACGCGGACACGACGAGACGCAGGCCTGACAAGAATGTATACGCAGCGCGTTCGAATACTCCGGGAGCGTGTATAGATCTGCCTGCCAGAGGGGGAAAGGGCATGAAGGCCCTGCGGCCGGTCTTTTACATGCGTGAGTGTAGGACCGCAGCCCCATCCTTGGGGAGCGCGCGAAAGCACGCCCTGGAGCTCCCTTCTTTCTCTAAGCGGCCTTCTCTCAAAGCCCCTAACAGATCACGTATGACAACGAAGTGTATTGTGGGATGTATGTGCTTTTTGCACGCGTTATTAGAAATCGGAAATTATAATTCCGTGCATTATCATATGCACAGCTTGACTGATATCTTGATAAACATTGAGAAGACACTGGCAGCAGTTATTTTTTGTGACTCGTTTGGAGAACAACCGGCGCTTGTATGCCGGTCCCGTAGAAGGGCTTAGAGAGTCTCGTTGAATCTCGATAAGTCTCGTACGGTGCCCGGATGCCGTTACGCTGCCCGTCGAGCCAGCGGATCATCGAGCTTTTCCTGTCCAGGCGGGCCCCCGGATCCAGCGTCCCGGAGGTCCTGCCTGCCGTCCTGCTGCCCGGCGCCGCGCTCCTGCCGTGGTGACCCGGGCCCCGTCGCGATGGAGAGACCCTGCCCTGCAGTGCGCCCCACAAAGGCGCAATGCTTTTTGTTTACTGTGCCGGAACCTGTTCCGGCCGATCGCCTCATCGACCTGCTCGAGGAGGTGCTCGGAGTCGGGGGGCTGACATATTTGCAGCACCTTGGTGGTTTACGTTTCCTGGCGGCCGTGGCTTCCATGGCGCAGGCAGCGAAAATGGTGGCGTTGGGCTCGCTGCTCATCGCCGGAAAGGAGGTGCCACTGGAGCAGATGGGGGTTCCAGTGGTGCACGTGACGGTTTTCCGTCTCCCCCCGTGCGTCAGCGACGAGGACCTCGCCGCGGCGTTCCAACCGTACGGGAAGGTGCGCGCCATCACCGAGGTCGCCTTCCAGTCCAGGAACCGCATCGGGAACGGGACGCGCCTGGTGAAGCTCGAGATGACCCGGGCTCCGCCGAACTTCCTGACGGTGGCCGGTGTTCGAGCCATGATTGAATACCGAGGCATGAAACGCGTCTGTTCCCGGTGCGGCGCCGAGGGCCACTTCGGCGCTACGTGTGGCGGTGCGCTGCGGCCGGTGCGGCGCGTACGGACACATCGGCGCCAACTGCAAGCCGGTATGCAAGAGGTGCGGAGGCGACCAGACCTTCCCAGGAGCCTGGTGTGCAACCCGGGCCGAAGGCGACACCTGAGGGGGCTGGCGCCGGTTCGAGCGGCGCGGCACAGGAGGCGGCGGCCAGCCCTCTCGAGGGAACTGACGTGCGGGACGACGCCGCGACCAAGCCCGATGACGACCAGGCGGGCACGGAGACGGCGGGCACCTCGTCCGGCCAATCCGCGACAGAGCTGTCCACGGGCAACTCCGACGTCGCGGAATCGACCTCGTCCGGGTCTGACGACTCGCAGAGCGAGTCCTCTTTTGTGGAACCTCCGAGTTTGGAGGTTTCGCTGCTTGACGCGCCCACGGCGGCGCAGCACGAGGGCACGGGCACGGACACCACGTCGCCTGGCTCGCCCTCCCCCAGTGACGCCCTACACACACCCGTGAAGGACGCCCCGAGCAGCGACGGCTCAAGCGAGTCGCGAGCGAAGCCGCCGCACATCCCGGTCGCCCTGCCGCCGCAGGGCCCGTGCGCAGCTAAGTTGGTGCGGGGGGCGCGCAAGGCTCTCGAGCTCGACGACCCCAAGCGCCAGCTCTCCTCATCGTCGGACGGCGGCGCGACCTGCTCTTCGGCCACCCAGGCGCCGAAGAAGAAACCGAGGACGGCAGACGACGACGGCGACGGCGTCCACATGGACGTCGAGGGAAACGAATAGTTTCCGCCATGGCGCCTCCTCGCCGGACTTCAGGCCCTGCTGGGCCTTTTCCTCCTCCCCTCCCTGCTCGGCGGCCGCCCGAGCGCCGTTCTTTCGACGCTCTACGGCGCCGTTATCTTTTCGGCGCGCTGGCTCCGTCGGCGCGTTTGGCGAACGATGGACGGTGTTTGCGCGGTGGAGTGTGTTGGTGCGTGTGTGACTGTGTGTTGCTGCCGCAGCCGCGCGCATCGGCCGGACCTTTCCACCGCGCAACCATTAGCACCGCTTGGCATCGTCGTCCCGCCGCCGCGGGGCCGCCAGCCAGGACGCCAGCAGGGACCCGGGACGCCTCCCAAGCGCCTCGACGCCCCCCCAGCGCCGGTGTATCAACGCACTCGCAGACTCTATCCGCAGAACTGTACTGTGAGTCCGTCAGCGTTTTGTTTTGTTTACTTGCTTCGTTGTTTATTTTTGTTACATTGCTTCCTTTATTTTCATGATGGCTGTTTTTCGTTTCGCCTCCTTTAACGCGCAGGGTTTTCGCTCTCCCGATAAGCAACGGGAGGTGCTTCACCTTGCGCGTTCGTACCAAATTGATGTTTTGTTTTTGCAGGAGTGTAATTTTCGCACCCCTGCAGACGTTATTTCTTTCCGTTCACGCTTTCATGTCGATGCTTTCTTTTCCTTGACGGACTCACGGTCTTGCGGTGTGGGCGTTGTTTTCCTCACGCCGGCTTTCCGCGCAGGTGCGCATTGTACCTTTGGTTACGATGGTCGAGTACTGGTGGTGGACATTTTCCTCGACGGGCGGAGGACTCGCTTTGTAAACCTGTACGCGCCCGTCACGCGATCTCTGACAGGCGAGTTTTTCCGCTCTCTTACATCCCACCTGCTTGAATCCGTGTCATATGTCCTGCTGGGGGATTTTAATTGCGTCCTAGACTCGTGGCGTGACATTCAGGGCCCCGGTCAAGGTGCGTCCAATTATTACGCCAAGGAGCTAGGCAAACTGGTTCGCCAGCTGCACCTTACGGACGCGTGGGTCGAACTGCACGGGAACCTTTTCGTGGCCACACGTGCTAGGGGCCGTAGCGCCAGTCGAATCGACCGGGTGTACCTACCTCCAGCCCTCGTGCCGCAACTAGTATCCTGCGAGGTAGTGCCATTTCCACCAGGCGCCCGAGCACTCAGCGACCACTTACCTGTCGCGGTATCCTTGAGGTGCGCTTCGGGCCGAATTGCGACGTTCTCTACTTGGAGAATGGACATCTCACTCTTGGTGGACGACCAGAGCATTCGCGACATCCGTGCAGATTTGGTGGACTCTCTTGCCCTCTTTGAGTTCAGTCCCTTGATTTGGGACGCCCTGAAAACACGATGGCGAGAAGTTCTCATTCGGGCTGGCAGAGCAAAGCACGCGCGGAAGACTGCGGCGCTCAACGACGTGCTACGCCGCATGCGTATCGTGAAGCAAGGGGGTGAGCTCACCTTTGCGATGCGAGAGTACCTAGACACTCTTCGCGTCCGGTACCACCGCATCCTGGAAGAGGGGTCCCAGGCCTCCTGTACCGCAGCGAATCTCCGCATGCCGTCGCAGGAACGCGCTGACCTCTTTCACGCGAACAGCTGCCGCCACAAGAGCGACCGACCGGCCCGTATTGGAAGCGTAACTATGCCAGATGGCACGATTTCCGAGCAGGTCCAAGACATCGAGCACGTCTTCCGTGATCACTTTGCCCATCTCTTTGCGTCGCAAGGCCTGTGCGAGTGGGATGGGTTTGACGCTGCTGTAGACGCCTTTTGCGCCGCCCTTCCCCACGCGCCCGACGACGCGAAATCGGCTCTTTGCGCTCGCGCCACGCGGGAGGAGGCCTACGCAGTCTTAAGCGACATGAACCGCGCCTCCGTACCCGGACCAGATGGTCTAGTCTCCGGGTTTTACTACACCTTCTTTGATGTGCTCGGGGACTTCCTCACGCATTTGGTGAACGCCTTCCTCGAGGAAGGAGCTAAGCCACCGTCTTTCGGTGCGGGCCGAATCGTGTTGATACCAAAGCAGGAAACAACGTCGTCATGCCCGGCGGCGTGGCGGCCGATAACCCTGCTCAATACTGACTACAAACTGGTCGCCTCGATTCTCGTCGCTCGCTTGCGTCTTCTTTTGCCAAACCTCGTTAGCCCCTTCCAGGCTTGCGCTGTTCCTGGCCGTTCGGTCTTTGCGTCGCTCACGCTCACGCGCGATGTATTCGCATACGCACACGCGAAAGGGACTAGCGGGGTTTTTGTTTCCTTAGACCAAGCTAAGGCCTTTGATAGAGTAGAGCATCGCTACTTATACTCCGTTTTGCGGTGCTTTGGGCTGCCTGCCAGCTTCATTGAGCGCATCAAATCGTTGTACTCGGGCCTCACGGCCGAACTCTTGGTGAACGGGTCAGTCACCGCTCCTTTCCCCGTAACACGTGGCGTGCGCCAGGGATGCCCTCTTTCTCCAGCTCTGTTCGTCGTGTCTTTGGACCCCCTGCTGCGCAGCGTCGCCTCCAATGAACGCATCCGCGGCTTTCCATTGACAGGACAGGAAACAATCGTCGTCTCGGCCTATGCCGACGATATTTCAATCTTCGTCCGAGACACCCGGAGTTTTGAGGCCTTCCTGGCCGTATTTACTACTTACTCGGCGCTGTCTGGTGCCGAGCTCAACGCCAGCAAGAGCAGGGCGCTTCGTTTTGGGACCTTCAGCGATCCCCTCCCGGTGCCCATTCCTTTCGTGGACGGGGTCCGAGTGCTAGGAATCCTTTTTGAGCAGAGCGGTGTGTCGTCCCGGACATGGGATGAAGTTGTTGCGCGCACGACGAGCGCGCTAAGGATGGCAGCGCAGTTCGGCCTCTCCATGGAGGCCAGGGTGAGCGTCATCAAGGGCCGCGCGTGCGCCTTTGCCCACTATGTGGCCCGCGTAGCAGTGATGCCGCGTCGTACGGCGGGTCGGCTCGCGTCCCTTGTGGGCGCCTTTGTCTGGGACGGTGGCACGGCGCAGGTCGCTAGACGCCTTTGCCAGCTGCCGCCTTCTAGAGGAGGACTCGGGCTGCCCTGTGAAGCCACCATGGCGCGTGCGCTCAGCGCCAAGCTCGTAACCACGCTGGTGGAGAGCGACGCATACCTTGGGCGTTCGCTCCTGTTTTATTGGATGAGCACAGTGCGGCGCTTCTTCACCACTGAGCGCCATATAGGTCCACAGGCCGAGAGGCCTCTGCGCTTCTATAGAGCGGCTGCTGGTTTTAAGCAGTCTGTTTGTTCTGACTTGCCAGGAGTCGACCTGACTGAGACGCCCGCGTCTCGGCTGAGCGAGATGATCGCGTGCGTGCGCCTTGGCGCCGACGACCAGCGGCGCACCGCGGTACGCAAGTGGCGCACGTGGTGCACAAGTCGTCTCCCTCCGCAGGTCCGCGACTTTGAGTGGAGGAGGCGATGGAGAGTCCTCCCCACGCGCGAACGCCTCTTATCATGGGGCCTTGTGCCCAACGCCCAGTGCGCGCAATGCGGAGCGCGAGAGACAGCGCGACACACTTTCTTTGAGTGCCGTGTTGCCCGGATAATGTGGTGGCAGGTGTATCGGATGTTTCCAGTTCGTGCCGGGCCAGGCATCCGGGAACCACGGGATTATTTTGGCAAACTAGTGTTTATGTCCGCTATGTTTGTTTTGTGGCGTCGCCGCTGTCTGGCCGAAGCCCGGCGTCAACCGGCGACGGCTATGTACCCCGCGTTACAGAGCCTGCGTCTCCTCATCTGGCAATACCTGTCTGAAAGGCTTGCAGCGGATGGGGAGGCGCGGTTTCTGCGACGGTGGCACACACGCTTCTTTGTCGTGCACGAAGGTCGGCTGGTTATGCCGGCGCTGCGGTATTAGCCGGGCCAACCCCCCCCCCCCCCCCCCCCTCTCTTTACCGACTATGCTGGTTTGTTCGAGGATGGTGGTGTATAATTTTGAAAGGGCCAATCACCCTGAGAAAGATCCTTGCCACCCCCCCCCCCCCCCCCGTGCGTCGTTGCTACGGGAGGCTGATTCTTTGTCCAGTGTTCGTTCTATGCACTATAGGCTGTAATTTGTGATATGTACGGTGTGTTAAAATAAGGTCATGGTGTTTCTGGGTGGCCACCCACTTTGTATACATTTGTTTTGCCCTCAGTCATGAGTGTGTTTCCAATGTTTTGTTTGTTTGCATTGTTGAATAAACTTCCCTTTTATTCAGAGCCCGGATGAGTGGATTTCGGTGCCCGGATGATGGCTCTCGGTCTCGGCGTGACGGCACCACATTGCCGACAACGGGAGCTAAAAGCATTTCATGCTTAAAAACCCTCGTATTTCTGCAAGAAAACATTGACGTCGTTTTTGTCTTATCCTGCTTCAAACTTGAACGTGCTGTGCGCCTTTCTAGCCTCTTCTCCAATCGTCACTAACAATGCGGCCGCCTGCACTTCTTTACTCTGCCTGCTCAGCTGGGTTGCAGTTGAAAACAACGTGAACTCACTCTTCCAAGTTTGCCATCCAAGCCAAGTGTTGCTTGATATCTCCAAGGGCTTCAGCGACGGAAGAAGAGACGCTGGCGTCGGCATGCCGGCTAGAGACCGCTGCCACCATGTATACCAACGTTTTTTGAAGAACAACGTTTATTGCCGATAGCAAGCTGGTATATAAAGAAACAGAAGGGTGACGTAACAGGTCACGATGCTGCGTTGCTGGCAGCGTGACGTCATTGTGACTCAGCACTGCTACAGTGTGTGCGAAACTTTTCGAAAATTTATTGGTTAAATATGCTGGTAACACAAAAAATCCAAGTAAAACAAAAATAAGCCGCCGAACTAAGCCCGAAATAGATTACAACAAAAATTTAATATAGAAAACGCTGCACATGTTCTTAGCTACCATTCTTTCCATTTTCAGCTGCGTACATAATAGACTGCACTTTCCGTGGCCTTTCAAGAAAGCAGTTGCGTAAGGACATGAAGTTCATGCTTTGACATGTTCATGAAGGACATGCTTTGAGTTCTGTTCGTCTTTTATATTGCAGAGCTTGCAGTTCTTACTTTTTGCTTTTTTTTTGGCTAGTTGTAAATGGGTTCTGTGGGTGAAAAATGGGGCGTGACCTTCCCTGACGCAATCATAATCAAAAATCTGCTGGTGCATTTGATAAAACATTTTAGCAGTGCGTTCCAAAGACCCTAAAGCACCAAATAAAACCATTAACATCATTTACAAATCAAGCGTACAATATGCAATACAACGTGAACGATAAAACGAAACATGTGCGAGCACGCGCTAATGTCCCGGGCCTCTGAGATGAAGTCTCGCAATCGAAACTGAAATCTGACGATTCCACGTTATTGTCTAACCCACCACTACTGCTATAAAAAAAAAGTTAGGCGTGGTTTAACCACGGTTATATCCTGAGGCCGAGTGATAACTCTGTCATGGCTAGATAGACGGTCCCGACTCTTCTGTGGTTAATGAGGCATGCTCAGCTACGCGGCGTTTATATACGCGACATAAGTTGACATAATTTGAAGGAAGGAAAAATGAGCCACCATAAAGGGACCCTGAAATGATTTCGATGGGCATATTCTAGTGCAACAGATCTGCAGAGGTGGTCTTCGTGGGTACTGGAGTCAAGTTTGAAAGCTCTACGTGGATTGTTTTGATTGTAAAACATTGTATTCGCCGGAAAGAGCTTGGTAAGAGGTCGCGTAAAGTGGAGCCTATAATTTATAAATATTTTTTTTTAAATCGTGGCTCACAGCACCTCGCAACATGGCGCCTCCCCGCCGTGCGTCCCCTACCCCGATGACGTCAGTGGGCAGAAGAGCCAACCTTCAAGCTCGCCTGATGATGATGATGATGATACCAACTTTATTTTCCACCAGATAAGGAGGCCCCCCACTCCCCGTCCCCGGCACGCAGGCCTAGGTGACAGGGGCCGGGACCTCCGCGATTAGAAGCAGGCAAAGAGGTCTTGACTCCTCGCGGCTTCTTCTGCCAGGCGGATGGCTTGTTGCTGTGGAGCAGGGGCCTCGCTCTGCAGCAGGGCTTCCCAGGTTTCTCTGCAATTTATATTTGCTTTTTAGCCCCTGGGGAGCTAGCGCATTCCCAGATTATGTGGTCGAGGGTCCCTCTCGCCCCACAGTGCTTGCACTTATTGTTTTGTTTCTCATCTCTCTGAACATGATGTGCCCAGACCGGGTTTACGAAGTTCCCAGCTTGGAGGCGCCGTCCATGCGATTGCCTCCCTATTGTTTAGACTTTTATCCGGTGGTGGCACCAGTCTCCTCTGTAACCTATAATTTTCGACAATCTCCGTATAATTTTGCAGACGCTTGTTTATGTTCCGGCAGTCGGGCGGCTCCACAGCTACCCGGAAGTAGAGAGCTCGGGTAACTCGTGAGCCGCGTCGTTGCCAGGAATGTGCGCCTGTGCGGGAGTCCAAATTAGGCTATTTTTTCTGTTTAGCCGTCTACTGGCCAGAATCCTTGCCGCTTCCGGCGAGATCCTACCCTTTCCAAAATTATAGAGAGTCCCTTTGTCCTACTCGGACGAAGATATTTTGAAACGGCTGCAAATCTACGGGAATCCTTCGGTCCTGGGAGTGCGAAGACTCGGAAGGGAATGTAGGACCGTTTTAATACTGTTCGAAAACAAAGAGGTGCCGCAGTGGGTGAGACTCACGCCCGTGGCGCAACGCTGCGTCCTCTAGCTACCGCAAAAAGTGCGAAGTTTGTACCGCCTGCGGCCGGCTCGGACACCGCGAAGACGTCTGTCCGGACCCCAAGAATGTGAAATGCCGTGGCTGTGGCATGGAGCAACCTCCACAAGATCATTTATGTGAATCGAAGCGCCAGCTACGCGGGAAAGGACACCCGCTCGGTGATAGAAAATGTAGAGAACTCTACCGCGTTCCTTACGAGGTGAAGAAGAAGCAATGGGAACGCAAGATCAACAGGCAACAGCAGCAGCAACTTCTGACGCAGCAAGACGGAGCGAACGCCAAGGGGAATCACCGGGGTCGTTCCAAGGAAAGGCGCGGAAACAAGGACTTTCATGCCAGAAACGACTCCTTCCCGAGGCTGGAGGAGGAGACCACCGGAAGCAAGCAGCAGCAGCGCGTCCGCTCGAGCTCCTGCACCAGGGGCCGCTCCAGATCCAGACCCAGGGGGAGATCGTGTTCCAAGGACCCGGCGAACCCATGGATTAAGAAGCAGAGCCCGAGCGGGGACCGTAAAAGGGTAAGCTTTGGCAGGGGGGCTTCCCAGGCAAAAGGCAAGGACGAGGAGATCGATAAATTAAGGAAAGAGGTTGGTGAGCTTAAAGAGATCATTAATACGCTCACTCAGGAATTGCGTAAACCAAAATTGCAGGCGCGTACGGAGTCCCCCTCCCCCCACAGTGCGCCACCAAAATTGGTATTGAGACCACCGCCCCCCCCCCCCCCCCCCCCGCCTAAGGCTGCGACTCCCACACAGCCTGCGACGCTGCAGGAGGAGAAGATGTTTGTAGAATCGGCCAGGCCGCTCCCTAATAAACGCGGGGGGGGGGGGGGGGGGGGGCGCTGATCCGTTGATGGCACTAGAGGAAAGGTTAGAAACCATAATCGAAGCTAAATTTGATTCGTTCATGGCCCAAATTATGGGAGCAATGAATCAGACTCAAAGCCAGATACAAGCCCTTACGGTTGAAGTACAAGGGCAAAGGGCAGAATTAGTTGCCATTGGAGAATGGCAACAAAAAGCCGAGGAAAAATTTGAGCAGTTCCAAAATAGTCAGAGTCGCACCATTAACTGAGTCTTTACTCTGGCAATGGAACTTTCGCGGCTTCCAACGCAAGCGGGCGTTAGTGCAACAATATCTGACGCTATTAGATGAGACCGCTAAGCCTTGCAGGAGACGGGCAAAACAGCAAAACTCTCGGGATACCAAGCTTTTTCAAGTGACAGAGGTGAGAAAATCTCGCGTCACAACTTTGATTAAGAGAAACCTTGCGGCAATCGAGCACGAAGTGAGTTCGAGAGAAATTGAAGCAGTGCTATTGGAAGTTCTTATGGGACGAAAAGAGGAGCCTAGCGTGTTCTTCTTAAATTTGTACTGTACCCCAGAGCAGAGAAAGGTGAGATTCAGGGCCCTCTTTCGCAAAGCGATTAAGGCAGCCTGGACTAACCCTTTGCTAATAGTCGGTGACTTCAATGCCGCGCACTCGGAATGGGGTTACGCTAAACATGACCCCAAAGGCAGGCAGCTATGGGAGGATGCTCACGAGCTGGGACTCACCCTACACACGAACCCTAGTAGTATATCCAGGGTGGGTAACAGCGTGTGCGCAGACACCTCCCCTGACCTGACCTTCTCCAAATGTGACAGATCTGATTTTGCAAAATTCAGAGAAAAATTTCGGCAGCGATGTTGTTCCTCATACTTTGGAGGTTGTCCTAAGTAGGCGTCCAACATATATTTTAATAAACACTATCTGCGAGCTTCTATTACCTGTTACTCAGCGCATCTGATCTGCTCTTACCGAAAATGTAAAATGGGATAAATCACGGCTTTAACGCACTTTTGCACAAATTATGCGGCCTTCGTCGACGTTCTCGCCGAGACATGTACAGCCTTTGCCAGAAGTAACCAGGCTGCATGGTTCGCTTCTTAGTTGTATATTAAGGCTATTATGCCAGCCCTCAAGCCCTAAGTCTCTGCACGGTAAGGAGAACCCCTGTCCTCACTTTCAAATAACTTTTTGATCTTTGAGGAAGCCGTAAGGGCCCTACTATACGAGTGAGAAGCAAACCATGCAGCCTGGCTACTTTTGGCAAAGACTGTACGTTATAGGATGGATCGTTACTATTACGAAGGGCACTGAGCTTCCGTACGAACCGCCTACTGGCGGAGCCATAAAGTGGCGCGCAAAGGAACAGCAGCCTTGATCCCAGGTGGAAAACCTGCCCTTCCTTCCTTCCTTCTTTCCTTCCTTCCTTCCTTCCTTCCTTCCTTCCTTCCTTCCTTCCTTCCTTCATTCCTTCCTTCCTTCCTTCCTCCCTTCCTTCCTTCCTTCCTTCCTTCTGCTTCTGCCCGCCATTGACGGCTTAGGCATCACCCATGAGGAGGGTTGACATATAACACTTACACGCCACAGAGACAACCACGAGACGGCACAGTAACATACATCAAACCACCTTTTCAGGCGGCTGTTCGAAACAGGGTACGTCCCCGAAGGGCATGGCGGGGTTTACGGAGGCTCTCCCAGGACTGCACCCCCTGGAAAAACCGGTCGCCAGGTCGGGGGGAGCCTGTACCCATATACGGTGAGCGCTCCCCATTCGAAGGACAGGCACGCAGAGGTAGCGCTAACAAAGAAGAAGAGTGCCACGTCACCAGACCGATCATCCACCTGGCGAAGAAGAAGCAGCTCAGTAATCGGGTTCCATGGAGCACAGAGGCGGCGGTGACGGGCCCTCCTTGACGGACGAGCCCAGGGCTGAAGGCGGCAAGCGGACAAACGTGAAGCCAATCCAGCCTGCAGCCGTGGCAGAGGGGTCGTCCCTGAAAGGAGAAAAACGGTCGTCACCTGGCAAAAAGTGTACAGCGCCTGTTGCCGCACGTGATCCAACGACCCGACCAGAAGAGAACGGTAGGATCGACACCCAAAGCCCCGATCACTGCACCAAGGAGCAACGGGACATCATTGCAAAAGCATTTCAAGACCCTGACACCCTTGAGCCAGAGCAGTTGGAGCTGCTGATGCAGGGCATCCTCCATGTTGCTACTCAGGACACCAGCAGCGCGGAAAGAGGAGCCAAAATTTGTGCTTCCATTATAGGGAAGGAGACGAGTGGCGCGTTCGAGGAATGCCTGCTCTCAACATGCCGCGAATGGTTCGACCGGAGGGAGCTCCTTATGCCACGGCGCCCAGCTGCAGAGGAGGCACATGGTCGGCAGGTCGGGCAGCCGAGCTGCCAGTGGACGTCGTATGTCCACTTCATGACCGACATCGTGGTGGCGACATCCGGACGGAGGGGCCGACAGTTCCAGATCAAACATCCGGGACGAGCATTCTGCCTGGCGGCGCTCCTGTGCAATAGTTGTCAGCTTATGCTGCGCTCTCCTGTCCCGGACGAACGCAGCGAGATGCAGTGCCTTGTACGTGCGCTGAAAACGGCGGGCCTAATCGTTGACCGTATCGCCCCACGCCGTATGGGGGCACTGACGGAATGCATGCGGGAGGCCTTCGTCAACCCGGAGTTCACTGCGGAATCCCAGCTGATGCTCCTGGAGCTGATCGAGCTGCGGGCTTCTGACTGGAAGTTCAACCCCTCACAGAGGCATTACTATTCAGAACAGCGCCCTGGGTTGCCCAAGAAGCAGTGACTTATGTGATTTTTTTTTTCTATTGATTTTTAAGTTTTGTTCTTTCGTTCTTCATTACCTCCGTTTCCTAAACCTTTGTGTCGGTGCATGTGCTCTCGCTAAAAACTGCGGAACGTCTTGCCTGTGTTTTTGTTGAATATTCCAAAGATTTGGTGTCATCTTCCTTGTTTTTTGCGTCATTAAATGACCAAAATGTTAACCGAAGCGTGGCCTTGTGGTAGAGCATCCGCCTCGCATTCGGGAGGTGCTGGGTTCGATCCCCAGTGCCGCCGGGTACCCACTGGTTTCTTTAATGGGTACAAGATTTCACCTGGCCTGGTGCTCGGCTCTTCTAGGGTGAGATGCTTGGGAAAAGGGTCTTAGACCAAACAGTTGCCTTGACGGATGAGTGGTAAGTTCCCCCGCCAAGTGGTCCCCGCCATCAGTGGTCGAGGCCCGCGGAGCCCCCGTATCGGCAGCCACCATTGGAAGCCGCAACACGGAAACGGCTGAAGAAGTTGCGCTGAGTTGGTACGGAAGCCAGTTTTATAATTAGCGATAGCAAAACGGCCGTCAAGCTCGCCTCATCTGCCTACTGACGTCATCAGAGTAGGGGGCGCGCGGCGGTGAGGCGCTCTTGAGGTATACTTAAGGTTCGCTAGAGTACCACATCTACAGATCTGTTTCACTGGAATATGCCAGTCGAAATCATTTTAGGGTCCTACGATATGGTCGACAACAGTGAACAAAATAAGCTCTTTAAAGTTTGACAGTTTCAAACAAGCCAGAGATATCAAAAACCTAGAGCTTATGATTTCGTCTCGTGATTAGCTTTTTGTTGAGGTAACAAGAAAATGTTTTACAGCGGTCTACTTTTTGCATGACTTTTTGTCACGGAATCCTGTTCGGCCGTCCTGACCGCCGCACGGATGGACCATCGTTTATAGATGGATGGGACGCATCGCGACTAGCCTCCCTATCGCGGCGCTGAAATAAAAAGAAATTCGATCTGCTATTTGAAAATTTCGAATATTAGAACTTCCTTATATTCGCATAAGCCCTTAGACTTCGCGCCTCCACGGCGCCACCATTCAGGGGTACGTCGCTATAGAAGCAATTGGTATTGGCACGTAATACGTGAAAATAGAGCTCTGCGCATTTGGACTTGGACGCTGCTTTGTCGTCTTCGAGGAGAAAAAAAAAAACGAAATTGGGATCGCCGCCGTTGGACATCGTCTGTTGTGCTGCGCGTTGCGGTGCTGACTAGACTATCGGTTGCCGTTTTACGTGGAAAGCTGCAAGGAATGTGTCGCGACGTCACCACTCCCAACGGAGATACGGCGCCTTTTCTGATCAAGCGCAAATCAGACTGGATATATTGCACTCCTACTTTCGAAATGTGCTGGCGGCAGAACTCTCAGTGCTTCCTGTGTATATTTGGCGTGGGATGTTGCGAGGCTGAAGCTTAAATCATGTTTACATTGAGATTTGCGAAAGTGTAAGCAACGGCGATCACTATGGAAAGCAGCAGCAAGCCACTTCTTCCCGGCACATCGAATGGGAACGCAGCGTTGCAGTCCGTATTTGGTCTGAACTACCGCTACTGCTTCAGCCTCATTGGAGTGCTTAAACTTGTAGAAATGGTAATCGCTTTTCATTTGACTGTATGGCAGGTTGCCACCTAGAAATACGGAGTATGTACTTCAATAACATATCTCCCCTAAACTTGTTTCCGCCGAAACCGATATTGTAGTGAGCTATATTAGGTGGCATAAGGTTTTTTGGACTTCCCTCACCGAAACCGAAAATTAGAGTATGCGCATACAATGTCTTCGGGTTTAATTTACGCAACCTCCAGTGTTAAAAGTTTGGTTGTAACCTGAGAGAAAGGCCCAATATAGTCTGACATGGTCAGTCGAGAGATCATATTCACCTGAGATTTTCTGGCTAGCACAAATCAAGCTGAGTACTGTACATCTAGTTCAAGAAATCTGCGATACAAACACCAAAACAATGTCACTACATTTTTTAATCGACGTTTGCGAACTCTTAACGAGGGGGCGGCTACCGGCTTAAAGCACTCCCGCTTGCCGCTCCTGCCTGAGTATGTCGTCGACCTCGTATAAACGAAAAAAATTTCTTTTCATCCTGCTGTTTATTTTCGTCCTTGAAAAAGGAATAAAAAAATGGTTTACTTTGCACCCCTGCAAGTAACCTACACGAGTTAGAGGTTTTACTTGTACGCTTAACTATGGTACGTGTAAGCAGTGCATGACTCATTATCAATCTCTTGTGAGGCCACTTGAGAGTTGACAAGCATGCCTTGTACAATTTTAAAAAGTGGCTGTGTCATTTGGAATTTTACTGTCCAATAATTCTTTCTTGCACAAAAGTTTTTATGGCACCATTTTCATAGGCCATGTGTGGGCATAAAATCATTTAATGAATTTTCATTTTAAATCACTTGCCATTAATAGTCTGCTTGTTGATGAAGAAATTTTGGTTGTTGCCTAGCAGCACTGCCTGGATTTTGTTTGTAAACAATGTGCTGGACTGGTTGTTACGTCCAGATTTTTTCATCTTCAGTGTTCTTAGTTTTCCTTTTGTGGTAGTCGGTTGGGAGTCTAAAACATGAAATTGTTAAACAGGTGCATGAAGCCTGAATTTTCAGTCACCTCTACAAATGCATATCAAGCATAAGTGTTGTGGCCGTTAAAGCCAAATACTGCAATGCCCTGAAGGAAACTTTTTGTTTTTTTAATGAAAGCACATGTGGTTGTTGCAGAAAATTTTTACTACATTGTTTCTTGATCTACATTTTATATTTGAGACAATAATGCGAATTTAACGGCTTTAACGGACTTTTGCACAAATTATGCGGCCTTCGTCGACGTTCTCGCCGAGACATGTACAGCCTTTGCCAGAAGTAACCAGGCTGCATGGTTCGCTTCTTAGTTGTATATTAAGGCTATTATGCCAGCCCTCAAGCCCTAAGTCTCTGCACGGTAAGGAGAACCCCTGTCCTCACTTTCAAATAACTTTTTGATCTTTGAGGAAGCCGTAAGGGCCCTACTATACGAGTGAGAAGCAAACCATGCAGCCTGGCTACTTTTGGCAAAGACTGTACGTTATAGGATGGATCGTTACTATTACGAAGGGCACTGAGCTTCCGTACGAACCGCCTACTGGCGGAGCCATAAAGTGGCGCGCAAAGGAACAGCAGCCTTGATCCCAGGTGGAAAACCTGCCCTTCCTTCCTTCCTTCCTTCCTTCCTTCCTTCCTTCCTTCCTTCCTTCCTTCCTTCCTTCCTTCTGCTTCTGCCCGCCATTGACGGCTTAGGCATCACCCATGAGGAGGGTTGACATATAACACTTACACGCCACAGAGACAACCACGAGACGGCACAGTAACATACATCGAACCACCTTTTCAGGCGGCTGTTCGAAACAGGGTACGTCCCCGAAGGGCATGGCGGGGTTTACGGAGCCTCTCCCAGGACTGCACCCCCTGGAAAAACCGGTCGCCAGGTCGGGGGGAGCCTGTACCCACCCAAATGAAATTGGCCGACGGCCGACCATCGGTAAGCAATTGGACAGTGCTCGGCAGCCGGTATCCTCGGCCAACCAATGACGGCCCCTAGTCGGGCCGTAGTTGGCTGCCAATTGGGCTGGTTAATAGTTGGCCAAAAACGTTCAGCCAACTACCGGCAAATGATAGGGAATTAGCCGGCACCCAACGCTCGGGCAACCGCACGGGGACCATCGTAGGGCCATGGTTGGCTACCCACTGGCTTGGCCGGTGACGTATATGCCACACGCACGCGCAGTAGGCGCGTGGAAATTGCGGACGAAACGCTCGATCGACGTACGTTTCATATTATCCCAATATTTTTTTTTTTTTTACGAATACACTGCGCGCATGACTTCATGCATGTTGAGCCTAATTTATCAATCGGTGAAATGCAATGTGCAAGCAATATACAGGTGCAATGCTGCGGCATCAATTTCGTTTGAATGCTGAGCATTTAAATAATTGTCGGACGAGTGCAGTTTCATCGAGAGATAAAAGGAAAGTCCCGTAATTCTGACACCAAACGAAACCGAAACTCAAAAGTTTCGGTTTCGATGCTTTATTGAAATTGTCAAGCAATTGTTTTTTTTATCTAGACGTATGAAGCAATGTAAATTTTAACTTGCATAATTTGAAAAAAAAATGAATAAAACAACACATTTATTTTATTTTTTGTTCCTTGCGACATATTTTTGACAGCACATCTACGAAAGCGCGGTGTCAGTCACAACGACTGAATCTGCGACGCGATGCTTTTCCCGCGCTTTTCACTCATGCTCTCGTAGCGGCGTAGCTGGCAAAGTGCTTCGTTTGGATTTGAAGCATTGGTTGTTCCTGCAGTGCCGTGTCTTGGCCTCTCACCATGAAAACACCACCTGGTCTAAACGTTGGAAGGTAAGACCTCATCATGGAGCGGTTCTTGAGGGCGAAACGTCGCCGAGAGCTTTATCTGGCGGAGGCGGGCAGCGTACGGTGTTTGCAGCAAGTCTCAGAAGACGCAGAGGCGGCAGCATGCTCTGAGACATTCTTCCATTTCCAATCTGACAATCCATCACGTTTAGCAATTGTTGGAAACGATAGATTTGCGCCGTTCGGGGACAGCTTAGGACAAGCATATGCAGCAGTGAATACTTTTGAATCCTCTGTCGTGGCAGCTGAGGCACAGTGTTCAAGTGCAGATCAAGCTGAGTCAGTTGGAAGTGACTTGCACGGTCAAAACGCTGGTCCCGTGGAGCCTTATGAACATGACTTGGTTGATGTTGCCGACAATGCCGAGTGTCCAGAGGGTATAAGGAGCCAGTTGAGGGCTTGGGCTGTGAAGTATCATATCAGGAGAGTGGCAGTTAATTCACTGCTTGACATTCTTAGGCCGCACTTCACTGACCTTCCTAAGACACAGTATGCTCTAGTGTCCACTCGACAAAGCGTGCCGTTTGAACAACTCGGCAGTGGTGAGTACGTTCATTTTGGCCTTCAGAGAGGCTTATTGCGTGCATTGGACATGTGGCATTCGGCTCCAAGTAATGGAGCCGGAAATTCTTCAGCACACTGGTGAAGAATTGTCATGCTGTGCTAAACATGCTGGTCATTTTATCAGCCATATATTCTTCAGTGCAATACATTTGTCCCAGGTGGTGGAAATTCCTGGAGCCCTCCACTCAGGTGTCCCTCATTGTCCATCTGTTGCTTCTGGGACATTAAACCCCGCAATGTTTTCCCAGGAAAAAAAATTTTGAGTGCTTCGAGATTCTATTCTATTTAGTCTACTTTATCATGAAAAAATTTCGTATTCATTCTTAATTTTCGCACTGCTGTGACGTGGACGTAATGAAATGCAGGTTTTAAATGATTCGTCTGTATTTAAGGGTAAATATGCATGTTGGCGGTAGTGTAGCTATTTTATTGTTGGCTTAAATTGCCTCATTAAAGCAACTTGTTAAAACAATTGCTACTGTATACTACTTCAAGTTTCATGCAATTGTAAAAATATTGAATTTCTAGTACTGCTTGCAGTTGTTTAGTGCTATTTATAATGGTACACATAAGGCCAAATTTTTCAGTATATAAGGCCCTGATTTTAGCTAAAACATTTATAATACTGTTGGGAAGACATTGAATACTCCCCGCAAATATATCATATAGGATGCTATGTACAAAGGACAGATATTCTAGTTTATTGCATTTTGCCCTCATTGCCGCATGTTATTTTGGGTTCAAAGTGAATATTGCTATTGTTATAGAATATAGTGCTGACTACTTTTATATCCGAGTCTGGACTACAAAGCACTGGATTATTTGGTTGGAATATCACTGCTGAGCTGGTTTCAGCCTTTTTGAAGTGGTGGCATTTGTTTTTGCTCTCTTCTTTTATTGTAGCCTGCCTGAGAGCACACTACCCTGAACAAGCAACCCTGAAGAATAGCAGCGCTGTTTAAAGCGCTGGCTGATTGGCGCGCAGGATCGGGAGGGTGGCCGCAGCCAGAGGCGCCAGCCGACTCGAGCAAGGGAGGCAATGGGCACAGAAGAATAAGACTTCACTTGACTTTCTTCACTTTAAAGACCCCCTTCAGGGAGTATTACATAAGGGGTGGCTTAATGTATTCAACAACCATAAATATGCGGCAATCATAAACAATCATATTCAGCAATCTTTGAAGTATGATACAAATGGTTACAGCGGATAAGAATGAAGGTGGGCACGTGATGGCGGCAACATCAGCGGGGAGGGCATTCTAGTCAACAATGGTGCGGGGAAAAAGAACTGAAAAAGTAGCAGTACGCGATGGAGGCCGGGCGATCTGAAATGGGTGGACGGTGCGGTGAGATATGCTGGTCGGATGAGAAATGTAAGGTGTTTGATTCTGAGTGCTATGGAAAAACTTGTGGAGCAAAACACATGCAGGCGACGCGACGGCGAGCTTCAAGGCTTTCGAGACCGGAAGTATTCTTTAGAGATGAAACGCTGATTGTATATGAATAAGCAGAATGAACGAAGCGAATGGCGCGGTTTTGAACTGATTCGAGTGCATTTGTTAGGTATATTCGGTGTGGATTCCAGATGGGACTGGCGTACACGAGTTTAGGTCTAATAAGGGTTTTGTAAGCTAGAAGTTTCTCTTGCTGCGGTGCATGACGAAGATAATGGTTTAGGAATCCTAGAGATCTATTGGCAGATGATATGATTGTGGTAATGTGTATTCGCCAAGAAAGATCGGTACAGAGTGTTACACCGAGGTACTTGAATGATTGGATGCTTTCTATAGATGAGTTGGTAACTGTATAGGAAAAAACAAGGGGGTTGCGTTGACGCTGAAATGAGACGAGTTTGCATTTTTTAGCGTTTAGTGTCATTATCCAGAGGTCACACCATTCATGGATGCGGTTGAGCTCATTTTGAAGAGCCACTTGTTCAGAAATGTTAGTAACAGTACAATAAATTACACAGTCATCGGCGAATATGCAAATTTTACACGATACTTGTGGCGCCAGATTGTTAATATATATTGGGAATAAAAGCGGGCCGAGCACAGATCCCTGCGGAACACCGGATGTTATGACGAGTGCCTGAGTTGTGATTGTTAATAGAAACAAACAGAACGGTTAGCTAGGAATTATTTAATTCAGTCTAGAATATTAGGGTGCAAATTTAAAAAAGGCTAGTTTCAGTGATAGGCATTGGTGTGGTACCTTGTCAAAAGCCTTCGCGAAATCTAAAAATAATTAATGCTTCGGTCTGTATGTTACTGTCGAGGCTAGCAAGCAGGTCGAAAGTGAAGATTGTCAATTGGGTATCGCAGGAAAGTCGCCTACGAAACCCGTGCTGAGCCGGATGAAGAAAGTTGTTAGAATCTAGGAGGTTTACGACATGGGAATAGATATATGACATGTTCCATGATTTTCCAAGGCACACTGGTTAAGAAGATGGGGCGATAATTCAATGGAGTGTCCTTTACACCTGATTTGTTGACCGGAATGACCCTCCCCACCTTCCAGTCATCCGGTAGCATTCCTGTTGAAAGTGATTGTGAATAGAATATTAATAAAAGATATGTGGCTGAAATGTGTTTGGTGTTTTTCAGTATTTTGTAAGATTGCACAGTACGCGTGCGTTTACAGCAAGTGGAACTGCTTGTATACTGATGTCTGCATAAAGGAACCATTAATAATTGCTGCAAGTTCGTCTTCATTGTTTGTGTCTCCTCAAGATGCCTGTGCATACAGGTCGGATTCCTCATGGCCAAAATTTAGTTTTCAAACGTCATATATAGATAAGGTAACCACGATTTGTCATTGATTCACAATCTAGCAGGGCGCTGGTTGGCGACGGCAACGTCGGCATACAGCCTCGGCCCTATGTTGGCAGCCAAAGGTCGGCCGGTGTGAGGCCAATCACCAATCCCGACCTCGGCCCCACCTAGTTTGCCAAGGTCGGCCAGGCCGGCTACCGACTTTGGCCCAACAAAGGGCCGAGGTCGTTTTTTCAGTTGGGATACGGTGAGCGCTCCCCATTCGAAGGACAGGCACGCAGAGGTAGCGCTAACAAAGAAGAAGAGTGCCACGTCACCAGACCGATCATCCACCTGGCGAAGAAGAAGCAGCTCAGTAATCGGGTTCCATGGAGCACAGAGGCGGCGGTGACGGGCCCTCCTTGACGGACGAGCCCAGGGCTGAAGGCGGCAAGCAGACAAACGTGAAGCCAATCCAGCCTGCAGCCGTGGCAGAGGGGTCGTCCCTGAAAGGAGAAAAACGGTCGTCACCTGGCAAAAAGTGTACAGCGCCTGTTGCCGCACGTGATCCAACGACCCGACCAGAAGAGAACGGTAGGATCGACACCCAAAGCCCCGATCACTGCACCAAGGAGCAACGGGACATCATTGCAAAAGCATTTCAAGACCCTGACACCCTTGAGCCAGAGCAGTTGGAGCTGCTGATGCAGGGCATCCTCCATGTTGCTACTCAGGACACCAGCAGCGCGGAAAGAGGAGCCAAAATTTGTGCTTCCATTATAGGGAAGGAGACGAGTGGCGCGTTCGAGGAATGCCTGCTCTCAACATGCCGCGAATGGTTCGACCGGAGGGAGCTCCTTATGCCACGGCGCCCAGCTGCAGAGGAGGCACATGGTCGGCAGGTCGGGCAGCCGAGCTGCCAGTGGACGTCGTATGTCCACTTCATGACCGACATCGTGGTGGCGACATCCGGACGGAGGGGCCGACAGTTCCAGATCAAACATCCGGGACGAGCATTCTGCCTGGCGGCGCTCCTGTGCAATAGTTGTCAGCTTATGCTGCGCTCTCCTGTCCCGGACGAACGCAGCGAGATGCAGTGCCTTGTACGTGCGCTGAAAACGGCGGGCCGAATCGTTGACCGTATCGCCCCACGCCGTATGGGGGCACTGACGGAATGCATGCGGGAGGCCTTCGTCAACCCGGAGTTCACTGCGGAATCCCAGCTGATGCTCCTGGAGCTGATCGAGCTGCGGGCTTCTGACTGGAAGTTCAACCCCTCACAGAGGCATTACTATTCAGAACAGCGCCCTGGGTTGCCCAAGAAGCAGTGACTTATGTGATTTTTTTTTTCTATTGATTTTTAAGTTTTGTTCTTTCGTTCTTCATTACCTCCGTTTCCTACACCTTTGTGTCGGTGCATGTGCTCTCGCTAAAAACTGCGGAACGTCTTGCCTGTGTTTTCGTTGAATATTCCAAAGATTTGGTGTCATCTTCCTTGTTTTTTGCGTCATTAAATGACCAAAATGTTAACCGAAGCGTGGCCTTGTGGTAGAGCATCCGCCTCGCATTCGGGAGGTGCTGGGTTCGATCCCCAGTGCCGCCGGGTACCCACTGGTTTCTTTAATGGGTACAAGATTTCACCTGGCCTGGTGCTCGGCTCTTCTAGGGTGAGATGCTTGGGAAAAGGGTCTTAGACCAAACAGTTGCCTTGACGGATGAGTGGTAAGTTCCCCCGCCAAGTGGTCCCCGCCATCAGTGGTCGAGGCCCGCGGAGCCCCCGTATCGGCAGCCACCATTGGAAGCCGCAACACGGAAACGGCTGAAGAAGTTGCGCTGAGTTGGTACGGAAGCCAGTTTTATAATTAGCGATAGCAAAACGGCCGTCAAGCTCGCCTCATCTGCCTATACTGACGTCATCAGAGTAGGGGGCGCGCGGCGGTGAGGCGCTCTTGAGGTATACTTAAGGTTCGCTAGAGTACCACATCTACAGATCTGTTTCACTGGAATATGCCAATCGAAATCATTTTAGGGTCCTACGATATGGCCGACAACAGTGAACAAAATAAGCTCTTTAAAGTTTGACAGTTTCAAACAAGCCAGAGATATCAAAAACCTAGAGCTTATGATTTCGTCTCGTGATTAGCTTTTTGTTGAGGTAACAAGAAAATGTTTTACAGCGGTCTACTTTTTGCATGACTTTTTGTCACGGAATCCTGTTCGGCCGTCCTGACCGCCGCACGGATGGACCATCGTTTATAGATGGATGGGCCGCATCGCGACTAGCCTCCCTATCGCGGCGCTGAAATAAAAAGAAATTCGATCTGCTATTTGAAAATTTCGAATATTAGAACTTCCTTATATTCGCATAAGCCCTTAGACTTCGCGCCTCCACGGCGCCACCATTCAGGGGTACGTCGCTATAGAAGCAATTGGTATTGGCACGTAATACGTGAAAATAGAGCTCTGCGCATTTGGACTTGGACGCTGCTTTGTCGTCTTCGAGGAGAAAAAAAAAACGAAATTGGGATCGCCGCCGTTGGACATCGTCTGTTGTGCTGCGCGTTGCGGTGCTGACTAGACTATCGGTTGCCGTTTTGCGTGGAAAGCTGCAAGGAATGTGTCGCGACGTCACCACTCCCAACGGAGATACGGCGCCTTTTCTGATCAAGCGCAAATCAGACTGGATATATTGCACTCCTACTTTCGAAATGTGCTGGCGGCAGAACTCTCAGTGCTTCCTGTGTATATTTGGCGTGGGATGTTGCGAGGCTGAAGCTTAAATCATGTTTACATTGAGATTTGCGAAAGTGTAAGCAACGGCGATCACTATGGAAAGCAGCAGCAAGCCACTTCTTCCCGGCACATCGAATGGGAACGCAGCGTTGCAGTCCGTATTGGGTCTGAACTACCGCTACTGCTTCAGCCTCATTGGAGTGCTTAAACTTGTAGAAATGGTAATCGCTTTTCATTTGACTGTATGGCAGGTTGCCACCTAGAAATACGGAGTATGTACTTCAATAACATATCTCCGCGAAACTTGTTTCCGCCGAAACCGATATTGTAGTGAGCTATATTAGGTGGCATAAGGTTTTTTGGACTTCCCTCACCGAAACCGAAAATTAGAGTATGCGCATACAATGTCTTCGGGTTTAATTTACGCAACCTCCAGTGTTAAAAGTTTGGTTGTAACCTGAGAGAAAGGCCCAATATAGTCTGACATGGTCAGTCGAGAGATCATATTCACCTGAGATTTTCTGGCTAGCACAAATCAAGCTGAGTACTGTACATCTAGTTCAAGAAATCTGCGATACAAACACCAAAACAACGTCACTACATTTTTTAATCGACGTTTGCGAACTCTTAACGAGGGGGCGGCTACCGGCTTAAAGCACTCCCGCTTGCCGCTCCTGCCTAAGTATGTCGTCGACCTCGTATAAACGAAAAAAATTTCTTTTCATCCTGCTGTTTATTTTCGTCCTTGAAAAAGGAATAAAAAAATGGTTTACTTTGCACCACTGCAAGTAACCTACACGAGTTAGAGGTTTTACTTGTACGCTTAACTATGGTACGTGTAAGCAGTGCATGACTCATTATCAATCTCTTGTGAGGCCACTTGAGAGTTGACAAGCATGCCTTGTACAATTTTAAAAAGTGGCTGTGTCATTTGGAATTTTACTGTCCAATAATTCTTTCTTGCACAAAAGTTTTTATGGCACCATTTTCATAGGCCATGTGTGGGCATAAAATCATTTAATGAATTTTCATTTTAAATCACTTGCCATTAATAGTCTGCTTGTTGATGAAGAAATTTTGGTTGTTGCCTAGCAGCACTGCCTGGATTTTGTTTGTAAACAATGTGCTGGACTGGTTGTTACGTCCAGATTTTTTCATCTTCAGTGTTCTTAGTTTTCCTTTTGTGGTAGTCGGTTGGGAGTCTAAAGCATGAAATTGTTAAACAGGTGCATGAAGCCTGAATTTTCAGTCACCTCTACAAATGCATATCAAGCATAAGTGTTGTGGCCGTTAAAGCCAAATACTGCAATGCCCTGAAGGAAACTTTTTGTTTTTTTAATGAAAGCACATGTGGTTGTTGCAGAAAATTTTTACTACATTGTTTCTTGATCTACATTTTATATTTGAGACAATAATGCGAATTTAACGGCTTTAACGGACTTTTGCACAAATTATGCGGCCTTCGTCGACGTTCTCGCCGAGACATGTACAGCCTTTGCCAGAAGTAACCAGGCTGCATGGTTCGCTTCTTAGTTGTATATTAAGGCTATTATGCCAGCCCTCAAGCCCTAAGTCTCTGCACGGTAAGGAGAACCCCTGTCCTCACTTTCAAATAACTTTTTGATCTTTGAGGAAGCCGTAAGGGCCCTACTATACGAGTGAGAAGCAAACCATGCAGCCTGGCTACTTTTGGCAAAGACTGTACGTTATAGGATGGATCGTTACTATTACGAAGGGCACTGAGCTTCCGTACGAACCGCCTACTGGCGGAGCCATAAAGTGGCGCGCAAAGGAACAGCAGCCTTGATCCCAGGTGGAAAACCTGCCCTTCCTTCCTTCCTTCCTTCCTTCCTTCCTTCCTTCCTTCCTTCTGCTTCTGCTCGCCATTGACGGCTTAGGCATCACCCATGAGGAGGGTTGACATATAACACTTACACGCCACAGAGACAACCACGAGACGGCACAGTAACATACATCGAACCACCTTTTCAGGCGGCTGTTCGAAACAGGGTACGTCCCCGAAGGGCATTGCGGGGTTTACGGAGCCTCTCCCAGGACTGCACCCCCTGGAAAAACCGGTCGCCAGGTCGGGGGGAGCCTGTACCCATATACGGTGAGCGCTCCCCATTCGAAGGACAGGCACGCAGAGGTAGCGCTAACAAAGAAGAAGAGTGCCACGTCACCAGACCGATCATCCACCTGGCGAAGAAGAAGCAGCTCAGTAATCGGGTTCCATGGAGCACAGAGGCGGCGGTGACGGGCCCTCCTTGACGGACGAGCCCAGGGCTGAAGGCGGCAAGCGGACAAACGTGAAGCCAATCCAGCCTGCAGCCGTGGCAGAGGGGTCGTCCCTGAAAGGAGAAAAACGGTCGTCACCTGGCAAAAAGTGTACAGCGCCTGTTGCCGCACGTGATCCAACGACCCGACCAGAAGAGAACGGTAGGATCGACACCCAAAGCCCCGATCACTGCACCAAGGAGCAACGGGACATCATTGCAAAAGCATTTCAAGACCCTGACACCCTTGAGCCAGAGCAGTTGGAGCTGCTGATGCAGGGCATCCTCCATGTTGCTACTCAGGACACCAGCAGCGCGGAAAGAGGAGCCAAAATTTGTGCTTCCATTATAGGGAAGGAGACGAGTGGCGCGTTCGAGGAATGCCTGCTCTCAACATGCCGCGAATGGTTCGACCGGAGGGAGCTCCTTATGCCACGGCGCCCAGCTGCAGAGGAGGCACATGGTCGGCAGGTCGGGCAGCCGAGCTGCCAGTGGACGTCGTATGTCCACTTCATGACCGACATCGTGGTGGCGACATCCGGACGGAGGGGCCGACAGTTCCAGATCAAACATCCGGGACGAGCATTCTGCCTGGCGGCGCTCCTGTGCAATAGTTGTCAGCTTATGCTGCGCTCTCCTGTCCCGGACGAGCGCAGCGAGATGCAGTGCCTTGTACGTGCGCTGAAAACGGCGGGCCTAATCGTTGACCGTATCGCCCCACGCCGTATGGGGGCACTGACGGAATGCATGCGGGAGGCCTTCGTCAACCCGGAGTTCACTGCGGAATCCCAGCTGATGCTCCTGGAGCTGATCGAGCTGCGGGCTTCTGACTGGAAGTTCAACCCCTCACAGAGGCATTACTATTCAGAACAGCGCCCTGGGTTGCCCAAGAAGCAGTGACTTATGTGATTTTTTTTTTCTATTGATTTTTAAGTTTTGTTCTTTCGTTCTTCATTACCTCCGTTTCCTAAACCTTTGTGCCGGTGCATGTGCTCTCGCTAAAAACTGCGGAACGTCTTGCCTGTGTTTTCGTTGAATATTCCAAAGATTTGGTGTCATCTTCCTTGTTTTTTGCGTCATTAAATGACCAAAATGTTAACCGAAGCGTGGCCTTGTGGTAGAGCATCCGCCTCGCATTCGGAAGGTGCTGGGTTCGATCCCCAGTGCCGCCGGGTACCCACTGGTTTCTTTAATGGGTACAAGATTTCACCTGGCCTGGTGCTCGGCTCTTCTAGGGTGAGATGCTTGGGAAAAGGGTCTTAGACCAAACAGTTGCCTTGACGGATGAGTGGTAAGTTCCCCCGCCAAGTGGTCCCCGCCATCAGTGGTCGAGGCCCGCGGAGCCCCCGTATCGGCAGCCACCATTGGAAGCCGCAACACGGAAACGGCTGAAGAAGTTGCGCTGAGTTGGTACGGAAGCCAGTTTTATAATTAGCGATAGCAAAACGGCCGTCAAGCTCGCCTCATCTGCCTATACTGACGTCATCAGAGTAGGGGGCGCGCGGCGGTGAGGCGCTCTTGAGGTATACTTAAGGTTCGCTAGAGTACCACATCTACAGATCTGTTTCACTGGAATATGCCAATCGAAATCATTTTAGGGTCCTACGATATGGCCGACAACAGTGAACAAAATAAGCTCTTTAAAGTTTGACAGTTTCAAACAAGCCAGAGATATCAAAAACCTAGAGCTTATGATTTCGTCTCGTGATTAGCTTTTTGTTGAGGTAACAAGAAAATGTTTTACAGCGGTCTACTTTTTGCATGACTTTTTGTCACGGAATCCTGTTCGGCCGTCCTGACCGCCGCACGGATGGACCATCGTTTATAGATGGATGGGCCGCATCGCGACTAGCCTCCCTATCGCGGCGCTGAAATAAAAAGAAATTCGATCTGCTATTTGAAAATTTCGAATATTAGAACTTCCTTATATTCGCATAAGCCCTTAGACTTCGCGCCTCCACGGCGCCACCATTCAGGGGTACGTCGCTATAGAAGCAATTGGTATTGGCACGTAATACGTGAAAATAGAGCTCTGCGCATTTGGACTTGGACGCTGCTTTGTCGTCTTCGAGGAGAAAAAAAAAAACGAAATTGGGATCGCCGCCGTTGGACATCGTCTGTTGTGCTGCGCGTTGCGGTGCTGACTAGACTATCGGTTGCCGTTTTGCGTGGAAAGCTGCAAGGAATGTGTCGCGACGTCACCACTCCCAACGGAGATACGGCGCCTTTTCTGATCAAGCGCAAATCAGACTGGATATATTGCACTCCTACTTTCGAAATGTGCTGGCGGCAGAACTCTCAGTGCTTCCTGTGTATATTTGGCGTGGGATGTTGCGAGGCTGAAGCTTAAATCATGTTTACATTGAGATTTGCGAAAGTGTAAGCAACGGCGATCACTATGGAAAGCAGCAGCAAGCCACTTCTTCCCGGCACATCGAATGGGAACGCAGCGTTGCAGTCCGTATTGGGTCTGAACTACCGCTACTGCTTCAGCCTCATTGGAGTGCTTAAACTTGTAGAAATGGTAATCGCTTTTCATTTGACTGTATGGCAGGTTGCCACCTAGAAATACGGAGTATGTACTTCAATAACATATCTCCGCGAAACTTGTTTCCGCCGAAACCGATATTGTAGTGAGCTATATTAGGTGGCATAAGGTTTTTTGGACTTCCCTCACCGAAACCGAAAATTAGAGTATGCGCATACAATGTCTTCGGGTTTAATTTACGCAAGCTCCAGTGTTAAAAGTTTGGTTGTAACCTGAGAGAAAGGCCCAATATAGTCTGACATGGTCAGTCGAGAGATCATATTCACCTGAGATTTTCTGGCTAGCACAAATCAAGCTGAGTACTGTACATCTAGTTCAAGAAATCTGCGATACAAACACCAAAACAACGTCACTACATTTTTTAATCGACGTTTGCGAACTCTTAACGAGGGGGCGGCTACCGGCTTAAAGCACTCCCGCTTGCCGCTCCTGCCTAAGTATGTCGTCGACCTCATATAAACGAAAAAAATTTCTTTTCATCCTGCTGTTTATTTTCGTCCTTGAAAAAGGAATAAAAAAATGGTTTACTTTGCACCACTGCAAGTAACCTACACGAGTTAGAGGTTTTACTTGTACGCTTAACTATGGTACGTGTAAGCAGTGCATGACTCATTATCAATCTCTTGTGAGGCCACTTGAGAGTTGACAAGCATGCCTTGTACAATTTTAAAAAGTGGCTGTGTCATTTGGAATTTTACTGTCCAATAATTCTTTCTTGCACAAAAGTTTTTATGGCACCATTTTCATAGGCCATGTGTGGGCATAAAATCATTTAATGAATTTTCATTTTAAATCACTTGCCATTAATAGTCTGCTTGTTGATGAAGAAATTTTGGTTGTTGCCTAGCAGCACTGCCTGGATTTTGTTTGTAAACAATGTGCTGGACTGGTTGTTACGTCCAGATTTTTTCATCTTCAGTGTTCTTAGTTTTCCTTTTGTGGTAGTCGGTTGGGAGTCTAAAACATGAAATTGTTAAACAGGTGCATGAAGCCTGAATTTTCAGTCACCTCTACAAATGCATATCAAGCATAAGTGTTGTGGCCGTTAAAGCCAAATACTGCAATGCCCTGAAGGAAACTTTTTGTTTTTTTAATGAAAGCACATGTGGTTGTTGCAGAAAATTTTTTACTACATTGTTTCTTGATCTACATTTTATATTTGAGACAATAATGCGAATCACTTGATACCTCTTTATTGTTTTGGCATATTGTGGAAAATGCAGGTTTGATTGCAGCATAAATTAATGTGATGACAGCCTCACGGACCTTTTTAGCTGGAATGCCTAGTACCTCCTAGAAGAGTGCGGTGAGGGGCTAGTTGGTACGACATTATGAGAACAAAAGTAACTGCGCAAAAGGACGGGACAAGAGAAAGAGAACCACACGGGAGTTGTCAGTCTGCGTTTGTCCCGTGTGGTTCTCTTTCTCTTGTCCCGTCCTTTTGCGCAGTTACTTTTGTTCTCATAGTACCTCCTCTTCACTAGTAAGTGCAGATGATCGAAATTTCCGGAGCCCGTCACTACGGCGTCCCTTATAACCTAAGTCGCTTTGGGACGTTAAACCCCAATAAACCAAACCAACAAAGTGTAAGCCCTCGAGATATAAACTGTGAGACTGCAAAAAAAGCTATCTCTTGGATGTATGGTTACACTCGTATGGCATAAGTGAATAAGCTGCTGATGTAGGGCCAGTAGCGTGCTGGATGGTCGAAGAATGCGCTCTTTTTATTGTGCCATGCCCATGAAGCATCAATAGATTGCAAGAGTGACTAAAAATGTAGGTGCAGCACTTATTTGCTTACTCTTTGAAAGGAAGGCTCAGTGTACTAGTAACATTTTTTCTTGCACAATGTCGTGCTATGCATTAAAGGTGGGTGTTTTAGGCTGTGATAAACCATGCTTAAATGTGGTTCTCATGGCTTGTGAGCAGTGTGGATGCTTTCTTTTTCTTATATTTTGCTGGGCGTTTTAAGGGGTGACAATATCTCACAGGCTGTATGGAGAATTTCTAAAGAATTTTTTTCTCTTCTGAGGCTGCAGTATTCTAAAATGCATATGCCTGAAGAGTGCTTGTACTTATAGTTGCTTTATACCTGTGCAGTCTGCTCACTGCATCACTTATGTGGCGATATTTTGAAGGGTCGTTGTGCTACATGGTTGAAAGTTTTGTGTTTCATTTGTAAATAAGTTTAGAGGACTGCATTGACTATCAAGTTTGGTGGAGAGCAGTGAACTAATTTTTTGTGAACTATATATGTCTGTATGAAGTGTCATCAAACAAAGAATTTCGGAGTGTCACTATGAGTGGGAGTTGTTAGCCTTCATACCCTCGCAGTGTCCCCAAGCAGAACCTTTTTAAATGATACCACTCATTGGCCGTCTCGACTACAAAAATCAGGTCACATAAGTGGCTCTAGAAAGCACCATCTGTGTGTGCCCACAAAAGTTTTCGGAACATGAAAGTTCCAACAAAGCCTAATTTCTGGGCACCCTAAGCATGCAGCCATGAAGTGAAGTGTGTGCTTTGTAGTTCCCAGCGTGACCTGCACAATGCAACCCTGAGTGCCTGGCTGCGCTTCTAGTCAGCGAGGAAATTAATGTTTCCTGATTTCGGCATTCCGAAAACTTTTCTCGGCACCTGTACGTGGGTTCTCTTGGCTGAAATATCTAGAGGCGGCATATTTTTGGCTAAATGGAGATGTAGATGAATAAACTATCGACAGCTCAGTGTTCTCTTTTTTCTTTGCAGGCTCTGAATGTGTTGTGCATACAGTTGATGCTGGAGTACTGCAAACCCTCATACAATGGATCTACATGGGGCTTCCTGGGCACAACAGACGAAACGCTCTTCTTCCTAGGTAACTTCAGCGCCCTCATGATGAATGGCCTCCTGTTCCTCTGCTGCGTGCTGTCAGGTGCCACAGCACTGGCCCTTTCAAAATCCCTCTTAGTAAGTGCTCCTTTTTTCAGTTTATGTAACTGCATTTTCCAGCAGTCATTTATTTACTTAACCGGTAGTTTTGTCCTGATTGATGCACCTTCGTGGGTTTTTTTTATCTTGTGCATCGAATGCTCCTTTTACCTGAAACAAATGGGCATATCTGAGTTGAGTGAGAGTGAAATGTGAACAGAGGAATCTTGGTGGTGGTGTTGTATTGAAATGCAGGCCAAGACTAGGCTGCATTTTAACCCTTTCACAGCCAGGTTTTTTTACTCACATCTGCACACACCCTGCCGGGTTTTTTTGCATGTTAGTTTCCTGGAATTTTTTGCTAGTAACGCACTAAAATGCTCTGCAGGGCATGTAGACATGTTTATTGAGGGTAATCTTATAGATATTAGTTGTAATGAAACAAATCTTCCAGCACCAATCTGGCCTGTCGGATTTCCTCTTACGCGGATTTTTCGGTGGCAGGGGGACTTCATCGCTGTCATCACTCGATAAGGCACTTAGGTGGGCTCCTTCCTCATTCTCAATATCATTGGACTCCGAATTCACAAGCAATTTTGAATTTCTTCTTCCGTCAAAGCGTGGACGAGTGTGGCACATAGCCTCATGGCTGCTGTGCACAGACCAAAACGAAGTGACTCGGATGTGGAAGCATGCGCGCCATCTGTTGTTTAAAATTTACCCTACAAGATCTATGAATTTACGGAGTCTCTCCATAGATTGCGCTACATGGTTGCATAGTTTTTTTTTTACACGAGTATTATCGGGAGCGGCAGGGGGTGACTAAAAAAGCCAAAACGAGTTAACTCGGGAGAGGCAGGGCGTGTGCATGTGTGGTAGCCCGAGTTATCTCGGGAGTGGCAGATTAAGGGTTAAGGAACACGAGGGAATTTTCAGGTGTGCACTGCAGAACAAGATATATAAGGCAGTGTTAGATCATTTGGCCATTCCCCTGAGTGATTATTTGTTTATAAATTGCAGAAATTGAAGAAACCTCTGATGACGCTATTGGCACTTATATGATGCAGTAGATTGCAAACTGTTTTTGCTGTCATAGAAAATGGCTGCGCAAAAGAAATGGGATGTCATCGAAGAAATGTAGGCTACAGGACAGGTGCTGAACTACCAACACAATTTTTATTGTTAACCAGGCCACCTTTTATACATGCTAAAGCATCACATGGCCATTTATCAGGAACAAACCTGATTGAACATCTGGCAATATCACAACACTCATTCTTTTATCACGGTACTTACGTGAACTGGTGAACAGAAACTTAAGAGCAGTGTTTATTTTTTGCTGCATTGGCTTGAGTCCACTGGGATATCCAGCAGCCTGCTGCTGTTAGCGAAGGTGACATGATCAGGTCAAAGAAAGCATACAACTTTTTGTCATAGTTAGACACCAGATGAACTCACCTATCAAGGTTTCTAAAATAATTTTTTGAAGTAAAAAAATGCCTTTGTTGAAGGGAAGTTTCCGGTGAAAAGAATTGGGTGTTAAATCCGCATTATTGTAACGAGTGTGGTTTACACTCTCTAAACTTTCCGGAAGAAAATTGATGAAGTATGAAATAGTTATGTTTATTTTAAAGAGCAAATCACACTTTCAACATAATGTTGTGTGTGTTGAATTGTGCTAGATAAGGTTCATTACAGGCATCCATCATTCGGTGAATCGGGTTGGGCCCTTTGTTGTCTGCTAAAACGTGGTTTCACTTGATTCTTGCACCCCAAAGCGATTTCCTAATAATCAATGAAACTCGATTTCCACCAGACAAGGCGTTTCAAGGAAATGTAGTTTGCTAGTGCAGAAAGCTCAGGGCATTATGCAGAAACTGGTTAATGTCTGCTAGTGTGCATGTGATGCCTGTGCGACGTGCTTTCAGAATGGTGATTGCAACTAACTCTGGATGAATTTAAACATCGTTTAATGCTTGTTGTCTATGGCATGACCCATTATAAGGCTGAATTCGAAAAGTAAATTTTAGAAGCAAGAGGCCAGAGCTAAGTAATTGACCAGACATCTTATTGTCATAATGCTGTTAAGCGCTACCAATGCTGACGACATTCTGCTCGAAGACTGTTTTGTGTTTAAAATAGCAGCTGTGACGTTCGGTGAGTGTTCTTGCAGAGTAGAAAAGTAGGCAAGTTTAGAACAAATGTGGAAGTGGTGCATGTGGGGATGGTCATGAGCCTGTAGAATATTTAACCAGTGAAAATAGAACGAATTGTCTGATTTGGTAACTATTGCTTGGTGCAAGCTGCTATTCTTACGACTGTTTACGAAAATGATGAGCAACAAGTACTGCATTTAACGTCCCATACAAAAAAAAAAGAGCACTAACAGTATACAGTTTTTACTAGAGAAAGTAAGCCAAAAAAAACTTTTTTGTGATTGGCCTGATTTGTGCATGAATGGAAACTAAAGAAAGTTGTGCCCAATATTTCCCCCCACCACAAAAAAAAAATTTTGAAAACTGTAAAATTCAGAAGCATCCTAATCATGTGTTCTTAAGTAAATAAGGTGCTAAAAAAAATGCACGCTAGCAATTTCCTCTTTTCCACATATGATACCTAAAGCAGATATCATCAACACTCTCATTAAGAATTCCCTGAAACCTTTTTAGCATTCTTTCCTTTGCAAAGTGGCAAGTGCATGTGAAAGTGAGAAAATAGGGTGTTGAAAGTGGGTGACACTGGTGATACTGAAATATACCTCAAGTGACAGAAGTGCTGTGTTCAGAAAGCTCACTGTTTTCATTCATAATAACAACAGACACTTTTGTAGGATGTGATGGGAAACCTGGCACACTTCCTTATCTGCATTGGGAGCAGCCTGGTTTTACTGTCATCGGGTGTGAATCACCAGCCAAGCTCAAGGTACAAGGAGTACATTTTTCAAGGGAAAGTGACTGTTTCGGTAGGTAAAGCTATTTTGTGGCGCTGAGTTTGTCAAGAAGTTAGTATTATTAATTTGACATGAACAGAACAAACAGGAGCACAGAGAAAATGATGCATTATTTTGAAAGAAATATGTCATCATTTTTAGCTTCCAAGGAAGCCTGCAACAACATGTATTGTATGCCTTGTGGGATACAGCTGGTTACAACTAAACCACCCCAGTTTATCTGCTGCCACGAGGTCAGGGTGCTCCACTTGGCAGTAACAAGCCTAAGGCACTAGCCACTTGCCTTTACATGCATGGGAGTACCAGAATCATGTTACTAGGGGTTTGACTATTTGGTTTAAACTGAAAAAGACCAATAAAAGTACACCAAATTCAGTTTTTGAAATTCGATTTTAACTGAAAAAGGTCAGTGTTCATAGCTAGCTGGCATAGATAACTGGCTGTTGAGTACGAGTTACACCCAGTCGAAGTTGAAATTATTGAAGTATCCTTGTGGATATGATGCAACGGTGGTATTGCTGTATAAGCAGCGCAGTTGTGCGATTTTAGGTAATTCTCTGTTAGCTTACATGCCTCTATAGACCGGGAAGTTGCACTATCATCATCCACATAGAGAAGAAGAAGTTGTTTAAGTTGGTTTAACTGTATGTAAGGACACTTAGATGAAACCGTCTAAGTGCCTGAACTCGCTACGACAGCACAGTGATAACATGTCAGCCTAGTTAAAATAAGCTGCCACTTGCGTTTTGGTCTGCTGCTGTCTCATTTAACTTGCATTACTTTTTTAATGATGATAGTAATTCCTTCTATGTACAAGCATAGCTACAAGTAGTATATACTATTTGCACGTTAATTACTAGTAAATAAACTATTCATGTTTACAAAAACTCAGATAGACTGCAATGGCTTTTGACTGCACACTAGTGTCGCATCAAATCGCTGAAAAAAGTCGGTAATTCTTTCTTCGAAAATATTATTCGCTGAAAAAAATTTAAACTTGTGTTCTGAAATAAACACTGAAAAAAGCCTGCCGAGTTCTCAAAAAATAAAAACTGAAAAGTGCAACCCCTACATATAACTGATTCTGTGGTGTAACTAATGGTATCCTTATTTATTAGATGATTTTAATGGTGCATATGATGATGGGGATCAATTACAAAACAATACTTAACACTAATGATTTGAGATGATCTACCTATTGTGTTGTTTTTCTTCTTTTTCGTACTCCGCAATGAGGCATGCACAATTTCATATTAGCCTGAAACTACTAGGCTGAAACTACCAACAATCGAAGCAAGTTGTCGAAGCTGTAGTTCTGGCAGCTCTGATGAGTAATAAGCAAGAAGTGATAAGCAAGGAGTGATAAACAAGACATGTCCAAATAAGATGCCTGAAGTTTGTATCGTACTAAACATAATGCAGTGAGCCTTTCCTGCAGCCCAGGAAATGGCCTCTGTAATATAATCTTGTATGTGCAAGTGGAACTCCTTGTTCATTGTTGTGCTCTTTAATATTGTATTAAAAACTTCTTATTGCATCTGTTTTCCTGAAAAAGTGAGTTGAACTTAACCAATTAGCCAAGCAATGAGAATAATACTAGGGATGCCAAAGCAGCACTTAATGATTTGCAAACTTAGTTTAATTAAACATTATTTATTACAGCTTGACTGTTGCTAGTTTTGACTTGCTACATGAAGCTCTTGCAAGCCAGATTTTTTTATTAGAGTGGGATTTACTGATTTGTGTTTGCAGTGAGTGTTTGGCAGATTGAGGCTGCTATGGTTGGTGATGCTGGGATATATTTTGATGGAAAGGTGCAGTTTTGTTAAAAACCGGTGCTGGAAGACTTTGACAGATAGGACGAGACACACACATGCACTGTATAAATAACGCACACAGGTGTTGTAATTTGCAAACCAAGTTGTTTGAAATCATGGTGAATACATTCTGTATTTAGGCTTGAAGGTAAACAAATGAAAACAATATAGATCGCATAACTTCCTTCCTTGAGCCATTTGCTGCACCTTTTTAGACAGTTTCAGGGTATCTATAATGGCGTGATCCTTTTGGCAGCGATGCAATTGATGATGACAGAGAAACATTGGCAGCGTTTCCAAACACATATGAAAACTGTGTGTATGGGGACATTGCATCTATCAACACTCACAAGATAGGTGACATTGTTCTAGTGTGTCTGGAGGTTTTCCATGATGACGTGCAACCATACCGGATGTCCAGTTGAACCTGGTGCAGAAGAAATCCGTTTTAAAGTAGACTGTTTAGTTATGAACAGCATACTTTTATTGGTCCTTTAGGTTTCTGCATGACTGAGTATTTGCACTCTATCTGTGGAAATCATCTCGCCCAGTCACTGGTATTTTCCGTGTGCACTGGATGTCTAGTATGCTGACTCTTGAAATGGTACAACAATGGGGCTGGGTGCTGCCCTAAAATATTAAGCAAAATGAATGCTGATAAGTGCTCATTTTGTGGCATTGAATAACTTGGAACTAAATCTTGTTTTATCATCGGGACCCTTAGAGCAAAAAAGAGATCACAGGGGCAAGCATTGAGGTTCCCACCTACCTGAAAATTCAAGCTTAGATCTGCATGAAATCTCATGGGACAATTCTTTGATATGAGGATGGTGTAATGTGGTTGCTGGTTTTGTTGTGGTGGGCTGTCAACGGAAGGTATGAGGGCATATGAATGGAAAAATTATGTTGACTAATAAAATGCCTCCTGCCCATGCTCCGTGCATGGCTAAACACACTGTTCCCCTGTGGATGTGTCTTTGAAATCACCACCTGACAGGCTTGCTTTGCAGACACTTATTTGAGGGGCTTTTTCCTGTTCCCTCATCTGAAGCACCACCTGCGATGAACAACAGTATGTGAGAATAGACTATTTTACAGTATATTCAAAAGTGCTAGAAAACTTATTTCTCTTCAGTGATTAGAAAAGTTAGAAAGCAGTTCCAGATGTGTATTAATGCTTTCAGGTGAAGGGATATGCTTGTTTTGTTTCAGGGACTTCTTACTTTTCTCAAAGCTGTTTGAGTGGCTAGCATACATAATACTCTAACATCATGCATATGTGTCCATGCCAGCTCTAGAATTTATCCTTGCTTGAGTCAGTACAGGTTACTCAGGTTTCCCATGTGAAGGCAGAGTGGAAGAGCCATAATTAGCATTCTTGTTAGATGTGCATTGAGACTCAGTGAAGCACGAGTCAAAAATGAACATAAAGATGATGTTTCATGGTGCTCTCTTCCAGGTTCTGGGCATAGTGAACTCTCTGCTCTACTTATGCAGTGTGTTAGCTGCCTACTGGACTTGCAAGGCCAGCAGATACTAACTACTGACTTCCACATTAACCACTCGTATTTGGAGATGGCACACCTTGGCCTGGCCATGTGAAAGAGAACAGGGTGGGAGTTTGTTCACCTCATCTGTTTGGCCTCAGCAGAAAAGGACTGTACAAATTAGATGACTGTCCTTAATAACTTTGCGGTCCTTGAGATGTTGACCAGTAGGACACCTGTAGTGTCATGTGCTGCATCATTTTTTGTGATGTTAGGCTGACTTGGCGTGTGTTTTGCGCCAGTTTTCACGTGCAAATGACCTCAATACCAAGTATGAAAGCAGTGTCTCAGGTGTAATCAGAAATGACTACTTATCTTTGATATGTGAGATGGCAGTCTACTGAAAATGCATGCAACTAGTCCTAATTTTTGCTGTTTCATTATGCCTGCATTACCACTGCATTCAGGGACACATTTATGTGCAATCCAGCCAGAATAATGTCAGCCAGTTAATAAGGAATGACAGAAAATGCACTGGGCTTAAACCTTTTTGTCATTAGAATGGAAACCTGATGGGAACTGCTCTGTCATCATATTATATGCCCAATTTGTGCACATTCCTTAGTGTTGATTTTCTACTTAACATTTTTACTTTTCCTTTCTGCGTTTTTTTTTTTGTTTCTGTGCCCTCATTTTGGAATAAGTTATTTTGTTATCTTTCTGGAGGGTCTTGTGACCAACTGTTTTCATTTTGCTGTTTTTTTGTATACTGTAGGGCACTCCTCAGAAATCATTCACCATAAAGCATTATACTTAGTTGCTTATGATTTTTATTGTTATTATTATTATAATTATGATTGTTGAAGAATTTACTCTAAATCTGTATCTGCCACTTTGTCTGGTCCCTCTCACAAGGAACGAATTTTGAGTTATGTTGACATCTGTACAGGTGTATTCATCTAAGGGCAGTTGTCCTTAGAAAACATGTTGTAATGTTTCCTTCCTGCGGTTCTTTCATGCTCACTGGGGTTCATTCCTCTGCCCTGATTTCAGTACCTCATTGACTTTGAGCATCATTACTTTTCAGGCCAGCTGTTCATTAAGATTTAATCAAAAGTTATGTTTTCATGAGTATGGCAGAAGCACACCACATTTGCAAGGAGCATCATATTAAGATAATGTGTCACTCTTAACATTTCTTGATGCACCAAAAAGGATATGGCATAGTGTAATGATAAGAACAACACAGGCAGGCAGACACACAGATCCTCTGTCTGTCTTTTCTTTCCACTGTGCCTTGCCTGATTTGGAGTGTTTATGTAAAAAAAATTACAGTTAATTTAGCTTACTTGAGCAAATGTGAGTATGTACGCTAGCACATCACGTTTCATTTCGCTTTCGGTTTGAGGCTGAGGCTTCAAGGTCAGGCTTCAGACAAATACCGGCGAAATCGGTGATTGGGAACCATAGTGATAGAGCGCTATAAAATTTTGGTACTGCCTAATGCACCTTAAGAAGGAACTGTGTTAGCAGTCTGTACTGGATCCATTGTGCATGGATTGAAGTTGATGAAAATGATGACGTGCAATGCACAGAGTGAGAGAGCGGCAGTTAAACATAAGAGGTGATCAGTTGCAGTGATAGCATAGTGCTCTCGGGCAGTGGCTAACAAAACAGGTCTGTTCACATCACCGCGGGTTCAAAACCAAGTCGCAGCCATATTTATTTTATTTCTGTAGGTATCACTGGCTTCAGACAATTAGACAACGGGTTTTATTGAGATTAGAAGCCTCAGTGCTAGTGCACTATAAAAATACAGGACTAGCTAGTGTAACGTTATGCTTCGCTTGTATCGCATTATGTCTGATGCAAAGCCGCTGCAGTTAGTTAGTGGCTCTGGCATTCTAATGTTCAGCACAAGGTTATGGATTCCATATCCAGCCGTGGCAGTTGTATGTCAGTGAAGGAGAAATATAAAAGTGTATGGCTGCAGAGATTCTGGCGTACATAAAGAATCCTCGCAGATTATGCTTTTTCAAGTCCTCCACTACTGCATGTCCCATAGCTTAAGTGTAAATTCAGATGATGAAAATTTATTAATCTTTAATGCTCTGTACAAGGGTTGTCACATGGTGTGTTTTTGACAATGACGCACTCGGAACATCTACGTCCCATTTGTGTGGTGTGTCAGCTGTTGAGGTGCGCCTTCTGTAGGAAAATTCTCTGTCTATATATTTCTTTCTAACATATTAAGATGCTGCACTATCTGAACAGCTTGGGTCCTTTTGCATGATAAGCAGTGTGCTGGAATGGTTTTTTGCGATGTGCTACTGTTGCATTCTTGTAAATGTGGCTAGTAAAATTAGAATGTACTAGATTTACACTGCTTCAGTTCTCATTGAGAGGAATTGGAAAGTGTGCTGTGAATTGTATGAATCTGTCTACTATAGTCGGACACAACTTAAGTCTGCAGCGAAACTCTGCCCACATTCAGCTTCCGTGCACAGAATTCCGCCACGACGAAAAAGTAGTCCGCTTCTCAAAGGTTTCTTGTTACCTAAACAAGAAGCTTAAGTCACAAGAAAAAATGTTGAGCTCTTGAATTTTGATACGTGGATTGTTTGATATAGTCAGACATTAAAAAGCGGATTTCGGTTACTGTTGCGATTGGCCAGCGGAGTAATACAGGACGCTGCGGGTTGCAGCCCACTGTGTTAGCAACTGCTGTTTTTTTAAGTTGTATCCTACTATAGTTCACATTCTCAGTCTGCATTTTAGTACGCACTATTCGATGGTTGAAGTTTATGACCCAAGTAATACAAAACGTTGTTGGACCATTGCCTGCATGTTGAAAAATATTTGCTAGTAACGTTATCTGCATGCTGCTGATATGTTTCTTTTTTTTTTTGCCTCGCAGCAGTACTGAGCAAAGTAGTGGTTACATGGCGCAAACTACCGTATATTTCCACGCATAAGTCGACGTTTTTTTTTTTTTTTAATGTCCTTCCAAAGTTGGGGGGTCGACTTATAATCAGAGTCGACATATATGTGGAGTCTTAAAGTCGGCCTATATGCAGAAAAACGGAGCGCCTTTCTACGCTACGTGAATGGCCTGAGGGCAACGCATTCATTCCTGCTTGGTCAAATAGGCAATGCTGACCAGACTCCAGTCTGGTTTGATATGCCTAGCAATAGGACCGTGTCCGCAAAAGGGGAGCGCCAGGTCGCCAATCGCCAAGGGGACCGCTTTCGACGACCAGCGGCAGCAGTGGCTCATAAGATGATGATCGCGACTGTGCCCTCATAAGTGACGATGAGTCAGAGATGTCTCGGGAACGAATAAATGTTTCTTTATGACTCGGCCTTCTGAAATACCTTTTGGGCGAGCTAGGACCGCAGTGTATGGCAGCGTCGACCTAAATTCAGAGTCTAACTTTTTCCTTAAGGGGGCCGCAAGTTGGGGGGTCGACTTATAATCAGAGTCGACTTATAATGGGCAATATACGGTATTTGCGACTGAATTATAATGTTCAGATGACTTCTCAAAGTGTCACAAAAATGGGCTCGTGCTACCCTAAGATGTCCAAAGGTAACTGTTTTGAACTTTTACAGGGTACTGGAAATAAAATATGAGATTTTTATAGGAAAAAAACGAGTTCCCTGAAAAACAAAAGTGTCCTAAAGCTGCCTTACTAATGCTTTTAGCTTATATGTGTCATTGTGGACTTAACTTGGCTTATAATTGTGCGCAGTGTTGGGAGTATGTTTTAGCCATTTATTCATCATCTCAAATGAATATAAACACTTCGAGCAGATCTCACAGTCTTGAGTGGTATATTCATAATATTTCTAGTTTTGCTCATACTTTCATACCTCACTCATTTTTATTGCAAGTTTTAGACAAATTCACCCTCATAGCACATCTTAAAGATCTGCATGGACCAGTGACTTTGTTCTCGGGGCTCTTTGGCCATCGCTGTCCTTGCAGCATAAAAATCCATCATCATCGTCATCCCCATAACACTTTTATAATTGCAAACCACAACTGCACGTTTGCATTGGTGCTTCAAAGGAAATGAGCAGTGTTTTGTTAGGCAGTCTTGTCAGTTCTGAACAGCAAGCGATACCTGAAATTTGACATGTTTTGTCATAGTAATGTGTCATTCAGTGATGTATATATTACTTATGCTGGTTTTTTTCAACTGTTTGTTAACTGTTCTTTTCCTTCCGTGCACTGGATTAAATGTGTGCCTACACCATGTCCTCATGATCGAAGGTTCTTGAGCATGGCTTAAAGTCACTATTCATGCTATCCATTGTGGGGATCCTTCGAACCCTGTTTCCCTGTTCGCACGTGACTAGGCTTAGCTTCCTAACAGAGGCTACTATCTTTCATGGATGACATCGTGCACCAGCTTCCATTGCCCATGTGCCCTTGCTCTTCAGCAGCTTCTGTCTAGGCCATAGCTAGCGCTGGGTGTGGGCACCACGAAGCCCAAACCCTCACCAATTATGGTGGCACTGCCGTCGGTCTCTTACTGAAACAGTGCAATGGTGATGAGTCTGCATGGCACAGGTGACCTCAGCACTCTGACACATAGAAGTGTATGTCAGAAAGTTGAGTAGTTCTGCTGTTCTGTCATGTGCAGTTCAAAGAACAACCAGACAATCAACTATTCAAGGAGAAAGTTGAAAAAGTGCCAATTATCAAGTGGGCTGGAGCATTCGGTAGGGTGCTCCAATGTGCTTAAGAAGTAGTACTTTCTTTACGCCGCATTATCAATGTTTAGCTATGAAGAATTTGTTCTTTATGTTGGTGCTAGTGAATTGCATTAGCAGCAACTATATTTTAAGTATTTGCTGCTGAGCAAAGGCAGTGTGCTATACTCTTTACTGCTTGAAAAGTTAACTGATGTGATAGATTTGGTATGGCATGTAAGGCTTAATATCCTGAGGTGACACATGGACTATAAGGAATGCTATAGTGGAGAGCCCCAGATTAATTTAGACCACCTGGGGTACTTTAAAGAACATTCCTACTCTGGGCAACACTGGCATTTTTTTTTACCCCCAAGGAGTTTACTTAAACTTTCACTGTAAGTTCTCCACAGTCTTCTGTTCTTTTCTGCTAAATATCATTGCCAGGGGGCATTTTGTTTCCACGTAAATTAATTTAAAATTTTGCCATTTTGTGGCCTCAGTTGGGGAATTTTCTACATGTAATCTTGCATGTGTGATGTCACCGCTGCATACCTCTCGATATTTGGTCTCTGTTTGCTGAAGGGCAAATTTTCAAGCTTGTTTTTGGTCATTTTAGACAAATAATGATCTAAGCTGTCACTTACAGTTGCTGGTTTAGCCAGTCAATGCATACACGATAGGTTTCGTGAAAGTATCTGTGATGTCATAGTTTGGTTTTTCGAGACATCATACTTTGGTTGAAACCCTTTCAGTTTCCTGGTTTTTGCTGTTTTAAAACATTTCTGCTGAGTGTTTTGAACGTTTTTTTTTGCACCAGGAGGAGTGAACTGATGAGGGAAGGAAGGTGATGTGGTTGTCAGCTCAGTATGTTAAAAAAAAAGCCCTGGAGCTGCCCTCTAATGTGAACTAACATCACATAGCAAAACAAGGGTTTTTACTTTTCACATCTATCGAAATGTGGCCACTGCGGCTAGGATTTGCTCCCATGACCTTGGGATCAGTAGCCAAGTGCCACAGCCACTGAGCCATCATGGTGGGTGATGGGAAAGATGTGATGGCATGGAGCATGAATTTAACTTTTGATTGGCACTTTCTGAAAACTCAGATCTCGGGTTCAGATACCCATAACAAATGCGGTTCACTGTGGCCATATTATGTTGCACTTGTTCAGTGTGGTAGTCGCACAGTCTCATCCACTCACATGGAAGACAAAAAAACGTGTGGCTGTGTGTTCCTACACTGACTGCAGCATTGCCTCATAAACAACATGAACTTCTGTGCAGGAGTTGCATTTTTTGCTTGGAGAGTCCATGATAGTAAGAAAAACTGTGAATGTTTTCCAGAAACTGCCATTGGTTCTCTCAATAATGGCATCCTTCTCATTTTATGCTATTTGAAAATACAATTTGGTGAATGTTTTCTGCTTTCAAATCTACTAGCAGCACTACTTTAGCTGCTACTAATACACAGTTTTTATGCACAGCCTTCATAGCTAGGTTATGAAAAAACATTTGACTCATTTGAAAATTATCAGTCACGCAGGCTTTTTACTGGAGCATGGAGGAAGTCTATGTAAATATTCAAAATAATATCTACAGGATCTGCACAGTGACCATGGTCCTCCACAGGAAGGCTGAGAGCAAACCAGTCAGAAACTGTGTCAGGTGAGGTGACACAATCTATTGGGCCCTATTCACTGCATAGTTATGAGGGGTATTCAGACGGTTGGACTTGGGAGCTGGGAGAACTTGGTACCAAGAACACTTAAGTAACTGTTCATTTGCTGACGATACTGCCCTGCTAGGTAACTGGAGGGAGGAACTGCAGCAAATGCTTGAACCCCTAAATGGGCAATGCTAGCTTACGAAAGTCAGCTTGAAATGGGTACACTTAAAAATTAATATGAAAAGGAATAAAGTGGTTTTTTAATGGTTTGGGAAATGTAAATGAAAATGTTTCATGAAGAAAGGAAAGGTACAATAACTGTTGCTGTCTGAATTGCACTGCAGGGAAATGGGTGATGGAGGGAGTGAAAGAAGGCAGAGAATAAAGAGAGGCTTTAGTAAAGGGACCGGATTGTTAGTAAAACTTGAGATAGTTGGTTCATTTTCGATGCATTGTTTCTGCTGCACAAAAGGAATGTGGATGTAGAAGGAACACTGCGCTTGTATGTGTCATAAGTGTTCCTTCTCTCTCCTTGCTCCTTCCACGCAGCAGAAGCATTGCCCTGATTAGCTTTGATCTCCTGAGGTTCGAGAACATGTCTCAGATAGTGAGGTATCGCAGGCATTGGAGGTATTTGTGATAGTTAGCGAAGTATTGTTAGTAGGAAGGGAGTACGCCAATTAAGGCCTTGTGATACTAATTCTAACCGTGGCAAACAGGTTGCCGGGCCAAAAAGAAAAACAAGAATGGGTTGGAGGGCGTTTGGCTGGTACTCCTGAGTCATGAACGGCAGCTTACTGATATCCCTCAAAAGAAAAGCATATAGCAGTTGTATCCTGTGAGTACTCAGCTGTTAAGCTGAAACTTGGAAGGTAAAAAAAGGTTTGAAATTAGATTGTGGGCAGAGAGCAACCTGTGGAAAGAAAACAATATGGATACCATTAAGAAACAGAGATAACAGCATAGATTAGAGTAGAGAACATTATATCCTAGCGGCAGTCAAGCGGAGAAAATAGACCTAGGAGAAACACGTAATGCGGAGGACAGATCACTGGTGGGCTGTTGAATAAACAGAATGGATTCCAAGAGAATAAAAATGTATGCGGGGTAGGCAGAGTGTCATGTAAGAGATGTGACTGGTTAATTTTCTGTGTGCTAGGCTGGCAGCAGCTGGTGCAGGAAAGGGCTAATTGGAGGTGAGAGGCCTTTGTCCTGCTGTTAACGTGACCTGGCTAATGATGATGCTAACTGTTTCGGTTTTTGCCATTGTTGAACGCTTTTAATGCGAAAGCATGACTTAACGCAGTCCCAACCAAGAATTTTGTGTGAAGACTCGGAGTGACTTGGGTAAGTTTGGGTTTGTTCGAAGGAGCGCCACGCAAGCTGCAGCCAGTGGGAGGGTGACCTTTGGGGTGACCTTGGCCAAACCTAGCATAGAAACTGCCCATGCAGAAAAAAAATAAATGTTGCCCCGACTGGGTTTGAAACCTGCAGCAGTGTGAACAGATTAGCTTTGCTGGCCCCTGCATGAGAGCACTATGCTATTGCGGCAGCCAATCATACCTCGTGTTAAACTGCAACACACTCTCATGCTGTGCATTGCACATCGTCTTCTTCACCAGCTTCCACCTACGGCACGGAACAGATCAGATTAGCTTAACCTTAGTCAGAGCTTAACCCGAGTCTGATATCGTCTGCAGGTGTGCCGACGACCCATCAAAGCAAAATCATGAGCCAACCAGGCTAAACTCATGCTTTCACACATCCGCTCAGTTTGACTACGTTAAAACCCTACCACTTTTTTACAGCCTGATTGGCAGTACTACATGAGATAGGCATAATTGGCATTCACGATCATTTTGAAAATGCCTTGTTCTGAAAGTGTGCACAATGTCAGCGCCATCACATTGGCAGTATGTGTATGTCTGATGTTAATATAACATAAGCATTTGACTTGCATGCAATTTGTATATGTGACATTCTTATAATATGCGCTTATGTGCCCTGGCCAAAAATTAGTGACATTTGTCATACTTTGGAAACACTCCGACAATGTTATGTGTTACTTGGACAGTTTGTGAGCTAAATGAGCATAAAAAAAGAAAGAGTTGTTCCTTTTATTCTGGCATGCTTCCTTCTTTTTTAGTGCGAAAGCACTTCGAGCTGCACTCCCCAGGTTTTAGCTGTGTGTTTCTGTGTGAAGCCTCTGAGTAGCAGGTGTAACTGGCTCACTGTGTCAGTTGACACCTCAATCGCACTGCGAGTAGGCGGTGGCATCCATCTATAAATTGAGGCAGTTATGCGCCTTTTCTTTTCTCAAAACTAGCGGAAGGTTTAGACTGTTGATTTTGAGCAAAGGAAAGGCACGTAACTGGCTCCCTCGGTCAGTGGGCACCTCAGTCGTGCTTTGAGGTATGTGGTGTTGGTGTTCACTGGCAAAAAGCCATGCTTTCACGCAATATTTCGTCCTTAGCAGTGCTAAACCACCAGCCATTTTTTTTTACTGTTTCTAATGTTCCAGTAAATAAAAGGCCTTGGTACTATACAATTTATAGGTCTTGGACTCCAACCTTCTGTCATTAAAAACGAGTGGAAAAGGAACTTTTTGCAAACGATGTTGCACATTCCAAGAAAATAACGGTTTTGTCATCACCAAAATGCTTTAAAGCAGTATCTTGCTTTAGACATATTGTCAACTCACAGATTCATGTCTAAGCATTCGGACATGACAAGCAGTGTTTGCAGTAGAGCACTGCACGGGCCTCAATCTGAGGCCCGAGCCCGGCCCGAGACCAGAAGCCCGAGCCCGGCCCAGGCCCGCGGCTTCAAGCCCGGGCCCGGCCCAGCCCCGCTAAATTATCGCTCTAGCAAGCCCGGCCCGGCCCGTGAAACCTTGAGTGAAGCCCAGCCCGGGCCCGGCCCGGCCCGCGTCACAGTTACGCTTGAGATATACTGCTCACTCTGAGCAAGTAGACTGCTACTAGACCGATAAGAAACTGGCCAACAAAGGTTCTGAAAACAGTTTAGCTTGCAGAAAGTTGGTTCTTTTTAACCCAGAAGGAAGTGATTAAGAGTGGTGCTCGCCATGCCCGTCTTTTGGACAGTGATCTCGTGTTGGTGCGCTAAGATAAACTAGGAAGTTCCGAGAGCCAAATAAAAAGGGCCGCATACGCGCGTAATAGACTACTTTGCATTCCCCCATGATTTTAATCAGTTATATTTTGCCGCCCGGAAGTATAAACATTAAAGCTGCCTAGCAAGCAGTGGGATGACAATTTTAGTGAACGCGATCTCACAGGTTGAACTCATAGCCGAACTGGTCGCCTTCCAGCACAAACGAAATGCTAAAAGGCTTGAGTATTTCACGGTGTGTATTTTGAAGACTATAAGCGTCGTAAACTAATATGTTCTTCCCGAATGCATTTCTAATAGTGTATAGGTATGTTTTGGGGTGACGAACGATCATTGTGTAATTAAGACCGGTTGAATTTTACTCTTACTGGTGGAGCAGAAGATAGCGCACGAACCACGTGATAACTTACAGGGCAAAACACTAGTCATGACAACCAGGCTGAAGAAGCGAGGAGGGATAGATGTGGTTATGAGATGAGATTTACAAACTGTCGCGAGCTTTTGTGGCTATTTCATTTACGAGACGTTCCGGTCAGCTGATCAAAATGAAAACCAAATGCGCTTTACTTTGTGAATTTTCTCACACGAGAAAAATATAGCTATAACATAAACGCTATGTCTTTGGGGCTTAAGGGCCCAACGTGAGTCAGGCTGTGAGAGAAACCGAAGCAGAGGGCTCCGGATCATTTCAACCACATGGGTTTTTTCAACGAGTAGTGATACTGCAAAGTATGGGCTGTCATGCTGGCTGCCTAGACAGAAAGACGGCCGCCGAGGCTAGGAGCAAACCCTGGTTCCCCGGCTCACTAATCAAGCGCCTTGACCACTAAGCCACCACGGCGTTGAAATAAGGAAATAAATAAGTCAAGTAGTAAAGCTTAGTTTTTTTTTCTCTCAGCGCGTACTATAACCCATAGCTCATCCGTGTCGCTGCTCCAATGCCGCAGTTGTGTACTTCGCTCTGCAATAGTGAATTAATAGTCGGACACCAGCCGTTTCTGTACGGACCCAAGCCCTACTCGGGTCCGCCGCTTAAAGCCCGAGCCCGGCCCGGGCCCGCAACTTCAGGCCCGGGCCCGGCCCAGGCCCGGCAAAACAAATCATATCCTGGCCCGGCCCAGCCCACGGGCCGGGCCGGGCCCGGGCTTTCGGGCCGGCCCGAGCCCGTGCAGTGCACTAGTTTGCAGGTACTTCACAGGATCTACCTGCACGTGCTTTACAGTTTACAGGGTGCACGTTCTCTGAAAAATTATTGTAGCACTGTCTCCCGACCCAGCCACCTGGTAATGTTACCAGCTGATGAAGCATGCATGTTCTCGCACACCTTCAGATATTTCAGGCAATTGGCATGCAAGACTGCGTTTTAATAAAAATTGCCTGCACACCTGCAGCCCACAAATTTTTGTGTCCAATAGTAGTACCTACTCAAAATTTGGCATGGTCCTCTCTTATTTGCACATACATCAAACTTGTTTGTTAATGCAGAGGTGCAGTCATAAGTGCTTGTGGGCCACACGTTCATCATGAAAGAAAAACTAGACAGATGCCATTTCTCTTCTGTGCTCCACGATCTGCCTGGTATAGTTGTTGCTGTTGAAGGACGGAGAAGAGGTTGTGCTAGAGAAGCTATCCACCCTGTACACGCAATGCCTTATGACCTTGAGCACACCAGAAACTTGGAGGAATGCTAACATTATCTTAATCCATAAGAAAAAAATACATTAAGGACTTAAAAATTTAGACCGAGCAGCTTACTGTCTGTTGCCTATAAGGTATTTACTAAGGTAATCGCTAATAGAGTCAGGACAACCTTAGACTTTTATCAACCAAATGATCAGGCAGGCTTTTATAAAGGGTTCTCAGCAATAGACCATATTCACACTATCAGTCAGGTGATAAAGAAATGTGCAGAGCATAACTAACCCCTATATATAGCCTTTATAGATTGAGAAATCTTTTGACTCAGTCGAAACTTCAGCAGTCATGCAGGCATTCCGGAATCGGGGTGTAGAAGATCCTTATGTAAAAATACTTGAAGATATAGCAGGTGCACAACTACCATCTAGTCCTCCATGAAGTCTGCAATGAAATTCCAAAGAGAAAGGGTGTCAGCCAGGGAGACACGATCTCGCCAATGCTATTCACCGCCTGTTTGCAGGGGGTATTCAGAGGCCTGAAGTGGGAACAGTTGGAGATAATTAAAAGTTTATGAGAATATCTTCGTCATCTGGTATTCGCTGATGACACTGCCTTGCAGAGTCACTTAGAAGATGAACTGCAATGCATGATCAATGAGTTAGAAAGGCAGAGCAGTACTGTGGGTCTAAACATTAGTACACAGAAATCCAAAGTAATATTCACACTCTCTGGAGTTAACCGCAGTTGATATTAGGTAGTGAGGTAATGGAAGTGGTAAGGGATTATGTCTACTTAGGGCAGGTAGTGACCACAGATCTGGGTCACGAGAGTGAAAGAACAAGAATAAGGATGGAGTGGGGCGCATTTGGCAGGTTGACTCGGATGAAAAATGGCAGTTGACTAATATCCCTCAAGAGAAAAGTATATATCAGGTGTATTTTAGCGGTGCTCACCTATGGGGCAGAAACGTGGAGGCTAACATAAAAGGTTCAGCTTAAGTTAAGGACAGTGCAGTGAGTATTGAAAGAGAGATGATAAATGTAACATTTAGAGACAGGAAAAGGGCAGAGTAGGTCAGCGATCAGTCGTGCGTTAATGACGTCCTAGTCAAAATCAAGAGTAAGAAATGAGCTTGGGCAGGGCATGTAATACGAAGGCAAGATAACCGATGGTCCTTAAAGGTAGCAGACTGGATTTCAGAGGAAGGAAAGCGTAGCAGGGGGCGACAGAAAGTTAGGTTGGCGTTTGTGGGGATGGGGTTAATTGGAGAGATATGGGTGAGGCCTTTGTGGTGTAGTGGGTGTAGTCAGGCTAATGATGATGCTGTCAAGTAGCAACTCCAAGTACTCACAACACTTTTACGTTCTAGTTTTTTCAAATGATTTGCTTTTAACATCGCCTTAATTAACTAGTCGGTAGCAGTAAAAAGTAAAAAGCACTGTTGCAATTGCTGTCATGAGGTGGGGTGATGGCTTGACTGTCAGCTGCAGACAAGTGGACAGTACTTATATCTCCCCCAATTCAAACCCCCTCATTTGGCGTCTGTGGGGCCTGGAGCATTGGACGACTCTGGACATGACAAGTGTTAGGCCTAGCGGGAACACTGATCGTTAGGACCGGCGTCATGCTTTCTTGAGTGCGAGGGAAATTTCGCTGTAGCATGTTTGAAGTCTTTGACGTGCTGAGCACATTTTCTTTTTAAGCATTGTGGGGAGAGATTCTTCTGCTAGAGAACTATGTGGTCCGATTCGGGAACGAGAATCTAAGTGCCGGAGGACTTGCCAAGCCCGAAGCGAGTGAGTATGGAAGCCACCTGGGCAGTCTGAGTTTTTCTGCACATATTATCTGTCTCTTTGACTCTGGGAATCGCGGCTCAGGGACTGGGTGGCCACGGTCCTCGGATGCCACAACGAGCTCACTGGTAGGGCAGCTCTGCGCTGAGCGCTTGACACCGTCTGCTACGGTGGACGCCGACCGCTTGGAAGCTGCTCATTGCAGTGAACGGAGTAAGACCATTGTACGGAAATGATGTCTCCTCACAGCTGCATGTATATGCTCCTTCAGAGCTTTTTTTCTTCATCAGGCGTTGTGAATGCGTCTGTGAGGTCTAAGTATTTTCGGAGCTGCCTGTTCAAACTCAGAAAATCGAGACACGACCAGCAGGACCGTGGCGTAGAGGGGGCGTACATTGCTATGCGAGAGCATAATAGGAAGGCCATGAAGACATTAACTGTCCGGCGGTGTCGGCGTCTGTGTGAAGCCTCCATCTGCTAGTTGACGTTTGGGGTATTTGCCTTTCTCTAGCTGCGCCACCTGTCAACCATCCCCTCCTACCATCCCCCTCTTCACTTCGCCGGACGAAGAATGACTCAACGAAAGCGAAAATGACTAAGGAAAGTGATTTGGACAACAGCAGGCCTACGGGCAAAATATACAGCCTCCCGAAGAACTATGTGCGCAAAAAGGAGGCTTGCGGAAGCCATTCCTTCTCACATTGCTTGGCAAGAACAACCTGGGTCTCACAATTAAGCACCACCCAATGGCTGTGTGACTGTGTTTGAAACAGGCGCCACCTGCCAGTGCAGTGGCGCAACGGTGAACAACTGCGTCACTGCGCCGGTAGTACGTGGTGTGAGGACTCGCCGCGATCTAACAATGTGACACATTTTGCGTAGTTAAAATCGGAATATGATCAGCATTATTGGAGTAGACTGGGGAGTGAAAGGACTCGGAGTAGATTGGCGAGTGAAAGCAAAATGCTTTCGCGTTTAATCCGTATCAATCCATTTAATCGCCCCTAACTTTTTTTGTAACGTCACACGAACTGAGCAGTCTTTTTCAGCACAAGACGGAGCAGTCTTCACGCGAACATGGAATCTGCACAGCCGCCCGACACTTATTTGCTGGGGAGTTCGGCGTTTCCCCATGCGGCTGATGATGGCTATAGGTACAGTCTTTGTCAAAAGTTTAGAGCCCAGGGGGTTTGCTTCTAAGCCTCGCAGTGGGACTCCTGTAACATTCGTGGCAGCCCTACCCATTGGAGGAGGCAGGACCAGAAATCTTTTTACCTTCAGGAAATTTGGAGCGCTGGAGATGCATTACGAACCACACAGTGTGGCTCAGAAGCAAACCGCCTGGGCTCCAAACTTTTGACAAAGGCTGTACCTGTCCCATGGCCTACATTAAAGGCACGCAGAGAGCGATCAGCAGTTATAAAGATTCATTGAAGTCACCAGCCTTGCTGATACGTGCACCTCGTCTTGTTGCTGCATGCTGCGGCGGAGCTGCTTGTCAGACGCATCCATTCGGGGCAGCCGTCGCCAGACTAGCAGTGGTCACCTCCGGCTGCTGCTATCTTGGCGGTAAAGCGCAATGGTTGCGGCTATACTTACGCGCAGCTGCCGCGCAGAGTCCTGCCCTGCTTCTTTCAACCGGGCCTCTCATCGTTGGGCCTGCGAGCACTCCCAGGTGGAAATTTTGCAAGTGGGACCACTTGAGTGGGTTATTGGACAGGGACTTGGAAAAGTGGGACCACTGAGCAAGTGGGACGACTTTACAAATGGGACCATTTGGAACTTCCCGGTTAAAAAAAAAAAAAATTGGGACATCGCAATTAGGACCATGGAATTGGATATTTCAGATGGTTCCAAGTGGGTTTTGAAATTTATTCCATTTGTGTCTTTAATCAACTTACATATTGCTGAGGTGCAAAAGGAAAACTGATTAGTGCTCATTAGCTGAGCCTGGTGCCAACATTTTCACAGGAGAATTGAAACTGTGAGAATTGCATATGCTGTCATGGAAATCAAGACGCACACACATACAAGCATACATCACACACATGAAACACGTGTGTGATGTGTGAAACAAACTTCTGATACCAGAATCCAGAGCCGCTCCTGGGCGCGGCCATTTTCCGCCGACTGGTGCGCCGCGGTGCGGGCGTTTCTTTGGGGACTGCGGCAGCTCCGCGGCCGCGCCTGCATATAGCCGCGCTCCGGGCGCTAAAGAAACATTGCCGAGCATACTTCCACAGCGTGGCTGTGTTGCAGGAAGTATTCACGTTATCAAAGGGAGCACATTGATGCGTTTTAATGACATTTAGTTTGACATTCACGTGAATAGGGGACCGCAGCTTCGCAGGGGGGCGCTGCGGACGCCAGTGAAAAGCGCCCTCTCCGACCGACTCCGTATTTTTGTCCGGGCAAACCGGTCACCCCTCCCATTGAGTAGCTGCGCGAGGAGCGCGCTTTCCCCTTAAAAAAAGCCAGTTCTGCACGTACTTTGCACGTGTTGGCCAGCGTGCAAATCTCTTTGTGCAGTCCCGAGCTTTTTCCCTCGTGCTTGAACGCTGGCGAGCTTCAGAGGATTAGCAAAATGTACAGGGGCGCTAGAAAAAAATGCGAACAGCACGGCGCCCACGCGCTGCGCAGTCGGAATTTATCTTCAATGCGTTTTTATCTCGGTAGTAACAAAAAGACGCTAGAGTGGTACATTATTGTATCACGGATGTCTCTAGCGTATTTGTGTTGCGAGCCAAGTATAAGCGTGACGAAAATAAATTCCAACAGCGGAGAGCCTAGGCACTCCGCTGTTCGCACTTCTTTCGGTCGCGGCAGTACGCTCTGAGATGTAGGTTAAAAGAAATAGTGGACAGTGATTTTTTTTTTTTTCGCTGCGAACTTGAAAAAAGAACTGCTAGTGGATCAGGCCCACTACGTGAAGCAGATTGTTGACGAAAAAGCCGGTACCGTAACGGCGAAATGTGTATCGCAAGTAAATGACGAGATCATTTAAGACGTGGAATTCGAGGTAAATACCATTTTTTTTTTTTTGGCACGGCCATCTTCGCAAGATGCTTAATTTTGTTGGGTGACTGAGCACTTCGGTGCATGCAGGTTTGTTGGCCAAATAATAATGATTTTGTTACGTGTTTCGATGAATAATGATGGAAATAATTTTTATTTTAACTTAAAATAAAGTGGCCTTAAGGCGACACGCGAGGCTGAGGAGAAAAACGAAAACACGCACGAAATGCGCCTACCAGCTGCTTGCTATATACGGCTAAGAGAAAAAATGCTCTAGTTTGTCAATCGCTACAACGGAGATAAGCGGTTCGTATATTTATTTTAATTCCGATTACAGCGCACGCGCATTCCCAAAACAATAGAGAGTTTTAGTATAGCGTATGAGCGCTTACGTACGCTATACGCAAGCATTTAGCGGGAGGTTACTGTGGAAGTCGCAAGAACACTTTTAGTTTACGGTAGAACCGCACGAACGCAACGATAGCTAAGGCCGCGGTGGCACCATCTGGTGTGATACTGTGAAAACATTTTGTGTCGTATTTTTCGCGGTTAGCCAATGCATTGGCCAAGCTGATCCAAGTCGTATCACGTAGATAGCCGGTTGCATGGCGTCCCCGATGAGTCGCGCACTGCGCAGTCGAGGCAGGGCCTAGCTTTTTTTTAAATTTTTTCGGTAATCGAACCGAGCAAGGTTTTTTTAAGAGCGTCATGGTATGTACTACTATTCTCTCCGACCCCCATTGCCCTACAGCCGAAACGGCCGAAACGGCTACTTTTGGCAAGGCTAAGACTATCTTGGCATAAAAATCCAAATCAAGCCAATCCACAGTCGGCGGTGTTTTGATAGGGTTAGTAACGACGGAATCGTTACACAGAATCCAAAATAGGGCAAGTTTATCACTTATTCGTTCTGCTGTCGGCGAGAGGAGGCAAAGCGAATATCACACGTTCCATTCAACGGCAACGAATGTGCCTAAAAACCCAATAACATGACATCTTCTCTCCGAAGCGGGCGACGTGGGTGCCGCCATGTTGACAACGCTATTTTTCTTAGCGTACGCAAGAGCACGCACGCTAAATTCGAAAAATAGCGTACGTAACGCGAACGTACGTAAGCCATCGGTTTGAAATAGCGTTTGGCGCATGCGCAGTACGACTGACGCTATTTTATAGCGTACGCTATGCCTTTGCGTATGTCTACGTACGCTATACTAAAACTCTCTAATTATTTGCAGAGCCATCGCTCATATGCAAACGCTCATTCATGTGCAAGCAAACATTTTGATTATTTTTATTTTTTGAAATTTTTTACATGTAAAGCAACTTCGAAAATTGAGCCCGGCGTCACAAGTCGGAACATTCAGGCGATCACTGACCTTGCCTCACACGCGTCTGCATAATGCCGCTAGCTGCAGTCAGTCTCCAAAATAAAAAACGGTAAAAAAAAATGAGTTTCGTTAGCGCGAGCTTTACTAAACACTGCATGCTTAGTGAATTACAGCAAAAACTGCGCAGAAATAATATTACGCGTGCGACATACCAAACCTGTTTAGTAACAGGAAAAAGCTTACTTCACCCTGCCCATAGCAGTTATCGAGGCCTGCCGTTTCTCGTTCTGATCCATTTCATACGCAACAATTCCGGACAAAAACATTTTTGAATAGTAAAAAATGTATGACCTCATTTTTTTTTCATATACTGGAAGATTTGACTATAGCAATCTCCCATCTATAGGCTTGCATTTTTTTTTTTCATATTAACGTTTTTCCTATCGTCAACTGCTCGATACGAGCGATGAAAAATATTTAAGATTTTGCTGCATATAGAAAGGGTGGACCATTACCTTCAATATTTCCGTTACTGTACGTTACAATTTTCCAATATTAAATTTTTTTTCCCAAGAATGTAGGACATCACCAGGAAATCTGTAGATTTACACGGGCATTCCTTGGCCGTTGATGTTCAGAGAACTATTGTGACAGCCGCACACACAACCAGTTTCTCCACTCTTAGAACGTCGCGGAATTCACAGCGAGCGGCAACACCACTTTTGTGCGCCCGCGAGCAGGACGGCACGTGCTCACAATGAAAGAGAGAGTGCCAGCTGCGCGAGCAGCACGCGCGTACCAGCCGACAGGCTGCTGGCTCAATGCGCTCCGCCGGCGACGTGCCCGGACAGCAACGCCAAAATGACCGCCAGGGGAGAAGTGGCGCTGGTGCAGTGGAAGCAAACTTCAGGTGCGCTTCCCTATTGTGTTGAAGCTTAGAACGCGCTCGTGCTTATATCGCTACCGTCTTGGTGCTCCGCTGCAAAAAAAAAACAAAAAAAAACTTTGTTCAATATCAGGTATTAGGTGTGCGGCTAGCATGCAGTTCCAATTCCCATGCACTCTTAATTCTTCCGCCATAAAGTACCACCCACAAACAGGGCTTTCTTGTCGCATGCGTGATGCGCCAGTTTATCAACAAATTACCGCTGTGAGCTTAACTGAGTCGCAGCGCCAACAAAAAACAAAATTTGTCATGGTTTATGCAACCTGGTGCATAAAAACGTACTTTTGCTCAAATTATCAAAGCTTGAGTAGATATTAGCAGCGAATCCACTGAGGTCCGAAGTCGCGTTCATTTTATTCTGTACTCTCGCCGCGTGTGACAGCGCTGCGCAGGCGTTTGGCTAAGTGTGAATGAATGTATTAAAATCGCGCATATTTTCCTATGATTAAGGTAGATAGCAAAAGCAGAAAGACACTACGGTAAATCCTTTACCACCCCCCCCCCCCCCCCCTTGATCCCTATGACATGCGTGCGGAAAAAGCAACTGAAATCGGTAGCGGTCGTGCTTACAATCCTATGCATGAAATGTGTTTAATGGAAACTGGAGCAAGCTCAGCGCAAGGAGGTGATCGAAAACACGCGCTTCGTCGGGACAACCTTCAGTCTGCAGCTCGCCTATCCATTTACTACACCACTGATTCAAGTCAATAAATCCACATTCCTGCGCCTAAAATTATCATAGATGATAGCGCACGTAAAAGACGGCAACAAACGACACGCCTGCGCAGAAATCTGCTTAGAAGTGCCAGTTTCCAGTCCGTACGCTACCTGGCCGACTACTCCGCGGGAAAAATCCTTGTCGTTTGCAATAGACGATATGCGAAATGCGCAGCGCCATCTCTCGGCGCTCCGGGAACTAAGTCCTCCATGTTGGCACGGTACAGAAAACGAAACCGCTGCCCAGCGTTGGGTTAAAACGGCTGCGCTTCGTTTGAAAAGTAAAATGCCGATGCAGTGTTGCGCTACCCTCTCCACTGTGAAAAGACACTACGATGCGTGCCAGAACTAGGTGCGTTCAAGCTTTTCGCTTTTCTATTTTTTTACTCCGTCCCAACGTTTTAGTAACACAAAACGCTATGCGAGGTATCATGTGTCAGCACGCGGATCAGTGCTCAGCTTTCGCTTTCTGCGCTGATTTTTGACAAATCTCTCGAGGTGATTTGCGTTTAAATTAAGATAAAGACCACAGCCTTTGTTGTCTCTGATCAAAATTAGAAGCCGATTTCGTGCATTTATCAACTCTCCGGTCGGGCGTGAATATATATAGACGCACACTTGAACAACGTAATAGAGAAGGTAATTTTTTTGAGCGGGCCAATCGCTTGTGCCGTGGCGAAATAAGTTCACTCGAAGAACCATATGCCGATTACTGCTTAGTTTGCTACGTGTTCAGTTAAGTTTTTCCCGTGTTCAATTAGTTTTAGAAGGGCGAGCAAACTCTCTGGACCATATACGCATATGTTATGCGCGTTAAGGAGTCTTTGTGAAGCAATACACCCTACGTATAAAAACTGAGGTGCGAATGGTTTATTTCTTGAGGATTCCTATACCTTCGATATCTGCGGCGACTAAAATCTAAAAAAAAAAAAAAGAAGCCAATAATATAGCTACTTTGTTATGAAGGAGGGACGCATGTCTAAGCTAGAAAGTACGTGCAACAGTGTTCTGAAAACGCTTCAGGCCATCAGATTTTATTATCGTTGTGGCAAGCTCCAACAGCTTGCTTCGCAACAAAGCCATTTGTCCAAGTTTGGGAGTAAGCTAATTAAGTTTCGGAAGCAACCGAACATGCTAATTTCGCCCCTGCACACACAGCTTGACCAGCGTATCGAGTCCGTGCATGCACCTACAGCTGTAACATCTTTCTCTAATCACGCCGCCGCGGTGGCTCAGTGCTTATCTGAAAAAAAAAAAAAAGCTGCGTCTTTGCTTACAATATTTTGAATTATATGTGCATGCCTACTTTCCTCTTGTTAATGTCGACTGACTGCGTCTTAAGCAGGACGCGGTTTCAACGAATTGTGGCGAAAATCAACCGACGCCGAGCTCTGAAACGGTGACGTTGAAAACCGCGGATGCGCATTACACATTACAGTAAAGGAATCGAATTACGCAGCTGGTCGAGGGTCTTGTGTGATTATACTGCAATGCACGAAGCTCCTGGAGTCGGCGCGAACGAAAGTTCGCACTGTCACAGAAGTTTGTCAACACACGTGCGCACTCACCGCAAAATAACCGCTCGCTGCCCTACCAGATGAATTCGCGTCCATCTGGGAATAAATAGCCATGATAATGCGTGATGCTTGAACTGGTGCTTTAATGCGAGCATTAAAACGACAACAGCACACGGTCACGGTTCGACTTGCCAACCCACTTTCGAGGGCGGATTATTGCGATCATCAGCGCCAGACTTCAAGCGAAGCTGAGGACACGGTAGGAGTAAGCTGGCGCTTATTGAAAGCACCTACATTTGGTCGAAGATCAGCTGTGAAAACAACGCAGCAGCTGAAGCTTGCCTGTTGAAATTTCACACGCAAGATTCATGACAGCTATACCGATATCAAGAATGTACGCATAGCAAACGATGCACCAGCTCGACGTGCTCGACCATGGAGGAAGTTTTTCCTTCCTCCATGAGCTCGACCGAGCCAAGATGGAAACCGGAAGTTGTGGGCGCGGTGTTGCCAGACCGCCAAGCAATTTCGCATATCGTCTATACTATTCCAGAATTTCCCTGAGCAGCGCCGCCGCACCAGCAGCTCGGTGGAGCAGCGTCGCCGCTGCGGTGCCAGCGTTTAGAATCCTGAGCCAGCAGAATATCATCATTGAAAAACGTAGCGCGAAAAACGAGACACAGAAAAGGTGAAGACAGGACAAAAGCGCTAATGATCAATATCAATATCATCATGGTGGGCACAAACAACGCGACAGGCGCGCACTGCCTCGCCGCACTTTCTCACATCCAAATGAACGAAAAAAAAAAACTCGGACATGTCACGCTAACGGCTAACTACGCGCAAGATAACCGCAGTACTGTCTGGTAGAGGGAAAATGTGAGTAGTGACGCACAGCACACACCCTCACACGTTATGACGAAGCACTACAACGACAGAAGCGAACACGTAAACATGCATTCTACGCGCGGCGCCGGCGCGACCCGCAGTCCATCGGTCCGCGCGCGCCGATAGATGGCGACTGGTGTCGAGAGTAGGGGCGCGCCAGCAGCCTGCGTGTGAGGATAAAAGACTCATACTGGGGTAAGTGCACTTGCCTATTGGGCACAGTTATTTCCTATAATTTCGACTGCAGTGATTGAGCAAATGATGAATATATTTTAGTAAGTTAAGCTGCTGACAGCTCTTACTTTAAGAATTGTATTATAGTTCTGCCTTGTTTGTTGAATATGCAAATATTCACATGGGTATGGTTCCACTTGATGCCCAGCTGTGGCCACTTGCAGTCTAGTGATCTCACTTTGCAAACCACTTAAAAGCTAGTGGGACCACTTGTGAAAACCGCTCAAAAAGCAAGTGGGACCATTTGTAAAAACCACTTGCTTTTTAAATGGTGCCATATGAAAGCAAGTGGGATTATTCGCAAAACCACCTGCTTCGAAGTGGCAAGTGGGACCATTTGTAAAACCGCTTGCTTTGAAGTGGCACCACTTGAAAACAGGTGGGATCATTTGGAATCCCACTTCATATTTTCACCTGGGCGCCGTTCGCGGATCATGCCCGTGAGGCCTGCGGTGACCAGGACGCCACGGAGGTCGGCTCAGTCAACGCCGGCGCAATGGACCATTTCCGCCGCAAGCCCTGCCCCAAATTCAAGGCGAAGACCTGCAGAACCTCTCTAGCGTGTTCTCAGAGGCCCCGGCCGAAATGATTTGAGGTTGGGTCAATGTGCGGCCTCCTCAAAAAATTTATGGAGGGATCAAACGCAAGAATAATAACTGCATTCCCATTGACAAATGCCATTGTGTGTTAGATAAAGCTACTCACTGTCTTTACAAGTGAAATATGTACTTTTTAAAATAAAAGAATGTATAATCGCATGTTAAAAATCTTGGCAGACTTAACTGCAATGCTTCCATGTTTTTGCGTATTTGCTAAGTAAAGAAAATATCACACGAAGTCTACAACTATATCAGTCCTAAACCAACAAAGCAGTGCATGCCACTGATATGAAAAACGTAAAGGCAATGTAATGAGCAAGTCGTTCAAGAACCTTCACATTTTTGTACATATGCAACCGCCAGGGAAAAATCTCACTGACGCTGTCCTTCGTTCCAGTGTACTGCGCAGCAGCAGCTGTCACCGGTCATGTATTGCGAGTAATTGCACCGAAATTTTATTTGCAACAGTGAGCACATGAACAAACGAGGAGTTCGGCGAAACATGCATTAGAAGTGCGAAGATAAAATTGAGTATTAGAATTGCGAAGATACAACTTGAAAGTTTGAATAAAACCACCTTGGGGCAACTATAATTTCACAAGGTCAAAAAAGGCGAGGAAATTGTGAAGTTATTTGCGCCAAGGTGGTTTTATTCCAAATTTCAAGATGCTAAACCAACTAGCCCGGCAACATGCCTGACTGAACAACTTGACAAAGGACAAAAAAGTGTGGCTGGAAACAAAGTCACTTTATGTGTACACATGCAAAACCTCGCAACAAGATATTTAAATACCCGTATGCCTCCATTACAAACGAGGCAAATAAACATCTTGCGCAATCACAGATTGTAAATTTTATACACGGAAAGACAGACGATCCAGGCAAGAACAAAGCTATGATAGCAGAAGTCGTGTTGTGTACTTGGGCCATGCTGCGGTCGGTGACAGTTCGAAAAAATTTCGGGGGGTGGGGGGGGCTGAAGCCCCATAAGCACCCCCCCACCCCCTGGCTACGCCCCTGCTTCCACGGTTACTTCGAATAAGGCAGAAGTGGTGCACGGACATTCCCGAGCGCAAGCTGCCGAGGTCGATTCCTGGGGCCGCCGAAGCAATACATGTATAAGCTTCTTCGCAGGCTTCACACGGCGGAGACAGCTTCGGGCTGCAAGGCGTTCAGATCGCCACTCATGTCTGTCTTGAGCGCAGTGAAAGTGACGAGTGCTCGGTCGTGCTTCAGTTTTCATTGTTTCCTTCACGTCGTCTTATCTTTGTAATGGCCCATGCTATAGGAAGGAAGAAGGAAGGGCTCCTAAAGCGACTCAGGCTATTAGGGACGCCGTAGTGAAGGGCTCCGGAAATTTCGACCACCTGGGGTTCTTTAACGTCCACAGACATCGCACAGTACACGGACCTTTAGAATTTCGCCTCCATCGAAATTCCACCGCCGCGGCCGGGATCAAACCCGCGTCTTTCAAGTCAGCAGCCGAGCGCCATAACCACTGAGCCACCGCGGCGGCTACGTAATTTAAAAGTAATTCTGTTGATGTTCACACTGTAATGTAATGTTGCTTTTTGTGATCAGTAATTGGTAATGTACTTAGAATATGCTATCGCGCTATTTTTAGAATCGTAATTATTAAAGTAATTTAATTACTTTTGCAAAGTAATCTTTCTATACATGAGTGGGACAGTGTGTATAAGCGCAAAGCGGCTCAGCGAGTTTTAGTGCGAAAAGCACTACTTCTAGCAAAAACCCGGGGTATATGGGTGAAGCATCAACCTCTGGCTTCTGACGGAGCGCCACCGGCGGAGGTCTTGTGAGCGGCTCCATCAATGTGCTTTACGCGCTCGATATTAATAAAAGAAAAAATGACGTAATCCGAGCGGCGATATGGAGCAGTTCTCCGAATCCGCGAAGGAGCTAGATATCTGTCGCGGTCCAGCGCATAACTCAGGGCCTGGATCGAAATCGCCCACTGAAACACGCTGTTCAGTTTCGGGAAACAAGAAAACATGCTCCGAATCCCCGACTGGAATATGCCATAAGTAAGCCAAGGGTAGATTTTTTTTTTTGGCGAACGTCAATAACAAAGGCATAGACAGCGGAGACATCTTTATTTCGCGGTTTTTGGGGCGCTCCTAACGCAACTTTCACCAGATCATGTTTGTGATGACGGCCGGTATTACCGATCGCGCAAACTGGGAGTTGTAAAGACTCGAGAGGGATTGGGGGAAGGAGCAATCAGTCAGCCATTCTTCCTAGGAGGGACGAAATCCAACGGGTTTCGGCGTGGAGGAGCTTGGGAGTGGTGTAGGATAGGAGCAGTACCTCAGAACATAATGTCTGCCGCCGCAGTGGTTCAGTGGTTATGGTGCTCGGTTGCTGACTCGAAAGACGCGGGTTCGGACCCGGCCGTGGCGGTCGGATTTCCATGGAAGCAAAATGCTAGAGGGCCTTGTACTGTGCGATGTCAGTGCAGATTTAAAAAATTGGAGGGGACTCTTCAGCTCCGCCCATATATGCAGAATTTGTTATTCTCTATACTTGACATTCATAGGTATACCTGGGAGTCCTCATACCCCTCCTGGCGCAGTGGTGCAGCGGTTAAGCAATGTGCCACTGCCCTGCGATGGCAGGTGCTGCCACTGGTGGTATTTGTGCGATCCAGGTTGCTCTTCCCCAGCAAGCTCTCGGGACCAATCATTAATTTAACAGCCACCTGCCACGGTACTCAGTTTGCTCACAATCCGGTTTGCTCACAATCCTGTTTGCAACCTGTTCGCTTCCCCGGGGATGTTTCGTGGATTTTTCGCTCCCGGTCAACGACGCAGACGACGGCACCGGATTTTCTGCAACACGAGCTCCTTAGCGCTATCGCGTTAAAACCCTGTGGATGGTCGAAATTATCCGCAGCCCTCCACAACGGCGTCCCTCATAGCCTTCGTCGCTTTGGGAGGTTATACCGCATAAACGCATAAACCAGAACATATGTCTGGGGTCGCAGAGCAGGTACAAGTCAAGTTCGTTCCCCCAGTGCGCGGTGGGAGGCGATAGAAGAGCGTGTCTTCGCCGCTCACAAACCTCAGCTCGAAACCGTTCTATTTCGTGGGAGAGTAGGCTCACTCCACCGCCACAACATATCCACACATTCCATGGTATGCGCGAAGAAGCTGGAGTGATCCGCACATACCATATGGTGTTGGTGTTTTTGTATTTGTAAAAAATAGAACTTCTAATGCTTGTAACAGCTCCTGCCTTGGCGGCCAAAAAGTTGCCGGGAGTATTGAATAAATAAATGATACAAATAAAAAATAAATTAATTAAAAAATATATGGGCGGATCAGAGTTTTATGCAGCAAACTCTTATTAAGCACATTTGAGCTACGTCGGATTTTTAACACTGGACTTCGTGCTATATCTCCGTGCCTTCTTCTTCCTCTCTCTCTGTCTCTCTTGGTGCTACATTACAGACGTTTACTGCAGGTTCATTTCTTGGCGAGTATGGGCGCAGGATTGTGGGAATAGACTAGCATGTAAAGAAAGACAAAGACACGGGGATTTCCGCATTTAAAAAAGATCTTCCAGCAATTTTCATGAATTCAATTCTCTAATCTTCTCTCCCGTTTATTGTTTATTATTATGCAAAACCATTAGCATGGCACCAATTTACCGTCTTCTTTTGCCTCTCCTCGCTGAACCTTGGCCTAACCCCCGTCGTGGGTATACGTGCAATGCCACTGAGGCAACAACAACTGGACGAGCGCTAATTTCGCAGGATGTGTTTGCTATGACGAAGATTTTCTATCGAGCAGGGTTAACGAAAACAGCGGAACTTGTTTTCAAAGGTTAATGCAAGCCTGTGCTACTACGTGTCTAATTCACGCAAGAACAGCAATTATGCTCTAATAGTAGGACGGCTATTTGCCCCCTTGGGCCAATTAGTTCTGTCTTTAGGTATATATATGGCATTGTGCCTTCTTTCAGAGACTGTGTTTCGGTTTTCACTTGAGTGTGATCGGTGTATACTAAGTAAACAGGAAAACGAAAATGGGGCTGAAGCTGGGAAATAAGATGCCTCTGGTAAGGCTGTTAGCGGCACAAGCACAGTAACCCTCTTGCTGCTGGGCTCAACGGACCAAGTCGACCACCTTAGCAAATCGGAGCATTGCTATAGGCTATAGCGCATCGCATCTTTGATTGTTCTAGATGAAGGCGCCTCGCTCAAATCAGCGTACGTGAAGCAGAAGCGTGCAGCCGTCCTGCATCGTGTAGTGCCTAGGAGCTCAGTGCACTTTTTATTGCATCATGCGCAGTGAGCTTCCCGTGAAAACAGTTCCCACAGCGCTATCTGTCAAACCAGCCCGTAACTTCTGCCCCTCTCTCCGTTGTGCACTGGCATACGGGAGCAGGGAAAATGCTGCTTTGTTGCTGTGGCGAGGCCGGAGGACCCCAGGGCATATAGTTTACGCGTTCCTTTCATCGCGCGGCGTGTTTAAATTAAAGAGAGCTTGTACCGTCTATGTAGGGCAAAAATACTCACAAAGGAAAAAGGTGGCGACGGGCGCTACCACTAAGCCGCCCGAACGGCAACGCTGGGTGCGCACGTGCGACTTGAGGGCTACGTGGCTGCGCGGCTGTTCGCATGCCTCCGCTTCGATGATGGGCGCGCGTTAAGGAGCCCGAAAGGCGCAAACACTTGGGCGCCCAGGTCGCGGGAGAGGGGCGCGCACCCGTGGTTTGACTTCCGGGAGCTTCTGTAGCTCCCAGTTGGATGTTTATTTTGAGATCCTTCTGAGAAGCGCCCATTTCTAAACTTGGCTAAAAGGACCCGGCGCGTGTCTGGCGTTCTTCGCTTCGCCGGCGCTTCCGGCTCGGCTGCGACGCCAGCGTTCGTGACGCCGCGTGGCTCTGTCGCCGACCCACAGCTCCTCAGGCTGCCGGTGCCAGTGCTGTCGGTGCTGTCGTGGCCCGCTGTGTCTGACCCTTCCCAACGACTGCGCGGGTGTCGCCCGGCGGTGCGCTGTGCCGTCCGGAGAGCGTCTCAAACTGCTGGACCGGGAATTTCGAATGCAAGAGGCTGTTGTTGCGTCAGGAGGTACCCAGTATAAGAAAAGGGAAGCATGGACAAAGGTCGGCCCGTGGTGACGAGAACCACAACCACCACGAGCTATCGTAGCCCGACGGCAGCAGGCAGAGGCGACAGCGGCGAGCTCTTCTGCGGTTGCCTGAACTTGGCGGTTTTCAACACGAGGACAGGCGTCTACAAGATCCTAGAAACGGTAAGGTACACGTATACCTATAGGTGAGGTGAGTGTCTGTATGATTTGGTTTGGTTTGGTTTATGGGGTTTAACGTCCCAAAGCGACTAAGGCTATGAGAGACGCCGTAGTGGAGGGCTCCGGAAATTTCGACCACCTGGGGTTCTTTAACGTGCACTGACATCGCACAGTACACGGGCCTCGAATTTCTCCTCCAAAGAAATTCAGCCGCCGCGGCCGGGATCGAACCCGCGTCTTTCGGGCCAGCAGCCGAGCACCATAGCCACTGAGCCACCGCGGCGGCGAGTGTCTGTATGAGGACGCGTGGGCGGGGCCCCTGCATCTGGTACATATACGTGGCGAAATTATCTGTTCTTGCGCTGTCCTACAGCCGGCGACAGAAAGAGCTATCGAATTCAAGATGCTGTATTTGGCAGGCACCTCAGAAGGCAAGAGGTAGGGTACCGTAGGGAAGCTAGCTCCCTTTTGGAGAATGGGGACAGGCCGCGTGTTTTAACTCAAATGCAAACAAAACATGCAGACTGGTTAACGTGCCTTGAACATGCAATCATTTCTTGCGATAGCAGCTCGGTTCTGTCGTGTAGGGCTCTCATTTCCGCGCGAATACGTTCTGTAAAAGGGCCTGGCATCAACAAGCCGTGTAACCGTTGCAGAGGCTGAAGGCCTAAAAGCGCTCTGTGCTGAGTTTCAGGCGGAGGATGCGATTCCTGGCCATGGGCGCAAAGGGATTGCCGTACATGCTAAGGTCTGTACGTCACTTCATCGCCTCGAATAAGGGCGAAAACTTTAGGGTTTTTTTCCCGTGAAGTTTACGTTCTGCTATGCATCTGACCCTGAAAACAACTTCGGACTTTCTTGGAAAGATGGTGCAATAACTTACTTTTCTGTGCACATATTGCGCGCTGGCACACTTATTCACATAATTTGTGAGGCATTCCTATACTCACCTGCCTGTCCCCGAACCTGGGACAATATAATTTTTCAATTTTTTTCAATTCAGTTCACTTTTATTTTCATCATTTCACAATGCTGACGGTCTCCCAGGCAAAAAGCTGTAGCAACAGCTTGACGAGGTCTTGACGTAGCGAGATTGCCAAAAAAAAAAAGCCTACAAACCCGCGCTAGTTGAGCCTTTGTAGAGTGCGTCGTTGTTTTTTAAAGCTTCGCACTATTTATTTGAAACAGCCTGTATATTCGCAGAACGGTGCAGCTAAACTAACACAGATGTACGAGGTCTGTTAGAAAAGTATCCGACCTTTGGCCGTAGAAAAAAAACTTGCATAACTGGAGCGTTCCAAACCTAGTCACCTTCAAAGTAGTCTACTTGGGACTCCACACACTTCTCCCAGCGGTGCTGCCATTTTGGGAAGTATTCCGAAAAGGCCCCTTTCGGAATGGAGTTTAGCTCAGCTGTCGTTGCAGCCATAATGTTCTTCCTTGTCTGAAATCGCGCTCCTTTCAATGGCCTTTTCATTTTGGGAACCAGCCAGAAATCGCAGCGGCCATATCAGGAGAGTAAGGAGTGTGTTGAACTACAGGAGTCTGGTTTTTCGCCAAAAAAGTCTGAATCAAGTGCGAGGAATGTGCGGGAGCATTGTCGTGATGGATGCGCCACTTTCCTGTTGACCTCAACTCCGGGTTCTTGGGCCGCACAGCATCACGTAGGCAACAAAGGACATTCCTGTAGCACTCTTTGGTCATTGTTTGACCCTGTGGAGTGCGTACTCGTGGTCTGCCACACAGAGGGTGCCAAAGAAAGCAGTCAGCATCACTTTCACATTGCTGCGCACTTGGCGGGCCTTCTGAAGTCTTGGTGACGTGGAATGCTTCCACTGTGACGACTGGGATCTGGTTTCCGGGTCGTACCTGTACACCCAAGACTCGTCACCAGTTATTATGATGTTGATTAAGTCGGGGTCACTGTTTGCGGAATCCAGCATGTCCTGTGAGACTTCAACACGAAGCTGCTTTTGCTCCACCGTGAGCAGCTTCGGCACGAATTTCGCCGCAACTCTTTCCATGGCCAAATCTTCGATGATAATGGAATGTGCGGAAAAATTGCTCATGTCCACCTCTTCCTCAATTTCTCGGATAGTCACGCGACGGTCCCGCATCACCACAGCGTTCAGTTCGGCAATGACCTGGTCATTTCGGCATGTTGATGGCCGACCGGAGTGTGGCTCGCTCTCCACCGATGTGCGGCCATCTTTAAATAAATTGTACCACTGCTTAATCTGTGTGCTACTCATAGCATCTTCACCGAAAGCCGTCTGAATATTCCGAATCGTTTCCACTTGGCTGTCGCTCAGTTCATGGCAAAATTCGATGGAGTAGTGCTGCTCCTGTCACTCCGCCATTTTCCTTGCAATAAAAAACCGACGAGAGCACTGCGCACCGCCTCACTCAAACGCTGCTTCCCAGCGACTGACGCTATCGGCAGGCGGGAAAAAATTCGTGCATGCGCACGAAGGTTCAAGGTCACGTGATGCAAGCGCGCTTGTTTCATATACATCAGGTGTTCGCAAAAAAAAAAATAAAGTCGGATACTTTTCTCGTATGTGCAGACCTCGTATGTGCAGTAGACACCAAACTTTTCTGCGGATGCGCGGAAAATAAATTATCCAGTTTGTTTTTACCGATTCGATTGATCGCGTCGCGTATGGCAGCATGACCTACTGTTACTTACGGCGAAAAGTGCGGAGCCCACGCGTGCAGCTGCTTCGTCCCATCATTAATTTCACTGGATGACCTAACGAGCGATTTACCGTCATTGCGGAGAGATCGAGGACAAGCGCTATTAACACTTCCGAATGACATCCATTGAAGGAAGCGTCTCGTTCTATTTTTTTTTTTTTTTCATTCGCAAGGCAGTTTGTCCCAGATTAATAAGAGCACGCAGAGAAAGGGCCTGCTTTTACACCCGGAAAATGACGACGATATACGACCCACACCTGACAGCTGTTGACTACGTAGGACTTAACAGCCTGCGCGCCCCTCTCGCAGCGACTACATCGAGCTTGGAATATGTGGTCGGGGATTTCGCGTACGTACTTCTAGAACGGGAAAAGATCAGTAAGCGCTGGAGACTAGCCGGCGACTCTAAATATCGGCGGCTTGAACACATCGTGACGCCCTAGTTTCGTGCTCGATGAAACAAACAAAAAAAATTGAGGGGTTCGTCTATAGCACGGCAGTCTCGAATCGAGCAGTCAATTTTTCAGTTTATTCCGGCATCTGTTTACCGATACTCCGTGGCGGATCAAGGAAATTATTGGCGACTGTTATCATAGCAGCTGAGACTGCCGAAACTTCACCTCCCCTTGCGTCATTCCTAGGGGTATATCATCTTCTTCATTACATGGCCATGTCGCATGCAAGCATGGCGAGCGCTCTCATCTTGAACCGTTTGCATCACGGTTGACTGTACATGCCGGCAACGAAACCAGTGCTGACTTTTTCTTTCTGGTAGTCTTTGGCACGTGAAAGTCCGTTAAAATAACTACTGTAACCCATTGTTTACTATGTGCTACCACCGTGCACGCGCTGTAAAAGCATCATTCAATGTTTTGTGTCGCGTGCATCTCTTCGACAGCGACATAACCATCCACCAAAACTCTCTGGCCAAGCCCTTAGACCAACAATCGAGTATGGATTTTTTAGTGCTGAAAAAAAAAAAGATGGAATAACATACGTCGAGTAAGCTGTCACCAAAAACCACGAAGAAAATGCAGCTGCTGTCCGTTTGCTGCTGACTTTCCCCGATTCCGCGTCAACTTTTTCTGTTCACTAAAAGGGCGCCGTACTGGCAGCTACCTCACACGGAGGTCTGCGTGGTATTTCTTTGGCGGACGCCGCAGGGTGTAGTAATGAACAACGAAAGTTCTTCCGATTGCCATTTCATGTGGTCTGGTCGGGTAGCACGGGGGGTACGAGATTTAAAACAACCGACCCCAGCAAGTTCTCCCTCGAAGCCATACGGCCAACGGAATCGGGGATGCTGTACTGGCGTTTCAGATGCCGTCGAGTCAAATGTCATTCGACTCAACTGCAGGTCTTGTGCTGCTGGACGACATTTATCAACGGCATTCGAAGGCTGTGTACTGCGTTGGTGCTTTCGGCGGTTGCTAAATCCTACAGTTCACGTTTTCCGTCCTGCATTGCACTGCCTTACAGGCGCTGTCCAGCATCTCGCTGTGCCTGATCCTGTGGTACGGGACGCCCGTGTGGCTCCTGCTGGGGCCCGCCTACCCGTTCTACCTGACCGCGGTCACCTGCTCGCTCATGGGCTCGGCCACATTCCTCCTGGCGTACGTCGTCTCCAGGAACACATTCCTCGTCACCAGGGGCACCGTGCTGGTACGGACACGCTTCCCGCATACTTTTTTTTTCTTTCTAAACTGTTCCCGATGAGTCCCGCCCCTAATAAGTGGCTCTGACTCCGCATTAACTACTTTTACTTTGTTCACTATTTTGTTTTATTTTCATTTTCGGCTATGCGATATTTTTTGCTGAGCTACCCCCCTTTTTCTTTCAATTTTTTACCGGCTTAAGCTTGTTATACCTAAGTGAAACGCTGCGGGACGCTCTATTTTTGTATTCTCTTTAATAAGCCCCACCATGCTAAAACAAACAAACATAGTACGTCCTCGGGCCGGGATTCACTGAAGGTGGCCCGTGTGGGACAATTCGTCTCTACCCAACCGCCGCGGTGGCCAAAAAGCTCCGCTGTTTTGATATTGAACAAAAGTTCAGCTGTCACTGTCATCTATTTACGTCGCTGAGGGAGGGGGCAATTTTGGGTGGGTTCTTCTCCTTCTTAAAATATAAATAAGTTAACTTTTTAAAACGTACGTAAAATGCAGTGAGGAAGTATACGGGTATATGAGTCGCTTGTTAAAATGCAGTATTTAAAATTTTATATGAAGGGTCTTTTGCAGCGCCACTCTTCCAACTCATAAGGGCATCTTTGGCTACTTGAAGTCTCGTTTGGCAGCCCTGAGGACGGCACTTGGAAAACTCGTGATGAAGGCGCAGTCCGCTCGCAGAGCTTACACGTTGCTTGATGGCCAATCTAATTAGAGTAGACGCTGGCGGCCGTTCTTGGAACCGGCGTTCTGCTCGGACTCCTTCGGCGTGCACGCGCTCATTGATGTCTCTTGTGCAGAAAACAGCCACCCACTGCCGCCCGCGCGCTGCGGGCTGATTAGGCCCAGTTGAGCGCCTCATTGCTCCCTCGTAGCCAGCTGGTTGGGCGACACGCGCGGCGCAAATCGGTGCTGCGGCGTCCACACGCTCGTTGCATCTGTAATTGTCCATTGCGTGTTTCCGGACTGGCATTGCTCACACGAAAGAATAGATTGGAAACGAAAGAAGGATCGAGGATATACGGCTTGTGAAATGAACAAACTATGTGAGGTCCGGATTGGAGGAGATATTTTCGCGCTTGAACGTTGGCGCTTATGATTGACCCATGTCTTGACTATCGTGATCGTCTAGCCTAAGTACGGCGGACAGTCAAGAACTGATTTCAGGTTTGTTCTAGCATAGTAATCGTGTGTCATTTTTTTTTTCGCGCGCACTCAGTCACCGAGGCACTGCTGAAAAGAGCGGTACATCCACTTCCTGTTGCAATATGATGTATAGAATTTTTCTTTATCGCTTAAATTTCATCACACGAACTTCTCTTCTGTCGTCGTTCTTTGTCCGTCTTTCGCGCTGTTTTTTACGCTGTCTCGATGCTTCATAACTGAAATCCACCGGAAAATACTCTGTAAAGAAATCGTTCGCGAAACACGGCGGTGAATTGCGGGGAAACGCTCGAACAATGGCCGTTTTTCTCCGTTAAGGTTTTCTGAATGAGTGCTAACCTTGCGAAGCAGATTTCTTCAAGGCTGTTTTATCTACTTTAACCTCCTCGTTTGTTTTGTTGCACTCCTAGAACCGTAGGGCAGATCAAGACATTCTTTGTTTTTCGAATTTTTTAATTTTAGATTTCTTGTATTAAATTTTCTTCTTACTCTAGATATGTCGACGGACACTGCATTATCTTACCGTGAGCAGAAGTTCAAAACCAAAATTGGTGTCTAGCGGAAAAAAAAAGCATTCTAAGAATGTCTTAACCTGTAGCACACTAATACTAACACAATGAACGTAGAACCTGCCTTCTGCCACATTTTCTTAACTCTTAAGCTTTCCACATGATTCAAAGGGAAAACATATATTAGGAAACACTTTTCTGGAGATATAACACTGAAATTTTCTAAGAGTAGTCATAAAAAAATATTTCTAATATGCTCAAAGAATTCCACGCAAATACATCAAGAAATAACAACAAAAAAATTGCTGAAAGGCGCGTCCCCCTGAAGTTTCCTCTATCCCTTTTTCGCAAGAAGCCGTCAGCAAGCTGAAACGAAAATGAATAACAATTGATTGAAAAGGTAGAAAGAAAATTAAGGACTTAAGTAAATTAAAAGGGCATTCAAAAGTTATTCGGGCGTACGCAAAAATTTCACATCAAGAAAATGCGCGAATATATATTGTGAATAGTGGGATGTAACATTAAAAGACAGCAGCAATCAGACAGGGGTCTGGTTACTCCACTAGCCAGTAATAACAGTTCAGGAAATCAATATTTTAATTTTTCGCTTTATTAAACTGGTCAAAAAGATACCTAACGATTCTTATGCTTACAATTTCATCATACACTGTATGATTAACTTTTCGTTTAGTAATTTGTTTAGGTAACAAGAAGAGGTTTTCTTGTTGCCTAAACAGAGAGGGAGAGAGAGAACTTCTGTACGGCACTGCATGCACTCAGCTTTGTCAGTAGCTTGTAAATACAAGCCATCCTTTGCGGCTTTAAGCCTTCAACGTTATAGAGGACCACCTCGCGTACCTTAGGAAGAATATCGTGGCTATGACCTCAGTCTTTAGCATATTGCTAAACAGCGCGAATATCGGTCTGATTATGCTTTGTACGGTACAAATATGTAACTTTCGAAATGTTTATTTTAAAATAAGCCTGTATTTGCCAAAGCGCGGGTACTGATTGATACCTCGCAAGCAGCGCGCTTTAATGTGAGAGTTGCGCGCTGCTGACTGTTCTCGTTATACCCCAAAGACAAACACGCATGTAACAAAGTCCGTGTGCTAACTGCATGGTACTGCGTTTGCAGCCGTTTGCGTGCTCATCCGTACGTCGTTAGAGTGGTTTCGAAAGGAGCAAAAGTGTGTGTTTTTGCCTCACAGTGCTTTCTCTCTCATCCACGCTTTATTGGCGTCCAAGAAACGCCACATTAGTAGATTGAGTCATGTTTGCTCAGTAGAAGGTGTGCGTTGGAAGGTCCACTCTTGAAATGATGTGCGTCGTTCTCCTGCTGCACGCCAGGCTTTCGGGGACAGAGAAGCGTACACCCTTGCAGGCATGCAGTTACTTGTGCTTCGCAAGAAAGAGCCAAGACTAGTGCTAGTTAGAGAGTGCAGTGAAGAGAATAAAAAGCGTATAGACGCTATGGTGCTCCTACTCCGTTGGGAACTGAGGCTGCGGGCGCCTATCGGCCGGCGTGACGAGCGCAGGCTCTGGCTACCTTCGCAGGAGACGATCCAGAACGGCGTCTCGTTTCTGCTCCTGGGCGGATCCTCGGCGTTCTTGCTGGCGCAGACGTCCTTCTTCCTGTGGCCCATGTACCTGCTGATCCCCTTCTTCCAGGCCTACCCCGCCATGATGGCGGCCGGGGTGCGTGCGCACTACCTCACTTGCAGGCCGTTTTGCGGCAGCTGCGTGTTGTCGACGCTTCCGCTTTGCCGCTCCCCATTCCAGGCTTTTCCCCCTCCCTTGAGCGAGCGCCGAGGCTCAAAGTGCTTTTACGAAGCGCCCCATAAAAGCGCCGACACACTCGACGCGCGTATAGCTTCGGCTCCCGTCCGCGGCGCAAACGCTGGAAACAAGTGCGGCGGCATCGGCACTGATGATGCCGGTGCAGAAATCAATCGACGGAACAGAAATCAGCCAGAGTGCTTCCTCGACAGCTGCCATCAGCTCCCCTCATACATAGCAACACACCCGCACACTGGCTTTCTGCACGGCATTGTTGTAGGACCGTACATCACGTCTGGACGTGCCCATCGCACGCGACATCCGAACACGTGGGCACTTATATGCCAGCTAACAGCGTGATATTTACGCTTTGTTTTGTCAGCAGAACTCATTATGGCATGTGGTGGCTTCTGCAGAGAAGTTGTGGACGCGCACAAAGAAAATCAGAATGCTTGAATGTCACTGTTGAAGCGATGCATGAATATCTGCAAGTGATTAGGTGGCGTCTCACGCTTCAGTTTTTGATGGCAGCGCATTTACAGGAAAGGAAAATACTAACAACTCAGTTATTTGTGAACATGAGCACCCAGCAGAGATTAACAATTCCGATCCAAACTCTTACCGGTCGGATGAGCAAGCATAAATAACAATGGTGTCCTTATTTAGTCGTTTACTGGAAATCGGATCTCGTTTATTGCACCAGCGTACCGTTTCTTTAGAAAGATCGATCGTCATAGCTGGGTCTGCATTGTAAAAACGGCAAAGACGCCGAGGGTAGGGCCAGTGGAACCTTGGGGTCACTTTGTCTTTTGTCTGTGGAGCTGCAATATGTGTGTTTTAGGGTCATTCAACAGCTAAACAGCTCCGTGTTTCTTGTCGTATAGCGTGACTGACCCCTATAATCGCGAACAGGAAACGAGGGCCGCCGCTGCGGGGGAAATAAAAATGCTTGCTCATTATCGAACGCTGCTACCGAACGCTCAATGCATGGCATTCTGTGCCTGCTTCCTACCACCGTTGCACGAAATAGGTCAGCAGTGATTGCATGCGCACAGCAGAGTGGACCAAGCTTGGTAAAAAAAAAAAAAGAAATCAAGAGCACTCACTTTAGCTTATACTTTTCCCCTTTGCTCTCGTTTATGCAAACAACAACGTAATCATTTCACACATATTGAATCTGTGCAATTTTCCTGTGTTTTTCTAATGTGTCGAGTAGTGGTTTCGGTTCCAAGGTGTACTTACTCGTGGGCGTAAATCCCATCATTTTTTCGTCACCGCGCTTTGCGCTGTTAAGTTCGGCAGAACATTTTCGCGGTTGGCCTGTTATTCATTCGCTGAAAACGCCGCTTAATTCTGCAGTCTTCGTTGTCATGGTAAGTTTGTACGTGCTTGTTCGTGTAATCGTCATGAAACTTGGCTCGATTCCAGTGAACTTCTACAGCCTGATCGACTCAGCGTGTGAGAAAACACGTGCGTGTTGAGTGAAAGAGCATCTGAAACAAGTGGAGTAAGCGTTATAATAGCAATTACCGGCATTCCTCGCGTATCCTCCCAATTATCGTTCTGCTAGATTTGGTAAAATGCAGTGTACGGACATAGCGTGCATGAGGGACGGAGCATCGAAAAGCACCCCTCGCCTATGAAGTAAACCAGCTGGAAAGACTGAAACATACCCTCACGGGCAGGCATGTACGGCAGTAGCTATAGGGTACCCGACCTGCAATCATGGTTCTTGTGAATCTAAAGGCATCGCCCCGGAATTAAAAGTCATCTCCGTCACGCCAATACCGAGAAGCATGCATATCCGGTATTCCACGAGGGAAGACGGAAAGCAAGGACAACATCCTTTCACCATATCTGTGGTAACAGTAGAAACTTTCAGCTTAGCGGAGACGTACTACGTACGCAGACGTATACCAGTTTCCCGGACGCCGGCTGCGAAAGCGCAGTGGCCTCGCCTGGCAGCGCCCCAACCACTGCGCATGCGCAACCGGCGTCCGGGAAACCGGTATATTTCTACGCTAATACGTCTGCGCTACGCTTGAGGGCTCTAATGAAAGAAACTCTATATACGGACGCCGCAAACACACCTTACGGCAATGGTGGCGACGGCGGCGGTGGCTGACTGCAAGGGTGACACGGTCACCACAGCCACAGTGCTCTCCGGAAATAGCACAGAGGCGGAAGAATGTGCCGTAGCCTTGGCAGTACGCACAAGGCCACCGGATCAATCAATAATTATCATCACTGACTCACAAACTGCCTGTCGCAACTAAGCACAGGCACGCATCTCTCCTATCGCGCACAGACAGCATTCTACATCGCACATATCATATCGGGAAAACCGGCCTCGTCTGGACACCTGGACATGTGTCTCTCCCTGGCACTGAGCGCGTTCATGTGGCAGCCCGATAACTTATCCTCCGGGCGCCAGCGGAAGGCCATCCCGATCCAGGGGAGGCAGAGTTTACCCCACATACTCTAACATTGCCGAATCTCCCGCGGGCCGCAGAACATACTCACCGACAAACCCCGCCGCGGTGGCTCAGTGGTTATGGCGCTCGGCTGCTGGTCCGAAAGACGCGGGTTCGATCCCGGCCGCGGCGGCTGAATTTCGATGGAGGCGGAATTCCAGAGTCCCGTGTACTGTGCGATGTCAGTGCACCTTAAAGAACTCCAGGTGGTCGAAATTTCCGGAGCCCTTCACTACGGCGTCCCTCATAGCCTGAGTCGCTTTGGGACGTTAAACTCCCATAAACCAAATAAACCATACTCACCGACAAGAGAAGGCGGCCTCCTGGCGCCAAATCCAGACTTACACTTTCCCCCATCTTGAGCTAAGGCACACATTTTACCTCACATGCTACCCCGCAAATTGCCCTTTTTTGGAGCACATTCAACCACTACCATGCCACATTTACCCCATCCGTCCCTGTCCCAGTGGGAAGCCGTCCTGTCTAGCACAGCCCTGGACGACCAGCGTGATCTGATCGCCCGAGTCACCCTGATAGCTACGGCAAATGAGGCCCTGGACTCAGAGCTCCACCCTCTGGTGGTCTCCTTCCAAACTCTGCTTAAATAAAAGTTTTCTTTCCCTCTGTCTCGTTTTAGGGTAGAAGAGAGACAGAAGCGCTCGCGAGCCACGTAGAAACCTATAAAGGTCGTGTTCCGATGACGTCAGTCGGAGGCACGTGATATCAGTTGTAATCAAAGCGAAGAAATGAGATGCTATGAAACACGAGCACAAAACACACATGACGAGACGGGCTGCGACACCTACTTAAACTGTTACACTCCGACCCGTCTTGTGTGTTTTGTGCTCGTCTTGCATAGCGCCTTCTTTTTTCGCTTTCGAACAGCGGTAAAGCGGCCTGGCAATGTGTGTTTTACAATCAGCTGTAATGCTTGTCTCGCTCTTACGACTTCCCATTCTTTCTTTTTCATCACGGTAACCTACCTTGATTGTCTTGTAAAATTGACGCTTCATCGATGCACATGCCAGGTCTCGTGGATCTCGTAAACACGCTTCAGTTATCTCTGTGTCCCTTGTCCTCTGTGTTTGTTTATCTTTGGCTTCGCCGTCGAAGTATGGTGTTATCACATTTGCTACGGCCTAGAAAGCTTTCGATACAAAGCGTGTATCATTCCCTCGAAGTCTGCAAAATTCGCTCATTGTACTAGGATGTTCGTCCGGCAGTTCTGAACACTGTTATTGATTCTTAAAGACATAAAAAATTGGCTCGCGGTTTAGCTTTGCTAAGCACATAATATTGCACAGTTTTTTTGCAGGTAGACACCACCGCCACGTATCTGAAAGCGCGATTGAGGTGTCCACTGACCCAGGGAGCCAGTTCACTCCACTTCACTTGATTACCTTAAAGACCCTCAATTAGGGGGTATTACATAAGGGGTGGGTACAGATAGAATCCAACTTTATGCACAAAGATGTTATTCGTTAAATATGGCAGTTATACAATTCAAAAATGAGGATGGATAGGTGGTTGCAGCGACGTCATGTGGAAGGCCGTTCCAGTCTTCGGCTGAGCGAGGAAAGAATGATGCAGCAAACGTTGTGGTATGAGTCTGTGGACGGGAAACTTGCATGGTATGGCCAAGGCGAAGTTAAATGCGTGCTGGAGGGCTTATGTAGGGTGGAATCTCTCTCTTTTAAACTCTCTTGCTCATGATGTATACTTGCTTTCTACCAGAAATAAAGTGAATTTGAATTTGAATGCGCAATGAGCTGTAAAAAAACTCATGAAATAATCAGATTTCTTTTATGCGCACAGAAAGATGACACAATAAGACAAGGTAGACAAGGTAGGTTGCGCTCCGTCCTGTCTACCTTGTCTTATTGTGTCGTCTTTCTGTGCGCATAAAAGAAATCTGAGTATGAACAAACTAGCCCCACAACGTATATTACTCATGAAATAAGCACATATTGGCGATACGACGACGACAGGCAAGGTTTGTCAGGCTCAACTCTGCTTTTAAAGATGATATGCTGATATCATATGAATAACATGAATGAATTAATCTAGTGGCTCGGTTCTGTAGTGATTCTAGTGATGTTAACAAACAGATTTCGCGTCTTCAGCTTTTTCATCGTCAGTGCCAACTTACCCAATGTACGCCGGCGGCCTGTGCTCTAGTGCCGCTTCTGCAGCTATTGGTTTATTAGGGTTTAACGTCCCGAAGCAACTCAGGCTGTGAGGGACGCCGTAGTGAAGGGCTCCGGAAATTTCGACCACCTGGGGTTCTTTAACGTGCACTGACATCGCACAGTACACGGGCCTCTAGAATTTCGCCTTCATCGAAATTCCACCGCCGCGGCCGGGATCGAACCCGCGTCTTTCGGGTCAGCAGCCGAGCGCCGTAACCACGGAGCCACCGCGGCGGGACAAAGTAAGAGAGTTTCTGCAGCAATGTTGTGAAGGACAACGCGTATTGCTCTAGTGCCGTCTTTCTGCCAGAGCATTGTCCACGCCAACGCATGCAGTGCACAACTCTCTGTCACTACCGCCACGTAGCTCAAAGCACGAATATTAGTTTGCCAGTAGTATTCGTTGATGAAGAAGACGATGTGCACCCAAGGTCACCCTCAAGGTCAAGCTTCACCCAAACCGGTGAACCGGTTTGACCTCGTGAAGTAGTGCTTTCGAGCTAAAAAAGACACGCATGGAACGAGAACTAGCCACTGACATGCATTACTATTGAAGCTCTTTGTGCTTTAGTAAAATGCATCAACTAGCAACAGTCTTAGTCCAGAGCCTCTTTTGTGGTCTGTAGTAGACAAGTGCCTAGAAAAAAATCGGCAGCGTTAGAACCAGATAAAACAGAACGCGGCTGGTCGTCACGGTGCCCTCTGTTCTCTCTTGATAGCTATCGGTGTTATCATTGAGGTTGTATACGCCTGGCAGGCGTAATGATCCATATGCGCGTCTATCTTTTCCGCTATAATTTGCTAAATCAGAAAGCAAGTAACATCTACAATTTTTTTATTGTTTTTGATTCTGGTTTGCAGTGCATATGCAAACCAAAAAGGAGCAGGCAAAATTCGGGAAAACACCTAAAGGCCTGCCCTCCTATACGAACACACTAAAAAATTTTCAAACCATAAGACAGCTGCCGATTTATAACACAAAATTCAAAATGACAATACGCAAATGACAACAGTATTTACAAAATAGCTAACAATAATTTTAAAAATGTTTTGCTATACATTGCGGTACAATGCAACCACTAGAACATACAAATATCATCGCATGTCAGTAAATAGCATATCACGTACGACTCTTATCTGGTCAGTCCAGCTTTCCATTGCCACGGAGAGTAGCTGGGAGTAAGCACATAGAGCTCACGGTGTCGCACACGTCAACTTCTGGTGGCCATAATTCGTACGGGACTTTTAAACTTGGAAGTTAGCTCTTTGAAAGTTGTAAATTCTAGAGGAGGTAGAGAAATGTGTTTTCAAACATTTGTTTTTTTTTTTTGCATGCTATGTGGTTCAGATTTGTTTCATCATGCATTTTTTATTGTTAGTAACTCTTGTTTTGTAAAAGCTTCTCGTGTGTCTTCTCTGAGTGAAAGGTTGAATATAGCACGAATCGCTCTTTTTTATATACAGAAATTAATTTTGCTGTATTAGTCAGTGTTGTGCTGCACACAAGTAGTTCGTAGTGCACAGTGGAATGGACTGAGTGGACTATAGAGCAGCATGAGCTGCAGTTAGCATCTCACCGGTAAAAATGTTCTAGTCTGTTTAATATGCACACTGACCGCGACACATTACTACTCAAACAGTCTGAATGGTCATTCCACAAAATAGGTGTTACTTGAAAAGTTACTCCCATAAATTTATTGAGTTCGCACGAACTGGGGATGAATTCACAAATCTTTGCTTAAAGTCATAAGCGATGGGCTTGTTTTTAAGAATTTGAAAGAGCGAGTAACGATATGTGTGATATGTGATACAATTCTGACAGAAAAGTTGGAATGTTGGATGGTGTGCGCAAGATTGGCCCCACGAATGCTCACTGCAGACCACCAACGGCAACGCGTTTACTCCTCCTGCGAATTTCTTGGGCGCTACGCAGACGAAAGGGGAAACTGTTTGGATTCACTTGTTACGGGTGACGAAACTAGGGTATCCCACTTCACACCTAAGACCAAACAGGGATGTCCTGAATGACGGCATTCCTCTTCGCCAAAGACGTGAAAATTCAAGCGAGAACAGCCTCCTGCCAAAATCATGGCAGCTGTGTTTTGTATTGTAAGCCGGCTTTATGGCTCCTGGGACCACGATAAGCGCTGACTGGCATTGTGAGACACTTAAACAAGTCAGGCGGGCAATTCAGAATCGGAGAGGAGGGATGTTGCGAGCAAGGACGTAAGTCTTCTTCACGACAACGCTCGCCCCCACGTCGTCCGTCAAACTGTCGCTTTCCTGCAACAGTTTAGATGGGACACCATCTCCCACCCACCCTATAGTCCGGACTTAGCACCTCGTGACTGTCACTAGTTTATAAAATTAAAAGAACACCTGTCTGGAATGCGAATCACCGACGATGACAAAATGAAAGATGGGGTCAAACGCATCCTCAATGGCACTGCGGCGAGCTGCTTTGAAATGAGCATACAAAACCCGCCCCAGCGCCAACAAAAATGCAGTGACCGGATGGCGATTATGTGGAAAAATAGAGAAATGATCAGCCTTTCGAATGATATATCAATTATTGAAAATATCTGTTTCTTTGTATTTCGAAAAAAAAATGAATTCCTGCATTAAACGAATAGAAAGCAGGAAGAAATTGCCGGCCGCCGTAACCACCTCGCTATGGAGCGGCACCTGAACAGCGGCCTGCGTAGAGGACAGTATTAAGTTACAGAGGATAAATGGGAGATGACAGATAGAATGAAGGAGATACGAAAGCAAAGAGGTAGAAAGGAGAAGGTATAAATTTACAACACAGAAAACATGAAAAAGAATTGGTTTACTTGTTTACGACTTATGCACGTGGCTCCAGGCCTCCTGTTGGCTGTTACCACTGCCTGGTTTGAAACTTCTTGGACGCCGGCTACGCGGTGCTGGTCTTGGCTCTACCAGGTGAAACGGTGCGCTGGGACCACGCCGGGGTCGGGTTGAAATAGCTACTGTGGCTCTAGCCGCTCGCAATATCGGTGTCCTTGCATGCTTTAGCTGGTCTACGACCTCGCGACGCCATGGCCAAACATTTTTTGTAAGTGTAAGCGGCAATAGGCGTCATGCGAGCGACGGTGGCCAGTGTGTGTGTCTGAGCAAACTGCCGTCACCCAAAAGCTTTGTGAGGAGGCTCCAGACTTCATTTACCTGAGAAGATATCTGTGTTAGCGCCTTCGGGCTACAGCTGGCACTGTGAAGGCAGCACTGTTGTTGCCTTTGAGGATGCACTCAAGAACAGAAGCTAGCGCTTGCCCGGGTTTGTCGCAATCCTGCTACAGTAGCCGCGTTCTCTCCGGAAACAGCCTAGCGACTTTACGATGGCATGCCATATGCGTACTAGTCTCGGTACAAGGGATGCCAAAATGAGGAAATTGGTCATTCGTGGAGTCATACTTGGATCGACTTAATTGCTGTTGCGTTTGGTACGCTGCGTACGAACCTGCAAGCACTAGTCGCTTGCGCGCATGAAATGTTGCTTCTTCCACAATATCTCGTCGGAGGGCAAGACGGCAAAGTTGAAAGGAAGCCTTAGCATATCGTTACCGCACGCCGCCACTGCCAGTTGCCAACAGTGCATGCGTTGCTGGCGGACGCGGTCGGCGATGACGGTAGGCGGTAGACGCCACGCTAAAACAACTTGTCCAAATCCTTCCCGCTACGTTTGGACAGTGTGTTCTCCTCCTCCTACATTTTAATTAGAGGCAAAGCTTCGAAATATTTTTGAAGAGTGATTAGTATCAGTCAAGGTCTATCTTCAATGTTTCTGCTTATTTTCCAGGTACTGGGAGCAACGGCAGCAGCAGTTCACTTCATGGACTCCGTACTGGCATGCCGAAATCTACGACAGTAACTATATGTGCAGTGAATCCTTGTTTTATTGTAATTAAATTATTCTAACAGTTTTTTTGCCTTTTTTGTTATATAAAAGAAACAAAGTACGAGCATGATGAACACTTGAATACAACACGTTCAACCCAACACGCATCAGGGATGCTTAAGGCCGATTCACACGACGGACCGTTCGCCCGCGGCCCGCGCACTACGTGTGCATACGTCAGCACTTTGAGGGGCGCGCTGTCGGCCGCCATCCATCCATGCATCCAGCGCGCCTCTCAAAGTGCTGACGTATGCACACGTAGTGCGCGGGCCGCGGGCGAACGGTCCGTCGTGTGAATCGGCCTTTATCTGGCGGCTAGGTCTCGTGTCATCTGTTTAAGCTCTAAAATCAACTCGCCATGCGGCCTTTTTCTGAAACTGCGGAATGGTGATCTGTCTCCTCGGCGCACGTACGCCACCGCAGGGCTTAGATTCGTGGAAATGTGCGTGGGAAAGCCAAATATTTTTACAGATCCATCACGTGCGAATCAAAGAACGTCCGAAAAAACAAACATACCCGGCTACCCAGAAAAAAAAAAAAATGGCTGAAACAGTCATCAAATGGGTTGCAACAGTCAGCAAGGCATTGAGCATGTCGAGTGTGTTTCACAGCGCAGTGCTTTCTTGATGTTGCGTCTTTCTTTTGGGAGCATTGTTCATTATATTAGTCACAATGAACAGCATCAATAGCGGCTAAATTGCAGGTGGCCTGAGATGAACGAAAGCAGTGCATTACTGCATTAAAAAAAATGGTAGGGTTTTAACGTAGTTAAACTGAGTAGGGCGTGCGAAAGCACTTGAGTCGACACCGCCTCAAAGACAACCGCAGGAAAGATCAAGGTCAAAGTTAAAGGTCAAGGCCATAGATCGAAGGCTGAGGCTTTGCACATAACCCGGATTTTTCAGCTTTGCTATTGAAGTAGTGCTTTCGCACCAAAAAATCAAAAGGGGGGGGGGGGGGGGGGGGTCGTAAACTAATGCGAAAAGTGCATGGGGAAATACAGAGCGTATATATTTTGTGGGGGGCGTTTGCAGCCAAAAAACAAAAGAGCCGTTTGTCATCACTGCCACCTTAGCATGTCGCTCTTGTTTAGTACTCTTGCCATCCCCAACTTCAGTCCTTTCATAAAAAACGAAAGCTTGGCTGTGCGATCCCATTGCAGTTGGGGCACTGCGATGTAGATAGCGCACGAACTCAGCGTTGAATTTTCGTTTATCACGTGCATGGAATGCGCACAGTAGCTTAAAAACCGCAAATATTTCTAGACAAGTGGCATCGGTTCACACGAACATGGCGCCTCTCTTATCTGCTGCTAACGGAAAACACATTTCTATCGCTAATCTATGCTCCCCTATCGACCTCTAACAATTCTTTAGCTGCCTTTTTCAGCATATGCACTGCCACGTACCCCATACATGATCAATGTATACTACGCAGCAAAAATAGCCGCCTTATTGACTTAACAGCAGCGCGCACCAAACAAAATTCATCGCCGCGCGGGAACACGTTCCAAAAAATAAACGCACATTAAATTATGGTTTCTCAGCGTGGCAGAAGTCTTAGCATCATCCGTCCTCCATGTCTTAGTACTGTCACTTATTAAGGCGGAAACTTGTGCTAGTTGGAAAGCGTTTGGAACCATATTTGCTAGCGCTTAGTGAACACACGGGACAAGAACACAGCGTCTAGCGTCTGTCCTGTGTATTTGTGTTCTTGTCCCGTGTGTTCACTAAGCGCTAGCAAATATGGTTCCAAACGCTTAGTACTGTCGGAGCGCCACCTGTATTGGAACGAGCGAAGGCTTTTGCTTAATAATTTGCCCGCTATTCCGACGAGTTGGATCTAATTACGGTATGACAGTGAAGAATTACGCTGTCAAAGGTTGTGAGGCAAACGGGGCGGGGTAGGAGAAGGTCAGGGCGCCACAGAAACGCCCACGACAGCACCAAATATATGCACGCTGGTCGTGCCGTCCGCCTCTACCCCTCTTACCTTGAACGCCCTTGGTCACTCTTTGCCGTATATACGTACTATCGGGGACAAAAGTGGTAACTCCACGCGGCGGGAGCCGGAGCAACGGAAAACTAAAGTTAATGTATATGCTACCAAATATGCTACCAAAGGTAGCATATACAGTAAGTCTACGAAAAACTGCTTTGCAACGCCATCTACAGGCGGCATCTGGGATCGAGACAGCCAGTGCGTAATTTTTATAAGCAGCAGGCATGTCGCTTGGCTCGTTTCAATGTTTCATGGTTTAGCTCGCCGAAATGCCGCAGTTCAAAAAGTGGTATACTCCACGCGGCGGGAGCCGTAGCAACGGAAAACTGCGGCATTTTGGCGAGCTTAAGTACAAAACATTGAAACGAGCCAAGCGACATGCTTTGGCTGTCGCATTTTGGTCACGCATTGGCTGTCTCGATCCCAGATGCCGCCTGTAGATGGCGTTGCAAAACAGTTTTCCGTAGTGTTCCTGTATATAATAGTGATTATGGAATGCTGCGGAGACGCGCTCCTGTATATGCTCCCGCAGGGAGCAGAGTTGCGCGTCTGTTTTCCCTTGCCGCTCCGAACGCCATTCGCTGAGAGGCGATCACATGATTTTCGTGACGTCAAGTGTTGAACACTCCGCGGAGAAGCTGACTTCACATGCGCAGTGCCGAGCGAATCCTTGTCAGCTCGATGCCTCATGTGAGCCCGCGTTTTCGGCTATATTTCATACATTTTCCGTGCACACCTGTGGCGTCAGGTTTGGTGTTCTGCAGTGGCAGTGACGGACGCAGTCGTCAGCTATGCCTGGGTGCAGCGTGCCAATCTGCAGCAACTGCACTGGAAACGGCAAAGCGTTTTACGCAGTGCCATGTGGAAGGTCGGCGGCTGAAGTGCGTCGGCGACTTGATAGTGAGGATAGGATGGGCAAAAATCGCATGTAAACAAGTTTCGCAAATCTTGATGCCGCGAATAATTTCAGCGAGAAGACAGCGCATCAGCCTATAACTTCTGCTCCAAAAAAGCCAGGAGTCGCGAAATCTTTCGATACTGCGACCTAATTAAGCCGAATCTATGAAGAAGGAGTACAAGAAAGCAAAGTGGAACGTAAAATTATTTTTTTTTTTCGAACAATAAGGATGAAGCAGGCAGGAAAACCTACTACAGTAATCAACAACTATTATAATTTAATAACTAAGGTGGAAAGAGAATGCTTTTTAATAAAAATGAGGAAAGCTAACAATATGAGCGTGTAAGAGTACTTTCAAGGTCCTTTAAAGATTCGTCATTTCACTGCATTTTGCAACGAGGTACATTTTGTGAAATGTTGTTGGGCAAGCAATTGAGTTTTAAATTTTTCCGTTATGTCAGACTCGCCTGTTAATGCATTGGCGTTGCTTTAGTCTGCTTGCCTGCAACAAGCTGCAGAATTGTTTTAATGTGGTTCTAGAGTGATGCGTTTTCGTATTTTCAGCGCATAACTCGCACATAGCACCCGGCGGTGCTAGTTGTTAAAAAAGTAATTCATCGCTATACTCTTTTTGTTCTTAAGACGAGTACGCAGGAAGACAGGACGGGGCAGACGCTGTCTCATCCGGAACGGGTCTGCTTGTTCATATGAAATTACTTCTTCCAGAAAGAAAAAAAAAACACTCGCAAGCCGTTTCCAGTCTTTTTTCGTCAGTTTGTCATGATTACGATTTCCTCTTAACCTTTGGCGATTTTTTTTTTTTTTTCGTGCTGTATGCACACCCTCGGCAAATCACAGATTAGTTTTCAGCGTTACGTTTAGAAACTTAACATCGAGTGCAATTTGCACGCAATTAAACGCAAAAAAAAGCCCAAGCGTTCTACGCAGCGAGCTCATGAACGCAGCCCCTGTACGCACGAGAAGCGGCTTCCCGCACAGCTTGGAACATGATGGCGGACCTTTGCGCAACTAGTTTTTCGTTGCTCCGGCTCCCGCCGCGTGTAGTATACTATTTTTGTCCCCGATAGTACTTACATACTTACTATCGCGTTGAAAAGAAACACGAACAGCGGAAAGCGTGGCTTTCCGCGCAGTCAGCGCAATCTAGCGTCGGCTCGCGAGGATCCGCTTCCATCTCCGATATGCCCTGGCTGTCGCCAGGCGAATCGGCGCTTTCATTCGGCATTGCCGCATAGCGCTAGAATCTCGTTCCGGCCGGCGCTATCTCATCGCGTGTTTGTTCCGCGTGTCGAGCATGACCGGCGGATGATAAGCTCTCCTTGTCGCAATGCACGGCAAGTAAAATACGGCACACTTTCGTGCTGTCGCGATGACTGCGTGCTGAAGAGAACTGAAGCGTGAATGTCTTCCAGACCATAGCAGATTTATTGGTGTAAGAAATGTATGAACAGCAATTCAAACAAAAGTTAAAGCTGGTTTGGTTTGGTTTATGGGGTTTAACGTCCCAAAGAGACTGAGGCTATGAGAGACGCCGTAGTGGAGGGCTCCGGAAATTTCGACCACCTGGGGTTCTTTAACGTGCACTGACATCGCACAGTACACGGGCCTCTAGAATTTCTCCTCCAAATAAATTCTAGCCGCCGCGGCCGGGATCGAACCCGCGTCTTTCGGGTCAGCAGCCGAGCACCATAACCACTGAACCACCGCGGCGGCAAGTTAAAGCTGGCACAAAATTTGAACGTATCACAATGCAGACTGCTCGACAAAAAAATACTTTGCATTAATTAATATTTGGTAAAGTCTCCGTCGGCATGAATCACGGATTCCATGCGCCTTAACATAGAGGCGAACAGTTCTGTGGCTAGCTCAGTGCCGCGAAGCCTGTGCCACTCGGCGTGAACAGCAGCCCAAAGGGAGTCCTTGCTCATTTAATGGAGGTACAGTCGTGACAAGCGTCATTTCATAATTCCCCAAACATTTTCAATTCAATTTATGCCTGCTCCTTTTCCTGGCCTCGAAAGTTTACAGATGGCAAGGCTCTCTAACAAGGCTGCCACGGAAAGTGAAATATGGATTGGAGAAAGATCATGGTGATAATAAAATAGCCCATCCTTTAAGTCAAGTTTATTGAACAACAATAATACAAGCAAAATTATTATTTGAAGTTAGTACTCAATGAGGTCCCAAGGTTGCAAAAACGTCAGGAGGACTCACACAAAATAGGTAGTTTAAACGGTCCATCCAAAGCATAGGGGAGGACAGCCTGTTCGATTACATTACAGTATTCTGCGGCATATAGCCGCTCATATAGCCGTGTAAGGGGACCCAATCCATCAGCTGTGAAGGCTCCCTACACATTCAAGGAGCAGCGCCAGCTGAGGCTTGTTCGCTTGAAGCAGGTGGGATCGAAGCTGCATACGGACAAAAAAAAAAAAAAAAGTCAAGGTTATATTTGTTTACGCGCTTCAAAGTGGTGTAATACGCTTAGCCCAATCGCTGCTGTACCTAAACCCTTTTCTCGCCCCGCCGCGGTGGCCAGTGGTTACGGCGCTCGGCTGCTGACCCGAAAGGCGCGGGTTCGATCCCGGCCGCGGCAGCCGAATTTCGATGAAGGCGAAATTTTAGAGGCCCGTGTACTGTGCGATGTCAGTGCACGTTAAAGAACCCCAGGTGGTCGAAATTTCCGGAGCCCTCCACTACGGCTTCTCTCATAGTCTCAGTTGCTTTGGGACGTTAAACCCCATAAACCAAACCAAACCTAAACCCTTTTCTCGCATATTTTAGCTACGTAGGCACCTGGCACTACATCTGGGACCGCGCTGTTATTGTAGCATGTTTTTTTATTCGTTCGCTTAGAATGAACCTCGACCCATTAGTTCATGTCATCCAGCAAACGAAAACTAGCCAAGCTAACAGGAGAACACGATTTTAAAACCCTGAAATGATCTATTATATCCCATAAACACTCCGAAGTCGCGCTCTCATTTAACAATCGTCGATGGGTTATAAGTTAAAATTTGATATTACTCTTACCACAGTAGCACTAACTGAACGAATTCAGGACCGCACCTTTATGAAGCATCGCAGTTCAAGAACATTACGGTGCAATGGCTTACCGATGATTGTCTTGACGCCACACTTCAAGTTTTTCGTGACCTTTCGTGGTAAATGCGCTCTCATCTGTGAACATGACCTGGCCCCAATCCTCCACAGTCCAGTTCTTACGCCATTGTGAGAATTGTAGACGAGCGGCTTTGTGGTGATCCGAAAGCAAAGGCTTTCTTGCGGCTGTCCTGCTTTGAAAGCCCGCTTCGTGGAGGCGCTGTCGAACCACTTGAACATCAACGTTTAGCCCGAGCTCGTTTTTGATCTGCTCGGCTGTTAAAAAAGGGGCTGTCTACGGCGGCTGCAATAATCAGTAGGTCTTCTTCCGCCGTCGTGAAACGTGCGAAAAGTCCACCGTATTCCGGTAAAACCCGATTTTACCCGATTCTCGCACCCCGCTTTGTGGCAAGCCTGGTGTAGTAGTAGTAGTAAGAGGATGGAAGAAATGGAAAGGAAATTAGCACGGGCCTGTGACTGGCGAGATGTCGCCACCACCACTGCCGGCGTGCCCAACGTTTATAGAGGCGGCCCACCTGCCCACTGGGTTGTGGGCAGCCTGCCAGGTGTGTACAGCTGGCAGGCAATCACGTGGGTGAAGGGTAAGCCTGGGTGAAGGCCATCAAGGTATATGCTTCAGGGTAAAGGCGTTTAGATCAAAGGCATTTAGGGAGAAGGCCTTCATCGGAAATGTCTTCTGGGTGAAGGATTTTAGTTCTAAGGCCTTTGGCTCAAAGACCTTTATGTTAAAGGCCTTTAGTTCAAATGAAGTTAGCACGTAAGGACCTCAAGTACCCACCTTAGCTAGTGCTACCACGTGATATTCCGCGCTCAGCCATGTTGAGCCGTCTCCTATTTTGGTTGTTGTTGAGCTACGGCCAATAAAGATGCTGCCATCTTCAGTCTCCAGTCTAGTGCATCGGGCTCGTATCACGTGACGTTTCCCCATCATCATCACCAGCCTGACTACGTCCAATTCAGGGCAAATGCCTCTTTCATATCTCCCCGATTATCCCTGTCCTGTGCCATTTCCCCTTTACTACACCCCTATTTTAGAGGAAAAAGATTTTATCACCTCAATTCCACAGCGGGATTTGGTTGACAGCTCCACCACATGCGTTGATGGTAAGTGAAATGCGAGCAACAAGATGAACAAGAACATCAATATCAACCAGCCAAGCCCCGTTCTAGAACGGTATAGGGGTTAGTCCTGTGGCTACTGACAGCATTGCCACAGCTATTAGTCCCTCGAAGACCAGCCACCACGTGGTCTTTTATAGACAGGCTAAGCGGAGGTTAATGCGTGAGGCTTTTTATCTCCAGTGAGTGTAACCGTGCCGTTGATATGACACGCGCTAGCAGACAGGCATTTCTTAGGCGTTAAAAACTATAGTAAAATGGCAGTTTGGGCGAGTTGGTTAAGCATCTGTCACGTTTTTTTTTTTTTTTTTTTTTTACAAACGATTAGTAGTACGCTAAAGCCGTTCTTTGGCTCTTAAATGACGCGGACAGGCGAACACAAGGTGAAAGTACAATTGTCGCCACCAACCCTCTAATTAACTGAAGTCAAATAATGAACTTTCAGGCACCAGAGTTAGCGTGTAAGTTTATATTGGAAACTTAGAGGCGAATTCTTACAGTACGCCTGCATTCCGAGATATCCGCCTCCAAATTTCCAACTCGGCCCGCGTAATGACTCATGCGCAAATCCCCCCCCCCCCCCCCCCCCTCTGGTGTGACGCAGCTGCAGCGTATGGACTATAGAATAAGCAGCTACGGAAACAAACTGAAAAGAGGGAAAAAGTGCAGAAGTATGGGAGCAAGCCCGCACGGGCACCGGCTTGCGCAGTTACCGTCAGAACAAAGAACTGGGCTCTTGGCGGTCATCGATAACAACTGTCGGGCTCTAGAAAAGGCGCAGAAACCAAGCATGAATTTTCAAATGCGGAAACCTCGGTCTATTCTCAGCGTCCGCAGGTGAGTACAACGCGAAATTGGATCACATTAGTTTTGTTCCAGAAATATCAACGTGACCGTTACCTTTCTCCAATTGTTTCTTAACTTTCGCACTAGCTTATTACTCGCTGATGAGGGATTTTGTTCGCTGTTAAACTGTATACCGTGTCCTCGTTAGTCAGCGCCATGGTAAATCTCTTACTTCGACTACCCTGTACGTTGATTGTGGCACCAAGCAAGGGTTGAAAAAGAAGTTCCGAAGTCGCGGGACCAACTCGGTGTCTTGGTAATGGGCGACTAAACGGTCAACACGCTACAGTCAGCAGACCACGCTTCGTCCCTGTGCTCACGTGGCGGAGGCCATTCACTTAGGCGGAGGGCAGAGAACCAAGACATATGTTCATGTTTCCTTTTGAGTGCCATGATTAGAGAGGAAGCCTTTTAGGCAGATTAAGCTCTACGCATAGTGCGCTCGCTCGCTCGAAGGCGATTCTGTGGTCGAAATTTTCCCAGTGTTCTGCCAGGGCACTCCGCTCGGTGCCCACCTTCCGGACGTCGTTTCTCTGTTGTTTCCGCCTCTCGCCCAAGTTATCTGCGTCGTCGAAGATCTGTCTGCACGAGCGCGTACTAAAGAAAAGAAAAGAAAAAAAAGCACTTCGCAGTGAGAACGGCTGAAGTGAGAACGAAACCGCTTCACACGCAGCGTAGCAAGAACACACAGCGCGAATGCCGTTGAGAGCTTGCGGTTCTGAACTTGTTGCGTACAACTGATACACGCAGCCTAAGTGCACAGAAAGTTAGACGAAAGATTCAGCGCTCGTGTTTGTGACTAACCTATCCCTCCGTCGTATGTTGTGAGCCGTTTTAATTGCGTCACTCTTCGCATTCTTTGCTGTGCTCACCGCGCTGCTTTCTTCGTAATGTATTCTAATTGCCTGTCGGCGAATTAGCGCTCGTTCATTAATACGCCACTCGTCACCACTGCACGAATCTTCAGGCGGCGGCGCCACGTGTACCTCGCTTTTACTAAATTTTCTGGCTTATAAAAGCGTCGTTTTCGGCAAAAATGGCATACTTGCTACCAGGTGATGCTAATTTAGCAGTGAAAGTCTGATTTTGTACTTCCTTTCTTTTTAGTCGGCAAATAAATCTGCCTAAATGGCATGCACCTTGATGCAAACGTTTCAACCACTGTTCTTCAAGATGATCTACAACTTCCGCTGACGCTTTGTACCTGAATCCAACAATTAAAAAGTTAACTAACTCGTATTTACTACATAATTAAATTTTTAAATCTAAAAATACTGCACACTAGGCCACACACGACTCTTAATAGCCGTCTGTTGGTTTGACTCGGCTGGGACACACCGTATTTTTTTAAAAGCTTCATTACGTTCAGCTGAGACACCTGGTATATGGAAAGTTAGCGTTCTGCCATCGTTGCTCTTCAGCGCCTCCATGGGCGACTTGCTATAAGCATTAAAGGAACTGTGACGTTTAATCAAGTTGTCTGTCTACGCCGACTACATCAGCGCAAGCCTCCTCGGATTTCAACTGAAGCATGCTGAGATGCCGTGGCGTAATGAGTGATTTCGGTCACGCTGCCGCTGTCAGCGAGGCAACTCATCTCGGCGTTTCCTTGAGTGCGGACAGAAGGTGCAGAGTGAGCGTTTCATCACAATCTCTTCCTGACAGGCTACGCTAGTCCAAGACCCCGGGGACAGGTCGCATGACATACGGAAACGAGCTCTGGAAGCAGCAGCCCATATTCGGTACCGAGATATAAAATGTAGCAAATCTTCAAGCTGGGCTTGTTGGTTCATAGTGCTTCGCGGGAGCTTTTGCAGCGCAGCAGGAAGACACACATATAAAAAGCAATGAACAGCGATACTCACACACCGTGCCATAGCTCACCGCAGCGATTACTGCTTCATTTTTGAGCTATATATATACTGGGTGTCAATAGAGAGTGCAAGGTCTCGTGTGCCAAGTTACAACGCCTTGGAATTATTTTCTTATTTTTTTTTATGGGCTAACCTTACGCATTGCTCGTATTTGATGGTAAATTTCATCTAATAGAGTATAATGCACGTAGTTGTGGTGGAACCTGTATATTGAAATTCAACCCCTCCCGCACCTCTGAAAAAAAAAGAACGATATAGTATGTTTATATACCAGCTAAGGCAACAAGCATAGTGAAGCTCTTTACAGATTCAATAATAAGAGATGCGAGACGAAACGGCATACCCCACAGATTGCTCTGCATTTGCGTTGTGGCTAGCTTCAAAGAAATGCGGGCATGTAATAATGGTATCACTACGCATTCTATATAGCTACCGCTTTGGAAACGGGCTAGTTCTCTCTGCCTTCTTAATTACGGTTTCTTACCCAGACAAGAACGTTTCTACGCAGAAACGCCCTAGAAAGATGGAATGTCTCAGGTCCCAATAGGCCAATCATTTTTAGTTCGTAGAGGCAGGTTTACAAACACAAGCAAAAAGGTATTGCTCCCATTAAGACCGACCCAGGAAACGTTCTTTCCGGGGGTGGGGGGGGGGGGGGGGGGAGGGAGGGGGTTGTTTATTAAAACACCAACATAAACGCAACAGCCCATCTTAGCCCCAGAACGGAAACTCTGGAGCCCATTATTTACCGCAAGAAATAGAAGACGAATGCCTGGCGCTGTAGAATCCGTGGGGCGAGAAGGTTTCCATCTCGTGTTCGTCCTTTTGAAGAATGAGGACCTGTTGCTGTAGTTGTCAGCACGCTTAACTTTTAACTAATTGCAGATATGGTTTTATTACGGCTAAAGTAAAAATGAGTTTCATATAACCTGCTGAAAAGCTGCATAATGAGAGCATTGTTTGTATTTAAGGATTTTACGTTCTTATTGCAGGCGATCAAAATCTAAAAACGTTCTATGTGGCCCACGTTAAGTTTGTGGTGTGATATAAAATGACGCCTACTGGAGTTGACGGCCAACAATAATGCGTCAACTGTTAATTTATTTGTGAGCGCGCACGCGTTTTGCGCCTCAGTTCAAGCGCGGTGACCGTTTTTCCTGCCCTCCATTTGAAAGTTTTCGCCCCTGCAAGCGTTTCTTGTAGGCCCTACAAGAAGCACTGCGTTAAATGTTTGCCGAATGATGGCAGTCATTCAACCTGTGGCTCGTGCTGCTCGTCGGTGCCCGAGCGGAACAAAGGAAGCAGATGAATTAGTGTTCCCGAATTACTCTAAAGCCCGTATAAAATGTCAGAAACTGCGTGCGCAATTTATGCAAAGCATCGTTTCCGCATATTTAGTGATTGGATTGTAATGTTTCACTCACCACTTCCATTGGGAATGGCTAGCATGTCATCATGCGCTAAAAACATAGAACGGAAGGATGTGTAGGAGTGAAGTTCGCGGCGCTATGCGTTGTTTGCCGTGTTTGGGTTCCCGAAAGGGGAATGCCCCTTCAGTTTTTTTTTTTTTTAATGCTCTCCGCACAACGGCAGAGATGGGGGCGGACGAGTCACATTCCCTACGGGGCGCGGTAGGGGGAGCCGGACAGCGGATGATTTCGAGAATACAGGAAAGGTCAAACCCCTCCAGGAGTGTGTTCGTCGGGTCGCATCCCATTGTGCACGTTCTTGCGGCGAGGCGGGCGCACGCGGGCGGCGACGAGCCATCGTAATCCCCATCGCGTCGCGTGACTTTTGACCCATGTCGGCGGTGCCACTGCTCAAAGCGTAGCCGGATGGCGGCGCTCGTTGACAGATAGAGGCGTGGTCAACAATACACTGCCCCGCTAGCTGCAGAATGAAAAATGACCGCTCATTACCACGGGTCAATCTCAGCTCACATGCAGAGGGAAGGGACACGCGAGAGACGTGCTTTGTAAGAGAGTTTGTGTCCGTCCGTCTTCTGTGCATGTTTGTGAGGGACGGCACCAAATAGATGGGCCCTGAATATTGCCTTTCTTGGAAGCTGGGTTTGCCAGAGGTGGAAATAACCCGCACCCGTGGGAAAGTGAGAAGGATCGTGAAGCTCGCGGGAGGAAAGGAGAATCCTCCGAAATCTCGACAGTGGAGAGTGTACATACTTGTACAGTGTTGGTTGAGATGACTTGTCTTCTTTCCCCAATCATCGATTTGCTGTGTTTTCCTTTCCCCAATCGTTCATTGGTTATGTTTTCCTTTCCCCAATGATTTATTGGGTGGATGTTTGCGAACCTACCTAATTGGTTTTTGTCCCGTCCGAGGGCTGGGACATGCGGTTTAACACCAGCTGTTTCGGTGGGACCGAGGGCTGGTTTCGTCAAGTAAAACTACGAGTCAGTCAAATGTAAACAAGTTTTCTCCTTGCTTGTATCTTTCTTTGTTTTATTATTGGTCAATAAAAAGTTAACCTCTCCAGAAGTGTCCTCGAGCAACGTGACAGCAATATTGAATCTGCAAGACGTCAAGCATCCTTTTATCCATCGTCATCACCCATATATTTCCCTCTATAAGACTGAGAAGGAAAATCAACTGTAGGGCTCGCAGTTGTTGCGTTTTACGGCATATACTAGCATAAGGAGTGCAATTTTTCTTACCAAAAAATCACTGAAAATGCGCGAGCGCGTTCACTACGCGAGGCAAAATATTTAGAAAAAATTTGAAGCGGTAAAAACGAGACCAAAAGTTGGCTGGTAGAAGAAATACTTTATGCGGTACTATTAATCTGAATAACGCAAAACGCTCACTTCACCTCGGTTTCCGGGCTCGCGAGAGCATAGTTAACGCCTTTTACCTCAAGCCCGTAAACACGTGTAGCCCATAATGCTGTACAAGGAGAGGACAACTAGGGTTCACTCTACAGCACAACTCACAGCATTCAGCGCGTAGTCCAACCGCAACAAATTGCTAAACTCCTGAATATAGCAAATGGAACGGAAAAAAAATCCTTTGTGACCAGGCGTTGTTTCTGTTAGTTCTCGGATTCCTAGCGGAACTTTCTTATTGTTTTTTTTTTCTGAGAGACAAAACCACATTTCTAAGATGCAAAAGCACGAAGCAATCTAATTGCTTTATTGCATAAATAGCATTCTGCACATATGCCTGGTGATTGTTTATTTTTATTGTGCATATCTTGGTTATAATGCACATTAATATTAAAAAATAGGCTTTCTGAGGTAAAAATTACCTTTTCTTCCCGGTCATGAAGGCGCGGCAATGGCGGACGTCATAAATATGACTGCATGCGTTAATTTGTCGGGTGATTCTCTCAAATCGCCCCGGTAACTAATGGGGCTGCTTCTTTGCGCATCGTTATCAAGTTGTAGCGGGACATTGATGCATCCAAAGTCACTTATCAGATGTAGACAAATATAAATGACGTCAGCACAACGGCGCCAGGAATTTTGTCTCTCCGGACTGATGAATGCCCGTGTACACGACCTCGCACTTTCCCCTACCGTGAGCGCCTGTTTCATGCATCCAGAGAGCGCAATTCGAAGGGCCGAGAGCAGCTGCTTTTTTGCTCATCTAATAATTTATATCCAATGAATCAATATCCTCTATCATTGGCTAAATAAATGTCGATTACCTAACCGCTGAGCTAGACATTGCGCAAACTCTAATTATTCACCTACCAGTTCACACAACACATTCGTTATAATGTCTGTTAGTGTCCCCACTAATGCTCGCGAAGAAGCCATAACATAGAATTTTTCTATGTGAATTTTTGTTTTGAAAATTGGTCTTGCCGTCATACCGTGTATTGTGCTCCGCTTGTTGGATGTACAGTTTCCTTTCCCATTATTCAATCCGCCTCATCAGCTTGCTTTTGCTGCCGTTCATTTGTTGAAAAAAAGTTATGAACCAAACCAGCTAAGAGCGAACTGGGAAATTCGGTTAACTCCAACCGTTATATCTGAAAAATATGCCGACTCTGTGTGCATGTACGACTTCAGTGACAAAAATTGTACCATGTCCAACATTCTGGGACAAAAGTTTTTGAATTTGGAAATTGTAAGACACTGTTGGTGAAATATTGAAGATAATGGTCCATTCTTCTGATATGTCGCAAAATCTTTCTTTCAAAGCGTTTCTGTCGATAGCATCGAACAGTTAAGACTGCCGCATAAACCCAATGGGGAACGCGCTTCTGACGATATAAAAAACGTTAATAGAAAAAAAATACAAGACACCCAACGGGTGATCTGCAGATATATTGATTGTTGTAGTTAAATCTTTCAATACATGAAAATATTGCGTTCATAAACGGTTTCCCGCTCAAGAATGCTTCTGTCCAGAATTCTTCGGTATGAGACAAAAAAAAGCTCCTCCTCCTAGCAAACTTCAAAAGCAGTGAAAGAAACGGCCGCATCTCTTCGCATGCATAACGGTGACAAACAGAGCTTACATGAAGCTCTGACCGCTGCACGATGATATTATAAAAAAAACTGTCAAGTGCCACTGTTAGAAAGCTCGCGGGCGAAAGCTGACCCTTTTCATGTTGTATGAACATCGTTGAAGTCACTTCTACCATGTTCAGTCTGTCAAAACTTGATTTTGTTGTCAAGGGCATGATGCAGGTTGATTGCAGTGACTGGTCTAAATGTTTCAAACGCAGGAAAGACGCAGGAGCCAGTCTAAGTGCGTTTTCAGCGAACGAACTACTGAATAAAGCGGTCCCTTATAATTTCACGCTAAAAGCAATGCACCGAATTTTATGAAAGCAGTTATATATCCCTATGTTAAATTGGTGTTGGTAAAAGCACATGCTTGCTTGGCACAAGTGTTGCTTGTGAGGATTCATGGTTGCAAGCAGCCAACTTTCCCTCAGCCATTTTCTCAATTATTAAGTGAATATCACAAAGGTTCGAAGCTGGCGCAGAGAAAGGTGACCTCGTTTCTTTAAGAGGGAGCCTACAAAATAAACACTCAGTGTGTAAGTATGAGGTTTCTGTTGCTTTTCTTGCTGTAGAACCATTGGCCTGTTTCCTCTAATTAATCTTGGAAAGAATGAAGCTCCCACGTGGGACGAATATCGCAATGAGTGGTGTTGGCTTCGTGTCAGGTCCTGGTAAAGAGAAGAGGGAGAAGCTGGCTTGTGCAATAAGACGTGCGAACGTGCCTCTCTGATATGTCTGACTGTCGCGTGATTCTCGAATCGCGCCCCCGCCCGGCACACAAGGGATTATCGAACTGTGCGGCACCAGCGCTAATCCCTTTAGACTCCGGCGACGACTCGCCACTGTGCACATGCTCCGCCACCACGTGCAGATGGCTTGTCACTGCCCCAACTGCCCCGCACGCTGCTGCTGCTGCTTCGCTCGCAAGAGCGCGTCTCGCCGCCCCTCCCTCTGCTGACCGGCCGTTCCTGAGGTTCTTCCATTGTAAGCGGCTCATTTCCGGTCCTCGGGCGACTTTGCGGCAGGCATCAGGCGTAACAGCCTGGATAAAGGAAAAACAAATATTTTGGGATTTAAAACACTTCGCCAAAAATGTTGGCTTCATGGCTCATTTTGGACGGTCATTGTAGCCACACACAAAAACTTCTGATGCAAGAGTGTATATATAACGTAACGGAATAACTATGCTCTCCTGCTCTACCCCCGCACACGGGCGCGCGCGCACGCACACACGCATGCACGTCATAAAATTCAGCCATTCAGACTTTTTATGTCACTTTCATCAGGCCATTAAGATCAGCATAGAACAATGCTTACCGCGAGAGGATGATGGGTCACCCTGAACCACCCACAGATTACAATGCAAATCACGGAAGAACTTGTAAACTAAGCTATCGAGAAGTCCGCTCGCACAGCGAATGTTACTCTCAGATTATGAAAATGTGATGTGAGAGGTAACCAATCAGGTGAGAGGTAACCGATTATCCTGAGTTTGACGACGGTGACGTAGCACACATTATTAGAATAGGAGACGAACAGCAAAAGGAAAACGCACCGCCCTGTTAGAACCAGCTGTCGAAAGCTTGGAGTTACGGCACTGACGTTTTGCGATGTCTACTCTGCACCTGCACTCGAAGCTGCATAACCCAACCCGCTTTTAATTTGTTCTTTTGAGTTTCCGTGAATAAATGGTTGCAATCGCAGACAACGTAGCCTCAAATAAAGCCCACGGAAATAAAAATACGCGTCGACTATTTGCTTTCGCGATACCATTGGCGATACTCAACCTTATCGCTCTTCAATGGCCCGAAATAATTTTTATTACTCTTTTTGGACGCGACGTAAGTTATAGTTTGATAAAACCACTACACACTAGCGTTTTAGAGAACGTATCAACTAAATAACAGCCCCGAAGCAAACGAAATATGGTTTCTCCTCGTTTGCTACCGCACCGTCGGGTGATGCGCCCGACCACCTGCTCCGGCTGTACTAAGAACGAAAACCACGCAAAGGACGATACACAGGGAAGAAGTAGACAGGACGAGCGCGCTCGTCCTGTCTACTTCTTCCATGTGTATCGTCCTTTGCGTGGTTTTCGTTCTTAGTTCATGGATTACCAACTAGCCCCCCATCGTACACTCCTTCAGTCCGGCTGTACATAGTCCGACCAGCATGGAGGAAGGAACTACATGATGACCAGCATCGCGCACATTTTCGAAGATCCTTCCGCGTAATACACAGCCAACGGCAGAGCGGCAAGCCGCCACGCGAAAGGCTGAAAGGCATTCCGCGCGTGCTTTTCTTCATGGCAACTTGTTGGTTGGCTCCTACTCTGTGCGGTCAGTTAAAAAAAAAATGGCGTGAGCTGCGACGTTTAATCCGATTTAATAGTAAAATCGGCCACACCAGATAATAATTTGAACTTTCAAAGAATGCTTGGAGCCTGTGGATAGAGTCCCCGCCGTGTAAAGACGAACTCGGAATCATCTTTAGTGCATCTTTTAGAAAGCGGCAGTGCAGACCTCACCGCTTCAAAAAGCAAGATTGCCACCATCAAAACAGACGCCCTTTGGAGGACCGTCGCTTCTCAAAAAAAAAAAAAGAGAAAATAAACAGGATACAAAAAGCGTGAAAACAACCGAGACGTTTCAGTAGCAAGGCAGGAAAGCCGAAGTGCTAGCGCCAGCAAGCGACATACATGGAAAAGTAACGGCAGTGTTTATTGTGCAACGGATTGCGGAACAAAACGACGCCGCTTTCTTCCTGGGCCGGCCTTGCGGAAACTGGCGGCATGAAGACTGCGCTGACGCTCATGGAGCCAACTTCTTCAGTCCCTGAGGCAAAGATTCAGCAGTTTTTAATTTTACAGGGACATCTAATTTCACAAGGACATCTCGTGGTGCAATACGCTACATTTTCAACTTTTAAATAACGTAATTAGTGCAGGAATGCATTTAATGGCTGGAGTTTACCTCGTTTTGTACGCGGAGTTTTGTCCGTCCGTCCGTCTGTTCACAATACGAGAAAACTCGATAAAGTGAAAAGACGCGGTAGTTACACCGACGCGAGCAGACGGCGCTGCTGCTTTCCCCTGGCATTCAGGTCGTAGAAGCAGTGCACTTGCTGACGTAATATTCAGCTTGCAGTCAGTGCAGCAATAGCACCAACAGCGTTGCTAAAAACTGGCGCTAGCAATTGCCGCGGCCGGCAACACTCTTTTGCTTCACTTTTTATTTATTTATTTATTTATCTTTTTTAAATAAACCACTACCACCACCACCCAAGCGCAGCGATACGGCTACAGAGGAAAGCTTTCTTTGTAGCCGTATGGCTGCGCTGGGGTGGATGCTAATGAGTAATCACTCCCTTATTACAAATCTACTCCACATTGGCGGATTCCATATGAACAACGCTGTTCCCATTTCGAGTTATTGATCAATTCGCTCTCGCCCTACCATAAGCTTGCCGTCCCGGTAAGCTTAGATAGAGCGACTGCTCCGGTGAAGCGGTGGTCCCGGGTTCGAACCCCGCAACAGGGCGAATTTTTCTTCAATTGCAAAGTTTCTGGGAAAGCTGTATAGCTGTCCTTTGCAGCCGTGTGGCGGCGCTTTGGTGGATATGCCAATGAGTAATTACTCCCTTATTACAAATATACTCCATAGTGGAGGACTCCCCTGAAACGTTTGACCAAATTTTATCCGCTTATGAATGCACAGTATCCTCACGAGATGACCTCAAAGGGACTCACTCAAAACGTGGCAGCTTTTTATCCTTTTGGAACATGCAGGCAGACTGTCTTTCTTTGTGACGCGTTCGCTGTTGCTTTCAAGCAAGCGTTCGTAGCCTCCCTCGCACGTGCTCCTGTCCCCGCTCGCACCTGCTTGCAGTGTCCGCGTTTGCTCGCTTCGTGCGTGATACGAGTTGTGCGTCTGGTTGGCTGGCCCAGTTCAGAGAATGTTTATAGACCTCCTTCACCCCGCGACGTCACGGAGATGCGGTGGCGCTGATGTCAGTAGCGACTTTCGCGTGGTAGACAAAACAGGTTCCGCCTGGCCGTGCCTACCGCAGCTGCTGCAGCTACCGGCGGCTGCATATCGTGGCTGCGCACTGCAGAAGCAGCATGTACTGACCAGCTGCGTCGCTGTTGGATCCGCGTAGTATCATAAAACGAAAAATTAGATTAGCTTTAATAGGTTTCTCGGAAATAAATGCCGCATTAGGAAATGAGCCGCGGTAGTAAAAGCGCGAAGTCTGGGTGTAGACCGGCGCTGCCAGTCAACGTACTTCATAGCAGGGAAATTGCCGCGCTCATTCACCTGAACAACCGCATGGTACGCTTAAAATTGCGCAAGGAAAAGAAAAAACATGTATGCAGCTGCGAACGTATTTATCGCCCTGAGCTGGTGTGCACGGGCACCGGCAGGGTCACTCTCCACCGAGGAGTGCGTTATTTTGTTATAGCACAGCATGTTTTAACGTGTGCAGAAGTTATACGAACGTGTAATGACGCATTTTAGGGCATTTAATATATACTTCTTAAATATTTCTTAACATGAACGACATAATTATTTGATTGCAGTAAAAAAGTCTGGTAAGTTGTGACAATCTTGCGCGGTCGCGTTGGCATGCTTCGAACAGCGTACTTTCATTGCATCATGCATGTGTCATAAGCTTCTTCATGAAGTAGTACATGATCGCGAAGGCTGTTTGGAAAGAAGCAACCGCAGGCGGGCTACCAGCAAAGGCACGTAGCGATATTGACAGGGATGAGGCAATGAAAAGTGTTTTCTTTATTGATGCTTGAGATATGTAACCAAATTTGGTGCAAATATGAAATTGCTCTGCTAATTTCAGCAATGCGTTTTATTTTCAGCTATACCTGGTAAAGTTGTTGGATAATTATAGTTAACACCCTCGTCAAGTCACCACGGGTCTTGAATAATTAAGTAGAAAATGCGGAAATTTTTTATGCCAGCACGTTGCCAACGCCCTATCCTCTATGATGGCGGTATTACTTAATTTTTTTTTTATTCGCAGTACCTTTCTTATCAAAAATGACTACCATACTACTGCTCCTGTAGCAAAAAAAAGTCGAGAGATTTATTGCACTCCTCAATGTGATATGTGAATCATTCTATTTACATTCGTTACAAATTTACGAAGGGGTGAGTGATGCCAATCAGAAAATGTGGTAGATCACAAAACAAACCTTTAAGTTTTTTTCCCTCGCTTATGGCCTCTTCGCTTTCGCTTTGGTCAAAGAAATGCCGCACTGAAATCAACGAAACCTCTGATCCCTCTTCTGCGTAGTGATACTACCATTGTGGTGCTCCGTCGTCGGAAACCCGCAGGATTCGCGACGTGCCAGGACCATCAGAAACGCCATTACCTCACAATTTTTGACGACCACAGATCTAAAAACCGTAATTTTATGAATTTCTACTGAATATTTTGCTATAATTTCTAGTAATCAAACAGAAGACCCAGGGCTGGAAGAAATATAATTTCAGGAATCCAAACTTTTCACCAAATCGACCAGTTTAAGAAGGGGAGAAGTCAGCCTGGTGGTGCCTGATCTGACGGCTAAAAAGAGCGGCTACGCGAGACAGATGAGATCGGGACACGATCGACGCTGTCCCCACTTTTCGCACTGTGCGACACGTGTGTCAAGAGACGGTGAGCGCACGTCGGCTCTGCCGAAAAAACGCCAGTGCTTCCCTCAGCACTGTCCCGAGGTAAAATCATTCTTGCTAGTTCAGTGTCAAAAACTTATATCATTTTATTGAATGCCTGGGGTAGAAACCAACTGCAGCGCTTTCTAGCCATAATTCAATACACATCGTGTCGAAATACGCCGTACATGGCCAACGCGAGCCCGTGTACTTCGAGGAATACTAAGTTGAAAGCATCAACCATTGTTATGATTCTCAGAAACTCAAAACGCGCATACAAGCCTTGGAAACCGGCGCTGCACCACCTCAACTCGACGCCACTCCCTGGCCTCTTGCCTACCGCGAGCCCGTTCGCGACTGCAGCGCCACCTCGCTTGTTTGCAAACATGGAGGAGGTCTTATATATGCTTGTGCCAACGCAAGCGTCCTGGTTCCTTGCATCCGCCAGATCGACCCTGACCTGGAACACGTGACACTATTCGAAAGTAAAAGAAATTAAAAACAAATGATCGAGCCGAGACACCGCTAACAGACTCTAAGCAGACGAGTCGTACACGCTACGTCATCGCTGCTGCCACGTGAGTGCTTATCATGTCCAATATTCGTGGAGAAAAAATTTCGAAAATTGAAAACCAGTACGATACTGGTATAGAAATATTGAATATAATGGTTCATTATTTTGACATGTAGCGGAATCTTTCTTTTATAGTTTTTCTATCGCTCGCACCGAGCAGTTAAGATTGCCATAGAAAACCAATGGGGAACACTTTCGGCGATAGCGAAAACGTTAATAGCAAAAAAATGTAAGCCTGCCGACGGGAGACCTGCGGATATGTTGATTGTTATAGTGAAAGGTTGCGCTATATAAAAAAATTGCGCTCATAAACTTTTTCCCGTTCAAAAATGCTTTTGTCCACAGTTTTCGGGTATATGTGGCGCAAAGAAGAGAGTGCATGAAGGTTTCTTAAGTGACAACCTTTCTTGTGTTGTTTCTTGTGTGTGGATGAGATCCAAACACGTGCGTTTTGACAGTGCGGTAATCTATGCGTAGCACGGATTATACCTCGAGTTTTTTTCTCGTCTTTCGGAGATTAAAAAAAAAAAACTCTGATTTCCAAACTTCTGACCCTTTTTGCTGCTCTCTTTTTTTTATAAGCGTTGAATGCCCACATTTCTGCACAGGAAATAATGCACTAAGGTGATGGGGAAAGTAATCTACGGTGATACGTGAGGCTTCATCAACGTTTAGAAACACATTGCCTGGGTGTAAGGGCATATTGTCACGTTGTAGTGACGGCAGTCCAGTGGTCAGGAAGACACCAGCCAGTCTTGGAAATGAAGCTGTTTATTTGGGCTGACTTGCGCCCGCAAAATAACTGAATCACTCGGCGGCGGCGTAAGCAACAAACGTGCTCGTCGGTCGTCGAACTACGAATGTCCGCTGCTCGCGGCATCGCTCAATTTAAAGCCGGCAAGGAAACTTCCAGACAGCAGGACAAGATCATCTACAGTAATCTGGAAAAACCTAGATGCAGCCTCTCATGGCTGCGATCAATCGAGATTAGACTGGTCGCTTCTCGCGTCACGAACAAAAATGATAACAGCCCTTTCCTGCAGCATTGAGCGTGAACGAACAAACACTACAATGATACGTGGCAATATTAGAAGAGACCGGAATGCATAGGACATTAATGTAAGTCATAATAAGTAAAGAGTCGTGTGCAGCACCTTACGGCACACCGGAAACAGCGAGTGTTAGAGAGGAATAGCTTTTTGCATTACGAACTGCTGACAGTTAAGGATCAAAGAATTATCAATTTTATGATTTCAGAGCAGCCGCCGCGGTGGCCCAGTGGTTATGGTGCTTGGCTGCTGACCCAAAAGACGCGGGTTCGATCCTGGCCGCGGCGGTCCAGTTTCGATGGAGGCGAAATTCAAGAGGCCCGTGTCCTGTGCGATGTCACTGCACGTTAAAGAACCCCCGGTGGTCGAAATTTCCGGAGCCCTTCACACGACGTCTCTCATAGCCTGAGTCGCTTCGGGACGTTAAACCCCATAAAACAACCAACCGTGATTTCAGAGCGAACAACATGCTCATGCTCACCAAATAACCTTAACTAAATAAATAACATTTGACGACAAGGGAAGAACTGTTACATGAAGATTGTGAGCATTTTTTATTTTTTTGTTACGGCAGTTGCATTCCCATTTTCCCAGTCCTGCGGCACCGATGATTGTGATTGTTGAAATACAGGTATGTGTGATAGAATTATAGTACCAGATATTTAGATGTCTTCTCCAGCAGTTCGGAATTTGCGCCATCGACGCCAGCTGATGATATATATATATATATATATATATATATATATATATATATATATATATATATATATATATATATATATATATATATATATATATATATATATATATATATAAGATAAAGTCACCACAAATTGAAAAACAACGATTTAATTGACGACGTTTCGGCTGGAGGACCAGCCTTTTTCGAGTGTATTACAGTATTTGAAACAAGCAGCTTTTATAGCATCCGCGAGGTACAGAAGAAAGTGTAAAACACAAATGCAACCAATGGTGAGGAAAGAGTTTAAAAAAAAAAGTTGGTTACAACTTGAAAGGCGGCAGGTGTTCGGAAGGAGGTAACGACAGAGGTATATCATAAAAAGTTTCAAGAAAACACGTTTTATTTCTTCGAAGAGCTGCAGAGGTGTCGCTAACACAGGTGCTGCCTTTCTGTTTAATAAAATATGAGACACCATTCTCCAGTGGTACTTGGTATCAGTCACTGTTGCCATCCTTCAAATATACGTCACAACGAGCGCCTAATTTCCCTTCCTTTGTCTACTCTCTCTCTGTCTATATATAGACAGGTTGGCAGGATGCCGTGCGTTAAAATGAAATGTCATGGTAGACATTATCCGGTAATGTAAAGTATGAAAAAACTGAAAGGTTATCATCAAGTTCATTAGTAAATACGAATGAACATGCGAACAGCAAACTTTAGTGCTAGAAGAGCGCCATGATCAGGAACAGCATTTTTTGTGATCATCGAGCAAAAATGGTTATCATAATGGAAGGGGTTTGTAATTTTCTAATATAGCCTAGGGTTGGGGCGGAGCAGATTAGGGAGTGTTGATGAAAAGAAGGCGCGCGAGACCTTGGTAGTCATTGATGCAAACGTTCTGACTACAGTACCGGCCGTGACAGTGCAGTGCTTTTCCCAAGCATTTAGCCAATCGATACTCTCTACTTCCTTTCGTTTCCTCGTTTTATAAGGAGATGATAATAGCATGGTTAGGATGTTAGTGGAAACGCACGCCAGATAAGTGCGTCCATTTTAAAGGAGTATAGACGCATTACTTTTGGGTGCGTGTTTTCTTCTTTGCAACGATGCGTACGGTATTATTATACACGGATTACCGCTTAGTATTCTCCTAAGACAGCTAAATAATTTATAATCGAATTACCTTCTCGTGCTGTTTCGGTTTCAACAGCCGAACAATGACTGTGACGTCAGAGTGTGGTTATAGGTAACGTGAGGAATGAAAAACTGCAATAGAATCGGTGCTTCTAGTTTCGTTGCCATTCAGGCTCTTGAGGAAGGCTGGCTTCAGCACTGTATTGAATTAAAACGATGAAGCATCGATTATATCGCAGTTTTTCCATGCACGTGACATATAACCACACTTTGCCGTGTCCAGCCATCGTTCGGCTGTTAAAACCACAACCGAAACAGCATGTCAGAAAAATTCGATTATAAATTATTTAGCGGTCGTAGGCAAATACCACGCGGTGATTCATGCATAGCAGTGTCTTCCGCATCATTGTATAGAAGAAAACATATGCCACCAAAATTAGGTGTCTATACTCCTTTAATTTAGAAAATAGACCTGTTAGTGTCAATCAAATGTTTTTTTCGTAATCTGTGGAAGCCATATATTGGTTGTATTCTGCAGATTTCTCTGCAGATCGACTGCCGACACGAATGTGGTCTGTCGCCAAGTGGGCCTACCAGTGAGCTGCATGCTAGCTCTCTGCGCTGGAAGAAGTCTGGCGTTGCATTGATTCTAATAGCAATAACCACGCGAAGTTACTTGTTCACAACAACGCAAAGCACCCATAAGCATTCAGGTCTCTGATATCGAGTTTCTGACGGATGAGTACTTTAGCGTTCCTTCGGGCTGTGGTAAATTTTAGGCTGTTGAGCATTGTCTTTGTAGGGTAGCAAGATTTTCGATTTCCGTACCTCCTCTTCCTTTCAGGAGGTCTACACACTTAATCTTCACCACAGCCACCTTTACCTTATTCATTGATCTTGAGGGCCGCCTTCTTTCTTCGGCCACAATTGAAATTTCTGTATATTCTGCGCTGTTTATAGGAATAGCTCTCTGGTCGGTTTGAATTATGTAAAGTTCAGGAAGGAATTCTTCCTCAATAACTACATTGTCTCTGTTGTTAATGGATATATGTCATATTTATGTTACTTAGAAGGACGTGGTCGGAGGCCAGTTGGTAGGACATCGTGAGGTTTGCTCCTGCGGGTTTTGCTCCTCACGATGTCATAGGCCTTGCGCTGCCTCACCTGGTTTCTGGCAGCTGCTGTGCTGCAAATGTCACTAAGCTAGCGCAGCTGTTGTCGCTAGCAGTTGCGCAGCTGATGGTCATGGGCCGGGGTATTACGACAGAAGTGAATCTGAAGAACGCAAGCAAAGAATAGAAGGTCGCTGGGTCAACGCCTGTCTAAGAGCAGCATGCGCCATCCATTGCCAAGAATTCGGAACAGCGCCGCCAAACCTAGCGGGCTGTCACGTTTTGTTCTGCAGCCGCTCTGTCATTCCCTTTCTTTTCTTACGTCGCGGCCGATGTAAACACCCTATTTTTTAATTATGTAAGCTATGCGCCATGTGGTGGCAGCCAAGGTAACTAGAACCGCTTGTCCCTAATCCTTGATTTTCTACAAAGACACCGAACCAGTGCTTGAAACGTAGCAGGCTCTCTGCATGCGTACTCTTATCAAACCGGCAACGTAAGGCTCTTCTGGCTCGAGAAGGCCTTTTCCACGGGGCCATTTACTTATAACTGCAGGGCAGGTGTCCGAAAGCACGCTGGCTGCGTAGTGAAAGCAGGATTGGCTACTGAGCGAAACGCAAGTAGTGAGAGCTTTGCTTAGCTCGGGCAGCCCTTTCGAGCGCGGCTCTGCATTGTTTAGTGGTGCGGATAAACGAGCAGTCTGCTGATCTTCACACTTCCGCGCTGTCTTTCAATACGTGACAGTGTTTATGCGTGAGCAGCAAATAATTGAATTTCACACAGCTGATAGCGTGGTGAAATGCTCTATTTTGCAGATACGTGTTGTCGTTGCAAGTGATAAACGGATAAGCATTGTGTCGTGTTTTCCCACAGCAGATACATATTTTTTGAACTCAACTCGTTTTGTGTGATGAAGAATCACAATAGCGTTTGTTTTTGTTTTGTTATCGCGGAAGCACTAAAATTTCAGTAACCTTGGCGCCCATATTACAGCGAAGTTTTATTTTTGCAAAAAGAGACGGAGGAAAAAAAGCAAAAAAAAAGGCAAAAAAGCAGGTTTCAGACAATTACAGATAATCTTGCTGCCACTGCTAACCCAATTTGAAATATTTCATCGCGTATACACGGAAGTGGGACCTTCAACCTGCGACGGGAGCAGTGTGGCTTGGGAGAGCACGGGTACAGAATGCTTTGTCGACGATCGCTTGTGATCGACATGTGTACCGGGCTGGTGTAATAGGATAATGGAGAGCCGCTCACGTTTACGTAAGCTCTCGCGACCGTATGCATGCAGCGATCTCCTATCTTTCTTCTGACAGGGACGCGTACGACGCATTTCTTGTCAAGCATTAGACCACCGTTGCCGCTTTACCACTGGGCGTCATTAAAACGATTTGGGCGCGCCATCAGTAGCGAAGAAATGGAGAAGCTGCCACGAAGCATTCGGGAGCTGGTGCCCATACAACAGCGTTGCATATATTTTAACTAGCGTAAAAAATGACACGCACACTAGAGAAGCGACAGTATAAACGCGCTTCTCTACGGTGCGTGTCGTTTTTTTGCGCTAGTTAAAATGTCTGGAACCAGTAACCAACGAGCTCAACTGAGAGTCTTTGCTGCAGCAGCGTCGTGTAACCGCTTTTGAAACACCCCAGATCCAACGGTCGTTCAGATCAGTAAAACGGGATGAAAGGACGCGAAGAAAAACAAGGAGCATTCCATCCCTATCCAGGAAAACTCGAGCTTTCGTGCTTGAGAGCGCAGCTGGTGGGCAGCTGCAATCTGACACGACTCAAATCGATGCAGGCCACTGCCATCGAGGCCTTCATTTTCGCTCCTTGTTTTCTTTCTAAATCTGTCGTGTACGACCCGCCCGCGAGCGCTGACACCCGTGTCTCCCCAGTCGTGTGCCGCGCTTCTGCCGACGTTTTGTAACACACGGGTGCACCGTCGAAAGTGCCAGTCGGTGCGTGCCAACGTTACTAGTCTAGTAACGTTGGTGCGTGCCGCGTTGCTGCGCGGTCGCCGATCGAGCGCTTACGGCTGCGAACTACCCGCGAACTGTGCCGCTCGCGATGCGGGTGCATAGGGGGCGTCCGCGCGTCGCCTCCCGTAAGCCTCCTGTCGATAGGAGGGACGGCTCTTTTAAGGGCGCCCCGGGCCCACGTGACTGCGCTGACCACGCGACGAACCAGCACGAGCAAGCCGTCGCCACCGCGGTCTCCCCGCGCTAGCTCCCTTCCGCCAGTCGGGAAGAATGCTGGCGCCGTCCGCGCATGCATTGTACCCGTCTCGAACTGACCGCAACGATGGATGCGCCCCGCGTAAGCGCAAGCCGACGGCCGAGCGAGAGCTCAGCACACGCCCTGCGAAACATTCGAGAGCAGCATCCTTGGAAACGACGCCCGACCGCTACTGCTTCGTCTCGGTGTACCTCTTCACATCGACTGCCTTGAAATGTGAGTGCCCTTCCTCCCGCGCAGAGTCCGTTCATTGTTTACAAACAGCGTCTGAACGCGGTCACTCCTCGGTTGCGAGGTGATTACGGTGCTGCCTACCACGAGCGCCATTCTTATTGATATTTGCGTGCCTCATGCGGTTATTTAGCCGCGCGAAGTCGTGCTCCAGTTCGAACTGTAGGGTGCGGACAACTGCGTCGTCTGCTAGTGAACGGCTGCTGTAGTCGCTGTCGGGCCTGGACCACGTTGGCCTGGGCCGCGTGCCTGAGTTTCGCCGTGTTGTTTTGTGGGGAAGAGCTGTGTAAAGTTCAGCGTCCGAAAAAAAAAAAACGAAAAGAAAACTCGGAAAAGCAAATCATGCAGGCAAGACATATCTCGTGCGCTGTGCAGCTCCTTGCAATGCTCTCACGTCTGCTTTCTTCGGTGCTTCCATGAGGGCCGAGCTTAACGATGCCCGAATTTAGGATACCATTTTAAAAGAATAGCGATGGGAAAAGCAGCGAGTGATATTCAGATGGCACTTGTGACGTTGTTTTATTTTTGGCGGACAATTTGGGTGCGCACCAACGTAGCGTGGCTCCCTGCCGCTCTCTACTAACGCACTGCTCCAGCCCCATGCTTTGTTGCACCATGGTATGGTTGTAGTTGACTGTAGTCTGTAGCACTCGTGATCGGTCGCGACGACAGAAAGGTATCGCCACCTGTCCTTCATACCTGCAACTACTGCGAGATAGTAACGCGCGCCGCGAGCAGTCTACGCATGAGCATCCGTTTCGTTGTTTCCGCAGCTCACCTGCCGACGCGATTGCTGCTAAAAGCGGCATGCGTGATTTTTCTGTCGAGATTTAATTTCACTTAACTGTGCTGCTTAACTGCACATTTATCTTCCAGTTTATCAAATGGGGCCTTGTAGCTCCTAGGTGTTTTCTGTGACGAAAGCCATGGGGCATAGGGGACTTTTATTTTAAATTGTTGTATTCATCAACGGGAAATGAATGGGATAATTATTTTAAAGATAATTGATTAGAAAGCAGAAGAAAACACAACCACATGCCGCCGGTGGGATCCGTACCACGACCTCCGGATCCCACCGGCGGTGGTTGGATTCGTACCCACGACCTCCGGATCCCACCGGCGGCCTGTGGTGGTTTTTTCTTCTGCTTTCTAATCAGTTATCTTGAAAATAATTACCCCATTAATTTACCGTTGATGAACTCCACAAATTAAATTTAGCAAATCCCCTGTGCTCCTTCATTTCGGTGACTGTTGGCTTCCGTCATTTATCTCATGCCCTCTCTTCCCTTCCCTTCTCTGCTAGGTGTTCTCTATTATTTCGGTGCCGTCAGGAACCCGTTCTATTTTGCGGGGTGGAGTATAGCAAAAGTACTAGCACAGCAGTGGAAGCTCCTCGTGCGCAATTTACCTGCAGCCAGAAAAACTCATTCCCTGCGCTCCCCGTGAAGTTTGGGTGTGACCTACTTGACTGATATCAACTCGGGCTACGTTTGATACCTACTGCGCGTTTGATACCTACGCACGCACGCAAACGCACGCACGCACACACACGCACACACACACACGCACACACACACACACACGCGCGCGCGCGCGCACGCACGCACACACACAAAATCTTTGCGTTGCTTGTACTAGGAACTTTCATGCCTGCCATCAGCTCGAACAAACTGGTCGTTCAGCTGCATGATATATACAGCTTCGTTTCAATGTTTCCTTTACTCGGTTCATAGCTGTCTCTAAAGCGATCGCTAACAAATAAGCACATGACAGCACATATCGCTAACAGGAATTTACTCCTGTCAACGCGTAGTTTTGAGTTTGGGAAGGCTCAATCGGATGCTTTATTTTTTTTTATTCGAGTCAAGGGAACAGTTCGAATAACCAGGTCGCATACGAGCGCACGATACCTGGCAGCCTGTTAACACTCCAAAGTGGCGTTGTCCTCAAAGGACAACCTCCAGTGTTTAATGGACTAGCTGACACCACTGGCGAGCGCGTCTCGTTGAACGGCCATGGGGGGTGTGGTTAAGTGGTCAACGTGAGTTTTGGTGTCGAAGGAAATATGCATCACGCAACGGTACGGTTAACAGGAAGATAATTGATGATGCTGATACAAGCGCTGTCTCTGAAGGCGGACGCATTGGCCCCTGATAGAATGCAGAACTCAGCCACAGAGTGCGCCATCTATCGAGCATCCGTCGCGTTGCGCTTCCGCGCTGCGCGGCGCATTCTTTCCTCGCGGTGCCGCTGCTGACTTGCACCATGAGCACCATGAGAAGGGACAAAGACGGCTGGGAGGGAGAGGGTATTGAGAGAGGCATGCCGTGGCGCTCGCCAGGGGGCGAAGAAAAGTTTTTCTCGGGACAGTAGGATAGCGCTGGCGTGGTATCGTGCAGCTCCGTGCTTCTGTTGCGCGCCGATTCGAGGGCGAGTTGTTCGTCGTCCGCTTCCGAGCCTGGGCTAGTGGTGGAGGGTATGAGGGTCTTCCCTGTCCACTCAACGCCGCGAAAAGTTCGCCGAGACACCGAACCAGCTGGCGCACCGGACGGTTCCTGCTGGCATTTGATGAACGCGGCGGGCCGCTGGCTTCCTCTGCGGGCCGACGGGTAAGTGCGGCTTCTTTCGGCCAGGTGAACGCACTGCTCGACCGCGCGAACTCGCATCAAGCGACCCGGAACGCGCATGCATTCTAGGCGCGCCTGTTCACCATGATGTGACGGCCTGTAAACATTTGGTGGTCTTAATTCCGGTACCCGTGAAGAAGGAAGCGTGAGACTTCTTTTTTGGGCTATCACGTCTGTCAGTCACGCATATTCAATATCTCGCCAGCTGTCAGTTAAAAGTCGCTGAGCAATTTTAGACCTGCCGCAGGCACAAACACGGAATCGCCTGCAGCTGGATTGATTTTTTCTAAACGGAACAGTGTTATTCGTTGCTGAGTTCGATGAAACTCGCCTAATGCCGAGCTAATCGGTGATCTTGACATGGCTGGCGCCGCGCTTCCCCTAGTGCCTGCGTTAAATCGCGCGCTTTTTTATAACGGTTCCTGTACTCCCGCAGGCGGCTGTTTAGGACGGATTGTTTTCACAAGCGCTTCGTCCTGAACCGCGCTCAGCGGTAGCACATCGTCGAGACCATTTTTCGCAGGGAATTGCTGTAGTAAGCAATCAGATGGCCGTGAACGATCATCTAGACTCCATCCAGCCGCACAAACGCCTGTTGTCGCGATCTCGGAAGCTCGGTGCGAAATGGCAGAAGCTGTGCTGCCTCACTCAGCACTGCCAGCACCTTGCTGACGAGTGCGGCGGTGTGGTATACGTTTGTCGACGCAACCTCTGACGCCGTCGTCTGCGGCCGGACTGTGGGTAGATGTAAGCACTCGCTGACGCTGACTCGTGGTCAGTTAGTCGTCACGACCATCTCATCAATGCTCACGGTGTGCTTGCTTGCGGTGTAAATTTCACTCACTAGTACTCCGACAGCTCGAAATTATCCCGAGCCCTCCACTACGGTGTCCTTCATAGCTTGAGTCGCTTTGGGACGTTAAACCCTATAAAACCTCGTAAGGTCACTGAGGATTTTGCTAACAAGGAACACAATGGATCTTGCCTTTCTAAAATTTGTTTTAAAGCCAATTCAAGGAATGCGTCGTATATTATCCCGAGACTAGGCTAAAGAAAATTTGCAGTATACGGGGAAACGAAATGGCAGGTGCGGCAGCCAGCTTGAGTGCCGTAAAGAAACCTTCTCAGATGATAGGGTCTGTGATGTTGGTTTGTTGTTCAGATACTTTTAGGGCCTGTGCACGCATTTGAGCGAAGAGCGAGCTCTAATTTTCCTCTGTCCTTCGGAAATTTCATATTTTTCTCTATATTTGACATTTCCTAGCACACGGCCTAAAGTTCGAAACCCGGCGAAAGATATTTCAATCATGTTCCGGAACCCAGGTGATTACATGGTGGCACAATTTTTCAGTCCGGGTCTCGGGAGTCCGGGTCTTTCGGAGCCCAACCCCACCGAAAGTCGCCATAAACGCGCACCTGCTTGTCCACATCAGTCGAAACCATGGAAGTGGAGGCGAGTGAGTGGGTCGGAATAAAAGGTGATAAAAGTTGCAGATGCATGAGGACCTTACGAAACCAACACCCAGTTGGAAACACGCCGGAGTCCAGACACGCCTGTGCGAGATACGACGTGATTTTCCGCACTGGAATCCCTATCGAGGAAAGCGCTGTGACGCATTTGGTGTTCCCACTCTCGCTCACTCTTGCAGCCACTAGGATTTACTTATCTGCGGCTTGCCTCTGTCGCCGAAGATTTACCGCTGCCTGACGGCCTAACACGCCTGCTGCGCAGCTGTAATCGGCTGCGCGAAAATCGCAGCGCTATATTGCGGTGACATGGTGAAAGTAATGCATACGACAGAGGCAGCGTTTGGGCTAGTCGCCTAGACATGTTTTGATCGCAAAAGCGCTCAAGAAGACAGGGTCACAGAAAGAGACGGACACACAGTGCGCACTGTGTGTCCGTCTCTTTCTGTGTCTCTGGCGTGATCGCTTTTACGATTAAAAAAAAATGTGTACGATCCAGTCCGTATATACTTGCGGAAGCTACTATGTGGGCTGCGGTGCACGCCGTGGCAGAGGATTGTGGGTAAATCCTAGTTACTTGGGTTCTTTGACGTGCACCGAAATCTCAGTACGCGGCTGTTCTTGCGTGGGGCCTCACCGTCGAAATGCGCGCCGTGGCGGATAAGGAAGCGGTGAACTCGTGCTCAGCAGCCGGACACCGTAGCAGATCCACTGAACTTCCGTGGCGGGTAGCAGAGAGGGGTGTAGTATACTAAACATATTTTTTGTTCTGTCCGGAACAGCTTGCAACTGCGTTTAATGCTGGTTTGTAAAGCACCGGTGCATCAAACGCGGCTTGTTTAATACTTGTGCGTAATATACGTCGCGCAGGCGCTTTCGCTGTGGTGACAGCATTCAGCGATCAGAGGCTGCAGCGCGACGCTGCAGTGCTTGTGAAAAGCCTGTTGACTGTGCAGCGTGGTCTCGTGCAACGCGCTGGAACGCGGGTGTAAGACCGTATTGGCATGAGCAAGACAAGTCGGACGAAGCGAGCTTGATGCGTCTTTCTTATTGCGTGTTTCATCTCTGTTTCGCTAGTTTGCTGAATTATGCCGGCTATAGCTACCCAGAGGGGCAGAATTTATCATACCGCATTTCGTGAAATAGTTTGAAAGTTAAACGCAAATAGTGAGAGCAGGACTCAAAACGTTTCGAACAAAGATTTTGAAAAGTCATCCTGTGAAATGTTCGTTTTGGTTCTTCGAACGCCGTTTGACATATTTTGTAGACAAGCCTTAGGCTCGAGCTGCGAAGTTCGGAGCTTTCTGCCCTGCTGTAATTTGCTGCTAATAGGCGGAAAAATGCGTCCAGCAACTCGTTCGCGTGTCGCGGCGGTGAAAATGAGCGAATTCCATGAACGGGTATTTGCACCGCCGCCACACGGCTTATCTAATTGCCCTAGTCATTGACCGTGTCATCTGCCGCACAGAGATGCACGCCTGGGCGAAGCATCGGCATGCGCTGCCTCTGACTCGCGATCGATGATGGCTTGGCCAGGATTACATTTGCCCGAATTAAATAATAATAATCCTACAACGAAACGCGCGGCTCTCAAGACCCAAATGCCAGCTTCGGTAACTTTTCGCAGTTGCTTGCGAGCGCTGTGCGCTGTTTTCAGGGCACTGATGTTTGAACCAGGAACACAACAAGGCACTCACCGCGAAGGAACGCGTGTAAAGCCAATGTTAACAGCGCCAATATGAGTTGGCCTTTCGTGTAAATGAACAAGATTTGAGATACGGATAACCTTCAGCAAATGTCATGGCTCTCTCTCTCTCTGTGTGCGTGTGTGTGCGTGTGTGTGCGTGCGCGCGCGCGCGCGCGCGCGCGTGTGTGTGTGTGTGTGTGTGTGTGTGTGTGTGTGTGTGTGTGTGTGTGTGTGTGTGTGTGTGTGTGTGTGTGTGTGTGTGTGAGAGAGAGAGAGAGATTTTTAGGTTTTGTGGCACGTACGGTCGACTGCCAGCCATTTTCTTTCCCACACCCGAGGTATGTGGGCGCGTGCGCATGATTGTGCATGTGTGCGCGCGCGCGTGTTTCACCTTGCTCTTAGCGTACTAGACATGCCCGCTCGACTATACTGCATCGAGTCACAGGCGTTCTGCATGAGAGCTGCTCTAGCAGTGTTGACCGACACAGCAACCACCGCAGTTATCACCCGAGCTGATAGGCGGACTCATTTTTGGACCCTCGCGGGTGGCATTTACTTGATACGGTCGAAGACAACAAGCTAGCTCACTCTATCACGAAGAGGCTAAAGGGCGTGGGAGTTGAAGAACGCGCAGGAAAAAGAGGTGCAGCCCTTTGCCTTCTTCTAGTCCCACGTGCTTTAGTGTTGCTCCTTTTAAGGTGAACCAGTAACGAAGATCGGGTTTCTGGCGGCAGCTCGTACACAGTAAAAAAAAACCCTTAAGCTTCGCCTTTAAGAGTGGAACGCGACAGTGTGCTGCAGCGCTGACAAGGTATTACTAATGCACGCATCAGTACACAAAGACACTTCATGAAGTGAAAGACCACAACTCATTCACTAGGTCCACTTTTATTCATTTCGAACCAGCCAGAAGCCATTTCAGTCGAATGATGCTTCAACTCAGGGAGGTCTATGATGAAAGAGACTTTCTACTGTACTGGTTTCCGCTGTTGATGCGGTGTGCATATTCAAGAAAACTTTGCGCAGAATGACACAAGACGGAGGGAGAAACACGTACACACACACGAGCGCGGTGTGCATCTTTGCTGCCCTTTTAGTTGGGATGTTTTCTGTCAAGTTAGTGCAGTCACTAGCTGCGTGCTTTGTAAATAATCTGTATATATCCTCTTTCTGTACATGCATAACCTCGTGTAGTTAATACCCTGTTGGGAAAAAAAAAGTTCTTAGCGTGGTCTGCGCATGTTCGCCTCGCAATCTGAGGGACCTGGGTTCGATTCCTCGTGTCTATACAAGTTTCGGTCCAACCGCCTCTTTTCCAAGTGTGTCGCATAACATTTTGTGATTAAGTCGCATAGACAACTAAACAAGCGTACGTGCCGTGGCCCCAGAGCCGAAGAAGCGCCCCCAGTCCCTGCCGAAACCCACGTTCTGCTTAAGCCTGAATGTTTACATTCATACGTGACGTAACTTCAGCCCTCACAATAATAACCCTCAGGTTAGCCAAATGCTTCTAGTTGGTAGCCGCAAGTCACGACATGGCGTTTGCATTGGTGTTTGTTTCTCCCTTTTTGTGCTGGACAGTAATGTTGAACCTCTGCAGGGCGAGCGCCCAGCTTTGTGAGCTTGGCGCTGTGCCGGCTGCTAAGAGTCAGTTGCTTCAGCGGGTTGTCGTTCGTTATGATTCGAACTACTGCGCCAAACAGCAGACCTCAAGCCGACATAATTCCCAAATGATGGCATGCGCCTCCTTTTCTGTAGTCGCCCATCGAGTCGGGGCAGGAATAAGCTTCTTGCTCAAGAACGCGATTGGTTACTATCGCGCTAAGCTAGGCAGGCCCCCACCGCGTAGTCCTAGCCATCGGTTGTGAGCACGAACCCCCGACTTGGGTCAGGTGCCTAAGACGAAGATGCGTTTTGAAAGCAAACTTTGACCTCACAGAACATTTTCTGCGCCTTGTCATCCAGTTGGTGCTGCTCCGGTGTCTGTCCGTCAGTTAGTTAAGCTTGTCACAGTACGGCGTGAGAATAGTCGGGGGTGTATTGCCGGTAATAGTTTGATAAGTCCAGAAAACTTCTGAGCGCTTCCTTCGTCTGGGGTCTTGGCGTCTCATCTGTTGTCCTGACCTTTTCTTGATTAGCTCTGTGCTTCCACGATAACAGCTCGGACGGTAGGCGCGTCGAAAACGCGTCCTGCTCTGTTATCGCGTTCAGCTTCCGATGATCGCAGCACAGGCGCAGCCCTCTATCCTTTTTAGCAACACAAACCACTTGCCGAACCTGTGGGCTCTCAGCGGGGTGTATACACTATAGAAGCTCAGCTATCTGCCTCCCCACATCCTTGCGATACGCTATATTAGAACCTTGTTGGCATGGCTCGCCTGGCTCAGCATCTTCCTTTAGTATGGTTTCGTGCGCTCCCATAGTGCATTTACCGGGCCTATCGCAGAAGTCCGAGGAGTTGTGCTCTATCAGTGCCTCTAGCTACCGGTGCCGTGTTTCGTTCAAATGTTCGGGAGCTTCCGGCGGCAGTGCATCTCCCGGTTCTAAACGCATGGGAAACGGCATGGAATGCTTGTTAGCGTGGACAGTCCGAATGGGCTGCCGTCGAGTTCAGTCACGCTCTACGCACTGCCTTCCGCACTATAATTTCACAGGCCCCATCCATTTTGACATCAGATTTCCTTCTCCTTACTTCTCAAGCAGCACCTGCTGTCCATCTATGAATTGTTTGTCGACAATGCGCGCTTTGTAATGCCCAATGTACCTGCGCTGCGCTACCGGGCTATTGTCACCCGTCATTGCGTTTAACATCATCATCATCAGCCTGACTGCACCCACTGCAGGGCAAAGGCCTCTCCCATGTCTCTCCAATTAACCCTGTCCTTTGTCAGTTGCCGCCACTGTATCCCCGCAAACTTCTTAATCTCATCCGCCCACCTAACTTTCTGCCGTCCCCTGCTACGTTTGCTTTCTCTTGGAATCCACTCCGTTACCCTTAAGGACCAGCGGTTATCTTGCCTTCGCATTACATGCCCTGCCCAAGCCCATTTCTTCCTCTTGATTTCAGCTAAGATGTCATTAACCCGCGTTTGTTCCCTCACCCACTCCGCCCTCTTCCGATCTCTTAACGTTACACCTATCATTTTCCTTTCCATAGCTCGCTGCGTTGTTCTTAACTTAAGCTGAACCCTCTTTGTTAGCCTCCACGTTTCTGCCCCATAGGTGAGTACCGGTAGGATACAGCTGCTCTTCAGCGTTTAACATATCAGCCAGTTTCTCGCGCAAAGCTTGCCAGTACTCTGCCGCCGGTGTTGCCAATGGATCTTGCACCGTCCGGTCCCCGATTCCTCACCCCCCCCCCCCCCCCTCTCCGATCCTTTATTTCCAGTCCCCGATCCTTTATTTTGTAATTATACTAGTAATTTCAGGGACACGGGGGCTATGATGGATGCTGTATTAACGTAACGTAAACCAGCTGGGGTTTTTTCAGCATGCGTTGAAATCGCACAGCACACGCGCGTTTTTGCATTTCGTTGCCATCGAAATGCGGCTCCCGCAGCCGGAATCGAACCCGCGACCTTGGCTCAGCTGTTTTAGAGCGAAAGCTCTACTCCTCCCGTTCAAGGTCATGTCGTTGTGCGAAGCGACCTTTGTTGGAGGCAGCGGTGCGCGAAATAAAAATGAGAAAAATTAAAATATGAAATCATATAATGAAATAAATTAAAAACATAAAAATCACAATAAGTGAGAACAAAAACGAAAATAAAAAAAGCAAGATAACCTAAAAATGAGAAGATAAAAACAAAAATAGTAAAGATTTAACGAAAAAAAAATTAAGACAAATCTAAAGAATTGCAGAAAGCAATGTGTTAAGAATTGCAAAAAAGAATTCCAGAAAGAAATGTGTAAACAGTTGTGGAAAGAGATGCGTAAACAATTGCAGAAAAGCAGATTTCACTCTGCATTAATGTTGGCAGATTTGCGACGAACCTGCGTCAGTTTATTTTCCTCTTTTTTGCGCCGCTCAGCCATCATGAGGGGTTTGTTTAGCACCTGCTGTATGACAACGAATGCCTCCAAAAGTTGTTGCACTACCCGCCGCGGTGGCTCAGTAGTGAGCGCGTACGGCTCCTTGATGGCGTGACCCTTTTTGCTTGCCATCTGCTAGCCATCGATGGGATTTTCTGTACCATCTGCGAGCACACACACACACACACGCGCGCGCACGCACGCACGCACGCCGCCGCCAGCTTTCCTCGCAATGGGACTAGTAATGCTTTCGCATTCAAACTTCAAAAGCAGGTTAATCACCACGCGCCTCTCATTTTGTGGACCCCCGGGGAACAAAACGCGAACGATGGCACAGCCCACCTCCTCAGGCTTCGCGGGAATGTCCAACACTCATCAGAAAACGTGGGCACCTAGGAGAACATGATTTTTTAATGGAAGAATTGCAGGTGCCCTCGTTTCTCGGACGAAGTGTGTAACGTCTTGAGCAAGCACCGTTTTTGCCAAAAGTAACCGAGCAGGCTCGCAGCCGAGTCGAGGCACTGCGGCCTCTGGCTCTGGCCGCTGCACCCCGACTGCGCGTGTGAACTGGCTGACGTAAGCCTGCGCCTTCGCTCATTATGACAGTGCTCAGAAGGCGCGAAATCGCTCGCCGCACAAGCTGCCCGCTTACTTATCCTCCAAGAAAGGAGAGCGAGGGCAAAGGTGTGCGTTTACCCTCGCGGCCGGGGAGCTGGGGCTACAGTGCCGTGGACCGCAGCGCCACTGCTCGGCCGCTCGGTTACTTTTGGCAAAGACGGTACGTTTGAGTCGCCCGGAACCCGCACTTGACTGAAGCGTCTCGCCTGGCCTATGTACGCTGCGATTTCAGAACACTGCGCAACCGTCGGGCGTATCATGCAGGCAGCGCTTTGTCTCACACGCTATCGTTCGCGCCGCTCATTATGGCACGGACAATGCGGTATTTGTGCGGTCGGCTTCGAGCCTCGCCGGCACGGCTGTAGCGTCGTATCGGGGCGCTCCAGAGGAGGTCGGAACGAACGTGGGTGAGTCGATAACGAGGCTTTCGATAATAATCTGCTGCAACTATGAGTTTTCTTTGGTTCTTATTTTTCGCAGCTATAAATTTTCATGTGCCGTTCTGCGTTTTGAGGCAAGGTTCACTCTTCAGGCTGGGCGTTGTGAAAAAAAGTGTATGTGCAGTCGTGATCAGCGTGCCTTGTGAGCCAGCACCATGCACACTGCGGGGGCAGCCCGTTCATACCTGATATCCAGAATGGCACTCGAAATACCGCCGCCGCCGTTCGTAGCGGGGTACGACGACTGTGTAGGTTAGCTAGTCTGTAGAGAACGGCCGTTCGCTTCGAAACGCACATTTGGGGGCGCGAAATAGAGCCTTTGGACTTGCACCGGAGCAGCAATACACTGTACAAATGTGGCTTTTCTGCTTGTTTACCTGATTGGATGCGAAAGCCCTGTATGAGAGTGCTGGGGTATGATTAAGTGGTCAGCGCGCGAGCGCTGCTCATTCACAACGCAGTAAGCGAGGCGAAAGCCAAATCGCGTAAAGCCAATGAGTACGGCGCGGGACAGTTGCGAAACACACGCAAGAGAAGCCGATCGAGTCTAGCCTCCATTGCGCTTACTGATGGCCGCGTCCTCCGGCCGCTGCACCGGTGACGTGTTATCGCTGGCTGACTCGGCTCAATGGATGCTGTCTTAGTTAAGTACCTGGGCAGTCACGAAATAATCTCTCAGCCGTTGCATTTTTCTCACGCAGATAAGTCCGTTCAAAAGCTGATGCAGCTCGGGGCGCATCTCGGGGCATGTATTCCCACTGCATTGTCTGATTAGCGGCGTTCGACGACAGCGTTTGTTCCCCCTGGGTCCAGAGAACGAACTGTCATATATATGAGACGGTACGAAGTGTGCGTGATGTGTGCGGAACCACTGGATAGCCGTACTGTTCCACAGCGTCTGGCCCTATATACTCCACAGTGTGTCTTCATTGTGCGGCTGCCGGGAAAAGTGCGGCTGCCGAAAGCAGGAGTGGAAGAGGTGCCATTGCATGCATGAGCAGGATATTTGACTCCGAGCATCGTGTTTCGAAGTTGGGTTGAACGGTTGAGAAAATGGAAAAAGAAATGTTGGCTGAGTGGGATAGCCGGTAAGACTTTCGCGATTAAGGCCCAAAGGAAAGCGCAGCGAGGTTAATGTATAAGGAAAAAGACGCTGCTGCCCACTGCGCCATCCGCGCTGACACCAAGCCACACCCCGGTTAGCCAAGGAACCGGGGCTGCACTAAACTGGGTTGTCCGTCTGGGCAACACCAGAGCATCGGAGTGGTCTAAACGGTATGCCATTTGAACAAATTGGTACCTGTATATGAGATCAGCTGTTAGCTAAGCACCCGAAGTCTTGCGTATAGCGTCTGTCAGTGCGTGTTCGACGAGTGCTTCATGACTTCTTTGCGCCTCACGCCCCAACCCTCGCCTGCTCTCTCCAGCAACGATATATTGACGTTTCGGATTGTCCGTAGTCCCACCGAGGAGCGCGAGCGACGAGCTTCCCGAACGTTAACGGCGACAGCGACAAGATACGGTGGAACGTGCTGTCGCTGTTTCACGGTTCTGTGAAACGGCGAAGAAGCGTACCGTCGTGTCGTAAGCGACCACGTAGCTTCCCTTCAGCGACCACAAAGCATTGATGGCTGTCACGGAACAGGCGGTGTGAAATAAATATCAGACACGCACGCACACATCCGCATCGTTTCTTCTATACTACGGCAGCGGTCATGCAGCGCGAATATCGTCAGCTGTCAGCTGAGCGTTTCTCCTGTTGGCGACATGCGCTACGCGGCGAGAGGCGCCGCGTGTGCGCTGCCCCAGCCTCATTGGCCACGCTCACTCCAAGATCGCAGCGACGATTGCGTGGTGATATCTACACCTGTCGCTGTCATGCATATTCGCCAGAGCCCAACCAGAGACCTGAGCGGGATTACGTAAAATCTAGCGTTGTTTTTTATTTCTGCTCGTTTCGTACGTGACGTCATGCCCGGAGCTGTTTCAGCGGCATCAGGGAAAACCTTATGCACGTACACCTTCGGTCGATGCGAAATGTCTTTGAAGCAGCAGGGTCTCCTATACAGACTGACAACTATAGATAAAATGTGTTATGAGGCCTGGGTACATAGCGGAAACGATTCTTGCCGTGTATTGTGGCAATCTGGCACTCTGATTGTTTAAACGACGAATTGTAAGTTATGTTTGCACACACACACACAAAAAATGCGTTAAACTCGAAAAATGCAACTTTCTGCGGTTCCACGTTAACAGAGTATCGCTACAACTGTATGCCGGTTACATAACTTAGCTGTTAGGTGCGCAGTCTTTTTCGTTCAGAAAGTATTCGGCGTATCAGATTAGCTGTCGTGCCGGTTTCAGGCCGTTTCCTTGATGTAAGGCAGGTGTGTGCTGAGAAGCAGCACTGCTTCGCATCGATGAACAGAGCGGTGAAATATGGCGGCGCATATTGGTGCTTCAATACGCGTACGTCCACGAAAAGATCACAAGCACGTATACCTATATTAGAACAGAAGAAATGCAGATGTTCTTAACGTTACCCCTATCATTTTTCTCTCCGCCGCCGGATGGCTCAGTGGTTATGGCGCTCGGCTGGTGACCCGAAAGACGTGGGTTCGATCCCGGTCGCGGCGGTCGAATTTCGATTGAGGCGAAATTCTAGAGTTCCGTGTGCTGTGCTAGGTCAGTGCGCGTTAAAGAACCCCAGGTGGTCAAAATTTCCGGAGCCCTTCACTACGGCGTCCCTCATAGCCTGAGTCGCTTTGGGGCGTTAAACCCCCTTAAACCTAAACCATTTTTCTCTCCATAGCTCGCTTCGATTTCCTAACTTAACTTCAATCAATGCATATTTGAGTGCTGGCAAGATTAAAGTATTTCATATTCAAAACAGCAAACCAAGTACCTTTTAAAAACCAATTGTTAGCCTATCTGTGGCACGCTGAAAGCGTCGCTGTTGAGTTTTCCCCAGCTTGCGTCTCCAGCATCGCCGTTAGCGGCCCGCCTCGGACATATCAGAACACTGTCCTTAAAGCGAGTCTACCCTCACATTTTTCTTCATCTGACCTAATGTCGTCACTAAGAGCCGAGGGATTGCGTCGAGGGGAAAGTTTCTCGCCGAGGGGGGCGGAGTCGGAGCAGCGAAGGAGGTCACGTGGTTTAGCGGCGAGCGAGAGGGAACGATTGTGTGACATCTCGCGTGCGGTTTGCAGCACTTGCTGTGTCCGCTTCGTGCCAGGAAGGAGTGTTGCGTTTGCATCCGCTTTACTAAATGAAAAGTTTTCGAAAATGCCACCAGTGCGTGTCCTCACGTGCACCCAAGAAGAATTGGAAGAACGCAGTTGTTCGGGCGCCGAGTGCGATCAAGGTAGCGGTGAAGCGACTTCAAGGTAACGGCACTTCTTAGTTCCACGTGTAGTCGCCACGCTTTGGAGCGCTACGCGCGCGATGAAATCTCCCTTTACCTGTTTCTCCGCCTCTCACAGATCGGCACATGCGAATACAGCGAAGACGAGGGTAAAGACTTGTCATCTGCACCCCTTTAATTATGCGATAGAGAACCGTAAAGACAAGAGAGTATGGTCAAACTATATGGTGTATGCGTACTCTGTTAGTCCTCGCGTGTATGCATATGCATGCAAAGTAAGATTCCCCGGAGCGCACCAGGCTAGGACTGAAGTACACGTTGGAATGCTAGATAATAAGCAGCTTTTGCGCGGTTGTTTTCACGCCACCGCTCGTCATCAAACTTCCGACTGATTTCTGATCTGACGCCGGCCGTTTGTATCCAGACATCTTGTCCACAAGTGCGGAATGCAGCCCTGGCTTATTGCGTATGAATCCTGCCGACATGTTGTGAAGGAGACGTTGGGGGCGTGCAATGACGAGGTCGCTCTGACTTGCAGCGGCGTTATTGCAGCCGTTTTCACGTACGTTGCGGCAATTTTGTGCGATGTTTGGTCGGCAACTCCTGCTCTATAGCTTCATTATCGGGATGTAGTTCACGGCATAAGGCCGACAGAAAGGACGAGCAGTTTTGCTGCTTTATCGCTGCGTAGTTTGCAGTCTGTGTGTTCCCCGACGTTAGCACTCCAATCAACGGCATGTGCATCGACAGCGTATACTCATAAAAACGTTCCCGTAGAAGCGTGTTAAATTTGGGCAATTGGTGTAGCATACTTTACACGATACAGTGCAGAAGACAGTGCGAATGAGGCGAAAGTTCGTTTTTTTTTCTATTCCATTTTGCGCCTTACGTGCTGCCACAAATTTTGATTGGCTTCCTGCTTTATAGACCGGGAAGAGTTTAGCCGTCGCTTCAAAAAAAAAAAAAAAACAGCGTCCAGGCAGTTTGAAAGCTGGCCGAAAGCTTACCCCCTATACCTCCATACTCTAGCGCGAGCATCTGCACTCTGCCGAAGCCACACGTAGCATGCATCTCCGTCTAGCAGTCGTAATGCTGTCTGGGCAGTGCATCAGCTGCTGCAGAAATTGCTGATGGTGACTCGGCTCTCAACTTGGCTGTCCGTTCGCGCACAGGGACTGACTGACTGACTGAAAAACTTTATATTTGAAATATGTACAGGGAGCGAGTGGAGCGGTCCTTAAAGGGCCACTGACCAGGGTCCGGACATTTTTGAAAAACAAGCCCACTGCATAGATGAGGCATCGAAGATAACCTCTGCAAAATACTAGAGCCATGCGCGCCCCGAAAAGCTGCGAAAATTCAAATCAAAGCCCGTTCGTTCTTTCCTTCCTTCAAAAACGGGCCCCGCCCACTACTCTGCACCCCGCTGACGTCAAGGGTGGCTACTTTCGCTAAAGGCACTCCATTGGTGCATCGTTCTGACTGACGGGAGAAGGTTGGGCGTAGCCTTGGCGTCGCGTCGTCTGCACAAGGCTTTCCGCAGCGCCTTCTGTTCTGGCTCATGCCTCCAAACCCGCATGAAGGAAAAAAAAAAAAAAACTGCTGAGGGAGCGTGCGGCGACAGCCTTGAACCCTTGCCATAAAAAGTAAAAAATAGTAAAACTGAGGGAGTTGGTTCGCCCCCCCCCCCTCCCCCCCCGCCGTGATCACGTCACGAGAAGCTCTGCGTGCGCGCTCCCTTCTCAGTTTCTTTTCTTCTATGCGAGCCCCCCAAAACAAGGTTTTAATTAGTAGTGCAGCAGAGCCTTTCCCTCGCTCGTCCACTTGAGCGCTCCGCATAGACACCGCTTATCCTCCATGCATCTTGCGTACGCCCTGACTCCAATGAACGACATGGTATTCGGAGCGGAGAAAAGACACAAACACACAGAACACAAACACACATGAAGAAAAGCAAACGGGCGGTTGCCGGGTCCGCACTTCGCCGTGTGTTTCGAACAGAAACGACTTCCGCCCATCCGCTCGTGAAACGGTGGGGAGGCCTAAAAAAAAAATGAAAAGGTGGCTCGCTAACTGGGAATGACAAACAGATGTATGAAAGGGTGCGCTCGCTAACAAGTCTAGGTGGTCGAGCCGATCGCGCCTCTCGATCGTTCAGTGTGCGGAGAAAATGCGACGACGCTGTTTCAGCCCCAGCAGCAAAAACCAAGAAAAGAATTCTATTGAAGGCGGGGCCATGACGTACCCTGTGACGCACTCCACAGACACCACGCCTCCGGCTTACGTCGGAGAAGGAAGGGGTGATTTTGCCTTGCCGAGCCTACTCGACGAGGAGCGGGAGAGAAGAATTTCGAGGAGGGAATGGAAGGAGAGGAGGCTCGCTGAAAGAGAGGTAGAGAGTGTCTGCTGAGCTGGGGTGGTCCGTGGCCCTTTAAGGGGCCGCCCCTTACAAACTAGGTGGGCTGCTCATTACAGGAGCCCATTGGCTGTAGCTGCTGCTCGGGCGCGCCCGACCAGGGCCTTCTGGAAAAGTCTTCGGACCTTTACCACATGGTGTGGGCATGCCAATCAACTTCGCACCTTCCCCTATCCCCAACCCTACCCGGGAGATCTGGGAGGCGGCCCTGCTCGGCTGCTCTGACCTGGCGCGCACAGGGTGCAACCGTCCTGGGGTTAAGAAGGCGATTATACGTGACGCCGCTTGAGTTTGTGCGCGTGCGTGCGTGCGTGCGTGCGTGCACGCGCGCTGTTGTCTTTACGCTGAGCATGTTCTTTCAGACCGTCATTGCAAAAGGACAAAACGATGCACCCGCCCGATTGTGTTTGTGTTGTTATTCAAGTTGAATGGCTGCTTTCGACAGTGAGACAAGAAGGCTTCTTCCATTTAGCGGGCCTCACGCTTGAGATTATGTAAGAGCTGCTATAGCCAAGGAACAAGGGCTACCGTGGCCCAGGGGTAGTAGTAGTAGAGCATTTTAGCCAGGCGTTTCTTGTACGGCTTCCTCCGGCCAGCAAGAGCATGCACAGGTGGCCGGTCAGCCAGATAATGGTAACGCAATGCTAAAACGTTCTCGCGCTACGCAAACCTCTGTACAGATGTTGGTACATACAGGTGTACCAGCCGTGCGAAAAAAAAAAGTGCATGCGGAAGGGGAATGTTCAACGGTAAGGATGAAATACTGCTACGCTGGGGAACTCCATGACGAAGCTTGTCAACTGAACTTCGACATTCCTGAATGTTGGTCTAGGACGCAAAAATCCCTTAAGGAGACGAAGAAGGGAAGCGACTCGCTGTCGTTGAAGGCAGAGGGAAGCCGATTGTGTGACATGAAGTTATAAAGAGTGGATGTTCCGAGATTATCAGCGAAACTTGATTCTCGATTTTTGAAACATATCTATTACGGGGGTTTTGAATTTTCGATGTAACCCGATAAAATACTGATAAAAAGCCGGTGAATTAATTTCTTGAAATTCGATTTTAACCGAAAAAAGCAGGTATTCCTGACACGCATGTCACAACTAGCTTGCTATTCAGTAGCAGTTTCAGTAGGTTATAGGAGAAAATTCAAGTTCAGGAACCAGGAACGCGGTGGGACAACGGTACCTTTGGAATTGAGTACCGTAGTTGGAAGGTTTGAGGCGTTGAACCGCGAACTCGGACACGCCGTCGCAGATCGAGAGGCTTCATCTCCTCGACAAGCGCTGTCAGCTATAGCGTATCACCGTCTTCTGAAACTTATCACCGGCTTAAGACTGACGCTGAGTTAAGTAGGTTTTTTTCACTGCGCATAAGGATTCTGACAACTTCTGGAACCGTAACAAGCAACCGACAATTCGAAATCGTGCATAAACGGCACGAAATTGTCATGTTCCGGCTTTCGCGACGGCTAAGCGGCAGTTCCATCGCTGCCGTCATCACGCGATCGTGATGCGCTGTCCTCTTGTTCGACGCAGAGCTCAAAATGCTTTTAAAGCTAAATTTTTACTAACGCTGTTGGCTCACGGCCCGGTCCTTGAACTTTAGAATTTTTCTTTCTTTTTGTTATGACTGCAGGAAGGGTAGCGGATCGTGCTAGTTGGTGCAGTTTTGACATTTTTCGAAGCGCTAAAAGAACATGGACGCAGAGGGAACAGACAGGGACGAGCGCTACTTCCAACTGTTTATTTCATAAAACCGCAAGTGCTTTAAACAGTTCTCGAACGCTTTTATGACACGGCAGTAAACTGCACGTGCGCGATTACACAGTATAGCTGCCGAGACTAACAGAACCAAGAAGATAAGTGCACGATTACGTTGATACCCTGAGGAAGGCGAGTTCTTTTTTTGACAATGAAATAGACGGTGAGCTTACACAAGTGCTACCCAAGCACTTGCGGTTTTACGAAATAAACAGTTGGAAGTAGCGCTCGTCCCTGTCTGTTCCCTCTGCGTCCTTGTTGTTTTAGCGCTTAGAAAAATGTCAAGACTGCACGACTTCCGTCTGCAAAAGTTGCTCGTAATACTTCCATTCGTCTCTGATTTTACATGATCTGCTGTTACAAATAAAATGCCAAGAAAAAGTGCTTCACTTTTGACCGCAAAGCCACATCGTATACAGTCGAGCCCACTTATAACGAAACTGACAGTCATGCGGATTGCGTTCGTTGTATCCGAAGTTCGTAGTAAGTGGATTTGCCCTGTTACAGGGCAAATACTAAGTCAGACAAAACCGGCGTTTCTTCCTTTAAAAGGTCATTTGTGGACGTCTGTTTCTCCAAAGCGGACCCTATCAAACCGCTTTCTAAGCTGTCCAGCGCGGTCATGTGCTCCTGGCCGAGACATATGCTACGGACTAGCCGCTTTAATGACGCGATAATACCAATAGCGATCAGGCGTTCACGGCAACTGGTAGCGTAGGCTGGCACCCTCGTCTTCGATACTCGACAAGAATATAACAGCTAAGCTACCGCAACGCATGTGCGTCAAGGACGTATAGTATGCGGCACACTCTTGAAAGGCTCTCAAGTAGCGTATTGGGCTCCAAATAAGGCGACACCTCGCCTCAGCAGCTAAGCTGTGGAAGCAACATTTGCGCGGGAGAAGAACCGCATAGACCTACGGATCAGGTGGGAACTAGTACTCAAACCGAGAACCATTGGATACTCTCAGCTCAATTTTCATTGATTGGGGCGCACTGCTCGCCCGCTCTAAACAAGGGTGACGCAGACTGCTGTCTGCGCGCTGCGTGTACGTACGCGGCAGTTGCTCAGAAGGTGTGGAGATCCGACTGGGCAGGTGGTACACGCCACGTGACCGGGTGGGCCAGCAGTCCTCGCCGCTTGCACCGGTGCCTCTCTCTCGCGCTTACCACGCTTCTGCTTTTACTCAGACGCTTTTGCCCAGCCGCCACGCACACACGCGCACCGTTTGACGTTGTAACTTGCCAGGGCGCACTTGGCCCGCGGTTAACTGCAGTTTCAATGCTACCTTTTCATGCGACGGCATTACTAGCAACTAGCCCCATTACGAAAAATGCCGGCGGCTCTGTGTGTGTGTGTGTGCGTGTGCGTGTGTGTGTGTGTGTGTGTGTGCGTGCGTGCGTGCGTGCGTGCGTGCGGTACTCGCAGATGGTATAGAAAATCCCAGCGATGGCAAGAAAAATTGGGTGATGTCATCAGGCGGCCGTATGACGCACACAGCCAAGCACCGCCACTTCAGACAACCCTCTACAAATCGTTCGTCTGTATACACTCGCCACTGGCCGACCTCCATGTGGCGCCAGTTGTCCCACAACACTCGTACCAAAATTGTGACGCGAACGTTTGCCGTGCAGCGTTCCGGATGGTGTCATACGATTTATCATTGCCTATAGCTTACGTGTGCTACGTTGGAGGCTAGCTTGCGGCAGGGATTCGAACTGACGATATATGCACTCTTATACGGTTTATGGTACTCGCAGACGCTAGCATTTCAAGATGTCGCACTGCGCATTCACGCACCTAGTAGGTATATGCTGAGTTCGCAGCCAGTTTCCCCGTTTTCCGCCTCACTTCAGCACACACGCCGTCGCATCTGGCTGCCTATAGACAAGCAAAATACAAAGAATCATGGTCTGGGTGCGAAAAGAATACAAAGTAGCAGTGGGCGGTCTGCAGTGCCCATTTTCAGCCCCGCTGATTTTATTGGAGAACCACGGGTAGGCAACGATTTTGACTGCCGTAACTCGTGAAGAAATTTAAAATTGTGTAGTTTAATAGTGGTCCTGGTCCTGCAAATGGACCATGAGGTACGCCGTAGTGGAGGGCTCCGGGTTAATTTAGACCGCCTGGGGTTCTTTAACGTGCATTGGCATGCGCGCATCACACGGGCGTCTTCTGCGTTTCACTTCCATCGAAACTCAGGCACAGCGGCCTCATTGAACCCCGGGTACTCCGGCTCACTATCCCGACGGCCTAACCACTTACCACCGTGGCGAGTTTGTGAACAAGCCCTGACGGAATTAGTTTCAGCACCAGTCGCTTGCCAAGCGAGACAGTTCCTGCTTTAAAGAGAAGCTGTAGCTCCTACTTCCTCAGTGTCACAATGTTACTTCCACGTCTTCCTAAAGATTAGTACACACTCCGAAACTAAGTGCACTTCCGGCCTCTAATGGTTGCACGCATTGCATAATTTAATCATGCAGGAAACAGATGTTTTTCATATCTTGCAAAGCACGTGTGCGGTGGTCGCTGCTGAAGAATTTTGCATTGAAGAGTAGTTCACAGTTCACGTCACTAAAGATCACCGCTCACTAGTGGTGCTGTAGAATAAATCGTTAGGGCAGAAATGCGCTCTGAAAACTGTCATATAGTCTTGTCCACAGGCTTCCCGATGCCAACTTTGATAAAGCTGATAATTTAAAGCGGCGCTAAAAACGAGGATGATGGCGAAGCACAGACACAAGGGAAGCTAGAGCATTGTTATTATTTGTTTTTCTTCGTCGTCCCCGTTTTCATACCCAACAATTCCTTACAAAAGCATTTTTGAGCAGGAAACCGTTTAAGAACTCAATTTTTCATTTAATGTAAGATATCACATAACAATCAATATATCCGCAGATCACCCGAGGGCAGACTTCCAATTTTTTTTTTCTATTAACGTTTTTGCTATCAGCAAAACTGTTCCGTGTGGTTTTCTATGACATTCTTAACTTTTCGACGCGATCGAGGGAAACACTTTAAAGGAAAGATTTTGCTACATTTCGGAATAATGAACCACTGCCTTCAGTATTTCGGTAACAATATCTTACAATTTTCTAATTTTCAAATTTTTTGTCCGGAAATGTTGGACATGATCGCGCTGCTTTATATTTTCATGATGCGTAACTGGCTTGTCCTCGCCGAGATCTTGATTAACTTGATTATTCACTCTTTGAGCTTAGAATCAAGAAGAAATGTATGCAGATCCCCTTTGACCGCACAGTTCGAGCCCTGCGGTAGACAGAAAATGTGAGTTCTTTGAAGCTATCTGCCCATATTGTGTGCTTTACTCGTGCACATGAATATTACATTATCATGTAGCTGTACCGTTCTGCGAAGGGCATCGCGAAACGCAAGAATACGCTAACAGCACTGTGCGGCGTAACTAAGAGTACAAACATTTGGCCGGAGACACCGGATTAATCAGGACGCGGACCGCAGGTATCACCGCTAGGGCGGTTCTAGGGCCGACCGCGTGTCAGAGACACCGTACGTGAAAGTTGCGAGTTAATATACTGACTTCGTGTTGCCTACCTCCTAGATGAGCTTTAGCTATATGTTGGACTTTTCGGTTTTTTTTTTTTTAATGTGGCGAACTTTCTTCGGTGCTTACTTCAGAACGCCGTTGGGTTTTTTTTTTTTTTTCGGCGAATGTTATTTTCGACGAATGAATTACCGAATTTTTTCGGTGAATAAATGTGGCAGTCCTATGTGCTCAAAACCTATTTAGCCTGTCTAGGCGGTTTCTTTTTTCAACATGAACGGTTTATTTACGAGTAATTAACGTGCAAATGGTAGTACTTGGAGCTGTGCTTGGAGACGAAATTGCTATCGTCATTAAAAAAGTAACACAAATTAAATGAGGTAACCGGCAGACCAATACGCAGGTGGAACTATACTTCTAATAATTAGGTTGACATGTTATCCTTGGTTTGTCACGCTGGGTTCAGTTAAAGGGCGGGTCATCACGTGGTCTGCGTGCGTACGCCAGCGATGGAACTGCCGCTCAGTCGTCGCGTAGCCAGTGTCGTACATGCAGTTGATGAACCTATTTAGCCGAATAACTGCTCTAAGCGGGTGATGATAATCAACAAACTGTGCTTAGTTAGCAGGCGGCGAGGAGATGGTGCTTCCAGGTCGGTAGAGACGTGTAAGCTAGCGCAGCATTAGCTCAAATCGCATAACAGCGCTGCTTATCCAACAATATCACCGCCGCATCACGCTTTTGTTTCCCACTTAGATAATTTCCAGCTTTGATTGAGTGTAACTCATACTCAACAGCCAGCTACAGCTACGCCTTGCATGCCAAGAATACTGACCATTTTCAGTTTACACCGAAAAACCCAACCCCCCAAATATAGCTGTATATAGCACCGTTCCTCAGCGCAGCCGCTAGCGTTTAGCGGTTTTGCACGATTATTCGGTCTGTGGGGATATTCGCACAAGTAAGAATATTGATTCGTATTTTCGAATTTGATTCGGTTGTAAAGCCGCTCTATTAGTATACGATTCTGTTTTGAAGATACTATTCACACACCGCTACTGAGACAACACACTGGACACAGATTAATACAGTCGTATTAATTTGCAAAAAGCAGCGGTGCGCGGTTGGGCCCAACTGGCCTCATCGGCAGATCCGAACAGGTGACACGCTATTGCTAGCGCGCAGCGTTCTCCGTCGACGTGTTGTTGATCTGATAACATCGCGCATCCACACTGTGTCATTCCTTCCGCGCTGAAATGTTGGCTGGCTTCCTGTAGGAGCAGCGAGACCACACGCGTCCAACAGCTGCCTCAGTTCGGGCCCAAGCTAAATTTTCTTTTCCGTTCCTCCCGCGTAGTTGCCCGCTCCAATGGGACGTTCTATTCTCGGCGCCCAGGCGCACGCGTTTCAATGTGTGCGCGCGAGTAGTTTTGCTCATCGTTGTTTATCGTTTGTCTCTGCACCACGCCTTAGGAGAGGCGGGCACGCCACCTGCTGTGAACATGAGCACCCGCGGTCAGAAGTGTTCGATGCACGGCATCGGCAAGGATATTCATCTTCTCGCCGCCCTTGCACACGGCCTTGGAAGTGTTATGTGCGCTCTATATACACGGCGACCTACGCGGTGTGCTGTTAGTTTTCAGGCGATGCGCCTCGGAACGCTGCTGTCAATTTTGACTGCGGGCGTAGTTTCGGCTTGGCTCTGACGTACCGTCTTTATCAAAAGTAACCAGGCTGCATGGTTTGCTTCTAGCTTATATAGTGGAACCCTTGTGGCTTCCCTAAAGATCAAAAGGTGTTGGAAGGTAAAAATACCCCCAGTCCTTACCTTTAACGACCATTTCAGCTTCAGGGAAACTGTAAGGGCTCCACTGTGCGAGCTAGAAGCAAACCCTGCAGCCTGGTTACTTTTGACAAAGACTGTACATCTTAGAAAAAATGCGCAAAACGACGACGGACGATGGTGGTGCCTGTTCTTTCTGCGTCACTGTCGTCTTTTTGCGATGCTTTTTTCTAAGATGCTGTAGCAACTTGCTCAAATGTCAGTATTACTCCAGGCGTACTGGTAGAAACAGGTGGAACTAGACTGGCGAAACGCTTTGCATATTGATGTCCTTCGTTAAGTAGTCTACTGCGAAAATTTGCGGACCTTGTGAGCGCCTGCGTGTGCCTATACTAGGGGTTCTCAAACTGCGTTACGGGGAACCCTTGCGTTCTTTGGAGTGCTGTTCCCAGAGCACCTAATCCATGCCTGCCTCTGCCACAGCATTTCTTTAACCACTTTATTTTTGGGGTCTGATCAGCCTGCTATTGCTTATTTCAGATTGTTTCACTATACAGCCAGCAATTATTGATTAAATTTTGGCCTTTTTTGAGGGGCCATGCGTCTGCATTTCTTTTGAGTGTATGTTTGTCAGGAAGGAACGGAAGCCAAGGCACGCGGGGCTCCTCAGCACCTTTTAAAAGCCGCACGGGTTCTCCAAGGCTAAAAAGATTGACAACTCATGGCCTAGACGGAAGGCACAGAGCCGCCTTCCGTCAGTCAGGAACGGCGTTCGTGGTGGCGTTTTTTTTTTTTTGTCCCCTGGCGTGCCAGCCCACTGTCTACCGCCCGACGTCCGTCGCCCTCTACCCCGGCTGACGCACCCCGAGAGGCAGGCTATAAAAGGGAGTCGGGGGGATGAGAAGAGGAAACGCGCAGGGATAAGGTGGCCATGGCTGGCTCTTGACATGGGTCATGTTCCGCGTTGGACATAACCCGGCTAACGATGATGATGGTTGTGGTTGCGTCGACAACGAGTTACACTCGTCGCAGCCTTGAAATTTGCTGTGGAAGTCGCGCTTCCAAAGTCGATAGTCTTTTGTGAAACTGTCCGAATAAATATTGATTGTAGCGTAGGCAAACTCCTGTCGGTGGCAATCAGAGCTGTAAATTGGCGTTTAAAGTCCCGATGCGATGCATGGGCTGGGAGGAACGCCGCAGTGGAGGGCTTCGGATTAATTTGTATCACCAGGAGTTCTTTATCAGCTCCTATATGTATACTGTACCTTTGCGATATTAGGCTACCTTTCGCATTAACTGCATTCTTGATTGTGCGTGCGTGTCCCGTGATGCGGTGCAGGCACGCAGTCGTGAAGGGGTGTCGTCACCGCTCTTAGATCCCCGACGCATTATCGCGGGCTGTACTTCCGGCGCTCTGTGCATGACGCCGAGTTTCGGAATCTGGTGGGACAAAGCGGGGAATTGATTGATTGATATCTACAGAAATATCACATTTTGGCTGGATCTTTTAGCTGGATGAGTCTGTTGCGACTGCAACATGCAGGAAAACGTCACTTAAAATCACGAAAATGCGGTGCTGCGCGAAAACGGCGCTTTATTATTCCCGAAAGTGTTGTGGCTGTGGTTCCGTGGCAGGTAATGCTGGTCAGATCGCTCTATAACTCAACCTGTCAAGTCGCTATAGTCGTGGGCGTATTACCTCGCGAGCATCTTGGCAGCTCGCGCGCTTTTCACCCGCCGCGTGCGCGCAACTTTGAAACGCGTACTTCGGACTGTTGCTAACACAAGCACAACAGCACTTGCCCCGCCGCGGTGGCTCAGTGGTTACGGCGCTCGGCTGCTGACCCGAAAGACGCGGGTTCGATCCCGGCCGCGGCGGCTGAATTTCTTGAAGGCGAAATTCTAGAGGTCCGTGTGCTGTGCGATGTCTGTGACGTTAAAGAACCCCAGGTGATCGAAATTTCCGGAGTCCTTCACTACGGCGTCTCTCATAGCCTCAGTCGCTTTGGGACGTTAAACCCCAATAAACCAACCAACAAGCACAGCACTTGCACTACCGCCTGCTGCGTGCTTACCGCCCGCGCGCTCCACACAAGTCCAGCGAGCAGCATGCATGGTGACGAGCACGCACTCTCACGTGCATAGCGTGCAAGCAACTGAAGAAGCCTTACTTGCGATTTAGAGCACGTCACAGCACGCACATCAGTATTTTCTCGCGTTCGCTGGAATTTTTTTCTTTTTCACTTTTCCTGCCATGCATACGTGGGGGTACCCAAAAGAAACCGGACTTATTTTTGTTTGAACTTATTTGTTCACATTTTAAGCACAGACCTTCAATCTCCTTCAAAGTATTCCCCACTTGCAATGATACGCTTGTCGAATCTTTCATTTCATTTTTCAAAACATTGTTTAAATTCATCTTTTGCGATGCTTGACAGTGCCTCCGTCGTTTTTTTCTTCACCTCAGCAACAGCAGCGAAACGCTTTCCATTCACCTATTTTTTCATTCTAGGAAACAAAGAAAGTAGCACGGGGCAAGGTCGGGAGAGTATGAGGGTTGAGGAATCGGGGTCATGCCATTTTTGGTCCCAAATTGTCGTAGAGACAGGGCTGTGTGAGCAGGGCCATGATGTGAGCCATGATGGAAAAACCAGTCACCCGACCGCCACAAATCAGGCCGCTTCCACAGCACACTGTTGCCCAATCTTTTCAAAACATCCAAGTAGAAAGCCTGGCTAACTGTCTGACCCTGCGGAACAAATTCTCAATGGATGACTCCTCTCACGTCGAAAAAACAAATCAGCATTGCTTTGAGGTTTTGTTTCACCTGACGAGCTTTCTTGAGGCGAGGTGAATTTGAAGTTTTCCATTGGCATGATTGTTGCTTTGATTCAGGATTCGATTCAGGAACACTTCACTTGTCCCCATAGCATCGTCCTTGTACGTCTTTCTTAATATTTCAAGAGTTTCCATTCCACTTTTTCCGAGCAAAAATCTGAATTTCACCGGCGCACGCTGTTCCCGAAAATCAGTCATTGCAAAAACGACATTCACACAAAACTGTCGTCACTCTAAAACTCTGCCTAAACTAGTGTGACCTCCTTCAACGACGGCACTCGGCTTACTGACTCTTGAATGTTCGTTCTATGCGCTCCTATTGGCAAAACGCGGTACCACAGAAGCTTTGCCGACCAAAAAATTTAGTCCGGTTTCTTTTGGGTACCCCCTCGCATTTTATTCACATTCACCGCGTAAGCACAAAGGTTCGCATCGACGCAGCGAATGTGGCTGCGTTGCGTGGCTTCGCACTGTTGCGTGGATACGAACTATGCTCTGAGCTGACTCAGGTTGGTTCTCTTATTTCTTCCTTAAGCTGCGAAACAGAGGCCCGTTTGCGCAAGCGATGTTTGTGTCGTGTTTCAGCGCCTCAGTGTTGTCTGCGCGAAATGATTGCCAGTGCGTTTGTACGAGCCAATATCGTCAGCGTAGCTGCGTGACGACATCGGCGCCGCGCTTGAGGTGCTTCTTGAGGTTTACAAACTGAGCAGCAGCTCCCTTGTGAAGGAATTTCAAGCGGTGATGCTTTCGATTCGCTTTTATGTAAAATACCTGCTGCCTTTTGGTGAAAACATATATCATACTAGCAACACTCCCGCCAGAACTAAATACGTTGGGCGTGTGCTCGTATGACATGAGTAACAGCAGAATATGAACTAAAGATATCGCAGCTAGTTTTCTTTTTTCACACATTTGTATACGGATAGAAAACGATTCTTTTTTACTTTATTTTTGCAGATCTATAGATGATGTGACCATGAATTGGCTTATTGCAGGAGAGATGGTATACAAAAGGCATGAGCATTAACAGATTTCAGTGCCTTTCGAAAATTGTTACAATACAACACGCGGTATATGCAAAGATTTCAGAAGTGAGGACATCAATACAAAAGTTCTGCCCGTGTGGCGAAGCTGTCCCCAAACAGTAAAGCTAGTACGATGAAACAAAAGCATGTCATCACAGCCACGTAGCTATGAAGACATGCAATCGCAAATCGTTCCTCGTGCCCGGAATAATGGAAGATCAGTGCTCTCCGACTCGATAATTGGCACACCTCGGCTAATCTGTCCAGTGTATAGCCGTCCGCCACAGGTCAGTGCGTGGGACCGAGTAGATTGTCCCGACTGCGCACAGCCTGCGCTACTGTGAAGCCTGCACTCCCTGGATTCTAAGGCAGAGCTGTTCATTTGGCAGGCTGACGGTATTCCGAAATGAGCGTCTAGCAGTGGATACCGTTGTGTTGTCTCCATAATGAACGCGGACAATGTGGTTGGCTGTCCAAGAAGTGCGATATTCACCGCGTTCTTTCGTATTCATAGCGCATTTAACGAAGCTTCGTCAGTTTTGGGCTGGCTGCTGACAGAATTCCTCCGGCGTTAGCTGTGACTTGGAGACAGGATTCTGGCGCGGCGTGTCGTGTAGGGGTTTAACGTCTCGGAACTACGTGCACGGGCTGTGGGGATGCTGTAGTGGAGTGCGACAGGATTTCATCACCCGGATACTTTATATGCAAGCTTTGGGATGTTGACTAATATGGTCAGATTCTTCCTCCTCACTTCCTCCCAGGAAATCTGAACAGCAGTATCAAACAAACACCTCTACCTTCCCTTTCCTCTTTTTTTTTAACGCGATAGCGCTAAGGAGCTCGTGTAGCAGAAAATCCGGTGCCGTCGTCTGCGTCGTTGACCGGGAGCGAAAAATCCACGAAACATCCCCGGGGAAGCAACCGTGGAAACAGTGTAGAAGAACTTCTTGCTGGGCGAGTTGGTGCATAGCTTTCTTGGGATGGTGGGCCACTTAGGTCACGTGAGCTTGTGACGTCATCACAGCCTGCCCACCGGATTATGAGCAAACTGCCCATCTTGGCAGGTGGCAGTAAATTAATGATTGGTCACTAGGGAAGAGCAGCCTGGGCCGCGCAAGGCCCACCGCTGGGAGCACCTGTCATCGCGGGGCAGTGGCGCATCGCTTATCCGCTGCACCACTGCGCCAGGAGGGGTGTGAGGACTCCCAGCGATCTATGAATGTAAAGTCGAGAATGGACAAGTGCGCATATATGGGAATTAACTCATGACGCTATCGCGTCGCACATACCCTTTGGCGGAGCTTAAGTATCTCCTCCAATTTTTGTTTTGACGAGCTCGATATTTATTTGTTTCATTCCGTGCAGAACTTTTATGGTAATTCGTGAATATATTTTTGCGAGATTGCCAGAGCGGGAGTAGAATGGGTTCAGGGCAAGAGCGAGTGAAGCGTACTGCCATTCCCTGCATTGAACGCTGAGTTGCACCAGCCAAAACGACGCGAAGCCGAGCTAAGCAGACGAAGTCAGGGGGTCGAGAACGACGTAACAGGTGGCGAAAGAAGCACCAAAAGCGCTCAAAATGTGGGTTTGGGGATTAACCGCAGCGTTATTGTATTTTTGTTAACAAATCTTAAGATAGGCAGTGCACTGTCATGACGGTAGAACCTTTGTATGAGTCGTAATTTTAGCCATTCGAGTAGCGATCAAAGCAAGCGTAATAATAATGCCTTTATTTTCCACCATAGTGATGGGGGAGGTAGGAAGAAAAAGCCGGGCTGTCGGCTTGACGAGGCTCAATTGTATTTGTATATCAGCGCATATCGTTCGCAGGACCGATTTTTTTAGAATTGCGGACCATTCGCGAAAATCGCGAAAATCATGTCCGCACGAAAAGTACGTTCTTGCAGCGCTTGTATGCTTGTGCGTTTTCCACATAATCATACCCAAAGTATAGTCACCTTAATGTAAAGCAGATATGAGGCAATGTTCTTTGTTCTAAATGAATTGCGTGGAAATCAACGCTGTTATCTTGGCGTGACGGCAGTGGTCTTTCTCGGTATGCTTTGTCCCGAGGGGCACAAATGCACCCACAGACCTCCAGCAAGGGAAAGGGCTCTTGCATCCGTTCATATCTTTGCGGTGTCCCTGTTGTGCGAACGGAAAAAAATTTAAGCCACGATGACCGCCAAGGACAACGACACTCCTAACAAGAGGCACCATTACTTTCCCTTCTGCTGATGGCCTCTTTATGACAGCAATCGGGATCTTGTGTAACCAGCGCGAGCGAGTGACAGGGCGCAGCTGTCCTCGCCGCGACGGCGGCTGCGGCAATCGATGGCAAGGCCGAAACGCTCGAGCCGTGGACAAGCGCTCTTGTACTGACTGGTGCACTCGGCGAGTTGGCGATGTCCGCTGTACAGTCCTGCCGGCAGGCATGCGTATGTGCTGCGGTAATCTGTTTATTGGTGCATTGCATGTTTTACAGAGTTTTTTGCTATCGTTGCATCAGGTGTGCGCCCTAATATGTAACCCGCACTGCATCGGCGAGATATGAGAGCCAACAAAGAGTACGTCGTTAAAAACTCGATGCGTCCCGACGGGTCGACAGCTGACTGGGTAACCGTCGAGTGCGTGTTGTGCCGAACTCAGTATATATTAGGTCGTTGGTGACTGTTTAAGCTTATATTTAATCTCCTCGACGAGCATCCTTTTGCAATCCCGCAGAGTTCTGAACGAACACCCGTCTATGTTTCGGGAATATAATATTTGAAAAATACGGAGTGCGTGATCTTTCTGGCTCGGGTGCTAGAAGGCAAATGTATAGGTGCACTTGAAATGTCTGTATTTAGGCGTTTACTGTGTCGAGTTTGTTCTCTGTTGTCGTCGCTGAAGCCTTCAAGTAATTGCTTCCTGGCGCATTCAAAGGTGAGGTCAGTTGTTCATTTGTAAAGCTTCTGTGAGCCTCGCGTATCTATTGCCTCGATGCACAGTGACGTCAGACGTCACCTCAGTGACCCATCTTCGGAGCTCGCATGTCTGAGTGAGGCTCCGCAGTGCTTAATGGACAACAGGACTACATTCGCGAGCACAGATGCCCAAGCCGAAAGGATGAAATAGATGACCGTTGTCAGTGCTGTACGTGTTCCTCATGGTAAAATCTCGGCACTCGACACAAGCGTGCGTACATTTCACCATGTGAAGTCTGCGCCAATTGCGCCAACCTGCGCCATTGCAGTAATCCTGTTAAATGACGCTACGAATTAGTATTTTTTTATGAAATTGCACCAAGGTTGGGCCTAAATACCATTCCAGCATCCAAGAGCTGCGGCCAATAGGTTGAGCCTACCGCCTAATGCGCACAGCTGCTACCGCCTAATATGCAGAGGAATGCCTCTGGTTTCCTCTCCTGTTATGCGACGAGAAAGATAACGGACGAATCCAACCCCTTCCATTTTCGCGGAGAATGCGCACACGCAATTTAAAAAATTGCTTTGAGGGCTCCAATTAATGTGCAGTTTGGGTCCTGATAGATTTATAGGGCTTTTACGCAGATATAGCTCGATTTCACGGACCTCATTCGCGCTCGCTAGCTGTAACAGCGCTGTCAACATTCGAGCTTCCGATTTGTTTACACAGTATACCGCGTTAATTCGAAACTTCATCGTAGAGAGTCGGTTCGTATAAATAGGAATTGTAGCGAAATTGACCCACTTCCAGTGATTGGGTGGCATTCTTAGAGAGATGGCATACGGTGGCCACTCTGTGCACGCGTGATATCGAGCTTGTGTCGTTTCCTGGCGTCTTCCGCCACACCAGCGTGAATTGTATGTTGCACAAGTAAGCTAAACTGGGCTAGTCGGAGCAATTGCATCTTCGAAAAACGTAGCGCGAAAAACAAGACACAGGTAAGGTGAAGACAGGACACGAGCGCTTTCTCACGACTGAATTTTTTATTAGGAAGGGTATCAGAATATATACCATAGATATGGAAGCGAAGAATAAAGAAGGAAAAACAAAATAACAACTCAAAAAAAGAACAAGACGAGGAGATAAAAGGCCGGCGATGGAAGCAGGTACATAGCATAGCAACATAAAACACGTGCACTGTTACTTGGCAACCGATTGGAGGTACACAATCTCACTTTTTGTTAAGGCGATGGATGCGTCACTAATACACTTTTCCCCCCCTTTCGCGATATAGAACGCTTCAATAATCTCTCTTGTACGTTGATAATATGCTCTGTCAAGTACTACAGTCTTATCGAAAAGGGGGCGACATTTACATTCTCTGCAATGCTTCGGTAAATTTTCAAGAGCTGTTGGCGTTAAAGAATTTCTGTGTTCGAACAGCCGGACATTTAGACAGCGCCCGGTCTGCCCTACATAGTATTTTTCACACGAAAGAGGAATCTTGTAAATCATCTCTTTTTTACATGGCACAAACCTAGATGGCACAAACCTCGTGTCCTGTCTTCACCTTACCTGTGTCTTGTTTTTCGCGCTACGTTTTTCGAAGATGAATTGTATGTTACGGTGCGAGGAAGACCGAACCCAGTCTCTTCGTCGCAAACACTTCAAAGAAAGCAGCGAAGCGCGTGGGAAGCATACTACGCCGAGCCCATCTGCGGAGGAAAATAGCTGTGCTCCTTGAGGAGAGGACTGCGCATGCGCACTGGAACGCTTCGTCGCGAGACGCGCGCCTTGTTGGACTCCGAGAAACCTGTCATGGCCTCATATGAACGTGTGCCTATGCAGTGACCTGCGTTGTGCCATGAAACGGCGATGGCGGGGCCTGGTCGAGTTCATGCTGCGGCATCATTGACTCAACGAAGCAAAGCGACCGCCCTCATCCCTCAACGATCGCTGAATATCGCGTGCTTTTTTTTTAAGCTTGAAAAAAAAGAAAAGAAACCGGACTAAAGTCATATATTAAGCAAAAAAAAAAACTGAAATGGACATTTGTCAAAATTCTTATAACTTTCTTACAGAAAAATTATCGCTAACGTTTACAGTACAAAATTGCGCTCATTCTAATTGGTTGCACGGTAAGTACATTTGGGCGCATTTCAAAAAATGCGCAGACCTGACTAAAATGGCTGCGTGCAACCCTTGCGCATTGGGATTTTTCAAACCCTGGCATTCTCGCAATATGGCACGTGCCTGCTGCAAAGCACAAGGAAGGTTCTCGAAATTGAATTTTCGCCTGCGCCGAAATGATGTACATTATAAAGTCTGCAGCGTTCGGAAACACGTATAACACGAAGGAGACACCATATGCGCTAACTTTCAACTGAATGTTTATTCAGTGCATGTGCATCTTTTTTGTAGAGGGTGCATGCACAATAATGAACAGCATAATGAACAGCCAACTTGCCCAATCAGCTACCCTTATCAAACGCTGTAGGCCATTCCCATCACCGAGTTTTGCACAGGTTCTTGCTCTTTTGAAATCGAGGTAGCAACTAGTGCAAGTTATGCATGCGATGGCAACACAAGAGCGCAAGTGTCACAAAGCATATTGACAAAATCGCATTGGACATTTCATGTTATTTTGGCCTATATTGCAAAATAAATCCTGTATAGCTGGTACATATATAGATAGTCCGCCAAGCGCAAAATTTCAACTTTTAAACAGGTATAGCCCGCGGGCTGAATATCTGATAGTACGGTATATATCCTTTTCAGACCTGAACAGAAGTTCGGTGTATCAGCGTCAATAAAAGTACATTTCTTAAAACTGAATGTTCCTACACACGCGAAGCCTACGCGAAAAAATTTTGCAGTCCTACCGATCCTTTTCTGTGACCTTCATGTGCTACGTGTTTTTATGCCTTCAGAAACGTGCGACAGCCCTTTGTGACGCGTATTTAGTTAAATACATGCGCGGCAGAATACGTATTTAAATTAAAATGACAATCTCGTGATAAATCGCGAGAGGCTCAGGAGTTAATTGGCCGTTGGGAGCTGGAAGCTGATTGTGACAAAGCAGCTATAGCTTCCAGTGATGCTCAGAGCGACCCTATACTGCTGCAGAATTCTTGAAAATGTGACTCTGTTGGAGCACAGTGAGGCAGTGGGACTTGGGCTGCAGTACACTGATGCAGTTTTTTTTAGGTGGGGCATAAAGGGCATATGCGCATTATTATAATCCGCGATGCCTCGCGATGAAAAGTGGTCGGACCGGGAACTCGCCAAAGAAAAGAACATGGCTGAGAGCGATAAGTTCCTTTAATCTCTGACATTGTGCCCAATATTGAAACCTAGTGGCTTGTGCTAGGAAAAAAAAAAAGCATGTTCGTCATGGACAGGCTTTTATTTTATTTTTTTATGTGGTGTTGTCAGTCTATTCAGTATAGAGGTTTTTATGAAGAAAAACACCTTACAGCTAAAAGTGCTGTGTGAACCGCTTTTCAGTCTGGGATATCTGGTTAGGTGGATATCTCCGTCAAGCATGTTTGTGGATGTCATCGGTTAACATGTTCTTTACAACTTTCTAAGGGTGATTAAAATACTCAAGTAACACTTGTTGCTGGGCTAGTTGGTGCATTATTCTTCGTACAAAAGCTAGCGCAAAACACGACACACACAAGAAAGGTAGACAGGACAACGCGCTTCCGTCAAAGCGCGTTGTCCTGTCTACCTTTCTTGTGTGTGTCGTGTTTTGCGCTAGCTTTTGTACGAAGAGTGATTAAAATGGATTGCCTTGCATTTCTCCGCCCTGGGGTATTCCCCTAAACATTTGGTCAGCCCTGTTCCCACGTCGAATTATTGATCAATTCGCTCTCACCCTACCATATGCTAGCCGTCCCGCTTGGCTCAGTTGGTAGAGCGACTGCTACGGTGAAGCGGTGGTTCCGGGTGCAAACCCCGGACCACGACGAATTTTACCGAAGTTTCTGTGGAAGCTGTGTAGCTTCCCTTTGTAGCGGTATGGCTGCGCTTGGGTGAATGCTAATGAGTAATTACTCCCTTATTACAAATCTACTCTACCTTGGGGGATTCCCCTAAACATTTGACTAATATGTTTTCACTGCATAGATACGTTCTTCTCTTTTAGCGGTCGATCTTCATTTTTCTGGACGACGAAGCCTATTCTTACGACTTTTTCATGTCCGCCGGTGCTGCCTTTTAATGGATGCATTGTTTCAGCTTTCTTCAGAGATGGTCAGGTTCAGGTACTTATTTCATCTCTTGTCGATTTTGTTAAGTCATTTCCCTATCAGCGTTTAGGCGAGCCGAACACAATCACTGCCACCGGTTCCGTTCAAATTCATTCACTTCTTAGCCCGCCAATAGAGCCGCATTCCGCGAGAGGTGGCAATATTTCGACCCTTAACCCGCTTCGTGCGTTGTTGCTTCTCGCAGGAGCCAGAGTGCCGTGCCGTTGCCTGTCCATCACCATGGCGGCGGTCACCAAAAGTGGCTTCCTCGTCATCGTCTCCCTGGTCCTGTTCTTGTGCCTGTTCATGGTGGCGCAGAACAGGCAGCCGCTCTGGCGAGTGTTTGACGCCTTCAGACTCAACGAGTGGTCGTACAGCCCCTTCTATTCGGCGGGCGCCAATGGGACGCGTCGACTGCCGCGGATCCTGATGTGGACCTCGTTCTACGGGAGCTGGCACGGCACGCTGAATAACGAACGCACCGTAGAGGAGATCACTAGTGGATGCCCCGCCAAGTGTTTCATCACCAACGACCGGCGCCGGCTGGCGTCGAGCGATGCCATCGTCTTCCATGTGCGCAACCTGGACATGAACGACCTTCCGATGAGACGCTCCGAGTCGCAGAAGTGGGTATTCTGGTCCATGGAGCCGCCGCCCTACTCCGTTTTCGCGGGTTTCAACTACATGCGTGACATGTTTAACTGGACCATGTCTTACCGGCAGGACTCCGACGTCTACGAGCCTTACGCGAAGCTCGTGCCTCGCAATGACACCGACGCCCCGAAGAAAGATCACAGAGCCCTGTGGAAGTCCAAGCAGAAACAAGCTGTCTGGATGGTCAGTCACTGCGAAACCGACAGCAAGCGTGAAGCGTTCGTCCAGGAGCTGAAGAAGCACCTCGAAGCGGACGTGTACGGCTCTTGTGGCGACCACGTGTGTCCGAAATCTCGGGGTAGTGCCTGCTACGACGATTTTGAGCGGACTTACTTCTACATGTTCGCCTTTGAGAACTCCATATGCAAGGACTATGTGACCGAGAAGTTTTTTTCCGCGCTTAAATACGACATGGTACCTGTAGTGTTCGGCGGCGCCAATTACAGCCAAATCGGGCCTGCTGGCTCTTATGTCGACGCGCTCGCCTTCAAGTCTCCCAAGGAGCTCGCCGAACACCTCATCGTCCTGTCAAGGAACTACACCGCATATAGTTCCTACTTTAAGTGGAAAGAGCGCCAACGGGTTGTGGCGTGGGGCGCTGACTTTTGCGAGCTCTGCTCCAAGCTGCATAGTGCCCACTTCCAGGAGACTTCGTCTTACAGTGACATGCGCGCGTGGTGGGAACACCAGGGGCGCTGCAGGACGTGGGCGCCCTAGGGAAACGATTCCCCGTGCGTGGTGCCTGAGCTGCGCGTTTCGTGGTTGTGCTCTCCAGTGGTGTGCGGCCACTACTTACGCAGGGTCAACATTTTTCTGTCGGGTGTATGCTCTACTCCATCGCAAGTGTCCATTTCACTGGTCTGTGCGAAAAGTTGAAAGCGAGCTTTCAGGCGTTGAGGCATGGCAACCTACTTATATTATCAGTGACGACGCTGGAGAAAGGGCTGAGAACGCATAACTTAATCCTGTGCGCTGGGTTGCCAAACTGCTGAAAACGTGTTAGTGTTGCACAGCTCATTATACATAGGCTGCACAAAGAATGGTTGTAAGGAAGGGCTTTTGTCCCTTTGCAGGCGTTCGCAGTGCTCGTGACGTCCGTACAATGTAGTCCGTCGTTGCGTCTAGAAACGACCGTTTACCGCACATCTGTTCGGTGTTGCACGCTATGCCTTATTGTGTATTTGTATATTGCCAGTCTCTCACAGTGGCTGCTAAACGTACCTATAGATTTAAGGTGCGAACAAAACAATTGCCTCTGGGAAGCTTTTTGCCGTGCGTCTTGCCGAGTGGCTTGTTGACTGTTAACGTGTAACTTATGTCGTTTACTGTGGAAAGGTAGCTGTGTGCCGCGTAGAAATTTACGCACCGAAGGCAACTGCTTTGTATTCAAGAGTACAAGGTGTTCTAAGCAGATGTTTTTGTATTCAAATGTATAACGGTTCTTAAATGTGCGCGCTCAACAGCCATGGTGTATCGCGTTGCTGTCAATGTGGCGCTGTGTAGTTGTGATATAAGAAAGGAAAAAAAAAAAACGAAAGAACAAAGGAAAGCAGCAGCCCTGTCACTTTCGTCCATCTGTGCTGGTTGAAAGGGACCCTGAAGTTACGAAAATTGTTTAGACGTCAAAAAAGTACTTTCCGGCAGGATTTTTACACCGAAAATTTTTTGAACCCTTTCATTATTGACGGAGTCATTCGGAGAATAAAAATTTGCCTCTTCAACACTCAACGTCTTCTCTTTCCTCACCCTTACTGGAGATAGGGGCAAGGCGAAAACCATCGCAACGGCGGAGTCAGACACACGCAGGCAGCGAAATTAAAGCGTTTTCGAAGCGGGGCGTGAGTGCATGGCCGAGGATTAAACGGGTATTCGGCCGTGGCGCCACACGGATACACACCAGAGGAAGCACACGTGATCTCGCGTCAGGACGCGCGATCAAAGTTTGACGGACTATGTAGCGCGAGTTTTGCGCGCCTTGAAGCAATACGCGTTTTCTAGCGCCTAAACAGGGCGTTTATCGGCCGACGACCCAACGAAGCGCATCGTAAGATGGCGTGACGGTGGTGCTGTGATATAAAGATGGCCGGCCCGGAAAACGGTCGAGGAAGAGTTCCGTCGGCACGCGGCGCTGAAGCCTGTCGTGTGAATTGGATGTATTCCCCCTCCGTTGGCAATTAGCAAATCTCGCGAGGGTCTGGTCCTCATGCGACGTTGTTTTTACTGCAGGGGTAACGTGCTGCAATACAGTTAAATGTCTTGGGCACCGTAGAAATGCGTTGTTTTTCTTATTTTTGTAATGAACGCAGAACGTCACGGCCTCGACACTTGAAGGCTAGCGATAGAGAGGATAGCGGGTGTGAACGCTGAACCTGTAATATCCTTACTTACGTCGATGGCTCAGCGGCTGAGGCATTCGGCTACTGGGCACGGATTCGTGAGTTCGATTTGACCGTGACGGCTGAATTGTGCGCCTCCTGGTCGTCGTCGCTATGTCGTTTTTTTTTTTTTTCCCCGTGCAGGAAATGGAAAGGCAGTGGCAGCGAAGCACATTGAGTAATTACTTCATTCCTTTAGAACGCAGGTTATTGGTGAGCACCAGCATGCCTCGGCCGCGAACAAGCGACAAGGTAAGAAGTACAGCGCTATACCCTTATCAAGTATCGCAAAGTCCTCGTGTAGATACGAGCGAAGAGACGTAATTGTTACACCCGTGTACTGAGGTATCGATGCGAGCAGAGAAGTTTCGGAGCATCCCACTGCAGCGAGCCCCGTAGTCCACAGCGTTATCTTTTAATTTCGCACTATCAGTATACCAGCAACGCAATACATTCGGATGTGCTAATGGTACGACGCATTCCATGTCGAAGGCCGAAAAAAGAGGCTGGGAGGAAGCTAGTGAACACGCAAACTGATGTCGATCCTTGCTGTACCTTGATGACTATTTCGTGCTTGCTTGTGCCAGATTCAATACACTTAGGTCATTAGAGCTGCCGCGGTGGCTCAGCGGTTATGGTGCTCGGCTGCTGACCCGAAAGACGCAGGTTCGATCCCGGCCGCGGCGGCTGGAATTTCTTTGGAGGAGAAATTCTAAAGGCCTGTGTACTGTGCGATGTCAATGCACGTTAAAGAACCCCAGGTGGTCGAAATTTCCGGAGCCCTCCACTACGGCGTCTCTCATAGCCTTAGTCGCTTTGGGACGTTAAACCCCATAAACCAAACCAAACCAAACTCTTTCCTCAGTTTAGCGGCCTTGTCGGATTCGCCCGCACAGCCCTCCAAACACTACAGGCCTCTTCCGAAGCGCCTCATGGGAGGGCGGGCCCCCATTGGATACGAGCTTGGCTACAAAGAACAATGACGCCGGCTAAATGATGGTTCGACCAAAGCTGTTGCGAAGGCTCGCTGACTTAAGAAACAGCCCTGAAGGAGCCGCCCTGTGATAGCGAAGGTGCCAATCTCGAGTGGTTAGTCGTTTCTTAGCTCGAAGGGCTTCTTGGAGCCTCTCGACACCGGACGGCTTATCGGCGCAGCGGCTGCATGCCGCGACTGCTCGCACAGCCACAGGTTGTAGCTTAGAGCCACGTCCACCCAGTGTGATACCAAGTTAAGGGGTGGGGCTGCATTGTGTTACATGCATAATCGTAACGCATACAATGTGCAGTAGTATCGGCTGACGCTGAAACTGGTATCACTTGAGTTGACGTCGCATTAATATTTTACCTCCTTTCCTCTGTCACAAAGTGAATACGATTTCTTCGAGCTGTTACGAGCTCGCTATCGCGCAGCGAAAGCCCCGTAGTGTTTGCCGAAATGATAGCGACGACGCTATAAAACAGCGTTCAAAAGCTCTACCGCGGTTCTTACGCCGGTGCACACTTAGCAGCATAAGTAGAAGAGAAGCACTGCGATAAAAAGTGCGCAAATTACACCGCTATAAGGGAGGCGTCATTAGAACGTATCTAGCCTGGACATACAGAGACGCAACCAAAACGTAACACCGGCTCGTAGTTGCAGTGGTCTCTAGTCGCCAAGATTTTGGAGTGAAAGCTCTATCACGACCAAAGCTGGATAAGCCGTTTCATCGCTGGAGCCTGACATTGAACTGACCTTTTGAGCCTAAATAGAGTAAATAAATACCTAAAATAAATATTGCCGTGAATGAGATTCAAACCTGTGGCGGCGCGAACACACCAGCTTCGCTGGCCTCTGCACGGGAGCACTATGCTCTTTTTTTTTTTCTTTATTGAGCACTATGCTCTCGCCGCAACCTATCAGGCCTCGTGTTAAACTGCAACGCACTCTCGCGCTGTGCATTGCACACCGTCGTCTTCATCAACTAGTACTACTATCGAACTAATATCATCGCGAGACGTGCCTACGACTCAGCAAAGTAAAACCATGAGCCAGCCAGCCTAAACACACGTGCCTAAACACACGTCTACTTGGTTTAACTACGTTAAAACCCTACCACTTCTTTTTTTCTCTTGACGCAGCATCGGCGCAGTGAGTCAGTGTGGCAGAGTCGCCTCAATGAACGCAAAGCTTTGCCACCAAGCTGCAAAGTCCTGTCCATCGTGTGAGCAAAATTACGTGCGGCATTGTAAAGGCGTTGTAAAACTATCGTTTTCAGCTGTTTAGTTTGGCTGTGTAATTATTTTCCTTATGACCGCAACGAACTGCATGATCCAGTTTATTTGTACGTAACACAAGTGTCTTCAGCGTATACCAGGCGTTTAAGATTAGGCGTCCGCGGCTGAAAAAAAAAAAATGGTGACGAGTAGTACTCAAAAGCCGTTTTTACACCCAAGTTGTGCGTCCAGGGGGGCAAAAATTGAGCATAGGTATCACGGTCAATTTCCTAATCAGTCATAAATCAATTAATAAACTTTTTGATGCCTTTGTTTACATAGCGGTTACCTTTTTCGATTTCGTCCAGCAAACATCACACACATATCAGCTGCGTCACGAGAAATCTATACCTATACTATAGGTATTCCAATATCAGGCCAATAGGCTTGCATCTTTTTGCTATTAACGTTTTTACTATCGTCAAAACCGTCTCCCATTGGTTTTCGACGGAAATCTTAACTAAAACTCGATGCGAGCGACAGACAACGTTTAAACGAAAAATTTTGAACGAAACGAAAAAGGTGCACGAGCACCTCAGCCGAAGACAACATAAGTGGCGTCGGATGGAAACGCCGCCGCGGCGGCCTCAATTTGATTGAGGCGAAATTCATAAACGCCCGTTGTACTGTGCGACGTTAGGGCACTTTAAAGAACCCCAGGGGGTCGAGATCAAAAGACAGTGAAAGGCGGTGGTCGTTTGAAAGACGGAGCTGTGAAGCGTCATGACTTGCAGTGTCATATCCGAAAGATAGTGATTGGATATATTGTTACAAGCAGGGGGTTTATGGAGATCATATAGCGGGAGAGTGATGCCAGCTGGCTCCGCTTGCCGAGTTCGAGCACGAGCCGCCTCTACGCTGTTGTGTTTGTCTTCTGCATGTTCGGCATATGGGTGTTCACACTTCCTCCTGCCCAGCCGAAGCCCGCACGGCTAGTTTGAACAGCGTCGCGTGAATTGTAGGGCTTCAAAGGGGCAACATGAGTCACTTAACGACGGCCGCTTGCTGTAAGATGCGCTATGCGGTAATTGAGCTCGCTGATTTGGTCAGTGATGACGTAGAATCTATCGTAGTGGCACAGCAGCTGCTTGCACAAAGCTCGTTTCCTGATAGGCCGCCACAGCAGGCCCAAGTCACCAGGACCGTAAGATACGTGACGGCGGTGCGCGTCATAGCGCACTGAGGAGCGATCTTGGGAGGCGAGAACGCCAAGGCGGGCAGAGCGGTGGGATTCTTCGACAAAACGGAGAGCATCGGCTATGGAGAAATCTTCATGAGGATCTGCAGAAAATGGAAGGATATGTTGCCCACGATACAACATATGGGGGCGACCGTAGAGGGAGAACAATGTACTGAAGCCAGTGGTCCGGTGACGCGCTGTATTGAAAGCGTAGGTGATGAACTGAAGGTCGCTGTCCCAGTTCTTGTGATTTGAATCAGCGTACATTGACAGCAAGTTGGTTATCGCTCGGTTCGTGTGTTCACCTTGACTGTTCGTTTGAGAATGGTAAGGCGATGAATGGCGAAAGTGTGAAGCGCAGGAAAGGAGTAGCTTCTCCATGACGTCGGCGGTGCACTGGCGACCAGGGTCGCTAATGATAACTTGTGGGAGCGCATGGCGGAGAACTATGGATCGGAGCGTAAAAGAGGACACACATGATACGTGGTAGCTGACGGTAGGGCTGCCGTCTCACAATACCGAGGAAAGTCAACGCAAAGGGCCCGAGGAGGTCAACGTCCTTTTACTCAAACGGGGCTCGCGGTGGCGCCGTAGCGTGAAGCTGACCCGACGGAACGCGTGTAGAACACTTATAACGTTGGCAGTGAGTGCAGCCGGCGACGTACCGCTCAGTTTCGGCCCGAATTTTCGGCCAATAGAAGCGTGCTTCGGCGCACATCCCAGATGTCCAGAAGTAGGGTCGTCGTGCATGGTCTGCAAGACGGAGGTGTGTAGACTCTTCGAAACAACCGGGAGGAAGATGTAGTCCGCATAAGATTAGGTTTTCTTTCTCAGCAGACCGTCACGCACAGAAAAGTGGTTTGCATGTGATGGGTCTTGAGCTGCTGTGCTGCACTGAGAGACTGCAGGGTCATTTCTCTTTGAAGTGGTGATGTCGGGAAAAGCCGGTGGCACTGACTTTGTCTTCTGCGTGTTCGGCATAACCTATTCACGGGCGTCACAGTATGTTGCGGTCGGTTCGAATGCCGAGCGCCGTCAGTTGCAATGCACATGGTTTATGCAAGTTACAGATGGCGAAACTTTTTTACATTCAGTACACAGATTGCACGTGACGTCACGGCAACGGGCTCACTGCTGCAGCGGTCATGATTATGAAACGCTTGGCTGCCGCGCGCGCTTCGAGACGCGAATAAAAAGGCGTGTTCCGCGCTGCGGTCGACACCTCTCAGCTTTTTGCGTAGAAATGCCTCCTCTTCTGAGTGCGCAGCCCTTCTGATAGTACTAAGCATAGCAGCTGATAGGACCAGCGCATGTTCGGTGCGAGGAAAATGTTCGGCAGTGCGAGAACGTCGACCCCTCAAGATGCGTCGGGAACAAAGACATTACAGGGTAACATTGTCTGCTAGTGTTTGACCTCGAATGAAAGCGTGCAACTCTGTAACCGCGAATTTACTTCGCTAGTGCGTGCCTGAACAGTTTGTCAAGAACCTAGCTCGAAGGAGACGCAGGGCTCCTACTTGGTTGGGTCATGGCCAAACTTTTTCTTTACTTTTAAGCTCTTTGATCTCGTTGCACTCCGCCCAGTACTGTGACCACTGCTCGTTGCCCATATCGTCCACGTGTTGGGCGATATGGGCTCCGACTCTCCCGACTTGAGACGGCGACCCGGACCAGGGTCAGAAAATAAATGTTTCTCTTTGAGCTGGTTGAACTCGAGGTGTTAACGTAACACCCCTCGTAAGTGTTGGTCCCTTTTCAGCTTTCTGGACGCTAAAACACGGTTCACAGAAACGTTAATTTCTCCAGTCAGCTGCGGCAGCGGGATAAGGTCAGCACACAGCCGGACCGCTGTCCCTGTCGCGTCGGCACGCAGCTTCCGGGCCCCAGCTCACCTGTTATCGCTCGTCATTTTTCACTGCGCGCTGGCGCCATACGGAATCTTCATGTTTGGCGCTGTACCCAAACAGAAACGACGGGGCCCATTCGGGATTCGTCACCCCGAGTTGTTTTGTAAAAAGACGAAGCGCAAAAAAGGCAGCACATAACGAAGAGAGACGAGACACGCTCCTATAGCGGGTATTACTATAGGCACCCAGAGGTGGTCTCCATTTCAACGTAATCAGGTCACTCAGTGAAGGTTTCCTTTTTCCGCCTTTGTCACGCTGTCGACAGTCGTAATTGCGGATTTACCTGTTATTTAGTGCGCGTCACAGACTCGAAAGCTGCGGTTCTCGCGGTCGAAGTCGGCACGTTTAATGCGCGCCACACGCAAGCTCCGTATCTGTGTTGAGCGTGCCTTCGTTCGCTCGCACTGACACGGCCGCTCGATCGTGGCACTGGTCCTCTATGAACTGCCTTGCAGAAAGAAGTGTGCTCGTAGCAAGTTTCCTTCGGCGGCTATCGCTGCGCTTGGAGAGACCAAATATCGCGCACACAGCCATACCGAAACGTCGCGGCATGCAAGTTGCAGGAGATGGCAGTTCATAAACGTGGCGGAAGCATATCTCAGGATTCCTCTCAATGACGGCAGTGCAAGCTATGTATGTACAGCTGCAGCGGAAAAAGATTCGCGCTGGTGACGGACGAGCAGCTGGGCGGGAAAAAAAGACTTATCTGCGAGCGGTAGCTTTCTGCTGAACCTTCCGCAAGATAGAGGATTGGGGAAGGTATGCCATTCTTGTTCCTGGCGTTTCCGTGAACCGCAGCGCTGAATCGCAGCGTGAACCGCGGTGCCGCGCTGAGAGAGAGCCTGCGGGATCTTCCAATGCTTCGCTGGGCGAAAGCCGCCTGCACCATTGCTTCTGCAGTACAGAAGTTAGGAGCGAAATGCATATATCTCCTCGCCCGTTCCCACGGTCCGACTCAGGCAACGAACGACTCCGCCTGCTGGAACGTTGCTATGCCACTCTGTGCATTATTTCGTCTGCTGAAGAGCTGTGCTGTTGTGATCGGCTCCCGTCCTGCAGGGATGTACTCGGTGTTTGATTGGCCACAGCCCTGAGGGATGGGCTGGGTCGGACGGCATAAGGTGTCCGACGGCATAATGATGGCTCCAAGCTGACGACCGCTGCGGAGGTCCAGGGCGTGTTCCTAATGTGATACTAATCACGACCTCCACCATATATTACGGGGGTTAGCTCAGCAACAGATGCGACTGGCCGCAGTCAGAAGGCACACGAAAACCAAGACACCCCAAGCACTAACTGTAGTGTCCTCGTCGTCCATTTACCTTTCGTGACGTTCGCGTACAATTCCACACGCCATGATACCACCGGATACTCCCCCTTCTACCTGCTCTTTGGCCTTCTACCGGCAGTTACTCTTGTGACGCCATTGCCCGTGCTGACGCCGTCCCCCAAATCGCTTGAGATATTCTCGACGCTTCTCAGCTCGCTCAAAAAATCTCTGCCTCTCCCGTAACCGAGAGTAGAGTAAGCATGAAATGTTTACGGGCATAACAGCGGCCGCATAATCATGGCGTTGTCGGCAGGGGCGAGGAGTCTTCTGCTGTGGCGTATCACTCGCAAAGCGATCGCTTTCCGCAAGACGCTTCCTACCTCTCCTTTCATCAGGCTCCATTGCTCGGCTTAAGCCGCTGTGACGGTGGCGGCATTGAAATGCAGGACGATGCAGAAGCGTACGCGGACACGACGAGACGCAGGCCTGATAAGAATATATATGCAGCGCGTTCGAATACTACGCGAGCGTGTATACATCTGCCTGCCAAAGAGGGAAACGTCATGAGCTGAAGGCCCAGCGGCCGGTCTTTTACATGCGTGAGTGTGGGACCGCAGCGCCATCCTTGGGGACGGCGCGGAAGCAGTTTTTCCGCCCAAAGGCCTTCTCGCCCTGGAGCTCCCCTCTTGCTCTAAGCGGCCCTCTCTCAAAGCCCCTAGCAGATCACGTATGATAACGAAGTGTATCGTGGCATGTATGTGCTTTTTGCACGCGTTATTATAGAAGTCGCAAATTATAATTCGGCGCATTATCAAATGCACAGCTCGAGTGATATCTCGATGAACATTGAGAAGACATTGGAAGCAGTCATTTGTTTGTAACTCGTTTGGAGAGCTACCGGCGCTTGTAGGCCGGTCCTGTAGGAGGGCTTAAGAGAGTCTCGTTAAATCGCGTACGGTGCCCGGATGCTCTCGTTTCAGCTCCCGGGTGTGTGGAATTCAGTGCCCGGATGTTGGGTCTCGGCGTGACGTCACCACACTGCCGACAACGGGAGCTAAAAGCATTTCATGCCTAAAACATCGTTGCGACCTTCATCACCGTGACGCTATCAAAAGTCGTGTGGCAGCATCCCACCGCTGCCACCAGTTATCATAAGTCGTGGTAGCAGCATCCCACCGCTGCCACCAGTTGTTACGGCGCACAGGCAAGCTCGAACCCGGGCTCCGTTTGGTAGCGTGTTGAGTCGTCGGGCTGAGGAAAGTCAGAAGCTTCGGAGATTGGGAAACGAAAAACAAGCGGGTTTAATTGCGCTTTTAAAAAACTTATTTACATACTGTACAAAAGAGCAAACGGTCAAGAATTAAGTTCATAACGACGAGCGTCTGGATGAGCCTTTTCGGCAAGGCCCGGAGCGTTCGTTCTCACTTAGGGCGCCGGTTAACACCCTAAGGCTCCGCCCCTTCATCAGGTGGTGGCCAATTCGCCACGACGGCACAGTTCGGCACAGCACAGCAAGCGGAGGCACTCGTTGCAGAGTCCACGTGGGGGAACTGGCGAGGAGGAAACGCAAGTCCGCAGATTTTTCGCACTGTGGTGCAACATACGTGTCTTTCGAACAAACACAGGTGAGGCGCGCTGGCGCCGCGGGCCGCCACTGCGGCTGGCTCTCTCCGTTTCGAGCCGGCTCCTCTCCGACACGGTTAATCCCTTCTTCCCATGTCGTCTGTCCATCGTCGGTCGCTTCTCGTGGAGAACCAAAGGGAAGGTCGTTCGCACCGAGCCGAGCGTGGGAAGAACTCCGCAGGCTACTTCCCAGCCAGTCATCCTTTTTTTGGTGGGGTCATCGTGGAGTCAAACGACCTGTCGAAATTGCCGCTACTGCTGCCGCCACCGTGATCATCGCGAGTCGCAAGCTGAGTCATGACAACGCCCAATACCCTTCCGGCTCCCTCGTGCTCCTCTGGCTCCCTGCGCGCCGTGTTGGCCTGTGTGAGAAGCTACTGTCTCGTTACGTGGCTGCTTACCGCGTCTTGAGGCAACTGAGCAATGTGACCTACGAAATCATACCCCTGCACCCCCACACAGCTCGTGCACGTCGCCCGTCTTAGGCCCTACCATTCGAACCCACCACCTTAGGACGTCCAGGGACTGCTTCCTTCCGCGGGGCGGAGGGGGGTAGTGTAACGGTGCACAGTCGCGAGGCGAAGAGGACGCTGTTTTGACGCTGGGCAGTTGACGACGACGAGGACGCTGCAGTTAGTGCTTGGGGTGACTGTTTTCGCGTGCCTCCTGACTGCGGCCTGTCGCGCCTGCTGCTGAGCTAACCCTGACTTTGCTGAGCAAAGAATAAAAACAAAAAAAAGGTTGCGAGAAAACCAAACGTTCAGAGTGTGGAAAGGCTGATTGAGCGTTTTGCGTTGTCACTATTTATTTATTTATTTCAAAATACTGCAGGCCTATGTGGCCCAGGCAGGAACAAGGACGAAAAGGTGGCGGTAAGGATATTTACTCCAAGTATCGTGATTACGATTGTGTAGAACGAAATCGAATTCACCTGTTCGCCACTTTTTGTTCGCGCATGGCGCCACGGCTGCCTATAGTGTGCACGTCTGACACCAGAGTGTAGTGCTCCTTCGACAGAGCTTTGCTGCTTCGACTTCACCATTTCTGTTGAGGAAGCAAGCAAGGCCGCATGTACTATCGGCAGCAAAAGTTTACGGAACGCGGGTGTGTGGAAAACGATTTATTTCGGCGTAATGGCGAAAGGCAATCTACTGGTGCGTCCGCTGGTCCAGATGAGTGGGTCGCCAGGCGGCGCTATACACGAATTCTTTTTTTTTTTTTTTGTAAACACGCACCCCGTAAACTTTTGCTGCCAAGCGAGCACAAGCAAGACGGGAACAGGTTCATATAGGCATGTTTTTCTGATGCATAAATAGCGAACGCTTTGTTGTCGTTTTTTGGTTTGTCCTGCTCGTTTTTTTTTTTATTAGAGTTTAACGTCCCGAAGCAACTCAGGCTATGAGGGACGCCGTACTGAAGGGCTGGAGAAATTTCGACCACCTGGGGTTTTTTAACGTGCACTGACATCGCACAGCACACGGGCGTCTAGAATTTCGCCTCCATCGAAATTCGGCCGCCGCGGCCGGGATCGAACCCGCGTCTTTCGGGCCAGCAGCCGAGCGCCGCAACCACTGAGCCACCGCGGCGGGGGTTTCTCCTGCTTGTCCCGAAACGGGCGGGTTTCGATCGAAGTGCCGGCGGGAGATCCGACAGCATGGATGCCCCTAACGCTCACGTTAACATGAATATTGCATGTCCAGCAGCTGCTTGCCACTGGACGATATCGGTACCCGCATGCGCAATGACGTCGCTTGCAATCATTATCTTCGTTCTGTCTCTCTTTACTGTCATTGATGAATGCATTAAGACGGCTTGCATACATTAAGAACTGTATCCATTAACGGCGGAGCCCCCGAGAGCAAGCTGTATTTTCAAATTCTCTTGCGATCTACAAGGAATATGTCCTGTACTCATGTGCACACAAATATACGAGTGTATACCGTCAAATACCGCGAAAGGTTTCCCCTCTCAGCCACGGTTCTCTCAGCTAGCTTTCGAGAGTAAACAACGAAAGCCCGAAGTCAGCGATGACGGAGTCGCAGTGACAGATGCCGCTAACAAGCAGCTGAAGGCATACATGCGTGCTTCGCATTCGATGTCTTGCTTTAGCGAAAACAAGACAAGGGTTTCTCCGAAACGAGGCGGCCTGTCCTCTCTCTGCCCGTGAAAACAGCGCAGCAGCGACATGCGTTGCGTGGCGCTGCTTCTGGAGCTCTCGAGCACGTTTCATTCCAGAAGAACCTAGAGCCAGCGACTTCGGTTCAGGTAGTTCAGGTGCGGCGGCTGTAAGGCTACTTTAGGGTGCATATATATATTTGTATGCAGCATGCTTAAAAACTAGTGTTTTGCGAATAGTATAGTTTTCAAAACGGAATTTAACACGAGTATTATAGCTTTGCTACCGAATCTAATGCGCATCGAATATTTTTTACGAGTATTGTCTACTTGTGCGAATACTCGTGCAAAATATTTCATCATGTGGAACAATGAACCGCTAGCGGCGGCGCTGCAGTACAGCGTTGTAAGTTATAACTTATGGCGTATGGAATCGTAGCTATAACGGTCAAAATGCACAACACTAACCTCCACTAAGGGTACGTCAGTGGGTATATTAACTATATGAACCTCATGTCCGTAAGTACAGGAAAACTACGGTTTGCTATCGATGACGGAAGCGAATAAACTAGGGCCACATCTTAGTAGATGAGAGGGGCAAGAGCTACGTATAAGCAATGGCCTCCGAGATCGCGCATCAAGGCACAGTTTATTGAAACTGACTGAGCCCTGCCGCGTCGCCTATTAGGTGGTCATGTGTGAGTATTATATGAACGCCACCACTCAAGTGCATGGCGGCGTCGCGGCTCTGAATCTTCTATTCGCATGTACCGATCGCTGGCAGTCTGCTGTAAGGCGTCAGAGTGGGTCCTCTTACTCGAATAGGAGAATTTTCGATTCGCTATTCGATAATTTCAAATATATTCATTCACCTTTACTTAAAATCAGTCGTACGACCGTACCTATAGTTCCGGGTCTGCAAGCGAGCACCCTGTTGTAATATACGCGTATTGTGAAACAACGAAAGGACGTCTGGTTTGCTGAGATCCTGTTTGTGAGTTGTGACGACCCCACATAATGTGCAGGTCCACACGGGACGGAGAGGCAAGAAGACACCGTATGGCTCAGTTTAAACAAAATGATGTATTCAATAATTATACATTGTACATCAGAGGCTGGGGCGTCCGAGCTTACGTGGCGACGCCTTCATGGGGGCGATGGAGGGGCTCCGGAGTTGCGCTCCGTCGGTGGCTGGCAGAAGCTGCGCGCCGTCGGGCTTCGGCGCTGAAGGACCCTTTTCGTGAACGATGTCGTCCAGAGCGTCTTTTTCGTCCGCACTGGCCAGCTATATGTGCTCCGCCGGCCACGCCCGATCTCCTCTCTTCCAGGCTGGATTGTTTCCTTCTTCCTCCTTTCCACGGTGGCGCCTGCGGCACCCCCGACCTCCCTCGTTGGAATGTCGTTTGTCTCCCGCCGGCAGCTTTCTTCTCTTGTCGGGTTGTCAGCCTCCCCTGCCGACCTGCCTCGTTGGGATGTCGTTTGTCTCCCGTCGGCAGCTTTCTTCTCTTGTCGGGTTGTCAGCCTCTCCTGTGTCCTTGTACGGCCAGGCAGCCTAATTGGGCTGGCTTTCCCTCCCGCCGGCCTCTTTGTACCATTGTATCCCTTCAGTGGCGTTGCCGCCGCTGGGGGCTCCGTCAACGCGGCGCCGTCGAACGCGGACCGTTTAAGGGGAGACAAGGGAGTAGGACGGAACGAGCTGCGTCCTTTGCCGGGGTGCCTCCGGGGTTCAGCACAGGGAAGATTCCGCCGAAGATATGGGCCCCCGTAGCGCACGCTCGGAACGTCACAGAGTTATGGCTGAGCGGAATCTGACGCACTTCTCGCTGCTCACCACAAGTTACACCCACATGTGTTGTTTCGGGGAGCGTATTTCCACGCGCTTGTTTCTCGTGAATAATGGATTGACCTGAATAGTACGCCTGTGTTCCTCTCTTTGAGGCTGCGGGCTTATGAAAGCCCAATCCTGCGAAATAATATTGTACCGAATTATTAGTATGCAGCTGTGCTTTTGCCAGCGCAGTTTCCGTACTCACTTCCGCCGCCTTGTGCCATTTATAGCGCCGGCCGCCGCGTACATATATGTCTATAGGACACCATCCTTAATTATGTTCATGCATCACACACACGCGCGCATCAGAAGAAAAAACTTTGGTGCAATGGTTCCAACTTCCTGTGAGCAAAATACAGAAGGTGTAGGTTCGTACATGGTTCGCGTAGCTTTGACAAGAGCATTTATACTGGCGGACAGCTAATGGTGAGTCACAGTGCATTATTTTCTCACAGTTTGATTTTTGCTCGACTGTGCACTGTCAGCTTCGGGTAGAGGAGAACAAATGCTTTCATAGCTGGACTTTTGTGGAAAATTTCAATCTTCGAAGTGACTTCCGACACCTGCTGAAATAAACACAAACTCGTGTTTCTTTTTTTTTTTTTCAGAATGGCGGCACATGCGTTCGGACACCGGGGCTGCACGTGACCAGTACAGCTGTCTGCAGGCATTGTAGAACGTTGTTTTTTATACAGTTAACGCAATTTAATTACTGAGGCCTTATGACACGCTAACTTCAGATGTTCGCAGTCATGTAACGAACACTACATGAAGATAGTTTTTTTTTTTTCCTGCTTGGCTTGAAGCAGGAAGACCTCAGGTTAGTCATCTTTTAGCGCATCCATCACTGATTTCGATACCACAGATCAAACTCAATACTGGTATTGCATTCACTTCGTTGTTGACTACCAACTTTCGAAAGCAGTACATTGGTGCTGTCTCTCTTCTCTTTCGTAAAGCGATATTGCTCGAAGAAAAACTGTCTCCAGTTTCTGTGGCGTCAGTCGGCATAGTGTGTCGTAATCGAACACTGCCGCCTTCACGGCATAGCCGACAAGGATGTGTTCCAGCTGAGCCTAGGGGTAGGCGCTTTGTTGGAGAAGATGGGGCGGATGCAGTACAGATAACGCTGTTAGGGCTTCGGGCCAGGAGAAAGCGAAGTCTGATATTTTTTCTTTATTTTTTTTGCGCACGTTTGAGCGTAAACACAAGCGAGCGTTGCTTTACGCGCCTGATAACAGCATTGAGCGGACTGCCACGATTACCCGCCACGGTGGCTCAATGGCTATGGCGTTCCGCTGCAGCGCACGAACGTCGGTCCGATTCCTGGCCAAGGTGGTCGCATTTCGATGCAGGTGAACTTTAAAACATCCCTGCTCTGAGATTTCAGTGCGCGCTAAGGATCCCCAGGTGGTCTAAATCACTCCGGAATCGTCCACAATGCGGCATGCCTCGTACCAGCTCTGCAATGTTTGTTCGGCTCGTAAAACCCCGCAAATCAATCACACAACCACCACGGTAGCGGGGCACATGATGCGCTTTTCATATACGCGACTACTTTCGCCCAAACATCGCACGCAGTCGCACGGTCGCAGCGGCTGCGGAGCGGGCTGCACCTAGTTGAAATTCACTCCTAGCCGCCCAGCGCAGCCGCTTCCCTCCGGCTATATAGGCAAGCAGTTCGCATTAACGTCCCCGCAGAGTGTCATTGCATGCGTCCAAGCGACGAGCCAGTGGAGGACCGGGAACGCGCGCTGCGCTCCGCTTGACGACCTTGTGGGCCGCAGCGACCGGAATGTCACGATGATCGGCGCGTGCTCTGAAAGCAGCCGCTGTGGGCGGCTTCGCCGCGTCAGCTCTTCTGGCAACGGTGTTTCCAGCGCGTTTGCTAACACGTCACGCTTGACTTGGTAGTCGAAGTAGCACTCCGCACTCTCTCCCGCGTGCTCGCCCAGGTGCGCGCTGAGCGTTGCAAGCGCCGTCAACACCGTGATTGTTTGTTCGGCGTTGTGAGCGAGTCCCGAGAACACAACAAACAAGAGCAAACAAACAACAAAGATGGGGATCTTGTGCCTCTGCCGGGGGGGGGGGGGGGGGGGGGGGGGTAAGGATGCAGGAAATTGAATTGAACGGTACACATGCAATCACGATATGTTTTGGGTTGTTTTCGTTTTTTTTTTTTTTTTGCGAACGACGCAGCTTGCGAACTGGGCCATTGCGTCGGGTCTCACTCACGCACTAAATACAGAAGTCGCATGGAAGGAGTAAACTGGCTTCTTTACTCTCTCCAGTAGCTCTCTACTCCTTTATTGCGGCGGTTTCCTATGTCCAGACTGACAGGAGTAAAATCCCTAGTTCACTCCTGCTTCGGCATGGGAGTGAAGCAGCCCGCGCACAACCCTCACTGAAAAAAAAAAAAAATCGAGATGAAGGATGGTTATACTCCCCGAAATTGTATAATTCTTCATTGCTGTGGTCTCTTGTCACCTGCATCTCTCGCAGAATTGTTTCATCGCTGAATCTGCTGAGTGTGAATGAGACCTTCTGCTGAACAGCCGGAAGAAAGTGATGTACAGTCTTTGTCAAAAGTTTAGAGCCCAGGGGGTTTGCTTCTAAGCCTCTGCAATGGTACTCCTCTAATATTCGGGGTAGTCCTACCCATTGGAGGAGGCAGGACCAGAAATCTTACCTTCACCAGATTTGGAGTGCTGGAGATGCATTACGAATCAGACAGTGTGCTTCAGAAGCAAACCCCCTGGGCTCCAAACTTTTGACAAAGGCTGTACCTCAGCAAACGCTCTCGATAAGGACCATTCAACGAAAGCATGCGCTTGCCTACATAAGTTTGAACACAGATTTTTTGCTTGTTGTTCCGCAATTGTATCTATATCACTAAGTGAAAAGACTGAACCCCCTTCGGGAGTGTCATTCATATTTGCGTACATCTGTTTCGAAACAACCTCCTTGAAAGGCAAAAAGCTTTACACAAACGGCCTTGTGTTTCGGCACAAGCGAAACACTCCCCCTGAATGCTGTAAATATTCACGATTTGCAACGAGATGTCGCTACCAATACTTCACAAAGTAGTGATGTTAAGACGTGAATGCGCTACGTGGCCACAAGTGAAGCTGTACTAGCATTTTTGCGGCGTGAATTATGCAACAGAATGGCAGTGCTTTCCGTTCACGAAAGGGCAAGCCAGAAATACATGCCATAAACTTGCTTCCAGACCAGTATTTTCTGCGGTGCGCAGCTCTTTTCTAGACTGTCTCATCATTTGTCGAGCTGCGCAAGCTCTGACGCGGCAGTGATCTGTGAATTACTGACCGCGGTTCGATCGCTGGGGTTACATGCAAGAACAAGCCACGGGAGTCAATCTGCGGCGCATAGTATACCTATTCAAAAGGAGAAGCTTACGAGACGCGACGTGCAGAGGTAGTGTGTTCGGCGTGGTTGTCTTGTCTTCCATGAAATTCTCTCCTATCTTAACGATTACGCAACGTATTCGCAGCCTGTGAAGTTTTCTGCGCTGTGTGCGTTTGTATTTGTGCCGAGTACATCCATTTTTCTTTTGGCTCCTCTTCGTTTGACAGAAGAGAGAAGGGATGAGTTGCAGCCGAAACTGAGGGCACGGGGCGTCAGGGGTCATGGCGGTGGCAGGGAACGCAATGGGGCGGAGGATCCCGCGAGATCGGGGTAGAGAAACCTTCCTACACGCACCTTGTATGACTGTAGCCGCACTGGAGTAACAACGAGCCGGTCCCCGCTTAAGGAGGGAGCGCGCCAAATAAAATTGCCAATTTGGCCAAAAATTTTCGGTTCATCTTTTTTTGTGTGTGTGATTATCGGTCTTCGGCTGTCTCGTGACGAAAAATTATCGCGAAATATGCAGCAAAGGTTTAGAAAAAGGCGTTTTTTTATGTGTGGTCGTCGAAAATTGTGAACGCAACGCGCTTCTAATGGCCCCAGCGCATAGCGGATTCTGCGGCTTTCTTACGACGGAGTTCCGCGATCTTGGTATCATCGTGAAGAGTATTGATGCAAGCTTCCGATGGCTGCGGTGCCGCGTTTCTCTGAACAGAAGCGAACCGATAAAAAAAAAAAAAACAGCAAACGTAGCGCTGGGATCGGCTGCTCTAATCGCATGGCAGCCAGACAGGGCCCTCACTGGCTCAGGCGCGGTGGCACCCTTTCACGTGGTCATTAACTTGCGGCGGGATGCGCACGTGTCGTCTGTTACGGCCCCTAGAAATGTATTTTTGCTTCGGCGGCGTGTTTGGCGTCTTCAACGTGCGGGGTTGGCAAAAGACAGCACGATTGCATCTCGAACGGCTTCTTTTTGCTTCGTTGCCTCTGTTTATTTTAAACTGGTTTAAACCCGTTGCGCCATAGGCGGTGCGGGTACGGCAATTTTATTTTTTCCTTGGGCTTCCCCCTACCCAACGAATGTGACGCTTGCTTGTTCCAGCGCAAGAGAGACCCACGCGGCCGTCGCCGCCCCAGAGGGTTTTGGTCATTTATAATAATAATAATAATAATAATAATAATAATAATAATAATAATAATAATAATAATAATAATAATAATAATAATAATAATAATGCTGTTGTTACAAGTGTGAGAGAGGCAGAGAGAAAAAGCTAGGACTGTGTAGCTTAACGAGCTCCCTCCTCCCTGAAGAAAAATACATGATTAATCGAAAAAAAAAACAAGTATTATCAACATACGAGCACAGATTAAACAGGCAACTGCAGGACAATGAAAGGAATATAGCAACGCTCAAAACAAAAGCAAGTTTTAACACAAATGCGCAACTTCGTAACAAAAATGATATACTTGAAGTCATGAAACATATTTCACGCTATTAGTTATATATATCTTCTCACATATAACTGGGACAAAATGGCGCAAATATGAGACTTTACTTGCCATAAATGTGGGAGAATAATCTTTGAGGTTGATTTTTTCAGCTTTCACTTTTTGTAGAGTTGCTATCATTCATCCATTCGGTATTTTATTTTGTAAAGAATGGCAGTAGAACGATTCTGTTTTCCGCGTGAGTCTTGAGACGTTGAAGAGTACAATAAAGTCCTCACTTTTTTCTATATTATGCGCGTAATATCTTTTGAAAGTTGTTTCTTGAGAAATATTTTCAAGTAAATATGCACGGTAAAGATTTGCTTTTATATCTAAGGAAAGAATTAAGAACTAAAGAACTAAGAACTTTACTGCACCGAACAGGGCTTTATGACCATGCTGACAGCAAAAACTTGCGCATTTTATCCTTAATTATTAATAACATGGGGATGATTTAACAAGGGTGTTAATTGTCATTACTCAGCGACTGTAACTAACATCTAGCTTCAGATTATGTTTTCTGAGATCTACATAAAAAGTTACATATCCGTACCAAATTTGGTTATATGTCACATATAAATTAAGAAAATAATACTAATTACCACGTTCCCCTTTGAAGGAGTATGATACCAAATTTTTGCTGGCGTGTTTTTTTTTTCTTTCAAATGATGCGTTAGAGATTAGTGTACATAGATCACCCCGTGGTATTCGCCTACGACCGCTAAATAATGTATAATTGAATTTCTTCTTGATGTTGTTTCTGTTTCATCAACCGAATTATGGCTGTGACGTGTAGTTGGCGTTTAGGCCATGTGAGGCATGAAGAAAACTGAGATTTAACTGTTGATTCGTCGTTTGTTGTAATTCCAGCTCTTGAAGCAGATTGGGTTAAGCGCTCGCTTCATACTCGCGGCCTTCAGCCGCTGCCACCGGCGACTTGCGATTGGTGGAAAGTATTAATCTGGAGCTCCAGTGGCAAAGCGAGAAAACGAACGCCAAATAAAACAGATGCAAAACTATAGCAAACCGGATGAGCGCGTCTATATCTGATGGTGGCAGGCTGACGGTGTAAGCTGGACCTTTCGCCGCGCTCCGCTGTTCGTATTTCATTTGATGCCGATAGTACATTATTGGTGCGAGCATACGAACTTGTCTTTGCGTCAAAGATTACTTCCAGACACGCTTGGTTACTTACGCTGCAGCGAGTTGAAAGTGACGTTATGCAGGAGCCGCTCGTCAGCGCTAATTTAAACCGAAACTGACTGTGAAAAACGGGTTGCAAGTAATCAGTCTCGGCGCAATCTTCCTTCCTGAGGTGATTTTGATGACTACTGTGTTCGTAAGAATCTTTCAGGATACCGGCACGCATGAGCTATGTGCCCTATTAAGCTGCCCGCCTCCCTTCCAGAAAGTTCGGGTTTTGCGAATTTCACTTCTGGCTGCAAAAGTGAGGGCGCACCAGCGGGCCCGTGACGGGTTCCATGCAGTGGTCTCAACAATGACCGATTCCGTTGCTGCGGGACGCCATACGGGTGGTGCGACCAGCGGCGGGATGGTGGGAAAATTGCTCCATCGCACTGTGACGAAAGCGAGTCGCCAGCCGCAGCCGTATAACAACACGGACAGCATCATCATGGCGATGTCGTCGCGTGCGCGCTCGTCCCTGAGGAACCGTGAATCTAACAGCGAGTTCCAACCGCTTTCAGTTCTTCGCCGATTTCGGCTCGAGCGGAGAAAAGAAGGCGGATCATCGCCGTCCGCGTGACGTGCCCCTCTTGTGCGTTGGCAAGGCCCTTATTCATGTTGAACCAACAGCAGCGGTGCGATGGGCCGGCAGGTGTACCTGGCAGCGGCGGTCGTCGACGATCGAGGCCAAAGAGGAGCCAGCGCGCGCACGTGCGGATCCGCTGCCCTTCTGCGAGCAGCGCCCTGTGCGCACCGCGCGTCCGGTGCCGACGAGCAGCGACGGCGGTCGCGCAGTGCGTGTTTACACGGAGGGAAGCCGTCACGCGCAGGTAGGCCGAGTTTGCGCAAGTGCCGCGCGTGCCTTGCTGAGCCGGGCTGCGTTTGCCATCGGCTAATCAAGCGTATGCTCGTGCTGCTGCGGGCGACGCACCGCCCTCCTATAGGAAGGCGCGTGTGCCGAGCCTTATGTGGGTTAAGCGTACTGTTAAGCAGATCCTGCCTCATGCTTGGCCCCTGTTGCTGTGGAATTCCGCTAGTTGTTCGACAGAGGCATTTTTTGTCGCGTTGAGCAACGCCCGTCCTTTGAGAGAGAAGGAGATGTACGGTTGGGCCGGATAGGAACGTGCTTCGTGTATTATTACTCGAGTCTGCGCTGTAACCTCGGTGTATAATCCGCTGGTGAACATGCAGTGGGGCTTGCCTTTCGCGTGGAAACATGAACCACACCATGTGCTCATTAGAGGCCAAAACAGCGCCAAGGTCATTTGGCAGAGCTACCAGCTTAAGATTTTTTCTAATGCAGTGCTCAAACCTCAAACGCTCCAAAATTCACAGAGCAATAAAGGTTTCTTCATTACTTCGCAAGTTGTGTTTATAAATTTGAAACTGGCGTAGCTCGCGGCACAACCTTCAAACTGCATAGGAGTTGAGGGCGGCTGAATGAAGGCGATGCTACTGGCTTTGCTTTTCCTTATAGTGTCCGGCCGGAATTACTACTAGTGGCCCTTCTCGTACTGCCTGCAATTCACAATGCCCAACAGCTCAACCATTTTTTTTTTACAAAGAGTAATCGAACTAAGTGCGCGCCTCGTTTACTCTACTGATCAGCCGAACTCAGCGTCTGCTGTGCCAACCGCCATAGGACACTATCCCCAGCGCCACTGTTAGACATATTCGCAGGCATGTGGACCCGATGGGAGGTTCGGAAAAACGTCACTGTGGAGCGCTCCATCCTATAGTCTCTATCTCCCCTCGCAGCCATATGTACGGAATGTACGGATAATGCTTTCATGAAAACTCCTCCACTACACAATAGGACCGAATGAAGAAACAGACACCTCGTACACGTACCGTCGTCTGTAGCCGCAGAGACGCAGTAAATCACACAGCTCAATCATCCTCCTGCAAACACCCTCCATCGACTTCATTACCATTCACACAGATCAATGCGCCCTCCTAGAATTCGCCAACGCCGTGGCACCACATATGCTAAACCTGAGCTTAGGTCTTCCATGGAAGCCCACCCCGATATTCCCCCACGGATTTCTCGAGTTGAACCCCAGACACCAAAACTTCGCAAGGAACGAAAGGACCTGATGAATTCTCGAGCTATCCTGAACCATCGCTCAGGGCTAAAAACCCTCAGAAATAATGCGCCGCTCTCTGAAAACGTCGCAATAAACGCCTGAAACACACCGCGCTGAACTGCCGCATCCTGCCGTCTCCCACTGCTGACCTCAGATGTCTAGAAGGAAGATACATTTCTCGAGCACAAGCACTGCCACTCCTTTGCGACCCAGTAAAGCACAGCTTTGCTAACCGAACAGGAATGTACAACTCCCCATGTCTCCCATGTACAGCTGCTACTGCGCCATCCCAGAATCCTTTGTGACATAACAGGACACTTCTTCGCAACCCGGACGTGGTTCCTGTACTGGAGTGCTTCACTCTCTCATTCTGCGCTGAAGCGTCATAATTCCCAGCACAATTTTGGAATCTCGTTGTCTTTATAAGTGCTATCAACGTTATGATATGAAGGAAGCCAACAGTCACTGAAACCATGGAAACCAGAAGGGCATTATTTTAGTGCGCTTTTAGCCGCGCTCCTCCCGTGTCAATGATTTCTACATATCCAACGGCATGCAGATGGTCACATCAGCAGTGTACCACCCCTCAACAAACGGGCAGGTTGAACGCTGTCGCAGAGCTGAAGAGGGCGCCTTTAATGAAACCGGCACGACACAACGGCGATTCGGTCGATTCACAATTCCACAGGGACAACAACCACGCAGGTTATGTTTGAGCGAGGTTACCTTGCCCGCTCGATCTTCTGAAGCCCGAGGCTGAGGCCACTGTCAGGGGACAGAGTAAAGCCCTGAAAGATAAATATGATGTTTTGTCAAAAGGGAGAGAGCGGTTATACGCCGGTTTACTACGAAGCCACATTGGATTGAAAGAGAAATTCAGCACAGTCTAGGATAGCATGTTTGTCTCATTAAGTGCGGAAATGCACTAGTCCGTCGTCACATCATGTACATTCGCAAGGCTACACGAGTGAGCAAAACACCAATACAAGCGACGCATTGCAGTTCGCCTGAGGAGTTTTTGAAGCCAAGATCGATTACTCTGACAGGGAAGCATGCAAGTTGTAACGCGAGCTGCAGCCGTGATCCGCTGCCGCTCGCAGCAACCACGCATGTCGCAGAGTAAGCGGAAACTGCTCCCTCTAGAGACGAGACGTCCGCCAGACCGATATGGAGCTTCCTCTGAGGGTGGAATGACTGTGGTGTCCGTCGTGGGGACGACGACGGAGACTGCGGCCGCGCACCAGCTTGTGCTCTGCACGCGTGCATGCTGCAGCTGCCACGGTTCTAAGAGAACGACGGCTACCGTCGACGTCTGAGTCTTCTGTACAGCTGACCGAGCGTGACGTATTTACATACGCTTTCCTACATTAACAAAGCCTCGCAATTCGCGGTTTCCTTCGACAGTGCTTCATTGGAAAGGCCTGTTTGGATCATGAAGCGTGTGTGGGAAAAAAAGCTCTACTGCTTATAGTATAAGATCCATGACTGAGAAATGTGTATCGGGCCCAACAGTGCCTTGCTTCTCATGCTGGCCACAGGAAGAAAATGGCCTTGAAAAATAGTTCGCATGCATCCGCAGCTGCTCGATCTCACAACTTGTCTGGAGAGAGAAAACTTTGCTTGCATGACCCTCCACAATTAGGCCTGGTTACGGGCTTTTGCGATCTAGAACGTCTCTGTCGCGTGTGTCTGAGCCTATACGTACAGCCTCCATTACACACCTGACCGCTCAAACACTTGCAGGCGCCGCTCGCCATTAGCGCAGAATTTTTTTTTTTTTTGAAAAATTAGTTTATGGATGTCTAAAGGAAGCTGTTTAACTCAATATTTTCCAATGAGAAACCTCAGCTATTTATTTTCTACAGGCATATAGTACATATTAAAGTATACAAAGCGCCTTGGTGATTGCAGGTTTGTGACAAGGGCGAGTATAACAGATTTATTAATGCGAAAGCATTACTGGTCCGATCACGAGAAAAGCCGGCGCGTGTGTGTGCTAGTGTGTGTACCCGCAGATGGTACTGAAAATCCCAGCGATGACAAGAAAAATAGGGTGATGTCATCAAGCTGCCGTAGGACGCACACAGCAAGCCGATCCCCGCCATTTCAGACTATCATATACATATATTTCGTCTATATACACTCGCCACTGGCCGACCTCCATGTGGTGCCAGTATTCCCGACAACATTCGTACCAAAACTGTGACGCAACCGTTCGTCGTATAGAGTTCCAGGTGGTATTTCTCGTTACATATAGCTTACATGTGTTAGTCAAGTTGTAGGCTGTAGCTTGCGGCCCGGATTTGTACCGACGACATACGCACCTTCAACTGTATGCCCCCAGACTTTTTTCCCCCCTTCCCTTAAGGCGCGGTTGAGGTGTCCACCGAGATGTGAATCAGTTACTGCGCCATTTTCTTCCCTCGAAAATCAATTTTCATATAAAATTGTGATGCAACCATTTGTCGTACAGCGTTCCGGGTTGTGTATTACGCGCGCGTGCGTGTGCGGATGGGTGTCAATGCACCCAGGGACAGTAATGCTTTCGAATTCCCACACATCTCGAACTAGCTGGTTCATCGATAATCGAAAACAGCGCATAACACACCAAGGGAAGACGACACACTAGCGCTTGACTGTCAGTTCAGCTCTTGTGTCTCGCCTTCCCTTCCTTTGTCGTCTGTGTGTTGTTTGCGCTGTTTTCGATCATCCATTCGTCCTCCATCATCACTGCCTGCGGCCACTGAATAACCCGGGTAATAACGATGGCACAGTGGAACTTGAGCCAATGACTAACCGCGAATAGGATCATTACAATAACATCCTTAACTATTCTGGCCATGCTTCTGACCAGGGAATTGGCCCGAAGCAGTCACTTGTTTCATCAAGCAGGCTAACCACTCCCTCCTAAAACGACCGAATTTCCTTTGGAGGTTGTAACATGCACGGCATGCAAGTTTACGGTTTGTAATTGGTATTATGACCAGGCTGCGGCACGCGTGGCTCTCCCTGTCGATGGAGTCGATACTATAATAGGATATAAAAAACAGCAGTTGGCAACAGTGGGCCATGTCGGTTGATAAAACGCCGCTAAAGCATAAACAAGGATTTGCTGATTCATTATTAGTTAATTAGTTGTGCAGAACTTGGAACACATACTGTCGCGTGACGCAGCAGCAGGCGGCGTGAGATGCAACAAGCAGATAACGGTTTCGGGCTGTTAATTTCTTATAGGGACTGTGCGTCGAGAAGTTTCGCCCCGACAGCATATATGAGCAATGCGGTTAGCGGCTGTAATTTCTCAACCTCGCAAGTACTGCACTTTGACCTCATGACGACATGTTTAGTTTCTTCTTCTTCCTCTATTCCATGCATCGACCGCCCTCCGTACCTCTCGTTCTCGCTGTTTGCGAACGTGGAGGAAGGCAGCGCTCTGGACAGTAATGTGTGTAGCATTGCATGCGCATGCTATACCTGACTGTTCGGTCACGACCCATGCTGCTGTCCCTTTGGGAATTTTCACGCGAGGCACACACTGACCGTCAAATGTGATCTCCATGCCCCCACTTCCCCTTTCCCATGAACAGGCCTTCGTGTCAGAGCCATTTTAAGGCGAAAGCCTTTAATGGCTCGTATACTGTCTTGACCAAGACGTGTTAGCAAATTTGTCCGCGTTTCAGATTGGTCGAAATGGTCGTGACGTCACTGCGCGCGAATTTTGACGGGTGTCCACCGGAATATGTGAGACAGTTACTGCGCAATTTCCTTTCCTCAAATACAATTTTCGACTGGTGTCCCACCGAGATATGTGAGACAGTTACTGCGTAATTTCCTTTACTCAAATACAATTTTCATTTTCTTCATTACGGCCCCTCTTTCTCTCTCTTCTTTCACTCCCACTTCCTCCCTTCCTGTACGGTGCGGTTCAGGTGTCCACCGAGATGACATAGAATTACAGCGCCATTTCCTTTCCTCAAAAAGCGTTGCGTTCAAAGGGCAACGCATCGCGCCGAACGGGTGGTGGCGTTCCGTGAACTCCCTGGCAGCGCTACAACACGCTGTCGCGTTCCACTCCTAAAGGCAAAGATTAAGCGTCATTAATCGGCAGTTAATTAATGCACCAATAGAATGTGAAGTGAACATTTGCGTAGCAGAATGCAGCACTCAGGCTTTCGCCTTTCACCACTTTAGCCGCCAAAGTTCCTCGTAATTTTTTTCGATAAAGAATCAATCAATCAATCAATCAATCAATCAATCAATCAATCAATCTAATGCACAGCGAAGGCCGGGGCAGCGTGACCACTGAGACGCTGCCTCGCTCCCTCCTTCCACATACTCTTTGTCGGAGTAGCGGAGGAGGCCTGTCCTCAGGGCCGGCTCTTTCCGACAACGAAGATGCACCCTGCTAGCCGCCTCCGTTTTTAAGCTCAGGAGAGCTCTGGTTGAACGAGGATAGGGAGAACCAACCACTTTCGGAACGACCGTCGCCCAAGTGTATGGCGAACAGCGCTCAACTGCGGCGGATTCCGCCTCGAGCGAGCGGTTAGCGAAGTGCGTCGCATCAAGTTTCCTCGAGTGCCCGACGGCAGCGTTGCTAATCTATCGCTCGCCTACAAGTTCTCAGATAGGTGTCGGAGAATAACATCAGGTCCCCGCATGTATACCTTTCTTCGGTGCTCACATTTGTCCCAGCGTGGCAAATTTTCTTCCAGGCGCAACCTCTTTGAAGTAAGCAATTCATCAGCTCCTGAACGGTGCCGCCACGTACAAGGCGATGTCTGAGTAAGTTGCACTGCGCAGACGCCTGCGCTCGCTCCATCGTCACGGTACTGAGACTGCCGCAGCTACGAAGCGTCAAGAGTAAGAGGTATTGCACTGTGGTGATTTCGAGAAAAATGTTACAGTGCAGTGATTCACTGAAGCAACAAACAGCACTGGTTAGTGATCGGTCATAATTTTAAAGGCCCCCTCAACCACCCTACATTTTTCTTTGTTTTTAAGGCTTTATTCCTTCTGTCAATATCGCCAGAGTGCTGGAAGCTCCGCCTTTTGTTGTTACTGGCAAATATTTATTACTGTCATTCGGAGGCCTTCTCCACAGTAGGACACCCAATATCAGACTGCGCCTTCACGTTTGACTGCATCTTCTGCAGAACGTGATTAGGCTGAGCTAGGAAACATGGTCTCCTTTCATCTCAGGTAAAGATGCTGACTAATAGTGATGTATTATTTATGTCGTGCTTGTGCCGGAACACTCCAGTTTAGTTAACGGCGAAAAAAAAAGTATGGTCTGGGTGAGGAGGAACTGGCGCTCTCCAATGAAAATTGTTAGCCTCAGGACGAGTGAGCATACTGCTCACCGTACGGAGCATGCCATCGGTAGTGTATTTGAAGCCAAAAATAATCAGTTGCAGAAAATTCGAAGGGTGAAATAGAGTGAACCTACGGGGAAATATACTACAGAGGTGTCCATCCGGAATTAAACACAAGGGTTTTTCATAAGGGAGTAATCACTCATTGACATCCACCCAAGCGCAGCCATACGGCTATAAAGGAAAGCTACACAGTTTTCTCAGAGACTTCGCAGTTAAAGAAAAATTCGCCCTGGTCCTGGGTTCGAACCCGGGACTACCGCTTCGCCAGAGCAGTCGCGCTACCAACTGAGCTAACCGAGACGGCAAGCGTATGGTTGGGCGAGAGCGAATTGATCAATGACTCGAAGTGGGAACGGTGTTGGACAAATGTTTAGGTGAATCTCCCAAGGTGGAGTAGATTTGTAATAAGGGAGTAATTACTCATTGACGTCCACCCAAGCGCAGCCAAGCGCAGCCTGAGAAAGCTGTATATCTTTCCTTTGTAGCCGTATGGCTGCGCTTGGGTGGATTTCAATGAGTAATTACTCCCTTATTACAAATCTACTCCACCTTGGGGGATTCCCCTAAACATTTGACCAACAAGGTTTTTTTTGTTTTTTTTTTTTTTTTGCTGTGGAACGAAGGAGAACTATATCATCTGTGGCACCCTTCATCTCAACCCTGAACGCCCTTTAGAACCTAACTTTATGGTTTGATTAGGGAACTCAACTGGTATGGTGATGGAATTAAATCATTATTATTATAACAGTAATCGCTGCGGTCTGCTACTGCTTAAGGCCGCGACTGCATTCTGTTGCATGGGCCTTTTTGATCAAATAGCTCGGTGAAAGGCACGCCTTCTCGTCATGAACTGCCTCGAGAATCATGAGTTGCACAAAAGATAAGAGCCTAAAGCTTCGGCAGGGCTCAGAAGCTCTAGTGGTGGCTGACAGGCAGATATATTTCCGAGGCATAAGCCCACTACTTACAATACTCATGACCTCAACATACCTCACATCAGTTCGCGCCATCTTTGTGGAAAGACAATACGTCAGCGGCGCCGACGCTACCATTAAATATCATAGCAGGATTTACAATGGTGTGATAAGCGCTCTGGACTCTTAATTCAGCGATCCTAGTTTGTCCAGCAAAGACGTGCGCTTCCTTTTAGTTTTTTCTTTTTTTACCGCATATGCTTCGCCCTCCTATTGCGCTCCTGCCTGCATCGCTCCACCGTGTTCCGGCGTGGTATAGTGGCTAGGATACCTGGCTTTCACCCAGAAGGCCCGGGTTCGATTGCCAGCGTCAGAAATTGAGGTCTCATGGTGTAATGATTAGCACTCTGGACCTTGAATCCAGCAATCCGAGTTCAAATCTCGGTGAGACCTGCGATTGTTTTCGCTCTTTTTTTTTCTTATAAGAAGGCACTCGGCCTACCCATGAAAGCATCTACAGAGCGTCTGCTAAAACTAGGGGTACACAATGCGGCTGATGAATTGATTAGCGCCCATCTTACAAGCCAGGTAATGCCACTGGCCACAACTACGACCGGCCGCAGGGTCTTAGAAGATTTAAATATTAGCTTTCCGCAGCAAATCGCTGGGAGACAAGATATACCTAAAGAGTGGAAGAACAAATTCCTTACGCTTCCGCTTCCCAAAAACATGCACCCGGAGCATCATCATGCTAGACGAGTGGCGAGGAGCAAGGAGATGAACGAGTGATATTCAAGAGAAGGAGGAGCCTTCTCTGTGGACGCTGCGGGTCCTGTACAAGGAATATCAACAATCTCAGTGGTGCACCAAATGCAGGTCGTGGACGGGCTTTCAGTTCGTAACGGGGATACACAGGCTATGGAGGAAGTAGCGATAGCCCTAGCCGCAACGCACTCCGCATCGAAATACATAGTTACAAATTCCCAGGCGGCTTATAGAAGCTATATGCGTGGCAGAATCACGCCGCTAGCTTGCAAAATTCTCAGTCAATGTAGGACTTCAGCTGAACGGAAGGAATTAATATGGGTACCAGGTCACCAGGGAGTTGAAGGAAACGAGCGCGCACACGCTTCGGCCCGAGCTTTTCTTCCCCGGAATCCTTCTACGTCCTCCCTTACTGATTCAGGCTACCCCTCTCCATTAACAACATATTCAGAAATATTACATTTGCCCCTTGAAAGGCAGACACTCCCGAGGCCCGCTAAGGGTCTTAGTAAATCAGAAGAATGTCACCTTCGCAGGCTACAAACTATGTCTTTCAATAATCCAGCTACGCTTCACGCCATTGAGCCCGAGTCCTTTTCGGCACAGTGCAAATTTTGTGGCCAGAAGGCAAACTTGTACCATATGGTATGGGCTTGTCAGAAAAATGACAGCATTGACATCATAAATCAGCCAACGTGGGAGGGCTGGGAGGCGGCCCTGTCCAGCTCGGAACAACGAGCCCTCGTCGCCAGAGCACGGGCAGCTGCTTTTACCAACGGCGTCCCGGACTAAGGACCCGATCAGCCTTTCCTTAAACTCAGTCATTGTGGCTTTAAACAAACGTTTTCATTATCATCATCTTGCCACATACAGGGTTTTTGTGCGAACACTTTCAAAAATACCTAAAGATAGTGAGTTCAAAACAAAAAGATAAATATTTTCAGAAACAAACTGTCAGCCGAGACAGAAGTCAGTTACTATGAAAATCATCATAATTAAGCAGTGAATTGACAAAAGTTCACTAATTAACTTTTCAACTAGTACAGTCTGGTGGTTAGCGCCAAATCTTAGTTTGAAGTCAGAGATAAGATCATGCCGCGTCAGTTATTGAATCAAAGAATAAGTCGTACTCTGAACTGCGCTGCAGCGCGATGAAATCCTGAACTTTTCTGCGCACAACGCCAAAACTAGGCATGCAGGAAACTTGCTACAAACGCAGCGTCCACTGATGACTTGTTTCAGTGCCTACGGCGCCCAAATGGAACTTCCTGCGCTATTGTGCCATGTTTTGGACATTATTTTGCTCACCGCTTGGTACAAGGTAAGTGATAGTCATCGCCGATTACGTGGTCGTTATTTTTGAGAGCGACGAAGCAAAAAAAACTGCCTGTTGTGGTACAATTCGCGCTGCAGGGCTTAGAGAACAATTTTTTCTTCGTTTCATAGAGTGATATGGCATCATCTTGGCACTGTGGCACTGTCCACCAGACTTTGTTTATTTAAAAGTTAATCAGAACATATTACTTACTTAAATAGCTGATTCGTATGATTCATTGAATAACTGACATCCGACGCTGCTAATAGTATGCTCCTTCAAGGATTTTCTTTCGATTTTTGCCCCGCTGATTTTAGGAATTTTTTAAAGTGCTGGCTGAATTAAACGCCTTTCCTGCCTCCTTTCGCTCCCGCTTTCAGTAGTCCGCGTGTTTCTGCAGGCTCTGTGTCACTGTTCGAATTATATCTTTCAGTGGGACACCTTGGAACGAACTCTGAAAAAAGATCTTCGTCGCATGGAATACATCTTCGTGTAGAAAACGAGGGGGAGGGGGGAAGGGGGTGGGAGGCGTTTGATGGTATGTTTATACTTCTGAGTGCATAACGTGAGGAAGGCTCGAATCGCTGTCCGGCACGCGGATGTCGATGTTCGGTCAACGCGAGACTCAGGAAGCATTGCTTTTATAGAGTTTTGTACAAGTATCAGAGAAAATGGCTTGCTTGGTATTGCGGTAATCGGCGGCGGCAGAGATGAAACTATGTAGCTGACGACGCACATCCCTTTCTTGTGCAGATTACTTCTCACTACTGATATTGCCACCGATAGCCGAGCCTGTCATCAATTCACCACGTGGACTCGGCTCCTGCAGTACGTCGCAGCCTGCGTCAACTGTCTACCACAACCGTCCGCCAAGTCCAGACTTAAAAACGACGCTACCAGCGAGCGTCTTCCCTTGGAAGCGGCGGCAGCGATGCATCCCTTCTTGCAGGTTGGCAGCCAAGCTTGATAACTTCACTCCTTTCCTAATCACGCCTACCGCTATTCGCTGTTGCCAGACTGTCTTGTATTGCTTTACATTGCTCACTGATATGGGATCTAAAGTAGTCAGGCTCTAGAAAGAAATGCGTACGTCCATGGAAAAAAGAATTTAGAGAAGAGCACAGAGAAGTCAAGTCTAACCTTGATTGTTTTTTTTTTTTTCATTTAATGTTTTCAAGAGATGGCCAATAAGGGCAAAGCCATTGTGAAAGAGAATGCCGAAGTAAAAGCAGGTACCTCGTTCCCCCTGACATTCGCCGACGCGGGATCTTATGTTCTGCGCATGCGCAACTGTGCAGTGAAGCAATTTCCCGTTTCTCCTGCCGGCTGATGACAAAGCTTTTTAAACGGAAAATTTTGATTCAAAATTATTCAAAAGGCAACGTAAAAGGTAAAGCACATCCGCAGAGGATTGAATGATTTGATGCAAAGTATTTCTAGGGGCATAAAAAAAGGGGGGGCGAAAAATACATTTTGAGAGATTGGTTTAAGCGGCGATTTTGGCTCAAAAGCACCTCATTATGCTACCTAAAAGGGAACTTACCCGCAGGTGTAAATGATAAGCAATTTTCGTGTTGTTAACTCTTGGTCAAAAAAAAAGAGAAGGAAAAAGTATAAGCAAAAACCAGACTCGAACCACTGTTGTGGGCGCACGAAAACGCAGTATTGCTCCACTGCGCCCCAGGAGCGACGGGAATGGTGGTTTTTTATTGTGGTTTTCAACATCAGCCTGACTACGCAATGTCCAGTATTCTCTGACAAACATTTCGAAAACTGTAAAATTGTAAGACACTGTAATGGAAATATTGAAGGTAACTGTCCATTCTTCTGATGTGTAGCAAAATCTTTCTTTTAAAGCGTTTCCACCGACCGCATCGAAGAGTTAAGAGTGCCATAGAAAACCAATGGGAAACGCTTTTGACGGTTGCAAAAACGTTAATAGAAAAAAAAATTCGAGACTGCCGTCGGGTGATCTGCTGATATATTGATTGTTATAGCAAAATCTTGGATCGTATGAAAAAATTCCGTACATAAATGGTTTCCCGGTCAAAAATGCTTTTGTCCAGAATAGTTAGGTATGCCGCTGCAGGGCAAAGACCTCTCCCATATCTCTCCAATTAACCCTGTCCTGTTCCAGCTGCGGCCACCCTATCCCCGCAAACTTCTTAGCCTCATCCGCCCACCTAACATTCAGCCGCCCTCTGCTACGCTTCCCTTCTTTTGGAATCTATTCCGTTACTCTTAAGGACCATCGGTTATCTTGCCTTCGTGTTACATGCCCTGCCCACACCCATTTCTTCCTCTGGATTTCGACTAGGATGTCATTAAGCCGCGTTCGTTATTTGACCCACCCTATCCTCTTTCTGTCTGTTAACGTTACACGTAACATTTTCCTTTCCATAGCTCGCTGCATGGTACTGAATTTAATTGTTGTCTTACCCGTTCGAAAGAATATTGCCGTATATTCGCGCATGCGGACAACAGCAGATCGCGCTTTGTCGAATGTCTGGTCCTCGTTCCTCGCTTCGAAATCTGCACGGCTGAAAACGAAAGTCTCAATAACGAGGATAAGGTAATCTAACCTGAGCAGTACCTAAGAAACAAAAACCATGTGACCTAAGAGATCCTTGCTTCTCGAAATTAAAACCACCATGCAGTCCTTGAGAATACTTGGGGCAGCTGTAGGCGAACCTATCGAAATCGGTGATATTCAGGTGGGTAATCGTGTCCCGAGGAAGAATTCAGAGCAGTCGCACAACATAATTCAGAGCTTTCACCCAAACCGCCCTCGTCTACATCAGAGAACAGTTGCACTCAGAGCTGAAGAATCTTTCGGGAATGACTTTCGCAAAGAAGGAAGACAACAGCTGGCGTTGTTTATAGACGACAGTTGGCATCTTTGCCAGCAAAACAGAATCCTAGAGGGCACCGCAAATAAAGAGGGTCGAGGAGTTAGACAAGATTAAGTAAGCTGATCTTGATCTTTCACCCAGTGATGAAACATTTGCTGAATCAACATAAATTACTTTGCACCATATGATGCTGATGCTTTATGCTAGAAAAATCTAAACAAAACTTTTTATACACATTAACGTCCAGCCAGCGCGTAATAAAGAACACACCAAACGAAACTGTGCCGACTTCTTGAAAGGAAATATATTTCTAGAAACCGATAGATCAACGTTACTAGGCTTTTTGTTACAAATACTGAAGGTCCGAATCTGCTGTCAGAAGAGATTAATGCACAGATCAACGACCGCCTTTCAATATTTCTCATAATTCACCTTTGCTCCGACGCCCCGAAAACCGCACATAACGATCCGATGACTATACGCAATGTAAATGCGGTAAGACTGGAATCCTTTCTTCATGAAATTTAGCTAACTGTAGCCCCGCCGTGGTGGCTCAGTGGTTACGGCGCTCGGCTACTGACCCGAAAGACGCGGGTTCGATCCCGGCCGCGGCGGCCGAATTTCGATGGAGGCGAAATTCTTGAGGCCCGTATACTGTGCGATGTCAGTGCACGTTAAAGAACCCCAGGTGGTCGAAATTTCCGGAGCCCTTCATTACGACGTCCCTCATAGCCTGAGTCGCTTTGGAACGTTAAACCCCAATAAACCAAACCAAACCTTAGCTAACTGTACTGAAGTCTTGTGTATAATAGGTACAAAAATAGCTTATGAATGCTTGAATGCTGCGCTTAATTTTTTTAGTCATAAATGTTTCGCACTCAAGACATTCAAACCTACTCGCTAAGCGAAAAAACGCCCACGTGTAAATGATGGATATTTAAAAGAAACTCATAAAAAGAACAAATTATACAAACAGTTTCTAATGTACAAACATGACAATGCTCTACGAAAATGTAAACAACAAAGAAACAAAGTTAACAGCCTTTACAGCAAGAAAAAAGGAGATATTTGCATGACCTGGTTCACGACACCGTAGTAAAGAAATCAACTTGCAAACGACTCAATTGCATATTGGGACATGACAAAAATGACTCATCTTGAATAAATGAGGTGTCTATGGCAGAAGAAATTGTTTCGAATACAAAACTAGTTTGCTGCTTCAATGACCACATTGTACCCTTAACTAATAGCAGCGATGATAAGAACTCTATGAGATACCGAAGCCAAGGAGCGAAGCCAGTAGTGCATTTTGTTCTACCACAGCTAATTAATCGCATTTTTGCATCTATAAAAAATAGTAACTGTTGTGATGCATGCGGATTCCAGATTGTAACAGTAAAATAGGTCTTCGAAACAACTGCCCTGTACTAGGACATGTGTTTAATCTAATTACCAGCAATGGAACCTTTCAAATCATGCTTAATGTTAGAAAGGTTACAGTCTTACACAATGGCAAAGATAGGCCTCCAGTTGAAGAAAATCAATTCTATCTCGTTATTCCTTATATTATCGAACGGCTGGAGAAATAATACACACTCGCATGATCTCTTCTGTGGTAAAACCTAACATTATTACTTCTGTTGAGTTCGATTTTACGAATAGAATTCATAATCGAACCCGATCCTTTTAGATTCAAAGAACGTCTAAAATGTCATCTTACACTATAAAATGTTGCAGCCACTTCCTTTCGTGAGAGTATCTTCCTCATTTTCAACTGTAACCTTCTAATAGAGTGATTTGTATTGATCGCAGCTTCCGTTTTTGCCATTTATTTTCGTGTTATGTGAGTTGCTCCCCTCCTCTTATATGCAAGGCCTTTAAAGGCAAGATAAATTATAATGATGATAAAAGGTGTATTGACTGAAATTGCTGTCCTAACTGAAAGGAAACTAGTACAGATTATTTCGAGCGGCAGTTATGCGCGTTAGGTATATATTATTCGAAGGCCGTTGACTATATTGATCACATTACTCTGCTGGAAAGTGTTAAGTCCGGCCTTCATACCCTTCAGCAGATGGTTGTCAATAATAAAAATTCTGACATGAAGCCAATTTGCGCAGGCGTAGAACAAGGGGGCATATTGAGGCCTTTGTTATTCCATCTTGGTATTAATGACCTCGTTAACCTAGCAATAATGTAAAGTTCGTCATCAATGCCGGCAACACAACTGTGCTTCTTACCGGCCAAGACCTACTTGACGTAATTAAGCAGCAGTTCTGACTAGTCCAGTTAGTGCAGATTCATAATAGGAAAAGACGGCGCGTGCATTGCCTTACTCTTTTGTGTCTGGTCCAGTTGGCGCTGTCTTCTGCCATTGCCAAGCCTAAACTGCTACTTTCCTAGTTAAATTCTTGTACAGTGGGCTCTTATTTTTATAACAAATTCAGTGCACATGCTGTCTTCCTGTTTCTTTTATGTCTCGTCCAGTTTACTCTTTTTTCGACCATTGTGAATCTGCACCAACTAAACTAAACTTCTGCTCTGCTGCAGTTAATTTCTTGTACAGTGGATTCTTGTTTTTGTATCAATTTCAGTGCACATGCTGTCTTCCTGGTTCTTTTATGTCTAGTCCAGTTTGCTGTGTTTTCTACCATTGTTAGTCTGCACTAACTAGACTAAACTTCTGCTTTTCTGCAGTTAATTTCTTGTACAGTGGGGTCTTCCTTATGTAACAGCGCCTGAGTTGTGTTCCTCTTTCTTTCGTGTCTCGTCCAGTTAATGTTATTTTCCATCACTGTAATGTAATTAAAAAGGCCAACCAAGCATTCAGAGTTATTTAACTATAAAAAAACCAAAGCCATTTTCTTCAGACCCAAGAACCGTAAACTTGACCAAGTACCCCACTTCAAAAATATACGATTCCATTGCTCATTTTTTTTTTTCTGCAGTTAAGTGCCTTGGTGTGTTCCTTAATGAGCACATGACATGTAACTGACATGTGGAATCAATGGCAGCAAAAGCTTCTCGTGCCTCTTGTATCCTTTCAAAATTACGATTCTATTTGCCAAAAAGCGTAAAGTTTCTAATATATAATTCATTCTTGTTGTCTAGTGTAGAATGCTGTCATTTAGTACCGGGCTTACTGCAGTTCAAATATTAAACATTTGACATTCTAGAAAATAAAGTCATTAGCGCGACCATGAATATGATTTGCACAAACACTTTTTACTGAAATGTAGCTACCTCTTTTTTCAGTAATGCACGAACCGCCTTGTTAACGGCAAAGGATGCCGATGTGAAAGGAAATATTAATAGATTAGTTCATATTGCTAATTTAAGGCTTAAATATATCCCTACTACCCGAAATGTCAAAACCACCCCGACGATGACCGCGGGTGCGGCCTTGACGCCCTGTGGAAAATCACAGAAATATTGAAGGAAAAGTTGAGCGTCCAGGTATGTAGCGCCAAGGGCTCCCATACCGGGATGATGTCGCTATACAACTGAAGGCGGGCCTGATGGTGGAAGGTATTCCGCATCAGCTGCGTGTAGCGGAATACAACGCCCTCGTGTACGTAGCAGACAATCTCCACCGCTCTGCTTCTCGTGCCATGGCACAGTACACCGCTGTGGATCTGTATAGGCGTTTCGTTCATGGCGAGTCCTGATGCGTGCGCAGTTACGCAAACGGGATTGGAGGCAACGATATTGAAACCATTCACCTTATGGACCATGCCAACGCGAGGAAGTTGCACAGGGTAATGTAGACCAGCCCAGCAGGGTGGAATAGGCACCTGAACAGCCTGACGACATGGAAGAAGACCTTGCATCTAACAACAACGAGGACAGACAGCATACGAGTCCCTTATCAAAAAACGGCACAGAGAACAAAACTGACACTGAAGGAGCCATCACGGCCTTAGACACCGCACCAAACGCAGGCAGGACCTTCAAGGGCGACAAGAAAACCCGCCTCTTTTAGGTCAGCAGCCACTGAGCCACCGCGCGCGGCCATTAAAAATCTCTCACGGTGTAATGGTGAGCAATTTGGACCCTGAATCCTGCAATCCGAGTTCAAATCTCGGTGAGACCTGCGCTTCTTTTTAGTTGTGTTGTTTCTTTTTTTTTTTGTCGCATGTAATGCGCTGGCCGTCCCTTGCACTTCCACATGCGCCGCTCCGCTGTGTTCCGGCGTGGTCTAGTGGCTAGGATATCTCGCTCTCGCACAGGAGGCCCTTGTTCGATTATTGGCGGCGTAAACCGGGGCTTCATGGTGTAATGTTTAGCACCCTGGACTTTGAATCCACTGATACGAATTCCAATCTCGGTGAGACCTGCGCTTCATTTGTTTTTTGTTTTACACTTCTGCTGTGGGCCGCCTGTTGTGCTCCTGCTTGCAGCGGTTCGCCGCCTTCCGCCGTGGTCTAGGGATTCCGCTTCCGGTTTTCGAGCGGGACATTCACGGAGCGCCGTGCTCCACAGGCGAGGTTTCAGCGAACCAGCCAGGCAGCGCTATCAGTTCAACAGAAACGCCCGAGCAGGATCACTAGCTTGTTTTTCCCCGCCTACCCTCAGGTACCCTCAGGAGCCAATGTAATCATGACGTTAATGAGAGAGGCAGTATGCACAGAAATCTGACATCCCGCCCGTAACAGAAGATGAAATAAAGAAAGCCTTAGAAGCAATGCAAAGAGAGAAAGCAGAAGATGGGGAGCAGGTAACAAACCTGTGGAAGGACGGTGGGGAGATTGTGGAAGAAAAACTTGCGACCCCGTATACTCAGTGCGTTATGATCTTGAGCGTACCGGAATCGTGGAAGAACGCTAACATTATCTTAATTAATAAGAAAGGAGACGTCAAGGACTTGAAAAATTACAGACCGATCAGTTTACTGCCCGTTGCTTGCACTATATTTACTAAGTAATCGATAATAGAATTAGGACAACCTCAGGCTTCAATCAACCATATGACCAGGCAGGCTTTCGTAAAGGATGCTTTTGGTGTCGCTGCGTCTGAAGGCAGGCCTCACAGTTCAAGACATCCCGCACCAGATACGGGTGGCTGAAGACAACAAACACACTCGTGCAAGTGCCGAGCAGATCTCCCGGAGAGTTCTGCCTCTGGTACCATCCTGCGGGCTTTGCCCCCGCTTCGACCACGCAGAGTCATCATGCGTGTGGACGTATATGCGAACATTGCCGGACCAGGGCGCAGTGACATTGCATCTGGGCACTGAATGGGTTAGGCGGTGCTGAAGAGACCGTTAAAGGGGGGCGGAGATCAGCCAAGTAATCAACATGCAGCCCACGACCCGGCTGACGACGAGGACAACGACAAAATAATTGAGGCCCAAACCTCAATTGTGTGCAAAAAAAACAGCCAGAGGCTCCCGACAGAAACATGGAGAGCGAAGCCGCCGACGGAGGTGTCGGTCAAAGCCGTGGCTTTTCAAACGCCATCAACGAAACGCGCAAGGAACATGCGAAAGATTCCTGTGCCACTGCAGCCTCCAGAGGCCGTGGGAAAAACTGAGCGACAGTGGAAGAGGCTTATAGGTGAGGAAAGGGCCGAGAAGCCTCCTTTGGAGGCGGGCCCCATACGCAGGTCCAGCATCAGGCCGAAGCTGAACATCTAGCCACAGGAGGTCAACTCGACAGAGCCCCGCCGTAGCTGGGGTATGGGTCGGCAACCGCGACCCCGTATATAAATACGGACAGGCGCGATGCTCTCGATGCCAGCCATGAGATTGCCCAAAACAGTCTCTGTCGCTTCTCCGTGTACGACAAAGCCACTGCGTACCCCTAGGGACAAAGTTTGCCTCCTTGTATCTCATCGCAGTTGCAGTGGGCAGGCTTCACTTATTACTTGAGTTGCAGAAAGTCTTCAACATAAGGTACTCCCTGGCACGAAAACTTCAAAGAAAAGTTGCCACCGCGGCGGCGTTCCCACTACTGTTTGGCTTTGCGATCACGCTGTTCACACAATAGCACACGGTTAGCAGACGGTGGCTCTGTCAACGGTCCGGCACGGCCAAGGGGTCTGCTGTCCCGAATATATGCTGCATTCATCAGGCGACATTGATCCGCTTGACCGCGAAGCTTGACGGCTTCGCCTTCCTCCTTACGTGCCGATTTGCCGTTGGCGAAACTTCTCATGCTCAAGAGCAATATTGCCCAATATCGGCTGCTGACTACGGCTGATCCGACGGTGCAGCGTCTGTCATGGTATAGGCGCTGTTTGCCCCGCGCGACCTGTGCTCTGAGTCGCAAACAAGACGAAGCGACCACGGCCGCGTGAGGTGCACCCGGCTTAGTCGATCACGCGATCCGCCAGCCCCGACGTTCAACCGGCAACGGCCGTTAATAGCCTAAGCCCCCAGCGACCTCCCCGCCGAGCCACAAAGAATAAGACGTAGCAGCCACGGGCGCGTGAGGAGCGCTCGTGCTGTGTTATAGCTGTGGCAGCTGTTACTTTTCTATGACCTACGCTGAAGCCTTGCATGGACGGGGCTTTTTATAACTGTTTTTCGCTATAAAAATCGAGATATGCCTTCGCGTGAGAATCTTGAATATACGCGGCTTATAGGGGCAAGAGAGCGGCAAGTCCAGCTTAGCTGCTTGTTGCTCGGTCACATTGATGTTCTGCCCGTCCAAGAACCGAAAATAGAAAGTGAGGCTTAAACAGAAGGAATGGTCGAAAGCTTCAAGTCATTATATAATATATTTGCGTCTAATGCGGTCAGCAAGTCTGGTGATTGTGCCTTCTTGCATAACTCATAGGCATTGTCGAAGAGGCTGTCCTGACTTGCCAGTTGGCGCTTTGTTCTGCGCAGTTTTCCCTTCAATCATGTAAAATGAAGATTTATTTATGTTGTGGGAATTGGGCCTCTTGAGCAACTCAGGTGCGCGGTCGCTGCTACACCCCGTAGGCTCTTTGCGAGCGATATGCAGGCGGGCGCCCTGCTTGTCTCCTTGGGAAGGGAAACTCCTCTCAGAACCGGTGTCAATCACCCTCCTTTCCGTCCTTCCCGCTTTGGTCTCGCCTCACCACTGGGTGACGTTTGCAGCGTTGTTTCGGTGTGAGGAGGAGACCGCCACTGGCCAGGCAGCAACAAGGTGCGCGTTGGGTTTTCCTCCCGGCTCCCTAGCCTTTGCCGGGGAACCAAGAACGCGGGGTGGTCTAACACGAGCACCTTCTATGTACGCTCGAGTAGAAGCCCGAACGGAGTCCTGTCGCCCGCTTGTGCGGCGCTGACGCACCAAGTTCGGGAGGGCCTGATTTGGCTAGTTCTCCGTCACCGCCGACCATTGCCGGTGGCGACGGGCGAGGAGCCATCGACGCGTGACCTGTGTCGTCTGGATGAGCTCCGCGTCTCCCCCATCCTCTTTTGTACAAGGCTCTGAGAGGGCCCCCGATTGGCTGCCAGCTTTGGTCAACTGGCTTCAATTAATCCATTTTAGACAAACTGCCCTGGACACAGTGCAGCCTTTCGTCTGTTGAATTCAGTGTGATCAATCCTTGTGTGATTTGCATGTGTGAATGAAACCAGAAGGAAAGGAAGAAAGGAACCGGCGTGGTCTGTTCGTATAAGATACCCGACTTTCACCAAGGATCCCCGGGTTCGATTCTAGACGTCAGAAATTTGTCTTATAGAGTAATCGCTAGCACTCTTGAACTCTGAATCCAGTAATCCGAATTCAAATCTCGGCGAGGTCTACGCTTCCTTTTTGTTTTTGTTTTTTGCCACATGCAATACCTGTTCTTCTTGTGCTTCCGCTTGCACCGGTTCGCCGTGATGATTAAGACGGAACTAGGGCTAAGCAACGAGGGCGCGTAGTCAAAGGAGCGGACAGGTGCACCAACTTTCAATAATTCTTTAGAGATGAAAATCCTATGGACAGTTTGGCGCATGCGCTGAGGCACTCCTTTCCCAATCACGCTTTTTTGAAATAAGACTTTCACGGCAAAAGGTGAGGAGGCGAAAAAGCCTGTTTCTTTGCCTGCGTCTTCATGTTTTTGCGGTCAGTCCGTATCGGTCAGGTCAAGCCTCAATTTCAACGCTTTCTACGCTTTTTACGCGTTGCATTTCGGCCCGTCACGGGGCGCCGGTTGTACGTGACTGTAGGCGACGTGGAAAGGAGACCGATTAAGCGTAGTGCTGAGGTCCCACAAGAAAAAAAAAACAGCATTTTCAAAGGTACAAACCTCCCCTGGTATGCTTGCCACACAGATAATGTAGAGCGAGCCTCATCCGTACTAATATACTTTACGCACTTTTCCTCTACTAGCCGAAGTGCTCTATGAAGCGCATTGTGTTTCGTTGTTTATACAGTAACGTTAAATTATAATTTTGTCTCTAACGGTAATTTATTGGCCTTCAAAAAAAAGAAACGTATTTTTTGTACCACAAACGTATGAATGTGAATGGCATGACCCGTGTGTGACCGCTCTGGAGCGGCACCACAACTGGATCGTTCGTTTCCTCCGAACCTAAACGGCGCCGCTGCGGTGGCTCAGTGGTTACGGCGCTCGGCTGCTGACCCGAAAGACGAGGGTTCGTTCCCGGCCGCGGTGGTCGAATTTCGATGGATGCGAAATTCTAGGTGCTCGTGTACTATGCAATGTCAGTGCACGTTAAGGAACCCCAGGCGGTCGAGATTATCCGGAGCCCTTCACTACGGCGTCCCTCATAGCCTGAGTCGCTTTGGGACGTTAAGCCTCTATAAACCAAACCTAAATGGAAGTTCTGACGGAAAAAAAAAGTTCTGGTTTGACACCCTCAACAATACCACCTGCATGGTCTCCTCGCGGTCGTTGATCCACTGCCATCGAGCATTGCTCAGAAGCGATAAGCATTCACGACAAAATGCGCGTCTCCGAGAGGTATCCCTTGCATTGTACCTTTGTGCAGCAGTGGGACACATGTACCGAGAAACGCAAAACGATGCGCCTACGTACTGTATTTTAGTCTGCGGAATACTACCGAACTATCAAATAAGCAGTTCAGTGTGTTTCTATATTTCACTAATAGGCCTCCTTTTGCAAGCTCGAGTGTGACGGTTCGACAAGACCCACGTTGGTAAAAAAAAAAAGAAAAATTGTTGTGCTTTTCAGCCTTTTCTTTCAGTCAACTGCTTCATAATACTTATTAAAAGCAATTTTCAATTTTAATACAAATTTTCTAATGCATCCAAAAGGCTATGATACGTACTACATCTGACGAAGTGATTGGTACAACTGTGTACCCCTTTCTTCTGCAAATTTAGTTGCGGAAACAGCATAAAATGATGTCATGGAATTCTTAGAGTCATTCTGGGTGCAATTTTACCATAGTATGCGTCTTATGCATGCAAACAGCTGGCGCCTTATAAAGGGTTATTGTGGTGTACTCTAGGAACGATTTCTCATCGATCTCAGAAGTCCACAAGCATTTCTTGCGTGAGCGCACACGTAACCCGATGCTCACCACTGCTGGTTTAACTCAACCCCGCCGCCTCCTGTGGCAGGCTGAACAGGAGGCCGTAACACGTGTGCCCGCATCCACAAGCAGCGATGACCATGACAGTGAAGTTTTTACTAACAGCGCTTTTGATATCATGCATATTCTCGTAGTGCACACATTCCATCTAAAGTTAAGTAGAATAATTTGCTAGCCAGTAAAAATACCACTTTCCAGTGACGGCACAACTTGTGGATATATGTAGTGATTTCTTGCGGTATATAGTGGCATCTACACGTACTTTTTTTGTGTGTGTCGGTTTACAGATGTTTAGAACAAGTAGGGTGGAGCGCCATTCAGACATGGTACACGTCGAAGCTAAACCTAAGAAAAAGGAAAGCGCTAGAACATGTTCTCGGTACAAATTTGTAGCTAAGATTGTGGGGTTTGAAACAGCTTTACCATTACTTCCTTTACATTTTCTGCGGTCGTTTGATAATGAATCGCCAATAACTTTTTTATCTACCGCTGCATGAAGGGTAGGCATAAAAGCAAAAGGACTTTGAATACAAATCGGTAGCATATATGGGCACGCGAAAATTTCGGCGCATAAATACGCGAACAAAGAAATTCCTGCGGACCGGACGAAGGTAGGTCTTGACAAGTGGAGTGCGGGCCTGGGGTCATGTAGAGTTTCATTCTGTTAGCAGTTCGTCACTAGTTCAAGGGGCGCCATTCTCTAGCTATCACCAGACATTTAGGGATTAGCAATATAGGAATACTGGAAAATTAGGAATGTAATTTTATATAAGAATATAAATTGTTCTTAATTTTCTTAATAACTAGAGTAGAGCAAACTCGATCTTTCAACATTTCATCACTAAGATACTTAATAGCGGTAGCAGAAAATTAGTTACTCGCAGCACAGTTGTCATGAATGTAACTAAGTTGATTTGCGCTGGGACAGTGATATGACCAACTGTTTGAAGTTTACTGAGCTTAATTTTTATTGTATTGTGTTAAATCATGCGCTTTCAGTTTTTTAAGTTACACAAGGGTTCATTTCATTTCGGTCTAATGTTCACTGTTGATCGCCTTCCTCTTTACTCGTTCTAAATGGAGTCTTGTATCATCCATTGCTTGAACTTTGTATTGCTATTTCGTTATGCCTTGCATCTGAAAGATCCAAGCATGTATACTGTCACCAGCATGTATACTGTTACCGGCTCACGCAGGCCGGCCATGAACTCTGCGCTGCGAATGAGTTAACTCTCGTGTTGAGGTGGGCACTTGCGAAGCGAATCCGCTGCACAGCGCGTAATTTGTCACCCTAGCCCAGACAGATCGGTGGCGCTCCACGGAGCGCAGCCGCATTTCATGGGTGCGGCTCAGATAAGTGAGAACATGTCAAATCAATCGCGAGGCCGCTACGCTCCGAGTCGCACACGTGGAGGCAGCGCCCAAAGCGCATCCGGCCTCAGGAGAGTGGGACCACTTTAGCCTCGGCGCTTTCGTATGGCATGCGTCCTATAGGAGAGAAGGAAAGCACGAACGAAGCAATTCAGATCCGAAAAGCGGGGTAGCGACATTCCTGTTCCGGACGGTTAAAAACTGCATGGTTAATTATCACTTTCAGCGTGCAATTACCGCTCTTCGAAGCTGATAACGAACGGCGCTTTTCGTATTTCGTTTCTTTCAGTGATCATTTTTGCGTTCGCATTTAAATCTTCCGCTCCTCCGCATTTCGGTTGTCCTCGAAAGCGCTCCAAGACACGCTTCGCCGAGCATACATCTAGCGCTATTTCCGCCCGTAACAGGCTCATCTCGTCCACCGCCGCACACATCATATCATGTTCCGCCTGCTTCGGGGTAGTCAACACCGAGTAGTGGTAAAGGCAACGATCCGTAGCGTCGGAACATGAGTGGATAGTACTCCTGCATCAGTAGGATCGAGCAAATGCGGTCCGTTCACAGTGCACACACTTTGTACAGATACGAATGAGAAACAGAACATTTAGGTCGCATTCAGTTTGGAACCAAATCTTATTGCACCTTTGCGTCGTCCCTGAAAGGTCTATATTTGCGCTATGGTCTGCGCGCGCGCAATCGCGACTGGCAGTAAGCTTGGTTTTAATGTTCGCTTGTCATTCAGGTCGCTTCATCTCTGTGCGTTCGTTTGTGCTTTTTGGTGCCACGCATCGGCCATTGTTCCACATAATCGGGACGTTGTGCCCGTCCGAGCAGCGCGCGAGCGCTCCCTGTCGCATGCGGCTGGCACAGACATTCCTGAGTTGTGCCACAAAAACCGAACTGGAGCAGATTTGCAATTTGATGGAGGTTCACGTTACTGTTTACCTATTCAGTGGCAGTCAAAACAGGAGACTTACAAAGAAACGGACGGGTCAGCATCAGCGCTTTTCGCTCCTTTTTTTATTACTATTCTGCGGTGTCGCCTCTGCTCCTCTTACACCCCACCCATCCACCTCCCAACGTTCGTATTTTAGGCATTGAATTCTTTTAGCTTCCGTCCTCGGCACACTCCGCAAACACAGCCCCAGAAAGCGCGGCGAACCTGATGCCGAATACGAAGCAGGGCCTATCCGAAACATTCCCAAATTTTCCATCGAAACAGCATAAACTTTATCCTACCATACCCCCAAGCCGTGAATCGAACCAATGCTTCGCACGCAACGTGGGCTAAGTCGTTTTCTGTATCGTCGTTCATTCGTTAGGACTGCACTCCTAAATGCCCGTTGGCCGTAGTGCTAAACGTTGCTAGCGCTTAAATCGTGATCTTTCATTCGTTCGTTCATTCGCTGAACGCAGCGACGCACGTAAAGCACCAAAATAGGCGACAGAAGTCGAGCGCGCTGTCCAGCTGGAAGAGAAGCGGCTGATGGCGGAGGCTCCTCAATCCGCGAAAGCTGCCAGGGAGACCATGCGCGCTACCTATCTCGAAGAACAGAGGCGAGCAAAGGCAGGGTCACGGCGGGGTCATTTTATTGAATTGTATTATTTCCAGGCACTATGAATATTGATTCTTTCCAGTTTCCCGTCCTGCCTGGACGATGTGGGGTCTGAAGTATTGTGTAAATATGTAAATAAATAAATAAACGTACGGCAGCCGTAGCAGGATCTGGCGTATAGGATGGATAACCGTTAGGAGCGTCTCTTTTGAAAACGAGATGGCGGCAGGTGCCACCACATTGCCAACAAAAAAAAGCACCCAAAAGGGAGTAAATGGCTTGTCCTCTAACGCACACCCGAAAGGTTTTCTTACTCCATATGTATGTCGTTTTTATTTACTCCCTTATATAAGGGAGTTATTTTGGAGTATAAGGGAGTAAATGTTTTACTACCCGCAGAAATGGAGCCCCAAAATGGCGTCATGTTTATTTATCCTCATTCAGGGTCATTCTTACAGCAGTGACAGCGGCGGAAACGGGCAGTAGTTCTGCGGGCCACCGGCAACCCAACTTCGGAAACTGCGGTGTCCTAATGTGACCGCGCGTCACGCATTTTTCTTGTAGTCTGCAAGCCCAGCGGCGGTGTACACTGTAAATAAAAATAAACCCAAAAGGGAGTATAAATGGTGGCGGCCACCCTTTTTACTCCATTTGTGAAAACATTTACTCCATGAGTGTGGAGTAAAAAGGTGGACTGTCCACCATTTTACTCCTATGAGGGAATAATGGAGTAAAAATGAGGATTTATCTGCATTTACTCTAGTCTATAAAGAGAGTTGTGCCAAATGCTCCACCAGTGCCGAAATGGAGTAAAAAAAGACCATTTTGTGCAATCCGCCCCGCCACCAAGCGTCTCATCTGCTTCTGGTCAGTCGTCTGATAATGGCGGTGAGTGAAGAACGCTTGGATACCATCGTCGCTGGATCTCTCGCAGACGGCGAAAAGAATGCGCGACGCGGGGTCACATTAGGGCAGCGCAGTTTGCCAAGTTGGGTTGCCGGCGGCCCACAGAGCTACTGCCCGTTTCCGCCGCTGTCACTGCTGTAAGAATGAGCCTGAATGAAAATAAATAAACATGACGCCATTTTTGGGCTCCATTTCTGTGGGTAGTAAAAAAAATTACTCCCTTCTCACTCCTTAATAACTCCCTTATATAAGGGAGTAAATAAAAACACCATACATATGGAGTAAAAAAAACCTCCTTTTGGGTGTACGTTTAGGATAAGCCATTTACTCCATTTGGGTGTTTTTTTGCTAACAGTGGGCGCATTTGTTTTTCAGTCCCGGACTGTCCGGGACTACTTGCGGACTCGAGTCCGGTATTTGTTTTTCTCGGGCAGCCCGAAAGCTCCGCCCACCTGCTTGCATCGCCATAGCAACGCGTTCGTTTTTAGCCTATGGCAGTCCGCGGGCTGCTTGGGGCTGCTGAGAAGGCAGCAGACGATAGCTGCGCGCCGCGCTGGCAGCCATATTAAGTTAGACTCCGTGTGCATTTTGAGTGCTTTTCGTGTCCCTGGAGGTCGATATCATGCGTTAAACCTTCACATGAGCTCCGTAGCTCCTCTCTGAGCCATCGCAAGACTTTTTGTTCTTGCATCTTCGTTTATTTTCTTGAAATCCACCGCACACGGACGCACGTTCGGAGCTGCGAGCGCGTATTGTTTGCTCGTGTCGTCAAGAGGTTCTTGTTCGCTTGTTTTGCCACATGCTGTCTGTACGCTTACCTGAAAGCATCGCAGGTGAACCACTCGTATACTGGAGCAGCTATAGAGCTTGTTGTCAACATTTTTGCGGAGGCTTTCGTCTATCCGCCTTTCCGCAACGAGTTGGGCTACTTTGTGCGAACTTCGCCGCAAGCAGTAGCGGCGAGCATACCTCCGAAGCTGAGTTCTGTAATGCACCTACGCTAAGCTGACAGTACAGTCTTTAAATCGACTCAGTATCATGATCGAGCGCACGGCGTTGCTTCGGCGTTGCTTCGGCGTCGTAGTGGCCGTGGCTTGCATCGTCTGCTAGCAGATGACAGCGTCCTTGTACGGTAACCGAGGGGGAGCCCGACTCTGGCGCCGTGTTAGAAAGCAGCCTATGGCAAGTAGGTCATGTGACCATGACGCTTTTCCTGTCCGAGCGGAAGCCGAGACCTGCCAGCAAGTAGTCCGGGACTGGAAAAACAAATGCGGCCAGTGTAGGCGGCATGAGTTGTCTGCTTGTCGTCTGCTTTTGCTGTTCGAGCTCGTTTGATTGGCCATGTTCGTAGGTAAAGGGGTGTAACATTATAATCAATAGTTCAAAACTGAGAACGAGTCGCTGGGTAGTTTTAACGGTCATGCACCACGCTATATTTGACTGAAAACCAGAGCAGAAAAGTTGAAAACACCCCTGATGGAAGTTTGGAATGGCCGTGTTTGCCTTCATATTCACTTCTCAGGGCTTGGCTTTTCAATATGACAGAGAAAAAACGTAGCCTCATCAGCTAAGTCAAGAGCTCAGCGTTGACACTATGTTCTATCAGAGTTCCATGTTCATACAACACATAATCTTCTGCTACACATTGCGAGAACCACACTGAAAAAAGCCTGTGAGAATTAGGCCTAAGGGGAGGCTGTAACGGGGTGGCGACACTAACAAAGGAAAGTCAGGTATGGTTAAACACTGGAGGCTTCAAAGGAGCAATTCAGTTATGTAGCGTACTGTAGCAGAAAACGGCGACAAGCCGATAGCTTGTACCGCGGCAGGCGCCCGTGAAGGAGCAGAAGTGAGCAGAGATCCAGCGACGATGGTAACCAAGCGGTATTCACTCACCGCCATTATCAGACGACTGACCAGAAGCAGACAAAATGGTGTTTTTACTCCATTTCGGCACTGGTGGAGTATTTGGCACAATTAACTCCCTATATAGACTGGAGTAAATGCAGGTAAATCCTCATTTTTACTCCATTATTCCCTCATGGGAGTAAAATGGCGGTCAGTCCGCCTTTTTACTTCACACTCATGGAGTAAATGTTTTCACAAATGGAGTAAAAAGGGTGGCCGCCACCATTTATACTCCCTTTTGTGTTTATTTTTGATTACAGTGCATGCTCTGTAGTTCTTTTTTATTTCCCAAACTAACCTGTCAAACTTGAAGGCAATATATAGAAATCCGGTGCTGCTTTGTTTTTTTACGTACAATGTTCTATTGACTTTTACGTTTGACCAATTTTTAATCCCGATCTTGCATCCTTACGTCACCGCCCTGCTTTTGAGCCGCCATTCAAGCGCTTTTTGCTAACGTCTACCGCAGATTAATTGTCATTACCTTTTGCTATCTCTAAAACCTAGAGCCTCAGGGAGAGTTCTGAATGGACATCTGAATGGACACTGACACATTCTACATCTGAATGGACACTAACACATTCTAGTAAAGTATGTTCAATTTTCTCTACAGATATACAGCACACTGTATGTGTCATATTCTTGGTTAAATTTCTTTTTGTAGGTTCGCGTTCTAGGACACCCTGATCTATCTTCAAGGAGTAGCGCGCTGCCTCGAGTTATCACAGATCGATTTCTACCCAATTTGACTTTTCCATATTTTTATGCAGGCCTAGAGTATGCCTTTTTCCATTGAATTTATTGAATTTAATTGAATTGAATTGAATTGGCTTTTTATTTGCAGGAAACAATACAGATGAATCCCTGCGGGTGGCGTAAGGCTAAAGGCTTGGAAGCCTGACGAGGCCTTAGCCCCCTCACATCAGTTACAGCCTGCAGCAGCAGACACACATTTTCTGAATTTAAGCATGTACGCGGTTGCAATAGGATAACATGTTCACGCTTTTCAATTACAACACAATGAATACGAGAAATACACAGTACAATGCAGCAATATAACTAAAGTGCAGTTGAAAAGTTTTGAGCAGGAATGACGGTACATATGCATCAATGTACACATGAAAAGAAACTAAGCCATAACTTGCGTACGTTGCGTACAAACTGCAAGTTTCTAATAACACAATTGAACAGAAGTGAGTATTAGCGTATATCACAGTCTAACAAAGAGCAGTACGAAAGGGAAACAAAAGAACAAAATTAGAATAATAGTTGCAAATGCATGATAACCATGTAGAAGATGTTGACTGTATTTGTAATGCGTTTATGGTTCTAAAATTGTATTTGAGGAAAATAGGAATGCTCGATAATTTCGTTTGAAGGCTCTGAATGGTTGGCTGAAGTCAACATAAGATTCGTGTATGTTAAGCAGTCTAACTATTTGATAGTTCATAGCCTGTTTGCCATAGTTCGTTCTGTATTTTTGTACCTTTCTCTTACGATTCCTGATTGCATATCTCATGGAGGCATGCTGGACGTTATCGGCATATAGCTGTTTTTTGTATATTAGTTGCATTATCCGGAAATTGTACACTTTTTTAACTGGAAGGATATTATGTTTGAAGAAAAGTGGTTGCGTAGGCAAGTTTCTTACTTGACCTTTGTAATTCTCTAATATCCGAAGTACGCGCTTCTGCAGAACTAATATTCTCTCATAATTCCCTTTGGTGGTCGTACCCCACACTAGCATACCATAGAGCAGTTTGGAATAGAATAAAGTGTAGTAGATTGATCTCTTCAGCCAAAGAGGTAAGATATGGGCCACTTTACTTAAACATCCTACAGAACGCACGAGTTCCGAAATTAAATGATCTACATGATAAGTCCATGACAAATGTTCGTGAAACCATATTCCAAGAAACTTTTGCGTCTGCACTTTCTCCAAGTAATGGTCTTCAAACTTAATACTGATATTATCACATGCATTCTTATTGATGGGTCTGAATACTATGTATTTAGTTTTTTGCGCATTGAGCTGCAACTTATTTTTTTCTAGCCAACGGGACAGTTCTAGCAGATAATCATTAGCTTCATTTCTTATTTCTTGGATGGTTGTGCCTGTAAAATATATACTTGTGTCATCAGCAAACAACGTGATTTCAGGTGTGTGTTTTAGCTCAGTGATATCATTAATGTATAACAGAAATAGTACTGGCCCCAGTATCGAACCTTGTGGGACACCTGCTTTTATAAGTAGTTTCTGGGAACATACGTTGTTCAAGGTAACGTACTGTTGCCTCACTGACAAGAAACTCTGGAAAAGATTTAAGGTAATGCCTCTAATGCCACATCTGTTCAGTTTACTAAGCATGATATCGTGATTCACCGAATCAAAGGCTTTCCGTAAATCGAGGAAGATACCTAGGGTATACAGCCTCCTGTCAAGATTGTTAATAATATGAGTTTTAACTTTTACGAGGGCTTCTTCTGTCGTCTTGTTTTTTTGAAAACCATATTGGGATGGCGAAAGTATATTGTATTTGTTAAGGTATGTTGTAAGGCGCTTGTGAATGCACTTTTCATAAATTTTTGAAAATGCGGGCAGGACTGAAATTGGTCGGTAATTTGAGATGTCATTTGTAGAACCACCCTTATGAACGGGGACTACTTTCGCCACCTTCAGTTTCTGTGGGAAGATTCCAGTCAGAAACGATAGGTTTATTAGGAACGCAAGTATTGGACTAATTACAGACGAGACTTCCTTTATTGGCGCTACCTTAATTTCGTCATATCCGCTCGAAGCAGTGGCTTTTAATTCCTTTATAAATCTGGCGACCTCAGCTGGAGTAACATCAAACAGCACAAGAGAATTAATTTGACTAGTTTCATCATAGTTACAGTCATTTTCAACCTGGCCTGTTGCGGGCATTGCTGCATGCACAAAGTATTCATTTATCACGTCCGCTAAGGGTTGACCTTCGAAAACGATGTTATTAATTTTCATTTGTTGAGGTTCACTGCTAGCTTGATTTTTCCCTGTTAAGAAATTAACTTCTTTCCATATTTTTCTTGGGTCCGATCTTATTCGGGAGAATAGTTACTCATAGTAGTCTTTTTTTGCTTTCTTTACGTCGCTATTTAATTTGTTCCGAAAGCGCCTAAACTCAAGAAATAAGCCATAATCCTTACTGGCAAGAAATTTATGAAACATTGTGTTCTTTTGTTTTATTCTTTTATAAAGCCCTGCACTAATCCAAGGCTTCCTAATTTTACGTTTCTGCACTTTTGCACTTTGTAACGGAAAAGCATCATTGTAGCAGTATAGAAAGGTATCCAGAAATAGGTCGTATGCTTTGTCTGGATTTTCTTCTGAATACACTTCAGTCCATGGGCGTCCGGAGGGGGGGGCAAGGGGGGGCGGCTGCACCCCCCTGGAAAATCACTCACTCGAACCGTGAGTGATGGCCGCACGCCAGGGGCGGTGGTGCGCTCAGCCAAAAGGGTAAAAGCAGCCCCTCTTCCACGCTTTGGGTCACGTCTGCGAAACGCGCCGCGTACGGGCGCGCGTCGTTCCGCCGTTTTCAAACCACGCCATCGTTAGCTCTACTAAAGGGCGACCTGTTGCAGAAGTACAGCGGCACCGGCGAGCATGTGTTTCGAGTATAGTCTTGAGATGGGTGTCTGTTTCTTTGATCTCTAGAGAGAGAGCGACAGGGAGGCAGACAGTGCACAGGGCATCTTGTTTTCGCCTTCGTCGCTCGCTATAATCAGGATACGTTCGTACGCCGGCCACCGATGAATTCTTCAGGAGGGAAAGACAAATCAGCCGTGTCCACCCCCGCTTTGTCGGGCTGCGCAGGGGCAAGCGGGCGATGAGTTGGCGCCGCCGCCGCTCGCTGTCTCCTCCGATCCACGGGAGAGCGCAGTTCGGTAGAAGCGCCGCTTTCAAAATCTTCGGCAAAGATGATTATCTGCTTTTGTTCACGGCGACGCAGTCTCCAGAGGCGCCCCCACACCAGCGTTCCTTGCGTCTTCTCCGAAAACCAGCGCCTTTGGTCAACGCAGCCCGACGGCGCCTGCATGGCTCGCCTGTCACCTCTGGCTGGGCCTCAAATCACAACAGCGCCCATGTACTGTGCGATGTCAGATGGTAAAGAGACCCAGGTGGTCGACATTATCCGGAATTCTGTACTACTCCGTCCCTAATAGCCTGAGTTGTTTAGGGGCTCTGAAACCCATAAAAACACAAAAACAAATTTTCCGACCGGAGTGGCGAGTGTCAATTCCCCTCGGAAGTCGCGCGGCGTTCCTTTCGCCCCCAAAGTGCGCATTCGGGGATATTGCGGCAAGTAAGCCCTTGCACGTGTGCGCGCCTGTGCTTTTAGTGGCCGGTTGTCAACGAAGGTGAGAACAACCAAGACAGCGGACGAGAAAACGACGAGCGGCGAGCAGTGTGTGTGCGGTTGCTCGACTGTGCGGATGCGCGAGCGCAAGATGGAGCGAGGTGTATGAAGCTGCGAGCGTGCATTTATCTTGTAAATAAGTTTTCGTTGTATATATAGTCACCTTTTGTTTTCAACGTACGCGTTCAACCGTTTTTCCAATCAATATGTGTATGATGAGTGTGCACCGAGAGCGTGTAATGAAGCACAGAAATGAATTTATCACCCGTGTAATCACGCAATTCGCCCAGAAAAATCCGAGGCGCCTACAGTTGCTGTTCAAGGAAGACTGACTGAGTGACTGTAGTTGCGTGTTTGTGAACATATTGTGCTGTGTGCTGGTCATCAGTCCGGGTGAGTCGAGAACCCGTATGCATGCAGCAAGACTGAGCACTCTTCTCCACGAAGTAATCGTATCTTTTTGCATTTCTTTATTAATTTTAAATGTTTCTTCGTTGATAAACAGCAATGTATCTCTCCTAGCCACGCTTTAATGTTGGCGATCCACCAAGTAAAGAATTTTCAGTTGTGTTTCCAGCGTTGTCCTGTGTACTTCTCCTCCTTGTGAATGCGTCCTTTTCGCTGGTTTTCTACGTACGTGCTTTAATTTGCTGTTTGTATTTTTTTCATGTGTGTGTTTCACTTATTTTTTAGTTATATATAAATAAATAAATTTAATCCGCAAATAGTGTCTTTATGCTACGAACATACCCCCCCCCCCCCCCCACTCCGGCGCCGACAACCAATGGGCCCCCCCCCCTGCAAAAAATTCTGCGGACGCCCTTGCTTCAGTCCAATCTGCTTGCTCGATCAATACTCTAAACTTAGTCAGTGAGTTGTTGCATATGATCCTGTGCTCAAAATTACGAGTTCTATCCTTATCTTTTCTGAATAAACATTGGGTGGCGATATAAATCGGCTGATGATCACTAAGATCACATGTCAAAACCCCTGCTGTATATCCCGAGTCGTTAAGGTTTGTTATTGCGACATCTATACTTGTGGAATAGTTCCAAGTAATACGGGTAGGGCTGGAAATGGCATTCTCACAGCCATAGGACATGATGAGGTTTTTCAGGTCCCGTGCGGGTAAATCGTCCTTCAGCAGATCAATGTTCACGTCCCCCATTACAAAATATGGTTTCTTTATGACATTAAAATGCCCAAGCAATTGTTCTAAACGCGCTCTTAACCCTCTGAATTTTTTTACCTGTAGTTTAAAGCTCTTTATTTCTCCGTTCTTGTGTCCTGCGTACTTCCTTAATAGTTTTATAGTCCTTTTCCGCCATTGTGAGTCCGGGATTTTTCTTTTCGACTACCGCCATCTATGAGACGTTCTAGAATGCGCTACGGTTTTTCTGCAACGCCGTTCATGCTACCAGTACCCTCTACGATGAGATAGACATTTTTTTCTTCAGCATCATGCGAGTGGATATAATAAACAACTTGAAGAAGCCACCTTCAAACATTTTCCTGGACCTAATAAGTGCAAATTTCCATTCGTCTCCTCTCTATCTGATCTCGTCCCAGTAACGCTGCAAACTTTTTCGCAACGTACAATTACTTCAGTAACTACCGCAGATTCATTCTCATGACCTTTGTTATCTCTAAACTATAGGGCCTCACAGAGAGTGGCTGTGCCTGTATCGACATCTGGATGGATATTGCCACATTCTAGTAAAATATTGATACCTGCCACTGTAGACGAAGAAGTTAGCCGTCGCGGTGGCTCAGTGGTTATGGTGCTCGGCTGCTGACCCAAAAGACGCGGGTTCGATCCCGGCCGCGGAGGTCGAATTTCGATGGAGGCGAAATTCTAGAGGCCCATGTACTGTGCAATGTCAGTGCACGTTAAAGAACCCCAGGGGGACGAAATTTCCGTAGCCCTTCACTACGGCGTCTCTCATAGCCTGAGTCGCTTTATTTATTTATTTATTCAAGGTACCTACAGCGCCTTGAGAGGCATTATTGTAGGGGGGTAAAGTACATTAACAGTAAAATTCAATACAGCACAAGAGAACAAAACAGAAAGAAAAGTTACAGAAAAATGTTAAGAACTTCCAAAAAGATAAAAGCATTCTGATTGCACCCGACACGCAGAACCAACACTGACAACAGCATAATCAGATTATTGCGTGGTCAATTGCGTCCTGGAAATTCTCGCTCTCAAACACTTCATTAGGCAGCAGGTTCCAGTCACTTATTGTGTTGGGAAAAAAATGAATATTTAAATGTATTAATCCGGCAGTTATACCCTCTAATTTTCATGGTATTGTCCGTTCTACTCGAAACATAGTGAGGTTGCCTTAAATACAGGCTTTTATTAATTCCTGTTTTATTATTGTAAATGTCGTACAAAAACTTTATTCTAAAAACTTTTCTTCGGTGGGATAATAACTTCCAACCAAGAGCTTCCCGAAGTTCAGTACTTCTAACCTTAAAATTATAATTCCCAGTTACGAACCTTGCTGCCCGCTTCTATTCTAGCTTGTCTTTTAAAATATTTGTGAACGGGTCCCAACATACGCATCCATATTCGAGAATTGGCCTGACATTCGTAACGTACAATGTTTCTTTTAGGCGTGGAGTTGTATGTTTAAAGTTTCTTTTAAAAAGGTTGAGAACGCGGGAAGCTTTGGCAGTTATCGCGTCGACGTGTGCGGTCCAATCCAACTTCGCTGTAAATGTGATACCCAGATACTTTACTCGGTCCTTTGTCTGTACAACAGATTGATTTAGATTATAGTTGCCCCATATCTTTTTTTTTTGTTTGTTTGTGAACTGCATGAGGTAACATCTACTGGTGTTGAGAGTCATCTTCCGTTTGTCACACGACGCACATAGTTTGTCAAGGTCAGACTGCAACAGAATGGTATCATTTGCGCACGTGACAGAACGGTAAACAACACAGTCATCGGCGTACAGCCTAACACGGGAGCACAGATCACTCGGCAAATCATTTACAAAAACAAGAAACAACAAAGGCCCAAGTACCAAGCCTTGCGGCACACCCGATAAAACCTGAACAGGAAGTGACACCGTTTATAAGTACCCGTTGTTGCCGTGCATACAAATAATCTTGAATCCATCCAAGAAGTCTAGAAGGTATACCTAAATATGATAACTTTGTTAAGAGCAGAGAATGCGAAACCGCGTCAAAAGCTTTGCGGAAATCAAGAAAAACTGCGTCTATTTGAACACCCCTATCTATACCTTCCGCGACATCATGGATGAACTCAGTGAGCTGAGTTGTACACGATAGGCCCGAACGGAAACCATGTTGAGCGGTAGTGAAGAAATCATTACCATTAAGGTGCTTCATAAGACCAGAATATATTATATGATCCAGCTTTTTACAAGAAACAGAGGTGAGGGACACCGGTCTGTAATTACATATATTTGCGCGATCACCATCTTTATGTATTGGCGTTACATTCGCAAGTTTCCAGTCATTTGGGAGTTTTTTTATAATCCAGGGACTTATTGAATATTGTGACCAAAAATGGAGCTATTTCTATTGCACATAGCTTCAAAATATGATTTGATATATCGTCTGGGCCGTGAGCAGAATGGGAATTTAGATTAGACAGCAGCGCCATCACACCCGTCTCAGTTATCATTACATCTTCCATTTCCGGCAAGTGTGTGAAATTTTGCGTGACTAGATTGAGATATGCTTGATCACTGACAAATACTGAGTGAAAATACGCGTTAAAAATTTCAGCTTTACTCAAGTCGTCTGCTACAATGCTGTTATTGTGCACCAAAGATGGAATTCCAATGTTATCTTTTTTAGTATTTTTAATATGCTTCCACACTTGTTTTGGATTAACTCTTATCTTTTCCGATAAAGACGATAGGTAAAGACGCTTAGCACTTCTGTCTTAAGCGAACACATCAATAACTTCAGTTTTGTGAATAAGGAGGGGCTCTTAGTTTTAGGATATTTCTTATACAGTGTGGCCTTTCTTTTAATGGATCTACGTAATTCTCTTGAAATCCAAGGTTTGTCAGCGCGTAGTTTCCCTGATACAGTCTTAGAAGGAACGTACGCTGTAATCAAATAGAGAAGCTTGTCCTTAAATGCGATCCACAAACCATCCATGTCACACGTTTCGCTATAACTGAGAAACAAAGGGAAGTAATTTACTAAAGCATTCTTTACAGCATCGTAGTTCCCTCTCTCGTACAGAAATATTTTTCTTGAGCGCCCTTTTTGAAATTCGGGTTTCTTGCAAAAAACAATGGCGGCAACAGCTTCATGGTCGCTTATTCCCGGTGCCACTGTAACAGATTCAACTGTATGTACCATTTTGGTTGCTAAAAAAGCAAATCTAAGACATTTGCACCAGTTGTGCATAAGCAAGTCGGAAAATCCACAAATTGAAAGAGCCCATAGTTCCCGATCATCTCATAAAAGGCTGAGTGTAGCGCTGATCTACTTTGTTCGACAGGAAGCCGGTTGTTCCATACGACATCAGGCATGTTAACGGGATGTTCCATACGACATCAGGCAGGCCTCCCAGAATAATCAAATCTGATGATAAGCTTGACAGTGATCTTGATACACTGTGAAATATTTCCGGGTTGTTTGAACTAGGTGGCCTGTAGAATGATCCGACGGCAAGGCTCTCCCCATTTGACAAAATTATTTTGCACCACACAGATTCTGCACCATCATGAATACGGCTGATTGGTACACTTTGGATGTCGTCGCGTACAAGAATAAACACTCCACCGCCATGCGCGTCTCGATCCTTTCGATATGCTATATAACACGAGGGAAAAACTTCAGAGCTTGTTATACTGTGGTCAAGCCAAGACTCAGTTCCGATAACATGAGCCTGTGTCACCCCTACTAAACTGGCAAAATCAGCAGCAAAGATAGCTGGCTCATAGAGTGCTTATTACGACGGGGAGGGGTACATGATTGCTATTGCACAAATTCACGAACAGAATCAGTAGCGCTGTCAAAAATGTATGCTTTCCCATCAATTATTAGTTTATCATACTTTAACGCATACTTAGCGTTCAGACCTCGGGCATATGCACTTAACCTGCTCCTTGATTGACACACACTGGGCGAGTAGTCTTCACTCACTGAGTAACCGGTATCCTTAAATTTAGATGCAAGCAACAGAAAGAACCCGCTGTTTGTCCTTAAACAAGTTAAATTTAACAATGATTGGTCTCTTTTTGTTTTCAGCATACCTGCCTATTCTATGCGCTCTCTCAATTGCAGCGGGATCAATTTTAACACCCAGTTTTTCGTCGCAGATTGATATGACCTTAGCCTCCGAATCATTCCATGATTCTTTGTCCGTATCTGAAGCACCAAAAAAGAGCAAGTTATTTCTACGGGACCGGTTTTCCATGACATTAAACCCTATAAACCAAACCAAACCAAACCGAAGAAGTAGCGGAAGCATTAGTACAGAGGCAGAAGTTGGCTGCCTATCGCTTGCGCGCTGGAACGCTTTGGGACAGCCGCAGTTTTTCGGCTCAGCTCCGGTGGTTCTCCTTCACGTTACACGTTACAGTGTGGTGGAGGTGCTAGGTGCAGAAGATCGGCGCCATAGGCCTGGTGTCAGTGGCCATGTCAGTAGCACTCAACGGTCGAGGCTGCGTCGTCCTTGTGGGCCGAAATTCAGGCGACTCTCTGCAGAGACGGCGGCTGGGTCACTGGTGAACCGGTGTGGGTTCCATATTGATGCTAGACGGGGTGCACAGGTCGGGACAATTTTTTTTTTCGCCTGTGCTTCATCTCCTCATTTTTGTGTGTGTGTGTACTTGTAGCGCCACGTCTTTTTCAGAAAGTACTGCATATTAACCAGTTCACAATCGTTTTTGATCTGGTGTGGTGAGATTTCCATGAAGCAATTTCTCGCCCCTTGTTTTCTTAACTCTTTCAGTCGCCACTCGCCATATCTCTGCAAAAATTTTATTTTTCTGTCCGAATAGTTCACGCAAGTCTCAAAACAGTCCGGTGAGCAGTAATTGTTTTTGGGAAACCTACGAAATTTTGGATGTGTCATTAAGACTTGAAACTGTAACGTCGAAACACTAAGATTTGTGTAATGAGCGCTCAAGAAATGAAGAGATCTATATTATCTATTGTGAAGATGCATATGACAATGGAAACGCAGAGAAAAAAAAACAATATGGGTGGAAAAGCCCATCAGCATAAAAATGATGGATCACGTACTACCAGGCTCATTGTTTCGAATATGTTTACTGTGTTCACTATTTGACATACAATAAAAACACCCTGTTTAGGATATAAAGGGTACTATATATGTCTAAATGAAAGGTATGACTGGTAGCTGTGGCCAACTCTCATAAAAAGTTAATTAGCTGAGTGCATGATTGGGTGCTGTACTCAAAAAATGAAACGCGAACTAGACAACTGAAGCATGAACAGCAAAAGGAGAAGATCTTAACCGGGGCAAACTCAGTACTACTGCAGGTTACTTTCATGTATACAGGCGCGAAGGCTCCTTTAGATGTGTTATTGAACATAGCTTCTGTTTCGTCTCCTACAGCTATAATGGTGTTCTTGTGCTCGAATTTCAGTTTTCTTGTTTGAATTTAATTTGCTGACCATAGTTCCAAGCACCTTATAAGGCTAGATTTCTTTTCCCTCAAAGTTTTCAGACCACTCGAAAATCACACGTAAAGCAGCCCGAAAAAATGTTATTGTCTCGAAATCAGCGATTTTTCTCATTAGCTTGACCAGTTTTCAAACAACGCTTTCTCTCATGCTGCAAGTGCTGCTTTGCACACTATGTGCTATTTGTGAATAGATAAATAACAAGTACGGCAGTCATTTTGAGAAGGGTAGTTTTCAACTTTTATTATATATTAACGAAACATACAAAAAAATAAATTGTACCTTTCAGGTACCTGTGAAAGAACAGACGAAAGACAAGCTTTCAGAAACTGTTGAGTACAATCTCTTGTGTATAAATGGATTCATAAAGCTTTAAGAAGTGGCAAACATGGATGGTTATACCACAAGAAAGAAAAAAAAAGGAATAATCTCAGTTTCGTCCTCTGGCCTGCGAATGGAATTAATCTCTGCTGTCCATTCGAAGCAAGCGCCTCATAGACTCAAAAAGGCACAAATGCTTGAGTGAGGGCAGCAATGGGCGCACCCGACGGCACACCCGGGTACGGGCCCGAACTGGCTGCGATGTCGATGTGAGAGTAGCAGAGCGGACGCGTTGAGTCCAGGCCATGCTGCATGGAAAGAACAAAAGGTGACTTGGCGTCAAAAGGCTGCATTCGATACAGATTTGATTTCTTTATTGTTAGTTTTTTTTCATGCGTTGCAGCCCACTAGCGGACTCAACATGAGACCGAAGAGCAAAGCAAGGACCAAGTCAGAAAAAGCAGTCACAATACTTTAAAGTGCTACAGTACAAAACAACATCAACAGCATCAATTATAAAAATATAAAATAATAATAATTAACACTTATTATTAATATTATTTTATATTGAGAATACCTCTTCCGTACCCGAAGGTGGCTTGGTGAAAACGAAACCCCCGAGTCAAGCGCTATGACACGAGCTAGTGCGAAATTTTTTAGACATACTATGATACGATTCATTGTTTCATTAGCAAGAAACGCGGTCAAGAGCAGCCCCTTTTTCAGTCAGCCAAGATTTCAACCTGACCAGCTTAATCCTAGGAGGACTACGTTTGATGTTACCTGGCGCTCATTCACTGCCTGCAGTAGAACTGGAAAGCGGGCACTTTCACGCTCATGCTGAGCCAGTTTTCAAATCGTACAAAATCGTCGCGGTAAAGTGCTCTCTCGAGCTCTTGCAGTGGGCTTTTGCGGATCTTACCCTTTCCCGTGCGACAATTCTTCGATGGTTTCGACAGTTAAAAGCAGCAGAAGTTTACTGAAAGCCAAGGAGAAGAGAATGGCAATCGCACCAGTTGAGGAAAACATCACCGCTGCGGAAAAATTTTCCACTGAACAAGTGGCATTACAAAGACACTATAGCGGCACTACAGAATGCATAACTGAGAGTGCCGGATATCCTGCATGAGCATTATCAAGGCGGGAGTCATCCCGGTGGGTGCCTCACTGCTTTGACAAATGGGTGAAACCGTATCCATGGTGGACGGTGCAATGAAATGCTGGTCAGATTCGACAGAGGCAACTGTAGACTTGCTTTCAACATTGCTGCAGGTGGTGAGAGCTAGACTTTCCGGTTTTATTAAAATAAGACCCAGTCGGCAACGCAAATCTTTCGTCATAAGTTCATTCCAAGCCAAATGCACCAGAGTTAGCACTCTATCCTCCCATTTAGAAAATTTATGAATCTTTATTGCACTGTCCAAAGTAATTTCACGCAGCCTCTTCGGGAAAAAAAAAAAGTTTTTTTTTCGGTCATGTGACAGGACAAGTAAAAATAGGTTTCGTTTAAAAAATTACAAAAATTTGTTCGTTTTTACGCTTGAAATTTTTACTGTATAATGTATCAGCATTGTACTTTAGTGTCCTCCAGCAAAAAACTGCCAGCAGAGATGCTTTATGTACTTTTAATTCATTATTTTAGCACGAAAAGTAACACTTTTAAAAATTTTTAAAGGAACGTACGTGACATTCATGAGCATATAAAACACTTCGTCGGCTCTCTGGGACATGTAATGCTTGGTAAAAAAGTTGGAAATGGAATACAACAAAATAAATTTCAGAGAAAAGATCATAAGTTGCAAAAAGGTGTGATTTTCTTCATATTCAGCCTTCAATTTCACACTGAGGTGTTCCAAGCAGAAATAAAATGCGGCTCGTTTTGCGCAGCTAATATTACTGTAATTTCGCTAAGTGATATTTATCGGATAGCTTTTAGACTCATGCAAGAAAAAAAAAATGTTTTGAAATTGAGTGCCAGCACCAGCGGTAATTTTTGTCTCGCACTGGACGCTCTCCCCAGTTCCTCACAGGCACACACCAGCTGCTTTGTGCTATGCTTTTCAAGCGGACGATGAGAACTGCAGAAACAAGTTTCTTCCTCCCTGGGTATGTGAAGATTCGAGTTCATAGTCAGTATACGCTCTCGGTCTTGTCTTGCACTGTTGGGCAATACGATCGATTGCGGATGCCATGTTCGCGCGCTTGTATAGCAAACCTTGTATAGCTTGTATAGCTTGTATAGTGTTTTTCAGGCCCACTTATTGTAAGTGCGCTGCAGCAACTACTGAACACATAAGAACAGTTCGAGCGCTCTGTTTTGGCAACAAAGCGTGTGTGGGTGTCAGGATATTGTGGGCGGCTTGATGGTCGGTCGGTGCCGAAATCATAACTGATCGGGCCAACCTGCCCGCCACTGCACTCTGTAAGTTCGGAGGGGCCCGGGAGCAGCGACAAACGTCTCCACCCCACGGGCGAAAGATGAGGTTCGACTGCTGACTGGCAATAGGGGCCACGCCTGATTAGCCGCTGACCGGAGGCATGAGGCGTAGACAAGTTCCTTAACAAACCCCTTTACTTGGGCAAAGCACAACGACAAAACAAAGCCCAGCAAAATAGCGTCAATACACAGGCGCGACACGAATAACAAACACAAAATGAGGACGCTAACAACTATTAACAGGAAGAGGAAAACATAGGGCGATATTACGAGTATGCAACAACATTACAAGAACAAAGCTATACTGTACAAAAGGCTAGGACGAGGAACAGCGATAGGTCAAAGAGAAAGAGTTAAAGCGAGTGGGAAGAAACGGTGGCTTAGCTGCGGGGTGGCAAGGTCCGTTCGCAGGGAGCGTCGGGCTGCGGATGCGTTCGGGGCTGATGGGCTGTCGCGGATACGGGCGAACTTGGGCCACACGTCTTCGGGGCTGCCATCGCTGCGTTCTACGCGTCAAGCGACCGCCTAGGCTCACTTGCCGACCACTTCCCTGGCTGACCTCACACACGTCCGCACGCATCGAAATCTCCAAGCCAACTCCCCGGCTCGCGGTTTTCCCACCGCCGCGTTCTCGTGACAAAAAAAAAAGCAAAAAAAAAAACAAATAAATCATCAAGGCCCAGTGCGCCAACAATTTGCAGATGTTAAAAAGGGGGGAAAAGAAACACGAAGAAACTGAGAAGGAACGCGGGAGAAGGCCACGGTCCTAAAGAGGAGCGATGCTAACTTGCGAAGGTCGGGAAGGTGCCAGGGCATTCAACCGACAGCTCCCCAACCCCACAACATGCAAGCACTCGCTACCCGGCGATAATCCTATGAGGGGGCAGAGTAGCCTTGACCCTCCAGTGTCATGAGGGGTCAACTATCCACGCGGGGGGGGGGGGGCAAAGTCGTCGCTGCCGTACTGCGACATGCCTGCGAACAACCGGCACCGTGGCCACCTCAAACGCAAAAGAAAAACGAAAGACAAGGCATGCACAAACTTTGTAACAGTGGTAGCCAGCGGAAAAAATAAAAATCAGTTGACTTAACTGTGGCTAACAACACGTCAGTTTAATCCGATCAGCTCAGTTAACATAGTGCAATAATGAGGAGCTGTTGGCACTAAAGCTGTATAAACATCATGGGTTAGCTCAGGTGCGGAACTGTGATAGTGGCATCAAGATAGCTCTCATGTGCTACCTAATTTGGGCCACTAAGAAAGATTGGTTCGCATTCCTTGAGAGTCACCGCATTAACAAGCCGTTTCATTACTTTCGTGTATAACTTTGGCCGTCGGCTTGTATGTAGTTTCAGAAAGTGGACTTTAAATTTACTGTCTTGTATGACGCAAATAAAAAAAATTAAATAAACTTACAGGAAGATAACCTATCAATTCATGATGATCAAGACATTATATCCTTCATATTAACCAGGGCCACTTTGGTATGTGGCTACTGCTGAACCTATGGCACAGAGCAAATTTTTGAACGCTATAGCAGTAATTAGGCTCCCACTCTACTGGATATCCGCCGTCGTGAGCGAAAAAGTAGGCCTGCCACGGTGGGCAGGTGGCAGTTAAATTAACGATTGGACGCGAGAGGCTGCTCGGGAAGAGCAACCTCACAAGGCCCCCCAGTGCCTGTGTTTGAAACAGCCACCTTCCGGGACAGTGGTGCATCGCTTCACCGTTGCATACCTGCGCCAGGGATTGGTATGAGGACTCGCTGCGATCTATGAATTTAAAGTAGAGAATGAGCAATTCCGCATATATGGGCATCAACCCAGTAACGCTTGTGCCCCATCCAGCTTTTTTTTTTTTTTACTAACATTTTCACTACAACGACTTGCCTCCGCACCTGACTGCTCTTGGTACTCAACTAGTAGGGCATAATTTCTTATTCTGTATTTAGGATAATGGCTATATTGCATCTGCTCTATTAGGCAAATAACTGCTGTTACATATTTCGGGAGCTGGTGAAATATGTCGGCTCCGGGTGAGAGGTGGGGGAACAAGAGAAGGCAGAGCTCAGCACGGCGAGACCCTATTAAACGGGCTGCACCGGGTGATTGAGTCAATTGATACCATGTGCGCATACCACTGCTTGTGTAAATACGTCACATGAAAAGCGCTGGTGACGATTATGGTCAGGGTGTTGGAGCATGAATGCCTGAATGCGTGAAAAGGGAACCAATATTTTTTTTTCTTACCTAAAACAAGACACACTCCGATAAAAATCGCACCGTGAAATTACAGCCATATTTGCAAGAAACTGGCCATATTTTTGTATTTTTAGTTGAACTATTGAATACGAAGCAAGGCGCATTTTTCTGCTACTTCTGAATTTTTTTTCTGAAATTTCACGCTGTTCTATTTTAGTTCAAACATTTTTGTCAAGAATTAAATTTCCCAGGCAGCCGATTAAACATTAAATATTGTTCACGTATGTCACATATATTTTAAAAATGAAAGTGCGAAAATGGCAATTTTTGGAAAAAAAATAGACTAAAGATAAATAAACAACTCTCTGCTGGCAGTTTTTCGCTGGCTGATGATAAAGCACAATGCTTATTTATTGTTCAGGAAAATTTTAAAGCATAGAAAACATAAAAAATGTTTTCTGCTTTTTTTTTAATGAGGCTTAATTTTGCACTCATCTGGAAAGTTCAAAGTGCTGTCACATGACATGGAACTTTTTTCCAAAAATATTTTGAGAAATTACTTTCGACACTGGGATAAAAACCCACAAAATTTCTGGAAAAAATTTGGCAAGGTCGAGCAAAGACACTGGTAAGTTTGGAGTGAATGATCCTATAATAATTAACCGACAGTGACGCAGTCCTGAAGTGTCGGCAAGAAAACGGTGGCCACTTTGTTCGGCAAAAACTGACAGGACAATTGTAATACCTGATGCGAGAAAGTTGCGAAAGCAGTTGGATTTACCCTCGGTGATTACTTTGATGCCTTTACTCTAACGAATGCTTTTACTCTAAGCAGGGGCTGTACACGCGTGACAGAATTTTTCCTGAGTGTGAAGGTGGGTGGGTGGCACTTCTGCAGGGTGTGTGGTGGCGTGGATCGAGGGTGGGGTGGAAACGTGGCTGGTGGGTGGCGCTTCTGCGGGGCAGCTGGCTTTCCCACTGCGTCCTTTAATTCGATTTCGCGTCCCGTTTTTGTTCCGTTGCTGCGTGGACCAAATGGGTAGAGGCCTAGTGAAACGTGGAGACAGGCGGGTTGGTGATGGGTGACGCTTCTGAAGGGTGGAGGCTTCACTCGCCGACACCTCACACAGACAACGCCGGCATCCGCGCCAAGTGCCACTGGCACTGCTGTCACCGTACAAGCCGCCATGTCAGAAGTGTCCCAAAGGCCTATTACTGCTGAATGGCACACAATCTTCCAACCCATCAGCAACCTGTCAAAAGCATTGCGCAAGCCGTCGCAAGAATGGCTACCATGGACAGAGCAGCGAGAAGGGCAGAAGGGCCGGGGGGGGGGGGGGGTCATTTTGCACCGCGGCACTGCAACCGCACACGCATATAACAGAACCACTCAGTGCAGTTTCATGTTTCATCAGCATTACAGACCTTGACCTGATCCCGAGTGATTACGTCACGTTTCCTACAGTGAAAAATCCTCAAACCCTGAAGAAGTCTCACGTCTATGGGAATGAGCGTGCAGAACTCAAAGAGAATCAATCAGTGGAAAGAATGCTTTAAAAAATGGTTCACAAGAATGCGAAAGGGCTTAGAATGCCATGGCAAGTACTTATGAGAAAATTTAATGATCGCCAACAATCCTCCCCCTTCTTTTTACACGCACCAAATCTGTTGCAGTGCACTTCGCACACAGGACAAGTGCTCCTTCTCTGTAGCACGTGTAGGTTCACAGCGCCTGTCCTATGCACACATGCATTTTTTACGCCCGTTTGATGTCGCGTTGCTTAGGCTTGGAACATGCTGCATGAGCAAACCCAGGCTGTTCTCAGCCTGCGTGTTGACAAGGCAGAAAACGCATTCACTTTCAAAGCACGAAAAACACCAACCTTGTCCAGGCCCGACGCCTTGATGAGGAAGGCGGCCGGCATCTGGTGGCCTCGCGGGGTACGCGACGACGGTTCGTTGTTGCACTGCAGCACGTCCTCGTACTCGGACGGTCCCCGCACGAAGTTATAATCCTGCACGGAGACCCAGAGATGTACACTGTCCAGATAGCGCAGCCAGTGCACGCATTACATCAACCAGAAACACGAGAGACGACAGTGACCCTGCAACACACAATCTTCTAAAATTGCTGCAACCCTCCCAGAAAACACGTTCCAGCTTTCAGTGGAGCGCAAGCAGGGCCCCGCCGAAATTACATTGAACACTGGCAAGGCTAGCAAACCTGATTTTAGAAGAAGACAGTCTGTTGCCTTCGACTGTCAGCTCGCGACGTATTCCACAGTCGTTGATCTCCACTCGTATAGCTGCCAGTTGAAGCAGCGCGATCATTTTGCCTAACATAGAAAATGGCTATAATACGCATACTGAGGGCCTGAGCTTTACCGAAAAACATCACGCCCACCTGAAAAGCCACCCACAATAGCAATGAAGCAGCAAAGAAGCATTATTAGACGAAATTGGTGAGGCCTTGCGCACCACTACACGGCCTGGATCAGACCCGTGACCTACCCAATGCCAGGCTGAAACGAGGCTCGTCGCCTTTGACTAACTCACTAAAGGTGGTGTGCCACAACTCTCACTGCCATACTTGTGCGTGCCCGCACGTTCAGACGCGCTACGCTTGATGCTAAAGACGACAGCTTTCACACTGACCTCGCGGCGGAGGGTGGACACCTCGAACGGGTCTCCGATCCTGTCGCCGGCCCTCTGCACGATTACGCTGGTGGCGCTCGAACGAGCAGGGCCGTTGTCGATGATTATCTGGAAAAATAACCACGCTTAAGTGCCGTGACATTAGGTCTCGCATTCCACACGAAAGCCTTACCGAATAGCCATCTCCAACAGCCATGCAGGCGTGTCCCGTCAGGGTAGCAATGGTGAATATATGAGGGTTCACTTCATTGAGAGCCTGCACCAACAAGAGGCCCAATCACTTCAGCACCGCCTCAAAAATCAGAAAGAAAAAATAAATAGTTCGCCCTCATCGATTGAGCCTCACCATTTCCTTGAACTCGCAGAGAAGATCGGCCATAGCCATGCGTCCTTCGGCGTCAGTGTTTCCAACCCGAACCCGGACACCCGCTCGCGACTTAATGATTTCGTCTGACACGTAACACTCTGCAATAGAAAAGCAGGTAATGTTTCGTTGTTACTGCGACCTCAGAATTTGATTTTCCATTCTTGATTGCTTTTTTCTTTGGTTCGCTGCTTTTTACGCAAAGGCCACTTTGGGCAGGGCATTCAATAAGTTTTGCCTCTTGGGCTGCAACTTTTTGTATGAAGTGATGAAACTTAGAGACACTGTATGTTCCAGTAAAAACTTTGATGGTCCTCTTTCCCAGGAGCACACCACTTTTCAACATAGTCCACAGCAGCGGCGATGCATTCTAGCTGTGATGCATTCCAAGCAAAGAGGTTATTCCAGACTTCCATTAGGATGTAACATCTTTTGATTCCATCACATAATAATAATAATAATAATAATAATAAAAATCGTTACAGCCCATAAGCCATAACTTACTGAACACCGCTTGTAGCTATGAAGGAAGGCGGGCGCAGTTTTCTCAAAGACGCTCGCCCACTGATGCCAATGTTTCCTGGCTGCTTGCACCTCAGCTGCTCTAACCCAGCGCCCCTTGGAGATCGAACCATGCAGATAACTAACCAAGACACGTAATACAGGATAAATCCAGCGTTCAAAATGTTCACACTGTTGACAACTATTGGCAGCCAAATGAGGGCTACAGCTCACCTGATCCAATGCTGTTTCGGACCATCGCCATTGCTCCATATACTTTTATGTTCTTCGGACGAAGTTTGGTCAGCACCTGCAAGAGGCAACATTGAAAAGGAGAAATTACGGATGCTGAACTCCCATGGTTCAACCTAACGCATTCTGGTCAGCAGTTCTCCACTGTTTCATGCAAGTTGAGGCAGCGCGGATGGTTTTAGTTGAATTAGGTAGCCATACTTTTCGCGTGCAAGTGCCTGCCTTAAAGCCTGCTGCAACAACGAGGCGCACCTGGAAGAAGCCAGCCACTGCGGCTGCGCCGCACTTGTCACGATGCATACCGGCCATGTGGCCGCCGGCCTTGACATCAGCGCCACCCGTATCGTACGTCACGCCCTGCAAAGCAACGCGACCAGGCATCAGCGCGGCATTGCCAGCAGTCAGGCGCTTCGGCAGTGCACACCGACAGAGGGGAACCATGCATGCGACAAAAAGTGAAGTGCGACCCCAACAGACTAAGGTGGTGCGGCCAGAAAAGTCGCCTCAGTATTTCAAAACTTACGCGTGATGTGACCAAGATTCAATAGCCGAGGCCAACTGTCATCCCTTATCCCATGATACAAACAGCGTAAACGACAAGATTCTTTTTTCATTATTATTTCGTTAGCAAAACAAAATACAGCTAGGTGAAGGGCACTTAACGTGAATTCACATCGCAAAACAAGGGCCATGAAGCATGTCAATCTCTGGACCTCGTTCAGCTCAGACAAGCCAAGATAAACAATTCCACAAGTTGCTTGAGAAGCCAGTTGCACACACACAAGCCAAGCCGGACCCGACGGCCCATCTAGGTTTCCCGTGTATGCGATGCATTCGCTGTAAGCATTCACCAATTCTCACCTTTCCCACCAAAAACAACGTTTTGGTGATAGGCCCCTTGGGATTGTAGGTCAGTTGGATCACCCTGCACTGGTGGCGTTTAACGCCTGGAACAAAAAGGAATTTATTTCCCATGCACTTCACATGCAGTATCACTAGAAATCAATATTAATCTATTTATTTATAAATAAATAGGCAGATATCAGTGTGTAGCGACGAAAAAACGGCATGTGGGATGGAAAGATACAGACTTCTTGTCAGTAAATGTACATTTGTTCATACTTAACTTGTAGGCTTAGTAGGACAAAAACTGTTAGGACAGCGAAAGGAATTGAAAATAAATTGTCCCAACCCGGAAGGCTTAGTACGAGCTGATTATGAGCCGAATGCGCCAGAAAATCATGCGCTGTGCTAAAAGAAACACGTCCAGAAAACCAACTAAGCATTGGCAAGTAAGATTCCTGGCTGAGGTGCCATCTTTTTATTATTATTACTGGCCCACAATATTTTGCATTTCTATTCTCTGTTGATAGTAAACATTATGATTAATATTATTATTAATCTCACTGTGTTACGGCCAACTACAAGAAACGCTGTGAACCTCGCGAAGTGTCAGAAAACCGCTATCAAAACACCTGCGCGGACACATATGGACTCTCAAAAATCGGCGACAGTTACATAAATCAGAATCTCATCTCAAAGTTTATTTCTATAATGCATTCGAACAGTTAATCGGGCCCCTTGCTATTACATCCCTGCTTGCCAGGCGGGCCCGGAGATAACAGCAATTCACATTTCTCACCACAAATTCGTGACGTCACGGGCCAGCTCACAGAACCACGAGCACCCAGAAGGCCCACTGGTGGCGCGTGCGTGCGTGCGTGTGCAATTCGCACTGAGTTGGCATCCCACCTCTCTCAATAAACCGCTCCAAGCCGCAAAATATCTTGCATCATAATGCTCCGATTTACATCTTACAAACAATTTGCCAGACGCAACCGATGAAACTGCTCGTTGCAAAGTCATCCTCACCCGAAACTGCGTATGGCGAGTCGTCAAGAGCACTTGGCGTTCAGGCTATTTTCTTGCCCTGCAAAGCTTTGTTTTTGGTTAAACCCGCATGCGAGACATCCTTGATGGGGAATTACTCCAACTCGTTCCACTTCATATTTGGGATTATAATTCCGTAACCGTCTCAAACCGCAATTAAACGTCATAAACGCAAAGCGATTTCGCAAGAAAGACTAGCGTTGGCCCCACCTCCCACGAGCCTTCCGCTTTATCCACGCTGCATGCGAGAGGCACCTTCAGAAGCGCTTCTGCGCAATTAAGGACTCCCAACACGGGCGCCGCCCAGAGTTACCTCTGGTTGCCCTGTTGACGGCAGCCAGCAGCGGGTAGTTGGCCTGGATGATGGACTCGTCATTCATCATCTGCACCCTCACGGGAGAATCCTCGAAGATTTGTGCGATGTAGTCGGCCACCCGTGGAGCCGCCATGCGCTCCGGGTCACTGCCGCCGATGTCCCGGCATACGATCCTGCGCCATTTTCTCCTGCTTAGCGACCGCATTAAACGACACATACCTTGCTGCCGACCAGAGATGGCGCTCCCCCGACACGTCATTCACATCGCACAATGCCACAACTCCTCGCATTGTCACCGGAAGAGGCAGACTGCTAGCAAATGAAAAAAAGGTCTCCCTTCTGAATATAAACTGCCTGGCCTCCAACTAACGGCAAATAGTTAATGGAAGAAGAAATGCTTATGCTCCCTCAAGGATAAAGCCTCTTCATACAGATCATTTCTCTCTGCATGCTGTCACGTCACTGTAGCAATACGGTAATTACTCTACAAGAAGGAGACATCTGCAGCATTTGTGCAACGTTGAGCATCCTCGCAGTATAGCCTTAATCACAAGTTCTTTACAGTAAGCCGTGGACAAGCAAACTGTCACAGGAAAGCTTACCTTCCTTGCTCTATGGCTAGAGCTACCAGCAAATTCTTCCCAAAGGAGAGCTTTTTTGCCGGCGAAGTGCCAAAGCCCAGCTGTAACACTTTCTGCCTTCGGATCGGCATGGCCTCTCGAATTTCCAGGGGCTGAAAAAATGAACGTAGCGAAAGGCACTTGAGCCATGGGACCATTTCCTTTATGGCGAAATGGGAAAAACGTTTTCACAAAGCACCACCCCACAAACCTACAGCCCGGGCCCGGAGTTTTGTTGCCAACATTTTCCTCGGAAAGTGTGCATTATCCAGCGTTTGTGCAAAAATATTGAGTGCCCACAGCGGAGCGACGTGGACCAGGGTTCTGTCAGACTGGCTAATCAGACAATATCCACGTGTACTGTGGGACGGCCCAGGGGCCACGGCCATTACTACTTGAGGCCATTTAAGATAGTGCACTGGTGTGGGATTCCTTACGCATTTAAGGTTTTTACCAAAGGACACTCATACGAGGGCCAGGGGCGTAGCTACAAGGGGCTGTTAATCAAGATCCAGAACCTCTCCCCTATAAAATGAAATAAAATCCATGGAATGGCACCCCTCCATGCCTATTCGGCTTTCCATGCCTATCAGGTTCGTTTGCCGGCTAGACTAGCTGCATGTGCAAGAGCAAAAGGAGACGAACCGGAGTATATACAGGAAGAAAGAACAAGGCTCATAGCTTCAACCATCTTCTAGTCTGGTCAATATTATGGTTTTATCTGTTTAGCGTGAAGGTAGTGGCTGCTGCCCTCCCCCAGTGAAAAAAAAGTAAAAGATTGGCTACACCACTGCCGGGGCAGTGGAGCAGGAGAGTGCCTGGCAGACTCCTTACTAATCAGCATAAAAAGCATGGTTTAGCTATAGCCACGCGGTACGCGGGCGTTACTAATCGCTCTCTCACCACGTAGAGCGCGTGAAGGGCGCCCAGGACCGTGGCCAAGTCGTAGCCGTCGAACTGCCCATGTTGAGTGGGAAGAAACACCAGTGGACTGTCGCTGCCGGCAGCCAGGGCCCTGTGACAGAGCGCGTTCGTCAGTGGACGCATAAGCGAATGCTGACGCACCAGGGCACACCCGGCACAACTGCCACAAGAAAGCGGGGCTGTCGTTGCACCAAATGACATCAGCCAGCGACGGTTCGCCGTACAGCGCATATGTCAATCTGTTCAAATCGCACTGTCTATGCGTGCATCGCAAGAACTCACGAATGTGCAGAAAATGCTCTTCTGCACTGATAATTGGCGTGGTTCACAAGACGCGCAATTTCACTATCTGTAGTTAAAGTAATTGCGAGTTTGTAAATGATAGCTGCGAGTTTGCAAATGCTTCTTCCAATTACTATGGCCGTCAAAGCAGAGGCACAACGAAATAAAAGAAGCATTCATCCTCTTAGCGCAAACGCGACAGGACACAAAAAGAAAGACAAGCACGAAACACAATGTGTTTGTCTTTCTTTTTGTGTCCACTCGTGTTTGCGCTAAACGATGAATGATTTGTCAGCAAACCAAATAGCCCAACATCTAACTCTTAAAATAAGAGGCCATGCTGGCGCTGTCTCTGCTATCCGCAGTGGGCATCACCATTCAGAATTTGCGGTGCTTCGGCTGGCACTCTTCAAGCAGCAGATGCAAAAGCCTTCGTTCCAGCATGTGAGAGGCCCTCAACGACTTCCGGTTTGCAATATCATGCGTAGTACAGAAACAAGTAATGCATTCTAACTGACACAACAACCCATCCCCCGGAATACACTGCGGCTCTTTGTTCCAGACGCTAATGGGGTTGCGACAGCTGTCCACATGCTCCACTCCTCAGTCGCTGTGCCCTAGTCCCCCTCCTGGCGAGCGCACTCTTCTTGTAAGAACAAAAGTCGGCCAACAGTCGGACATGAAAAGGAAAAAAAAACGCCGCAGCAGACAAAGTCCTCGGCGCACGAAGTGAGACAAGGTGAACAAAAATGAAAGCCCAGTTCTGAAATCCACTCTCAGCGCATTCTCTTCGCGCCGGCAGCGCCGCCTCACAAAACGGTCTAGAGGACAACAAAGCACCTTCGCTTACATTTGCGACTGACGTTTCGCAATAACAAACGCAGAGCACTGCATTCGGGACCCTGGAGGCCTAATCGACTCATTAGGGTCTATGACAACTGGTAAACTGATACAACAGCCACCTGCTCGCCAGGCATCGTGGTTCTGCTAAAAAACCGGAGCACGTGCCTGTAAAAGCCCCGCGGGGTTGTTCGCTAAAATTGCTTCTCTCTGTGAGGCTGGATGAAAAGTATGTTGCCAAAAGTTGGCACACACGTACCGCTTGACTCCCTTGTAAGCGGCATCAGCGAAGACACGCACATCGTCAAAGTCTCTGTTGAGGGGTCCAGTAGGGGAATAGACCTGCGCGAAAGAAAACCACATTTGCGCACCGCACTTTGAACCGTCCGCGCGTATGGGAACGCACCAGGCGCTTGATGGGATAGTTGCCCGGCAAGCGCAGAACGAAAACCTCTTCCTCGGCCTTTACGTCCACCTGCGCAGTAGAAATAAAGCACAAATTATGGCACGACTTGGGGGCCACGTGTATGTTACACGCATCAAGAAGCCAAGAAAGACTGCGTTAATTTTCGCGAGGACAAATAAAAAAAAAATGAAGCACACGTCTATCAGTGTCTCTGATACAAGTGCCTGGCATATTGAAAAAAATAGACAAAAGTAAACGCCCTTAGTGGTAAAGCTTCATACCAGTGGCGTGCAACCTTCTTTTTGAATGCTTGAACGTTCTCTGAAATCCATTATGGCCCGATATGAAGAAGTGAGGTTTCTGTATAGCGTCATTTGTTTGGCCGCAGGGCCGATTAAAATGAGACAGAAGTACAACGTGGCATGCACCGTCTCCGGACATACCCCTCCCGTCCACATCTCCGTAGTACGGCCGCAAATGTTTGCTAGGCACCCGAACTGCAGACTGAAATCTTTCTTTACCTGCAATCTGCATACGATTATTGCATAGGAAAGAGTTCAGCTCGAGCAGAAAATACTACGCTTCGCACAGTTCTCGGACCTCAACTTGATTTTTGTTTTTGTTTCGTTACTACATGTTCTGTTCTTCCTCCTCCAGGGGGCAAGCCAAGTTTTATGTTCTTGTTATTTGGTATGCACTACGTCGTGTAATTTTTTTCATGTATTCATTTGTAACACCCCCGGGTCCCTTTCTATATCCCCCCCCTCCCCCTTGAGGCATTAGGGGTAATTCGCATTATTAAATGAATAAATAAAGACCAAAGAGAGTACAGAACAGCAGAAACTGCTAAACGACTTTGGAGGGGGGGAGTTAATTTATTTATTTATTTCTGATACCCTCATGGCCCACAGGGCATTATTGAGGGGAGTGGTACATAGATATAAAATGAAACTGTTACAGAAAGGGGGGTAACGCATACATAGACATGCCTACAAAAAACGATACGCATGATTGCAAAAAGAAAACTAGCTGCATGAAAATACATGATTCGAAAAAGCGAAGCAATACAATAATTAGGAATACCAACACCAAAACGAATAAATTCACAAAAACAGTCGAAAAACGTTGCAAGTAAACACAAAGGTATGTACTAGAACGTCACCATTCGTAGCACTGATGGCCGGCTACCTGCAACATAATTAGAGCATTAACCGCCTGCGCCTGAAAAAACGTCTTGTCCGTCAGCAGTGCCACAAAAAATACGCACAGAGAGAAGACCCTTTTCGGCAAACACGCATTTGCAAATTTTCTCCTAATACGCGGAATAATCGGCCCCGTAGGAATACCTTTTGAAGTCAGTTGCGTCCACAGATGCTTCATAACAACAGCAGTGGCAGATGTAATGCAGGCAGGGCAGGCATAATAATAAAGATGCCAGCATATTCCCCAGGCATCATTCCTGTTTTAATATTGTTTTGTTTTTCATCCGTTTCATAGGCAATCGTCGTCTGGCATTGCATGCTTGGACAAGGGTGCCGAATGCAACCGTGTCTCTAAGACATGCTCCAGCTTGCAGAGTGCTCATTCAATAGGCAACTTAACCCTTTCAGCACCGCACGCCATTTCGATGGAAAAAAAATTTCTTCTCTCATATACCGCTTATGGATGTCTCAAGAAAGGTATTTAACTTGCTCTGCAATGCGAAACTTCTACTAACATATTACAGGTACATACACAACCATGCACAAAGTGCCCTGGTTGTTGCAGTTCTGTGACAAGGGCAAGTATACTATACCGTCTCTATATATTCCATTCAATTTTATTCTTATCGCCGTTTGCGCCAACTGGCTAACCTGGGTTATAATGGAAGCATGGCAGACCTTGAGACGACTACCTAACCGCAAATATAATCATTAAATTTATGTCACTTATTAATTTGGCCACACTTTCGGCGAGAGAAGGAGTGGGAAGAGCTACTTGTTTAGTCGAGCAAGCTAATCCTGCACTCTGAAAATGATAGAATTGCCTTTGGAAGATTTAACGTCTGCGGCAAGTAGCCTATGTTTTGTAACATGCATTAGCGCCAGCGTGGTAGCATTGTCCTAAACGCGTACCTTCCTTCACTTCTTCACTCACATGTTAAAAGATGGCTGAAGCGTTATAGCCGCGCTCCATTAACGACAAAGTCAACGTGCGGGATGGTTCCCGATCTGAAATAAAATTTGGTTCGGGCGTAATTTTCTGATGCACCGTGAATTTTTTTTTTTAAATAAAAAGAAGGCGAGAAAATATTTGAAACAAAAATGCTAGTGATTTCCAAATACACATACACACTGCTGAATGCAGCTAGATGCCCACTGGCAGGAAGCATACGGTTCAGTTCCACCAATGCGTTTCGTAAACATGTGTGCACATGTACAAATTGTGGCGGTGAAAGGTTACCGCTCTCTGTAAATCACCACTGGCATTTATCGAATGAGCAAAGCAATTATTTCAGAATCAAGTATTTTCAGAACTTGTAGAACTAACGCCACAAACCTGAAAAAAATGGCAACATCAACCTTCATGGCAATGCTGAAGCACATGCTGAAGCAGGCTACCTGCTTCAAAGTTGAATTTTTATGAAACATCATTTACTGACCTGGCTATATAACATCCAATACACTATGAATGTTACTATATTCGCATGCAATAAAGAAATCAGTCTTAGACGTAGCACACTGTCACAGAAATTTGTGACTTCGCAATGTACAGGATTGTGCGCAAGCGCCTTAAAAGGAGAGGAATATGGTTCCAGGTTCTCATATTCCGAGTATACTCAGATTCTTTTGGCAGACTTCATTCATCACCGAATCGAGTGCCGCCGTGCCGTCTTTAGTGCAATGACCGGATAACGGCGCGGCGGACTGAAAAAGTGGAGGAGAATATAACAGCAACAATCGCTGTAATAACGTGCTTGCTCTGGCCCGCTGGTGTATCATGCGAGTCAATCAAGAACAACACACAAACGGCCTGACTCGAGACAACACATACCAGGGGCGCCTTGATGGTCACTGGCCATGTCACCGGTAAAAGTTAAACATGTGGGTTCCTTGTTCACGAGGGCCATTTGTCGTTACTTAAGTACGCAATACATGACGTAATGATTGTGATTATTACACTTATCACGTCATGCACTGTGTACTTAGCAACGACAGACTTTTGGCCTCCTCAGAGAACAGGAAAATTGTACCGTATTTTCCGGTGTATAACACGCACCCTTGTATTAGACGCACCCGCCATATATGCAGGCTGTCATTGAAAAACTTGGCATATAAGATGCACCCATGTATAAGACGCACCCAAATTTACCCAGTTAGGCTAGTAAGGCTTAATTAAACACACTTGCGCAACCATCGCGAAATGCACCGTACCTGTGAGAAGTTCTTAAGCAACGCTGAGTGATCGAAAAAGGGAACACTTACACCATACCCACCCACGTTTTAGCCAAAAAGAAAGAAAAAACGAAAAAACTCTCCTTATGTTCAGAACAACATTTTATTTTTACTTAAAACCTTCTAAGTCTTCATCTTCGGATGCGCTAACAAAAAGTCGCCCATTTCTGAAGGCAACGCGGCTGAAACATTCTCTTCGTACTACGTACATGGAGAAAACAAAGTTGCAAAGGGTGACTAAAAAAGAACACCGACTAGTCATGGCTTGTCTTGACAATGGCGAGAAGCGTGATTTTCACCATCTTTTGGCATTTCACGTTACTTTTGCTTGCGGCCTCCGAAACGGCCATGTACTTGTGATCCCGGAAGTCGTCATCCCCGCCGTTTCATGATAAAGTTCACCTAAAAAAGTTGCGCATGGCTGTCCCAGTATTGAAGTATTAACCGTGTTACAACCGCGTTATGGGTAGTGATATTTATTCGGTGAAAAAGGCTTGAACATGAGCCTGAGTCATTTCTGAACTCGCAAAAAAAAACTAAAAATTTGCGTATAAGACGCACCATTGTATAGGACGCACCACCAAGTTTTTGAAAAAAAAAAGGTGCATCTTATACACCGGAAAATACGGTATGTAGTTCCCAGACACTCCAGAATTCGTTTAACCTTTGATATCGTAAGAGGCTGTCAGTTCGTTCCAGATGAATTTTCGTCAAACTCTTTTGACTATGCAATGTATATGTGAGTACATGAGACAGGAAAAGAAAGAAGGCAGTGTCGTGTCCGCTGTGTCTGCATGCATGCAATTCATTAAGGGATTTCTGAAAAACACTGTGGGCTGTGATCGCAGTTTAATAGAGGACTCACTGCGGATGAATTCTGACCACTCAGGCTTCTAGATGAGCACCGAAACTTCAGTACAAAGCGTTTTTGCATTTCGCCTCCACAGAAATGCAGCCTCCGCAGGGAATGAATGCGCGACCTTGGTCCTTGGGCTCAGCTGCCGCATCCCAAAGCCACTAAGCCAGCACAGCATTCATAAGCATGAGTGTGGTCTCGAGTGTGGTCTCGTTTGCGCACTGCTATCAGAGTTAGCATACCGGAGACGTATTAGCGTAGACGCATGCCGGCGTCTGGTAAACCGCTATACGTCTAAGCTAGTACATCTCCGCAACGCTAAAAGTCGCTGTACAGCACCAGCAGTCCTAGTACATGCAGAAACCTGCGCGAGCTGGGACCAGCTATACTCGCCTTCTTGTAATCAAGAAGGGGATCGAGGTACTTCTTCAGGAGGCCGCCCTGGAAGTGATCGTCGTCCAGGCCCGTCCCCACAATGACCACGCTGTTGTAGTGGGTTCCCTCCGAACCGTCCACCACGTTGACGGGAAACAGGATGCTGCAACAAGCGGGCGCCATGGTTAACTGCTGAGTTAGGATCGGCTCTCTCTTCGAGCCACCCGGATCCGGCGAAGCAAGCGGGCGGGAAAAGTTCAGCTGGAGACTGCAGGTTATGCTGCGCCCATAGAGTTCATAGTAATGTCCTTCCCACGGCACCGCGCGGATTGCCGCCAGCACGAAAATGATGCTCGAGCTTTCCCAGCGAAATGAACTCCGCAATCATGCGTCGCACTGCGCTCTCCATGTCCTTAATTCCACCATTCAAAACTACAGGGAAATATTACACTACTCGGCGTTTCGGTTGAATGGTCATGTTGCACCCCACACTCTGTCGGGCCAACTAAAGGGCTGTCCACATGCACAACCCTGGTGGAAGCCTTCCGTTTCAACTGGCATGCCCGCATTCAACCTCACCTATGGGATGCTGCGGCTATTCCAAACATCTCACTCATAATCAGACAATTTTGAAATGCACTATGGAGGCTTACGATTCTATCGTCAACATTTGCAAAACCTGTATATTCCTAGCGCATGCAGAAAATGGTATTTCTCTTTCGAGGATTCAGAGAACTGCTCCGGATCGCCGATTGGAATACGCAATTAGTGAGGAGAGTGAGACAGTTCACAGCCCAAATGTGAAGAACGTCTGTCTGTAATTGAAGCTGCCACATTCCGCTGCCGAGAACTGATAGCGAAAGCCTATCAGCACCGCCCCAAGCTGTTGACTTTCACAGACGCGCCCGACAAAAGTTAACGCAAGACTGAAAGCATCAGATAGCTGCCTTCTATGAATGCAGTATCATACGAGTGAGACGACGCAGCCATCACGAGGTGCGAGCGACAAGCTCGCACATTATCGCTCTCAGTGAAAACGCCCAGCAACAACTGGCCTTATCGCTGTGCGGAGGACAGCAAAGTTGTGTAAATAGCCCTCAGTGCTCACGCGGCTGTGCTGCTGGATCATGAAGCGCTTTGTCTGAGAAATTGCGCATTTTCGATTCTCAGCACTCTGGCACCAATACTATGGTTGCCTCGTAAAAATCGCGAATCAACGCACAGGAAATGGCTACGTGCGTTTCGCTGCAGCAGCGAGCTTTATATCTGCAAGCAGGCTCTCTACTGGCTGCTGCAGCTACGGCATGCATAGGCTGAGGATTCTACTATGTTAAACAAACCTCGCTGCACGCACACTATATGCTCACGCTGCAGTAAGGAAACCGGACAGTTTTTTTTTTTTTCTGCACCGATGAGACATGTCGAGGAGCGCCTTTGGAACATGCTGCCTGTTACGACGTACATGTGCAAAAGCGTTCTATCGCAATATTAGAGCTTAGCGCCTCCTGTGCAAGACAAAACATCCACACTTGACGTGCTGCAACTAATCCAGCAAAAGTAACCATGGGCCTCGCAGAAGCGCCACCTGGAAGTGGTGCACGCCTGTCTATAGAACGCTTGAACGGCGCTCCGGGGAGAACACTTGTGTCATATAAGAATGGGCTCGTTACCTGACCCTTCCTCTCCTCCTCTCCTCCCTAACGGCACGCCGGCAGTGGTGGTGGTGACAACTCACCAGTCACAGACCCGTGCATCTTTCCTTTCCTTTTCCCTCAACCTCTTACTACTACTATTACTGACCTCATCGTGCATGCACATCCCCATGGATCATGTTCAACTTATCAATAGCTATTGCGCGCGCGCCATATACAGTGGCGATTTTCATAAATGCACAACAGAGCGCGCCGTTCAAGTGCTTTGTAGACAAGTGTGTGGACGAGGCTAGGTGAAAAAGCGACCTCGAACTTTGACCTCAAACTTTTCATTGGCTGACTTCAAACTTTTCAAGATTGAAGTCAGCCACGCCCGTTATAAGAACATGCCCCCTTGTGGCTGTACAGTTCCTTTCTCTATTTCTCTCTGTCCGTTTGCGTCCATGGCATCGCAGAAATGAGATGTGAGCCTGCATGCAGAGCACCCGATAAGCGCATGGTTTGTGATGCTGTGAGCATAGGTCGGCGGACTCACTCATGAGTAGACTCACGCAGGCTCACTCAGACTCACTTCAGATCATGATCTGAGTGGTGAGTGAGTCCGGACTTCATTCTGATCATGATCTGAGTCGTGAGTAAGTACGGGCTCACATTCAGATCATGATCTGAGTCATGGTGAGAATGGGTTCACATTCAGATTGTGAGCCGAGTCCTCCGGGTCAGTGCAGTAGTGTGGGCCTAGCAAATCAATTAAGTCCATGATGTGAGGTTGAACAATCTCATGATTCCAAGTGAATCCATGATACCGATTGGGCACGAGTTTGTAACGTTCATAAACGCGAGTTTCCTGCACACTCGTAATACTGAATATGCTTTTAATCGAGATGATGATGTACAGCAATTTCACTGTTTCGTGGTATGTAATTTTTGTGGTTGCTGCAGTCTAGGACATTACTAAAAGGCGAGAAAAGTTGATTAGCCGCCAAGCTTGGTCTCGCTGGATATTAGCTGTGGCTTGCTGCATCGCGTTTGTTCTAGTTCTTCCTTTACTGTTTTTCAGTTGGTAGCCGAACACATGCAGCGGCCTCAGATCTTTACGTCTCGCGAGCTGCAGCAACAGGCCTCTAGACCTCTCAGCCAGACCTGGCTACAAGCTAGCTGAAGTTAAAAGCTCATTACATCACCATGTTTTTAACAACTGCTTTTGGCACTTTAGGCGCATAACTTAGGCCTTTGGACGTAAAAACGATTCAGCTACCCGATGTGTGAGCTTATAGGAGCACTGAGTCAAGGTGAGCCTGGGTGAGTCATGAGTTTAAATGTGCGAGTGAGCCGGAACGAGTGAATACAGATGAGTCGTGAGTCGAAATAAGTGAGTCCAGATGAGTCGAGAGTCAAAATGTGTGAGTGAGCCCAGATAAGTAGCGAGTGAAAATGAGTGAGTCCGGGTGAGTTGGGAGTAGAAATGAATGAGCCCGGATGAGTTTCGAGCCCGGATGAGTCGCGAGTCCAGATGAGTCATGAGTCCAAATGAGTGAGCGAGCCTAGATGAGTCGTGTCTGAGTGAGACGCGAGGCGCTATGAGTGGTTGACCCCGGATGACTAGTGAGTCAGTTTGAGTTCATGAGTTAGAGTGAGCCCGGGCCTCTGTGACAATGAGTGAGCCCGTAGGTTGACCGAACTTTTGTAAGTGCGCCTGAGTGATCATTCGCGATTTTGCCGAGGTATGGCTGTGAGTGGCATAATGTATTTAGGGGAATAACGCCCCAAGGTGCAGCGCATAACAATAAATGGAATGATTACTCACTGGCATATACAAGAGCGTAGTAAAACGGCTACATAAAGAAAAGCTACACAGCTTTCTCAGAAACCTCGCGTGACTGCGCTCAGGTGCCTATGGTAACGACTGCGGTTCGAACAGCGTGAAAACAAGACGAACCACAAAAGGAAGAACACACGCTGACTCAACTAATTTTTCAGTGGAAACAAAAAATTATACACGAGAGTCATGTTATGTGACTAGCGTAGTGCACATGCGCACATCACTTTCAAGGGGTGCTTCTTAAGCAGTCTGACCAGCCTTGATCTGATCAACCATGTTTCTTGGCAACTTTCGATTTTTACAGTGGAAAAGAGAAAAATAAAAGAGGGATTGGGGGGAGGGGGGGGTCTGAAGAGGGTGAAGACTTGATCTGATTGAGGTTCACCGCATCGCTGGTCAAACTGCTTAAGAAGCAGCTCTTAAACAACAAAAAAAAAAGCAGTTGGCAACACTTGTCACATTCGCGGCGTCATGTATCACTCCGCTGATCAATCCGCCTTTTTCACATGCTCGCTTTGCGCATGCACACTTCTCCGCCTCCAGCCAGTGGTATCGACCGGTCCTTATGAGGCAGACACTAGGCAAGAAAAAAAAGGAGAAGGACCTTTGTCCCCGTGCCATGGGGATCGGCTTGTTCATTGTTCGGGTTAAGGGTGGGGAGGGTTTAAGAGTAGGGTGCCTCGATGCTTATAATTTCGTCTCGTGATTAGCTTCTTCTTTTAACTTTAACAGTGGTCTCCTTTTTGTCACGGAGGAATTTCATTCGGTGGTCTTGAATGTGAGGGGAGCTTCATGAGTTGCATAGGCTCTGAAAAGTGGCATGACATGACTCTTGTGTATAATTTTTTTTTTCCAATGAAAAATTAAGTCGGCACTCGTCTGTGCGTATTCTTCCTTCGTGTTTCGCCTTGTTTCCGCGCTGTTCCAAGCTCAATGAACTGCTACCGACTAGCCCAGCTTTCCATCCTACTTGAATGTACTAATGCGAGTGATGTGCGGAACATTATGCACCCGCGTGTTCATGCCTTCCTGAGAACAACTTCGCGGCAGGCCGCCAATGGACAGAGTTGTTTTGGGCTGCGCTCCCTGAGGGATCAGGGAAGAGGGGCGCGTTGGCTCAGCTGCTTGCGCAGCTTTTGAGTGGTCATTAACCTCGTGGAGCAGCAGCAGAAGGTACAATCTATGCTCCCCATGCCCTTTTGTTTCATTGCCACGGAACATGCGCAGCACTTGCTTCCAGTGCAACAAAACACAGCCGGTATGGCTACCACCATATCACCCACAGCATTTACACAACCGCGTTCCACGCTCGCAGGTGTTTCTCCACGTCGTCACCGTCGCCGGAAAAGTCGAACCGGTTTCGCGGTTTCGCACTTAGCGGGAGTGTAGTATCTCGACATTTGAAAAAAACCTGGCTATCCCGGCACCTTTCATTCGCGGGCACCTCGTATGCGCTAGAAACGGGGTTGTTGGCCTCTCTCTCCGTCGGGCAGCAGCAGATAAGCGCAAACGCTTGCAAAAGTGAACGTCCGGCCTCGAACTTGCGTCGCATTTGCATCTGCGCACACGCGGGACCTTGGATGGCGCGCGCGAAAATCGCGGAAAGCGAAATTTGTCGTCAGCGTCATTATATCACTGTCGGAGCATGATCCGTTTCCGCGGAGGCGCCGATGACAGCTGCCGCACGTGCGAAGCGCCTTGGGTGAAGGGCGTTGACGTTTACCGTCTCGAACAATAGATGCAGCGCGTGCTGCAGCGAAAAACGTCACCGTCGAACAATGCGAGCTCGTTCACGCCGCGGCGTACCTGCCGCGCAGAAATCGGGACGCTCGCCAGGGGTCCGCCACGCTGAAAATTTTGAAAGCGCGCCAAAACTTCCCGCTCTTTCCTCACCCCACCCTCCCTTCGTGCTGCGCTCGCCGCTGCTGCAGGGGCGGGAATCCTCGGCCCGTTCGAGAAGCCGTGCCTGCACCGTCCCGTTTCTGGCGCGGCGCGCGCACTGTGCAAATGCCATTCACCTGACCGAGGCCACGCAGCCGCCCTTTAGGAGAAGAAAGAGTGGTGAGGTACGTACTCGGCCGTTTCAGCCATGGCTTCTGTCAGCGGGAGGACCACGTCGCTGCTGCTGGCCTCACGCAGTCGGCTTCGGGATGCGGCTCTTTGTCGGCGCTACTGCTTCGCTCCGCCGATGCGTCCTGCGCAAAACAAGCCGCGTTCCACTCTCCCGTCGGAAAAACCCCTCGATTGGCGTTGCAGCGAAAAGAGGCAATGCGGTTAGACGCGGATAAAATCTGCGGAAAGCGACACACGCCAGTGTATTTATGAGGGATGGGAAATAAAACCAACACTGCGGCGCGCATTCCTCGCGTGCACCGACTCGTGGCACGTGAGAGTGCGGCGCGCGAAATATGAAAGCAACAATGAAGAAACTGGCTTCAAATATAGGCAATTACACATCAACGTACTCGCTAGCACGTACTGCAATGCGCGTCCGGGTTGTGAACGGAGGAAGAAATTGCGATGAGTTTCACCGCAGCAATACGGGTAGCGCGAAAGAGACCAGGCACTTCTACCCTCGCACACAGGTTGCGGGCGCGCTCCTACTCTCGACACCAGTCGTCATCTGTCGGCGCGCGCAGCCCGAGGGACTGCGGGTCGCGCCGGCGCCGCGCGTACAAGGCATGTTTATCTGTTCTGTGGTACTAAGCATGGGCGACCTTTCATGAAATGTGCCGAAGGGGTTGTTTACGAAATACCCCTGTCGTGCGGTTGTTCCTATATTGGACAAACAGGGCGCTGCGTCAATGAGCGAATTAGGGAACATGAACGAAACGTAGAACAAAATAAAGAGGGCTCAAATTTGCCGAAACATATCAGATCATGCCCTTCACGCTCTTGTCGGCCATGCTTCTCATCAGTGCGGATTCTTGCCAGAAGCAGCAATATCAAAGCCAGAGAGCTGATTGAAGCGTTCTATATCAATAAGAAAGGAAGTTCGTGTGTCAGTGAAACATCTGTTGCTCTGTATCAGGCGGAAAAAAAGTTTTTAGAGCTTTCGTTATCTCATTGATATGTATACGTTTTGCTCCTTGCGCAGGCGCTGGCTAAGTGTATATATGTATCTGGGTACTGAAAAATAAACTAGTTGTGAGTGGCGCTCTGTCCCGTTTTCTTGTCTTGTGTGTGTGTGTGGTTTTTGGCGCCTTTAGTTTGACAATTATCTGTTCGCTTCTGTCGTTGTGCTCCATCACCTTGAGGGTGTGTGCTGTGCGTCACCACTCACATTCTCCCTCTACCAGACAGTACTGCGGTTATCTTGCGCGCAGTCACTCGTTAACGTGACTACAGTGCTAGGCACTGTAACGTGACATCCGAGGGTACTCGACCAGGTAGGGTGCGGACTGGAAACCGGTACTTCTATAGATTTCCTCGCTTGCGTGTCGCTTGTTGTCGCCTTTTACGTGAGCCATCATCTACGATAATTTAATGCATCAGAATGTAGATTTATTGATTTGACTCAATGGTGTAGCAACCGGATAGGCAAGCAGCAGACTGGAGGTTGTTGGTATACGAAGCGCGTGTTTTCGATCACCAGAACGTCTTCGGCATCCGAGCGCTGAGCTTGCCCTTGTTACCATTAAACACATTTCATACACAGGATTGTAAGCACGACCGCTACCAATTTCAGTTGCTCTTTCCGCACGCATGTCAGAGGGATCGGGGGGCAAAGGGTTTACCGTGTTGGTATCTACCTCAATCATAGAAAAATACAGGGTCTGTTCTGAAAGTAGTAGGACTGTTTTTTTCCTGGGCGGACGAGAGGCGGTCTGCGCGTGCGGGATCATTGAAGGGGGATATTGGGAATGCTGGAGAAAATCGGCAGTCGGCTTTCGGCCGTTGAATAGAGCAGGTCGCTTGTACTGTGAACCCCTGTCGAAACGTCCCGTCACGCAAAATCATAGAGCGTTTACTGGATCAGCGATACGCGATCAAATTTTGTGTAAATCTTGGCAAAACGGGAAAGAGACTCACGACATGATTAAGGAGGCCTACTAAGACGCTGCCATGGGTAGATCAGGTGTTTTTTGAGTGGCACAAGCGGTTCCGAGAAGGTCAGGAAAGAGTGGAAGACGTCGACCACTCCGGACCATTTTTTGCCCAGCACAAGGCGGCAACGCTGCCTCAGCACCCCTACAGCCCCAGCTTGGCCCAGCCAGGCTTTTTTCTGTTCCCGAAAATAAAATCGACGCTTAAGGGGAAACATCACGGATCGGTAGAGGCGGTTCAACAGGCCGTGACGGGGGAGCTAAACAGCATTCCGGTCCAGGCGTTCCTGGAGGCGTACGAAAACTGGAAAACTCATTGGCAGCAGCGTGTAGGTGCGGAAGGGTGCTCCTTTGAAAAATTCTAATCGTTTGTACTACTCTCATGAATACATTTTATTAAAAAAAATGCGTCCTACTACTTTCAGAACAGACCATGTATGCGCGATTTTATTACATTTTTTCACACTTAGCCAAACGGCTACCCAACGCTGTCACATGCTGTGAGAACTCCCGAATAAAATAAACGCGACTTCGGACCTCAGAATTCGTGAAAGCTGGATTCGCAGCTCATATCTATTCATGCTTTGATAAACTAAGCGAAAGTACGTTTTTATCCACCAGGTTGCATAAACCATGGCAAAATTTGTTTTCTGTTGGCGATGCGACTCAATTAAAGCTCGCAGAGGTAATTTCTTGATAAACTGGCGCACCACGCAGGCGACAAGAAAGCCCTGTTTCTGGGAGGGGGGGGGGGGGGGGGGTGCTTTATGGCTGGCAGGAAGGATTAAGAGTACATTAGAATTGGAACTGCATGCTTAGCCGCACGCCTAATGCTTGATATTGAACAAAAGTTTACTTCGAGGTGGTAGCGATATAAGCACGAGCGCGTTCTAAGCGCCGGTACAATTAACGTGAATGTCAAACTAAACGTCATTAAAACGCATCTATCCCTTCGATAACGTAAATACTGCCTGCAACACAGCCACGCTGCGAAAGTATGCTCGGCAATGTTTTTTTAGCGCCCGAAGCGCGGCTATATGCAGGCGCGGCCGTGGAGTTGCCGCAGCCCCGCAGTCCCCACAGAAACGCCCGCACCGCGGCGCGCCCGTAGGCGGTAAATGGCCACGCCAGGGCATAACCAACGTTACTAACAGCTTATGCGGTGCCTTCAGATAAAGTTTTGCAGCACCGCGCGAACGAAACCACGTTAGAAATCAAACACACGCCCTGCTTATAGCGCTTCTGCGTATACAAACAGAAAAAAAAAATGGAAGCAAAGGAAAAGTTGTCTGTGGATATTTTCTCTCGTGGTGACGTTTATATCAGGCGGGCCTAAACTCGCAGGTAAGGAGGCAGCCACTCAACCGAAGTGTCCGACAAGATGGGAAGTCACCACCACAATGTTCACTATACCTCAAGCGGGAAGCACTGAACTCGAGGAAGTGAGCAGCCGGCGCAACTTTGAAGGCTTCCTTCCGCGCAAGCAGAAGGCAAATGGCTAGAATTGCCCGCCGTTATCTCGACACAGTTTTCTTTTCAAATGCGAATCGTTTATTACAGGGACAGCCTTAGTAATTTTATGATGTTCGGTGTAGCCAAGACAGACTACAATGTTGTCCAGGTATGCCTGGAAGAAGTGGAAGCAGGCGAGGAGATGTATCTTCAACACGACACATGGATTTCTATGGGATCTTCAGCCCTAATGCACACCGAGGTTCTTAGTGTGCTCTCAGTATATCGTTGTACTCAACGATACGCCCAATCCGAGTCCCCCTCTGAGATGCAGCTCATGGAATCCGAACAGCTAGAAAGCCTTATTGACATGCCAAAAAGACAGCCAGTTTGTTATACATTGACGCGTGCTGGCTTACGAAAGGTGTAGAGTGATACGCAACCTGCGCTGGAGCGTCTGCCCCATGACTGAAACAGGTACGCGTCTTCTCTCGTTCAAAACGTTGTTCCGATTTCGTCGCGGCCCAAGCAGCCGTGCACTGCCGGCAGCTGTTTGTCGCGCAAAGAGCGCCGTCCCGGCACTCGAGCTGTTTCTGCGCCTTTCTCGAGCAGTCGCAGCGCCTTCCGAAGGTTCCTATACAGACTGAAATCGAACACACCTGACCATAACAGATATACCAAGACTTTGCCAGGCTATACCCATCCGTCGCTCTCTTCCCCTTCCTCCTCACAACGATTTCAAAGCGGAAAGTTAGGCAATCGCGACTGATTCACAAACCAGCGTGACGGGGAACCACGGCTGCTTTGGTTGGTTGGTTGGCCTCAAATAGAATGGCACGTACCCACTACGGGGGAGTGGCCAAGACACAGGCGGTGAACTGATGGAAAGAGGAGAATTTATAGAGGAAAGGGAGTAGTAATAGGGTATAGGCTGACAGAATGGACGACGCAACGACAGGGGACCTGTTAGCTGGGAGATCGAAGATGGGACGACGGCTTTATGTGCAAATTCGAATGCAATGCGTGTAATGGTTTAATTTTGCACTGACTGAAAGAGAGCGAAAAAGAATAACGAAATAAATTTTGAAAGTCAGAAAAATAAAAATGAACAGAAATAATAATAATAATAATAGCTGATATGAGGGCCGACCATGCATTTCTTCTCTTTTACATTTCCTTCACCTGCTCCCTCACGGCGGGCTTCAGGTGTCCACCAGATTTAGCAGGTTACCGCGCCTTTCCTTTCCTTTCATTGTAACATCTTCTGTCCATAGTGTGCGCAGCGCGCGCGTTTCGTACGGGAGCATAGTGTTTCTTACTATTACCTAGAGGGAAAGCTGGCAGCCCGTCTATGGGAGTTTGCATGGCGACCCCTCGAGACCACTTTAGCCACCATGGGCGCTCAAAGCATCATGGGGCGGTGAGCTACTTGTTGCGGAACTCGAACTTTTGGCAAAAAAAGAATAAAAAAATTAAGCTGTTTGATAACTACAAACGTCCTAATATTCAATATCTTGTCTAATGATTGCAACAAACGAGCAGAAAAGCATTTAAGTGCAAAGTTTGCCCAAAATAAGAGACGACTCGCTCTCCTATTGGCCTAGTAATGAACACTATAAAAACTAATATTTCATAATTAACAGGCGCACTTTTAAAAGTAAATATGTTTCCAGAAAAGATGCTGTTGCTTAAATACTATAAGAGTTTTTTTTAATGGCATTTCGGAAAAGTGCAACCTTTTATTGGCGTCGTGTGTCGTCGCGTTTTCACTACTATGAGTTTTGCACACTGCGTTCGCGCGAAAGTCGTCTGCGCACACACGGACAGCGTTTTTGGAATGAAACGTCTTAGTAATGACACTCCGTGTTCCTGAAAAACTACGACTGTGCCGCAACAAGTAGCTCACCGCCCCATGATGCCTTGGGCGTCCATGGTGGCTGAAGTGCAGCGCCGCCAGCTTTCCCTCTAGGTAATAGTAAGAAACTCTATGTACGGGAGGGCATAGAGTTTCCTACTCTTACCTAGAGGGAAAGCTGGCGGCCCGTCTATGGGAGTTTGCATGGCGACCCCTCGAGACCACTTCAGCCACCATGGGCGCTCAAAGCATCATGGGGCGGTGAGCTACTTGTTGCGGAACTGCAACTTTTGGCCAAAAAATAATAAAAAAATAAAGCTGTTTGATAACTACAAACGTCCTGATATTCAATATCTTGTCTAATGATTGCAACAAACGAGCAGAAAAGCATTTAAGTGTAAAGTTTGCCCAAAATAAGAGACGACTCGCTCTCCTATTGGCCTAGTAATGAACACTATAAAAACTAATATTTCGTAACTAACAGGCGCACTTTTAAAAGTAAATATGTTTTCAAAAAAGATGTTGTTGCTGAAATACTATAAGAGGTTTTTAAATGGCATTTCGGAAAAGTGAAACCTGTTATTGGCGTCGTGTGTCGTCGCGTTTTCACTACTATGGATTTTGCCCACTGCGTTCGCGCGAAAGTCGTCTGCGCACACACGAACAGCGTTTTCGGAATGGAACGTCTTAGTAGTGCCACTCCATGTTCCTGAAAAACTACGACTGTTCCGCAACAAGTAGCTCACCGCCCCATGATGCTTTGGGCGTCCATGGTGGCTGAAGTGCAGCGCCGCCAGCTTTCCCTCTAGGTAATAGTAAGAAACTCTATGCGGGAGGGCGAGGTCCCCGCCGCGATGACTGCGCGGAGAGGCCGCAAGGGGCGCTGCCGGTCGAGTGGGTGCGCGAAAGCCGCCGAACTCCTGTCGTCTGCTGTCGCGCCGATACCGCAGCGTCGCGCGATTGCTCGTGTGAAATAAATGTTTGACAGGCATCATCTCTTGGATTGTGAAGCTGGAAGACGCTAAACGTGAGCAAAAACATCCTGAAATGTTAAAGGCTAAGCGGCAATGCAAAGAGAGGACGTGTTTTGTTCCGTTGCGTCGAAGCGGTTATCGGTCTAACGAACGAAGAAAAGGTGTCTTAGTTCACTGCACCGGCGGACCCAGCACGGCTTGCTGAATGGGAAAATAAGATCAAGAGGGCAGACAGAAGGCTGACACCGAAGGCTGTCGTATGCGAAAAACATTTCGAGAACGAATGCATCGAAAAATCTTTTAAGATTACGGTGAACGGCGTCGTGAACGAACTCGCCCGAGTGAAGCCACGCCTGAAGCCCGATGCTGTCCCTAGAGTATTCGAAAATTATCCAGCTCATATTGTGCCCAAAAAGACGGTGAAAAGCAAGGTGCGAAACATTTGCGACCGGCACCTAAACAACGGAAGCGAAATGTCGAGCTGGTGGATCCCGAGTTCTGCTCTGCAGTCGACGGTGATGATACGCGGGTTGACTCTCATTGCGTCGCTCGTGTAGGCGCATCAGAGGAACTCCGATTCCGAGCAGACTACAGGACCGGTGTGCGATAGCGAAGCGATACCGCAAGTGATGCTCGGCACCCGTTCGATGGAATTCTGATTCCGGTGACATGGATGAAGTTTCCTGCTGCTTCAAATGGCGTTTTAACTTATGCCTGTTGCGAGACCGAAGCTGGTGACTTCTCGAAACTATTCATCGAAAGAATAGTGACTTTCGGAAAACCTTTGCGTGAGCACGGTTCTGTAATTGCCACAATTTACTTCCGAGGAAGAGAAAATGAAAAGCGCGTGCCTACAGCCCACCATGAGGCAGAGACATTAATCAAAGAAATGGCTCTGCATGGCCTCTGTAATGTATGTGGCATGATTCCTGTTGCAAGCAAACACACTTCATACAGAAGTATGTACTTTGCAGAAAAATGCTTGCTGACCACCGACGGAAAAGGAGAATCATTCTTGCACTGCAAATATTTACTGAAGCTCTCGCCGAACAACATGTGCAGAAGAAAAAAGACGAAAGATCCTTGCCCTGACAAAAAAAAATTCAAGAATTTTTCTCGTGCTTTGAGAAAGACAAAGAAAAGCGTGGCCAATGCTCAGCAGCATGTGACTCAAATGAAGGAGCAAAACAATGCACTGAGCGAAGAAGCACTCGAGGCAAAAGTACAGGCACTCCCGAAGAGGCAGGAGTTAGCTGTAAGAGCTTGTTTCCTGGCCGGAAGACGAAAGTCACTGAGAGGCATGCCTTATGATGATGCCTGGATTGTGGAATCTTTGCTAATGAGGATGCGGAGCCCAAAGCTCTACGAACACCTTCGGAAGCAGAGCATTATGATTCTGCCTGGACGAAAATGCTTGCAAAAATGGTTGGTTGGTTTATGGGGTTTAACGTCCCAAAGCGACTAAGGCTATGAGAGACGCCGTAGTGGAGGGCTCCGGAAATTTCGACCACCTGGGGTTCTTTAACGTGCACTGACACCGCACAGTACACGGGCCTCGAATTTCTCCTCCAAAGAAATTCAACCGCCGCGGCCGGGATCGAAACCGCGTCCTTCGGGATAGCAGCCGAGCACCATAGCCACTGAGCAAAAATATCTACAACGATATAAAGGTGTGGCGCTTTAAATTTCACTGCCATAAAATTCTCGGTTTCAGCGTTTCAAATTCCAGTGCAACGAACATCTCGCACGTTACTTTAGTGTGCAGTTTATTGCTTAACCTTATTCTGAATCTTTATTTCCACTTCAAGTATGGTCGAATGAAGGCTATGTGGTAAGGGGCTTTGGTCTTTCTGAAATAATTTTGCTCTCGAGAGCTTAGTAAATAAAAAAGAATCGGTTGCATGGTCAGTATCGAGTTTTTTGCGGGCGAAGGCAAACTGCTAGAATACGTCAACAAATTGATCTATACCTGGTATTGCAAAATATACGCACTGTCAGCGAGCTCGCATAGTTCTTATATAACGGAACATTTTTTTTAAGAACGCTCCAAATACAAAAAAAAGAATAGTTTGCTTCGCGCTGCTCGGCGCGCGCGTATTGAACGCAGATGCACCCACCCGAACAACAGCGCACCAAGCGGGCGCCACCGGAAATCATCAACATCGGGACCCTCGCCAAGCCCGCCCTTGCCACACTAGCCAGTATTCTAGGCACTATACCTTAGCTAAGCAACCATTTTACAGAGACCTGTTTGGATAACAATATGCTAATACTACTGCAATGCAGTTTCAAATAACACAAAGCAAAACATTACTGCAAATACGCGGAAGTTATTCCTGGCAAAGAGGAAAAACATATAAAAAATAGCTTATAAATACTTCACTAACGAGGCAGCAGGAATCCTGGGGCGATTCTTAAATTTTCTTAAATTATCCTTAAATTTTGTAAATCACAGCTGGGACAGCAAAGAAAACAAAACGGCAATTCGGGAGGCGTCAACAGAAGGAAAGGTAATATGTTTCGTGCAATGTGTACGCTTTTCTCTTCTCTTGCAAATCATCTTGAAAAACTGTCCACCGCCTCTCCGCGTTTCATTTAGGACTCGTGTAAGTTGCCGCCGCTATACTTTGACCCTGCTGCGGCGAAAGTTTTTCTGTTTGAATTCCCGCTTGCTACAGCCTAACAACACGTGCTTGTTGTCCTATTGCATACACTGTAATTGCAAATTAATCTACCGTCAACTGGTCAACGCTTCGAGAGGAAATCCTAGTTTACTGGTTAAACGACTGCCCCTTTAATGTACTGGAACATGCGATCAAAGCAATTAATGGTACAATGCATACTGGATCGTATCCACAGTGATGGTGAAAACGGATAAGGCGACAGATAAAAGATTTGACGCTCTACCATTTGCGCAAGACGCAGTTAATCATTTCATTGCTAAGACGGCGTCCAGTATACAGAGGCAATTAACAAACTCGTGAATTTTGGACAAAAGCATTTTTGAACGGGAACCAGTTTATGAGCGAAATTTTTTTATAGATTGTAAGATTTCACTACAACCATCAACAAATCCGCAGATCTCCTATCAGCATACTTCCATTTTTTTTTTTTTGCTATTAACGTTATTTTTTCTGCAGGCAAAAACCTTCCTCACTGGTTTTCTATGGCGGTTTTAACTGCTCGATGCGAGCAATGGAAACACTTAAAAAGAAAGATTTTTGCTACGCACATCGGAAAAATGGACCATTCCCTTCAATATTTCTATAACAGTAATTCCAATTTCCAAAATTTTCGTCCGAGAATGTTGGCTATGAAAGAGGCTGAGGTGATTTATTTATTTATTTATTTATTTATTTATTTATTTATTTCTGCTCCGCGCAAACCCACAGTGTTTTCACGTGCCTGTTTCGGCGCATCATGTACCCACGACGACATGCTGATGATAACCAACGTTCGTCGCACCACCTTAAAACAATAGTTGAAAGAGATACGGCGTGCACAATGGCAAACTGTAGCGCTCGAAGCGTCACGCGCCGTGGACTGCGAACATGAGGTCACGCGTACCGCGAGGCTGCCCACCACAAGTGCAAGCACAGAAACCATCTGTGGGAAAATGAGTGAGCGAAAAACTTCATTTGCTCTCAAGCGTATTTGACGTCGCGTCCAGCGGGACGGTTCCAACATTTTTTTCTGTTCGCGGCTTACAGAAAGATGAACAAGAAAAAGCGCTGAGATGATGGTAGACGCAGAACCCAGGGCATGAACACTAGGCCTGCGTGAGCAATTTATAAGGTTCTCGTTATCGATATAAATACTGTTTCTCCACCGGCACAGCTGCATACAATTAACATGTTTCACTACACAGAACCAGATATCAAGAGCTGGTTCGCAAGCGGAGGATCGCGACCATGCACTCAGAATCATCTACCATGACCGGAAATGTTCGCCATGATGCCCGCGGGTTATTTGGGATGACTGCCGACTAGGTGAGGCTCTATCCCTTGTCAGCATTCCTATCACTCACAAGCCACGCGGACCCTACACGAGCATAAGCCACTACACGCTCCTGCGCGGCGATCACCGCGTGATCCAGGGAGAGGGTCGGATGCGGGGCGCCTCGTGATCGCCGCGCAGGAACGTGTAGTGGCTTATGCTCGTGTAGGGTCCGCGTGGCTTGTGAGTGATAGGAATGCTGACAACCTGCCGCTGAATACACCATTTAAGGCCACAAGTTCACCCCAGATTTGCTTACGAAATCTTCGCCCGTCCTGCCGCCCATTGTCACTGCATCGCGACATCAGTTAACAAAATAAGATAAAATAAGACGAGGGGAAAAAAAAAACTTTAAAGACGAGATATTCAGGTCACAAGGCACCGCAATCGAAGCCAAGGAAGCAAGAAGGAATGAAGGGAAGGCGAGGACCTTTGTTCATGCCTAACTGTGTGCTAGTCATGCATCAAACTCAATAATTGCGAAACAATTCGTGACGGTTAGAGGCGCCTTTTGTCACCAGCCTTTTTCGCTGGAAGCGAGGCAGCCAGGGTCCACTGGGACTGACATTCAAACTCGCAGGCATCAAAGACGCCATACGCTTCCTTCAGGGCCAGACGCGGGGTATGTGGAAAGTGCACAACACAGTGAGGCATATTACGATGCGACACACCGCTGGTTTGAAATGCAATACAAGCACTTTTAACCATGTGTTCAACCAGTAGACCAGAAGCTTTACTTCAAGCGGTCCTAACGAGCCAAATCAGGGCTGACAAAACGTTATGTTCTGGACCCAAACGGGCATGCTCTGTTGTAAACATGTTGTCGCCACGGCTTTCACGCTGCCTCTCACCGCTTTAACCGAGCTGACAGCTTTGACGCTCCGGAACGCGTGCGCGCCTCCGGCAACGCGCTAAACAGAAACGCAGTGTTCCCACGCGTGCGCAGGCTTCCGCGTTATCTCCCCGACGTCCCGCTCTTTCCCACTGCGCTTCGGAGCTGCACTATGAGGCCAAGCTTGTCGTCAGAAGCTTTCCAGTCGGATACGTTTGCAGCATTTTTGCTTCGCTCAAACTGTTCTCGAATACCCCACTGCTCGCTTTTTGACTTACTGTGGGCACTCACAGAGAACAAGCAGCTTCGGCATACGAGGCACGCAACGGCGCGGTACACAGATAACAAAAACGAGCAGCACCCGGGTGTACTTTGCTGCTTGCGCCGAGCGAACGACGACGGCACAATCTCAGCAACAACGTCCCTGCCCTGCCTTCACCTCGAAGCGCACGCGGCAGCCATCGTGTCTCGAGATGACTCTCGCTACTCTTCGCCAATGTCACCTTGTTCGGTACACGGCGTTGCGGTTTTGCATTCAGCCTCCATTGAAATGCGACTGCCGCGACTGGAACTCTAAAAAAAAAAAAATATTTAAAAAAGAAGCGGCTTTCTTTTCACCTGCTACACGCAACGTCAGTTGTAGTGGACGCGCATGAGCGAACAGAACGCATTAGCTTTTCCAACCGTATACGAAGCTAAGCACTTGAGTAGCGATTCCGTGAGAGGGGGCTCATTGGCTTTTCACGCGAAGCATCCGAACGGCCTCATTCGCAAATGACGCTTGGCGCTGCCTCCGTAGCAGCCGCGGCCAAGGATGCATTGTTTCGTAAACGCGTCGCTTCGCCGCGCTTTCGTGCGACACGCGAACGGCTTAACGCGCACAAATTGCGTACATTTACAGCGGCCAAGCAGATGGCGGCGCAATCGCGCATGCGCACTACATACGCACGTGCAATGCGCACGAAGGAAGCCCTCAGCTCCCGGCTTTTCTAGCGCAGTGAACAGCGCGGTCACTGATAATTGCCTTTTGATTTTACGCGGTTTTATGCGCACTCAAAGTGATAGCGGATAAGTGAAAATGAAGCGGACACGGAAGCGCAAGGCTCACTTATTGCGCGATGGTCACGTGACAGTTTCACACGAGCGTACACGCGATGCTTCTTTGTGGGCTCCTAAAGCCGTCGCGAACGCCCTCCTCTATCTAGTGAAGCAGCGCAACGGCACAAGGCCAAGGGAAGAAGAGGACAAACACAGCGCTGAATCACACATCAGCGCTGTGTTTGTCCTCTTCTTCCCTTGGCCTTGTGCCGTTGCGCTGCTTCACTAGATATGTCAGACCAACTCGCCCACCAGTTCATGTTGCCCTCCTCTGCCAGAACTATATGAATCCAGTTTTCTTTCTCACTCATTTCTGCAGGAATGCGTGAGAAAGAAGAGACCTGATAAACATCCAGAAAACGCAAGCACCCACTCAGGAAAACGGAGACGAGACAGTCAGTACGGTACCTGTGTCCTATGTAAAAAAAAAAAATTAAAATATTAAAAAAATTAAATAAAGAAAAGCATACGCAACGAACGAAACTAGGATTCGCTGCAGCACATTACGCCGACCTCAGCAGAACGCGGAAGTACACTGTTCCTCCCAGATGGAGAGGCAAATAATTAAACGAAAACAAGTCAGCGACGGTAAGTGAACCCCATACATGGGGCTGCCTCTCACCCTTTATCTTTAACCACTATGGTATGGAGCCGTTTTAGAGATCTCCTACAGAATTGGTGTGGCTATGCGATGCAGTATGGCCTCTTTTATTGCAAGTGAAACTAGCCGCTGTCACTTCTCCAACACGAATGAATACGCACAGCTTTTGTCGAATATACGCAGGCCACGGGATTTCCAGCTGGGCCACGTAGTGGGCTCTCATGGCACTTCTGAGACTGCTAAGCTCCCAGTCAGGAAAGTGAGGACGAGTGTTCTCCTCTGCGAACGAGCCACATTGCAGAGCCCAGATGAAAATCAAGTGGCCTGTACGTTTTTGGCAAAGGCTGTACATGAATTCTTAACTCCGATAATGCTGAGGAGGCTTCTCACATGTTTCGGCTCTCAGCGATCAAGTTTCTAAGGAAATATTCTCGCATGGTTTAAAGGCCAACTGCTTCGTCATCACGAAGAGAGCGAGAGTGAGACAAAAAAAAAAAAGAAGCAAGTACTTCTGTTCGCACAACATAACCACGTACAACGCTACCGTCGTTTAGCATCTCCAGAATGCCCCACGCAATTTCAAACGCTTTGTTTCAGGTTAAATGGGACACCTGCGCGAGTGCTTGCGGGCCGTGCGCTAGAATCCGCGCTGCCCTCGTTGTTCAAAGACAGCCTAATTGACACGAGCGGTTAGCGCTGCTACAGCGGCAAAGTTTTTCTTTCTTTATTCTACAATAGGAACAGTGGGTTAGGTCTCTGAGTGAAACAGGCCTGCTAGGGCTTTTAAGTTTGACAACTGTGGACACAGTCCAGCACAGTCAGTAACCTAATTATTTATTTATTTTATTTATTTAGAGATACTGTCAATCCACTGGGGATTTTAACAGGAAGGGCGCTGGAACAAGGCACATCAAAGTAAAAACTACAACAACGTCATGAATAATGGACACAAAGAGTGAACAAGAAGAAGGATTGAAGGACAATATAAACGACTACAGTGTCGCACTTAATTAAGGTTCAATACATAAAAGTCACGGGAACAGCAATAGGATCGTCGGATTGTACAGTTAGTTCAAGACAAGATAACATAATCAATACATGGGATATATATGACATTAGAAACGAACAAGCACTGGTAAGAAAAATAGCAAGGCAAAAAAGGAAGTTTTCAACAAAGGTTCAGAATTCAAGTGTGTTTACGAGTGAAGATAATTTTCTACTGACTGAGTGAAGATATCTAGTGATGTGCTGCGGGTAATAGAGTGGTCAAGGGTGTTCCGTTCTCTTATTGTGAGTGGAAAAAAGGAGTATTTCAGGCAGTCAGTACGAATAACCAATAACGAAGTACGAATAACGAAGTCAGTACGAATAAAGATAACGATAACGAATTTTTTTTTACGGCGCAAGGGCACCTTAGGCCAAAGAGCGCCAATGCACCAGGTATTCTTTCGTTAAATAAGGTGGGACGTCAAAGACCCGTTTTCCAAGAATTTCACCCTATATAAGCCGAGCACCAGGCCAGGGGAACGCTTGTACCCTTGTATCACCGGTGGGTGCCCGGCGGCACAGGGGATCGAACCCCGCACCTTCCGAAAGCGACGCGGATGCTCAAACCATGCACTGGGCCACAGCTGCGGTAGCAACCTAGTCGAGATGAAAGAACTACGCGGAGAAAATTGTAATTTTCGTGCATTTTCGTATGCGCAAATTAAGAAAGAAGATGAAGGCGCTCAGTCTTGATAACGTAAAGGTCATCATATACGCCTCTTTCGAATATACACTCCTGCAAGTGGGACCAAAACTCCGGAATCACCGCATCTCTATCGAGAAAATAGAAATCATCACGCGGCGGGCCCACACACAGGGCGATCTCGGCTCCTACAGAGGTGAAAGCGAACTCGACTTCCCACGGCAAGAGCATCTCCGGGAGCCCGATGGTGTGCGTCAGCAGTAAAACTGCTGGCAGTATCGGAGGTATCGAAAGCGAACGCCACTGTGGCTGCATCTGACAAGACAACGTTCGATAACCACGCTTTCTGTACGACCTCGTCTTCTGGACCGCTCTTGTCTGCGATACTTTCTCGATACCCGCGTATGCCCTCGGGATCTATTACGTGTGTCGTTGCTGTGCAACAGCACGTGATGCCGATGCGCGTTTAGTAACCCAAACCTATCGCACGATATATGCGTTGGCGGCATGCGGCATTTACTGCTCAAAAAAAAAAAAAAAAATCACAATTCTTTTCTTGTTCTCTGCGCGTCATCAGTTCGATTTCCACAATTACGTCCCTAACGCCCAAGTACGATGAAGTTAATCAAAAACAAGCAGCGCAGCCGGGTGTTCCGATTCGATGCAATAAAATTCGTAGGAAAGGAGAGCCGCCCCGAAGCAAAGCAAACAGCCCGAGCGCAACATGCAGCAGGTAAAATCCCCAGTTCCACCGGCATGTGCGTCCGGTGAGAATTAAGCCCGTCCTCCATAACTCGCAGCGGGGGGGCGTACACGGCCGCCGCGTGACCACCGCACCGGCGGCAGGCGTAGAGTTGGAGACCACTTACCGCGAGACCAGGTCCGTGTGTGCACGGCGATGTGCGTGCGCTGCCGTGCGCGCTGCGGTCACTTATGGGGCCGATAGCAAGCACTCGGGGACAAAGGGCACCCGAGGAGGCGACGTTCCTCGCTCGCGACGTCGGCGACGCCTCCCACGCGCGGCGATAACTGCCGCCCCCATGCACGATACCGCAACTTCCTACCGGCGTCGCGCGCGCCAAGGCGATGCAGCTGCCTTTCGCCGGGCGCAGTCCGGCCGAGCGACTACTGTGCGGACTGCCGCTTGAAGCGCCCGCAGTGCAAAGGCGCCCTCCTTCCGACGTATGCGGGAGAACTCGGCGGCTGTGAACGGTCGAGCGCCGTGCTTCCACAAAATAGAGCGGCAGTCAGGAGGCAAAGGCGGCCGTTGAGACGCCGCTTTCCTTTTGCGCGAACGCATGTGGCTATTTATAAACACTAGCGAATAACATTACTGCATGTATTCTCCTCTACTTGGTCAATATTGAAATTATACTGCCTGAATCATGTTCTCACCAGTTTTTCTAGGTACCGGGTGGTCTTTTGTCCAACCATGTTCCCCCTGGGCCCTGGAAGAACCGAGCACCTGGCTGCGAGGCGCTGTTATCAATTTGAAATATCGATGGGACCACGGTGGAAACGGGATTCGAACTCGGCGCCTCCCAATGCAGATGCTCTGCCCCAAGGCTACCACTGCGTCAATGAAACCTAGATCCGACCTGGAATTCCTGTCTCCAGATTAGTGCACTGCACGGGCTCGGGCCGGCCCGAAAGCCCGGGCCCGGCCCGCGGGCCGGGTCGGGACATTTGTTTTGCCGGGCCTGGGCCGGGCCTGAAGTTGCGGGCCCGGGCCGGGCTCGGGCTTAAAGCGGCGGACCTGAGTCGGGCTTGGGTCCGTACAGAAACGGCTGGTGTCCGACTTTTCATGCACTATTGTAGAGTGAAGTACACAACTGCGGCATTGGAGCAGCGACACGGATGAACTATGGGTTATAGTACGCGCTGAGAAAAAAAAAAACAACTAAGCTTTACTACTTGGCTTATTTATTTCCTTATTTCCACGCCGCCGTGGCTTAGTGGTCAAGGCGCTTGATTACTGAGCCGGGGAACCAGGGTTTGCTCCTAGCCTCGGCGGCCGCCTTTCTATCTAGGCGGCCAGCATGACAGCCGCGTACTTTGCAGTATCGCTACTCGTTGAAGAAGCAGGTGGTCGAAATGATCCGGAGCCCTCTGCTTCGGTTTCTCTCACAGCCTGACTCCCCTTGGGCCCTTAAGCCCCAAAAACATAGCGTTTATGTTATAGCTATATTTTTCTCTTGTGAGCAAATTCACAAAGTAAAGCGCATTTGGTTTTCATTTTGATCAGCTGACCGAAACGTTTCGTAAATGAAATGGCCACAAAAGCTCGCGACAGTTTGTAAATCTCATCTCATAACCACATCTATCCCTCCTCGCTTCTTCAGCCTGGTTGTCATGGCAAGTGTTTTGCCCTGTAAGTTATCACGTGGTTCGCGCGTTATCTTCTGCTCCACCAGGAAGAGTAAAATTCAACCGGTCTTAATTGGCCATTGATCGTTCGTCATCCCAAAACATACCTATACACAAAAGTACTTGTATTTGGGCGTGTTGGTTCATAACTTTTCAGGAGGACACAGGGGCGCAATAAAAGACACGGACAGAGAAGTAGACAGGGACGAGCGCTCGTCCCTGTCTACTTCTCTGTCCGTGTCTTTTATTGCGCCCCTGTGTCCTCCTGAAAAAAAAAATACCTATACACTATTAGAAATGCATTCGGGAAGAACATATAAGTTTACGACGCTTATAGTCTTCAAAACACACACCATGAAATACTCAAGCCTTTTAGCATTTCGTTTCTGCTGAAAGGCGACCAGTTCGGCTATGAGTTCAACCTGTGAGATCGCGTTCACTAAAATTGTCATCCCACTGCTTGCTAGGCAGCTTTAATGTTTATACTTCCGGGTGGCGAAATATAACTGATTAAAATCATGGGGGAATGCAAAGTAGTCTGTTACGCGCGTATGCAGCCCTTTTTATTTGGCTCTCGGAACTTCCGTGTTTGTCTGCGCACCAACACGATATCACTGTCTAAAAGACGGGCATGGCAATCACTACTCTTAATCACTTCCTTCTGGGTTAAAAAGAACTAACTTTCTCCAAGCCAAACTGTTTTAAGAACCTTTGTCGGCAAGTTTCTTATCGGTCTAGTAGCAGTCTACTTGCTCAGAGTGAGCAGTATATCTCAAGCATAACAGTGAAACGGGCCGGGCCGGGCCGGGCCCGGGCTGGGCTTCACTCGAGGATTCACGGGCCGGGCCGGGCTCGCTAGAGCGATAATTTAGCGGGCCTGGGCCGGGCCCGGGCTTGAAGCCGCGGGCCTGGGCCGGGCTCGGGCTTCAGGTCTCGGGCCCGGGCCGGGCTCGAGCCTCAGATTGAGGCCCGTGCAGTGCTCTACTCCAGATCAAAGCCTGCAGAGACTACTGTGCGGTGCAAGCTGGGCAGGCGAGTGCAGTGACGCGTCGCTCAACCGCTGCGCCACTGCGCTGGTACGAGGACTCGCCGCCACCTATGAATGTAGGGAATGACCAGTTTGCATATACGGGCATTAAACCACTAAGATATCGCGTCATACCCTAAGGCTGAGCTTAAGTATCTCCTCCAAATGAAAAATGAACACCTGCTTTCGCATGCCTACTCGGTTTCCTACCAATCTTTTTTTCTTTAGCAATTATTTTCGCATTCTCCCCTTCCCTTTTGTTCTTAGCCACTCACTATCGACGATCAATCACCCGCGGATGGGCCCAGAAGCTGCTCTTCCGACTTTTGCCTTACGAGAGCGGGTTTCACGTGGGTAAAAAAACAAAATCGTTGAATATTTTGCTGGCTTTCTTTTGTAAACTGGGATAATTACCACTACATCACAGTGTGAAAACTTATTGCATGTTTTTAGGATGTTCCGCAACTTTAAACATTGATTCAAGTTACTTGGGACACCACAAAGGCCACGCCAGTCTAACGATCGAAAGACGACGAACTTTTGCTTCGCTTTTCTTTTTTTTTTAAGGCGAAAGCCTTTAAAGGGATACTGAGGCGGTTTTCGAATCAGCTAACCTTCTAGGATTTTGAAGTAGTGTCATTGCTGATCACGTCTGTGAAATTATTTTTTTCGATTTTGGCTAAAACAGTGGCGCAATCACCAATTAAAAACGCGATGTTTAAATTTCCCGCGCCCCGCGCGAGCGCAGGAGAGGGGAACAGCGGAGAGGGAAACCTCGTCCATGTCGGCCAGCGTGACGTCATGTTGAGGAGCCGGGGATGCTTCGGCGCACGCGAGCGCGCTTTCAGCGCGCGTTGTTTCTCGTGCTGCATGCGTTGTTCCTCGTACTGCGAGAGTTGCGACGTACAAAGCGTGTCAGCCGACCTTGAGAATCAGATTCAACAGGTACTACTCTGCGTTCGTGTCCACGAACAACTACGGCCGCGACTGTGTCGTCTCCCACTGTTTTCCACAAGACCACAAGCTCGCAGCGCAACCGCTCGCTGCTGTGACAAAGAATTCAAGCCGACTAAAGCAAGCTTACTCTGCTCGAAACACTTTCGTAAAAGCGGCTACAGGCAGAGCTTGTCCTAGTGTGATCTCTGGAGATTTCTGTCGAAAAGGCGCGGCTGAACCATGACACAGTTCCATCGATTTCCTCGCGCATAAGAGGCGTGTCACCATTCCGAAGAAGCGCCTCTTTTAAAAGTAGAAACATGCTCATTTAGCCCCTGAAGAAACCTTATAGAGGCTTAAGCATGTGTCGCTCTTCTCAGCTTAGGTGCGGCCAGACCACCTGAGACGTACTCAGCAAGGCTCGGTTAGTGATTTTATACTCGGTTCGACGTCTCCAAGCAAGCAAGCAAGCAAGCAAGCAGAGCAAAGCACAATAAAGCAAAGCAAGCAAGCATCGAAGCTCTTCATATGCGGCATCTCGTTTAATCCTAGCTAAGCAATTAAAATGAAAGCGTTTGACGTTGATTTCGGATGCAAATTTATGAGTGAAATGAATGCCAACCGAGTTTTTGCAAAAAAACACCGCAACCTCACTCGGTTTCTTCATCAAGTTGTGGCAGCGGGCGAGTTGCAGCTAGCTTGGCTTTTAAACACACATATAGTTGGCAACTACTTCACTGAACCTAAACTGCAAATCTAGAAAGGGCGAACGTTTCCGAGGCAGCGATTAATGTTTTCTGGCATCTGCTGAACGCGCCAGGAGTGAAGCGTATTTGTGCGCGTATTTGGCTTGGTTTCCAGCGCACCATGATTGCGTCACTATCTTGTGGTCACATGCCTCGCAGTGCTTGGCCACTGCGCTTCGCTAATTTTGACACCAACTTTGTGCTCCTTCATCGTTCACTTGAAATACTTTCTTGCCCCAACCTGCAACGCCGGGTACTGAGAACAAGATTTAGACAGTGCTTTGGGCCTTTTCTTTAGGATGACGCTCTTCCGGGCGAGCCAGGAGGCGTCCGGTGGTGGTAATTGACTTGAGTATTGTTCGCACCCCTTCCTTTCCGAGAATACGAGCCGATGATGTGCTGGCACCTTTTACGCATGGTCTGTATCGCGTCTTTGACGCTGGCGTATGCTTGTGCTAGGCATAGAATTTTTTGCTTGTGTCTTTTTTGGTTTCAGGCGATACGTGGAATGAGCAAACTGTAGTATCCTTTTCTTCGGTGGTCAGTAAAAAAAAATAGTCGCCGTATTCGCTTTTACAACGACACGGAAAGCTGCGGTCTGCCCTCAACGCAGCGCCGGATCCGCATCGGCAGCTTCTCCAGTCCTCAAAGTGACGTCACGACCTCTCTTGACCAATCACGGGCGGCGGCGCGCCGCGCGGCGTGCCCCGCGACACAGGCCGCATATTTCGGCTAAAAAAGACAATTCGCGCTTGTTTTTGCCTTAATTGGATGCGATATTCCAGTATACAGCATGAAAAACTATAGGATGCCGCTGCCAGCCCGATTTTCAGAAAAAGTGCTTCAGTCTCCCTTTAATGCCTCATCGTTGTCGACAGAAGGTTGACAACAGAGGTGTCACCCTTCTGGAATCGTGCCAGCTGTGGCCTCTCCTCCGCGCAGCGGCGCAACCTTCTCTTCTCCTTAGCAACCGGCGCGCCAGTGGGCGGCGCAGCTATGCATAGCAACCGTGACGTCACACAGTAGCGGTAGAACGAGCGCGCGCGCGTCGGCAGTGGTAGCTGCACTGCCGCTCCGTCGCCGGACGTCTCGTTGCAAGGAAATGGCTTAAATTCATGGACAGTCTCGTTGCAGTTGAGTAAGTGAGACGCACGGCTCCGAAGATTCCGCGCCAAGCGGTTCGAAGAAGCGGCAGTGGGTTGACCACAAGGCTTTCGCCACGCACACTTTAGAATTTCCAAAGTGTCAAGTGTATTTTTTTTTTACGCCATTGTTCCTTCATCCACGACGCTACTTCGGCCGCTGATATCATGGTCTTCGTTTCTCCTCTGAATCCGGTGATGAGTCGATGCCGACAACGGAAACAGCCCTTGCTCTTTCCTTTCGCTTTCCCCGGGCTGCATATGGAAATATGGAAGGACTGTGATATGACCAATCATCGGCTGCTTACGCGGCGCGTAGCCCCCGCAACAGCGCTACAGCGACCCCCTCTTCCCGTCCTCTACCGGTCGCGGTCGGAACGATGCAGGGGTTCGTCGTCACATTTCCAGCTCATCGGCGAATGAATGCACACGGCCCCTTCCCATCAGGGCTCAGGTGCAGCCCCCGGCTGGTGCTGATCACGTCATCCCCGGCGGTGGTGTGGGACAAAGCACGATCTCATTGGACGCTCCTCGGCGGAATTTTACTCTATGCGTAGCTACTATGACGGGCTTCAACTGTGCATTTCCAGTCGGAATGCTGCAGAGCATCAAAGGGGGCACATGGTAGTATTGCTGTACACTGAAAGATACGGTTAGTCTGGTAGTTATTTCCTGTTATAGCATTTAAATGCCTGCTTCTAATGAAACCGTGTTCCGTTAAAGGCCGGGTCCGTTTTAGACTGTCATAGAGTGAGTTCAGTTCAGTGAGTTCAGTAAGAAGTCAGGCAAAACATCACAGTAGTGCGGGTATTAGATCGCCCAGCGTATTGGGTAAGCTGGGCCCAAACGATTGGTTTCAGCAACACTCGGCGCGATCCGTTTCCAGTGTTAAATCGGGCACACTCATAGCCGCTCCTGCCAACATTTTGAAGGAACGGTTTTTCCTGAGGACTCTGCATGCTTGAGGTCACTGAAAGCGATAGCATCAAAGGTCGCTGCCACTTGCGATTTAAAGGGAGTTGCTGGCACGGATTCCCGGGCGACTTCAGAACAGCAGGTGGTGCAGCCTCCCGCAAGCGAGGAAGGTCTGAAAATGGTTGGAAACATGAAATTAATGACTAGAGCGTTTAATACGTGTTCGCTATCACGCCGCGATAGCAATGCTCTCATACGAGCAGGGTCCTTGCGGCGAAATTCTCTACAGCCTTAGAGAGTTTTAGCATATTTTAGCATAGCGTAGACGTATACCACACACCTGCTGCGTACGCGCAGTGACAGCTGCGCGTTCGGAGCAGCCATCCGGCTTACGTGCATGCTAATACGACTCCACTCTGCTAAAACTCTCTAATTCCGCGGGCTTTCTGTTGCCCTAATCCATGCAACAGAAACTACAAGATGCAAACTTCTAAATTATAAGTTTCATTGACCACTCTACAGAAATTTCACCTATAATTTCAAACTTGACGCGTCAATTAAGTTTTGGAACTTATTTATTTCATAATACAATAATGAATAGTACAAAAACACTTAGAATTGCCTTATTGAGTGGCCAAACACGTGGTTTAACAAGCTGCGTCCTCGCATAATGCGCCGCTTTATTTTTAACTCTGACTCAAGTTCTGTGGTGCACTCCCTATACCCGCTGTCAGAATAATATTAAATGCAGCTAAGCACCTCATTCTTCGTTCTACTGCCGGCTTTGAGCCAGTACGCGGTGTTCGATTAGCTGCACCCTCTTTTCTTAAAATCTCACTTAAGGGAACAATTGACGTTATGTCGTTTGAGGCGCGAGAATCGAACCTTAAACCTCCGTAGGGGCGGGAGCCAAAATGCCAGTAGTCTACGACAGCATCTTGAAATGGACGCGCGAATCGGACCGCACCCTCCGAACTCACCTGGCGTGCTCCGTCCCCGCGGATAGACTGCCAGCAGGGACGGAGGCCGGCCGCTCGCGCTACGTCTCAGATTCATGACGAGATGCCGAAGGGATCGCTTTTCTACCCTCGCCGGATGCAATCTACACGGCAGCTGCTCTCGGAAAGGAGCGTCACATTCAGGGGGATCCCGTATCGCGAGCGGCCCTAATAAAAAAAAAAAGAGAGAGAAAAGAACCGCGTTCCGCACTACCACTACGTATCTGCTAGAACAATGGAGAAAGAAGCACGGCACTGATGCGAAAATAGTTTCACTAAAAGTGCTCTGCGCGCGTACCGTTCTCCGATGCTGCGCAAGAGAGCGAAGGCACGTGCGAGGTGCGCTCGTAAAAAGAATATCGCTAACGACTATGGAAATATCTTATTTCTTACTCGTTTTTTATCGGCAGCAAAGAGAAAATAAAAATTAAGGCGCCCACTTATAAGCTGACGTTAGTTAGAAAATCAAAAAATATATAAAGAACGGACGAGACTGCGCTAGCACATTCCATTCCCCCAGTGATTCTCAAAGGTGGGCTACGGTTCTGTCGCTCACGGACTGCAAGACGATACATCAGACGCAGTTATATTTTTCAGGGCTGCAGGAAGTGCAAAATGAGAGCCGTGGTATAAGCACGCACGTTATCCACGACGTCGGGATAGCGCAGGACGCAGCCGTCCAGATACGGCAATATTGACTACAGCCTAAAACAAATAAAAAGAAATATGCATCTACAAAGCCCCCCCCCCCCCCCCTTTTTTTTGCGCCTACCTCTTTTTATTCATATTTTTGCGCTGTTTAAGCAAGGAGGAGAATGAAGAAGAAAAAAACACAACAGGACGCAGACGTGTTCTCGTTACTCGCCCCAAGTACGGATGATTTAATCGCTACCTATATTCACTACACGACTACTATCGACTTCATAATGTCATAATGCGGTTGTGTTCGTTACTGTATAATTCTCGCACAGAGTTAGGGCTGCAATGACGCCTTTGGCAGGCGCATTGCAGAATGGTAATAAGCCATCCTAACATTCTGAGGTTGTACAAAGCAGAGGAAGAGAATTGGAACACTTAGAAAAAACTTCGATAGGAAGGCAATGCACCCCAGTCTACCATTGTTCGTGACTGGTAAGATGTACAGTCGTGGAAGAAAAGATATATTTTTCAGTTTTCTAGTATAAATTCAAAATACCCCCGGAATATCCCTCGGTAAATATCATCCGGAAAAATCCCCGGAGGACTCGTTGGGGGCGTAACTGTTTGCCTTTAGTAAGATTTTCATTTTCGTCGTATCATGGGCACTTCCTATTGCGCTCATTTTCCGTCTGTACTAAACTATGATTAATTTGCCATATGTTCAAGCAACATATTCGGCGGCTACAGTTATTACTGCATATATTAATACGGAATGGGCGGTGTGCGAGGCGCACGTAACGTCACACTATACCAGCTTTCAATGCAATTCACAGTAGCGCATGTCCACGGCTTAGCAACTTTCGAAGAGGTTTACATTCAGGGGAGGTTTGGTTTTCCGCTCATCCCCGGGGCACCCCGTATCGAGCAGCCAAATTGTCGAGAAAGAAATTGCTCGCGCGACTCGAAAAACCTCTGACTGTCTTTTATCGGCATTTACTGTGATTTTGCTTCGGTACCAGGCTCTGCAGTGGCTTAATGCTCTGTGAGACGCCATGTGCAATGTGCTGGGCTAAACGGAGAGAGCCAAGCTCAAAACTCGCATATCAGTGAAGAGAATTGGGCTGCCAGGATGAGGTAGGCAAAAGAACACCTGCATGGTGTGCGTATGCGACCAACTGAAAAGAGTGAGTTCGTTAGACGAATCAAAGTTCTGGTCGTGTGTGAGTGATGTGATCCGCCGCCCCAAACGCAGTCGATATGGACCTCGTCATCAGGTTCCCACGTTAAACCATAAAGAGGCGGGAACGTAATGGCACGGAGCTGATTTTGGAGTTGGATTCGTTCATCTAATTCAAAGTACCGTAAGCAAAGAGATACATCAGATAATTTTTGAAAAGGTGATGCTTCCTTAGACATGGAAAGACTTGGAATCTGGATACGTGTTTTTAAAGAACAACGACCCGAAGCACTCTCCTCGGCTTATGAAAAAATGGTTGAAGAAAAGCGTGGACCTTATGGAGTGGCCAAGCCGGTCTACTTAACAATAACTGAATTCAACATGTTTGGGTAGGCTTCACGCGTCGCCCGAGGGACAAAAAAGCCAGATGTGCCTAGGAGCAATTCGACCAGCAACTACACAAGTGGAGAAATATACGGGTGTTTTTTTTTTTTTTTCAGAAGGTCCAAAATTTTTAAAAAAAGGTAAATTGCTTTAGATTTGTTTTAGCATTGGGGCTATACTGGAGGCTAAGGCGGGCGCCAGGCAAGAGGAAAACTGCTTTAATTAGTTCGCTGATTAACTAAATATGTTAATAAACTTTTCAAAATTTTATTTTAGGGGTTATGTTGTATTCGCAGAACTGGAGATCGTCCTCCATACAGTCCAACCGAGAAGAAACAATTTTAATTAAAAATTTTTCACGCACGTTACGAGGCGCGAAAAAGTCACCCTGGTAGGCATCTTCACACCGTAACTCAGCGGCGGTGAGCGCCTCTGACGTAGTTCGCTCCGCCCTACGCTTCGCGTCACACGGCTGATATCACCTGAAAGCCCGGACGGGCGGCCTGCGCTATCGCTGCTTGTTTCGCTTCGCTCCGCGGCCTCACGGAATATCGCGTTGGAACAAAAACGCATTGACACAAAGCGCAGGGCGGAGCGAACTACGTCACAGGTGCTCACAGACACTGTGCTACAGTGTGAAGGTGCCTACCAGGGTGACTTTTTCTCGCTTCGTAACGCGCGCAAAAAATTTTTTCATGAACATTTTTTTTCTTGGTTGGACTGTTGGAAGACGGTCTCCAATTCTACTAATACAACATATCCCCTAAAATAAAAATTATAAAAGTTAATTAACGTATTCAGTTAATCAGCGAACTAATCAAAATAGTTTGCTTCTTGCCTGGCGTTCGCCGTAGCCCTCAGTATAGCCCCAGAGTTAAAATAAATCTAAAGGAATTTACCTTTCTTTAAAAATTTTGGACCTTCTAAAAAAAAACACCCGGCAGAGTAGACGTTCAATGACTCTTAAGTCTTTTGTGTATAGTCTTTGAAATTAAGACAAAACAAAACTAGACTGACTCAGTACCATACAATAAAAAAGAAAACATGACGTACACAGAAATGTATACTCTCTGCTCAGACAGCGTAACAATATACAGCCCGTTATACGGTCATGCAAAATATGTTAACAAAATGAAAGCCATGAAATGACACATGGCTGGTAACTAAATATAACACGGTGGGTAGCATAACCGTATTGACCGCGTTAGTCCGCACTTCAGGGGACCGGTAGAAATTTCTGAATTATCCGAAGGCCGAATTATTTGGGGAAAAAAAAACTGCCGAAAATGCCAATATGCGATGAAGTCTTGCGAACAAAGATGCGCCATCGCGCAAACAACGAAAACACCGTGACGAGAGCGCAGTTTTGACGTGCTGGAAGAACGGCGCGGCCATAAGTGAGGGGAACGCACATAGACAGTTTCTAAAAATAAAAATGTGACCAACGACGCGCCAGTCGCCGTCCGAAAGCGGCGCGCAGCTGGGTTCGGCGGCCGACAGCTGCCGTCGCCGCGCCTGGCCGTGACGCTCAGAAACCGAAACTAAGCGGCCGGGTAATTTTTTAGCCTAGTGAGAGCGCTCCAATCCGCATGTCGTTACACGCACACAAAAGGTGCGCGGGTTGCAATACATCATGCAATTGGCGGGATTTTTACGCGATCACTAGCACTACAGGGTGATACCTCAACACGACCCCCCTTCGGAGCCCCTGGCGAAATTCCCGCTTATCATGGTTGACCAAAACTAGACAGCAGGGCTCACGCCCCAAGTGTTGTCAAGGTGGCAGGACGAGTGCCATCGGTATGGGCGTTAAGTATATAACACATTAAAAAACCCCAGGCGGTCGAAATTCCCGAGGCCCTTTACCATGGCGTCCCTCATAGCCTGAGTCGCTTTGGGGCGTTAAACCCATATAAGCCCAAACATTATGGAATGATCAAATAAAAAACCGCGCGCTTTCTCATTGTGATTTTCCGAAACGGGTGGTCGGTCATCTTGTCCTGTCCATGGCAGGTGCCGCGACGTCCGAGTTCGAATTTCTCGGCTCCCCGGCGTGGAATGATAAGGATGGAACTGGCTGCGGAGTGCATCAAGAACTGCTTCTGCAAGGCAGCGTTTAGGGAGCCAGGAACGATGGAGGACGCATATGAACATGCGGCAACGCGTCGTCGATGCGCAGCTCGCCCGGCCTGGCACGCTGCCTGTGATATGACTTCATGGGTTCGGATGATGACGCCGACATCGGAAGGGCATACACTGACGAAAATAATAGCATTCAAAGTACAGGAACCCTGGCAATGCCAGGAATCTGATGAGAAAGTTGACGAGTGGGATGACCTGCCGTCTGCTATCTTGAGCGCTTCCACCACGATTAGTTATATCGCGTCCCTAAACCAGCTTGTCGGTAGCAAGGGTGCCGGCGACGACCATTTCGCCGCGTTGGAGAGCTTAGAAAGCACTGTAATAGGGTTTCGTTCAAATAGGCAGACACGCAAAAAGGATTTACTCTGTCCGACTTAGTAGTTTCGGCTGTAACATGGGGAGTCCGCTTACTGCGAACCTCGGATAGAACGAACGCAATCCGCGCGACCACCAAGTGCGTTAAAAGTGGGCTCAACTGCAAAATATTTGTCGCCGAGCATGGCTGAGCTTCATTTATTCATTGCAAGCGCCAGATTTTCTTGAATATTTGTAAACTATGCGCACTGTGATGTCGAAATCCGGCTTTAGTGGGCCGCTTCCGCACAATTCCAATAGCGTAGAGCTACATGCTCGCAGAAATAAAGCTTCATGCTTCCTCGTGGTGTCTGTAAAAGCATCGCGTGGGCTTTAGTTTCTGGCATTGCAAAAGTCGGCCTTCAATCACCAGCGCTCAGGTGAGTACTCTGCCGTCCTCGCATGAGACATGCGGGCGCCGAGGTCACATTTAGACGGATGGCTCCGACCCTTCCACTCCTTTGTCGGCGCCTTGTTGTCACAGGAAGTTTGTCTGTAGCACAATTCAATGCCTGCCACATGACGACGCCTGCAGGGTCACAACTTTCCACCTTTAGCGCCGTAAACATCTTTCAAAAGGGCAGGGCTGTTAAGAAATATTCTTTCAGAGCCTAAACGCCACCCAACGCCTTTGCACTCGTGAGAAAATGGAGGAAGCTACAGAGGTTCGCTTTATTGCAGTGCACATCAAACTGACTAACGGAACATTAATGAAGAGTAGAATCGTTCCTTACATCTCTCGTTACAGAAGGAGCTGCCACCTGGCATATCCTAGTAAGGTGGTAGTGTGGCTTGTGATTTGAGCAGCTTTCACAATTTCATACTCATTTCCCATTGGAATGCCTGATTCCCCCTTGTGCGGAGAGTTCGCCCGAGCAAAGAATAACACGCATCACTATAGTATGCTACTGTGCACGCATCGACACACATACTGCCTCCAAAGACAAACAAAAGCGCGATCTGGCCTCTCGTCAGCCTAGAATGCTACAGTGCCAATAACCTTGTTTACTGGAGCTCGACGTTGCGGGTCGGGTCGGGCCGCGCCAGATGTCTACCAGTAAACTGAGAAAAAACCAGTCACACAAGACGACGGACAAGAAGAGAGTACACACCACAACGACTGGTGTGTACTCTCAACAACATTTCAACCCTTCTGTCTACCAGTAGCCCGACCCCACCGCGTTGTTTTCTGTCGGGCAGAGATCGGCGCTACCCCTAGCGTCGAGCAAGCAAACCACACGCATGCTAGAGGAGGAGGAACGCCCAGACGAAAAGTTCCCTTTCCCGACTACTGCTCTTTCCGGTCGGTTGGTTCGCCCGTTCACTTGCGCGCTCTCTTCGAGGCCGGCAGCGGCTCGCTTTGATTTCCAATGGGTGTCTCCGCTGCTGTGTTGAGCTTCATGTTATGTTTGAATCAGCTCTATTTCATGCCGAGTTTAGTTTCATGGATGAATGTGCACAACATGCTTGGCGTGGCGATGTACCATCAAAACGTTCCCTTCCGCCGCTTCCGAAGCCTCACGTCGGAATGGTCTCGTTCAAGACTGAGCGACGACTGGTCCGATCCGAACAGCTCCTAAAATCCACGAATAAATTACCTGGGAGGTCACACAAGGACGACTTTTTCAATACTTACAAGCGTGAACCATTTCTTCATGTTCTTCCAGCAGGTGCGCAGCTGTTCCCATGTAAAATTATAACCCATACCGCGCATTTCCCGCTCCAATTCTTTATATACGTCTTGATTTCACTGGCGCTTGCTGTAGAGTGCTTCGCTCACGCTTTTAGCTTTTATAAGCGTCAAGAAACATTGAAGGGAATCTTCGCTCCACGCCGCGCGCGCGCTCGTACTCGTCATGGTACTCGTACTTGCTGCCATTTTGCCTCAATACGTGACCAGAAAAATTATCTCCGAGTTCTTGCGCCAGCCAGACCAGAGAGGAGGCAGAGTTCGGCAAAGTCAACCCACCCCCTGCAGTCGGTCTGGCCCAGCTGTTTGTGTTTTTTTTTCCTTATCTTTTTTGTCGTCACTTGGCCCCCTGTGGGTAGCCAACCAGATATCATCCGGATACATCTCTGCTCTTCTTCGCCTGGCCTTCAGCGACAAGCGCCTGCGTCCTAGGTGTTAGACTGATGATGGCGTGTCACCTCGAATCAAGGAATGCTGTGGGCACTCTGTCGAGCTGATTCTTGTCGTGAGGATGCCTTAATTATTAGCGACCATTTTAAGTCGCGAGCTGCATTAACTGCTCTCTTCAGCGCAGCGACACAGCGCGCTTAAGCCTTCTCAATGCGACGTCTTCCGTGCGCTCAACGCCAACCAACGTAGGACCACCAACGCAAACTCCTTGTAATCTGATTGCCCTGTCATGATTCGCGTTACTCTGGCGTCCTGGCCAGCCCGGCGAGGAACTGTACTGCGTGCGCCAGCGAGCGCTCCCAGCGAGCTGCCAGTCATGCTGAATGTTGCCGGCGTCTGGTGTGCAAACCAACGTGCGAGCTGAATGCCGACAAAACAAGCCTCTCGGGGAGCAGCCGGCTTAGCTTATCGACACTTTATCGGCTCCCAGCGCCAAGTCGCGCGGCCCCCTTCCTTTCACTCTCTCTTATCTGGAGAGGGAGGTGCTTCTATCGTAGCCACAGTGACAATTTACGCGGGTACTAAGCACGCCGGTTCTGCGTTCTGCGTGCCTCTCTTTATGCCATGGCTAAATCGCTGCATTCGACTTGGTTGTTCTTTCTCGGCATCTTAGTTCGGACAAGCTGACCTCAACACCGGCTAATTTCCTTTTTATTTTGCATATCATATGCTCTACTCTGAGACACGTATTTTTCGGCGCAGCAAGAGAGCACTTCAGCTTCCGAAAGCGCGCACTTTTTTCATTCATCAACGAAGTCTGCTTGCAACGCTTTACGACATTCCACGGAGCTATCCGCCCTTTCCCATCGGTAAGTCAGTACCTTTCAGGTCTTTGTCGTCACGGTTTTGCAGGCTGGAGTATGTACTGACTGCGACTTCAGTTAGGTGTACAGCTTTTACGAGCAAAATAGGTACTTTTATATCTACAGCAAGCTGTTTCTGTTGAGCGGTGGCAAGCGGTTGCGATATGTTTGAAACAGAAAGGCGCAAATGGGACGAGGGCAAGAAGGAGTTTGAAGCAACAGGACAGGCGCCTGTCCTGTTGCTTCAAACTCCTTCTTGCCCTCGTCCCATTTGCGCCTTTGTTTCACATGGCTACGAACCAACTAGCTCAAAACAGCGAGCGGCTGCGTCAGCAACTTGCACATTGACGGATAGCGTAATTATATACGTTTATGCGCCGGGGAATGTTCTCGCGGCCCTAATTCCTTAAGCATAATTCTAGACCCGAAAAAAAAAAAAAAGGCGCTCTCGGCAAATTTCGCATAGACGGGACAAGTCAGGGCGCTTCGGCAAAAGTGTGTGGCGTGAGGTCCGAGTAGTATACTCTCTAGTGAGAGAGAGAAAAAGAGGGGTGGGGGCAGGGTCTCCGGAACCCCCCACTTTTTTCCAGGGGGGGCAGCGTCTCAAAAGAACATCATCTTCTTCGTGCCTGGGACGAAACGTTTAGGCCATGGAAGCGAGGTTACACAAGGTATATTGCGTCACATTTTTTGTCACCGCTTTGATTACTGATGTGTTTCTAATGCCCCTTCGTATTTGTATTTTGGCTGGCAGCGGGAAGCACCTCTCATGAAAGTCAACCAGATGAGCGTGCGATAGGAGCAGAAAATATTTACGGTACGTTTTTGCAATGTTTTATTTCCACCGTACAGCTGCAACGGAAAAAGAATTGCACAAGTGAATCATGACCGGAGCGAAAAAATCGCGACACACGGCGCTATTGTTGCTGAGTGCACCGATAGCGAGAGTGCCAGGAACATTCCATTTCCTAAAGCGGGGGTGGCCGGCAGAAAGCAACCCACCTAGAGATTAACCCATCTGAAATGTAACGTCTTAAACGAACGCCTGTAGATCTCTTATCAGCCAAACCATGTGCTAAGGTGGCTGAGCACATAATCGCGTTTTATTTATTTTTTTGCGCTGGCGTGGCTATCGTTGTTATTTTTATCACCGTTTTCCTTTAAAAATGTGCTGGGGATGCACTGTCAAAAGTAATGTGTGGCAGTGCCTGCTTTCGGATGGGCTGCTTTCTGTCGGCCACCCCCACTTTGGAAAGTGGAATGTGCCAGGCACTCTCGCTATCTGCGCACACGGCTACAATAGCGCCGCGTCTCGCAATTTTTCCGCTCCGGTCGTGAGTCACTTGTGCTAATCTTTTTCCGTTGCAGCTGTACTCTTCATGTGCCTTTCATCAACTTTTTTGTGTGTCATGCATATCTTGCTATATTTCTTTTTTTTTTTTTAAAGATTACCGTATATACTCGTATAAGGGCCGCATCCTCAACTTGGCCGCCAGCAATTTGAAAAAAAAAAAAAAAGTGAGCCAAAAACTGTTTTATAAGCGCATAATTTTGGCCGCATAAAAATCGCTACGACCACGAACGCGTCGTCTCGCGCGCCGTGCTCGGCCTGGAACCCCGCACACGCGGTCCGTCATCGACGCTAGCTCGCTCGGCGTTCGCACCAGAAAGGATTGACAAAACGTTATGCTGTGCAAAAGCCAGGATGGGGTGCAGGCGTGTTGGGTGTGCCTTACCGTGCAAGAAAACAAGAGTGGCGCGTTTTTGGGCGGCGACGCGCCGCTCCAAGCCGTCACAAGCGCCGCACCTTAGATGGATCTCAACTTAGGATCACGTGAAATTAGCCAGTAAAGCAACAGTGATCGGGCAACCGCTAGCAACCTGTCTAACTGCGGGTGGTAATCGCGCAGACCGCGCGAGCACAATCCACACTTTTAATGCAGTGTGTATTCGAAGGATTCGTCGCGCCTGCGCTAATTCGTCATAAAAATGGGTATCGCCGCGTAAAAAGCGGACGCGTAATCGAGGCTGCGCTGTAGCAGAAATTTTTAGCGGAAAAACGCCGGGTCCATGTAAGGGCTGCACCCCGCAAGAACTGCGGAAAAAAAGTGCGGCCCATACACGAGTATATACGGTAATCAAAAAATGATTCATACAGTGTTTATTGGCTAATAATCACTTTTATCTCACTTATTACAGAGATCCCAGCAACCATAGCAATGGTGGAGAGCCCCTCTTGGCAACAGATTGTGCTTCGATAAAAATCGCAAGCCATGACGACACGCCCCCGGATGTCCGATCACTGCTACCAAAGAGCTACAAATTTCCAACGAACCAGAAAAGGTCCTGTAAATATGCATGGTTTGAGAAATTCACGTGGCTATCGTATGACTACGAATGCGACGTCGTGTTTTGCAATTTGTGTCAATAGCTTTCAAGGAAAGAGGAGAAAAACATTACAGCGGTGGAACTGTGTTTCATTCACAACGGGTTCAGTAATTGGAAAAAGGCTGTTGAAAAATTTCAGTGTCATGAGAAGAGCCATTTTCACTGCGTTTCCGCAAGCTGCCAACTGTCGAAAGAAAAAGGAATGCGTGTAGTGCAGCTATTATCGCAATACAGCAGCAGATAGCAGGAGGAAGCCAGGCAGGCACTGCGTGCAATAGTGAGTTCGGTGCATTAGCTATGCCACACAGGTCAAGCTTTACAAGGGCAAACGAAGGACGAAGGCAACCTCCTTGATCTGCTAGATGAACGATTGCAAGACGTGCCTGCTTTGAAGGAATGGCTGGAGAAGCGAGATAGGTGGCTGAGCAGCGACGTACAGAACGAGCTCATAGAAATTATGGTGCATAGCGTTCAGCGAGGCATCATAAAAGACATCAGATGCAGTCCATTTTATGCAATCATTGCTGACAGTACCACCAACGTAACAGGCAATGAGCAGTTCATTTTTTGTGCGTTGGGTAGATGGGATAACACTGGAAGTTCGTGAGGAATTTTTTGGCATGTACAATGCACCAGACAGCAGAGCTGAGACGTTGTGTAAAGCCTTGAGGGACATATTGAGCCTGGGCCTGGACTTTCAGAACCTAAGGGGGCATTGTTTTGACGGGGCCGCGAACATGGCAGGCAGATTTACTGGCGTGCAGAAAAGGATTACGGAATCTAAACCACTGCCTAGACTTGGCACTCCAGGAGGTCGCAAGGAACTGCAATGTCATCGGCGACGCTCTCAACATTGTAAAAGGATGTTTCCAATACAATACTCAAATCGAAGAACAGGAAGACTGTTTATTCGAGCGTTGTACTTCCCCCGGGTAATGATGCCGGTGAGCAAGATTGTTCTAGGCAGAACATCCTACTGCTACCACTGTGTCCAACGAGGTGGACAGTAAGAGTGAAATCAATGGAGAGGTTCATTGAGAACTATGAAAGGGTCCAGGCAACTTTGCAGGAACTGGTGCAAGCTCAAAGCTCTCTCATTGGCACCAGCAAGGCAGCCTTAAAAGGATATGAGAAAGTATTGAAGAAGTTCGAAAAGGAATTAGCGAGGATGCTTCAACACCCAGTTCACTGTGCTGCAAGAGCAAAAGAAGCAGCAGAGGCTCTTTGTGACTGCTTGTTAGGGATGCGGTCTGACGCCTCATTTGACGTCCTGTGGCAGCGGACGAACTCAAGAGAAACAGAGTTAGGTCTAAAGGAACCTTGAGCGCCCAGAGTTTCGCAGCCGCCCAGAAGGCTTCAATTCACAGACAAGCCTGATGAGCTTGCAGCGCTTGACGGCAAGTCATTACAGAGAAGAGGTTTTTGCCACTATCGATTGTATTACCACTGAGATCCGGCGGCGATTTGAACAGCCTGGCATGGAGCAGCTGATTAGCCTCGAGCGCATTTTGACGTTGCTCAAGGTCAAAACTTCATGTCAAACGACCTAAATGAGCTTTTAGGAGCACACGCTGCAGATTTTGACATCAGCAAGCTTTCAGCGCAACTCGTGCTTCTCCCAACGCTCCTGCGTGACGAGGGTCCGGTCGCAAGTGAACGCATTTTACAAATTCTGCAGGGGAAGTCTGCAGACATGCGTAATATGATGGACCAGGTTGTCCGGTACCTGCAACTCGTTTTTTCTGTGCCTGCGTCAGCTGCTTCAGGGAAGCGATCTTTCAGTGCTCTCAGGAGAGTAAAAACATTTCTGCGCAATCGAATGACGCAGAGGAGGCTGACACACCTTCTCCCTCTCCACGTGCACAAGAAGAGTTTCGGACCTGCATTTGGATGCTGTTATGAAAGAGTTCGTATCTAGAACAGCAGAACGAACAGCAACCTTCGGCCTCCTTTGAAAATCTCTCCTGCCCAACGTCCTCTTGTCATGCTAGCCTTGAAGCTCGTCAGTCTGCGATACTATAGCTTTGTACCTAGTGCCTACTTTCATGTCTACTTCCATGAATATATCAGTTCACATTTGCTTCAGTGCGAGCACAAATTCAGAAATATTATGTGTTTTTTTCGCAGCTTTCGAATTCGTTTACTCACTTGCGCAGTCTGTGCAGGTTTCAGTAATTATGAAATTTCCAACCATTTTTAAAGTGTATATACCAATGTAGAATAAGCGAAGATGCAATTATGTAAAATTGAAATGGCTACAATGAATTAAAATATTAATAATTAAGAAGTTTGCAGGAGCCAAGTGGATGCATCTAGCACAGGACCGGGTTAATTGTAGGAATATGGGAGCGACCTTTGCCCTGCAGTGGGTCTAGTCCGATGAAGCAAAGACAATACTGTGCCACAAGACAATACATGTGCCACAAGACAATACATGTGCCACAAGACAATACATGTGCCACAAGACAATACATGTGCCACCAGGTTCCAGCAACAGAGCTTGCTGCATGGTTTTTAACTGGTCCAACTGCTCCTTGCTAGAACCTTTCTGGCTTTCAACAGCACCAACTCGTTCCAGCAGAAACCTGCTGGTGCCAACTATACAGCTTGCTGGTTTTGAACAGCGATTTGCAGTTCCACCTAATAACTTTTTGCTGTTCAATTTGGAGAACTTCTTCCATTCTTTGGATAGTAATGAAGCTGTTTAGCTAAAAGAAATTTTCAGCTAACTCTTTTGGATTGTGCCCACTATAAACTGCATAAAGAGTGCCAAAATTTGATGAGAAAACTTTGCTTATTAACCATTTCTGACTAACACCACCAGTACACCCTCAACAGTGGGCACATGTAAGCATGAGTGGTAAGTTCTACATGTAAGTTATATATGTATTGCAGTTTATGGTTTGTTTATGGTTTATGGGGTTTAACATCCCAAAGTGACTGCTTGCCAAGTGGGGTTTGAAACTGTACATGTGCTGCATGGTCCTGCAAGGTGACTGACATTTTAGCATACATTGCAGCAGTTGCTGGTTGCAACAGCTATTGGTCCCAGCAGCTGTTGGGAATGTGTATAATAACCAAACACTGTTGGAACCAGCACTGCTGGAACCAGCAGATTTCAAGTTCAAAATTTTCACTTAAGTTATGATAATGTTACATTTTTGTTATGGTCAAATGTTATTTCAATGTGCTTAATATCCTTTTTTTTTGACAATTTTGTAATGTTACATATAAACGTTAGATTAACCTTGCCCAAACATTAATGAATCATATAAACAACATAAATGTAACATTTTCGAAAAATGGTGAAGCAGCCCTGCACAAGCATGTAGGCCCACAAGTTGTGACTGCACACAACTTACAACGCTTTGCAAGAACCAGCAACGATGGCGTCACCTCAGCTCCAATATGTAGCACAACATGCAACTCTTATTCACACACCTGCGAACAGATATCATGTTGTCAAGCTTATATACGCATTACTGAGGGATGTCCCACAAGTGATAGTGGCGAATGGGTAATAAACAGTTTCGTGACAAAATAGTGGGGCTCTGCATGCAATCTGTGGCGAGTACTATCTAAGAGATGACGTTGCAAAGTACTGCTAGATGAAAAACGTCTTTTCTGTAAAAACATCGGGGAAAGTTCTAGAAATCAATGCTCGAAATATATTTGTAATGTTTTATAGTTGACTCTAACATTACAATAACCTTTAGAAGACTATTAAGCTGCCGCGGTGGCTCAGTGGTTATGGCACTCAGCTGCTGACCCAAAAGAGGCGGGTTCAATCCTGGACACGACAATCACATTTCAACAAAGGCGAAATGCTGGAGGCCCGTGTACTGTGCGATGTCAATGTACGTTAAAGAACCCCAGGTGGTCGAAATTCCCAGAGCCCTTCACTACGATGCCCCTCATAGCCTGAGTCGCTTTGGGACGAACTCCATAAACCAGAAGACTATATTAAAAAATGTTTGTTTAGAGTGTTAAAATAGCATTTTCTATATAACTTACAATGTTATATGTTAATTCTTAACATTGATGTAAGGTTACAATGAAACATGTAACATTACTGCCTGTAACTTGCATAACATTTTTATAACACTATTCTAATGTTCGGTGCTGCCTGGGTCAGCACTCTGTCAGGGTCTTAATTATACTTCTCTGGACTCCTCCCTTTCATCAAAGTGCATCACGTAAATAAAATAAGCATGTTTTAAGCTTTTAAATGTGGTCATGCTTGCAAAAAAACAATTACCAGAGCTACTGTAAAACATGACATCTATCTTTGAAAACACTTTCCTGCATTCATTTTGCTCGCCTGGCTTGAGGTGGTTCTATGCGGCTTGTCACAAAAGGTTCCTAATAGATTACAGCCACGCGCAGCACATTACATCCCAGCTGTGCGAGATACCAGCAAATTACAACAGATGCCAAACAAATTACAAGTGCATATGGAGAAACCCTGACTGAAGGTGCTAAACTTAAACATCCTTGAAACAAACATAAATGCAACCTTAACTAAAAGGTAACCCTGCAGGACTACACCTGCAAACTGTGACAGCACACAGCTTCAATTTGCTCTGAAAGGAACGAGACCTACAGCTGAACACTAAAATGCAGCACTATACAGGGTGTTTCACCTAAGACTTTACACAATTTATAAAATTAGGCTTTTTGAGTTAGAAGAGTGCTTTTTTTGGCATAGCACTGTCAGCAGTGTAGCACATCAGAATACAGCTAAGACTTGTTAACTAGCAGATTGATTAACTAGTATTTAATAGTTGACTTTTTAACTATTGATGGAAGGCTCTTTTATTATTGACAGGCATGTAGCCCACCGTAATTAAGAGCCATATCAGTTTTAAGCATTTCAAAAACTGTTACCCTCAGCGCTGTGGACCAACAGATTTTGGCTATTTCAACGAGTTGCATGCACTGAAGAGGTTGCATTGCCTGCAAGCTTCTGGAATGTGCGAGTATATTGGTGCGATGTAGCCAAATTTTGTTGGGCCACAGCGACGACGGTAAGCGCATTTTCAAAATTCTAAAAACTGATATGGATATTAAGATGGGTTATGTGCCTCTTAATAATTAAGCAGCCTATCATTAATAGTTAAAAAGTTAACTATTCAATATTAGCTATCCAACCTGCTAGTTGGCACATCTTAGCTGCATTCTGATGTACTACACCGCTGACAATGCTATGCTGAAAAAAGTGCTCTTCTAACTCAAAACGGCTATTTTTAAAAATTATATAAAGTGTATATGTAATACGTGCAACGAATGCACTCACATTCAAATTGATACATGGGCTCACGCTTATGTAGTCAGCCACAAAGGGTGCCCCATTAGTGTTATTGGAGAATAGGGAGTAAGTAAAATTTTCTGTTGACATTTTGGTGGTGTGTATGCTATGGCTGTTCATAATACAAGAGCTTTAACTCCACATTATGTTAGTGGAAGAATATATTAGTGTATGGACAGTGGAAAAAAGCCCTGGAATGCAATGCTTGTTATATTACTGTCATGGGGGACCTTGATACGCACCTGACGAGGGTGCAGGAGTTTTGATCGTAAGAATGGTAATTGGACATCTTTAAACTAACTGAACATCCACTGTTTTCACGAAACCGTAGCGTTGAACTAAACATCTACCGCAATTGCCAAAAGTAGCCAGGCAGCAAGGCTTGCTTGTTCAGTGCTATAGTGGAGCACTTGAGCCACCGCCCTAACTCGAAAGCTCTAAGGTAAGAAGCCTTTTCCTCACCTTTAAAAAGCTTTGGATTTTTAGGGAAGCTGTAAGCTCCGCTGTACGAGCGAGACGCAAAACCATGCTGCCTGGTTACTCTTGGCAAAGACTGTACATATTGCTTCCATGCTGCCTGTTTAAAAATTCTGTTTGAAAATTGTGTGATTGCAAATGGTTCCTCTGTATAGATGCCAAAGGAAGCTATGGGAAGAGAAAAAGTGGCAGCAGCCCAGGATCACACAAGGCATAGGAGCAGACAAAACTTTTCAAGGAAAGTGTTGATGTTTGATTCGGTATGTATGAGTAGAAATCTAGCAACTTTTCTTTTTTTTTCTTTTAACTACAAGGGCAAGTAAAGGAAGTATATTTTGGTTAAACAACGTCATGGCGAAATAAAACTTAAATGTGCCGCCGCGGTGGCTCAGCGGTTATGGTGCTCGGCTGCTGACCCGAAAGACGCGGGTTCGATCCCAGCCGCGGCGGCTAGAATTTCTTTGGAGGAGAAATTCTAGAGGCCCGTGTACTGCGCAATGTCAGTGCACGTTAAAGAACCCCAGGTGGTCGAAATTTCCAGAGCCCTCCACTACGGCGTCTCTCATAGCCTTAGTCGCTTTGGGACGTTAAACCCCATAAAACCAAACCAAAGCTTAAATGTAACCTTCCTAATGTCTTGCCTTTTACCTGGCTATTGACCATGACCAAAGAGACTGCTCACTGAGAGACTTTTGGCGTCTTATTCCCCGAGTGTCACGACCCATCCGGTGGGCGACCCTTAATCCTTAAAGGTGAAGAGTAATCTGAACTCGTTTTTTTGCCGCGGGAACTGAATCTACACGTTCCGAGCATTCTTAGAAACTTCGACTTATTGCCCTGTGTGGCAGATTTCCCTAATTAAATCAGATTAACATCCGGCTCCTGCCTTTTTTTAATTCTCCCCGTACGGTGGGCGGAGTGAACCAACGCGTGGAGTGCCTTTCAGCCAGCTCCGTGGAGGCTTTGCTTTCGCTTTATTTTGTTTTTAGGTTTCCATGAATAGTTTCATTCGCAGATAATATAGCCGCAAAATAAGCCCGCAGAAATAAAAATACGCGCGGACTATTTGCTACTACGGATTACTACGTATTACTCCGCCGATGGCAGAGCGGCAAGCCTCCACGGGGCTGGCTGAAAGGCATTCCAAGCGTTGGTCGACTCCGCCCACCATACGGGAGCGTTAAAAAAAAAAAGGCGGGAGCCGGACGTTAATCCGATTTAATTAGGGAAATCAGCCACACAGGGCAATACATCGAAGTTTCTAAGAATGCTCGGAACGTGTTGATTGAGCTCCCGCGGCAAAAAGACGAGTTCAGATTCCTCTTCACTGCACCTTTAAGCGCCCGCAGGGAATATATTTCCTACTTCATTCAAATGCTTCTGCTTGCCAAAGGCATGCGACTTCGCTTACAATATTGTGGCGCCATCTAGTGTAAGGCCTTGGAAGCATACTAAAAAAAGTAATTTTTTTTTCGCAACTTGCTAGGTGCCACTGCACGTTTTCTGGAACTTGGCACCTTTTTTTTCGTTCCAAGTGCTCTTGCGTGCGTTGATCGCCATGAAGAGAAATTACGGATGCTGTGTCCCCTGCTGCCAGTGAAGTAAGTAAATTGTATACAATCGATATTTTGAAGTTTCCTTTAACGTGTAATAGTGTTTTAGAGCCTTGTTCAAGCTGTCATGTGGGAACATATTTCCCTGTGGGCTTTGCACGGAAACTCAAGTCAATTTCCCTATCTTTTTTCTGCCTCCGGACGCCGGACATCTGACTGCAGAAGAGGCTTTAGATCTGTTTTTTTTTTTTTCACTTCCTGACAACGTAGACCACTCGACAGATAGTGAAGATGATGACTTTGATGAGCCAGCAGCAGTTGTTACCCAATCGAAAGATGTAGAGCACAGCATTGCACCTTGCATCAACTACTCAGATTCCCACTCGAGCAGCGATAGCGTTTCAGAACATGAAAGTGATGATGAAGATTGGGGCATACGTTCTCTTCCGCATGAAAAAAAAATTCCTAAGTTTTCGTCACTTCCGCCAGCGTCATCGAATCTCCCCGAGACCTAACACACCTCTGCAGATTTTCGAGGCACTGTTTGGTGAAGCTGAAAAAATTCTTGTGCGCAAAACCAACTTGTTTGCAAAACAAGAAAAGTTAAAAAGGTGGCAAGACACAACAATCAAAGAGATGCATGCGTTTCTAGGTGTGATAATAAAGATGGGTTTTCACAAGATCGAGAACCGAAGGGATTATTGGTGTACCGACAGCGACCTCACCATAACTTCGATCAATTGCATCATGCCAAGATCCCGATTTTTTATGCTTTTGAGGGCTCTCCATGCCAATGACAACACAACGTCAGTGCCAAAAGGTGAGCCAGGTCATGACCCATTGCACAGCTACTTATGACGTCAGTAATGAGCAAATTTGGAGAGTGCTACCAACCATCTTCCTGCTACTCAATTGATGACAGCATGGTTCGTTTCAAGGGGAGGAAGTCCTTCAAGCAGTATATGTCTCTAAAACCGATCAACCACGGCTTCACTGGGTGCGCGCAGATGCCGCTACTGGTTTTGTGATCCAGTTTGACGTTTATACCGGAAAAGAGAGTGATGGAAGCGGCTTCGGCACTCGTGTGGTAAGGAAGTTCACTGAGAAACCGGCACAAACCGAGTGACTTGTGGTGTTCGACTTCTTTTCGTTGCCAGAACTGCTCCAGAATCTCTTCGAAGAAGGTATCTATTCAGTTGCCACTGTGCAATATAGCAAAAGAAAGGGCTTCCCGAGATTCTCCACACCTGCCATGTAAAAGGGAATGCGGCAGCCCTTCAGTGGCAAAACAAGAGGCTTGTGAACGTACTCACGACTGCCCACAATCGCTCGCACACAGTGAGTGTCTCTAAGAAAGCAAACGATGGCACTAAAATTGACCTGCAGTGTCCTCTTGCTATAGTTGAGTACACGAAATACATGCGTGGAGTAGACCGCTTCGACCAGCTACACGGTCAGTAGAAAGTCTCGAAAGTGGTGGGTGCACCTCTTTTATTTCAATCTTGACTGCGCTCTTGTAAACAGCTGTGTGCTGTACAGTCTGTCAAATGTTGGTTGCGATGACCACCTACCCTTCCTAATAAGGCTGTCAAGGCAGCTTGTCAACGGCTACACAAGCAGGAAAAGATCAGCTGCCCTTGCGCCACGACGACCTTCCATCAAAAAGCCTGCAAAAAATCTTGGCGTGCCAGATAACTCGCTTCGCCGCCACACTCCACTTCCCGGAAGGGGCAATGTCATACAAGCGCTGCAGGTATTGCTCCACTGCCAAGAATGACAAATGGTAAAAGATCATCTGTTCAACGTGCAAGGTTCACCTCTGCATTGTTCCCTGCTTCATGAAGTTCCACCGTAAGTAGGACAGCCCTCATAGCCCACAAGGAAGAATACTCCCACAGCTGTGTTTTCCACCACATACAAGCTGATGCGTTCTTTTGCTTGAAAATGGCTTAAGAGACTAATGGAGATTGTTTTTGAAACGTTTAGTCAATTTATTCATAGTAGAAGCACTATCGGCTTTTAAGGGTTAAATTTTCTTGGGTACAGCATCCTAGCAAAATCATCTTCTTTGAGCAGCCAACATAGGGCAATAATGATCTTGCATGTATGCTGTTGTAGGCTCTTTGAAACCTACTAAGCTAACCCACGACTTCATTATGTGACTCAGTATTCATGGCCATAGAACTTGTATATATGACATGATCCACCAGTGACCCACGACGTGATGAACACTCCAAATAAGAATTTGATCATTCCTAAAATGCAAGTAAAAACTAAGGCATTGTATAGCTTCCTCAGGAAGAAAGAACCGGTGTGAAGGGTAAAAGAATGGTTAAAGTGACTTGAAGTCATGTGCTAAGATTTTTAGAACGCAGTGTGAAGTAAATGGAATTTGTAACATTGTGGATGAATCCTAACAACCTCTTCCTGTGTCAGTGTCTTGTAGAAGGCAACAGTACAAGTAGCACAAGACTACGTAACAAACATTCAACAAAATTACAGGTCAAAGTTGGCTTGCAATCGCACGCATTCTGTGGGCTATCATGAACCTGGGCTATGCTGAAAGTGTTGTACTGAGCTGCAACTGAAAATACAAGTAACCGGCTTTTGGTATTTAGAGGCTCCCTGCAAAATGCTGTTCTGTTCATGCAATCTCCAGATCATCTGTAATACAGGCATAGTAAGGATTTCGCAAACTGGAAAACACAAAACTGTTTCGCAGACATGTGAAAGTCCCAGACATTTATCACTTAAGTACGCATAGATCACAGTTCACAATCAAAACAAACAAGCGAGACAGTAAGGTTAAAAGAAAACAGCTGAAAATTAGAACAAATGCAAAAGAAAGACCATCAGCAGCAATATTGGGATGCAATAATAGTTTAAGAATGGTATTGTAGTTCTCAGAGCTGATTTAGTGCTCAAGAGTCATTCCATAGCCAAGGCAGTTTGTTTTCCTATCAGATGAATTTTCCGCCACATTTGCAATTTGCAACATAAATAGGCTTTTTTTAAAATCATGCACAGTGGAGCATTTACTCTTCGCTTGCATCTCTTTTTCAAAAACAACACATACAAACATTTAATTCCCCTTTTGATGCTTGGTGACAAGTTTCAGTGCGATGCAGATTTTCGAGTGCAGGTCTCAGTACAAGGAATGCACTAGGTGGCCAACTTTCAATCTGTCGTCTGCCATGGCAACACACACATGGCCCACCACCTCTGCCAAGCGGTCACCACCATCCAACACATCAAGTGCACATAGAGAGTGGTGGAAGAGTGCCATACTTGGGAACAGTAATAGGAAAAATGGGCAGATCAGCCTGATGCGACAGTCCTGTGGCTGGAGGGCCTCCTTTGAGGGGCATCTGCCACTTCATTCTTGGGTTGTATTTGAATGTAGGTGGCCAGCACTATAACTAGGGGAGGTGCGGTGGGTTGGTCGCTGGTGCTCCTGAAGAGTGGAACGTCACGCCAGTAGGCTTCACCGACAAACGCGAGATTCCTTGGGGGAGATGGGTACTGTTTACGCAGTAAAAGTCTGGAGGAGCGTCGGTACTACTAGCCTTGGCAGGAAATCTCTTCTGCCCTGTTTAACTGATGCGTTTTCACCCGCGGGCCAAAAGTTGCTGTTTGCCGAAAAAGCGTATAGCTACTACACCAGTCTATTCTTGCGCCTCGAAGCGCTAATCGTTGCGAGTAGGGCACATGTTCAACCAAGCTATATTTCCATGAGCTACAAAAAATTCTCTCAGCTGCACCGCGCAACAGCGCGAAGAGTTTAAAACTGCAAGAAACTGACTGCCTCAACCCCAACCGCACCTCAACAACCTGCGCGCCACTGTCAGAAAGTTTGATTATCTGAAGTTCCGCATTTGCTTAAGTTCGTACACATGACGCTATGGAAAAAAAAAAAACGCGTCACGGACGCAGCTCGGGTAACTTGGGCCATTGCCAGTTTCTACAACTGTCAGGTGGTTTGCGTTTGAGCTGGAAGTGCGTGAATTCGTCGTGTTCGGACTGTAAAATCCATCTCACGGCGTTCTCACCCAGCTCAGTTTAAACTTGCTGCATCACTAATACCTCACACAGGAAACTTTCGCATAGCAAGCAGTCATCACAGAGAGCAAGAAATAAGGAAATAATGGTTAGTTATTCTCGGCTACCATGTGATTTCCGTCACCGATCAACATCGCTATGCAATGCATGCGTAGTTTTTTGCTTCACTAGTTTTGATCACTGCGAAAACAAACAATAAAAAACCTGTTGTGGACATCGTCATTTTGACAAATATTTGATGTGCGTGGAAATAGGTGGAAACCACAAGCATTAAACTTTGTACACATGCACATCAACTCTAAAGGTCAAAATAGAAGATCAACGGCACGAACATAGAAGAGTGCGCGTTGCCTGGAAAGAAACTGCCACAACGAAGCTGATACGCATTTTATCAGAGAACAAAGCAAGCAACGCGATAAACTAAAAAACGGATTGCAAACTCACGCTCCGCTCCCCTACCCAGCATTTTTATTCTCTTCCAGAAACTAATTGCCCCTGCCACAACGCCTATCAAACGCTTTAAAATGGTAGATTCGGGCGAGTTCTGTGAATGAAACGTTGGGTTTCATGAGTGCACGAACTACCGACTTGCAATATTTTTCGAAACTCAGTCAGGCTCGCCTTTTAACAAGTTTCCATGCATTTAAGTGGCCTTGTCTCATCGTTCGTTTTTCGTCACTGGCGTTCCATGGGTTTTCCAACCGAAATTTTCGAGTGCATCGAGCGACAATCTCGCCGGTATGTACGCCGGTGTCTCTTGCAAACCGAATGTTTTTTATAATGAATAATTTGACGCAGCGGGCTACACGTCTAACAAAAAAAAAAAACGCATCCGAACGAACTGCGTACAAATGTACTGGTAAACAGTCAGCAATGCTCACAATTATGCTGACACACGGTGAGCAAACGCTTGGATTCAACACCTCCTTTCTGACACGACAGCACTGTCCTCAAAGACATAACACCACACACTTGGAGAAAGCGCTTACAGCTTATGGTGCACGAGGTGGCTTCTTTATCGAGTTCACCGTGCGACGTGCGTTCACTGAGCGTTTGCCGTGCGTTCACTCACCGACCACGTGTACCGTATGGCCTGTTATGTAATTTCAAAAAAAGCACCTTTGCGATCGCAGCGGCCCCACTCGGCCGTCAAGCTCTTCACAACAACAAACGACGCGGAGAGAGCCTTAAAACAATAGTTTCTCAAATTGAAAAACTCTACCTTCGTAACCTCCACGGTTCGAAAAGAAATAAAAAGTGGTCTATATTAGCATAAAACTGTTGCATCACTTGCGACCATGAAATGTACTTGTAAAGGTTGATTAAAAGGTGGTGGTGGTAGTGGTTTATTTGAAAAATAAAAAAGTGATCAGCAAAAGAGTGTTGCCGGCCGCGGCAATTGCTATCTAATATCTTAAGCACCCGAGCTGCAGCCGGCGGAAATGAAAGGGAAAGAAAGGACAGGGTAGAGCTTTCCAAGACCTACTAACTTGATCAAAACATTTGGACTCAAGGTTGATCAAAATATTTAAATTACAAAGTTTGCAGGGTGCCGCTAAATCTACAAACTGCACAGCATGTTTCTCAGAAATAGCGACGACGGAGGCGGCTTTGAGGAATGGCCGAGGCGTTTTACATACAAGCTTGGAGGAAGGAAATTCCTTCCTCCATGCATACAAGCGACCCAGCGACTGATCGAATGAGGGGCACGTCGCGGCGAAAAATTTGCAATTGTTGGAACCTTGTCGCTCTGGCCACTCGGCGCCTAGGAGAGAGTTTTCAAAGCGAGAGCTGCGGTCGCGACCCACTTCACGCACCATGAGCCTCGCGCAAGTTTTATCGTCATCGGGTGGGACGCGCGGTTAAAAAAAAAAAAAAACGCCAAACGCTTCGAAACACCTCTTTTGAATGCTGCAGGAAGGCGAGAGGACATAAAAAATTAGGGGGACACCTTGCCGATCTAAAGTGCGCGAGGCGAAAGCCTTTTCGCGCCGATTTGACTGCCTCTGTTGTTCGCTTGCGCTCCACATCGCCCCCTCCTCCAGCCGCCCGGTGCTCTCTCTTCTCTATCTTGCGCCAGTCAGCCACCTTTTATGCCGTCGTTTCGCGAGTAGAGTTGGGCCCGGCTGCGAGGCCAGCGCGGTACCGCTGCCGAAGGCTGCGCTCAACTAGAGTTGAGCCCTGTTGGGAGGCTTGCAGGCCCGCCACCGCGCAGAGGGAGGCTAGGTTACGGCGTATTAAACCTATGATGACGTTGTAAGGACGATTGACAGCTATAGTGTGACAGACGGACGGAATGATGATCCATTAAATGCTTTCGCCTTAATATGCGGCGGGTTGAGCGGTTGAACACCGGTAAAGACGGCGCTCGAAACATCCGCAAGTCATGCCCACACATTGCATGAAGCGTTTACACCGCGCTGTGTAATTCTGGAATTTAGACAGCAGTATCACCAGCACGGGTTGGTGACGCTTCACACTTGACGCTGCATATCCCGAGGCGCGCGTCTGTAACATAAAAAAAACCCTGAAACAAAGTTGAGGCCTAGCAAAACCTAAACCATAGGGTTTTTTTTTTTTTACGTGAGGTGTTGATCAATGAGAAATTATTGGGGTAATTAGTGTCGAAATAGGCAGCAAGAGGGGTTAAAGTAGTCCGGAACACAAATAACTAAGCCGGAAAACTCGAGACGTCACATTGTGATATGAGCTAGTATACACGCAGCATTTGATGAAATTGGTCGGCGTGAACTTAAGTGGCAATATCTGAGGTTATCCAGTCAACTATGGTTCCGGGTGTGAAATAATGAGCCGAGTGACATGACGATCGTTTGACTTTGTAAGGGTGATCTCGGCGAGGGAAAATGACGAGGTGACTGAAAGAAGTCATCTTGCAAATGATCGTGATGATAAAGTTTATGGTTGGTTGGTTTATGGGGTTTAACGTCCCAAAGCGACTAAGGCTATGAGAGACGCCGTAGTGGAGGGCTCCGGAAATTTCGACCACCTGGGGTTCTTTAACGTGCACTGACATCGCACAGTACACGGGCCTCGAATTTCTCCTCCAAAGAAATTCAGTCGCCGCGGCCGGGATCGAACCCACGTCTTTCGGGCCAGCAGCTGAGCACCATAACCACTGAGCCACCGCGGCGGCTATAAAGTTTATGAAAAAGTGATAAACGATCGTGTTTCCGTCGTAGTGATAGGGGGTCTAATTCGGCACGATTTTTTAAAAATGTAACACTGGAATACGGAGAATAATCGGAAAAAATGAAACGTGCGCGGCATATGGCTTTGCAGGGATTCAATATGTTACGTATGTAGTCTTGGCTCGGATCCCAGATGGCAGATGCATATTCAGTTTTAGGTCTGATTAATGTGGTGTACGCGAGTTTTTTTAGGCGTGTTAGCGCTTGCTTTAGACTGTGTTTCATGATTCCGAAAGTACGGTTAGCAGATGCAAGAGTAACGCTGATGTGATGACGTTATAGATCCGCTTGCAAATTGATTGCTAGGCATTTGTATGTGGAGTAAGCTCCACAACATAGATAAAGTAGGAGGTTGAAATACGGGAAGAGGAGTGTGTAAATATGACATGAACATATATATTTAGTATGAGGGTTTTGCCAGTCTGAACACCACCTATTTAGTGCTTTGGGTTCTGTTTTCAATGCTTGATGGTTCATTAGAAATTTTTCGTTAAGTTACGCAATCAACGGCGAACAGAGTCTTACCCTGGACAACATGCATTTAGGCAAATCATTAATATAGACTAGAAAAAGCAAGGACCTATATAGCACGCTCCCGTTTGCAATGCCGGATGTGGCAGGAATAAGAGGAGTTGCAGTGATAATATTTGTAGAGTTCGAAATTACAAGAAATCTTTTATCTATGCAATGAGTTGTGCGTGAATTGTTGATGCGGATAGCAACGCAAAGCCGTTATTGCAGTCGCTGGTGGTACGCCGTACGCTAGCTCTTACACCTCTCAAGCGTACGTGGAAGGGTTGTTAACGCGCCCCGGAGTAGGCCGTTCGAGTTCTCTAGACCACGGAGATAGAACTCTAGACTAAAAATGTGTCTGAACGAGTGCTCCGCAGACAGCACGCCACATGGCGCTACTCGGCTGCGTCCCATTCTGATAGGGATGCTGCCACGTAATCCGCCTCCAAAAGAGCTCATGTGACTAGCCCCCTCACCGGAAGAGTGGTAGAAGGCATTAAAGGGTCCCTGAAAAGGGTGTTGGGGGTCGGCTATAAGGTGCTTGTATCATGCAGAGTACAGGCCGCCGAGCGTCCATGCCGCGTACAAGACCTCAAAAGCGAGCCGATAATTTACAATACAATTTTAAGAACTCCCGCTTCCGCGCTTCGCGGCGACCTGCGGTGCCGAGCTTTCGCCCGAATCCACGCGCATTGCGTCATGTAGCGCTCTTTACGTCAGCAGCGGAATGCCATCATTGGTTCGCCGCGCCAGCGCCGTTGACGCAAAACCAGTTTAGGAGGCGTTGGCTCCGCCCCCTGGGGAATTCCCACGCGCGTCGGAGGACTACATTTTAGCGTGCAAAAAGTGATGAGAGGAGAGGGAAAGGCGCGAAGACGCGGAAATTGAAATTTTGACTACAAACAACTCAGCTTCCACAAAACACAGCAAAAATTTTTGCTAGAGGATATTTGTAACGCTGAATCCTTTAGCGTCCTAGGCATATCACATCTTTGTTGAGACCCCCTTTCACAGCCCCTTTAAGAAATGTTGACTATGGTAAACAAGCCAAGCTAGCGGAATGGTCGGCAAAGGTTGCAACCCCTTGGGTCCCGACCTATAGCCCCCTGGCCTGGCCTCCCCATCTGCACAATGAAGTCGTTTTCTCCTCCTTGCCTTTATTGGTTTTAGAAACAGCAAAATAAACTGGGCAAAAATAGATGTTAGCAAAGAAAGGCTGCAATATTGGTGTATTATTAGTGGAGAGGCTTAACCGGAACTGGTATATAGACTGACCTGAAAATGAGACTAAAGTTTTCCAGAAATGCTCAGAACTGTTCTTGGAATCTTCGGATAATGGAACGAGTGGGATGCGAGCTGTGCAGAGGCTGATAATTGGTGTTGCTTATTACCTTCATAAAATCAATGAAACTCACATGCACAGCGCTGGTTGGGAATCTGCCGACATATTCTTTGCAAAGCGGTCACTATAGTGGTCACATTTACAACGTTTGGGCTATTTAGCAGCTCAAATTTATCTAGCGGTATTTGTCTTCCCAGTATCTTTATTGTCATATCGTCAGTATCGTACTGTACATAATACGATCCTTGCTAGTACGACTGGAGGTGACCGGACTGAGAGTTCTGCCGAGTGATCAGGAGCTTTAATCTATGCGCTCAGCTTTCGAAAAGTACACGTACGCTTCTTACTTTATCTAGCTCAGTCGATGGCAGCCCCAAGAGCTCGAAGGTAAGATATTTGGCAACACTTCGAAAAGAAGCAGAAGCTAAGTGTGGTATCCAAGGTTGACATTCCTGCGGGGTCCTCAGTAGATGGGGCCTCGATTCGCCGCATAGCTCCTCTCGAGGACCGTAGAGCGCATCCTGAAGAAAGTTTCTTTTGCACTGGAAGGTCACGCCTCTCAGCAGGCCTTTTTCTTTTCTTGCAGTGCCAGGTTTGCAGGGCATTCAGGAAACCTTGTTGGCACTGCACCTTTCGCAAGACATGGTTGCCACGTGGTGTGCGTACACGTCACCAATTTGTACGTACGCTTTCAACGCGAGAGCCTTAAAATTTTTCTCGAGCAAAAAAGAAAAAATGGAACGGAAAAACTTTATTGTGCTCTAAAAGGCAGCTGCCTATGTCTTCGGCGGCATTGTCTTTCCACCCAGGAAGTCTGCAGTAGTGGCTGTCTGCCCTTAGTCCAGGGCTCTGCTTGCCTTGGCCGACTTTTTAGCTCATTGCACTAGACCTCTTTTGTCTTTGCAGCAGTCGCTGGCCAGCAGTGCTTCCCACTGCTCCGCATTAGGTTGTTGTACAATTTGTACCGCATCTGCTTTCTGACACTCCCATGTGATGTGATAAAGTGCGGGCTTTGCCCCACGGCACGGACACTTGCCAGCGTATACTGTGGTATGTATATCTTCATAATGTAGAGGTTCGGATATGTGCCTGTCTGGATGAGAGTTTCCTCCATACTACAGCCTCCTCCCTGCTTAAATTTTTGTCTAGCTGTGTTCCAAGACTGCTGAGTACTCGCGTGGCACGGGTGTAGCAAAATGCCGAGTTGGGCTAGTTGGTACAGGTTCACTGTTAAACAGTGCAAAAAATGAGGGACCCGATCTTCCTCTCTCTGGTACCTCGTTTCTTGCGCTGTTTCACGAGGTATGGGTGTGCGTTCAAGGTCAGACGCCATGGCTGCTCGACTCTTTGCATATTCTCGATGTACCTGACACGCCTCTTGGTTGCCTACCATGCCTGCATACGCTGGCACCCAAATAATCCTGTGCTGGATTAGCTTTTTGCCTTTTTCGTTGTTTCAATTCCCCCCAACCGCTTCGAGAAGTCTGCGTAGCGCAGATGAGCTTATCCTGTCATATGTGTTGTTTCGGCAGGCCGCTTGAGAGCCTGCGAGGATAGTTAGTGACCGCCGTGTCCAGTAGCCCTGCGCCGCCGCTGGAGCAACTACTTCAGCTTCCGTGACTGAGCAGTTTTGAAGTGATGTGCAGGCGATTTCTTGGTAGTAGAGTCCAACACCGCCATTGTCGCTTTCCGATTGTTGTTCTCATACGTGTACCGCGTTCTTCTCATTTCTCCTGTAGGGCCTTCGTTCTCGCTTAGTCTTCCTGGGTGTAGGTGGTGGTCCATGTTACAGGGTATTGGGGCTACTCCGAGTTGCTTGCGTTGTTTTTCCGGTATACTGGCTGCCTTCTTGACCTCATGCACTTACTACCCAATGACTTCACCTTGCACAATATGCAACATGGCCCCAACACACCTCACTATCAAGTGTGTGGCTCCATACCCATGCTTGTCCACATATACCGGAACTGCCCAAGAGCCAACACCATGCAACATTGCTCCCTCTCGCAGCATGCCCACGTGGGAGGCCTGGGTTGCCCAACTAGGCAAAATGGTCTCTTCGTGTGCCATTGGTGAACAAGGCAGTATTTTAGGGCCGGTATTGTTTAACTTATATGTAAACGATATAATTAACATCAGTGACAGCACACATTTCATAGTTTACACAGACGATACAAGTATCTTTCTACAGTCAGACGTCATAGAACTCGGGCGTTTAGCCAATACTACGCTCGCTTTGTTGTCTGATTGGAGTGCGACTAACTCGCTAAAAATTAATACATCAAAAACAAAGGCCGCTTTATTAGTACCATAACAAAAGCCTGTAAACTTTGACATAAACTTATATACCTTGGAAATGATAGGCTAGAGCTTGTGACAGAGATAAACCTTGGGAGTAATCTTTAATGAACACTTAATCTGGGATACTCATGTAGACCGGATAAGTAAAAGCCTCGCGAAGACTTGCGGTATACTATCTCGACTTCGCTACACTATTCCTCCAAGAATTAAGGTTTTACTGTATAACGCCCTATTCTCTCCCCATCTAAATTAATGCAGCCATGTATGGGGCACAACATCCCAAAAGAACTTTCATAAACTATTTCTTATACAAAAAAGAGCTATCCGTCACATCGCAAACGTTTCGTACGATGCTCACACAAGCGAATTATTTCCACTTCTTGATATCCTTCCTGTCAAGCATATATACGAATTCAACCTTTTGCTAAAATACAAACACAGCTTGAAAAATCCTCTCAACTACTTTCTCAAACTGTGCGACCTGACAAACACAGCTTGAAAAATCCTCTCAACTACTTTCTCAAACTGTGCGACCTGACAAAAACTTCGCAACTTTCCTACGACATCAGACACAGAAAGAATTGGACACTGCCATTTTCTAGAACAAACCAAGGGTGCAAGAGGATAGCATATTATCTTCCAAAACTGTTAAATAACTTGGAGGATGTAAATCTAGATATAAGGAATATCTCAAGGAAAGATTGGAAAAAATATCTCATTTCTAGCACAGATCTTGCAACTTAGCCTAGAAATGTAATTAACTTCCGGTCCTAAATGACAGTTTGTTGCGATTGCATAGATAATTTCTCTGTCCTTCATCTAATGGTGGCTTTATATGGTTTCTCTTACATTTCGGTTGGTTTAGTTGGTTTATGGAGTTTAACGTCCCAAAGCGACTGAGGCTATGAGAGACGCCGTAGTGGAGGGCTCCGGAAATTTCGACCACCTGGGGTTCTTTAACGTGCACTGACATCGCACAGTACATGGGCCTCGAATTTCTCCTCCAAAGAAATTCAACCGCCGCGGCCTTTCGGGCCAGCAGCCCAGCACCATAGCCACTGAGCCATTTTTTCACTGTATCAAGTCTCACGTGACTTTTTTTCTGCTGCGAGATTACAACAAAATGAACATGGTGCGTTTTTTAGTGTGTATTGTGTTACATGACATGTCAAATGCTTGGGTAGCATTGCAGTGTGTAACATGTGCACTAATGCATGTCCAATAGTCTTATTAGTTGTCTTATTGCTTGTAATATTTCCCCATGTACGCCTATGAATAGTCAGCTTGATTGTGTCCAATTAGAAGGTCTACAAGATATGTATAAGTGACCTCTGCTTTTAATCCAGACATCTAAAGTTGTTTCAATAAAAGCTGTATGTTAACGCTCTTCAACCTACCAAATACAGGGGCAGCAACCTTCGTCAAGCTGCTAATCAGCAGCTTTTTGTTGCTTGCCCTCACATTTTTTTTACAACAGTACAAAAATGAGAAATGATTTGAATTGAATCTCCTGAAACACCTGCTCATCATCTTGGGGGAGGAACCTTAACTCCCTCTACCACAAGAACACGGACCCAGACATTGGTCGTACAAATGTTTTTCTCTCTCGCACAGTTGTCCTTTGTAGCCTAGCCTTTTAAGAAGAGCTTTCCATGTTACAACAATCTGAAGGTTGCAGCGAACTGTCTCTACTTGGGATGACATTTTTCTGCACTTTGTGTTCTTTGGTGCAGAAAATGGCTACTATTACCTTTAACCTGTGCACATAGCAGAGCCAAGCACTTCCGCCCTATCAAGGCACCAAAGCAGCGGGACAGCACCATATACCCCCTCAGTAAAAAAAATGGCCGTATTTCAGCAGAAGCAGAACACCACAGACAGCACTGTAGTCTGTGCTGAACACAACTTGCGTTCGACAATTCACTGCAAGTGAACAATCCGATGGCCGGAGCACCCACTTTTCTGTGTTACCATCTGTCAGCAGGCAAATTGAGAGACCCAACACATTAACTGCAAGAGCATTTCGGAACCACAAGCAGAGGGCAATAGCGATGTGGCATGTGTGCTTTGCTCAGTTCGTCACAATTTGAGCTCATGTATTCCTGCTTAAAATCTGAGCAGGAATATACGACATGACCTACCGGTGACCCATGATGCAGTGAACATGTTAATCTGCAACGCATCCTGTAAAGCACAGGATAAGCAACTCTGCTGGTACCTCCGACTATCTTCAACCGTGCTGTATACTTCTGTGGAGGACTGCAACCGGCATGAGAAAACACGAATGATAGCACCCTAACGCTCAGTACTCAGGCCATCCCACACCCACATTAGGTCATGGCGGCAGATAGGACACTTCAATCAATAACTATACTGAGCAATTTACAGCTACTTGCCACGGAGATAGGTGTTTACAGAAATGACTGTGGGAACCTAAACAACGCATGAGGGAAGGAAGGTAGGTGGAGGCTTAACTGCAACCTCTTTGTGTGTGCACAGCGACAAAGCATAGCACAAGGGAGTTGTGCGTGTTGAGGCCGCAAGCTTATCGCAACTGTTCCGCGAAACCTTAACTAGTATGAGCAATGCATCTATTGTCTCACTGCAAGATATTACTGCATTTATAAAGCATAGGTGCTATGGATAACCACAGTGCAGATCTTGCATTGAGATGTGCTGTACCCAACGTGCAGTTAAATTCGGCTTAGTTTCACACCACCCATACTTAATGTGACTAGATAAAACTCACTGAAGTGGGATTGAATATATTTGAGCTTCCAATAATCAGCAGATCCAGCTTATTCAATGGAGGAGGGGCACACAGTAAAGTTCGCAAAAAATTACGCTGGTACTTGCTCCTCCATTACAGCTTTCCAAACATCCCTAATAAATCGCATCACTGCAGATACATGCAGAAACAACCCAATGTGGAGAGTCTTCCTTTATTGGTAATAGCCAACACCATGTTAGGCCTTCTTGGGGGCCTGAGCCTCCATGCTCTCTGCTGCCTCGCGTGCCTTCTTTGCCCGCTTTCCCCAAAGGCGGGCCTTGGCCTTTGCTTGTCGCAAGTGTACATAAGCACAGTACTTCTTCTCCTCCTCTGTGGGCACCCTGGGCTTTTCGTAGTGGGTGGTCTTCTTTAGTGGCATGATGACACCCTTCAACTGCAACGCCAGTTTCTGCTCATCCGTCTGCGCAATACAAATGGCAATGGTAAGTTTTCCAGCACCATAGAGTGCCAATTTTCAAGAGACAGGAGAAGATATGCTCCTCCATGTCCACACTGTACAAGATTTATAAACACACATTTGTTCAATCTAGAGGCAAATGTATACAGCTACATATTCTGGATATTCTAATTGGTTCATCAGCAGTGCAAACTGGAAAACTTTGGACAAGGCTGAGCACTGCATTGCTCAGAGAAAATAAGAACACTTTCTCTGCTTAACCACTCACTGCCAATGGAGAAACAAAAAGATTGTTTTGCAACAGCTGTATAACTTCTCTCTGGTGTAAACAATGTGATTTCAAAGAGGCATTGCCCAGTGGGCAAAACAGTCCTGTTTTGCTAGCGATGAGCACTCTCCCAATTACCCATCACTACGCCTTGCCATCACTTCTCCCGATTATGGCCCCCTTGATATACAGGATCTTCTGCCAATCAGACCAGAAGCACGTGCTCTGATGATGTAGGCTGGGAGAGGTCTACTGGCAGTGCTATCGCTCAGCCCCAAAAGCTTGGGGAGCGCTCTTATCACGTTAGTCTGCATTTGTCATTCTGCTGGCGCCAACAGCTAGTGGTGCTGCACAGCAGACACTACCACTAAATGCCATACAAAATTTGAGCACAAACAAGCCAGCAATCTGGTTGAGAGTGTTTTTCATCGAACTTATGAACGACTCAGCACCTGCCAACTCTAAACTTCTGAAAATAAAAATATGGGGGGAGAGGGCAGCATCAAGCGATGCTGTCAACAAGACTGCTCATTTAAAAAATTTCCTGAAAAGATTTTGAAAAGTGGCCCTACACCAACAGAGAAATCTGGTCGCGTCTACATAATCGGGAAAATCAATCAAAATTCAACAGGCATAAGCAGTCCCTGCACTATGAACCAATCAGATTGCCAGAACAACTGAAAAATTTTCAATGAAGCATCTAAAAAGCCCCTCCAGGTTGTCCACTTCCTTCATATGCACAGTCGTGAGCAATATAAGAGAACAAAGCATTCATTTATTGAATACTCCATATGTTTGGCAAGCAGTTTGTTTTATAACTAGTTTTCCTCCTTGCCTATAATATCCAAAAGTCATTTGCAAATTTGGTAGAAAAACAAGCAGAAAATGTGCAATTTTTAGCAAAAATTTTGTCTCCTCATATTGCTCAAACTGTACCTTAACTGTCAAGCAGCATTAAAAATTTGTAAACGGGACTTCTACTGTTAAAAAAGATTTCCATTCTTCAGCGTACCCCACAGTACTTGGTGACTAACGTCGAATCAATGTTGAAAGCGTGTAGTGGCGAGTCCCAAGAACACCTGTCTCAAAATACAGCCCCTTCTGTGACCGCAATGCCACATCCCATCCAGAATGAAACAAGACCACAACTAATAACACCATGCAAAATTGATCTGTAAGAAACTTGCCGAAGCTTCTGTCTTGCCAGACTTCGAACCCTTGAGTGGGAACAGGATCAACTTCGAGCGGTACTCCTTAAGGCGTTGAACATTCTGCTGCAGGCTCTCAACACTCTTGTTGCGGCGCCGGTAGTCCACAGAAATGCCAATGGTCCTTGCTGCCCTCTTGTCAATACCTGCAGCCTATTATAAAAGTTGCCATAAAAACCACAGTATTTAGCACAAACCATTGTAATAATAACTGTACATTGTAATAACTTTTAAACTATTACCGATAGGCATCTGATTGCAATTCGAGATTTGTAGCCGGCCGATAGTAAAACCCATATCATTACCTAGAATTTTGATAACACTATTACCCTTGTCGCTGTGGCTCAACTAATCCTGGCTACATCATGCTAAAATACATGCACTTTCAAAAAGCATGCAGACAAAGCAACCCCTCCAGTGCACGTAGTCGATCAAAATAGCCAAATTTTGTCGAGCCATAACGGCGAAGACAATCTCGTTTTTAAAATTATAACTGATATGGCTATTACTAACGGCCAGCTACAAATCTCTTATTAAAATCAGGTGCCTATTGGCAAGTTAAAACGTTTGAACTATTTGAATTTTGTTAATCACTTATACTCCCGTTTCATACATAGTGGGCAACACTGCCAAAGTGAGCGTGCCTGTTTGCACACTGTCCGCGCGCAAAAAGTAGTCCACCATACAACCAAAGTGAACACAAGCCTATTTTGTTGCGACAAATCCAAAGTGCCGTGACTGGCACCTCCAGGACTTCGTTTCACCTCATCCCACATTTTCGTCCTGTGACTGTACAGCTTTGAGAAACAAAGCACGTGGCGTTATGATACGTTGTTGGTACGGCGAATCGCCCCTACTCAATCCGCGTCCAAAAAAGTAGTTCACACTCCATGAAATTATGGCCAGAAAGCCTGAACACTAACCGCCTGACAGCTTTGAACATGACTTTCCATGCTACCACATCTTTTTATACCGCTCTTTGTATTTGTCCAAACACTGACCGGAGTTTCGAGAAGAACAAATGATACGTGGCGGAGTAATATGGTTTCGCAGACGCACAACTTCAGCAACCGCCACAGCATTGCCTGCTATGCAGAAAACGGAGTATAGCTAGTTAGCATGATTCGCCTGTAATCTGCCGTCTAACAACACTGGTATTACTACGCAAAAAAAAAAAAAAAAGCTTTTCACTCAAAAACTTTACTTTTTCAAATTATGAGCCCCCTAAAATCACCTGGTACATGAAAGGCATAGAGAACATATGTTTTATTTAATAAAGCTGAAGATACCACATGAAAATTGTGCAATTATTTCAGAGGAGTGTTCATTCAACTGGCGACCCTGAAGAATAAAATTGCAGTATGCCCGTGACGTTAGGACGCTGCTTCATGAATATCCTCCATTTTTGATGCGTTTTGTAGAAGCTCAGTATTTTGTAGTAAAAATACGAATTACAGCGTCTTCACGCCTTACCCTTTCCTCTCATCACTTTTTAAATGCTGAATGGTTGGCGCTCCTCCGCTGGCCTCACTGCTTTCTGACCTGCTGGAGCTATGCTGCTTAATGGCCGCAGCCAAGGTAGCAGCAGCCAGATGCCTCAAAGAACTTTAACCAATAGCCATCTCTGAAATGGTATATGCAGCAGCGGTGAGCATGAGAAAGCCGCCGGAAAGGGCTTGCCAACTTTCGTGCATGATTGTGTGTTCTTTGCTCCGTGTAGAAGTGCATTATCTGGCTCTTCACTACAAGTAAATTTACAAATCGATCACACCTTTCCTTTGCTCACTGCATCCAAAGATTGCAACCCTGAGGCGGTAAAGTATAACCACAACCTAGGGAGCTGCCTGGCTGCTCCGTAGGTTGCGAAGTGAAAATTTGATGGTTTATGGGGGTCTAATGTCCTAAAGCGACTCAGGCTATGAAGGACGCCATAGTGAAGGGCTCCGGAAATTCCAAACATCTGGGGTCCTTTAACGTGCACTGACCTTGCACAGTACAGGGGCCTCTAGAATTTCACCATTGAAATTTGACCGCCATGGCAGAGATCAAACCAGCGTCTTTCGGATCAGTAGCTGAGCACTACAACCACTGAGCCACAGCGGCGCGGAAATGAAAATTTTAAAACTGGATTCTTTCTGTAAAGGACTAGCGCATCAGTAGCCAGTACTATGACCTGTAATATGCCCCAGAAAACAGCATTTGGTGCCCATGGCAGAAGCCTAGTGCTTTATACAGAGTATGCACCTCAGCCACAGTGCCAGACATTTTGGCATACACTAAGCAGCCTTTCGCTGTGCTTAGTGCATACAGAGTTTAGTGTACGCATAGTGTAGCAACAGGCCTGCATCACTGAAAGTGCATGCTTGTACGCCAAAAGGATTTCTTTCACTGATATCAGTGCACAGGCCACCAAGTGGCAGCAAGCATGCCCTGCAGAATGCTGCACACTTAGACCTTTGAAATAAGGGCTCCCTGGGCACCACCACATTGCGCGCTGGGCTGTTCGGTGCAGCTGGTGGTGGCATGGTGGAAGCAGCAGTGGAACCAGTTTGCAACATCCCAGACAAGAGGTGTTTTGACATCTCCCTCGCTCGATGGAAAAGTTCAGAGACGCATGGTATAAACCAAAAATGGAACAGTATAATAGGCAGTTTTCATGCGATGTACAGGCGCCATCTTTTGGTACTAAGGCTAGCTTCCACAGTATGCAGGAACAGGTTGGCGATAAGTGGATTAGCAAAATGCCCAGGCTTTCACTGCGCTTTCAAATAGGTGGCCGCTGTGACATCCTTTATATTTAGTAGAATCACCAAAAAAGTGCCAGCAACAAGGTGAATGAACCTCTCAACAACTCCTCGAATTTAACAGTTTTAACATTTTAAGCAGCCTACATGATACACTAAAGGCCGATTCACACGACGGTCCGTTCGCGCGGGCGAACGGACCGTCGTGTGATGAGGTGCTAACTGAACAATCTGCCCTTGCACTATGCAAAGACTGACAAATATGCCAAGCAGTCTACGACTGAGGTAGCAGGCAATGCCTCAACATATGATGCCAGGCTAAATCGAACAGGTCACACTTCAAAATACCGCAAGCTTACTAGTCCGCTACAGTTTGCATGAATGTCACAGTGACCATCCCGTCACCAGAGTACCATCATGTAAAAGCCTGTCAGCATTTCAAATTCACTTACCACCCCATGCTCCAGAAAACCAGAAAGGCTACGCGCGGTTGTACACGCGATGCCACATGCAAAATCATCTTGCTATTCGATACATGCAGATGTCAAAACACCAGTTTTGAACTTCTGCAAACAGGTGTATGGAGCTCACGCTACTGCTTCCACTGTGCTCTGGCCAGGTGTGCACAACGGTCCAGTGACCAGCAGTGTATTGCACATTGGTACTACTGTTTGAGCTCCATCCTCAGAGGTCGCAAGGTTGAAGCTCAAAAGTAGAAGACGATTTCGTCAGCAGTGATAGTGGTAATGATAGTAAGTTTAACGTCCCGAAGCGAACGTGGGCTATAAGAGACACCCTAGTGGACGGCTGCGAAATAAAACCACCCGGGGTGGTTTTATTTACATCGCACAGCACACGGGCGTTTTTTGTATTTCGCATTCATCGAAATATGGCCGGTATCGAACCCACGATCTTGAGATGAGCAGCCGAACGCATGACACTGAGCCACCGCGCTGCGTATTTTGCCACTAGTGCAGAACATTCTTTGTAAACACGGGAAACTCACAATTATGATTAAAGCCCCACACGAATAAATGCGGCTAATCTCCCCGAACACGTCCTGCCCAGTAGCACACGAGGTCCACGCAAGTATCCGCAAGGCATACAAGATAGGTTATTTCTTACGGACACAATTGCCACAGTAAATGCGTGGACTGTCATATACGATAAAGATCAATAAGTAGTCATCTCTTTTTCTACCTCTCCTGCCCGGAAGTACACGGTATGGCACGAAAAGACGAGGCACAAAGCTACCAGAATGGTAACAGCCTTCCAGGTTTCAAAATTCCTGAAACCTTGACGAAATATAACAGCGCACATAGTACTGCAATTACCTTCAGCTCCTCAAGGGTGAAGCCTTTACCCAAACGTTGTTTGGTGTTATACTTGAAACCGGGGCACCTGATCACAGGACGGAGGGACCCCTTGAGTGGCCTCGGCGCGATGGTTCTGGCTTTCTTGACGCGGTTTGCATGACGGCGTTTCTTCCGCATGGGCTGATTGAACCACGTCTTCACGTAGCGTTGCCAATCCTTATGAAAATGCCCATTAGGGACCATGTTGTTCCTTTTGGGAGCCATCTCGAATGAACCTGCACACAAACACTACACATGTCACCTTTCACCACGACACCATAACAATATTATTTCTTCAAAATGCAACATTCTACACAATAAGAGAGGTGTATGTGCTACCTAGATAGCGCAACGGCGACAGATATCAAGTATATTCAAAGATTAAAACAGATTTAACAACCCCAACCCACACTCTTACCGTGCGGCGGCGGTCACGATCGAAGCAAAAAGGAACAGGAAGCGAACTGACTTGTGGGATTCGTTTCTGACGTAGACTAGTGACGACGCTCAAAGCTTGAAGCAAAATGTTGTGTAGCACTGCCACATTTACAAAAAAAAAATATCACTCTATATACACACGCAATCCCATCTAATTATTATCTAAACGCTTCTACTGTGCATTATTCTCGTCATCATTACAATGCACTTTTATAATGTAAGCTTAAAAAATTTGCTCAGAACCAATAAGTGGCCAACGTGAGTCGTTTGCATAAGCCGAGTTACTAGCCGAGTTGTAGCCGAGTCAGCCGAGAAGCTAGCGCGGCCCGCATGTTCTTACGGATCATGTGCCGTTGTTTTGAATGGTGCCGGTTGTTATAGCACAGTATGCTCATGATTACCAGGATCCTTGCAAAGAAACAACAGCAGCGTAACCTGAGGAATATATTTAGCATTACATCAGTATGGGTAAGCTGACCCTACGTGCATCATTCAAATCGCATGGCGCGGTTACCCTTAGTAGCGGGCCGGAGCAGCCGACACGCACTTTGCCTACCTAGGTTGTTCTGTTCTTACGCAGCTACGTTGTTTAGGCTGTCGTGTGCTGCAAGGTTGCGGAGTTTTGGAAATTTTCTTTGGAATACTCTCTCAGGTAGATGAAATTCGGTTTACTTATGTAATGTGTTATGTACTTTGTTAGAAATCGTTGTGCGTCAGTGTTTTGTGGTTGGAGCTTTCTGTGTAACATGCAAAAGGACACTGTCCATGTCATTCGTTAAATGTTGAAACCTTTCTTATATTTTTATTTGTGATGTAACTATTTTTGTTCAAGTGTAAACCTGATTGGCTCAGTGGTTATGGCGCTCGGCTGCTGACCCGAAAGACGCGGGTTCGATCCCGGCTACGGTGGTCGAATGAGGCGAAATTCTAGAGGCCCGTGTTCTGTGCGATGTCAGCGCACGTTAAGGACCCCAGGTGGTCGGAATTTCCGGAGCCCTTCACTATGGCGTACATCATAGCCTGAGTCGCTTTGGGACGTTAAATCCCCGTAAACCATAAACCATAATATTTAAAGTAGTGATTGCCGTCATTAACGTATGAAGGATTTGGATTTGTAGAACATCAGGTAACTATGTATTTCACGGTATCACGCTGTCAATTTATCACAAAGTAAAAAATAATGTGCCTAAGCACAGCAAATTTTGAAGCTGTTTGTAAATATTGCTTCTGCAGCTCGCGCATCTTGCTTTCTGGATAAGTGTATGGCCTGTGTACCCATTAAGCATTCACATTTCTGTGAAGAAAACTGGGCAAGAAATACGGCAGTGGTGTTTTCAGGGATATATTACATAAGTGCCCTCTGCCACTAAACATTTTTGTATTTATTTTAATGGGATAGCGTTAAGGCTCCCTCTCCGCAGAACATTCTCCTCCGGAGAAGTGACCTAGATGGCCCACCTAGGTCACATGACCTTGTGGCGTCATCACAACCTGCCCACCACGGCAGGTGAAAGCCAAATTAATGACTGGTCGTGAGAGGTTGCTCAACCTGGGTCTTGCAAAGCCCCATCAGTGGCTGTGTGTGAAACAGCCACCTGCTGGGGCAGTGACTCATTGCTCATTTACTGCACCGCTGCTCCAGGAGTGATATGAGGACTCCTGAAAAATCTAGGAATGTAAGGCAGAGAATGAGCAGTTCCGCATATTGGGGCATGTAGGCAGAACCTAGACGACAGAGAAGGAGCACTTGAGCGAGAAGGATCTCTAATGTTAATGCATTGTACCCTTAAGGGTAGGTAAACCCCGGACCAGGACGAATTTTTCTTTAACTACGAAGTTTCTGAGAAAGCTTTATAGCTTTCCTTTGTAGCCGTATGGCTGCGCTTGGGTGGATGCCAATGAGTAATTACTCCCTTATTATAAATCGTTATGTAATGATGAAAGAAAAAATAGTATTCTTTTCTGTGAAGTGATACGCAAAGAGGACCCCAGACCGCTGAAGGTAACGCTATTGTGTCATACCCTTAAGGCAAAGGTTAATTGTCCCCTGAAGTTTTTTCCGTCATGGCTCCTTCAATTTTTTGTCATGGCTCCTACTATGTCCATAGTCTTCTGTTCTAGACAGCATATGGCACCCAGTGGAATTGTCATGCAGCTGATGCTGTCCTCGGTATCAGATCCTTCAGAAAGTTATGCTAATTCACTTGAGCAGGTTCGCTAAAGACCGCTTTGCTTTTTGGTTTAGTTTAGCAGAGTTGATGTTTATGTGTTGTTCACTAGTGTATTATTGTCCTTGTGGAGAGGTCATGTCCACACTTCTGATAAAGCATTAAAATCATCTAACAAGTATGTACACGAGGTGGAAAAAAGTTAAGAACGCATTGAAAAGGTGATGACTAAAAAAACTAAAAGAAATAACTGTATGTGTGAATGTTGTTTTTACACCCGTACACTTTCTTTCTAATTTTATTCAGAAAGAATGCAGGGTTTGTGGCATTCCTCTTTTTATTTTCTGCATGTTTACTCTTGCTATAGTGATATAGTGGAACATTATATTTTTGCAGTCTGTATCCTTCCACCAGCCAGGAGAATTTCTGTGCTCACATGCCTCTGATTGGCTACTTAAGGCGACGCAAGACAAGAATTTTTTTGCTTTTTTCATGGCCCTGTTTCTCCTGGCACATAGAACAGCTTAAGAGTAGTTTCTTTCGCTATTTTTATGGCCCTTCTAGGCTGCTGAGAACTGCAGACTTCGTAGCTTTTTAGGCTTTGAACTCCACACGACTTTACAGAATCGAAAGCAGAAGGAGTGAACAATATTTTGTGCCAGGTGTGCGAAAAAGTTCGGCTAAGCTCCGTAGTGGTCTGCAAACTGCGTGTGGTTACTCTCAAGTCATAAGCTCGCTAACTGAACCCACCCATTGTGCGCATTGTTTCTAATCCTTGTTTAGTCTCTTTGCGCTTTATTAATGTAATTTTTGACTGACAGCACTTCTAGTTTGATGTTCAGTATTCTGAGATTCAGTGCCATGATATCATCGCACAGCTTCTGCTGCGTCTTGTAAACTGGAGAGCTTGGTATTATTTGGCTCACAGGAAGTCTGTCTCAAAAAGATTGGCTAGATATGTCCTTACTTGCATTTGCTTGCAATCCAACCAGTAGTCAAGTTTCTGCTGAATAATTTCTAACACTGCAGTGGGTAAACAGTGCGGAAGGAGTAGGACACAAATGAGAGAGAGGCATGAATGGCGCAGAAAGCCTGGAGTGCTCTCTTTCCTGAAAGACTGTCATGAGGGCGGTGAGGGCGCCGAAAGTCACACTATTTTCATGAAAAAATGCCACATAGTTTTCTGTAGCCAGTCAGAGGTAAGGGTGGGCAGAATTTCAGCCAGGAAATTCTCCCTGCAGCAGGCAGAATAAACATTGCCTTTTTTTGCATTTGGGTGTCGTCAGCAAGTGATAACGTTTCGGTCTTCAATTTTCATGTGCCATTTGCCAGCCTTATGGAAACTGCATTGGGCTCATAATGCTTTTAATCACTTTTAATCACTGTAACAGTAGTTTGGATGAAGTATGATAGGACCTCACTGCAATGCAGAAACCTTTTGTGTAATGTAAATATGGATATAGTGTACAAAAACTAAGGTCCTGATTTGGCTCCCACCGGCATGTTTGCAATTTTTTCTCGACGTTTGCTCTCACCCACATCGTGATGGGAGCCAGTCCATTGCAAGGACTGCTTGCCCACCACTTTTGTTGCTGATACATTACCGCATTTATTTGCTTGTTCCTGTGAGCTTATTGTGACACTTCACCTGTGCATATATTGCGGGAACACTGCCCACCATCATGGCAAAATACATAGTTTGCTGTCAGTTGCTTTTAAATAGAAACAAAATAAAATGTGTATTTGTACTTGTAGTAAAAATGAAATTCCTGTTTTGAAAGAATTCCATGGCTGTAAATACAGAAGAAAGTTGTCTATTGATTTTGTGAATTTGTTGGCATAGTAACTTTTTTTTACTCTATGCAGTGTGACTATGCCGGGGTTGTAGTGTATGCTCTGTGTTCACACATTTTTTTTTTTTATGTTCTAGGACCCCAAGATCTCTGCTTCAACACGGCTTAAAGTTGAAGAGTTTTGGAAAGACAAAATTAATCAAGTCCCACCTAAACATGTGGTGAGCATGCTCTATCATCATGTGAACTCTTTCCTTCTGTCCTTATGTAGGTTCATAGTAATTGAGGTTTAAATATTTCCTACTACCAGCCAATGAAAACTGATTTCAAAACTCTAAATGGCTGCTGTGATATTAACATAGTAATGAATCAATTAATTTATTTCAAAATACTGCAGGCCCATGTGCTCGCTCATGCAGGAGTGAATCAGAACAGTCAGAAGAACAAATATTGCAATTTTTAGCAACAGGTAGATGGGCGTTGCTCTCCAACAAAATCATGCAAGAAAAATACACATGCTTGTAATGAATTCCAATCCTTCCCTTTTCTGGGGACAAAACTGTGCCTAAAACTGATAGTTCTAGTGAAAATGAAAGCATTGGAGTGTTCGAGCATGTTGAAAGTCCTCACTGCGGGAAGCCTGATGCATTCCAGAGTCTTCAGTTTATTTTTCCCTGATAAGCTGTTGTAGACGATTATCAATTGACTAAGTTTTCAGTGTTTGAATGTTATTTGGGTGCATTAAGTGAGATGGGGAATCTGCAGTTCTATGTTTACCGAATATAAATCAAGCTATTTTCCTGTTAGCATTTTCAACTTGCATGAAGCCAGTGGTGGATTTTTTCTGTGCAGAAAGCCCCAAAATTTCATTGCACAGTTAGGACCCCCCACCCGCCCCTTCCAGGAGTTGCCCATAAATCTGCCCCTGCATGACGGCCTCTGTTTGCGTATGGGTCCCGCACTGGCGAGGCATATTTGATTACAGGTCTTACGCAAGCATTACAAGCTAAGATATTATTATGTATCGGAGCAGTTTGTAGTTCTCTTTTTAATACCATTAATTTGTGCAATGCTGATGCACAAATATTCATTATTTGTGTTGATCAGTTCAACTTATTTGTTAGTGTAATAGCCAGGTATTTATATTTCTTGGCTTGTAAAATGACACTTACATGAATAAAATAACAGAACGGGTTGAGTGAGTTTTCGCTAGTTATGTGCAAAAGTAGTTTTTTTTTTCTTGTTCAGCCCCACCCCCAACTACACAACACCATTTCAAACACCATTCATCAGTAGCAAAGATAGCCTTTTGTACAGACCTGCAGCCATGTTCTGTTGACATTTCCTTGAACACAACGCAGTCACCTGCGAATGAGTTAGCAAATATATCCTCAGGAACAACAGTAACCAAATCATTAACATAAATTATGCACAATGGTGGTCCAAGCACACTTCCTTTTAGGACAAGACTTCTGAAAACGCACTAAGCAGTCATGAAGGGGCATTATTAATGTCTATGTACCACTCTCTGCCTTTTGCGACTTCTAAAGAGACACTAAAAACTAATGAAGGGGCGTTAATAATCTCTTCATACTGTTCTGTCTTTCAGGTGGCCTGAATATATCAGATAGCTAATTAGGGACAACAATGCATCGAAATTCGTAATTTGTGCAATAGTGTACCATGAAGCTCCTTACCGAAGGCCTTTGTAGAGTAATAAAATACAATTCAGTTTTGAATTTTTTAATGTGCCCTTTGGCATAAATTAAAGGAAAAGGCACAGGCTCGTTTCTTTAATAAATGCTAACAGGGCTCAGTGTTGAGGTTTGTATGTCCACATTCTGGTTCCTGGCAAGCGACTTGGGCGATAAACTTGGCTGCGCAAATACCAATCATGCGCTGCCCGAAGTCCAGGGCTAGTCCCCCCCAAAAATTCAGGGGAGCACTTTGTTGACCTAAAGTGTGGTGAGGCGAAAGGCTTTAGCGGGGTGTTGCTGCTTGTGTCACTGATGTATGGCTAAGATGTTAAGTACACAATTGTTTGTGAACTTTAAATGCTGGAGACACTGGAGGGCGTTTGGGAGGCATCTGTCTAATTCGACGCCTTTCTGCCTTTCTGCAAACACTCTCCTGCGTCCTAGACAAGGAAAACTACATACGAGGTCTGTTAGAAAAGTATCCGACCTTTTGCCGAAGAAAAAAAACTGGCATAACTGGAGCGTTGGAAACCTAATCACCTTCAAAGTAGTCTTATTGGGACTCCACATACTTCTCCCAGTGGTGCTGCCATTGTTGGAAGTATTCCGAAAAGGCCCCTTTCGGAATGTAGTTTAGCTCAGCTGTCGTTGCAGCCATAATGTCCTCTCTTGTATGAAATCGCGCTCCTTTCAATGGCCTTTTGATTTTGGGAAACAGCCAGAAGTCACAGGAGGCCATATCAGGAGAGTAAGGAGTCTGTTGAACTACAGCAGTATGGTTTTTCGCGAAAAAAGTGTGAATTTAGTGCGAGGAATGGGCAGAAGCATTGTCACGATGGATGCGCCAATTTCCTGTTGACCTCAACTTCGGCCTCTTGCGCCGCAGCAACCACGCAGGCGACGGAGGACAGCTGTTTTTGCTCCCTGTAGTATTCTTTTGGTCAATGTTTACTTTGTGGGGTGCGTACGCGTGGTGTGCTACACAGAGGGAGTCAAGAAAGCAGTCAGCATCACTCTGACATTGCTGCGCACTTGGCGAGCCTTCTTTGGTCTTGGTGACGTGAAATACTGCCATTGTGACGACTGGGATTTGGTTTCCGGGTCTTACCTGTACACCCAAGACTCGTCACTAGCGATTATGGTGTGATGAAGTCGGTGTCACGGTTTGTGGAATCCAGCATATCCTGTGAGACTTCAACACGAAGCTGTTTTTGCTCCACCGTGAGCAGCTTCGGCGCGAATTTCGCCACAACTCTCTCCACGGCCAAATTTTCGGTGATAATGAAATGTTCAGAAAAATTGGTGATGTCCACCACTTCCACAATTTCTCGGATAGTCACACGATGGTCCCGCGTCACCACAGCGTTCACTTCGGCAATGACCTGGTCATTTCGGCATGTTGATGGCCGACCGGAGCGGGGCTCTCTCTGCACCGATGTGCGGCCGTCTTTAAGCCAATTGTACCACTGCTTAATCTTTGTGCTGCTCATAGCATTGTCACCGAAAGCCGTCTGAATATTCTGAATGGTTTCCACTTGGCTGTCGCCCAGTTTCTGACAACATTTGATGCAGTAGCGCTGCTCCTGTCACTCCGCCATTTTCCTTGCTATAAAAAACCGACGAGAGCACTGCGCACTGCCTCACTCAAACGCTGTGCGCCAGGGACTGATGTTATCGGTAGGCGAGAAAAAATTTGTGCATGCGCACGAAGGTTCGAGGTAGGCTGGTGCAAGTGTGCTTGTTTCAAATCCATCAGGTGTTTGCAAAAAAAAAAATAAAGTCGGATACTTTTCTAACAGACCTCGTATGTGTTGGCTGGAAGTAGCGCAGCCATTAGTACGCTCGGCTGCGGAACGGAAGGATGGTGGTTCGAATCCCATCGTGCACAAAGATTTTTTTTCTGGTCTGACTAGAAAAAGCGTGACACCTCTGCTGACAACCTTCTGTCGACAGCGATGAGGCATTAAAGGCTTTCGCCTTAAAAAGTGGTTCAGCATTACCCCAGTGGCGGTAGTGGGGCAGAAGGGACATGTCAGTGGAGGGGTCTGCGATCTGGATGACCACGGTGCTCTGTGTAATAGTCAGCACAGTGCCCATGAATTCCACGAGTGGCGAGTGAGACCACTGGGTTGGTTACATTCACAGGGTAGAATTAATTCAAGTGTGAAATTAAGACAAATTCAAAATAAATTATTATTCATATTTTGAAATATTTTCACAGAAGACACAGTTAAAAATTAATTATCAAATATTTGCAATTTTTCATATCTAAATGACATTTTTACCTAGTTCAGACTGATTTTTCTCTTTTCCTCAACACTTGTCCCATGGGAAAACTGCTTCTGTAGGTGTGAGTTGGGAAACATAAACATCCGGAAAGTCCTAAGTAAATGCAGTGAAGGATGCCTAGAAGACTCTTAAAAGTGTTCTTTAAACAGTTGACTCGATGGCTCAGTGGTTATGGTGCTCGGCTGCTGACTCAAAAGACGTGGGTCCGATCCTGGCCGTGGCGGACACATTTCGATGGAGGTGAAATGCTAAAGGGCCATGTACTGTGCGATGTCAATGTACGTTAAAGAACCCCAGGTGGTCAGAGTTAAATGGATCCCTCCACTATGGTGTCCCTCATAGCCTGAGCCGCTTTGGGACATTAAACCCCATAAACCATAAATAGTTCACTGATATGTCTGGTTTATTATTGTTCTCTGCACATCATAGTCACACTTATAGGGTGGAAAAATTTGTTTAATTAACGTGCTTACACGTGTATGGCTTATTTTATTTTTTGCACCTTCCTTTCCATTTTTTCCTGTATTTTATTTGGTCGCTTTTTCTTCCTTTGTTTCTACAGGCTTAGCATTAATTTATTTGTGCTTGCAAGATGTGCTCACCATCTTGAACAGAAACTACTCACTACTAACCATTTTACTGACTGAAGTGCTGCATAGACTCACTGTGCCTTTGCACTTGTGTTTGTGCCAGTAGAGGGCTGTGGACTGGCTTTCCAATGTAAATTTAGTTACGCTGTGCAGCCGCAGTTCCACTTAGTGTACATTTTGAATAAGATATTTTTGCGGGATTAAGTTATTGGGAAAAAATGTTTTTCTACGATAGCTGTTTCTTGAGCCTTTACCATTGCCAGCGTCGTTTTTAGGATCAGTAAGCAAAAGCTCTGTAATGCCATTGCCCTGTATGACTGCTTTGTGACGAAAAAAAGGTGCTGCGGGGGGTGAATTGTGGAGAGGAGGCTGTACTAACCCTCTGCAGCACCATCATTGTATTGACGAGCACTCGTGCAAAAAGGGAGGCGAAATCAACCTCTTACTGCTTCAACAAGCACTGAAATCTGTTTAAATTTAAATTTAAATTTGTTTAATTTTTTCCATTCTTCTGCGCACCCAGATTTTAAAATTGCTCTAGGAGATCTGTCCATAGGGACCATTGTGGTAAGTTAAATTCAGGTGATTTGAAAAGATTATTGTTGCCATATTAGTATGTTCTGTACTTTATCCGGATAGCCTTGGTTGGCTATCAGGAGACATCACCATAATGGCTACTAGTGTGGTCAGCACGAATGTGTTTACAGTGTGTATGACAGCATGCCTGTCGCTTTCACTCTAGAGTAAGCTTACGAACTCTGTGAAGTGCGAGCTAGTGAATTAGTAGGACTGTGGCCACCCCATCATGTGTATTGATTGAGTTGCTTCCTGTGTGGTGGAGGTGACACAGCTGTGTCACTTTTCCACATAGGGTGGCAGAAAGTCAGGAAGTTTCTTCTCACATTGCAGTATTTATTTTTCATTATGCTGCTGGATTACTGAAAGCTTCTGTTCTCTTTCTGACTTTACAGGATCCTGCCAAAAAAATGTATGTTCTGTCCATGTTTCCATACCCCTCTGGGCAACTGCACCTCGGCCATGTCCGTGTGTATGCCATCAGTGACACATATGCCCGCTTCTATGCCATGCATGGCAAGCAGGTGAGGCTCTTCAGTTTGCATGTCACTTCCTAAGTTAACATCTAGGCTACCCAGTGTGTTGCAGTGGCTGTACCAGCGAATAATTTATATAACTGGTGCTTAACCTGCTTCAGAAACCTTATACATTGATTTTAATGCGATTTTCGGTTTTAACGCGACAGCATTAAATGCTGCACTCCCCAGAAAATCTAGTGTCGGCAGTGGTGTTGTTGGCGTCGGTATTGTGAGCGAAAAATCGCACGCATGGCTATGGTAGGTGGTCCCCAGAGAGCAAATCTAGCAGGCAGGTGGGCCACCTAGGTCAAGTGACCTTGTGGCATCATCACAATCTACCCATCGGATAGTGAGCAAACTGCCCACCATGGCAGGTGGCAGTTAAATTAATGATTAATTATTAATGAGCAACCTGGGCCGCATAAATCGCATGGGTGGGAGCACCTGCCATCGCAGCTAAGTGGTGCATCACTTAACGCTGCACCACTGCGCCAGGAAGGGTATGAGGATTCCCAGGGATCTATGAATGCAAAGTAGAGAATGACCTTTAGCATATATGGGAATTTACCCACTGCGTTATCACTTCATACCCTTAAGGCGTAACTTAAGTGTCCCCTCCATTTTTTTTGTATGTCTTCCTAATAAAACCCGCAAGGGCACCTTGAGTCTCAAGGTGATGAGTCTCAAGGCGCCACCACGGACCCTTAGCCCCCATACCGAAGCTGTCATCTGAACTGTGGCGATAGGTTTTAAGGTGGAGGGCAGAAACCATGAACGGTGGCGGTCGGGGCCATGGTCAAGCTCCGGCCGACAGGCTCCCCGTCTGTTTACCAGTCGGGGGGCTCCGGGACCTTCCTGTGAATAAGACAGCGATCCACAGGCACCATTTTAGGAACCGTCAGCATATCCATATTGCATGAGTACTTCTTCTAAAAAAACCTGATCAGTCGCTGAAAAGGAACCGCACCGATGAAAGCTCCACCAATACCCGACCTGACTGTGACCACCTTCCTCATTTCTTGGTTATCCACTCTCTGGCAGATAATGACCCAGTTGTTGAAATGTCTGTTTTCGTTATTGCTAGAACCCTGGAGAAAATGATAGGGAAAAACTACAAAGTAAAAAACTTCCATCTGGTGACCTTCTTGTTGAAGTGTCCCAGAAATATCACTCCAACATCTTTCTTAGGCAAAAGCAGTTTGCTCACCTTCTTGTGACCATCATCCCCCACAGCAATCTAAACACAGTACAAGGTGTCATATCAGAATGAGATCTGATCTGCGAAACAGTCGGATCTCCTGGAAGGCTTCCGAGATCAAGGTGTCATTGTCCTTCGCCGCATCACCATAAGGTGGAACGGTGAAGAGGTAGTGACACTCCATATCGTCCTAACATTTGAAAGGTCCCGTCTTCCAGATGCTGTGAAAGCAGAATTCATCCACTGTAAAGTTGGTCCCTATATTCCAAACCCGAGAAGATGCTTCAACTGCCAGAAATGCAGACAATCTGCTTGGGGAGTTTGAATGTGAGAAAACTAGTACTATAGCAAAAAGTGTTGTGGCATATGTCAAGGCAAACATGCAGCTTATTGTATATGTGAATGGCGCCTTTGTAGGCCATTTAAGAAGTAGTAGTAGTAAGTGGTTTTAATGACATAATAAATGGAAGGAAAAGGTTTTTGCTTGTCCTGGCATCTGCTATCGCTGCTGGAAGCACCTGAGCTGGGGCAGCGGAAATAAAAGATAGCAGGCAGTGTGTAGAAGTGAAATGAAAGGAGTGAGGGGATAGTAGAAAGGACAGGGGGAGAGGTACACTGTAATAAGTCTATTTACATATTAACATATGTACAGGTCACACGCGTGTGATGGTCTGGTTGAGCACAGTCCATTTAAGATATTCCCCAAAACAATTTAAACGGACGAAGAAGGCTACTTCATTGAATTTTTCCCTGTAACAGTTGATTCTCTATCTCATTCTGGGTATGTAAGCGTTTTTTTTTTTTTTCGGCAGCAAAGACCCATTTATGGCTGAGAAAATTGGATTTTAAAAATTTTCCTTCCACTAGATTTGAACTTGTGATGTCTACACTGAGAAGGGCTGGTTGCATGCGTTTTGAAGTATATGGCAGTGTAGCATAGCCTCTGGGATCTGCACCCATATTTCGGTGTCACCACATGCAATTTGCTTGCGAAATCTGCCGGTGATAGCAGCTCCTCTATTTTATTATAAAATCTCCTTTTTCAGTGAGAGTGGGCTCTTTGGCATTAGAGTGCTGTAATATATCATTACAGACCAATTTCAGTGTATCCTTTGTGTCCCTCTAAGAGAAAAAGGTAAGTCATTGTAGTGCAGCACTCAGAGGCATGTGCGGTCATGAAATGTGGCTAAATATATTTTAATGCTCATGCATATAGGTGTGACTGGGTAGAATTTGTGCCTGATAGGTTGCAGAATTTTGGCCCACTTCTATGGGCTTCTTTCGTGCTTGATATGCTTATGGTAATACGGATTGTCAAAGAATGGGCAATAGTAAAATCTTGCCAGAACTTGTTTCATAAACATTTTTTTTTTTATTATTATTATGGATCTTTTGTGAGTCTGCTTCAGTTTAAGAATGGAGCATTGTTAGATTCATTGGCAGATTTGTTGCTTTTTTGCCTTTGCCTGAATAGTGTAATGTGTCGCTGTTGATCATGATGCTTGCGCCATTGCACAGAAGGTAATATAAATGAGTGAATAAAGGAATGTTTTGCTGCTTCTTCAATGCAGGTTATCCATCCTATGGGCTGGGACAGCTTTGGCTTGCCAGCCGAGAATGCAGCTGTGGAGAGGAATGAAAATCCCAGAGCATGGACAGAAAAGTGGGCATTTTCTTCTCTGAAGACGTTTGTTAATATGAAATTCTGAGTGACTCCACATGTACCTGTTTATGTAGGTATTGGTAAATATATGTTAGAGAAAGGTTTATGTCAGATAGTAATTGTGCTCCACGAGAATGTTTACTCATGCACTTTAGTGCTCTTAAGCACATAGCCGTTCTTAAGTAACTTCAACGTGGCAGATGTGGACAATCTTGTAATGCAATGGGGACGCCACAGGAATTATGCTTCTTAACCTAGTTCATGGTTTCAGCACTTATATTCACATTATAGATGCACTCAAGGTTGTGGTCAGTTGTGAGTGATAACTTATTGACGAGGAACATTTTAAAAGTGCAGTGGCATATGGTGCTTTTGAGGATGGGTCGTGTAGTGCTGAATTATTTTATAGGCAGCCAGGTTCATTCTAGTCTGCTGCAGACATTCTCAGGCCCACGTGCCTGAGGTGTGAATGAGGTGACAGCATTGCGGGAATGGCTGTGTTAGTTTGTTTGTGTGGACTTGGGAAAGGTAGCATAAGTTCTTGCCAACATTTTTGATCACAAAACCAACAAGTGGTAACTGCACTGCTGTATGCCATGTCTCCGCTGTGGTCACATAGGGTACACATACTGTCAGGGACAAAAGTGTGCAGAACACACAAACAGCAAATAATCTGCCTAGCTCTGTTTTCAGCGGTTTGAGGCCGCCACACTTGTGGAGTTGAGTCAGACTTGCCTTCACGCATTTGGGTTGGTTGAATAGGTATATGGTGTGCAGCAGGCATCTCACCTAAGGACCAAGACTGACTTTCGGTGCATCCTGGAAACTTTTGTCCCGACAGTTCATTGGATTCATCCCACAGTGTGTGCGACAGGAGTACAAATGTTGCACAATCACACTGAATTTTGCAACAAAACCTTTTGCTCGTGCCCTTTTCTCAGTTCCACTGACTATTCTCTAGGAATAGCATAATGGGGCTCAAAATGTATTGTACATCTCCATGAGTCACTATGGAAATGTGTTCATGTTTTGTTATTTTTTGTTTTAGTCAGAACAGAATTGAGTGTGCAAAAGCCACTTGAATATTGCAGCACTGGCATATGTCATCATTTAGGATGGACAGCATGATGCTGATTTCTTTTATATATATACAGTTGACTTCATTGCACTTGCATATTACTTTCATTCTGTAAAATTTCAGAGCACAGTACACATGTATTTTTAAACAGAAATTGAGAATAAAAATCTTTTGCTTGAAATCATATCTCATTTCTGTTAACTTCTGTAGGAATGGCATATTGGGGCTCAAAGTATTGTAGGTCAGTGTGGAACTTGGTTCATGTGTCCATACTTTTTGTCATAGCGAGAATGGAATTGCTATTGTTCAAAAGCCAGAACAGTATTGCAGTCGCATTTAGCCTTGAGCTACTATATGAAAAGTAAATTGTAATCCCTGTTAATGACTGAGGAGGAGTGTTGGGAATTTGTTTAGAAATTCTCACTTGGTGTAATGCAAGACCTTCCATATGTGTGCATTTGTATAAGTTGTAGGTGTGCTTCTCTCTCTCTCTTTTTTTTTTTTTCTTCAGGAACATAGAGTCAATGAAAAAGCAGCTTAAAGACTTAAACTTCAACTTTGACTGGAGCCGGGTAAGTAAGCAATATCACAAGAAGGCATAGTCAATGCTATTACTTTGTCATAAAGTTGAGGGCACATATTAGTAATGCATATCACAGCTATACACGGTTTTTCTTTTTTTGCAGGAGCTCTCAACGTGTGATCCAGGTTATTACAAATGGACCCAGTACCTGTTTCTAAAGCTTTACGAAAAAGGACTCGTTTACCAAAAAAGTGTAATGTTCATTTCTGTGTAGCATTATTCATGTTGCTTGCTTCTGTGGGTGTGACAGTGGTGATGAAGAGGAGGAAAATAGATTGAAGAGTAGGAAGGAAGGAAGCAGAAGGCACACAAACTTGGGAGTGGATCTTCAGACATAGCACATTGAGCTGCAACTGTGTCTGTGCAAACCTTTACTCTGCCTAGTTAGTGTCAGTCTTCCTATTATATCTGGAAAGGAGCCTATATAACGATATTGAATGCCTTCTTAATTACGGTAACTCATCTTTCAGAAATTTTTTATTACATCCCATTACCGAAACCCTTTCAGGCTTCATTTATAATTTTGATTCGAAACTAAAATTTTTTGGCCTAAGTAGCATATTCACACCTCAAGAAAGCCAGTTCAGTGGTTTTCCAACAGAAAGCACCAGTGGTCAATTTTTTAAAAGCACATAAAAAATTTCTTACAAACTTGGTTTGGTTTATGGTGGTTTAGCCCTTTCAGGCGCCATTTTTTGTTTTGACTGAAATCAATTATTTTTTCACCTATTTTTTCACCAGGCCTCAATAAAGGAAATTCGTTAGTTTTAGAGCTTGAAAGACCAGCAGTTAAGTTTTTACAATGATGTGGAGAATTCCGTACAGTGTCAGATTTGTTAGAAATAGTACCATCGAAATGTTCTCGTGTGTCAAGTAAGCACCCTAGAGATCATGGAATCACTTTGTATTTCAAAGATGCATATTACGCTCGAAACTGAGGAAAAACAACTGATGTTTTCACTCGCGGCAAAACCTGCCTGCACAAAAACACTGGACAAAGGGCTACCTAGCTCACTGTCATGTGAAATATTATTTACTGCATTCGCGACATGCTACAAAAAAAAACAACTAATTTACAACAAGAAGGGTGCTCAATTTGACTGAAATAATGAAATCCCTGCTAAGTGCACCAGTTTCTCAGAAAAAGCTGCAAGTTTGCTGCATACGCAATTGTGTACAAAGCGCCTGAAAAAGCTTGAAAGCGACTCCAAAGCTACTCAGACATCCCAAAGCGACTCAGGCTGTGAGGGATGCCATAGTGAAAGGCTCCGGAAATTTCGACCGCCTGGGGTTCTTTAACGTGCACTGACATCGCACAGTACACGGGCCTCTAGAATTTCGCCCCCATCGAAATTCTACCGCCGCAGCCGGGATCGAACCCACGTCTTTCGAGTCAGCAGCCTAGCGCCATAACCACTGAGCCACCGCAGCGGCCTTTCTTACAAACTGTCGAAATAGTTGTACACTAATATTAAAACACCAGGATTTATGAAATCATCCTAGGGATCATAAAATAATTTTTTATTTCGAAGGCGCTCATGATGTGAGAAATCCAAAAAAAAAGAATGTCATTTTTAGTTCTGGTGGCAAAACTTTTGGCATGAAAACGATGGAAGACGTGCTACCAACCCCACTGTATTGTGAAATATTTTTTTCAACTTTCGCTAGCTGGCATAGAAAGCATCCTATTTACAATGTGATGGATGCTAAAATTGCCTGAAGCGAAGAAATTTCTGCTAGCTAGAGCACACTGTGAGAAAGAGCTTTGAGTTCGTAATGTGCACAGTTGTTTGCAAAGTGCCTTAAAGGGGCTCTGAAACACCTTCCGTGGAGAGCACATCAACTCGCTCAATCATTGTATTGTGTTGTCATGAACAGCTGAGCCAAATAATACACTTTTACATGCAGCAGAGAACCCACAGTCACATGCAAAAGTTGGCTAGCCCCTTTCCGGTGACTTCATGCTCGCACCCTCTTCAGTTGCTCGCACCTGCGTATACCAATTCAGAGATGGCTACTGGTTAGATTCTTTCAGACATCAGGCAGCTACCGTGGCCACGGCCAGTAAGCCTCGTAGCTCCGGCAGGTCAGGAAGCGCTGCCCTCAGCGATGGGGTCGACGGAGGAGCGCTGACCTTCCAGCATGCAAAAAGTGATGAGAGGAGAGGGAAAAGTGCGAAGACTCTGAAATTCAAATTTTGACTACAGCTAACTCGGCTTCTACTAGGCGCATTAAAAAAAATTCTTGCAGGACAATATTCATGAAGTGGCGTCCTTTAACATCCCAGGCTTACTGCAACTTTATTAGAGCCCCTTTCAGAGCCCCTCTGAAGGGTTAAAGGGGAGATGGAATGGTTTTCTGATAACTGGATGAGATTCTAGAATTCGAATATATGAAGCCCCCATGTAAAGCATGCCAAGTATTTTTTGCGCTAGAATTTACATTGATCATGTACTTGCTGATTAAAGCCATGACTATCTTCAGGCATCTGAGAACTGCATTGGAGAAGGGCGTAGAAATAAGCTCAATGATGACTTCATTGTTGCTGAAAATTCAGAGTTCTTTTGCCTTGGCCCACATCCTGCCATGTATCTTCCGATGCTGCCAAACAGTGCTTTATGGGATTTACCTTCGATCACGTTGGCTTTCTTTCATCAAACAAACATATCGTCATTGGAAATGTAGCGCCGCTGTGTATTCCGTTTTCATTGCGCCGTTTGGCCGGTGCTGTGTGCTGCGAAGAAGGCTGAACACCGTCACGTCTTTATTCGGCGATTATATCACTGTTTAAAATGCGAGCACATAAAGACTTCGCATGCTTTACATGTATGTTTCACTGTTTCGACCCCTTTAAGCTCATTAAGTTTTAAAACCACTTCAGTTCCCCTTTATCATAATCATTTCGTCTGCTACATAGCATAACTCCTAACAAAAATAATTGCTTCTCATTACATATTGCAAATAGAAAGAATTGATTTATTTCACAACAATAAAAACTTGTATAAATTACACAGTAAACTCTTTTGTTGCAAACAGCCAAGTAGAACGCTTAGCTAGTTAACGGACTAAAGACACCATATTTTGGTTGCATGTTTTCTTGCTTATAATGGTATAAAAGCCATTAGTATACATGGATCATCAACGATCGCTAAATAATTTTTCATTGTGTTTCACGATAAGGGAGTAATTAATCATTGACATCCACCTGAGCGCAGCCGTAGTGCTACAAAGGGAAGCTAAAGAGTTTTACAGAAACTTTGTAGTTGAAGAAAAATTCATCCTAATCCAAGGTTCGAACCTGGGACCACCGCTCATCGGAGCAGTCTCTCTACCAATTGAGCTAACTGGGATCGCTAGCTTATGATAAGGCGAGAGCGAATTGATCAATAACTCAAAGTTGGAATGGTGTTGGTGCAATGTGTAGGGGTATCTCCCAAGGTGGAGTTGATTTGTAATAAGGGAGTGATTACTCATTAGCATCCACCAAAGCTCATCTATCTGGCTACAAAAGAAACTTAAACAGCTTTCGTAGAAACTTTGTAGCTGAACAAAAAAAGTTCGTCAATTGGTAGAGTGACTGCTCCGGTGAGGCAGTGGTCCCAGGTTCGAACCCCGGATTAGGACAACAACTATCAAGTTCCTGTGAAAGCTGTTTAGCTTTCCTTTGTAACCATATGGCTGTGATTTGGTGAATGCTAATGACTAATTACTCCATTATTACAAATCTGCTCCATCTTGGGGATTCCCTTAAACAATGCATCGTGCTCTTTTGGTTTCAGTTTTGCCAGCCTCGTGATAACTGTGGCACTAATGTTCAGTATAAGCCACGTGAGGCATGAAAAAACTGAATTGTAATTGCTGCTTTGTCATTTAATTGTTGTCATTTTGGATCATGAGACATGCTGGCTTAAGCATTGTGCTGCATTAAAATAAAGTTCAGGGTTGGAGCATTATAGTTAGGTTTGGATTACTTTAAATTGAGTTTCATCAGCTATGGGAAACGCATTTAAATTTATGGACTTTGTTAGTTTCATTGACTGTTTTCATTTTGCCTAGTCAAGCACTTCAAAAATGAATGAAATATTAGTAACATCAGCCAACTAGTGAATAACCAGTGAATGTCTTCTATGTTTTGATAATCTTTCAAGATGGCATCCTTTGATTGGAATTATTCATGGTCATCTGGCAGAAATATCACGGGTGTATGGTATGGTATTGGAGAATTAGGCTTAGCAGAGTTGTCCTGATGGATCCCTATTTTACTTCAAGTGACCTGAAGAAAGAATAAAGGTGTAGCATTCATTGTGCTAATAGTTATTGGCTTGCGAAGTTTGAAAATTATTATGGCTTGCAAGTGATTCTGTAATGAAGTGGGCAGTAATGCTGTTGTGTAGCACTGAGAATGGGGAATGGTAGTTGAATGTTGTCATCATGATGAAGTGAAAATATTTTCTTCAAGATGGGCCTGATGAAAGACTGGAGCTGCACTGACCATTTTATCAATGGTTATTCAAATCCTTTAGATGCTTCACATCCACCTCTTAAATGCATTCACTACCATGGATCTCTAAACATAGGGCACATTCTAGGGTGGCCTGGCATTATTTTACTCCATTATGGCACCATTATTACCAAGCCCACAAATGTAAGACTCTACCCCTTCTTGGACCAGTGTAGCTGATCAAACCATCTAAAGCCAAAGATCAGCTATCCACCTACAGCATGCTCTGAAAGTCAACTATAGGTTCTTCATACTATGAATGAAGGGCCCTTCAGCACTAGTTTTCTATTTTGAAATGAAGCGACTATTAGAGCTATTAGCTTGCAAAGTTTGAAACACTCAATTTGGCTTGCAAGGGAGTCTGATAAGTGGGAAGCTATGTTGTGAAGAATTGAGGCATGGCTAGGTGATGAAATTTGGTGCTCTTTTTTCATGTTGCCCTGGGCAAAGTCCACTTGTGTTGTGTGTGCCTATACAGGCGGTGGTTCACTGGGATCCTGTAGACAAGACAGTGCTGGCAGATGAGCAGGTGGATGCTGAGGGTCGCTCTTGGCGTTCAGGTGCTGTGGTGGAAAAGAAAAACCTTCGACAATGGTTTATTCGTACTACCTATCTTTCCAAGGTAACTTTTCTGCTTATTTAATTAGCTCATCTTTTTGCATTTTGTGCTGTAAGCCAGGGCAGTACTTGCTTCACATTCTCATTCTGTGCCAGTTTGCAAGATGGGTAAAGTTTTAAAATTTCTGAGAAAAAGCTGCAGCCAAGAGAGTGATCATAAGTGAATGCTTTCCAGTAAAATTGCAGGTCAAAACAAAAGGTTGACTTGTGTGGAGGTTAGATTTTTTTTTTTCTTAGATCTATGGTGAAATAAAATTGTGTAAGTTGCAAAAGTTGTTTGACAAGCTGTGTTCAAGTAGGTGTGTGCTTGTGTGAAAGTGGTAGTAAGAGTTGCAGTCTGCTCACCTGACAGCAAGGCCTTGAAGGATAGAGGAGAATTGAAGAACCTGCTGGGGTACTTTACAAGCAAGTGCACAATGCACCTGTCTGTTCCAGACTGCATTCTAAGGCCACAAGGAAATTCAACTTTTTGTAACTCGCATGTCCTGCTATCAATTAGTTTTGGCTGTACAGCCAAAGGTTGATGGGCATCCTGGTACTGATACTACCATATTTTGAAGCAGTGTTTATAAGTGTCTGTGATTACCTTTTGCACAAGAAGACAAAAATTGCAGAATGCACCATTGTGCAGAGGAATGTGTGCTTGTGTAATGTGTGTAACAATAAGACAAGCTTCATGCTGTAAATCTCAGCACATGTGTTCTCTGTATGAATACCTAGATAAGCTTTTGCCATATAGCCTGGAGGAAGAAAATTGGTTAAATTTAGTTCTGCAAGTTGCTGACTTACAGAATCCACTTGGAAACAGCAGCTTTAGGTACAGTATATATTATAGTGAACTGTGAAGCCTATTTTTTTGTCTGTGTGTGCATGAGCTTGAAGCTAAAAGACTGGGGTTGTTTTGTCCCTTTAAGTTAGAAATCTTGCTTTCACCTTCCAATGCCCTGCCTGCTGTCAGGACCTCCTCTCGGGCCTTTGTGACTCGGAGCGCAACGACTGGGATGACGTTGGTCCCCTTCAGCGTGGCTGGATTGGAGAATGTACAGGCTTTTCATTTGAGTGGAATGTCATCGACAGCAGTGGAGCACCTCATTCAGATCTGCTGCGTGTATGGACTGAGCAGCCTGAATTCTTGGGTGCTGTGACATTTGTGGCCCTCTCTCCGGACCATAGTCTGGCACTGTCCATTGCAAGTGGCTCTGATGGTGCTGCAGAAAAGAGAAGTTATTATGCACTCAACCCCATCTCAGGAAAGAAGGTCCCACTACTTGTGTCCAGCAAGTTTGAGTTTCCTCGGGCTACCAGTTGCCATTTGGGTGAGTCCAGTGTGGCAGTCGCTGGCTGACAGCTTGACATGGAGCCGATGTTACATAAGCAGAAGTGCCTTCCAGGGCTTGCATGCCAGATTGTCGCGGAACCAACTTTGCGTCCACTTTGGAGAGCTCACGAGCATTGGGTAATCCAGGTCCAGGCTCGCCTCAATAGTGATCACGACCACCCGTGTCTTTATAACCATGCATTTTATACATTGCCATGTATTGGCAGTTTTTACGTAATCAACACTGTGGTGCAGCAGTGGCACAAACTAGTTCTCAGAGGATTGGTGCATGGAGAACCAATTCATTTGGTCTGTTGCTCAAGTGGTTTGCCGGCACATTCATACCTTGTTAGAGTTTCGAGGCAACAATTAATTTTATAACTGCTCTTATATGGTTGCTTGTATGTTAGCGAGGTAGAAGGGCTGCTAAGTGTGGTGTGAGTTGTCTGGAGCCAGTGACACGGAGAGCATTGGGAACAGGAAGTTTCCACACTGTAATGGAACACTTGCAGGACTTTTATTGAAATGAGGTGGCATGCCACAAACTGCCTAAACATAGATTGCTTTGGCCAAAGTCTTGTTTAATAATCAGGTTCGTTATCAGTGTAGCACTGAGCAGTGTCTTTGCTTTTCACAGCGCCATCACAGTTGACGAACTAGCCTTAACCAGCCATATGGGTAAGCACGTACTGTACTGAGACTTCAGAGAAACACTCAGCATTGATATAAACAGATAGATGAGTAGTCATACCAACTCATGACCTGATCAAAAAATAATGACCTTGGTTCCCGCGGTGGCTCAGTGGTTAGGGCGCTCGGCTACTGAGCCAGAGTACCTGGATTCGAACCTGAGCGCGGCGGTTGCGTTTCAATGGAGTCGAAGCGCAAAAGGCGCCCGTGTACTGTGCGGTGTCAGTGCACATTAAAGGTCCCCAGGTGGTCGAAATTACTCCTGAGCCCTCCGCTAGGGCACCTCTTCCTTCCTTTTTTCTCTCAGTCCCTCCTCTATCCCTTCCGGTACGGCGTGGTTTGGGTGTCCACCGAGATATGTGAGGCAGATACTGCGCCATTTCCTTTCCCAAAAAAACAATTTTCATTTTTAAAAATTGGTTCCCGACTTCTGCAAAATGGCCAGCAGGTGACACCAGCACCTTGTCTGTTTACACTTGTGTGGGGTACTGTCAAAGCAGAGTTTACATAGCACTTCTGTTGTCAACTCAACTGCTGAGTGGTTCTCTTGCATACATTTTTTTTTTTGTCTGGTCGCAGGCACCATGGTGACTCGTTACTAACATGCTTTTACACTGTGAACACAAGGCTTTTGGTTCAATTTCAACCACGGAGACCACAAAACAATGTATGCAAGATGTAAAAAACTGTTGTGAACTGACATTTTGCTGTAGGTTAAAAGGATCCTAGATGCTCAGGATTATCCCAGAGCCTCCCCATACAGCATCCTGGTAGCCTATGTCTACCTGTAGCAAGTAAAAATTTATCTTGCACTGTGGTGCACTGTGGCCACAGTGTTCTTGTCATGTGCCAAGCTTGCTTGTGCATGACAAGGTGCTGCTTGCTACAAACATCGCTGTGCATAGATGACTAATGGGCGCATTTTAAGCACAAACGGTTTTGTACATGACTTTCTTACTAGTGACAGCCTTCATTATGCCATGCGTGTATGGTTATGTGGGGCTTTGTTAATCACAGAGGGATGATGTAATGATTGCATTCAAATTTCATTTCTGATTCTTTTTGCTGTCACTGGGCTCAGTTACTCAGTCGGACAGATGGTACAAATTGAATAGAACCAGACTTAAGCAATTTTATGATATTGGCCTTACATTTATTGCAAGGCTTCAGTCCTCTGCCTGAAAAAAAAAAAAAAAACCCTAGCACAGGGCATCAGTGCTCCTTGGAAACAGTGCGTGGAAATAGGCGACCTTAATATTCTTTTTTCCACCCATGCATATGATTAGAAATGTATACCAGTGTTTATAGTCTGTCAGGGTGAATAATATTCATGGGTACAAATAAAATCCAACAGGCATGGCTTTATAAGTGACAGTGTGTGGTTTTTTTTTTAGGTTTTTTTTTAGCTTGCGTGTTTACTGTGCGAGTACCTTGACAATCATTGGGCCTCGCTTACCTTTAGGGCTAAACGCCTAAAATTAAGTGTTCAGTTTCGTCATATACCTGCTATCCAAGCCTTTATTGTCTACGTCATGGGGAGAGTAGTTTATCTCCAAAGCACTTGTCAGCAGTCTACTGCTCCGGTATGTGCCAGATGGTTTCAAATACCAGCCATCGAAAGTCTGTTTCACCCATAAGAGGTGCCACCATTAGCGAAGAAGCTTGAGTAAATTGTGTAACTTAAAAACAAGCACGACTCTGCTGTGGCTAGCCACAGAAGCAGTCCTCCTTAATGCCACCATAGTGGACCAATTGAGGCACATCACTAGATTGTAAAAATTGCCAACTGTGTGCACTACATGTGTGGCTGCATAAGTAGGAGGCTAGGTCATCTGCATTATCCAAGTGAGCTTGGAAGGAGGGGAAGAAAGTGTGTCTCACTAGAATATATGGGCTTCTGTGGGAGCTTTCATAAGATGATCTGTCGCATCTTTTTGCCGGAAAACACTAGAACAAGAGGAAGAAGTTATGATTTGATGTTATCTGGGTGAGCTTAAATGAAGAAGGAGGAAGCAGTTGTAATTGGTACAATAGGTGGGAATGCATTTCTGCAGCAGTTGCACCTAGTTTTGTGGGTGTATTTGCAGGTCTTTTTATATATGAGATAATTATTGGTTTTGCCAGTATTTCTGTTCATGATGGAGAATAAGATGTTCAAGGAGCGTAAATTTAAATTTAGCACTGAACGTTTTGTGTGTAAGATATATAAATTTGTAATTATGTTGTGCAATTGTTTATTGAGTAAAATCTTGCAATCCTGGGTTGCTACTGAGAATGTGTCTTAGGTTAGTAATCCTGTATGGTAGCCTAGGATGTACAAGACTGTGAGGCATATTATATAATTGTGTGCATGTTTTAGTTAAGTGTTATCATGGAATTCATAGGGAATTCATAGAGTTGTAAAAGTGTGAGTATTAATCCATTTACTTGGAGCTCAGCTAAACTGAAATATTTTTGCAATTCATTTGTTGGCACACAAGTTCTGTGCACACTGCACATGAATTTGACATGGTAGTCTAATGCAAAGCCAACAGGCAAAACTAAGCACATTCCACATACCTTTTATCACACAAAATGAAGGGTCATGTTTCTCACAATATTATTTGGGCAGTTGCCTTCATTGCATATTGTTATGTGTTGACAGCCCTCTTGATAGGGACCACACAGGGACACATACTGGCAGGCACAGAACCTACCAGCTAACATAAGTGAATTTCACTTATGACTGCATGTTGTAAAGTAAGCTACCCAGGTGATCATTTGACCAAGCTTCAGAGCCCTTATCTGTTAATAAGATGTAGGGAAATAGAAGACAGCACGCGACTCAACTCTGATATTGTGTGGTATAGCGCCCTGACATATGTCATCTTGCTAACCATTTGTTGACATCCTTATGTTTTTTTACCAAATGTACTGCTATCACCGTGGCGATTTTTTGCAATATTTTTTCACGAGTAGTTCTTTATCTGCTGTTGTCATAATTTCCTCACATCAGCTCATGTGAACATTATACAGCCAAATCAAGCTGGAGGCTTTGGTGGGCACAGCTCGCAGCTGTCATAATGATTACCACGATAACCTTGCTTATCAATGGTGGCAGAGTGGAATCATGAGTGACATCACCTTCTGCTTTGCATGAACTGTAATTACACAAACTGCATAATTGAAAATAATTTTTTGCAGAAAAGAATTAGCCACAGCTTGCGCTAAGCACACTGATTGTGGCTTAAACGTGCCAAAATTCCAGTTTTCTAAGTACTATATACACAATGTATAAAATCATATTTAATGTCCCTTTAACGATTTCAGAGGAAAAGTAACAGCACTTAACGCTGCACTCATTGCGCATATTAATACGTAGACCTCGTATTGTATATCTGAATTCGGTCGTGTTATCTTCCTTGATGATACCCTTCGGAAGTGCATCTCAAGCAGAAATGGCCTTAGATAAATTTGAGAATTGAAGATGAACATCAAAGCACACACATGAAAGATGCTTTGGTTTGGCTAACAGGGATGCCACACACTTGAAAGAAAGACAGGAAGTTAGTCATGTGAAAAACTATAAGTCTTGCTTTTCAGCATAATGATCAAGTGTAATGACACTAGTGACCATGGTACATAAGCAACGAGTGCACATTTTTTTTTCAAGTACTTCAGTAGGGTTGTCATGGGAGCCAGGTAGATAAGGCATAATGTATTTCATATGACCAGCAGGAGTTTCATGTAATGCCATATTTGTAATGTTAAAAACAGTGTAGCGTGCTTTAATGTAGTATAGGTGTCCCCAGGAACAGTATGAATTTTACTGCCATTTGAGGTACCTAGTTGTATATGCAAGAAAACAAAATTTTGAGTTGTTTTTGTAGAATGTGACTGCTCCAATGTCTTTTGACATTTCATGTGCCTTTTTTATTACTGACCTTGTAAGGGCCTGAAGAAAGGAAACTATGAAAAGAGGTCACTCTTGTTTTGTTAGATTGCAAAAAGTATTGCCTTAACTTTGCTAGGTAGTCATATCATTTTTTAATATTTAGTGATAGCATTGATTAGTAAATTGATATTACTTGGTCTAGCCCGAGCTTTGCTTGATTCATTACAATATTCATGAGGCGCATTTTTATCCAGGCTTTGTTGCTGACCCTACACCTTGAGCTTGGCGCATGATAGCCTTTGATGCTTATGTGCCATTAAACCCAACACAACAAAACAACAAGATTTGTTGCTGAGCTGAGGCATTTTTAGGTAAAGGTATTGAACTACCGCAGGAGTTGACGATGTCCTAGCTGAAATTAAAGTAAGGAATAGGTCTTATGCAGGGCTTGTGTAATGTGCAGAATAGATTACTGGTAGTCCATTAGTGTGACAAAGTGGACACCTATGAAAGGGAAATGTAGTCAGCAACAGCAGTGACATGATTTTAGTGATGAGGTTAGGAAGTTAGCTGTGTTATGATGTGTGCGGCTGGTTAGAGCTGACGTAATTGGAGTTTACTGGAAGAAGCCATTGTTTTGTGGCTGTGATATGGCTAATGATTACAACAGTAGTGGTTTAGCTACAAAGGAAAGTTTTATGTCAGTTTTGTTGAAAAGCCTTTAAGCTTTGCTTTGCCTCTTGGTATGTTGCCTTCATTGTCTTTTTTCTTGTGGTGGTGCAGCAAAGTGTATTTGCTATAATTAGCTGAGAGGAAGGCCTAATTCTAAGCATTACTGATACTATAATGGACATTCCTGCAGGAACTCCTAGTCTGAGCAAAGACGACCTTGAGTTTGCTGTTGAACACAGTCTTGAAGTGATCAAAGTTGTTGATGATCATAACCCTTCACATCTCATCAATTCAGGCACGGTAAGTGTTAAATTACTTATGGTAAGTTTGAAAATAGTGTGAATGATGCTCTCGTATTTGAAAGAGGAGCTAAAGGGCTAAAGAAAGCACACACTGCTGATTAGTTCTACCAGTCTTGCCTGCCAGTGCAAACTTTCATGCATGGTTTTCTTCTGAAGCACTTGCGTGTAGGGGGAATTCAGTGTTAGATGTGCCTGTGTGCGTGCACATGGGATATTGTTGGGAAACGTTTTCGTTTACATATTTGTTTAATATAAGTCTGGTTGTAGTGCCTTGTTATAAAATTAACAAGTTAATGTTGGAGAACAAGTAAGTTAATGCATTTGAATAACCTGGACAAAGTAGGAGGCAAATGTGCGAAGACTTGACTGAACTGGCAAACAAATGCAGTGCCATGTAAGGGCCAAGGTTGATATCATACACGAATGCAAGACTACTATGTGAGCATTGGCTGTAGTGCTTTTGAGTGTGCGATTCTCATAACAGCCTTTTTATGATATGCATGATTGCATTTGTGACCTGTTTTTGTTCACTGCTGTGCACTGACCGTGCACTGTGGTAGCTGACTGGCCTTTCTGCAAAGGCTGCACGGCTACAAGTGTGCCAGCAAGCTCAGCTTGAGGGCAGGGGAGGCTACCCATGCAGCAGCCACCTCAAGGACTGGCTTATCTCAAGGCAACGCTACTGGGGCACACCCATCCCCATCGTGCACTGTAGAACTTGTGGGGTAAGCTGTTGACTCAATCTGGCAAATAGGCTGCTGTGCTAGGCAGAAATGTGCATGTATTATAATGCCTAGTGTTTATGCCAGATTCCAAATACAGGTTGTTCCTGTGCCATATGAAGAACTCCCAGTTGAGCTGCCTCTCCTGGACAAGATTACAAAGGAAGGTGTCTCGCCATTGTGTGGTGCTCACGACTGGCTCAACACGCCATGCCCCAGGTTTTATGCCTTTTTCTGCAGTAGGATCAACTGCCACTTGTCACGAGCAGTAGCAGTAGTCATGAGCATGAGGACCAAAAGCATTAATAAATGCTCGGGTGGTCTGCAAGAAACTGGAATAAAACTGTAGTATACCGTAATTGTCATAGATATGAGAGTTTAAAAGCAAACGAGTTTTGAAGATTTCACTAAGTAATAGCAATCTTTACTGGTACTATAATTTTACAGTACAGTTCAAACGCAAAAGCACATATAACCTGCATGACTAGCTCTGCCACCATATTAATTGCAGTGTAAAGCATTGCTGATGACATGGCCAGCTTTTCTGCTCTTTGTTGAGAGATCCAAGGCCACAGATTAGATTCATCCTCTTGTAACACTCTTGGCATAGCACTTAAATATAAGCATGTGGTGCCCTCAATCATGAGTAGGTAAGGCAGATTTTGACCTTGCAAAAGTGTCTAGGTACTTGCTCCTTGCTCTTCTAGGTGCATGAGGCTGCTGTTTCTTTGCAAATTTTTAAAACCACACACTGAGACATAAAAATAATTGTGTACACCTATGCCTATTTGTTTGCCTGCATTGCTTCATTACAATTCTTGTCTTCCAAGATGAGCAAAGCAGGCAAAGACATTGCATGCATAATTGCCTTTATTTGGGCATTCTAGTCATGGTAATGTGAAACAACACTTTTGTAAGCATAATTTTTTTTTTCTGGAGCTTGAGTTATTTCATTTTTTTCATTGTTCCATCTGCTTAATATGCAATGACTGGCTAGTTCGTTGCATACGTAGGACTACAGCGCAGTAGCAACGTGGTCGAGACAAGAAAAGGATGCAAACACAGGTGCTGACTAATAACTGCATGTATTGTCTCGACATGGCTTATATAGGCACCAGGCTCGTGATGACACAAGGAAACAAAAACAACTTGCGCATCTGCTGTGTAAAGGCCTTGGTGATGCACTGCTTAAGGAAGTGTACTTTGAATAATTTCGATATTAACTGTTTTGTGGTAATCTGTACTACAGTGTTGATAGTGGGCACCTGCAAATACTCTGGTAGTTTGACATTTGTTGATTTCTGTTGACTGCTAGAGATCAGTAATAAAGCTTAACATTTATGAATTCATGAGAAAACGTGACAAGAATAGCAGTTGTGCAGTATCTTCTGGGACGGGGTCGCTGTGGCTGGCAGAGGACTGCGCCAGTCGGAGATTTTTGGGGGAGGTCTCAGTCCTGCAGGAGACATTGTTTGGCTGATCGTGATGATAAATACAAAAGAGTCTTGAGTTCCTTCATGTTTTTTCTAAAGGGAGGATTTTTATTTGTTTAAAGCCTACTATATTCACACTAGCATGAGTGAGTGCAGGCACATGTTGGCCCTCCACTTTTACTCTTTGAGGTGAAGAAAGAGCCACTATATGTAAGTTGACAGAAAACCTCATTACCTGTTGAAAAAGAGTTGAATTACATTGTCTGTAGCTGTAGTAGGTTATCCCAAAATTATTGAGAGGTTCCATATCTCTTCTCTTGTGCGGCCAAGCACAGTAGCATCGAATGACCGAAGCCTTATTGCTTTTAAGGTTCTGCAGCTTTCGGTTGGTACATTTCACAGTCATAATTGAGGTTTTCTTATGAACATTGCATGGCATGTTCTTATGTTTCTAAAGAATATGTATCCCAGAAGTCATGCTTAAAACAATTATCATTTTGTAAGCAATGTGGAATTGATTTTTATGTGCGCCTTGTTGTCCTTGTGTATTGGTATCATTGTGCACGGTTTTTGCGTGGATGTTTTTGATATTTCCTTGCGTTTAAGTCCCATATGATTCCCATGTTCATTCCCAAGTGATTGCTAAAGTTTTCAAGTGGAAATTCATGATGCAGATGCAGTGGGCCGGCAACCCGTGAGACAGACACCATGGACACATTTGTTGATAGTTCCTGGTACTACCTGCGCTTCCTTGACCCAAACAATTCCGAAAAAATTGTGGATCCAACAGTGTCACATGACCTAATGCCTGTTGACCTCTACATTGGTGGCCTTGAGCATGGTGAGAAGCTAGCTGTTTGAGGCATCTGCATGTTGTTTATAATTGAATGCTAGTTCTTTCGCATCAGGTGTGCTACACATTTGCGCTTAGATTTTTGTGACTGCCTGAGAAGAATATGCAATCCATTTGCTTGCACCTTTAATAGGATTTTACTTATAAACTATGAAAAAAAAATTTATAAACTGTGAAAGAAAAAAATACAGCAAATCTTCATTCCGCTGAAGCCTACTGATGCAGAAATGTAGCGTGACATTTAACGAAACATATTGCTTCGTGTGGGTATTCCACGAAATTGCGTTACTTTCACTCATCACACCAGATGCCTTGAGTCGCTGCAGAATCTCTTGCATGCACAGTAGCATCAATGAATAATTCCAATAAAAGATCACTGTGTCACTGAAAACTTCTTTATTCGCACTCTTCATCAGTCACTTTATCCTCTTTTTTTTTTTCATTGCAATTCAGCTTTGAACTTGCAAAGTGGAAGCATATGGTAGGTGAAATAAGAACCATACAGAATCACTTCATATGTGTTCATATGTGTTCCTGATATCATAGTTGGTTTTTGAGGCTTATTAATTATCTGTGACACAAGCCAACGGTATCTCCATCCGTCCTTGTACAGCTGCACAGTACTTTTGATCCCTTGTCAATAAACATAAAGGTTTAGCAGCTAATAAAGTGTCATCTTATTCACCTTCACCTTCCATGATCGAAACTGACATTATACTACAGACTGGACATAAACGATGATTTCACTGAAATTTTCACTATGCCACTGCTGCCTTAGAGGATGCCAGTAGTTGTAGGTCATAATAATAATAATAATCATAATAATAAATTACTTATGAAGAAAAGAAAGGCATGGTAACTGATTACCTCTTGATGGACACCTCAATCACACCATGGAGGGATGGATTCAGAATGGAATAAAAGAGCAAAGAGGCAAGGTGAAGCCATAGTCATTAGCTGGGCTACATGGCAACCATGTTTGAAGTTAGAGTTTTTGAAGACAGAAAGGGTGTAGTAACACAAGCAAGTTCCCTTTAAAGTTGCATGGTACAGTTTGTTTCTGGGCGTAAGTCATTTTATTGTGAAGTGTGTGTATTTCTAATTAAACAAAATTAAAACTTAGAGGATTTATGTCTTGTGTAGAAAAGCCTATATTTCATTGCTGAAACAAAGTGTATATAAGAACAGCAGCATTAATTTCCTTACTCACAGTTGTACAAAAGGCAACAGAGTGTGCCAGAAAAAAGCTGATGGGTGAACCCCTCAGCTATACACCACTATGTGGCTAGATTCGGTACCTGTCTCAAGATTGTGTTAGGCTTCAGAGCAGTGTAAACAGATTACTGCTGTGCACGCATGCAGCAAGCGTAGTGAAATTGGTCTGCTCACCCTGTAAATAGGCATAATACTGCCATCTGTCAGCCCTGCATCATTCCACTAGTGTTACAAAACTTCTAGCTTAAGCCATGTTTATCCAGCCATTCTTGGAATTTGCCAACATAGACTGATTCTCTTTCACTAAAGATAACAGTAGAACACATGAAAAGTAGCAAAGGAAAGCCTTGCACTTTATCTTTAACTGTTATTATTGCACACATTCACACACAGAACTTTTGCGTGCCGCAGGCCTCCACAGGCTCTCTTGCCGTGCTGAATTACACCGTCTCAGATTTTCATACTTACTGCTTAAAAATTCATTAATAATGTCCCCTACAGACTTTGTTCACATTAACCATTCAACAGGAACTTGATACAAGCATGCATTCACTCTTGAAGAATTTTTGTGTTCCAGTAATACCTTCTGATATTCATTTTTTCCACAAGTAGTTGGAGATCGGAATCAGTTGCATCTGTCGATTAAAGCTCAGCCAGCTGTGGTCAAATTTATCCAGCTGGCGAGAGCTTTGTTTTCACATTTCTTTTGGCATGTCTCTATTAAGCATGTGGGAGGTGTGGGGTTAGATCCCCAATGTCGCCTGTGAGCTTTACCCTGGCCTGGTGCTCGGCATATTGGGGTAAAATGCTTAGTAAATTGGTCCTTAAGCCTACTTTGTGTAGACGAATACACCTTGTGCTATGGTGCTCTTTGGCCAGTCATCATCATGAGTCAGTTAATTTTATTTTACTGCAGTGTATTTGTCAGATGCAAGTGCTGTTATTGTTTTATTTGCTTCATTCCTTCTTTATTTATGCCACATGTGATCCATATCACATGTGGCATATCAGCCACATGTTGAAGCCAGCCATGTGGCATATCAGCCTATTGTTGAAGCTTGAAACTGAAGCCATTGAAACTATACTTGTGCACATCTTGTTTTTGTCCATTCTTGTAAAAATCCCAAAAAAGGGATCGCCAGTATTCCGAAATAAATAAATAAATTTGGGGAGTACTGAGCGTCAAGTTTCGGTACCACATGACAGATGGCGCAGAATTTGTGCAGCATGGGTGTGCAGCAATGGGTGGGCACAAAATCGCCAAATGTATTCCAGAAGTGCCAGGTGGAGGCCAAAAGTGCTCTCTATCAATTTACAGAAACTCACTTGGGCTTTTAACTTGCGTGTCAAGGTTCGTCTTAGTCTGCGCACTTATTACATTTTATAGGTGGTCAAATTTTTTGGTTTCTAGTGAGTTAACTATATTGAACAGTTTTTATGCTACTTGAATGACATGCATTATTGTGCAGAAAGCATTCACTCTGTGTTTGATTTTGCTGCAACACTATGTGCCCACAGTGATGGCGTACACTGTTTCATACTTTCTTTTTTTTATGAGCACATTTAGGATCTTTGGATTTCTGATGCCACAACTTCCTTTCTTGTCATTATTCGGATTTCCAACTTTTGCCATCCAGCTGTGATGCACCTGTATTATGCTCGGTTTGTGAACCACTTCTGCCATGGCCTGGGCTTAACCACAACCAAGGAGCCTTTTCTGAGAATGCTTGTGCATGGAATGGTGGTGAATGAAACTTTCAAGCTTCGTGCCACTGGCCAATACCTGCCTCGTGATGCGGTCATTCAGAGTGAGTTCTGGTATTCATTCATTAATTTTGTTTGTATGTTAAAGCGGCAAAATTCACCCATTCTTGTGTTGCTGGTAAGGGTAGTTTTGTAATTGCTGTATTTTTTGTATCTGCCTCATGTTATCCTGAAAGAGGGGTCCAAGCTGTTCCACAAGGACACTGGCGAGCCAGTTGTTGTTGACTGGGAAAAGATGAGCAAGTCAAAACACAATGGTGTTAGGCCAGAGGTAACCACATTCCATTGTTGATTGTCAGCTGTTGTCCAATTTAAAACCTCTTCTGTCAAAAGTTGTGATGTTTTACTGTACTCATATTATTCATGTAGTTTCTGCACCTGTTCTACTTATTTTTTCTGGTTGGTGTTTTGCAAAAAAGCTCATGCATAAGTTTTGTTCACCTTTCTCTGCAAACACTGTTACCTGCTCTTGATACAGTTAGATGAGTTGTATGCATCAGTGATTCAGCTGAAGTGTGAGGGAACATTTATCCTTCATAAAAAAGTCTTCTGTCTTGTTCACAGAGGCAATGATCTTCATTGCCAGACATACACTATAATACTAGTAGAAAATGTGTGCTCCGTCACTTGGAAAATATATTTGGCGTGTGCAAGGTCAGCTTACAGAGTTAACTGGTCACATTTATTTTAAATATATAGCAATATAGAATATTGGGTTTGTAAATGGCATCACGGAGATAACATGACAGTAGTGGTAGGAACACGGAAAATGACTCTGGCACCAGTGTTGTCTTATGTGTTTCTATCATTTCTGTCCTGTTATCTTTGCAGTGCCACTTCAAAAGTATGTTCCAATTAGCCCAGCTAACCACGTCGTACTATATATAGGGTATTTCATGTAACGCGAATGAAAGTTTTATGCAGGGGTGGCACTCATTAATAATAATAATAAACGCCTTTATTTTCCAGAAAACATATTTACGTATTTAAAACAGGTCAGAAAAACAGTGATGCAATTGTAGTATTTAAAAGTTTTACGTAACAGGTTATGGATAAAAAAAATTAAACTTTGAATCATCAAAGCTGCATTAAAAGTTTTAGTAGTTAAAAAGTTTTATAGTGTTTAAGAAACCCTGGATGTTTTCATTTTTGTAATGGATGCAGCTTTATCCAGAATGAGCAGAAATTTTGCAAAAACTTTCCATGTGGTTTGTCCGAGTATCAAAATGTCCAAGCAGTGAGCACCTTTCTTTGAGCACATTTACTGGCAGCAGCTGTGGCATACCACAGTCTATGCAGCCACATTTGCTGTGAGAGCATGTGAGCTGCCACAATACCTGGTACCTCCATGTTCTTGCACATTTTTGTTAAATGCATGAGAATAAAATGTTCAGAATAAAGCTACCTTTCAGAGATGGTGCTTTTGCTATGTTGACTTCATAAAACTTCCTCTTTGATACCATTCACATATCTCCAGTGGTTTAAACATTAATAAAACTCAACTAATTTTGAAAGTTATTCAGAAGAAAAAAAAAAAAAAACCTCCTTGGCATGCTGTGTAACTATAGAAATACTTGTTTGATTTTGAGTCTTGCAAAATGAACTGTTGTATTTTTTAGGCTTGGTTTATTTTTGCTGGTACATATTGCATATATTGAACAAGAGTGAAATGCAAAGCCTTAAGGGAATAGTAAAATGCATTCATGCTGGCTGCAAAATTTTAGGCTTTTATTGAAATGTTGAATTAGGCTGTGGGTTCATAATTGCATAGCTTTGATTTCTGTGTTCTGAGCAAAAAACTGTTGTATGAAAACCTGCTTTTTATATGTTCTTTGCCTGCATTGCAGAATGCATGGTCGCCAAAAGTATGTCCTGTGCCCTGTGTTTAAGCTTAACTTTTATACAAGCCCAGCCCAGGCATTGCTAGACTTCCTTGCAATTGTTCATGATTCATAATATAGAGGGCAGAATATTGCTACATAACTGTACTAAAGTTTTCTTGATAAAACATGCATGAACACTGATGCCATTCTGCTTTATAGTATCAATGTCAGCCTGCAGTGTGTGAGGAATCTGAGAAGTGTCAGCTATGAATTTTCTGTAGCCATAAATGTGAGTCTTTTGTTATTGCCTTACTCAATGTGGTGGCCATTTACACTGCATAAATGATGTTGAGGCAACAGAGGAGAGGAACACAGGAATGTCAGTTCTTCTGCATTATCATGATACTTCTTTGCTTGTTTTGCTAAACACAGGATGTAGTTTTGGAACATGGCATAGACACTACCAGGTTGTTCATCTTGTGTGCCTACTCCCCAACATCACGCTACAAGTGGCCTAGTCCTGGCAAGTTCCACTTTTTGGAGTTATCTGGTTTTCATAGGTTGCCTACTCATGGCTTTGTGTTGTGTTGGTATGTTAGTCATCTGTTGTTTTGATGCTGCATTTCATAGTCACCTGATAATATAAGTTTCTGAAATGGTGGTATGTATTTATTACTGTTTAGACAGTTAGCCATTGTAAGGCTGTAAAAATTGAACACTGACATGTGACTAGTGCAAGCTAATGCTTTGCTGTTTTTTACCCATGAATCATGAATGAAGGTTACTGTTTTACTTTTAAGATAGTATTACATATTGGGGGTGTGTGCATATGCAATATTTACAAATATTACATTTAATATCTGTCTATTTGAATTGGTGACCAAATCAAACTTTGCATGTTCATAACTATTCAAAGTTATAAATATTTGATGAGCATTGTATGAATTATTCTCAAATAGCTTTCAAATACTGGGTTATGATGCAGTTTCACGGTATTTTTCGACAAGCAGCTCAAAAGTAGCCCGCATTCTAATGTCGGGTTGACTTACCGCCATGATTGATTTGTGCACGAGGAAGGGTTTAGTGCACTGTACTGCATTCCATATATGCAGCTGCCATCAGTAGAAACAGTTTGTGTGCATGAGGCTGTTTTGCTGTTTCAATGTTTTTCATCCTGCCCACAGCAATTTAACTGTGCCACTGCTACCGCATTTTTTTTTTAATGTGCGCATGCTGTTGCAGCAAACGCAATTATGTCTTTCGTTTAGCTTGTGTAGTTTCTTGACACACCTTTGCTATGACGCTGTGACTTATGATGAGGAAAAAGCAAACTGGGAAGCATTTGAAAAAGCGTACTGTCTTCATTGGCACATCCATGTTATGTCAGTGCCTTAACCTTATGCATGCTTGTTTGTTTTTGATAAGCACTGTGTGCAAGCCTGTCCTTCATTATAAGTTACACTTTGTGACTGATGCTGGCATGACTGGTCTTTTCTACTGGTCTGTAGAAGCAGTGCCAAGCTCCTAATCCGGTTGCATCATTATCTCTTTATTAATTACAAGAGCCCAATTCAGTCTTACTTGAACTTCCTGGCACTGTGCTTGCCTGATGATGCCAGCATGTGAATGCGGTTCCAAATTTAAACGCATGAAATGCATTATACAGTTACATACCGACTTTTCCGTGTCCATTCTCCTGATGACCGGTCTCTTGGTGTCTGCTTTTTTTTGTCCGTGTGTCGTCTGTCCACACAGGTGTGTACCTGTGTAAAAGTCTGTCTACTGCTGATCTGCACCTGTAGTTATCCTTTGCATAAGAGCACCTGTGCAGATGCTGAATGCCTCCAAACAGACCAGCTTCCCCTATACAGCTGGTGTTGTTATCCATGGGATTCAGTGGGAGCCCACCTCGCCAACACATGTCTAAGCTCACCTAAGCAATAAAAGAGCTCCCATGTAGGTACAGGTGTAGATAAGAGCCTCAAAGAATGCGTAAGCCTCTATTGGAGCTCCATTAAGAGAAGCGCAATGAGAACGCGCCTACTGCATAAAGGAATATCCTACTTTGTTACATGAAGTTGGTTAATTTAGGCATGGCATAGATTAGACGACAAGCTTTTCCCTTTTCCTCACAACCGCATTTTTAGTCGAGTCTAGCACAGCAGTGCATTTTTAAAAGGGTTAATATGATCTTATTTTCAATAAAACTGCTTTCTATATACTTCTCCAGCCTTCTTGAGCAGTGTACACCAGGGATTTTCCTGCACACCCCATAGGCCGGGTGCACACACCTTGTTTTTCTGGACGCACCTTCTTAATTTGTAATGGATTTTTTTTTTTTTACACATGACCACAATGGGGAATTTTGTTTACTGAATCTACGAAATATAATAATGCTAACACATGCATCCGTAGAATGAGACAAGAGTTACGAGACACAAGCGCTGTAAATCTTGCCTTTTCGTAAATCTTGTCTCATTGTGTGGCTGTATGTGTTAGTGCTGTTACATTTCTTGGATCCAGAATGCACCAGCTCGTCCGGAAAGAAGTCTTAATGAATTTTGTTTAATAGCGCCAGAAGAAGGGCACGTACGCCAAGGGACACTTCATCCATAGCTGACTTAAGGTGGCAGAAACCACGACTTCCACACAAAAGAAAGTATGGTGACCCTGCTCCAACCCTAAATGAAACACCATTACCAGTTAAACAAGAACAGAAATTTTTAGGCAGAACTTTTGAGAAAAAATTCGCATTCCTACCCCACATAAATAAGAAAAAACTTTGATTAAACTCTCGGTGTTCTGAAAGTGATTTCACAAAAATGCTGGTGTTCTGGCAGAACTTCTCATTTGCATATCAGCTGTTCTGTACTAGGCTGTTGTTTAGATTGCCAGTCCATCATACTTGAAACGACTGGACCTAGCACACAACTTAGGTTTACGTTTTTCAACTGGCGCGCACAGGACATCGCCCATAGATAGTCTTTATGGGGAAACCAGTGAACTATCACTAGCATCCAGAAGAACCATTTTCACGTGCGCACGCATCTTCAAAATCTGTTCATTACTGAAAAATCTCTGTTAACCCGTCATTACAAAAACACCATCCAGAACGCTATTCAACAATAAACCCTGGACCAGTGCTCCTCCAATTTGAGGAAAAATGCCAAGAACTAAACATACTGGATGCACTTCCCGATACTGCCTGGAGAGCTGACCCACCGCCACTTTGGTACAGTTTCCCCACTGTATGTGACTTGACATTAGCACACATCCACAAAAAGCTAACTCCACAAGAATATATCCTGCAAAAGCTTTTCACGCTAAACGAAACTTACAAGAACTACACAGCTTTTTACACGGATGTTTCTAAAACAGCACTTTATGTTGGAAGTACTGTAATACAAGACAAATGGGAGGAAATAGTAATGGTGCCTGAATGTGCATCAGGTTTCATGGCCGGATGTCACGTCATTTTCATGGCTGTCAAAAAAATAATACAGAAGAAGAGTATCTTCTGCACTGAATTCCTCAGCGCAAGCACAGCACTGCGCTCCAGAAACACAACAGAACCCCCCCTTAATAGGAGATATCATAGATAATGTAAACAGCTGAAACACAAGGACTTGTAATTAAGTTCTGCTGGGTACCTAGCCACATTGGAGTCAGTGGCGAGATAATGCTAAAATAGAGCAAGTAAATATACCGCATAAAGATTGTACGCAATTTGTACAGCGAGAAGTGAGCAAAATGGCAGGTTTCATGGAATAACGAAGTAAACAACGAACTGCATCTAATGACGCTGATCGCTGGAGAATAAAATCATGTGGTCATCAAGAATGCTTCATCAAAGTACTTTTATGCTGCTTTCGTATTGGACGCACTCATTTAATGCTCAACTTCTTTCTTGCAAAACAACCTAGACCTACATGTGAACTATGCGGGGAGGTGGTCACCACAAGCCACACCTTATTTGAATGCATGGCACTCAGTGAACTAAGGAAAAAGCATTTCCCACAATTTTATGATGAACGCGTCCCATTCCACACCCCAGCTTACTCTTAGGACAAAATTCACTCATCAAAATTTCCTGTGTAGTTTCGTTCTTAAAAGGAGCAAAGCTTCTGAATGAGTTATAGTGTTTTAAAAAACCTTTCAGCTCCCTCCCGCCAAGCAGATGTATTAAACCTTGTATTTGGCACATGGTAGCGTTGCTTATGTGCCATTAAACACAACACAGTGTTCACATGGCTGCTCTGTCTATGTTCATATAATGACATCATAACTTCAATTCAAGGGCATGTCTACCCGTTGTACTACTATGTAGTGGAGCATGACATTATTCTGTGGCAGTGTGTTTTCTCATTTTATATGTGGACCTTGTACAGTAAACTCTCAGTTGTACGAACTCCGGTTTATCGAATATTTCAGAATAACGAACTTTTTAAAAAGCCCCGGCAGTTTTCTTATAGATTCTATGCGCAAATGTTTCACTTAAACGAATTTCGGAATAGTGAATATTTCAGTAGTAGAACTTTTTGACGGGTTAGTTGGTACATTGTCTTGAAAGAATGTCGTACGCCAAAAAAGGACGAAACAGGAAGGAAAAACACAGAACAGGAAAGAGGCGCAACTTCCAACTTTAATAACAGGAAAGGAAACCAGGCGCTCTTTTATAGCCGCTGAGCTGCATGAGGGTGCGTGAACTAAAAAACAAATGCGGTGGTGGACGAGTGATAACAACACTACAACACAGCACAACAAGTCATAGGGAGGTCGCTATTACAAAAGGCATGTTGAAAACTCATGCGAGCGTGAATGATAGCACAGGTTGAACGATTATGAAAAAGGATAAGAACTACCTCTAAGATATTAACAATCATGAAACCGATTGAAGGAAGCAGGCGGACTTTGCAAAGGGCATCTAAACGAAACCGTCCAAAAAAGCTAGTTCGTTTCTGGTGAGGAGAACAGAAGGCGTGCTAACGCAGTTGTCTTTTCTTTGATCAATATAAAAAGCCTCAATGACTTCTCTTTCGATTTTTTCCTTTGCCCTGGCTAGAAACCTGGTCTCCTGAAATTTCGGAAAACAATCTTTACACCTGCTACAATGTAAAGCTAGATTGCTTCCCGTCTTGCTTTTTAGGGTCACATTGTGCTGTCGAGCACGCTCATTGAAGCACTGTCCCGTTTGCCCCACATATACTTTGCCACACGTCAAAGGAATCCCGTATACCACATTAGTGGTACATTTTGTGAACATTGTTTGATGTTTGACAGTGCAGGCCTTTTTGACCCGCTTTCCTGACACCATCGGACATATGCTTGTCAGTTTGCAGGGGGCTGAAAAAACCAGCCGCACTCCGTGCCTGGAAGCCACTTTTTTCAAATTGTGCGAAAACCCATGCAGGTAAGGTATGACCTGCACAGGTTTGTTTCCAAATTCCCGCTTGTAGACCGGCTTTTTCATTTTTTGAAGGAGGCTTTCAGACACACTGGTGACCAGTTGCAATGGGTAACCTGCTGACATAACTCTTCTGATCTGATACTGGAAGCTTTCACTGATTTTGTGTGGACAAGATTTTTCTAGGGCCGACCTAATGCAAAGAGAAACTATTCCTCGTTTTACTAATTTGGAGTGGGCGCTATCGTAAGCTAACAGAGACTTCTTTGAGCGAGGTTGATACATCCAACAAACGTGGTTGTTGGTAAAGGAAATCTGTAAATCCAAGAACTGTATACAATCATGATCTGGCTTTTCATGCGTGAACTTCAGGGACGTTGACTTCGAGTTAAAAGCGGTCAGTACGTTTTCGATATGCGAATCTGACACAAAATCAGTGAAAGCTTCCAGTATCAGATCAGAAGAGTTATGTCAGCAGGTTACCCATTGCAACTGGTCACCAGTGTGTCTGAAAGCCTCCTTCAAAAAATGAAAAAGCCGGTCTACAAGCGGGAATTTGGAAACAAACCTGTGCAGGTCATACCTTACCTGCATGGGTTTTCGCACAATTTGAAAAAAGTGGCTTCCAGGCACGGAGTGCGGCTGGTTTTTTCAGCCCCCTGCAAACTGGCAAGCATATGTCCGATGGTGTCAGGAAAGCGGGTCAAAAAGGCCTGCACTGTCAAACATCAAACAATGTTCACAAAATGTACCACTAATGTGGTATACGGGATTCCTTTGACGTGTGGCAAAGTATATGTGGGGCAAACGGGACAGTGCTTCAATGAGCGTGCTCGACAGCACAATGTGACCCTAAAAAGCAAGACGGGAAGCAATCTAGCTTTACATTGTAGCAGGTGTAAAGATTGTTTTCCGAAATTTCAGGAGACCAGGTTTCTAGCCAGGGCAAAGGAAAAAATCGAAAGAGAAGTCATTGAGGCTTTTTATATTGATCAAAGAAAAGACAACTGCGTTAGCACGCCTTCTGTTCTCCTCACCAGAAACGAACTAGCTTTTTTGGACGGTTTCGCTTAGATGCCCTTTGCAAAGTCCGCCTGCTTCCTTCAATCGGTTTCATGATTGTTAATATCTTAGAGGTAGTTCTTATCCTTTTTCATAATCGTTCAACCTGTGCTATCATTCACGCTCGCATGAGTTTTCAACATGCCTTTTGTAATAGCGACCTCCCTATGACTTGTTGTGCTGTGTTGCAGTGTTGTTATCACTCGTCCACCACCGCATTTGTTTTTTAGTTCACGCACCCTCATGCAGCTCAGCGGCTATAAAAGAGCGCCTGGTTTCCTTTCCTGTTATTAAAGTTGGAAGTTGCGCCTCTTTCCTGTTCTGTGTTTTTCCTTCCTGTTTCGTCCTTTTTTGGCGTACGACATTCTTTCAAGATGAATATTTCAGTTTAACGAACTCGCTCAGAGGACCCAGGCTTATTTTTCCCATCAGTTCAACGAAGTTTTGAGCCCTCCACTGCAGGCGCAACCGATGCCCGCCCTCATGACAGAGATCTGTCATCAGCTGGAGGTCGATAGCAATAGTACTTCGTTTGAAGACTATGCACTGTGTGACAGTGCACTGATTACCTGTGCTGGACAGACTGATCTGGAGATTGTTGCCAGTGTTTGTCCAGAAGAAGACAAGTGCGATGAAGAAGAGGCAACTGCAGAGCCAGTTTCAAGCCCTATATAACTCTAGCTGAGGTTGTAGGGTGCATCGGAAAGTTCAGAGACTTCGTGTCTCAACAGCAAGCTGTGCCAGAAGAAGTTTACAAAAACATTGACTCTTTCGATAGTTTTGTAACTTCTTGTGCTTTAAATGTACAAGTGCAGAAGAAGATTACTGATTTTTTTTTTCAAAGTGAGAAAGGCAGCGTTTTAACTGCTATGCACCTTGTATAAGTTATGTATAAATTCCGTTTCACACTTTTGACACTATGGATGCCATGTCTTATGTTAGTCTAGTGAATATTCAGTTTAGTGAACTTTCAGTTAAGTGAACTATTTCCTTCGGTCCCTTGAAGTTCACTCAAGTGAGAGTTCACTGTATAGCTGCCGCGGTGGCTCAGTGGTCATGGTACTCGGCTGCTGACCCAAAAGACGCGGGTTCGATCCCGGCTACGGCGGCTAGAATTTCTTTGGAGGAGAAATTCTAGAGGCCCTTGTACTGTGCGATGTCAGTGCACGTTAAAGAACCCCAGGTGGTCGAAATTTCCGGAGCCCTTCACTACGGCGTCTCTCATAGCCTGAGTCGCTTTGGGACGTTAAACCCCATAAACCAAACCAAACCAAACCATGTGGACCTTGCATACTGCTTCATGCACTACTTAAAATTTTAAGGTGGGGTTCTTTGCATTGGGGAGCCTGACGACGGAATCTAGTCTTAGTTAATCTAGTCTTAGTTTTATTTTATGGATGAGTGCAACTGTTTCATAGCATCATGCTGTAAGGATGGAACCGTGCAGTGTTGCATGGAAGAAAACTGCACAGCGGTAAGCTTCATTATAAGCTTGTTGCATCCAGGCACCTACTTCTTAAGCAGTCTGCTGGCATAGCATCTTTCATGCACTACGGTATTGTATTTTCGTCAAAATTTTGTGGTGAAGTGATAGTACTGTGTTTTATGAGCTTCCAGTGAGCATATTCACTAGTCTCTATGTAAATAGTTCTTCTGGGAACAAAATCTGCTGAGAAAAAGAAATTGGATCATTCAGTGAGCTTTTATATGGAATCCTTGACAATATTTCTTCCCTAATCCTAATGGTACTTTGTTGCAGCGTTTCGTGGTATTGTCAGCTGGCAGGAGCGGCTATGGCTGACTGTGCACGATTTCCGGAATAGTGTTGGACGATCACTGGAAGAGGCACAGTCAACTCCTGAATTTGCAGACCGAGAGGCCCACTATTACGAGGGCAGAAATCACCATGTAAAAAATGTAATATCTTGAGCTTTTTTTTTTTTTAAAGTGAAATTGCCAGAGAAAATTTTGTTTCAGTGCATTCTCTTGCATGCATGCATCATTGTCGCATGTCTAGCTTATATCCCTAAATAGAATTGACTTTCTTTTTTTGGGGGGGGTAGCTAGTTGTATGAGGGGTGTTTAGTAAGTTTTTCAGTGATGGAACTGAAAAGTGTTGCATTCAAATTAAAGTTTGGAACATCTTTTTTTTCCCAGGAGCGCATTGCTTTTTGATTAGCCAGCAACATTGCACTTTTACTACAGTTAAGGGGGATGCAAAGCAAGAAATGCGATTTTGACAAAAAAAAAATGTGGATTTTGGCTATATACAAGGTTCGTAAACCAATAAGGAACGTATTTTCAAAGTTTGGTCGTGATCTGCGCAGTAGAATATGAGGTTGTTTCCCTTGAAAATGGCTGGCAAGGTGTTCCAGTAAAGCTAAATGTTGTTGTCAACATGCAACGCAGTTGCAGAAACACTTATTGTAGTTTGTTTTTGCCCTTTCTGGCTTGTTGAAGCGTCCTGAGAAGAAGGCTGAGGTCTTTATTCAATTTGTTGGGAGCCTCGCCAAGGATGGTTGCAGAGGTTACCTGACCTTCTTTAAAGCTTTTAGCATAAGTCACTTCTAAAATTTTGTCTTATATTTTTGCTAGGTTGCACGAAATAACTTTTTAGGCCCATTACACCACCATTGATTTACACTTTTGTATAACATCCTATATAGTAAAACAATTTTCTCAACCCTGAGCTTGGTGCATGATAGCCTTAGCCGCTTATGCGCCATTAAACACAACACAACACGTTCTGTTGCAGCAGCAGAAACTCATTAAAAACACAAGCAAAAGCGATATCTAACTATTCTTCCAAGCTGTAATTGGCAGGCCGGAGCCCTCCACTATGATACCTCTTTTTCTCTTCTTCCATTCCCACCTTCCTCCCTTCCCTTACGGTGCGGTTTGGATGTCCACCAAGATAAGAGACAATTACTGCACCATTTCCTTTCCTCAAAAAGGAGTTTTCAATTTCAATTAGCAGGTGAAGCTTAACTAAGGCTGTGATTAAAGGAAACTCATCATGTGACCATTGAAGAGTAAATTCTTGCCTTTTGTTGTTCATAAGGCGTTGGTTTTATTTTAGTTTACACTGCTTATCTTTGCTGTTGACCTTATTTTCATGACTTTCTAAACACTAACTAAGCCACTCCACAGTTCAGAAGCTGAAAAATAAGTGATAAAATTTGAAATTCAGCAACAGCTGTTTAGGTATTGTCATTTCGTGATATACTGAGGTAAAGAACTTGAGAGCGACATGCATATATGTACAGGTGCGGCCAAAATAATAGAGCATGCTTCGGCGTTGTAACCTTTCTCATACATTCCTGACAGAAAATATGAAGGTTTCTTGTGTTTATACGTGAGTGCACCAGCCGCATTTGCTGATATAAATATTAAATACTTCCTAATTTGATCGTAGAAGTGTGCTGTATATTATGGCCACGACTGTACAGTAGTACAGTCCAGCCCACTAATGAACCTGACGGTCGTGTGGATTGTGCTCATTGTATCTGAGGTTCGTGGTAAGTGGACTTCCCATGTTACAGCCAAAAATACAAAGTTGTACGGTGTTAGATCCTTTAGGCACATCTGCTTATTAAAACTAGACTATGTTACGGTGCTTTCCAAGCTCTCTAGTGCAGTCACATGCTCTTTGCCGATATCCTTGCTACCAACAAGATGGCTCAGAGACGCAATATAAGTAATCGTGGTGGAAGCGATCTCTGTAGCAGGTGGTAGATCGGAATCGTGGTCATTGCCTTCATCGGATTCCTAATAGTGTGCGAGTTCTCGTATTTTGCTCACTGTTATTTTTGTCAGTGTATGGCTTTCTGATGTCGGCGTCATCATCCGCACCAACTAAAGCCACATCAGGTCGGGCCAGCTGCGCATTGACGATGCGTTTCCACAAATCTGTATGCGTCCGATACCGTGGTATTAACTGGCATCCGCCATATTTCCTGGGTCCATAAGCACTGCCTTATGGAAGCAATTCTTGATGCACTCCATGGTCAGTACCATCCTCAGGACCATATCATTCCTCACTGGAGATCAGAGAAATTCGAACTTCGACATTGCGGTACCTGGCCAATCAACTGCTCTCGGTATGTGCTGGTGACGCACCGCCGACAGGACACCTTGAGCACGTGAATTATGCCCATGTCAAGTGGCTGCTCTTGTTTGTCGCGTTCGGTGGGAGAAGAGCGTGGTCACTGCAGTGAGGGAAGGCAGCGTAGGGTGCACTGCACGGTTGTCGAGTATGAGAACGACTTTCCCTTTTTTTTTTTTTAGCCATGTCATGGTCGAACTCAACAAACCACTCAGTGAACAAATTGCCTGTCATCCCCAAGCCCCCTCTAAGCTTATGTCTAGTGGCAGACTCATAGGATAAAAAAAAAATATATTGCACATCATTCAGGCCTTTGTCAGGCATGTAGCTTATGGGAGCGTCGCTTGTAAAGCACTGCGCCTTGCTAGTCTTCATGATAACAAACGGCGACCACCAGTCACTGCTGTTATGCTCATGCACAGAAACCCACTAACTCAAATCTTACTGCACTCTCCACCAGTGCTAGGCATCGCCTTTCAAGACATGCATTTTTGACGGCGCTGCATCTGGTAAAACATTCTGTAGGCATTCCACATGTCCCATATTTATTATTTATTTTTATTACTTTTGCTTTTCTGGGTTGGCACATTATATCTGTGAGACATGGGGAGGGGATGACATGGAGCCTAGGAGGCACTCGTCACTCTCCGCTCCTGCAAGAACCGATGGTTTTCAACTGAGGGTCCGAGTTTACAGCGAGTTATGCAGCCACAGGTGTTCGTTGTATCTGACACGCAATGCCATTTCCCTAATACATATTTTGATGGTAGCGCTGCAATTGTTCGTAATAAGTGAGCGTTCCTTATAACTACGGCTATTATAAGTGGGCTTGACTTTATAGCATTCTTTTTAGTTTTCCACCCATACTCATTCTTTGACTAGATTTCTTCTCCAGTCCGCCACACTAGGCACGCAGTTTGTTTTGCAGCAGCCGCCACAGACGGAGCGTGCCACATTGCTCTCGCCATACTCTTCCTCCTTCTCCCTAGGTAACCAACCTACGGATTCTCCCCATGACAACCACTCTCCAGTTGCGCATTGCTCCGCTTTACTCATACCTCCCTCATTCTATGGCAACCACTCTCCATTTATGCATTGCCCCATTCTTGTTATACCTGCCTCCTTCTACGGTCACCCTCATCCTCCTCCTTCCACAGCAACCACCCTCCAGGTTTTTCCCGTCTCCAGTTGCACATTCTGCTCTCGCCGTACCTGGCAGCTTCCCTCCGGGTGGTCCCCATGGTAACCACCCTCCGACTGCACATTCCTAGTCTCTCGCCATACCCTCCTCCTTCCAGTGTAACCACCTTCCGAATGATTCGCCCTCATTACCACCCTTTGGTTGCGCCAATTACTATGATGCCTAACCCAGGTAATGAGCCTTTGACAGCTGTGGCTGTAAAACTACAAGCAACTGCCACTGATCATTACTGAATGAAAGAAGGTACTACCGCTGCAGCAACGGCTGCTAGTTTAGAAAAAAAGGGCCAGGAAATAAAATTACAGCTCTTCAAAACTTTGAACAAATTTTTCCAAATCGCATCTTTGGGCCAAACTGCACATTTAGAAAAACAAGCACCAAAATTTTGTGGAGAACAAATAATATACTTATTGTGCTTGCCGCCGGGATGGCTCATTGGTTATGGCTCTCGGCTGCTGACCTGAAATATGCGGGTTCGATCCAAGCCATGGCAGTCGCATTTCGATGGAGACGAAATGCTAGAGGCCCGTGTACTGTGCAATGTCAGTGCACGTTAAAGAACCCCAGGTGGTCGAAATTTCCGAAGCCCCCCTTCACTATGGCGTCCCTCATAGCCTGAGTCGCTGTGGGACATTAAACCTCCATAAACCATAAACTTATTGTGCTTGTTTGGCAGGTTTTCATGCCAAAAAAAGGTAGAACTTTTAAATAGCAGTGATAGCAGAAAAAAAAGTTGCATTTAAGTCATGTAGTTTTCAGAAAAAGCTGTCATGAAATGACAATCTCTTCCCCTCGTCCTGTACAAGGGATTTTCCTAGAGTCACCTGTTCTGAAAAAGTGACTAAATTACAAGAATTAAAATGATAGTTTTTCTAAACCGAAACACTCAGTAGATCATTGTCACACTAACTTTTTTTATTCAAGATAAAATATTGAAATTTTGAATATATCCTAATGGCATTATTATGAAATTAATCCTAATGGCAGTGTAATGCCATTAGGATATGTACATTATACCTGAAATTTTCTTTACTACCAGTGGAGCGGTTCAATAGTTTACCCTTCAGCCCCACACTTGCCCTTAACCTTTTAAATGCTCCAGTATGAAGCAATGCTTTAAAGACAAAAGCAAAAATTCCTATTGGTAATTCACATATGCTTTCTAAAATAACCATGAAAGAAAATGGAGCCATGTTTTCAATGATTAAGCATGCTTTCTTCTTTTCATGTTCCATTTTTTGAATGCTGGCTAGTCCCATATACAGAATTCTAATGTCATCTGAAACACGTTTTATGGTCTGTGCAGGGCAGATTTCTTCTTGGTATCTGATGACAACATAATAGCTGTCTACAGTGTGTTCATTAATTGTAGAAAGGAAACTATGGAGGACAACCCGAATAATGTTTTATTTTTGCGTGTGAGCTGTATCGCATTCATCACTAGAAGCTATGGCAGGCTAGAATGCATTTCTTGAGCAGTGGCTTTTGCAGCAGAGCTTACACATGCCCCACGGCGACCAACGCTTTTAACCATTTCGTGATCCCGTGGCTACCATCTGCACGTGCCTCGCACTGGCTTTGTCGCCTTAAGGTGCGCGCTATGGGGGAAGGCGGGGTGGGGTGACCACACTCTGCGTGTATCCTGCCTTTCGCTTCGTGCAGTCTTTGTTGTCATTGGGTGCAACGTGTGGTCGTGAAGACAAGCCAAACACTTCAAAACCATCTTGCAGACGCCGCATGTGGCTGGGAGATGAAAACCCGAAGACATGCAGCAGGTCCAACATACCTAGTATGCACCTGAGATGCTGCCCATGAGCATGTTGCCCAATAACATCCACAGAATTGTGCCCACACATTTTTTTGACAGAATGGGACAGCGTTTACACCAGCTGGCGTAATGCGGGGCTGTAAGATATGACTATTGCCCTTCTTTGGCGTTTAGCAGTAGTAAAACTCATGTTCCAAAAAGGAAAATTTGCATACAACTCACTGTCAGCAAAAGTAGTTTTTCATTTTTCTTTCGTGAGACAACCAGCTGTTTGTCATTACCTTTGTTCTGTTTTGTGTATTTAAACATTTATTTTTTTCTGCGAAAGGGCTAATACTCGGCTGTAACAAGGCGTAAGACATCCCCGCTTACCAGTAATTTCAAGTAAATCATTAAATCAGTCGATAATAAATGAAAGAGTGGTAATGTTTTTCACATGCATCTTACAGTATGTGAAAATAAAAATTTTGATGAAGGGCACATTTTGACCAGTTCTGGAACATTTGCAAGTAAAAGGTTAACTAGGCTGTGTGTGGCACTGTAGAAGGATGATGCCAGCTGTTTTGCCTTACTTACCTCACAGCCCAGGCCTCATGCCATCAGACTCTGGACTGTTTCCCCCAAGATAAAGGAACATCTGGAGGGTCCATGCTTCATATCCAACAAAGAATTCACCTATGCAGTGCAGCCCTCATTTTTGCATGATGGCATGCACAGACTAGTGCAGTGGCAGTATGGCCCTGGGAAAGAAGACATTCAGAACTTCTGTTTCAAAATAACATTTCATTTGTCACTCATTCACATGAAAGCACATGCATGAAATGCAAATTTTTTAGATGAAATGCTCTGAATACCATTTTTACCCAGGTGACCTTCATGTACAATGTTACGCGGCAACTCAACCTAGTCATCAAAGACCTGCAGATATTCACAAAACTTTTGCGGGTAAGCTTGCTTCTTATTGTGGACATGATCGGTATATGACATTCATTTACAGTGTCGTGAGTAACTTTTGAATCTATTAAAATATTATAGAAACACATTTCTAAAAATGAATGGGTACCTCCTAATTACTCTCTGGGTAAGTTTTGAGCATCGTAAGACTGAGTGCTGAATCTTCAACCTGTAATAGAGTTTTAAGTCTGTACATTACAAGTTGTCTTTTTTGTATGGTGGCAGGAGCACCAAGGTAACTGTTAGCTCAGCTGTCATGCGTACTATGGACTAAGCATAAGTTCTTGCAGTAGAGTCAGACGTGGGAAATTGTATACAAGCCCGTTTCTGTTACTAAAGTGGTTTCCCCCTTGCTCCTTCTGTTCAGTGAACACTGCAATCCTGAAAAGCATAGCCCACACGTTGACCAGAAAGAAAGCTTGCAGGACAAGATTGTAGTGTTTATGCAAGAATATGTTTGTGTGGTTTTGCATTAACACTGTTCCTTAACTGAGGTGTTCATTGTAGCATTTGGGTTTGAAATGTTTTTTTTTTTTTGTTACACTCTTCGAATTTGATATCTTCATTCCTTTTTTTCTGTGCATTATAAGAATCAGGGTGCTGTTTGAGTAGTCTTATACGAATGCCATTCCTTTACTGAGGTGTTCACTTGTAATGCCCCCCCCCCCCCCCATTACTGTTCATCTTAGTAATTTGATGTTTTTATTTTTTCTCTGCAGTACAAGAATCGGGGTGACGTAGTGTTTGGCCGTGAGTTTGAGCGTGCTCTTGCTGCACTGCTGCTTATGCTAGCACCACTGGCACCCCACTTTGCTTCAGAGCTTTGGGCAGGATTCACTGATGCTGCTAGATTCAGAGACGTTGACTACCAACTGGTAAGCTGCCACTGCCATCTGAAAAATGTTTTTCGTCTCTTCTGCATTCATTAATCTTTAATATTTCAGGATCGTCCACTGATGGAGCAGCTGTGGCCAGAAGTTGATCCTGATTTCAACCTGGACCTTCTCATCAAGGTATTGAGAAAGAAAAAGCATTTGTTACTAGCATTAAATCTCATGAGTGTGGAAGGCATCTGGAAGCTGTTGCATCTAAGACAGAGTTTGGTGCACCTGCAGAGGAAATGCATTTCTCGGTCTCCAGATCTGTGTGATAAAATATGAAGTTTAGACTCGTGCTTTTAATTTGCAGGAAGACAACGTGGACCTGATGCGGATACAGCTGCCTCGTCATGATTTTGAACGCTTGACAAAAGAGTCAGCCTATCAAATGGCCATTGAATCTGAGAGCCTGCGTCACCGTTTGCAGAAGGGGCCCAAGTTTCGTGTTGTGTTTGATCACTACCCTTCATACAGGGCTGAACTGCGTTTCATTTCTCGAGGAAAAAATGCCGAGGAACTTCAGAAGGTGCGCTCACAAAGGCATACTGAATGAATGTTTTGAAGCTAGGGAAGTTTTTTTTTTTTTTTTCAATAAATTAGTATGTCAGGCTTTACGGGGTGCTATCTGATTTTTTTCTATGAGGCCATACTATGCTTTTTGTCTGAGTGTTCACTGGCGTGCGAGAGGCACATATGGCTAATTTTTCGCTACTCACATGTCATTGTGACTTACATGCATTGAATTGCATGTTCAGGTCAATATTTAGCTTGCTTCCTTTCTGCTTGCACATTGTTTGGTACAATCATCAAACAGCAATTAGGCCTATATGTGTCTGTTGCTTGATACTAACTGCTGGCATCACATGGCTTTCTGCATGCTGTGCAAAAGTAGAAATGATTTTTCTCTTGGTATTCTATGCACATACACATGCTGTAGTGTACAAAAGCAGCTTTCTCCCCAAGTGCAGGACCAGTCGATGAGGCTGTCAAGGACGCATTGAGTGGTAAACCTTAGCGAACACACAAAAAATTTTCCACTTTCGTACTGTTAGTTCTTATTGAGTAGTAGATTGTAAATACATTGCTTGCACAGTGTGCAGCCTAGTACATTCTAAATGTACGAGCCCTAGTAACATGACAAAGTATATAAGAAATACCTTGAAGAGACACCGAGGCCAAAATGAAGTTTGCCTGTATCAACAGATGAACACGTTCCAATGACAAAAAGGGCACTTTCACTAAAAATTAGTTTTATAAGCTATAAGTTTTTTAAATTTTATAAAATGGTACATAGGTGTCATAATCGGACTTTTTTGCCAGCAATCCGTGGTGATGTCGGGACAGTTTTTATGCGAAGCATACTACTTTAGCTACCACTTCAGCCCTTCACCGTGGTTATGCGCCTCCAAATCACGTGATACATGACGTCACACCACGTGACACGATGACGTCACGACAGTAGAGAAACGGGGGCCCACCTCGCGCCGTTGCTGTGGTTGTGCGCCTCCAAATCACGTGATACATGACGTCACGACAGTGCAGAAACGGGGGCCCACCTCGCGCCATCGCTGTGGTTGTGCGCCTCCAAATCACGTGATACATGACGTCACACCACGTGACACGATGACGTCACGACAGTGGAGAAACGGGGGCCCACCTCGCGCCGTCGCTGTGGTTGTGCGCCTCCAAATCACGTGATACATGACGTCACACCACGTGACACGATGACGTCACGACAGTGGAGAAACGAGGGCCCACCTCGCGCCGTCGCTGTGGTTGTGCGCCTCCAAATTACGCGACACGATGATGCTTCGCATTCTCCAGGCTTAACCAAGTTAAGCCTCAGCCATTTTTTTTGTGCTCAGATCCCCAAAGCTAGGCTACATTGGTATTCGCTTCTAAATGGGTATCATCTAGTCCTGTCAGGTCTTGGCCTCACAAGTTTCGATCGTGTGGCAGGAAGAAAAAAAAAGTGTTCAGTTCTTAAGTACGGTTTTTATAGTAACTTTTTTGCTGCCAAGCTAACATCAACATTTTAAATGGGTAGTAGTCTTATGTTTAAAGAGAGCCATGAAATGTATTTCTGCTAAGAACTGCAATTTGGACAGAGCTGTCCTCAGAGTCCCTTTAAATTATTTTTTCACCGTGGCACCATCTGGCGTACAAAAGTATCGGACATAAATGCATGGCAGATCTGGTCAAAATTTGTCACAGTCAGTAGTTTTATTTATGATATACCTTCTTTTGTGCTGAAGACGTAAGATTGCTTCTGTATACAGGCTCCTCTCGTGCACAATTTGCTGAAGCAGCTGTGCTAAGAAAGTATTGTTTAAAACTCCCTACACCACATAAAGCTTGCATCACAGGAGTATGCAAATTCTTGCAATCTGGGTGCCCTTAAAAACAATTAGTAAAGTGATGACGCTTGCCATCAACTGCATCAGAAATGTGTAGTGCAAAAAATTTAATGGAGGTACAACATGCAACTGTAGAATGTAGCTTCTATGCACATTAATATGTGCCAACAGAGCCTGAAGAAAAACTGGCTGCTTTGTTTCAGACAGAGGATTCAGGAGGCTAAAAACCTTCATAGGATTACACAGAGGGATGTCACTAGGAGGAAAGTGGCCAAAAATGAGTTTTAAAATGTAAAGACTCACTTCTGTTTAAACTCTCAAGGACTCGAGGGGTAATACCATTAGTAGCACTCTTTTAGCTGGTCCTAGCCTAGGGCAGATTTATGGGTCGCTCTTGGAGGAGGTGGTCCGATTTGACCCATGTATTTTTTCTACTTTATTGGCTAAAAAATTGGATTCAGCATGGCTTTGCAATGTAAAATTTCTTGCTTGGGGGGCAGCAACCACTCTCACCACCCCTCCCTCTGATTTTTCCCAGGATTACTTTTCCAAAAAAAAAAATAAGGAAAGTTCTGATGCACAAAGAATACCGTCTGCGTCACCCAGAACCAACACTGTGTTTACCTCTAGCATGAAGTTAAAAGCTGTGCTGTGTTTTGACATAAGCACGGAGCCATTTTTAATCTTGGGACTGCAGGGTGCTATTTGTATATATATTCACTCGCTCTAATTATGGTTTTAATCTATTAGTTCAGTTTCCGTTTTGCAGCTGCACTGATCCGAGCAAGACATCCTGGTTACTGTATAAAGCCTGGTACCTAATTTTGTTCTAGTTTTGATATGGCACTCTCATATGAGCAGCTACATTATTTTAAGAGCAGTCAGGTGACTGTTGGTTCATGTAAGCTTTCATAAAAGTGCAGAATTTGGACAGAAGAATGATGCAACACCATGGCATTCTTGTTTATAATCTCTGCACCGTTTTATGCAAGCAGTCAACTGCAGTCCACACCCTTTTTTTTTTTTTAATGGGGGGGGGGGAGTATGTCTGAATGGCACTGCCTTCATGGCGAAATTTTCATGTCTACACTGGGTATGGCTTCAGTGCAATGTACAGGTCCTCCAATATGAAAGGGAACTACAAGTTTACACAAAAATAAATTTATTATTTCACTGCTAAGGTTGAAAATGACCATTATATCATCTCATTTAGCGCAAAACACACCCCAGACAAAAGAAAGGAACACAAAAGACGAAACATGGGTGCTACTAACAACTGATTTTTTCAAGGAAAGAAAGCATATATATATGTTCACTGACCTGCACAGATGTCATCTTTCAAGGGATCTTGGAAATGAACATGCAGGAAGTTAACAGATGAGGTGCAAAAGAAAATTTTTCTCCATTATAGAGAGCAAGGGAGGTATCACTGACAGACTCTTGTCCCACTGTTCTGATAGAATAAGCCTCCAATGTGTCATGAGCGGTTTCTTGCCTACTTCTCCCCAGGATTCTTACACAACGGAAACACTGTGTACAATCGGTGCAAGTAATGCATTGGTCCACACGGTGCATGTGTTTACTGTTAGCAAGATCTTTTGCATGCTCCCTGAGTCAGTCATTCACAAATCCCGTCAGGGCGATATACGATTTAGCGGCGGACAGGGGGATCTTGTCAACGATGTTAATGGCATAGTTGACAAAACGCTTTTCATGCTTCTTACAGCATTGCTTTCTATTATCTCAAGTGATGTGACTGCTCAGCTGAGCAAGCTTCTTGGCGGCTGAAAGGACAGTCGCAAAGCTAAACTGAATAGCCACCTTCTTCAGATTGTGGGATACCTTGTGCAAGTATGGAACACTTCCAGTTTATATTTTCCATCTGAGGTATTCGCAGCATTCATGCGAATGCCAGCCTTCATTTTTCTCAAAAGCGTTTCAACCACAGCTATCATGACCGACCAAGGGAAGCCAGCTGAAAGCAGCCTGTCCAATTGATGGTCAAACTTGCTTGCATTTGATGGACACATGACCTCCGAAGTGCGGATTCCAAGCAGAGTGTTGCTATGCTAGTCTTTACTATTTTTGAATGGGCTGAGTCGTATGGCAAGAACCTTTTTTCACGAGGGCAATGTGCCTAGCACACGTGCCCTTCGTTGAATTGTGTACATATGTAAATCTAAAAACTAAGCTTTCCTTCCTCGGGAAGCTCATAGGTAAAAGTTAGCCCTATGCCGAATTGTTTAAATGCTTCTAGTACACTCTTTAGTGTATCCTCTTTCAAAAAGGAGCAATGCTTATTCAAAACAATTAGAAAGTTGTCCATATAACAAAACACTTTAAGGACTTTGTCACTGTTAAAATTGTTAAAACGAGCTTTTTAAGAGCGATCTATGTAAGATAAAAAGATATTACAGAGCATTGGGGCGATACATGACCCAATATAGCTAGATGCCTTTCTTTTGCAGATAAAACGTCAAATTTGATAAAAGTGCTGCAAAGGTAAAAGTCGAAAAGGGCTGAAAAGTTCTCTGCCGTCAGGCCAGTTAGTCTTGGAAAGCAACAGCACCGTTTTCATCAATGCATTCTTTCACAGGTGCAAATAGTTCAGAATGAGGCACTGCATAAAAGAGCTCTTCCACATCGACAGAGAAGGCGAAATCTATGCCATCATTAGCCTCAAAGAAACTGACGACGTCAATTGAACTTTTTGTGTGGAAGGGGTCACTTATCTCCAGGCCATTCAAAGCTTTTAGTAGGACATAATAAAAGCATTCTAGCACCAAGACGTACAACACATAAGAAAGAACATGACACGGGCACTTGCTCACAACTGTTTAATGAGGCGAAAGCGATCGACACATATACCCTCCCAAATCCCTTGCACATGGGCACACGTACAAGGCAACTCGGTTAAATGCATTCAAAAGGTCTTATCATAGCAGGCATGAAAGGAATTTCCTCTCAGCCTCATAGAGATAAAAAGATGTCACTGACAACAGTTTGAACCCGCATTTTTTTTATGTGAAAGGCTTCCAAAGTTTCGTGAGTTGTTTGCTGTCTGCCTCTGCCCAGAATGCCCACATTGCGGAACCATGGTATACAGTTGGTGCAAGCCCTGCAGTGTTCACCAAGTCACTCACCCTTATTATTTTCTATTTTTTGCATGTTCCCTAAGTCGGTAGATTTATGGTTAAAGCTTTCAGGTGGGCACATTTGCTGGGCCTATTCTCCTCATGCGCAGAAGGGGCTCTTGCTGTAAAATATGCCCACTAAAGATTGTGAAAAGAGGCATCGCAACCATTTGCTTGGAGTTCTCGCTCTGGAAGTCATGTGCATAAGATGCAAGCTAGCTTCCATAATCAATTGGGCAGGCTCATCGCAGCTGGCTCCCCTGAGTCGGTCTTGGTCCCTGTGGCGGAAACTCTCCTTAAGAAGATGAAGGCTGGCACAAGCAGGAATGGATCGGTGGTCAGAGAGAGGCCTGTAGTGGTACCCTACATCCACAAAGTCACCCACAGCCTGAAAAAAGTGGCAAACCGGTTCAATGTACTGATGCTGTTCTCTGCCCCCGGAAAGCTGGCTCAGCTAAGCCATCGTCTAACTTGCGAAAACCAAAAGTTTGGCAGTCGGAAGAGAGGCATGGTTGGAGTTTCGTAAAATGCGCAGGTTCCATTGTCTTGCGTAAAATCCTACATTGGCCAGACAGGGCGTTGCGTGAACAAACGACTTAGGGAACATGCAAAAAAATATAGAAAATGAGGGTGAGACTTGTTGAACACTGCAGGGCTTGCATCAACTGTATACCAGGTCTCTGCGATGCGAGGATTCTGGGCAGAGGCTGATAGCAAACAGCTCATGAAGCTTCGTAAGCCTTATACATGAAAGATGCGGGTTCAAACTATGTCAGTAACACATCTGTTTAATCTCTGTGAGGCTGAGAGGAAATTCCTTTCATGCCCGCAATGATAAGACCTTTTGATTGCACTTCCCGGTTGCCTTGTATGTGTGCATATGCATAGGGGTTTTGGGAGAGTATATATGTCGATCGCTTTCACCACATTAAAAGTTGTAAGCAATTCCTTGTGTGTTATAAGTCTTGGCGCTAGAATCCTTTTATTAAGTCTGACAACCAGCTAGCTCAGCAGCTAACTCTTTTAGCAGGAACTTACTGATACAAATCTGCCACGTGCCACCTTCGTTCACAATGGTACGAAATGTGGCATCCGGTTTATGAGTCTTGACACTAAAGAAAACATGCAACGCATCGCTTTCACTCGTGGTAATCTTGGTGGAGAGCCTCTGCAAATTTTAATGCTTGCAAAACTCGACTGCTTTACACGATTCTTGTTTCACCTTTTTTCACCTGTACGAAATTCTTGTTAATAGCCTGTGCAGATTTTTTTTTATACGCTGATCTTGGCAAAGCTATGAAGCCACCCACCGTAGCCTGTAAAAGACGAAGCTCGTTATCCCTAAAATATTTGACAACTTTATGCAAAAAGTCCTTAGCACACTCAGATCCAGTCTGTGGAAGAGTCTCGGCAAGGCTGTCAGTTCTTTCCAGAAGACAGCGTTCCTGATCTTCCAGCAGGGCCTTCCTTAGCTATCCGTCGGTTCAAGGCAGTCAGTTCGTGGGGAGGGATGCAAAGCTCCAGTCTGAACTTGGGACCCTTCTCGAGAAGTTTTGATATGCTGGCAGGAACAAAGCACCTCCCATCACAACCAAGCCTCTCCTTCGAAGTGCAGGCTTCTTCGGCTTCCCCATAGCACCAAGGATCTTTCTTAAGCTGCGATTCCACCAGAACTCTGTGATCCGGGCCGCTTACCGTCTCGGAGAAAAAAACCGCCTTTCTGCTAGCCACTCTGGGTTCTGAGAAAAAGTGGCAGCATGCAAGCAGTCAAAGTAAAACCGAACTTGTCGCCACAGTTTAGATCGCAAGATCTTTGAGGAGGTATGGTAGGGTAAATGGTGCATGTTAGTTTTAACGCTACATTTTATAAACGGTTACAGATATTCGCATCACGTTTCGCGTGCTTACAGAAGATGCCCCTGGGTACACTATGACACATTTTGTTTTTGTCTAGATGGCGTACCTTTCCTAGCGCACTCCCAAATTTTCAGCTGTGTTTAAATATTCAGTGTACCTTTTCTCTGCAACCACACAGAGGAATGTGATGATATTAGGCAATGTTATTCTAAATACCCACAGATTATATCTGAACTAAAGAGATGTCATATCCTCTTCGGTGTTTGTGCGAAAAAAAATAATATAACTGCATGCACAGTGCCACAGGGGGGGTTGTCTTGAATCTTAATTTTTTTCCAGTATTATCATTTATATAATCAGTAATTTTGTTAGTTCAGATTATTTAGGACTGGTTGTAGTACATGTGTGCAAAGTTTCACTGGAATCGGATGAGTACTTTCTGAGAAAAGGCACATTGAATTTGAAGAATTTATAAAAAATGCAATTTGAGAAAAATGAAGTTTTATGTTTGCATACTGCCTATGGATGCTGAATATGCCCCAGCAGAATACATTTCACTGCTGTCTTTCTTGCTGGTGTCTCCAAAACCCTTCTTAATGTTCCTTTTCACCCGTCGTCTTTCCTTGTTTTCGGCAGAGCCATAGAATTCTGCCCTGTCAACACGCTCCTTGTCCATCCTGTCGAGGGCAACATTGCAAAACACACCTGGAACAATTACAAGGGCCTCCAGAACAGCTTTACATGCAGAATTGCCGTCATTGTAGTTGGCTACAGCATCATTAGTTGCTGTCTTCAATGTGTCAGCACTGACAAATGTCGTCTTAGGGCCGCTGCACCAGACGAGTTGGTTGAGTGACTCATTCGTGTTCTGTGTTCGCCCATGAAGACATTTGCTCAGAAGACCTGGATCTGACAAAGCCTTGAACACCGGCTTGATGATATCCATCACAGCCTCAGGAATGTAGTTTTTGTGGGAGTAGGTCTCATACATCACACAGAAGAAGGAGATACAGTCAGACACTAATAACATCGACTCATGTGTACACATCCTACACTCTTTTGCTTCCATACATATGTACCCTGCTTGTGAGACTCTCATACTGGGGCCAGTGGTGCTTGCCTATTGAGCGCAGTTATTTCATATAATTTCAGCCTCAGTGATTGAGCAAATAATGAATACAATTTATTAGGTTAAGCTGCTGACAGCTCTTATTTTAAGAGTCGGATTATGAATCTGCCTTGTTTGTCTAATATACAAATGTTCACATGGATCATGGTTCCACTTGATGCCCAGCTGTGGCCACTTGCAGTCTAGTGGTCCCACTTTGAAAACCACTTGCTTTCTAATGGTACCACTTGAAAGCAAGTGGGACCACTTGTAAAAACCACTTGTTTCAAATGGTCCCACTTGAAGGCAAGTGGGACCATTTGCAAAACCACTTGCTTTCAAGTGGCACCACTTGAAAGCAAGTGGGACCATTTGGAATCCCACTTCATATTTTCATCTGGGTTGGGGTTTAACGTCCCAAAGCGACTCAGGCTATGAGGGACGCCGTAGTGAAGGGCTTCGGAAATTACGACCACCTGGGGTTCTTTAACGTGCACCAACATCGCACAGTACACGGGCCTCTAGAATTTTGCCTTCATCTTAATTCAGCTGCCGCGGCGGGGATCGAACCTCTTCCGGGTCAACAGCCGAGCACCGTAACCACTGAGCCACCGCGGCGGGGCAGAAGAGTTAACTGATGAGCTAGTTGGTTTTCTGCCATTATATTCATATCATTTAGCACAAACACACACCAGACAAAAGAAAGGAACACGAAAGATGAAACACGGGCGTGCTCGCAGCCGATTTATTCCAGTAAAAATCAAGGCATATATGTCACTGACCTACACAGATACCACCTTACAAGGAGTGAGTTAACGGATGAGGTGTGAAAAAAAAAAAATTACCTCTCTGTAGTAGAGAGCAAGGGAAGTATAACTGACACAATCATGTCCCACTTTTCTGATAAAATAAGCCTCCAATGTTTCACGAGAAAAGCTGTACAAGATTGAGTCAGTGATATTTGCCTTGCTCTCTACTATAGGGGAATAAATTTTCTCCCTGTGTACCTATTAACTTTTGCAAGCTCATTTCTAAGATTCTTTGTAAGGTGGCATCAGTGCAGGTCAGTGAACATACATATGCTTTGATCTTTCCTTGAATAAATTAGTTGTGAGAGCACCCGTGTTTTGCCACATGTGTTCCTTTCTTTTGTCTGGTGTGTGTTTTGCGCTAAATGAGATGATTATAATGGCTGAAAACCAACTAGCCTATCGGTTAACTCTTCTCTTGAATATCGCGTTTGCATATTATATGCCATGAGGAAAACTACCTAGAAAAGTTAAATGTGTGCCTGTCACACTTGATTATAGGGTAACCATTAAAATGCTCCAACTTCGTTCCCATTCATATTTGAGGGACCTACGTGCTTTTGTTAGAGTGGAGCGGAGCTCCGTAGTGCAGTGCAGTGGGAGGCATAGCGGTACAAGTAAGTTTCGCTGTAAAGTTTTAAGCTGATACAGTGATAATGCAAATAAATAAATATATATGGCAAAGACTTCGTAGTGTTGCCTAAAAGGAACATATTTGTAAGTGCAGAAGAGAGTTGCGTACTACGAAGCCAGATTCAGAAGTGGATACTTCCATGTGTCATCCAAGTGTGTACTACAATATAGGCATATCTGTACACGCACTTTACAGGGCGCTTCACATGAAAACACTATTCTTGCTAGCTGTTTAAAACAGATGTGAAAAGGTGGCACAATGCACTCTGGTCATAGGTAGTGTTCACATTGGACTTGGGTCCAGTAATACATTTGATTATTTTCATTACTTTGTGTAGAGCACAAAGTAGTGCACTACCATACCTGCACAGGGTAGTGCAGAATACTTTGATGTTCTAAGCAAAGCAGTTGGGATGGTTACCTTGTTACAAACCGACTAGAACGGCGAGAAAGAACAACAACATCCTTAGTCTTTCAGTAGTTTAGAGCTCTTTATTCCACAAAGCTGCAACACAGATAAAAAAATATAGCATTAGACATTAGGTCAACCTTTGACAAAATGGATGCGTTCTTGATATTTCACATTAGTAAACCTCGCAAACAGGAATGCTTAACCATACTCTTAGAGCTTGTACACTGACAATAAAAATTGTACAAATTTCCACAGCAAGCACATCATGCCAAGAGGATCAACCGCCTAAAACTTGCCGGAGCTTATTCATTAGTTCTCTTGTGTTAATCTGATGGCCACAAAGCAAGCTGGCAAAATATCCATTAAGGCTTTCAATGCGAGCTTAAGTACTTTTCTGAAGTACAAAGAGCAAGTCTGTAGTGTGATCCCTGCATTACAGCACAGCACTACAACAAGTACTTTCACCCAAATAGGTTCTATGTATTGCTGGGTTGTTTAACATGCATGGCTTCACTACTTAGTGATCCATTAAATTTGTAGCACGAAACACAGGAAGTTTGTCATTATGTCATTTTTCACTATGAAACAACAAAACTGATCAACTCCGAGCATGCGCACACAAATACAGAAAGTAGGAAACGACATAAAACAGCACAAAGAGTCTCATAAGACAAAGAAAACAGTTGCACACACTTCAAATGTTGTGCGCTATCCCAGAAAAATTCATTGTTCTTTTAGTAATGATGCACATGGCCTATGTAATCTGTCCTCTCCTGCATTCTTCCAACATGAACAGTGCACTTTCTACTCACCATGTGTTTCTCAAATTCTGACTTGCAACAGCAACAGTGCACCACTAAATGTCTTTCAATGCTCTTAAGAATGTTGCTGTTTCATTTCCTGCTTTCTGCTTGTATGTGCATGGGCACTGCAGTAAATATAGTTGGAAGTCGCCTCTCATCCATTGCAACCTGTTCTGCATCCCTTATGTAATTTATACTGAAGTTTTGTACTCTAAAGTGTTCACTTAGCCATTCAATGCCTGCACCGAAGTTTTCTTCTTGCTAATAAAAGTTGACTGTCAAGCTGTGTAGCAATCTGTATGCAAAGTATGAGCACCGGCTAGTAACAAAAATACCAGTAGCTAAGCTACATTTACAAGTGGCAATCTCTAAGATATCATATTAAATGCACTCTTTTCTGATCAAGAGCTTGCAGTCAACAGAGACAAATGTCTCGTTCACTACACAAGATGTTCCCTACACAATACAGGGACACATGTCCGTGGTGCGGAGCAACCCCCACGCTATATCACATCACATGGGAATGCGAACGTAACAGAGCATTTCACAAGCTAAATGACCCGAGTGCGGAACAATGGGAGGGCCTGCTGACCAGCAGCGAGCTCACGGCCCAAAGGGCACTGGTGCAGCACGCCTGCGAAGCAGCAAGACGCAGCGGTGCCCTAGAATAGGGGCGCCGACCTTGTGAAGAGGCCGAAGACATGAAGACATCGGCCCACCGCTAAAGCCTGATTTTTGGAACAATAAATGTTTTTCACTCACTCACTCACTCGTTCCGCTCAGAGGCATGTTAATGTGAAATGACCTCTGTCAATTGTCACAACTGAAGGTACTTTGGCTTTGAAGCTTAGAGATATAAAAAACTAGTGAATACACAATAGGAATGGAAAGGGCTAAAGTGTTGCTTTTTTCTGCAAGAAATACAAAAAGTAAATTCAGTGAATAATGTCGCTGCGCATGGTCAGATGCTTTCATCAAGCAAGACTAGTCACTTGGCTCTAGCTTTGATGACCACAGTTAGTTTGCTCGCAGGAGCATGTAACTTGCATCACGCACCCTGCTATACACGTGCAAGCAGTGCAGCAGATTTGCCTTGCGGGTAATGGCCCGACCTGCTGCTGCACTTGGCCACTTTTTACAACAGCACTCGCTCTCAATGCCTTTTTTTGCTAGAATCTTCTGTGGATCTGGCTTCAGGCAGTACGTGTGCATTAGCTCCACCTATAACTGGAAAAATAGACCTACTGCTAGCCTGAATGATTGTTCAAGCAATGAGAGCTCAAGAACTGAAGGAATGTGCCCGTCCTAGGTATAAGGTCTTTAAAGGAACATTTACAATGTTTTTTTTATGTTTTTTTTTCATGAACGCTGTGTCCCAAAGCACAGCATCATCACACTAGTTGCAAGTACTTCTTTTCTCTCTTTCTACTTGTACCATTTTAGACAGCAGTTCAAATAATTGTTTCAAGTATTACCAAAGTGCCAGTTATCACCTGCCATGCACCTGATCAGGCTGAAAAACAAAAAATTGCCCTAACCAACTGCACATTGGTAACGAACCTATTACAGTAACAGGACTGCATTACACAATGCCAATTCATGTCACAGTGTACAACATAAGGATTGGAAGAAAACACAAGCATGTAAAAATTTTAAAATCTCAGCATGCATAAATAACAAGAATCGAGATTCTATACAACAGCACAAATGCATTGAACAGACCCTGTTGATCTCTGCAAAAGCCTTAGTGACCTTGATGTAACTGCTAGTTCACCATATACTTTGTTATCCTGTGCATTCTTCAGAACAAAAGCACAGTGTGGTAGTTTCATATGCCTCTCAAAATATATGCAATTTGAGCAGCACTGCTCAGCCAGTAGCCCAAATCCAATTGTCAAATGAGTACTTTACAGCTATTTGCTATGAGTATATATACACGCTATACTTCAAGAGATTTCATTCACAAATTACCAGTACATTTCAGAACAGGTGACAAATTCAAATGCTTGGCAATGAAATGAACAAATGAGTTGGCAGCCATGGTCCTTCAGTTATATTACGCATTTCCAAGAAGACTTCAGAAAAGCCCATACCACAATGCTAAATAAGGTCAATACATAGTGCATAAGTTGCTTCTGCCATTAAGCTGTATGGTTTGTCGACTATTACCTAAGCTTTGAGCTTGATGGGACCAAAAACATCGCAATTCTAGACAAAAGTATGTTTACTTTTTTAAGCGTTATGAGGCGACTGCGATGCCATTTTGTTAGCATACATACTGCTTTGCATTTAAACTAGTATCACTTGGCCAGATTGCTTTTTATTTTAAAATTTCTCATTCCAGTCAAACCTGAAAGGCTCATTTGTGACAGTCCTAAAAAACGAAACAAATTCAATAGCCTTTGAACTTTCAGCTGCTGGTTCACTGATAAAACGAGGGAAAAACAGCTAGGAGTAAAGTTTTCAGTGATGCTCAATTGCTTCTGGAATTTCGCCAAGTGATGACACTATAACCTAATTTCAAACTCTTAATAAAAGATACGTCGAGCGAAAAAAATCACAACCTAGGGGACCACATTGCAGCACACCGAATCAGCTTATTGGAATCCATTATACAGTAAACACTTCCGTCTTGCTCTAACACTGCTATGGTGATTATATGACTGTTTACATTTAATGGCCTTCAATTAATTGAGAATCTGAAGCTTCTGCTCTGGCTTCTCGCTGTTTTGCTCGAGAATGTGACTGTTTAAATATTGTGATGAAGACGAAGCTGGCAGTGGTGCAGGACGGAGCGCTCGCGCTAGGCCAGCAGCTATTAAATCATCTCATTGCCATCAGTCATCTCGTCTCATTCTTCTGCTGGCCGCCACGCAACAATATTTTGTCAATCTTTCATGAGTTCACAATTAATCACATCAGCCGAGATGTGACCAACCCATGCGTGTAGACAAAAAAGTGTGCTCCCATGTGTTAACCATGGCAGCAGCTTACACAATTTGTGCACTAGGCCCTGTGATCCTGGTACATGAAAGGCAAATCACACTTAACAGAAACTGCTACTGCAAGGCAGCTACGCAGGGATTCAACCAAGGCATTGCAAGCTCAAAATAGTTCTCTGCAAAGATCTTCACAAAGTGACCGTATTAATCCCCCCCACCCTGCCTTGCATTTAAAGTGAACTCAATGTGCTGGAGCCGCTGAATTCATAATACCATCATTAAACAAGAGGCTGTTTCTGGCCTATGTTCATGAGCGTTTAATGCTCCCAACCTTGGCATTCTCATTCCAAATAACTAAGCAGACATGAAGTGCACCTAGAGCTCCATGAAATCTTTGCAGCATTTATGTTTTTCCACATGGCTGTCTTCTGCTCGGGATACACTAAATCTAGCAAGTGAAGTGCACTAAACCACAACAGATCATTCGAAAACTGCCTCAGCAACAAGCTTATGAACACCTGTAAAGATAGACTATGAAAACCATCAACTCGGTTCAAATAACTTAAAAGAAAGATTTCATGATCAGTGAAACTTATACCATGTCACAAGATTCGCTGCTTAGTTTCACAATATGTTAAGAGGCAGAAAACAACCTGCGTGTGCAGGCACATGACATGGAACACACATACATGCAAGTTAACACACCTGCTGTGTTGTTGCTATAAAACTGCGCAGTGCATGTACGAATGCTAGGTTGCACCAATCAAGCGTCGTTGAAGCTTTGCAGGTCTCATTTCCTGAGGCAGTACGAAACTGTATGCCAAACATCTACACTGACAGTGCCTTACAGTCTTCGAGTGTCAGTGAATGTATAGGAGGGCAAGAACATTACAGCCAAGCACGGCAGTGCTCCAGGCGTAAACAGAGGCAGGTGGCATTGGAGTTAAACACGTGCTCTGACTGTCAGGGCTACATCCACAGCATAGAGGGCTGAAGCGAGAAGGCCAAGTACCTGAAATAATAAAAGCAAGACAAAAATTGAATTAACAGTGCAACTTCTGCATTGCATCAGCTAATTTTTGCTGAGTTTCACAACATTACTTACGGTACTGTTGAAAAGCACTAATCTTTAGGTGAGCCGCTGCTTAAAGAGGAGGAAACTTTATTAACCCATTAGGGACCAAGAAAAATCTAGCAGAGGGATTTTCTTCATTTTAGCACATAATAGTCTCATATAAAGAAAAAGAGATTGCTGAAATTTCGTCACGATTGCTTTATTCCTTCCAGAGGTTACACAGGTGTACTTTTTATAGTACACTGGGTCTTCCCCATAGCACATGTGGCTACTTCACTGCATTCCCATTGGTGCGTGAATTTTGTTATTATGTCTGCGATTTTTACGCAGGGTGATATAACACTTCTTGCAGGCCCTCATGAATATTTTCTGGCTATACTGGCACCGCAGTTATCCTACTTTGCACGGAAAGCTTTCTCCTTTTCAAAGAAGCATCAGATACGACTGAGCCAGAGTGTCTGTGAACCGCTGGTTACTGCATGTCAAGGTGTAGATAATAATGAGTAACGTTCTTACCAAAGCAAAAACAGTCAGCAGGCTCGTCTCTAGCAATCTGGTAGATTGTTCAGGCTTTCACAATTGCAATGTTGAGCTTTGGTGTCAACAACCACTATCACTTTTTGTCCCTGATGCTGATATACTGGCAGTAGACGGTTTGATGCGAAAGGTCAACACCTGCCATACCACTGTTGTAAAAGGAAAGGAGTTTTGGCTTTAAAAAAATCTGTTTTTCTTGTGCTGTAGGCAACCACCACTCTACAAAACATGTAGGCTCACTGCTGTTATAGTTGCATGCCATAGTTACTATACTGTTGATCGTAGACTTCAATAAAGGCATGTAACCTATACTACTGAAGCAAGAATCGATGTTTCATGGCTGCTTCTATTTCATCGCTTTCTTTGGCCCGAGTGGACACTTCCTAAACCTGTTTTGGCGAACGGTTCCTCTAGCCCTAAATTCCTCCCAGTGGAGCGTTACAAGAATGTCTTGAGAGGTAAAAAAAATTTTAAAAAAAGATGAAATGGTCACTAAGGGTTTAAATCACCTCAGGTGACGACAGGACAACACGCGCTTCCAAAAGTTTCATTTCTGAACTCAAGTACTTTGCGCAGACGGTGTGAATGGCATAACAGTAACTGTCTGCTCGGCAGAACCTTCAGTTCTTATAACCAAACTTTATTACAACCAATTAAAATCATACCATCATCAAACTCAAGACCGCTAGCTGCAAGTACAGCAGCCTCCGAGGCCGGCCTTGCTGAGCAGACAAAGTGATTTTTTCCGAAAAATTGGAAGTAACTGTAAGACCTATGAACTGGAATAAATAGGCGCCGTTCTGCACACAGGAAGACCCAGTGTACTATAGAAAGTACAGCAGTATATAAATCATCACAGAGCAAAAAATGCCAAAGGTGCGGGACATTCAAAGCATCCGTTGTTTACTTTCGTCTTTCGTGCTGCTCTATACTTGAAACTAGCATAATATGTACATGAATGCGGCCGTGAGAAAATTATAAGCAAGCAACTACCGGTGCACTTCGTGGGAAACAAACATCCTGAAGTTTCACCACAGAAAGCTAACATACTGAGCAGAGGAAGTGCACCAAATTAGTTAAGGGTGGTTGGCCAATCCCCTGTTGACAAAAGCCTGCCCTACTTGAAAAGAAAATTGCAGTCTTTGGTGGTGAAATTATAAAAAAATTAAGTGTACTTTTAAAAGTACGCTGGGCGCTAATGGGTTAAGTGAAAGCTTTGCAAAAGCCTGCCATTTAAATTACTGACAAAAGAGATGCATACATCTCAAATAGCTTTACACCAATCTCTGAAAACTGACACGTTCACCGTGGGGAAAAAAAAACACACTGCTGCTTGAATTCAGAGTACTATTATCCAAGCTCAGACCTTTTATGCTACAAGACCTGCACAACTCTAGCTGCAGCAGCTATGTCACATAACAGGGAGGAAATAAGTGCAGAAAATTTTCACAAAGTGGTGGCTCTCAAGTGAAATGCATCAACATTTTATCATAGATTTCAGAGTACACCTTATAGTCTGAAAAGTAAATATAATTGCTCTCGAATACTACTACATTCTGTGATATCCTTGCAACATGCTTAAAGATATTCACCATTAAACTTTGCACTCAATCCACTTAAGCAGTAGGGTGTGCTGCAGCCAAGGGGAGGCTAAACAGGCCACCCACTGAAACATGGCCAGGCTCGCACAAAACACAGCTTCCTGCTCAATCTACCCTTTCCTCCCGAAGCCACACAAAGAGAATTTGGTGTTTAACAATGCAGCAGCCAGGAATGGCTACAATGTGGCAAGCATTACAGCCATACCTACCTGCTCGCTAGTGTGTATGAAGTGCATGGCAATTTTTTTATCAAGGATTATATAGCCACACACATCATACTCAGTTAATTAGCTTACCCTTCTACTTACCCTTACACAATTGCTCTTTTCAGAAATCCTTTCCAAACACCTGCAAAAGCCTTCAGCTGACTAATTAAAATGACAAAAAATAGGATAAACTGTATGAAGGCTGCACTTGCAGTAGCAGCAGCAGCTGGTGGGAAAGCAATTCAAGCATGACTACTTGTTGCTTCACATATTTTAGTAGTTCGCCGATGAATCTATGACCGTTAAGTCCCATAGTTTCCCGCTATTTCACGAAAATTTGCGGATTTAAGCATTTTTTGTGGAATTGTGTGTTAGCAGCCACATTCAATTTTTTTATTCAATTGTTGTTACCAGCATTAGAAGGAACAACAGTATACGGAAAAAGTTACTATTTTATCTTACTTGCACGAATATAATGCGACAGGGTAGTTTGAGAACTTGGGAGACTTCTAAAAGAAATATAACGTCTATGTTGTAATCTCAAACTGTTCAGGCCAACGATTTCTGAAGGTCCCTAAAAAAACGCAGAAAGCGTGCTTAACTCTTTCGCTACCGCGCCATAGGCCATCGTTCGCATATGATCGATTCAAATCGCCCGCGCAAAAAAGCTCATTTTGGAGCGTCGTGGACGTGCTCCACCATCTAGTTAGCAAGCTCAACAACTGCTCTTTCAATTGCAGCCTTGGTTTGAGTGTTTTGACATGAGGGGGCGCCGTGAAAAATAAAACTTCGAACGGCCGCAGCAGCGTCAGCCGGAGAAAATGGCGTCCGTGTTGCCGCGCGCTCCCAGAAAGCGAAAGCTGACACCGAGCACGTCGGCTGGTTTCAGTTTCGTTTTTTGCGACAAAAGCAGCGGTTATTAGTCGGGCAACAATGTACAAACGTCGGATTTCGGTTTCGACAGTGAGACTTTGCCTCGGGAGCCTGGAACATCAGCGCGTACTTGCATGCAAGTTCTGTTTTCGTTCGCTATGTGTTTTCTGCGGTGCATACGGTTTGTAATTGATGACAGTGGTTTATTTTTGTGCTTCAGGGTCTTGACAACGTATAGCGAAGACAGTTTGCCAAATGCTCAAGGTCGCGTCACGTTTTTCAACCAAGACGACAGCTAGGTGTCCATATCGGCACATCGCTGCGGAGCGGCGCTCGGAGATTCGCTCGACTTCCCGACTTTTTTTTGGTGCTCTTCACGGCGGAAATGATGAAGACCGTGTGCGGAAACACTAATAAGTATGCATGGATGAAGATTTTCAGCAAATTTGGCGTGACGGCTCATGGGAAGACGTGAAACTGTTGGAAATTCTGATGTTCATTGGAATCATCATTTACATTGGAATTGTTGACCTGCCACGACTGTATCTCTACTGAAATGCCAGAATAATTTATTCTGGCCCTCTGCCATCAAAAATCATTTTTCAAAATTGGTTTTTCGCTTTTGTTGTTTGTTTGTTTTTGCGCGCAACGGACCTGGATAATTCAGTGGCGGCAGCTTCTATTGGCAACACTTGGAAAGTGTCCTGGCTTTTGAACCACATCGATAAAACTTATTTCATCGATCCTGATGTTTTAGAGCTTGCCTAAAATGCCAAATTTTATCAGCTGGCTTTAAGGGAGCAGCTAATTCAAGAAATCTTCGGGTATGATGAGGGAAAAGAAGTCCACGCCCCCAATCCTCTGATAGAATCCATTACACACCAACCGAAAAGAATGAAAAAAAAAAGAAGAAACTGCAAGCTCGGCTATCAGAGAACAAGGGAGGAACAAAGATAAAACCTTATGTGAAGCACTTGTCAGTCTACCTCTGCTTCACATCTTCACCCCTTATTGCTCTTCACAGTGGCACCACAGTCATGACCCCTGACTTGACAGGCCATGGAAAGTGCAGTAAATTTTTCTCATAGGTGAAACTGTGAATAATGACAGCTATAAACATGTGAAACAGTTTGTATATTCCAGTTTTCCTCTAATCAAGCTCGGGCTTAGTGCAGCCGGTAATTTTTGTTTTTGCTATATACTTTTTTTGTGTTTTTAGCAAATTTCACAAATAAATGTTCATTTACTTTTGCACACAGAACTCTTCTGTTTGTTTCATTCAGAAGTGCAACTAATAAGCTACAATTTCATGCATTGCAATATGTGCTGGGTGTAATAGTTCTTGTGAAAAAAATTTTTCTTTCAGTACACTCCAAATTGGGCATTTTTGCGCGGTAGCGAAAGAGTTAAATACCAAAGCAGCAGATATGTCAATGTTATTTAAAAGGCAACAATTCAGATGTGCGTGTCATAATCAAGTGAAAACAAGCCTCCGAAACTTTAAAGTGAAATTGCGGACAAATAGAAGTTGGCTTGCACTGGTGGGTCTCGCATTCTAATCAGAGACCACTCTAACTGAAAATGGCACTTTTATAAGCTAGAAAAGGCCAAAAAACAAAATGCAGCTGTCATCATCACCGGCCACTTTCGTAATATAATGCGTGCAGTGACAGATTCCTGTCCTTTTCGGTGAGGACGTCACAAGCTTGAATAGACTAGCGGTACAATATTTAAATCTAAATTTCTCAGGATAAAAACGTGCCTTTTGCTGCCAGACAAATGTCAACATAGCCAGAAAGAGCCAGAGAATCAATTTTTTACTCAGAACAATAACTGGATGGAGTTGTCGCCGGTGTCCCTTTAACGCACACAGCCTCACACGCAGCAGCCGCCGCCACCGCTAATCAGTGTTTCTAGCTGCCAAGTCTTGGCCCCTTTTTGCCCTTTGCTTTCCTTACTACACTCAACACTTTCAGTGCCTTCTCTTTCTCAATGACTCGCACTGCCTCCTTTCTATCCACAGCCAGCTTCTCCTTTGCACTTGCACGCTGCACGCTTTGCCCCAAGGACTATTAAAAAGCTGGCTTTGCCTACCGGCTCTTCAGCCTGGTGGCGAAGGTCACTTTAGCTGGCTTGAAAAGCTCGAAAAAAAAAAATCGCACTATAGTCATACCTTGGTATTGAATATATTGTGAGATGCGTAAGAGGTATTATTTCACAGATTTTTTGTTCTCAATTGTTCTCACCACAATGGAAGGGCATTTGAGTTGAGAAAGTGGATATCCCACACACTGTTAGATGACAACAAGCAACAGCAAGTGATGACGGCCAGTTTGTCATGGCTCTTTCGGCACTGGGATGCGTCCATATTTGACTGAGTGCTCACCAGTGACGAAAAGCGTATCCTGTATGAAATTCCCAATTGTTCCTAACATTGGCTGTTACCACGGGACCGTGTGCCTAACAGCAGGATCTCTTTACAATTGCGCAAGGGCTCCATTTCTCTTCGAAGCAACTCGAGCTATGACTGCGGTGGAGATGCAACATGTGTGTATATTAGTCGTGATCAATGTTCGTATGCACACCTCAAGCACTTTTCAAGTACAAAACATAGATGTTCACATATTGGTGTTCATTTTCTAATGAGACATCAAAAACAAGACCATTTTTGGTTACCTTATATACAGACCACTTATAAAGTAACTGCTTATAGTGTGGGACTGGATATAATGCAGTATTTGCCGGCCACCAGTCTGCCTCCCATAGCACTCAATGTAAGGTGACAACGCTTAATATACAATCGAGCGAAATGAAATACTGGGTATAGTGTGGTTTTGAGATTCGCTCGGTGATCACGCGGAACAGCAAGTGCCCTTCCCTGCACAGCACTGCGGGCTTTTGAGGCACGCTGCCGCTTACTCCACAAAACAAACACAACAAAAAATTATGTGGCAATCAATGGACGATCCGACGGAAATGCGAGAGCATGAATCGTTTCCGTGATCACCGACACTCCGCTGCTTAGGATATGCTTTTTAGATTCCACATTGGAATTCACACATAAACCGCTTTCACTGGGCGAAGGCGTTGGTTCAAGCATGTTGTCTTCTGTAATCACCAAAATGGTTATGCTGCTACTTCTTGAAGGAACGGCTGTCATCATGCTGTCGGCACCATGCACCCGTCTACCGCTCACTCCACTCCACGATGAAATCTCTTCTATCGCAGTCCTCCGTAATCATGCTGTGTTCGGTATACTAAAACTATTCTAAGCGTTCTTTCTTCTTTTTGCTCAGTGATAAATAAAGCCTTTTTAAAAGAAAAGCTACCTATCAAGCATGAATTGCGACCTGGAAAAACAATGTTTTTGTTATAGTGTGGTACCGCTTATAGTGCAGATTTTCGCTGCCCCCATGAAATACAGTATAAGCAGTCCACACTGTATATGTAAGAATACTACACCTGCATAACGCAAGGGGTCACTCTGAACTCATCAAGTGGCAAAAAAAAACAGATGTGTTTGCACCCCTGACTACATGTTCCAGTTGCTCAACGAAGGCAGTTAGATTGCCATCTGGACAGCTGTGTCAACTTCTTTGCCAGTGAAGCCAAGACTCGCCAAGAACTACATACAAGAACTACATGTGGAACCTCGATTATACGACGTTCAGGGGACCGCGCGAAACCGTCGTATAATCCGGGTGTCGTATAATCGAAAATCAAAGAATGCGGCCAGTGGCGCTCGGCCTTGCGCCGAAAACTGTTGACCGGCTTCAAGCCCGCGGCAAGTACGCCAATCAGATTAAAAAAGACAAAACCCAGCATTTGTTTGAAACAGATTTGCAAAAAAATCTTTATTACCGTTTAAAAAAAATCGGTAATTTTTTTTTTTTGCACCTTTGCCCAACCTCGGCGCATCAACTTTCTTTCAAGGGCTGCCACGTCCGGCAGTAGGTCGCCAACATCGTCGCGCGCGCAAGCAAAGCGCCGGATGTTGTCGACGCTCTGCAACACGTCCGCGTAACATCGTTGTCCACTTCCTCTTCGTCGGAAGTTTTATCGTGGGGCACAAGCATCCATTACTTCCATTACAAAAAGCGCCGTGGACGCCGCTGTCCTCGCTTGGGCGAGCGCGGCCTCGCCCGCTTATCTGTTTTTTCATCAGCGTCGGCTCCTGCGGACCCATCTGTTGCTGCGACCGACGCGCGTCTTATTTTTCTCTTTATCTTTCCTCTGATCTTTTAACTCTCCTCGGCAGCGGTGGTGGCATGGCTCACGCCAGTAGGCGGGCCCGTGCGCTTTCCTTTTCATCCTTCTCTCAGTCGCAACAACAACACGCAGGCTGCGCCTCCTTGGGACTCCGACTGCACAGGCTCGACGAAAAAGAGAGCAAGTGCACTTGGCGGCCTCGGCAACGCTCTCTTCCGCGCAAAAACGGGGGTGCTTAGATTCGCATGAAAAGTTTTTTTTTTTTTTTCAGAAATTTTTTTCCGAAAATAGGGGGGGTGCTTAGAATCGCGAAAATACGGCACATCCCGGCCTGCGTTTGCTGACGACCTTTTTTGACGGACGGTAGGAGCCAGCCGTCGTACGAAGCGGGGTCCTTCTAAAATTTGCGTCGTATAACCGAGGTTTTTAATGCATTGTCTCTATGGGGGTTTTGCCGGGACCGCACAAATTCGTCGTAAAATGCGGGTCGTCGCATGACCGGGGGACGTATAATCGAGGTTCCACTTACAAATACATGCCAAGAACTACATACAAATATAAGATACTAGTGCAAAGTGGAGTCATGCACAATGTTAATTTGAATACATACACATTTAAAAGCGGCAAGCCAAGCAATGCAAAATTTTGCGCCAAATAACAAATGATCAAAATTTGCCAGTAGTAGAACATGGTCTTATTAACCCCTTAAGGGCTCAATAAAAAGAAAAAAAAAAAGTATGGCTCATTTTTTTTTTTACAACATAAAATTCTTCAGTAATATATTTAAAACACAAAAATATCTGCGAAAACACTTTACGACAGTGAATGTTTCATTAGCCATTTTGTATTGTCCGCTCTTGGAACTCCAGAAAGAAAGGGTTGCTTTTGAATAGCAGTACACAAAATTTTGAGGGGGCAATTTGGTGAACTAAAGTGCAACGAGGTGAAAGCCTTTCCCGCAACGCTCTCCAGCATCTTACGCTAAACAAGGAGAACTGCATATGCGTTGGCAGGAAGTCGGCGTAGCATAGTGGTTAGCAAGCTTGGCTATGGAACGGAAGGATGGTGGTTCGATTCTCGCCGTGCACAAGATTTTAGGAGTTTTTTTCTGGTTAATGACTGGTTAGTCATGACTTGTGACTAGTAATGACTAGTTATGAGCCACTAGTTACGACTTTCCCTTCAGATATAACGGACGGATGAATAGACAGAGTCATGGCTGCGAGTAAGAGCCATTAAAGGCTTTCGCCTTAAAATGCACTATTCATCCATTGATTCCCTCCAAACTGTGGGAGACTATGAATGGTGTGCTAGTTCTCAACACACGGCACTCTGCACAGGGCCTTCTTTCACTGCCTACACCAGATCCTCGCTTATTTGCAGGTGTTCTTGCCGTTACAGTCTCGTCACTATCTTCTTCAATTGAAGAATAAAACTGGAGTCAACAATCTCATCGCTTATGCTATCATCCCAGCAAACCACAAACCTCTCAGAGACGTCTAGCTAGATGTCTCTGAGAGGTTTATGGTTTGCTGGGATCATATAACGGCTAGCACTCTTCTGAACAATAACACCGCATGGATAATGCCATGTTTGTCTGAAAGCACAGGAAAATTTCATACTTCCAGGGTGAGCCTCAGTGCACAAGGAAAGCCTCCTGCCATCTAATATGGAAACTCTCCTTCAATAAAGGTGTGGATGAAAGAATAAGTGTTGCCATCTATGCTTTAAATGTAAAACACCATTTAGAAAGCAGCAAAACACCCATGATGAGGTGAGCTTGTCAAAAGCGAAAAAATGGCAATCGCTCGTGATGAGCTAAGGTCGTCATAAACCCTTAAGGGTTACTTTAGCTATACAGAACTCAAAATTATTGCTCGTGATCCAATCTCTTAATGTGTGCACCCTATCCAAATGTGTTAAAGTATCAGGAAAATTGCCACAGTGCACAACGATCGAATTAACGTACTCAATGTGTGGCTGTGGAACCTACAAATGCCTTTGTGAAAAGATACTCACCCCAGCAGCTATAATGGTACCCAAGCCGGTATACTGTGATGCGTTGACTACACACGTCAGCCCTCCTGAGAGGTAGAAGATGAAGCCCACAATGTGGTAGTTCAGGTACTGTAAAGAGGTCATTTCCCGCGTAAATGAGAAACTGCAGTCACAGTCAAATGAAATATGTTATTTTCAGCAAAGCATGCAAAAAGATGTATTTAACATAGTGAGCATTGAACAATACATTTATCACATATATTAATGATTCTATCATGATGAAGAAGCATGCAAGGCAGGCAGGTGATGCAAGTGCCAAAATTTACAATCATCTGAAATGGCAACATTCCATTCACAGCATACATTTTTACACAATCTATGGAACCCAAAAGGCCCAAATCCAAGGGAAGCAAAAATGTGTTTTGAATGCACTTTTTGTCCCATTTTACAGAACAGGTTTTTTTTTCCCCCCCACAGTATCAGGAGCTCAAACCTGGGCTCACTGACCAGCATGCACAAAATAATGGCATTTTTGCATTTTAGTAACGTACAAGCCTACTCGTGCGACACACGGTGATCAATCCAACTTAATGGAACCTGGCACTGACATTACAAAAGCTTCTGCGCCACTTCACAACAGTCTGCACTGTGGCTTGGAAAGCCGAGAGCAATGCGCACTGAGAATGCTACCTGAAACCACACAACACATACCACCACCTTTGACATGTGCCGTTTAATAAACTAGGATGTTATGTTAAGCACCAGGCTCGTAACTATCAAAACCGAAACTACTGTGTGTAATGAGCTTGACAATAAAAGTATTGACGTATGCTCAAAAAAACCTTGTTACTTTCCACAATAAAGGGTAGCATTACTGCTATGTTACAGGGCCCCTGATCCATGTTTGCCAGATCTGTATGAGTCTGGTCAGTAACTGGTCAGTAATCACTGGTCAGTAACCCTGCCTGAGAGGAAAGGAGAATGCGTTTATGAGTGCATTGTAAAAGCAGTCTGAAGAAGACTCGGCACTGCTTCGTGCGATTGGCCCAGTATTGAGGACAAGCCTTATGCGACACACAGGCAGTGATGTACAATGTGCACTAGGCACACCCTGTTGCTAACAGCAAGCTAGTCATGCTGAGAGGAAAGAGCTCCTCCCCAAAAAAAGATTGTGCAGGGGTGGTGACAGGCCCTTAATTAGTGAAAAGAATAACAGCTCTAATTATAACATTTCTGGTCTTCTAACCATGGCTAATAATCGTTGGAAACGCTGTGTAGAGAGAGAAAAAAAAAAAGACCACACTTGCTTCTGCTCCTCTAGAGCCACAATTAAGGCTTTGCAAACAGTGGCCATGAGTGCTTTTTTTATAAAGCTTGACCAAGGTGCTACTGCCACACTTCACAAATATGTAGCATGAACAAGTTTATGCCTTTCATCCCTGCTGCTCTCAAATAAAGCCTACAAACACATAAATACAGTTTCATAAACCAGTGGCCGTATAATAAAAGGCAATGAACAACAGTTCCACAAGAAAAATGTCTCGTACATTAATACTTCACAACACCAAGATAGCTTTCAGTATAATTTTGCAATAGTAATGAGTCACCTCACAGCCTGACTGATCAACAAACAGCAACCACAGCTATCACAACAACATAAATATTGTTTAAAGGTACATTACACAGCCGTGCAAACATGTAGACATTATACGCCATGGTATTGTTATTTTAGAGTGCAGCTCTTAGGTGCCCGTTCCTGGTTTACGTATCGTCGTCGTCATCGGTGTAACCGGCAGAGCTACAGCAAAGCGAAGAGTATGATGAAGGTGAAAGTAGGGCGGTAATGTAGGGAGGGCGAGAATGAAAAGGCGGAGGAGGGGATACCGGTGGAAGAGAGAAAGGCGGAACCGTAAGGTGGAAAGTGGAGGAGGAAGGTATAGTGGGGGCAGGTGAGAAGGGCTGCGCTCAGTTTCCGCTGGCTGTTATGTAATGCCTCCCTAACTGCATTTACAGATAGCCGTCATGCTCAGAACATGCACCACAACCACGTGCGCATAAGATACCCCCACAACCCCCCCGTTTCAGGTGGCACACATTAGAGGGTTTGTGAAAAACGATGCAATGCTTTACTCAAGTGAGACGATTCCTTGCGAAAGGTTTGTGGGCCCCTTAATTGTCGCACAGGTGCGCGGCTGATTATGTTCGAATCAGCGCAAGATTTACCGCAAAACTGCTAGCCACAACTTGAGTAAGCCAAGAATCGGCAGACGAAACATCAACCAGCACATATATATGGGCATCTATGGGGGCTGTTTAAGGAATCCATGCCGCTTACCATGAGAACGGGCACATGCTACTCTGCACGTGTGGGCCACGCGCCTTGTGGCTCGCTCTAAATGAATACTCGTCCCCTGTGGCACCAGCATTCCTCCTCGAAGCAATGAGACAAGTATGTTGCAAAGCGTTCTCGCACGGAGCAGCAAGCGTGGGAGAGGACACCGGAACTAGGCAAGGGTTGCACTGCACAACTCTAAACCACTGAGGAGCAATCGTTCAGTGAGATAGTTTAGAGGCCTTGTTGTGCAACAAAGCAGCAATGCTTCACAATGTACTCTTAAAAGGCAGCTTAAGCATCGTATAAGTTTTCTGCCTCAATATATTGCAAAATCACCCTCCGCTCAAATTTCGAGAGAGTAGTGTAGTTGCCAGTCAATTTTTACTTTATTATTTACTGATTGATATAAACTAACTTTCTAATTATTACATCATTGGAACAAGCTGAAAATGCACACCTGCAGCCAGCCATTGCATAACGGCATTAAATTTATAAAATTCTCAGAACGAATATAATGTTGAAATCCTTTTTTCTGGGCGGGAGGGGGAGGGAAGAGGGAGGGAAGAGGGAGGGGGCTGAAAATAAGAAAATCAGGCGCAGCTTTAACCTAATTCAGCTCCTCTTTAAGTGTATGAAAAGTCACCTTAGCATCAAGTTTCCCATATCAAGTTGGCTTACCATCAAGTTTTGAAGAATTTGCTGAAACCTTTTAAAAATTTCTGCAGCATTATCTTTGCCACCGAAGCATTTACAACCATGAATTTGACAGGATTAGACCAACTGAGCACTTTGACAGCAACGCCGACAAACTAGTTAAATATATCAGGAAATGGCAGGACAAGCACTTACAAACAGAGTGCCGATGAGGAGCGATCCTGAGTAGGAACCCATGGCCGAAAGGAGAATAATGAAGCTGACAACAGCAAAAGCAAAAGCTGTCATCATCAGGAACACCACCCATGATAGCTGATAGGTCTTGATCAGCAGAGACATCACTATCAGCCCCACTATCTGAAAAGGGAAAGAAATAATCTACTCAACTTTCTAATAAGTAGCTATATCCAAGCATAAAAATGAATGCAAAAATTCCTGTAACCCCACACTGTAACATGCAAACCCTTTAGTGTCCAGTGCCAGTGAACGAATGTCATCCCTGTGATGGCAACAGTCTAGTATCGTTGCACTGTCAAACCTCAAGGTCAAACATTTTCTTAAATCAATTTGTACTTGTCGCTCTGATTCCATATGGTAACAGTTTGCTCCACCAGCAGCTGTCACATGACAAAACTACCCAGCGAGGACTACCTGCCCCAACATAGTTATGAAATGTAAGAATGTTTCTGTGTGCACACACACTTCTACTTTGGCCGTGTTTTACCCTCTTATGCACAATACCCACAATCCTAATTTCCCCATCAACATTAAGTGTTGGAGGAGGCTAGGTACAGGTGCTCGAAGGAGCAACTTGACAGGAGGCTGCAAGGCCCTATCAGTATAGCAGCAACAAAAAAAAAATGAAATATGTCAACAAGATAACAGAAAATATGGTTGAACAGTAAAATGCATGCAGCCTATGAAGTCCAGAAAAACCTAATTGATTTAGGATCAATATCGAACAGACTATAAGATGAGTGAGGGAGTGTTGGTAATGCATAAGCAAACTACTCCATCGCATAATTAGTTCTAGGAGTGACTAATAAAACTGCTACTCTTTGTGACGGATAAGATAGAATACCTCAATTGCTTTTATCTTAGATGACCGCCGTGAAGCGTAGCTATTACCTATGATGGCACATAAATATTTGTATAATATGTGCTAGTAGAAACAACTTATGTGAATGAATGTAGTTCAGACCGTTAAAAAGCAGTCTAAGAAGGGTGATGAATATTTGTCATATTCTTGTATCTGTTGTAGCACCCAAAACTATAAAACATTAGAGTTACATAAGCAGAAAAATGAACTACGTGCAATCGACCTAATTCTAAGTAGCAATATTGTTCAAAAGAGGTACATCACATCAACAACACAAGAAAACTTTATTAAAACACTGTCAACATGCTCAGCCTGAAATTATTTATTTGTACAGTATGGTGCACTGTTAAAGGGAACATCCTGCAGTGTGGCCACCCTGCTCTGTGAAGCGTCCCCTTCGTTAACTTGCAAGAATCAGGCAGGCGCATGCACAGTTAGCACGGAAAGTGGAATCAGCCGTGCGTCATCCACTACAACACTCTACCGCTGCTTGTCTTGCGGAGATAGAAAATCTTGAATGCAAAGGCTGTACTAAAAATAAAAAGCAGATTTTTCTCGCAGCTACACAGCAAACAAGTATTTCTGTGATATATGCTCGTATTTCTTTAACCTTCGATTCTGCTGAAGCAATTTTTCTGCGAAACAAAAGTGGTGCAGGGGAGACATCACTAGTTCTTGCCCACTTATTGCTCTAAACCTATGAAAACCTCCTGTTGCTGCAGTGGGGCTATTATTAAGTGAAAGCATAAGGGGCCTGTCAAGACATTTTCCCGGCTTTGAGCGCTATTGTGTCGCTGTCACACTCAGTCGTTGCTTGGTGTGTTATGTGTGTGTATAGAAATCAAAGCATAAGTGTTCACATGTGCATGCCACGTGAGATCATGTCATGGCATGATCATCATCATGACATGAGTGACCACATTACCTGTTAGTGACTGGTGTGTATGGAAGCCGTGTCGTGTATAGCGATGACACCACTAAGCTGGAAGTGACGTTACCAAACTGGAAGTTATGTCCGGGAGTGGCGTCACCAAACTGAAAGAGATATACAGAAGCGACGCCTTCGACCCAGAAACAGCAACAGGAAGTGACACCACCAAGCCAAAAGTGACATTAACAAACCGGATGTGACATTACCAAACCGGAACTGACGTTAACAAACTATGAGTGATGCACAAAAGTTAGACTGTCGTACCAGAAGTGGCAACCAGAAGTACGTCACCAAACTGGAGGTGTTGCGACAACAGCTCAACTGGTTCCTTGTGCTATCGAAACCAAGCCTGCGCACTGTCTGGTGTCTGTTAATTTTAACGCGATAGCACAATGAACCCGTCGTGGTGTTGCCGGAAGACTTCCAGTCCGGTGACCTCGCTACTGGTCACACTTGCTATTTGGTCATGTCACTTCTGGCCATCACCTCCAGTTTAGTGACGCCACTTACGGTTTGGTGACGTCATCTGGTATGTAACATCATGCTCGCTCAGCATGACGAGTTATGTTGTCACGACCACGCATCACATGTAATGCTTAGTACACTTTATAACAGACATACGCACACTCATTGCTATACAAATACAACGGTTTCCACACACACCAATCAATAGCAATAAATTAGTCATGGTGGCTCATGCCATGACGCGATCATAAACGGCCATGTATTACCCGGAATGCGTAATCATACACCTTCGTGTAGCCACACATACCATATCACGTGTCACAGAGACACAACAATGCTCAGAGCTGAGAAAACACCTCAACAGCCACCTTATGCTTTTGCTTAGTAACCGGCCTTCTGTGGCAATAGGAGGTTTTCATAGGTTTGGAGTAGAAAGTGGACGAGAACTAGAGGAGATGTCTCTCCTGCACCACTTTTGTATTGCGGAAAAACTGCTTCAGAAGAATCGAAAATTAAAGAAATATACATTGCAGAAATACTCGTTTATTACGTAGCTGTGAGAAAAATCTGCTTTTTATTTTTAGCACACACTTTGCATTCCAGATTTTCTACCTCTGCAAGCCAAGCTCCATGAGAGCGCCGTAGCAGACGCGAGGCTGAGTCCACCTTCCACACTCACGGCGCATGCGCCTGGTGTCGCAGGTTCCCACTGGTTACCAAAGGGGGCGCTTCACATAACGCGGCGGCCACACTGCGGAATGTTCCCTTTAACAGTGGACCATACTGTACATACTGTGAGCCGTGAACTTCTGATACAAAATTTGTATTGATCATAGTACTGACCACTTGTTTTTGGCCACTATTTAAAACAGCCAGAAGTTTTTGTGATGTTAACATGTGAATCAAGCACAGCTTCTCAATATTTTTAATGACATTACAAGGGTGCCAATTGAAGAGTTATTCAGCATCCTATCATAGAGTGGAGTGGCAAAACGGACAAAAGTGCACGTATCCACACAAAGCACAAGCTGGCACAATTGTTGCCTGTTAGGCACTGCAACTGGTTTGTGCTCCGAGTACACTCCTAAACAACAAGTGCCTGTTTGGTCACTCTGCTTCACTAAAGAGTGATAAATCTCCACCAAAATTTACATTAAACCGCGATTCTGCAAATTTTTTTTTGACAGTCAACAGATCATTTCCTTGCTTATCACCATAAACAGTGCATCTTCTCATTCAACCTATAACTTTTGCAAAATGGGGCCCTCTTTCAGTCATTCAACAGCCCTTCCGTAGTGTAGCACTTGTTCTGTGGTGCTTGCTAACCATTATTAGTAATCAATTGATGTAGACTTCTGCATCTATAAATTACTGGAATCTGTGCCTACCAATAATGTTCTGAGTGTGCTTTTTGTACTTTTTTAAAAATCCTGTTCTTATTGACAGTGTGCCCTTTTCCTGTCTGCATGTTCACAGGTTCCTGAAACTGATCATCTTCCTGCATAGTACTTTCAGCAATATTCATATCTTTAGCGAAAAAGGATGAGGAAGAGAAAAAAATAACAAACACGGGCACTTTCGTCCTCGCTCTTCTGCACTGAAGATATGAAAATGACCGCATATTACAAGCCCAACAGTTAGTGCTTTTGAAATATACGTTCGAGCTAATTTCTGCTCACCTGTGGCATATATTGAGCCACACACTCACTGCATTGTCACACAGGCCTGCTTTCTACCAGTTTGGTCGCCTGCAAAAATTCCTAAATTCGGCACTTTATATGACAAATGGAATGCATAAGCAAGTCATTTTTCGGCATGTTTTGGCAAATAGTGAAGGCTTAAGCCCTGCTTGTAATAGCAGCAACAATTGGCAGCATCCAATAATCGTAACACATGCTGCAATTACTGTTCGCAGCATCCAATAATTGTAACACATGCTGCAATTACGGTTATATCAGTTACTTAGAACAATTCTGTCTTGACACTGTTAACTGTTACTATGGGAAACATACCCAACAATTTGCCTAACTGCATCTTGTCACTTGTTGCCTTATTTGCACGTGCCCAAACAGTGTTCAAAACAAAACTCCCAGATTTTCATATTCCAATAAGGCAGAGTTGACACAATAGCTGCGACACATTATGGAGAACTATACACCCATCTTCAGGAACAATGTAACTCCTGGACGACCTTACACAAATATAAGGGCTACTTATGTCCGACTATGTTACAATTCATTGTAGGCAGTATGATCAATAGCAAATGTGGTAAAAACTCACCTAGGCAAGTTTCCAATTTTCCCTGGTTATGAGTTACAGTGCAAAGCAGCCAAGATGCACACAGAGAAAGTAACCACATTTGCCGTCTTTGCCAAAAGTAGCCAGGCTGCCCTTACCACTTAAGAAATCAGGAGACCTAATATCATCAAGGGAAGGAAAATGATGGAATAGGTTCACTAACGCAGCTTCTCCTCGCAGCTGACAAGAGCCAGCAATCATGCCAACACCATTCCTTTACCAGTGTGCTTTGTCGATGGTCACTGCAGCCTGGTTGTTTTTGGCAAAGATGGTATATCTTGTCTGCTCTGTATTGCAATTCATGCTGAATCTCTACCAACTCGCCAAGATCTTGACTTTGTCCAGGTGAATCAGGAGGGTTTTGGTTTAATTGAGTTCAACGTCCCAAAGTGACTCAAGCTGTGAGGGACACTGTAGCGCAGGACTTCGAAATTTCGACCACCTGGTGTTCTTTAATGTGCACTGACACCGCACAGTACACGGGCCTCTAGCATTATGCCTCCATTGAAATGTGCCCGCCGCGGCCGGGATCGAACTCGCGTCTTTCGGGCCAGCAGCTGAGTACCATAACCATTGAGCCACCGCGATGGCAAAACTAGGAATGAATTTTACCATTCCAGGTAAGCACATTTCACAACGATATAAGTTAAACCTGGATATAACGAAGTTGAAAAAAGTCCGGGATTTTTCGTTACATGCAGTTTTCGCGAGAAGACCCGAAGGGGCAATGCAGAACAGGAACCAAAATAAGAAATAAATTTAGGGGAAATCACCTTGAAAATGTTTACAGGAAACCCCATCATTCGATGTCTGATATCACTACTACCGCGGCAGAAATGTTATTATCGTGAAAATGAACGCTACATCAGACATGAAATGTTGCTTTTTTTGTACAGAATACTGCCGAATCTGGCATCTAGCAAATGTGCCGAAGAAAACCGCAGCCAGTGGTGTCTGCAGCTGAGCGGGCGCCCAACGTTTCGCGACGCCATGCATTTGAGCACGCAAATTCTTATAGATACTTGTAATTATGCACGCTTGCTAAAACAAGTACACTGGTGTCGAAGTGAACACTTTTGTGATTTTAACAGAACAGTCAGTGTCGCTGCTCTCACAGACCTAACTGATCAGTGGTATTTGCCTCTTGTTGATCGCAATTGCTTTCGCGTCGAGGGATACGCGGCGGCGCGCCGCCGCTTCTTCACTCCGTGCATCTCCGGTCGGGCATTGCGCCGCCACGTTTTCTGCCATGCGAATATCGTCAAAAAAAAGGCGTCGCCTGACTACGCGAGCAACCGCGGGGCGGTGAAAGCGAAAGCTACACAGATGCGCTGACGGACGCGTTACCTCAACTGCGGTCGCTCGTTGCGATTGTTTACGCTCCTCTCATGTCACTTCGTGCTTTTCTTTTCAGCCAAATTTCGTAACTAAGCACAAGCTAACAGACAGTTGGCCTAGCGAGTTCGTTACATCAAGGTCAACCGCCGCTAGGCGTTCATTACATGGAGGTCTCAAATACGCGGGCTTCAATGGGGGCGGCGTTGGGGAATTGAAAAACATCATTATATCGAGGAATTCCCTATATGGAGGTTCGTTACATCCAGGTTTAACTTAATGGTCATTGAATGGTCTGATGTGTTGGCAATTTCAAACCCTAATGCTACTTGTCAGCAATTTCTGGACAAGTTCACATAGCTATACACCAAACACTGCCCTTTCAAAAATTTTCAGTGTTTGAAAAAAATCCAGCAACCTTGGATAAATAAACACTTGTTGGACAAAAGTAAGAGTTACAAATGATTCATTCAGTAGGTTTATAAAGACTAGGGAAATTGCCTCACTTCAAATAATTCAAGAAATATTGAAACTGTCTACACAAAGAAATTAGTATATGTAAGGCTTATTACCTAAAAAGTTGGTTCAGAGCAGTTAAAGAACACTGCAAGCTAAACTTGGAGAAGACTTAACGAAGTACTAGGCTAGTCATTAATACCAGCTTCTATTAAAGAACTCACAATAAATGGTAAAATGGTACAAGATACTGCTTTAGCATATGCATTTAATGACCATTTTAGAAGTCTTCCAGTGCCGCCTCTGCGACATGGCAGTGATCATTCAATTAATATGCATTCATCTAACATTTTATTTCTTTCCCCTTCTTCCGCCAATGAAGTACACGTAATATTTATGCAGCTCAAAAATTAAAGTATGTGCAATGCACAGGGAATACAAATAAAACTGGTTAAGTCCGTTCTCAACATCATACCGCATTTATTCGAATCTAGGCCAACAGTTTTTTTTCTAAAAACAAAAGATGAAACTCTTAGGTCAGCTTAGATTCAGGGATTTTTTCATTGTATTAAGAACATACGATAGCTCATAAAAAACGACAAAATTTAGCATAAAAGTGGCGCCCCCACGAAACACCAAAAGAAGAGGGCACTGTAACCGTTATTATCCATAGCCTACATCGATAAAAGCACACATGAGCATTGGCTGCTATTTTGACCTTGTTTCATTAAAAGGGCGACTAAGACTCGGTCCTGAGCAACAAAAATAGTTTCTCTCCTCTTTGTGTAGTGCGTGGGCACATGATAAGAAGGGCAACGATGACGAGGATGAGTGAGCGGAAGCAGGTTCATGCAAATAAATGCAGTTTGCGTGCTGTTCTTGATGCAGTCCTCAATTGTTTTTTCGGCCAGCTTACATTTGAGGAAAGTTTTTTTTTTATTTGGCCTTCAACTTTGGGTGTCTGCTTAGAATCAACGCCGCCCTAAATTCGAGTAAATACATTATGAATTCTGGCTCAGATACTTAACCTTTGTCTCACCTCTGCTGCGCTGGTACTTTTCATAAAGACACGCAATTAGCGAAATTCGAACCTATCTAGAAAAAGGATGATCACAATAAACTTATTAACTGCCACCCGGTTCCAATCATAGCAGTATTTTCCAAAACCTTTGAAAAATTAATTAAATTTGAATCCTACTTTGAAAAATACAACTTCATCACTGATCCACAATATGGATTCCATAAAACTCACTCCACAGCACTTGCTCTACTGTATCTGAAGGAATACATACTAAGGAATTTGGTAATTAATTTTGTACTAGGTATACTTATTGACTTCACCAAGGCCTTTGACTATTATAACCGAAATGTACTTTTTGAAAAATTACCCCTTTATGGGGTTCATAACAAACCAGTAGATCTAATCAAATCATATCTTTCAAAACATTTTCAGTATATTGATGTCAATGGTTTTTCTTCATATAAAGCACAGGTACACCTTGGGGTTCCTCACAGCAGCGTTAATGGACATTTACTATTAAACATATATTTGAATGGGCCGTCGCAGTGGATGAGTGGTTATGGTGCTCGGCTGCTTACCCGAAAAGTGCAGGTTCAATACCGGCCAGCGCATTTCGATGAAGGCAAAATGCTAGCGGCCTGTGCACTGTGCGATGTCAGTGCAAGTTAAAAACCCCAGGTGGTCGAAATCATCCGAAGCCCTCCATTATGGCGTCCCTCTTAACCTGAGTCACTTTGGGACATTAAACCCAATAAAATCATGTACTTGAAAGCTATTGTTACCATTGGTACTAGGGCAAAGTTCATGGTCTATGCCAACGACACAAATATTTTTTGTGTTTATGATACCTGTGAAGAACTGTTTAGTACAGCCAATTCAATGTTGTTAAAACTAGGCACGTGGGCCAACCAATTACTCTAAAACAAAACAGATTATCTTTTGTGCTAAAGAAAAGCACACTGCACTGGCTCTCAAACTTACCTTGAACAACAATCACATAGAAACCGTGCCTGAATTTAGAACTCTGGGAGTTGTATTTACTCAAAATATGTACTTGGACAAGTGCATAGACTATATAGCATCCAAACTTGCATCAGTGATGGGCACTCTATACAAACAGAGATTTTCTCCCAAAAAACAATGTTGCTCCTGTACAATTCTCTGTTCTTATCCCACTTATGTTACTGCGCTATAGTCTAGGGGAACGACTACAACAAAAAACATACAAAAACTTGCCACGTTACAACGCAAAATTATTGAGTTATAACATACTTGCCATATAATAGCAATAGAGATGAACATTTCCCAATGTTAGCATTAATATAGGCAGGAGACATCTACACCTATTACTTGTATTCAGCACTGATAACTGAATGCAAAGAAAACAATAATATGCTAACTGCCTAGCAGAACTTCCCATTAAACAATACTCAAGTCATGACACATGAAATCCAGAACATTGGAAGACTTATCCTCACTGCACAAATTATGCGATACAAACTCTATGTTACAACATTCTTCAGCTATTAAACACCAACCTAAATAATAACATTGACGCTTCAGGCTGAGTTTGAAACAGCTTAAAGGTGCCCTGTGATGCAAATCAAGCATGAGGTCTTTATTCTTTGTATGCAAAGTAAGAAATGTTGTGATGCCTGAACGGCCAAAGAGATTGCCGGAACTGTAATATTTAATATTTTAAATATCCCCAGGTGGTCAAAATTATTTTGGAGCCCTACACTACGGCACCTTTCTCTCGCTTTCTTCTTTCACTCCCACCTTCCTCCCTTCCCTTACGGTTCAAGTGTACACCGAGATGCGAGACATTTCAGAAACCAATTTTCATTTTCATTCTATAGTAATCTTCTCTAAAAATGCTTGTTTCGAGCCGATGGTGCCGCAACGCTGCGGCTATTTTTGGCAGTGGAAATGAGGTGGCATCCAAATAGGGCGCTGCCTTTCTTTCTGATTGGTTGGGAGTCCAGTTTGAACCTAGTTTCTTTTTAATACTCACAAAATGAAACTAAAATACGGCTATGAGTGCTGTAAGTTTTTCACATGGCACAAAAACTAATAAAAAAGCAGGGAAAGCTAATGAAACCTAATAGGAGTAACGCTAGGGGCAACATCACATCACATCACTTTATTTTCCTTAAAGACCCTTTTCCAGGGTGTTACATAAGGGGTGGGGTTTACAAAATGCATTTTCAATAGTGCTTGAAAATGATGATGAACATGTTATGGCGGCAATATTATGGGGAAGGCCGTTCCAGTCAGCTGCTGCACGAGAAAAAAATGAGTTGGCAAAAACAGTGGTACGGCCACGTGGACGCAAAACTTGAAGAGAATGACTTTGCAACATTTTGAATTTCGCTTCAAACTTTCGTAGAGGCGAGTGCTGTTCTCACCACAGCAAGTAGGCAGTAAAAAAAAAAGGTGGGGGGGAGAGAGAGAGAGAAAAGAAAAGCCAGTGGAAACACATTGCCCAAAAATGGAGAGAAGCCAGACAGGAGACTGGAGGGAAGGTTGGGGCTGCCAACAAAGATCAGGGAGCTTCCTTTGTAGAGTTAGTCACCCTTGCCCTTTCTACAGCATATACATAGGGGGTGGGGACGGGGAGACAATGCAGTCAAAGCAACAATTGCAGGCAAGCAAGCTTCTACTACCTGTGTGCTAAGCGTGGTTCTGATTAGTACCAGCCAATTTCAGCACTGGGTGAGTGAAATGGGCGAGTGAAACGCGTTTTCATCTGATCTTTTAGAATTATTCTAAGTGGAGTAACTTTCGTTTGCATGCTCTGATTTCAATAATTCTTTTTTTTTTTTTGCACTGGTCTCTGGAACGCGTGAGGAATCCATTTAATCAGATTAACTGGCACTGAGGAAAACACCTTGGTGCCCCTTTATAAGGATGTCTTTTTAAACTGCACTACAATTTTGAAAAATCTTGCTATTCCAATCAATTCAGTTTTCACACAGAACTGACTGTAGCGAGCACGTATGCTAAGGTATATATTCTTTATTTGTTTGATAATCCGACTACCCTCAGTGACTGTTCGATTTTTTTCCCCTCACATTGATTTCAAGTGTCATTACCTTCATATATGTTCCTTTTCGTGCCAATTTTTGGGAGCTGCCATTTATACGTATACATGACTAGAATACTCCTTTTTTACTTCGTATTGTAAGAAAAAGAACAGTAGCGCAACCAAGACGAACACAAGAGAGGACCACACAGGACTAGCGCTAAACTTCATCTAACTTTATTCACTAACAGCGCAGCAAATATAAGGAAAAACCAGGATACGTGCCGACAGATACCAGTTTCCACACCACACCATCTACTGAACCGTTCAAGATACGCCATCTCCGATTTGTAGAGGTTCACTGACGTATCGCTAACACACGATACACCTCTCTTCCTTATATGATATGCTTCCAATAGTTCCCTCGCCCTTGTGTCTTTGCTTTTACCTAAAATCTTTATCTCATGAAACTGTGGTTGGCACTTTCTGCAGTACTTGCATCTTGCCTGTGGCAAATGTTCTGCCGCTCGAGGGCATTCATAACACTCAGCGGAGTGCTGAGAAAAGTGTGCACCACTTACGTCTTTCACTGACCGGGCGTGCTCACCTGCCCTTTCATTAATGCACCGCCCTGTTTGGCCCACATAGGCTTTCCCGCATGACAGTGGTATTTCGTACACCACCCCGATGCAGCAATTCACGAACTTCTTTGCATGTCTGATGCGGCACCCGCTCTTGTCTTTGCTCGCGATGCGCGCGCAGAGCTGTGACAGCTTGCGTGGGGCCGAGAAAACAACCGGTACGCCATGTTTGTTGGCCACTTTTTTCAAGTGGTGGGCTACCTTGTGCACATATGGCACTACTTCAGGTTTCACAGCCGCTTTCCTGTTGTAACATGGCTGCTGCATCTTGACGGCTTTCATCTTGTTCAACAGGGCTTCAGCAACCGCTGTGATGATTGTGCCCGGAAATCCTGCCGAACGTAATCTTTCCACCTGCTTGTCATAGCTCGCTTGCATGAAATGACAACACGATTTCACGAGAGCCGATTCCAGGCAAAGCTTGGCAATGGCGCGTTTCACAGTTTTTGACTGGGCCGAAGCATACGGTAGTAGCTCCTTCTGTGCTCGCGGTGCATATTGCCAACAAGAATGACCTTCACCCACAGTGATGTTGATGTCTAAAAACTGTAAAGAACCCCCCACAGGCAGCTCATGCGTGAACCTCAATCCCCCTCCCATTTCTTTAAAAGTATTTAACACAGAGCTCACGGCGTCTGTGTACGTCAATTCATTCTGCTTTTTAAAAACTACTAGGAAATCGTCAACATACCTAAAAACCTTCAGTACCCCCTTCCCCGTTAAACTTAGTTCAAGGGCGCGGTCAATAGATGTAAGAAAAATATTAGTCAGTACAGGCGCTACGCAGGATCCAATGCAGATCCCTTGTCTTTGGCGATAAAATTTATTGTCGTAAGCGACAAACGTCACACCAAGGTAAAACTCAAGTATCTTCATAAAATTATCTATTGAAACCCCTGACGAGTTCTGAAATTGAACAGCACCGCTCCCTTCTATAGCTTCTCTTACAGCTGCAAAAAACTCACTGGGGGGCACAGAATAAAATAAATCTTCCACATCGACGGAAAACACATACCCAATGGAATCATTTGCTTCTAGAAAACTAATAACATCTTTTGAACACTTGGTATGAAAAGGATCAACTACAGGAAGATTATTGAGATGTTTTTGCAGATATCTGCTTAGATTAAGCTGCCAAGTGTCCGTCTCGCTAACTACAGATCTAAAAGGCACTGACGGTTTATGCGTCTTCGCAGTAAAAAACACTGTAAGTGCATTCTTTTTACTGTTCGTAATGCTACTCGCAAGTCTGTCTAAATTCAAGTCTTTGCACAACTGGGCTGCCTTGCCTTTCACTCTCGTGGCACTGGATTTCACAGCAACGAAGTTCTTGGCAATAGCTTCAACGGCTCTTACTCCGAACTCTTCCTCGGTGAACACGACAAAGCCGCCCTCCTTGTCGGCTTGGAGAAGCTGGAGGTTGTTTTTTGTAAAGTAGGACACTACTTTCGTCAACGTATGCTTCCCAGTCCTTGTGCCACTGTTGCACGTAGATCTTTTTAATGCATCCACTCCATCCAGTAGGCATCTTGGATTGTTATCTTCAGACGTCTTTCCTGCTATACGCCTATTAATGCATCCTATACGTATTAATGCATCCTACTTACATTGTCATTTTTGTCAAAATTAATGCTCTAAGTATTAATGCATCATACTTACATTGTCATTTTTGTCAAAATTAATGTTCTATTCATCATCATCATCAGCCTGACTACGCCCACTGCAAGACGGCCATCTTGCGTATTTGATGTATTATGTAACCCTATTTCGTACTGCTTAGGTTGTGCTTAAGTATTCTGTTGCATGACCCACAGTTGTTTGATGGGGACGACGTCTGTGCCACTTTTTACCTCGTCCGCACTAGGTCTCATGGAGATCAATTCATAGTTCCAACCCCATCTTGTCGCAATTCAACATTCTCAACAACTGAAAACCGTTCCCACACTCTAAACAATGTACTGCTGCCTAGGATTCTCTTGCCACACACTTTACAGCATAAGACACCACTGCCACCTATTTTGGATAAATTCTGCAGCCGCTGGCAAAGCGGAACCACTTTGCACAGCAGCGCTAAATTTTAGGTCTTATTTTTTAATTCTTGCACCAGACCTGCACACCAACGTGCACCTAACCAATCAACTTTTTGTGCAACTTTTGACACCAGAAAATTTTCTTCCGCATGCACGGCAAATGGCAACACACTGGCTCAGGCCGACCCGTGCCTTGTAAATAAAAGGTTCTGCAAACACCCAAGCTGTCCTAAAGCAATATCCACGTTTTAAGACTTCAATATGTTGCAGGATATAAGTGAATATGAAACAAGATAAAGTACGTATACGTTGTTCCCCCTTTGTAGTGTAGTACGTTCCGCGTCGTCGCAGTTGAGCACGTATCGCTATATAATCGGACACATATCTTATCAATCGTAGCACATACCGCAACACGACAACTGAATGAAGGCGTTTCGTGCGCCAGGTAATTTAAAAGGCGGAAACAATTATATAAATATACTTTAAAAGCACTGCCAGGTAGCGGAACTGAGACGAGAAAAGAAATAAGCATGGTGGCGACGGAACGTGCACAAGCGGTGTTCCGGAAAGCCCCGCCCATCTTTGCAGATCAAAAGGCCGATACTAATCTGTTCCCGTACAACCTAAAACGCACATTACATATATGATTTACCAACCACACGGCTGCGCACCTTTTAATTTAGGTGTCGCGTGGATAAACAATTCTAAGCACACTTGTTGTGAGCAAAAAACTCCACAGGTGTCGTACGTAGGCAACGCGACAGTGCGTGGCAGCTTCACGCACGCACGCACACGCGCACACACACACACAAAACGACTTCAGCGCAAAGACGCGGTTTCGGTAGAGGTTCTTTACACTAGTTACAGGCAAGTTCGCTGTTTCATGTCCCTACGAAAGCACGCAGACGTTTGTCCGTGCCTCGCGCAAACACTACAGCGCATACTTCACAGTAACTACAGCTGTCAATGTTTTTATGAATCCCCTAGAAGTACTTATTAACCAACCTTCACTTACCACTTGAGCTAGTTTGATCCAGCCATCCGGTGTTTTCAGGTAGCCGAAGTTGAAAGCGCATAATGCCAGCCTCTCATTCCCGCCGGATGAAGAAACGGTTGTCGTTTGTTGCGTGACAGTCACAGGCATTGTGCGGCGTTGAATTGGCAATGAATTAAATAGTTCTTACTACTTCGTGGGATAACGTATGAGAACTGTTTACGGCCAGGAGCAACCCGCCAGGCAAAGTATTCTCGTAGGCGTCGCTCCCGTGTCAACACGCAGCGAAAAGCCAACCACGTTCGGTGCTCCGGTTGGTAGCCTGTTTTGCAAAAGCGTTGTTTTTCCCTAGGCTTCCCTGGTTGCTCAAAGCGCGAAATTGAAACGCTTGAGAGGATGAGCTAACATGGCTGTAAAGCATGCGGTAAGATGGAACGTGGAACTGCCATTTAAATCGTATAAAATCGAGCCCGAAACTCCAGTTTCATACGGAATGATAGAGGTTGCTAGCAGGGATGGCGCCAGGATATCGAAAATATTCAGACATGGACGGACCCGTACCTAGCCAAGCCAAACACGAAACCTCCTGACCTCCGCTTCCCGGCGTTCCTGTGACTCTCTATGGTGAATGGATTGATGGATAAAGATACGGTGGATGGAATCTGTGATGAAGTTCAGTGCCGCCTGCTCTCCCTCTACTCTCGTCTGCTTTCCCTCTAGGTAATAGTGTGCATGGAGTTTTTTTTTCCCTCCATGGCTGCAGGTAACGGTTGATTTCTGTACATCGCAAACGCTGCTGTCCGCTAAAATTGCCTTTCCTATTAAAGTGAAATAAACGTCCGACGTGTCGTAAGGCGCAAAATTCGCCTGAGTAATTTTGGTGATGCTTTGAATGCAGCGCAAACAAAAAAGTAAATCGTATTTCAACCACACCTGTTACTCCAGTGTGGTCTTTGCGGGTAGTGTGCTGTCTGGTTGCGGTTAGACTCCGGCGGTGGAGTTGCGAGCAGTGGATATTGAAGTTGTAAGCATTGGCGCTGTATACGTGGAGGGTCGAATAAACTGTTTCGTCTGGTTTGAGCGAGAATGTGCTTTTTATGCGTACATGTGAAGTGATGGGCATACTTCAGTATGCCCTAATATTCAATCCAAAAAAAGAACGTTTTACACCCGTACCATATAGTAGGCGGTAGGCCCAACGAGATATATCCTTGAGCAGGCCTGAACCCAAAAATGTGGCGCCATTATTGTGGTACTGCCCGTTACCGTAGCATAGAGGAAGATGACCGTAGCATGTATATTACCTTTTACCTACAATCAAAAGGAACAAAGCTCTTAATGTTGCTGCTCATAATCGAACAACACGAATTGGCGCAGTAATTTCAGGGGCCGCGTAGCTGAGCACGAACTGCAGTTCTCAGGATTATGGCCATTATGGGGACTGTAGGCTATGCGTATAAGTGCATTACCTGTCGCTACGAAGAAATTTGTTGTTAGAGTTTAGTATTTCTTTGTTTCCGAGTGTAATGTTGCTGCTGATGGCGTCGCGACAACGCAAGACGACGAACCGGCCATCTTGCGATCTCTCAGCCGAGTTTTATTTGCCGAGTTCTCATTAGAGTGCGTTCTCGCTGCCACCACTTTACCGAGCGGTAAGAGTACTTTTCCGAGCGGCACCATGATGTTGTCGCATTTCTTTATCGGATTCGTAGGCGCGAGCTCCACCTCATGCTGGGGAGATGGCGTAGTCGTTGTCCGAAGGGTACCCGAAGCACGCAGCATCTTGTTCGTCGCCGTTGTCGTCCATGGGCCAACACATGGGCTCCGGCGACAGCAGGTCCCTGCAGTTGATCGACAGTAGCATGACCTTGCGATCGTAGTATCATGTCGACGTGCCTTACTTCGTGCACTGTGCATGGCATATGTTCTCGAACACGAAGTCGATGCCGGTGCCTCGCGAAGTGGTGATTGCATCAGAATCTTAAGCAGAGATCGCTGTGCATCGCGCCAATGAACGTTGACGTTCAACATGCGTCCTGATAAAAGCAATCTACGACGAGCATGGACGTGCCGCCGCTTATAGAGCCGAAGGCAGGTTCCTGTACACGAACGTTGGTCTCGTACGATCGTCGGCAGTGAACTGCCGCCTCCGGCCGCACTTTCTATATGGTCATGTGGTCGCTAGACAGAGAATATTTGAATGTCTTAGTTTTTTCTTGGTATAATGCCTACATGACTGCCAATATTTCTACTGAATGTTCTTCATCCTATGAAGGACATGTACAGGGTCTAAAACAAAGTCTAAAACAATATAGTACTGGCCCTTTTTTGGTAGTCGGATCACTTTTTCCATCCTTTACTTTACATATAGTACAAAGAAACATTCAACAACAAAGAATCCACTATAATGGTCAGTGACTGTGGCATTCAGCTGCTAAGTACATGTCACGGTTCAATCTCAGTCAAAGCAGCCATACTTTAACCAGAAGTGAAATATGCAAAACCAGCGGATTTCTGTGCACATTAAAGGATCCATGCAATGCTGCCAAAGTTATAGTCAGACACAACTCAAGGACGCAGAAGCACATTCCCCTCAAAAAAGGCTCTCCAGCCAATGATGTCTGCAGCTTCCAATGACGTTGCTTGTAATACCATTACGTACAGGCATCCGCCATCCACCCCCGATGTAATGCTAGGGGACTAACCGTGACATCATTCGCTGGAGGGCCTCCTTTGAGGGGCACTTGCCTGAAAAGTAGTTTGCCACAAGTCCAATGTACACATAAGTATCTTAATAACAACTGAGCAGCACGAAGCAACATGGGGATGACGATGGCATATGAGCACCACCTTCTATTTAAATGCCTTTCCTTGTGTCAAAGAGTACTGCAACTGGCAGTGTCCTGGACTTCGTTTTACCTCTTACCATGTTTTCATGCTGCCCCTCAACGAGACTTTGAGAAGTAAAAGTGACATATGCGGCAGAGTGATGCAAGGCTGGTATATCCGCGCTCAAACCGCATTTCACCAGCAGTGAAATTTATAAATACAGGGTTCAATAACTGAATGCCTAACTGCCTTGTGAATGATTTGCAGTATGCCAAGCATGTTGTTTTATATCACGACACATTTTCATCAAAACCTTCAGCAGTGTATCGAGAAGTATGAGCGACACGCAGCAGAGCGATATGCTTTTCCAGACTTACTGTGTTCACAGCGTCCAATGACATTGCATGCAAGAAGGCCAAAATAGTCCAAAGCCCTCCAATAAAACACCTCTCATAGCCCAGTGTTACATTGATAATAAAATACAATAATTTAATGGACCGTTTTCAATAATGTTAATGCTGTTTGGTTAGTAATAACGGTGCAATTCATTTTTATTGCACAAAATTTAGATGAAAATCATGCGTTTCAAGGCGCCAATGTTGATATGCTCCAGTGATCGCCACGTGCACTGCTACCAAGAATTAGCATCTGCCGACAGTTGGCATGCGCCTCCATTTCGTGATCAATGTGCAATGTGGAAAAGCCAGCCAACTTATGAAAAGGCCCATCCAAGGGCAGAATTTTTCTTCTTTCCAAACTGCATTTCCCCAAGAATCTCTTCCACCGCAGGCAGTTAGGAGCTGATCCAAGGAAGTGCTGAATAGTAATGTTGACATAACAGGCCTTCGTTTGATGCTCCTCACACACACAAAAAAATTTCATTAGCTGGAAGCACCTTTACTCAGTTTTATACACAAGACATTTGTCACTGATGCTCTACATGCGACAAGTGCAATGGGGAAACAGTTGTTACACTGCCAATGCGTGCCTCAAAGGCAATGGGTGCAATATTTCACAGAATCATCTCATCTGTATACAGAGGCAAATTACTGAATCTATAGTTATGTCAGCACAACTACCATGTACTCTCTTTTAATGGCCACACTTTTAAAAAAATCCAGGTGCGAGTTTTTGAAGGTGAGGCCCATAGATGAATAAAAAAAAAACTTTTTTTCTCAATTATCTGGTCTAGAACAGGGAGTGCGGCCCATACTCGAGTGCAGCTTTCACACGAGATTATATGGCAATAGACCTCTCCCTGATGTAAACAGTGCGACGTCAAAAAGGTGTGCTCCGATGGGCAAAGTCGTCGACTTTCGGTTCTGAACCGGTTTTTCTGGTGCCAAGCGCTCCCCCACCACCTTTGTTCCCCGATTCGAAACGCCTCGCAGCCTTTCTTCTCCCGGTGTGAGCCTTCTCGGTATGGCGCATGTTTTGCCCATCGGACCAGAAACATGTGCGCCGATGACGTAGGCCAGGAGAGGTCTATTGATTCTAGCCAGCCATTCACAACCTACCAGCATTGAAGTCTTTTGATGCACATATGGCGCACATTGTTTCAAATACCGAGGCTCGAGTAACCCTCAAAGGTCTATTTCGAAAGGCGATGCTCCATCAGGGAAGGGTTAGGAAGAGTATGGAGGAAGGGGAGCAGTGTGACAGCCCCAGTCTGTTCTGAAGACCCTGCTAAACTTTTCAAGAACTGTACCTCCTTTCCATACCACATCCTTTGTTCCACAGCTTAGCATTTGTGTATTTACACCAGTTCACACAGAATGAGGTGAAGCTATCTGTAGATAGAACGTTACAAACCATCATATGAAGCAAGACTAAGCAAAATTTTTTTTAGTCCTCGGTAAAATAAAAATAGTACACTGGTGCACCAACACACACTGTACAGCACCTTACAAGAGAAACAACTACTTCACCAGGTGCAGACTCAATTACCTTGCATCCACAAAGCTTACGTTATTTCCTTTATCGTCGCATAAAGGCTAGACACGGTCAAAATAATTAGAATCCCGATGATACAATTACGGTTGATCTGAATTTAAAAGTGTCTCGGATGGGCTACTATGCACAGAATACGTTACGATTCGGGATTGCATGGAGTTTTTCAGGCTGGCACAGATGATACGAATGCACAACTGATCACCTGAATACGCGAGCTGGAACGCACGTGGGCCAACCTGGTTGGTCTCAGAGAGATTGGTTCCGCAAAGATCGATCACAGAGATAAGAATTTACAGATTAGTCTGTTTGGCGCTCATTTTCTGGCCATGTCTTGGGACAGTGTGCGCACAAATACAATTGCAAAATGCTACAGCAAATGTGGATTTACAACGGCACCGATCCCACTGCCGATTGACGAAGAGTCCGACATGGATTTGGCTACTGAATGCTGGGAGATGCTGGACATTCAAGCTTCTTACGACTTCGTCACTGCGGACAACATTGCAACATGCGGGTTGAGGAACAATGAAGATATGATTGATGGAACAAATGAACTGTCGTCAATGGACAGCGATGAAGAAGAGCGTGACGCACTGTCATTGGTGGCAGAAACTCTCAACACCCTCGACGTTCTGCGCCGTACCGCAAGAGTCGGCAGTGCGAGAGACGCAACTGTGGCACGGTTTTATGCTTTCCAGGCTGGGCTTATCAGCGAAATCAAAGCCAAGAAGGTGCAAACAAATATTACCACCTTTTTAGACAGAGAATAATTGAACCAAATGAACTGTGCTTCATTCTCATGTTCAACTTGGCTTGCTTTTGATCACCCAAATCAGGATGATAGGAATATTCTTCAGGGCCACGCTAAATTCGTATCATCAAGATTCTACTAAGTACTGTAATGGTGAATTTCTATGAAGGGCACTAAATATATTTAATGTAACTGAAAATAGTGGGTTACGTAAAATTACCTGGAGGACAAATGAAGGCCCACAAAATTCTAGTGATATGAAATAAGCAGCCCTATCCTACACATGCAGTGGAGGTGTACTTTGATGGCAGAAAGGACAAGTGCAGGTGATTATACAAGAAAACAAAAGTAAAAAAAAAGTTCTTTATTATAGTGGCCTATCACAGCCCACCGCAGCTCCTGTCTCCAACCAACCTGCTGTCCAGCCAATGTCAGGACCAAAATTTAATACAACAAAATTATGAAGAACCACTCCCACAGCGATGACTGGACGTAACTTATTTCAGCACTCAAAGAGGATGCCTGTGGCAGTAGATGCAACGATATGACAGGCGACTGTGATGCGATGTGGTGCTCAGCATGAGTGTCACGGGCAACAGTCATAACTTCGATGGCTCACTACTCCTCTCCTGATCCAGTGCCCCTCTTGAGTCGTCGTGACCTTGGTGACTGACGTGGTGACCTCTTTGGTGACCGGTCTGCATGCATGCAAGCAATGTAACAAGTTACTCATTTTACTTCATTACTCAAAACCCAAGCTGTACTGTAACTTAGTAGATACGAAACCCTGAGAGCCAAGATTTTGAAAAGAGAAAATAAGGGGGGGGAATTAGGATGGTGAAAAGAGAGAGAAAACACATTCAATGAATTATAAGTTGCCCTCAATACACCATCATTTGATAACACCCAAGCCCTCTGTACGGTGCAGCAGCAGTACAATCCCAAAGGAACCCCAACGGCTTTAACATCGAGCGTGTCTTTAAAACTCAGATTTTTCAACATTTTCACAACTCACTGCATCAAAAATTTATGCAAGACTCGCTGTTTAACTGTGTGACAGTCAAGGATACTGTCTCAATGTGGTAGCTAAATACGGCTTGAACAACAGCTAATGTGACCCAATTTTTGTGTGCCGAATTATAAGTTCCACTTTGCTTTGTGGTTAAAAGAACTGCCTCCAATGCCTGAGAGAACAAAATTTCTTTCTTTGCATGCACGTCATTCGTCAATGCTAGAGAGTGGCGATTGTGGGCTTAGCATGGAGGAACGGTAATCTCACAAAGAAGGTGGGTATAACTTCAATACATTTTGCCAAAATTCAGCAGCAAGTAGCAGGGTCGACCTCTCGGTGGAACTGGCATAGCACTCAAATCAATGCTGTATTTCTTGTCGCTTACATGTTTGGTAAACTACAGCAGTTCCAATAACTGTAGCACAAAAACAACAAAACTAAGGCCATTGTCGAAGAAGTAGCTAGAGCCACCTGATGCAATGCTATATGCACACACTATTCAGCTTAGCGAGACAGCATTCGCAAACACACAAAGTTGAACTGCGGCACACTGCATGTTGCTGTTACAATAACGGAACAAGAGAGAAATTTGGTGTGAAAGTAGTGCCACCACGCAAAACCTCATATTCAGTGGGTGAACCATTTTAGGGCAACACAACTGCACAAAAAATCTCCACTCACTCAGGTCACGAGTTTCCTTGGGGAGCCAATCATAGTCCACATCACTGGCATTTGTAGTACCCATTTCCACCTTTTGCTTACTGGCTGGCTTCTTCTTCTGTAAATAAAATCAAACAGCAGAGAAAAGAGTGCATATTCTAGCGTAGTGCTACCAACAGGATTCGCAGCTACATGCAAGCTAATTTGCAAAAGACAGAAAGTTGAAATAACAGAAATGTCAAAGGCTTTGCACAATTGGCAGCAACTTATTTCAAGCATGCCTAGTATAAGCGGAGTTAGCTAAAATGTCTTCAACAACACATATTAGGGAGATCACTGGCATAATTAACCTGCAAGTCCTTCTGTCATAGCCACATAAACTGGCTCTTGCAAATGAACTTATGTGAAAGAACGCACTGTCAGTCATGGCAAAGACAGGTGAATCCCGAGAAGAATGTGTGCAGGTTGCTCAAGCATTTGCTGCAATAGAGTTCTCTATGCAACGAAACAGTGCTGCCATATACGCAGTGTCCTACGTGCTCAGGATGCGCCTTTGTTTATAGTGGCCACAAATGAAACAACCACCGAAAGGATGTGACCTGGTGGCTAGCGTTTGATTCCAACAGACCCTATAGTAAACCCTACAGTAGACACTAAAATCTCAATGATTAATATGCCCGTAAAAGCTCGTTAATTTGACCCCCGTTAATTCAGATATACTAATAAGTGAACTGTCAGCTCGGTCCCCACCAATGCCCATGTAAGTCTATGATGTCGGACGCTCGCTATTTGGGCCGCCAAGGGGCTCCCACCGGTTAATTTGAACGGGCTCCTGGTACGACTGGCACGGCAACAGATCATCGAAATTACCCAGTTACCCAACCCGAGCTCGAAGTTGTGGAGTCACTCATCCTGGCAGTTCTGCTTCGACGCTCCCGATGAAAAATGCACTCGTGGCAACATAAAAAGTAGTCACTGCCAAGCTTTTCTCATCACAAAATCAGGTCCCCATTCTCAAGTATTTCACCAAACAAATTTACCATGATGCCAGCAGTTTTTAACAGTTTTTAGGGGTCATTCTATATTAAACTTTCAGATAATTGGAACATTTTCCTTAGGCCCTTGTAGTTCGAATTGACAAGCTTTTACTGCATACTGTAAGGGCACTGCTACTGTATTGAGGCTCGGCACACGATCTCAGAATTAATGAATATTACAGTTCATGCAAGCAAACAACTGGAACTTGTAACACAACGCTTTCTGCAATTTGAACAGAGGAGCAAAAACTTCATTAACCGACACCGAAATGGTGCCAGTGAACAAATAAACAGGCACTTACACTGAGAGTTCCGAGGAACTGCTGTGCAGCTACCAGCAGAAGGACCAGACATGTAGCCAAGAACATGTACAAGAAGAACCTGCAATGCATAAACTTCACATCTCACGACAAGTGAGCAAAGTCCAGGTGCATGAACTTTCACATTCATGCACAAAATTGGGCTAATGGCACCTTGCTTTCTCCCTTCTGCTTGTACTTCAAATGCTAACTTGCAAGATGCGATTGCAAGATGTGAAGATGTGATTAGGGGTCGGAGTTTTTGGTTTAAAGCGTGGGGGGGGGGGGGGGGGGGGGGGGGGAGAACAACCTGATAAACATATACCAAATTAAAATTTTCAAATTCAGTTTTAGCCAAAAAAAAGTGCAGTACTGCTGAGATGACACCACATCTTGCTGAATATCGAGTACGAGTTACAAATATAGTCACAAGAGAGAATTAACAAAGCACTAAATCAGAAGCTTAGCGAAACATTATGATCACCGGATTAAGTAGTACAGTTGTATGTTCTGAGGCAATATTGCTCTGTTGATTTAGACACACACTGTGTGCAGACTGGAGACCAAGAGGCTCTGCCACCACGCCAACCTTAGTCTCCTGGCATAGTGTCTTCAGCTCACCGACTGTCATTACATTATTACAGCAGTCACCGTATAAACGCATGTAAGGGCCGCACTTTTTTTTCTGGATTCGAGGGCCTATTTGCCAACCGTTGGGCCAACAGTTGCTCGCAGACGGAGCTGATCGCGGAGGCCACGGCACGAGCATTTAGAAGGCTATTGCCACGTCGGTCATGGAAAGTCCGGGTGCAGCCCGTACACGGTTGCGGCCCTTACACTTGTTTATATGGTACTTCGTTCAAGAGGTTTTTTCACTGCATGAGAGTGAGAACACATGACATTTGCAACCGTGACAAACAGCCATCAAGCACAAAATTATGCACAAGCACTTCGAAAAGTGTCTTCTTGCTTCAGTGACTGTTCAGCAGCATTCGTTGCTGCTGTCATTGTGCAGATGTGAGGCCTTCTGGCTCCTTCTGGAAGCCTGCTGCGGTCACCTTTAGTTTCTTTAAATGCAACCCTTTGCCCTCATGAATGTGCAGATCTCAGAGGCTAGGCTATACTTCCATTCACTAGGAAATGGTGATCAAAGAGACTTTTTCAGTGCAGACGTCACAAGCTTGAATCAAGTGGCAGGAAAATCTTTATAAATACAACTTTTGCTACTACATATTATCAATACGGCTAGAAAGAGGCACAGAATTTTTATTGTGAACAAAATTAGCGTGGAGTGGTCCTTGGTGCCTTTCTAAGTCGATCACTTAGCTTTTAACTAGCAGCCACGTTTGGGCCTGCATCAAAAAAGGTCATGCAAATGAATTCTGTGCAGTATGAACATTTGCTGGCACAGGAGAGTGTGTTGTTTTTCACAGAAAATAGTTCTTCACAATATCTCGCTCATAAGCCCAGATGAAGACAAGTCCTCTTGTTGAAACATTTGCTTGAGAACTGAGGCTTCACTCTCACCCATGTTCATTTCGTACTCATAACATTAAGGCATTTGTCCCATTCTGCAGCAGAATATGCTGATTATTGTTGTGAACACTCATGCCACATCAATAACAGCTTCACTGGATGTCGTAAATAGCTTTGCAAAGTAAATATTTCCAACGTACAAATGCTCAGAAGAGGGACAAAAGCATCCCTACTTATACTAATACATAGCCATGTTACCATATTTACTCGCATATTGAATGCACATTTTTTCTGGAAAAAAAAATGCGAAAATTTTGGACGTGTGTTCACTACGCAAAGTGAAATATTCAGAATAAGAAGCGGTTAAAAACGTGACGAAAAAGTAGGCTGGTATAAATAACTACTGCATCTGGCACAGCTCTTTTTGAAAATAAAACAACACTTCAGCAAAGTTTTCATGCTGGAGAGCACAGTAGCCAACTCACTTAGGAGCCCATCATGCTGTCTAAAGAGAGCAACTCTAGTTCACTTTAACACAACTCTCAGCACTCAGCGCGAAGCAAAGCTTCTACAAGTTCCAACAATCCTCAATATGGCACATTGAACAGAGAAATTTTTTGCGACCAGGTATGGTGTGTTCTGGTTGTTAGACACCTGGCAAAACATTCTTATAGACCGGTCGTTCTGTAGGGTGAGACATAGTACTAGTCTTTACATTCAACGGCTGGCGCCTTATATCATTGCGTACTTGCTGGTGTGCAAGAAAAGGCAGCGGCTAACATTTCCCACCAGCAGCAGACTGCATGCAAAAAAAAATGGGGTGCATTCATTATGCGAATAAATAGCTACTATTTTAACACTTTTTAAACCGAACGTTGGTTCAACTTCCGGGGACGTTTAGAATTAAGCCAAGCCATCCTGAACACACTACTGCTGAACCAACCTAGAACAATAACTATGGCTATGCTTCCTTCCTTCTCAGGCTTTACGAAATAATTTTGGCCGGCAGTTTAGTACTGCTGCCCACAGAATACTGTGCAAAAGCACTTTTTTTTTTAAAACCGGACACCAGCGCCACATACCTAAAAGCACGATTAAGGTACCCACTGATCCAGGGAGCCAGTTATGCACCTTTACTTTCCTCAACATCATCGGAGTCTGCAACGCTGTCAATGCCAATGCCAATTCTCTGCCTCCTTTCACACATTTTGCTCCACTGCTGCGTTGCTGCCAAAGCATGCAGCGCACATCTCACTCACTGCCGCCACGTAGCTCCAAATGCGAATGACATTTCAACTGAGCCAGGCAGCCAATTATGCATCTTTCCTTCCCTTCTGTGACTGTCTCAGACTCTTCATGTCTACCAGCAGATTTCGTAGGGTTGGAGGTTTACAGTGTTTTTTGCACACAGATGGAAGTTTATAAAGGGGACGACGTGCAATGCATAGCACGAAAGTATGGAAGTTTAACACGAGGCGTGATCAGTTGTGGCCATAGCACAGTGCTCTCATGCAGTGGCCAGCGAAGCTGATCTGTTTGTGTTGAAGTGGGTTCAAAACCCGGTTGCGGCAATATTATTTCTGTAGGTATCTGAGAGGCTTCAGACAAATACTGCCTGTACAGGATTGCTAGTGAAGTAGCGCTTTGGCACTAAAATTAATCACTTACGTCTCTCCATCAAGTCCTTCATCGATTTCCACTACTTCAATTGTTTCATTGAAGACAGCATCTTGGAAGGCATTACCATCCTTGAAAGGAGGTAAAAATAAAGTACATATCAGGCAACAAGCAACAAATTGGGCAGAAGAAAAACACTCAAGAGCCTTAGGCAACTATACAGGCCCAGGATAACGAGGCTTCTGTTCAAAATTCTTGCTACTGCTTTCTTATAGCAATGTTCTGCTCCACGTATGCAGGGGAGCATCCTGACCTATTTCCATAATGCACTCAAATATGATCCTCATAAAGCAGCAGCACTTGCCTATCATGAATCCAAAGTAGCAATAGGCACGCAGATGCTTCAAGCAAGGTTGTTTTAATCACTTAACCGTGCATACTTTGAATATGAACTATTCTACACTAGCTTTCGATTCGTGCATTAAGCAGAATGTATCAGTGATTTTTAACTACTACATGCCTGTCAGGGCAAAAAAACTGCAGTCCATGAAAAAAACTATACGGCATTTGGTGCAAATTATCATCTCAATCCCATTTCATAACAGCCTCAACAAGGTAAGGAAAAAAATGAAATGAGGCTATATTCTGAGCCTTTTTTTCTTTTTTTATGGACATCTAGCTCTTGCTTCCCAGTTCACAACCAGTCCCTTTGGCATCAATGCACTGTACCAGCAATACCTGCGCCATTATTAATGCGGTTTGAAGTTAACTGTGTCAGAGGTGGCACACGACTTGCAGACAAAAAGTACTGTATTAGCAGAATTATGTGTCTACCTATTTTTTTTTTTTTCCCCCCCATTTTGAAATTACGAACTTGGGGGGACGACCAACAATCAAAACCAAAGCATGCCACCATTAATAAAGGCGAGACAAGCGAGATAGACAGCAGGGATGCTATAGTGTGGTTCGTCATTCAGCTATATTCTGCATGCTTGCTTGGTAGGTTTTTTCTTTTTTACTTTTACTGCGCAGTTGCCGCTCATGGGAGTACTGATTGTTGATGGAAAGGTCGGAGTTCCAGGCTCGGCGGCACTGCCACACAGAACAGCAGCGCTTCTGGGGAGTGTTAGCTGATGGAACTGCAGCCATTGCTTAAGCATAGTTTCTCATTGGCTCTGTTAGCCACATTTGACTTGACTGCTGGCCACGTTTTACCAGTTTTTACTGTCGTGCTTTGTCAATCATCATGAATGCTCAGACTCTGATAAGCATGCGGAGCTTGTTCATGGCTACATTCAAGAGGTTTGGTTTATGGGGGCTTAGCATCCCAAAGCGACTCAGGGTATGAGGGACGCCGTAGTGAAGGGCTCTGGAAATTTCGACCACCTGGGGTTCTTCAACGTGCACTGACATCACACAGTACACGGGCCTCTAGAATTTTGCCTCCATCGAAATTCGACTGCTGCGGCTGGGATCGAACCCATGTCTTTCAAGTCAGCAGCCGAGCGCCATAACCACTGAGCCACCGCAGTGGCCACATTCAAGAGGGCAGTCATTCTTAATGTAAAAAAAACTGCGTGCTGGGCAGCAAGTTCAACGCTTCGGAATGTGTGATGCAGGTGTGGTGGCTGCAGCGGGGAAAAATTTCAGTTGTTCCACACAATGCCATTGTGTGGTTGTTTGCAATGTGCAGGATTTCGCTGGACGACGACATGCTGTGGGACTGCAGCAGCGCTAATGATGGCACAAGTGTGGATGAGTAGTTCAGTGAGTAATTTGTTTTCCTTGGGGACAGCGAATAATGGTCACTGATATAGCTTCCGCTTCCGCCTGCCCGTGCTCCGTCCTCGTCGCACACCTGTCTCGAACTCAGTCGCTCAGTTCTGCATTCAGACACTGTGGTGTAAGTTTGATGCCCTGCTCCAAATAAAAAGGTGGAATTGTTCACAACATAATGATTTGTATGTAAAAGAAGCAAAATTTAATGGGTGCAAGTGTTCTTTCGTGGCTGCCCCCTTTCATCATTATCAGCCTAACTACAGCCACTGCAGGACAAAGGCCACTTGCATATCCTTCCAATTAACCCCATCCTGTGCCAGCTGCGGCCACCTTATCCCTGCAAACTTCTTAATCTCATGCGCCCACCTGACTCTCTGCCACTCCCTGCCAAAGTTTGCCTTCCCTTCGTTTCAGCTAGGATATCACAAAATCACATTGGTGCCCTGACCCGCTCTGACTCTCTTCCTGCTCCTTATCGTTACAGCTACCATTTAAAAATGCGACACCCTTTAGTATGCCATAATTCAAGGATTTTTCAAGGACCAACAGAAATACTAGGACTTCAAGAGCCCTTGAAAACACTTTTTTTTACACTCAAATATTTTCAAGGACAAATATGGACCCTGATGTCTGCAACTATGCAGACACTTCATTAATAATGATGCTGCACATTAAATCTACAAATGCTGCAAGCATGCTCAAATACAGCAGAACCCCGTTGAAAAGTTCCTGGTTCATACACTCAAAATTGCAGGCAATAAAAATTTCCCATAGAGTTACACTGATTTTGTTCAGGTTAATACCTATGTTTCCATATAACACGGTTTCCTGGCAACTATTTTCAATATTTTGACAAATACTGGTTTTACAATATGTTTAGTGATCAACAGCAGGTGCACAAACACACGAGCGGGCTGAACTTGGAACACGCAGCACTATGAGTTGGAATGCATTCATCTGCCGCCGCAACTTCCCTGCAGTGCCTCGGTGCAAAGGGCAAAACATAAAAAGATGAAGAAGAGTAAAAAAAACCAAAGCAGTGCCTTAACATACAGGGGGCCGTCTCAGTGGGAATGAGACATCAAGAGAAGAAACAGCGGATCCTTTCCAGTGCGTAAGGGCAAGAGGGCAAAGCATCACAAGACTACAAGATACACTTACACACAAGCAGCCCCAGTCTGGGGAACGCAACAGGAAGAACACTGCAACATTCAGTCACCACAGCAGCTTCCCTGCAGTGCATTGGTGCAAGGAACTAAAGTCCCACCTCGATGGACACTTCCGAGGCGTACGGGCGGAGCGCCTACGCGCACGGGCGTACGCTGGAGCCTGTCTGCGCATGCGCGAGGCGCGACGCGCAAGCAGGCGCAAGCGGGGCGCAGATATCTGTGCATGTCAGATATCGGTGCCTGCGTACGGGCGCCAGTGACGGTTGACAACAATCGGAGGACCGCGGGGCTCTCGAGGACTCTTTTCTTCATAGCTTCGTGTTCCCCAAACTTTTCTTCGCGGTTTAATTCGTTTTTTCAGCGCCCCCCCAACCATCTTTTGTTCACGGCTTGACATTCTTTCAGTCGGGGCTCGGGAGGGGGAGCGAGCCAGCACCAGGAGCATGGAGGTGAATGCCACTTTTCGATGCCCGTCGCGGCGCGTGCTGGGCGCGCAGGCGCTTCGCGTGTACGCCTGGGAAGTGTCCATCGAGGTGGGGCTTAACACATATGAAAGCAACGAGGAAGATATCCCGGTTACACCCCTGCTGTCAATGGACCGGATGTGTTGCAAAGTTTCTTCTGTACTAAGGACAACGTAAATACGGGCTGAACTGCGTTAACACTAGAAAAGTAGCTGTTCAGACCTTGTGCCAAGAAATGATAATCGACATTCTTACGAAGTGATATTGTAAATAAATGCCCTTGCATCTCATTCTCATTCAACAGTTACATTTTTCAAAATCTTAGGCAGTTTGACTTATACGTTCTCCCAGAAAACAAGTTTTTCCTGCATTAAAAAAAAAAAAAGAAGTATCAACGAGGTGCTTCTGTACATATCTGCTGTATTTTATCTTTGACTAATCAGGCATTACCTTCACAAGCGAAAAGATAATGCAGCAAGATGTGATACTTACAGCATCTCTGTACCGAAGATTCACAGCCAAACCAAAGGGCCTAGCACTGAAGCTCTCACTGGTGAAGAAGCTGTAAGACAGGGTGGCCTGCTGCTTGGGCTTTACCACCTTGTTGTAACCAATGGTTGTGAACTAAAAGCAGAAGGAAATGTGTTATCAATTAAAGTCCCTTAAAAGAGAAAAATCAGCCCACTGCATGTATCAAAATAGGATAACGCACAGCCTGTAGGATAAAATCTTAGTAATAAATCCCAGACACTTCATTTCAGGCAAGTTCTTAGGACCCAGTGGAGGTGCGTCATGAATTAAGGTGGATAAAGTAGGGAAAGAGAGAAAGAATATAATAAAGAAGAGAAATAAGGTTCATAGAAGAAGGAAGAAGACAAAAGAGACGGGAAAGAACAATATTTATAATAGGACTCGTGGAACATGGTCAGAGGAGAAAGACAAAGCCTTGGGCAGACTGTTCCAGACATCAGTGGTGTTGCAAGGCAGCAAGCAGGCTTTGCAGTGTCCCTAGGGACAGTGACCAGGCATGGATGCCACTGGCTTTCATTCCAGTCCTTCGCATCCACTGCACACCCCCATCAACGGAACGTTATCACCTGCCAGCTGCAGACGTTAGTGGCTGCTACGAAGGATCAATAGGTCCAGTGCCGTGCTACTGCACATGTGGCACAGACCCACATACCACCACCTCTGCTGGGACCTTATCACTAGAACTGTGTACCTGTAAGTCTTCGCCGATATGGCATAGCATGTTGAGGCCTCAAGGTTCTTTTTTTCCATGCGAGCCAGTTTGTAAGAGTTTGGTTTCAAGCATTAATACTTTAACCTGCCTTTTTCATATGGCTGTTCAGCGCATGCGCACCTCTCCTCTACCCTCTCTTGGGCTCCGTTGGATGAAAACAAACTACCAGTTCTAGCGCACATATGCAGTTCATGCCGGTGATAGGTGCAAGCGACACATGGTGACAGCTGACATGCATCTGTGCACTTTGTGAATTGTCTGTCGTATGAGATGTTTTGCCCCGCGTGCGACCACCTGATCTGTCTCTTCAGATTATAATGAACTAACATAAAGAATGCTTACGAACTTCGTGACATTTCATGGCAGGCTCATCGAAAATAGTTACGAAGTTGGGAAGGCTTATGCACGAGTGTGAGTCATAAGCTGAAGAGTCGGCCAAGTGATTGTATATGGAATGAAACATTTTATACGACACACAATTCACAAAGCACATATACATGGCACACCAAACGAAGAAGAAAACTGCTACTGACAATAAGACAATAAAGACCTAAAGCTTGAAACCAAATGTTTAACAAACTAGTGCGGGTAGAAAAAGACACTTGACTCTACTTGACTCTAGCAGCAGAGGTGGTGTTAGCGAGCCTGTGCCAAGTCAGCAGTACCATGGCACTGGAAACTGATTTCTAGTAGCAACGACAAAGGTCCATGGCCAGCAGTTCACCACATCAATGACCGGAGGCACTCACTTCGGGCCTATGTTGTGTTGACATGAGTCCGTGCAACAGGACCAGCACAGAAGCGAGTGGCATCCACCAGGCTGTTAGGCCTAGGGACATGACAAAGACAGCTTGCTCCCTTGCAGCACCCACTGACATTTGGAACAGCCTGCCCCCAGGGCACGTCACCTCTTCTCTCACAGTGCGAAATTACTTAAGGGCACGTTTCCCGATTCTGTGGCATTGGAGACAATGACACAGAAGACTGACAGCGAGGGAATGAGAAGAGGAAGGCTGAGATGCCGTGTTACTGAGAATGGCTGAACACAATACAGTAGACTTGAACATCAAGGGACCAGAAATTCTGTTCACCTTATCAGAAGCGCCTCAAAAAAAAAAAAAAAAGATATGTGAGCATGCTATGCATGTCGAAATATGTGTTACATGAAAAAAAAAATAACTGACGATTTAGCGTGGTTAGGCCAAATGTGAGTTAGGTGAGCACTTCGATTTTCACTGCGGTTCGAGGCTCGGTTTTCAAGGTCAAGCAGAGTTTCAGACAAAGTGTCAAAAATGGTGAGTGGGGGCCCTGCCTTAACTGTACCACCTGATAGCATTAATGGGTTAAAGCCCATTTATGCGGAACTGGTAATTCTCTACTTAACATTCACAGATCCCTGGGAGTCCTCCTACCACTGCTGGCACAGTGGTGCAGCGTTAAGCAATGCACCACTGCTCCGTGATGGCAGGTGCTGCCGCTGGCGAGGCCTGTGCGACCCAGCTTGCTCTTCCCGAGCAATGCATGTCGCCAGACAGACAGTGGTGAAATCGGTGAGTGGGGTTCTTTGTGCTAGTGCAGTAAAAAATAAATATAACGACCTTGCGGCAGGAGAATAATTGCAAACGGAACATAAATGGCATTATGCATGAAGTGGGCTAAACACTGAGGGCATGAAACACGTTATCAATCGCATTGGTCTAGTTTTCTTCTTTTCACTCTCTTTTTAGCTCTCTTCTACAGAGACTTCTATTTGTTATTTTTTGTTCCCGGCAATTTCTGAGGCTCCAACTGCTCTCAAGGTGCCGCCTACCTGGGCAGACGTGCATCTCTCTCTTATCTCGATCCTTCTGCAGTGTAGCCGTTGTCAACTTGACGAGCAGGTGCACCATGTGCCTTTTCGTCTGCCGCAGGCAGTGCTCATGCGGCACTGATATCTGGCCATCTTATGCCGCAATAATGCATACTGTAACGCCGTGACAGTTGTAAGTACGGCTCCAAACTGTTTAAGCTCTAAGTCAACCAGTGATCTACTCCGACCCGACACGCCTTTTAGTCTGCCGGTGTCAATGTGCGGCAGGTGACACATGCACGGTGCAGAGATCTGGAATCTGCACCCCACCCACGCAACAGCAAAGGGGCCTTGCAAGACAGGTTCCCCACACAACGTCGTGAAGTTAGGCAGAAGTCTTCTTGTCAGGGCGTGCTCACTGCGGGGCAGCTTTTATATACTTTTCCTTTGCTCGACAGTGTTGCACAGACGCTCTGCAAAATCGTTGCATGGGGTTGCCGGGGTTCGCAGTTGCTGTGAAAGTTAGCCTTGACTGAATCACGCACGAAACAGTTAGTCTTCAGGAGATTTTTTTTTTTTTTTTTTAAACACTGAATCCTAATGGGAACCAACCACATGGTATCACATTACTCATCTTACCCGAGAATTTGACTTAACCGAGTTCGTCTAAACGGGAGCCTAATGTATCTGTGTGCAGCAGAACAAAGCAGCACTTGCACACACTGCCACTACTTGGGTTTGTGGTATCCTTGGTGCATTGTGGCACAAGAAACATTACAGCAAAAACGTGAAAGCGAGAAAACTCCGCTTCCGTGCCGTGAGAGCAGAGGCTCAAGAGAAGGTCCCACAAACTGCTATTGCAGAATGTCGCGTTACACAGTCGTAACTGTCGGCTATATTTTTTTGCAGCCCCTGCTTTGTCTTTTGCTTATTCTACACAAATATTTGAACAGAATGGAAAGCTGGGCTAGTTGCAGGTTGTTCATGATGAAAATTTGTGGGCGCGAACAAACAAAAGACAGAAGAAACCACAGGACAAGCGCCTTTTTCACAACTAGTTTAATGGGAAGGCAACAAACACTTAAATATGAAAAGATATCACAGGTAGATACATATAAAAACAGTTAAGATTGCATGTTACGACTAAACAAACTCAAAATTTACGCAGATAACCTATTTTCTTTTTCGTAAGTGACATTGACGGCTTACTCACGCAATTACCGTGCGAGGCATCAGGGAGGTGATGGAAGCTTTCTACATTGCCTCGCACGGTAATTGCGTGAGTAAGCCGTCAGCATCGCTTACGAAAAAGGAAATAGGTTATCTGCGTAAATTTTGAGTTTGTTTAGTCATAACATGAAATCTTAAAACTGTTTTTATCTGTATCGACCTGTGATATCTTTTCATATTTAAGTGTTTGTTGCCTTTTCATTAAACTAGTTGTGAAAAAGGCGCTTGTCCTGTGGTTTCTTCTCTGTCTTGTTTGTTCGCGCCCACAAATTTTCATCATGAACAACCTTTTTCTGTCCAGCAGAAAGTCGTGTTCAGCCTTCACATCTCTCTTCTGACCATGTTCTGTGAGTCCTTATTGGTCTACTCAGTCTTCTTTCTCCGTCAATAAACCTCCTTATTTCTCTTAATTTTCTTTTTCTCTACTTAATTCACCAAACTCATGATAAGGTGCTTAGGCTGAATTTGAACAGGCAACTCAACACTTCCAGAAATAACCCTTAACAGATCAGTTCAGACAAACATACCTTCCTGCATATGCAGGCTTCACTGCACTAGCACGTCATCCTGACATCAGTTTTGTTTCTCCATCCTCCATGCTTTCTTGTACAAAAGTGGCGACACGCGGACCCTGGGGACACTTCACCCAATTTTTCTCTCGGCACAAATTGATGCTGCAACTTTTTCTCGCTATGTTGATACAAATCCGGCAGCATGAAATAAATTTATTGCTGAGAAATTGGATTTAAAATATTTCCCACCAATTGCTTTCAACTCATGATGTCCAGAGCAAAAAGGTCTCAGTGATAACAATTTGGAAGTGTATGCCTAGCCTCAGGCGACCGTGTGGGAAAAAATGTCTCGGTGCACCACTATTTCCCTGCGAGAATGACCGGTGCTGGCAATATCTACAGTTCGGCTTTAGCCTTTTTTAGCTTACAACAACTCCATTTTTATGAAAGGAGCCGCCGTGTCATTGAAACGCACCAACCCATCGATACAGGCCAACTTTGATCTGTGCTCAGTGTTGATGTACTGAGCATGCTGGTAATGTTGAACTCAATTCCCATGTCAAGTGCTGTGCAGCTAGTTATGCTAAAGACATGATTTACGCAGGTGGCCCACTCCTGCAGAAGATTAGGCCATCTAACTAAATTTAGTGTCAGCATACAGTTAAAGCTGTATATAGCGAAACTGAGAAGAGTCCGCAATTTTTCACTACAAGACGTTTTCATGCGAAGACTCAAAAGGTCAGTGCAGAATGAAAACCAAAATGGGAAATAAATGTAGGTGAAATCATCTTCAAATATTCAGAGTAAACCCCCATTACTCGAAGTCACACATGAAGCCATTAAGTCATCGCTCTGATAACGAGACTGTGGCAGCCACTGCCACCATCTCAGTCTGCCACAGCTCGCACGGTACCACTATGCATGAGGTGGAGAGAGTGCACGAGGCCGCGTAGTCAGAGGACTCTTCCTACATGTGCCCTCTCTCAACTTGCCCGGCTGTCATTGCCCTGATAACCGACTTCTCGAGTCCCCGGCGCTCTCCACCCACTCCTGGCATACAGCATCTGTCAGCGCCAGAATACCACGAGCAATCGAGCGGCAGCAATGGGTGCGCATTGCTCGTACCATGCCTTCTTTACTACGTCCTGTTGCTTCGGGCTGCTTCTGAGCATGAACTGATGCAATGCCGCTCGGTGCAATGTTACAAAAGTGTCAGCTTTGGAGACTGCTGCATTTGTCACATAGAGGTATTGACAACACTGCAGCATGGCGCATTGTGTCAACTGCGTTCGCTCATTGAAATCATTGACTTTCCTATAGTGGTTTGTTTTACTGTTGAGAAACTTTTGCATGGTTCGGCTCAATTACGTGTACAGCAGCACCCGCTAAGATATGGTCGGCATACCGAGTTCATTAAATATAAAATTAATCGCCACAAAACCTCTGTTACAAGGAGTTCACAAATACAAGCGCTCCAATGGTGCATCATTGGGGAATTGGCAACTTCGTAATATTGACGAATTCATTATATGGAGCTTTGTTGCATCCAGGCTTAACCATATTCCGAAATTTCAGCCAAACCTGAAATTTCTAAAAATTGAGTCCCAGAAAGAAAAGTTTTTTTTACAGCATATGAGCATGCACCATTACACAAACATATACATGCATAAATGTTTCCTAGCATTCCCCGAGACACCAAACCTCACCACGGCTGATCATAATCTCATTTGCTACAGAGAAGGCATGGCTGCATGCATGTACTATTGCGATCAAAAGTTTACAGGACGCGAGTGTGTGGGAAAAAATATTTATGGCGCAGTCACATAATCCAGTCGCCTGAAATGTGTCAAGGTGCGAGGGGACAAGTATCCTCTTCCGCTGGCAACACTACCACGCGACTGTGGTGCGAGGAAGAGCTACAATGAAACCCAAACAAGAATCTCATGGCATCCCTGACCTTGAGGGTGCAGAAATAAAATAAATATTGCCACGACTAGGTTCTGAACCCACGGCAGCGTGAACAGATCAGTTTCGCTAGCCACTGCATGAGAGCCCTATGCAATCGCCCCAGCCGATCATGCTTTGTGTTAAATTACTCTCGTGCTGTGCATTGCACATCGTTGTCTTCATCAACTTCCATCTGCGGCACAAACAGATCAGATCAGCTTAACCTCGATAAGAGCTTAACCAGAGTCTAATACCATAGCCAGATGTGACTACGACCCAGCGCAGCAAAGCAATGAGCCAACCACGTTAAACCCATGCTTTCATACGTCTACCTGGCTTAACTACGGTAAAACACTATCAATTTTTTTTTTTGTTTTCCAAGAACACGTGTCCTGTAATATTTTGATCACAAAAGTACACATATGCTCTGAAATCACCATCACTTTGATAAAAATGGTGCCAACTAGAAGAAAAATCATTGGATATTGGAGAAGCTTGAAACAATCTATGCCCACCTGTATTAGATCACTCATTCAGTAACTACCTTCATGTGTGTAGCAACACGACATATCAGGGATACTAATGGGACAGTGTGAGGAGTACTCAAACTGCTAACCAATTTTCTGAAGCCTTGTTAGTCCTGAAAGCAGTCTCTCTTCACTTGAAACAACAATGCTGAGTAGAGATCAACATCCTGACCATTATGAAATCTGAAATTGAAATGCTGATGTGGCACACCCAATTTCGATGGTTGCCGCCTGTCGAGGCTGACATATTCCAGGTTGGCCCAGGGAGAAAGCCACTTATTGAATACTCTGATTACTCACATTCTGGATGTAAAAAGTGAAGTCCATTGGGTAACGGAAGGACGCGTCCATGGTGTCCAACACAAAGTCCCTTTCACCCTTGTTGCTAAAGCCCACAAGAAAGTGTACTTCCTTGCCAGCAGGCAACTCTGCATAAAAGAGGAACCTCAATTTAAAAAGTGACATGCCACCTAATTTCTACATACGTGCAAGCACATCTGCAAAACATTACAAAATAAAACACAGAAAGTGCACATGCGTTCTACTGAAAATGCGGATTGTCATGGTTTAGGAAGTTTTATACGTGCAGTTGAGCCTGGACATATCGAACTCGAAGAAGATCTCAAAATATTTCAATATATTGATAATTCGATATACAGTAGAATCTCGGCAATACAATTACAGTTGATACTAATTTGACGATGACATGAATTCATAAAATTCCCTGGCCACACAGTGGGCACAGTTCAGATGTTACGAGCAACCTCCCGCCCCACTGTGGATGACACGACTACACGAGCCCAAACTGCTTGCTGCCTGTACATTGCCGAATGCCGGGACCACCAGTCGCGTGGTGCGCACTGCAAACAGTGAGTGGCAGCGCAGCCCGTACATTGGCGACACTGTGATCGCCAGCTGTGCGGAGCGCACCGGTAGCACTGAGCGGTGGTGCGTGGCGTATGTAAAACCCGTCAGCCATAAACACATCTGCGCAAATTCTGCATATGAATTTGGTTCGTTTCGGAAGATAGGAATAATTTTTGTGACCCCGTGAGATTTCTATGATAGCGATTCTACTTTAAGAAAAATGGCATAGCGTATCAGTAACCTGGAAGCAAGAATATATTGCACCCATGCTAGTGACTCACTTAATGTAGAGACGAGCCACCCACTGGCGTGTTGGCAGCACACTGCTTGCTAGGCGCTGCTAGGCCTAACCTGCTTCGTAACGAATCTGCAGTAGAGGGGAGGGTGCTTTGGAACTATCCGCCTATCATAAGATGTCTAATGCTGCTACCAGTACACTATGAATAGAATAACCACTCATTAAAATTATGGTACAGTTGGTTTCTGCAACACCTCCTGCAGCGAAGCACGCCATGTCAGAGCTGCGGCTAGGCTGTAGCTAGGTTGGTTTCACCCCATGACAGCAAATTGGCGCAGAGATAGAGCACAGGAGACTACTGCCACCCTGAAGCACACCCCACGTTCGCACAACTGACCGATCTCTGTCCGTGAAAACTGATCGAAGAGCATCGTTAGGAAAAGCGCCACTTGCAGGTGCGCAGCACCATTAGGTATTGGAATGACCAGCTAATGTGAGTTCGATATACTGTGCGACTTGATATACTTTGTGACAGTCGACGGCACTGGCCAATCATGGCGAGATAAAGCAAACATGCTGAACACAGGCCCAGGTCAGATGAGAGTTTCTCATGCGAGGCAAAAAGAAAGAAAGAAAAAAGGAATGAAAACTGAAACTCAGAAAAATCACAAACAACCATTACATTAGAATTTACCTAAGTGCAACGCGAATCTGCAGCAAAACATTTAGCTGCAAAATGATGTGTTGCTCCATTCACTGCACAGCAATTTTACCTCCAGGATCCCCATGCCTGGTGCTTTTTCACAAACTGAGCGTCTGCCTGAAAGCATTCCACAGGAAAGCAAGAATTCAGAGGCACAAGGAAGATCACAACCAACTAACTTGACTGGAAGTTCTGAGGCTTTGTGAACAGCAGGTAAGTATCGCCATGAGGGGAGGGTTTCAGTGGTCCACCTGATGTGCTGTCATCACCTTCATCTTCGTCATCCTGCACAATTTTCACAAAAGTGTCCAAGACATAAAAACTTGCACGTTGCTTAAAAAGGCCCTCTGAAATTAAATATTAGAAAGCTTCCAATACCATACCACAGATGTGCACCCAGCTGATGAAATATACACTTAACAGGACCGTTAAAGGGTCCCTGTAGAGGGCGTTGGAGGTTGGCTATAGAATGATAGCACTATGTAGAGTACAGGCCACCGAGCGTTCATGCCGCGTACAAGACCACAAAATCGAGCCGATAATCTACAACACAATTTTAAGAACTACAGCTTCCGTGCCTCGCAGCGACCAGCAGTGCCGAGCTTTCACCTGAATACATGCGCATTGCGTCATGTAGTGCTCTTTACGTCAGCAGCGGAATGTCATCATTGGTTCGCCGCTCCAGTGCTGCTGACATTGAACCAGTTCAGGAGGCATTGGCTCTGCCCCCTAGGGAATTCCCACACGCATGGGCAGTTGGCAGAGGGGCAGAGTGCATGGCGGCGGTGGACCGACATTTCAGCGTGCAAAAAGTGACGAGAGGAGAGGGAAAGGAGCGAAGACTCGGAAATTCAAATTTTGCCTACAAGTAACTCAGCTTCCACAAAACATATGAAACAAATTTTTGCTGGAGGATATTTGTAACAATGCGTCCTTTAGCATCCTAGGCATCTCGCATCTTTGTTGAGACCCCCTTTCACAGCCCCTTTAACTTAGAAGTAGGAACAATAGTACTTGCTCGCTATAACTGGAAGTAAAAGAGTGGGTGAAATGTGTTCTGATAGGCAACACCTGCATTTGCTTCTGGCCCAAAAGTACAAAAATAAAAGTAAGTTATAAATGAAGCCATGACAGACTAACCAGCTTTCAGCAAACTGATTGTCTACAACATTGTTTTAACACGTACTGGCCGAGTTTTGATTGAGGCAAATCACAAAAGGCACCTGTGTGCAGTGCGATCTCAGTGCAATGTAGGGAACCCCAGGCGGTATAAATGCGGAGTCCTGCACTACGGCATCCCCCATAGCCTTTTTCCCTTTGGGACGTTACAACGCCCAATTTCTTTTATAACAACTGCCTATATTCATGCACAGATTTTTTGCAGTCAGATACCTTTAGGAGAGCCAATGAGCAGTTGGCCAAAGCAAAGATACTGCGTGGGACCCTCCATAAAGGTTGAGTCGTTCTGTTCACTTTTGTGACGCACACATGCCATCATAATTTAATACTTTTTTAGGACCAAGGAATAATTTACTACTTTTTTAGGACCAAGTTGCATTGCCGAGGGTGAACTCTGTAATCTGCCTCCATGGCAAGACATGGTATGGCATGGTATCATGCAAAAAACTACCAGCACACAGTTCAAGTTGTATATACCAGGCAGGACCACACGTTGCTCCAGTAGCACTGTGCAACTAAGCAGTTTCTTGGGTTGCTCAAGTCATAACAGCTGCTTTAAAGCAGATCAACTCTTAATATTGCAGCAGTTACTCGTGTATGCCGACATCAGAAAACGCGTTAATTATGCACTGCATTGAAAGAACCGAACTTGTAAGAAAGGAATACATGAAACATGCCCCCCGACTCATACACACATCTCTGGGGCTATAAAGCTTGTTCATGTGACGTGGATTTTGCTGTTGAACGTGTAGGTGGTCACATCTGTCGTGGCTACATGAGTGGGCTAATCCGGTGGGCCCGAATATACCAAGCCATGCTGGGAAGGGTGAAAGTTTGTTGGCACCCTCCAGTTCCCGTCTTCTGGGAACCAGCTTGGTCGACCCTGTATCCCAGCAGGGTTGCCATGTAGGAGCCTCCAATCAATAACCTCTACACTGGAAACCCATCAGAAAAGAGCTAGAGGTTGGCCCTGTACTCCAAAGAATTACATTTTGCCATACTAAACAGTGTCAAGTTAAACTGCATATGATAGGCTGACCACATTGCCAGCCTACCCCCACCGCACATGCATGCGCAAGAGTGGATGCCAGTTTAAGCAGGCAGTTTCCAATAATGTACTGTCAGCCACAGTGCCGCGGGCCTCGACACCATGCTCTGTGACGGCAGATGGCGCTGCAATGCAGTTTTGCCTTGCTCTGCCATGCATCGCAGATCCCACAAATTTTCACGGTTGACAGTATGGTGAAAAAGGGTAAAAGGTACTTTGAATGACTGAAGTATGAACTACATAGTCTCTACTAAATTAAAATACTTTCCTGCTAAATCTGCATAACCTGCCCTAGAAAAATATCACTCGTACATTACAGCATCAACTCTTCAAGGCATATGGTGAACATAAGCACTATTTCAACGCTGTAAAAGTAATGTATATTCCAGAATACTCTGGTATGTTTCCTGGCGGTGCAGCTTGAAATGGTCAAGGGAACTTGTACATGCAGCAGCAAAGGTTGCATTTTCATCAACTGGTTGAGCATGTGAGGCCTCATGCAAACCACCTGATGACAACAGCACAATGCGAGCAGTAGCAAAACTTTATAAGCACACAAAACAGCAAACTATGCCCCAAAGCTGCACTATAAAAGGGACACTGCAATGAACGGCTGCAGGAAAGTTTTTGTGAAGATGCCTTCGTTTAACATGCACTGAAACTGTGGCAGCCTTTTGACGGTCAGCAAAAGAATGTCTTGGCTACCAAGCTGCCATATTAAGTGGCCTTGTTCCAAACAAAAAACAGAAACTTGACTTGAAACATGACAGCACAAAAGGGCAGTAGGATCATTGCTACCATATTTTAAACATTTTTACAGAAAAGCAGCGACTATACAAATGTGCAAATGCCGTAAGCAGTTCTTGGACAATAATACTGCGAGGCAGAAGTTGCACAAGGCTTGAACTCGGGTTAGCTGATGAATTCTGCGTGAAAAAAACATAAAAGACCCCACACAATGGCGTTCCAGGCACCGTTACAGTCAACAAGTGGTATATGAGCACTGCTACATATGGTTAATTAACGGGCAAGCTCAAAACAAAGTCAGTGCTACTAACCTGTTCACTCACTGCTGCTTCTTGCTGCTCAGAGCCACTTGGTGCAGCATCTTCAACAACAACATCATCCTCCTCTTGTGCTAGCGCATAGGGTGGGCCTAAAAAAAGTACACGTTAAAACAAGGTCATTACTGCAAGACACGTTTTTACGAGTAGTTGAAGACTGTTACAAAAGGCTGCCTGCTCTCCTAGAACTGATACTTTTCTAGACAAGGTACTGGCAATTTCAAAATAAGCTGCCAGGCTCTTCTTTCAAAGAATAAGGTTCGCTCTCACAAGGATGCTTACGAGAAACGAGGTTTAATATAATTTTTTTTTTCCCTTCAGACTTTTGTGCTTTCGGAGCCTTCAGGAAAGAAATCTGAGAATACGACTTGAGTATTCAGTCACTTTCTAAGAAGCTTTCAGACCTACAACAACAGCTTACGATAGGGCCTGCCAAACGCTGCTCACTGGTTCGCCTCAGTTTGCACAATTCGCGGCAGGTGAGAGTGCCATTCACTACAGCTGGCTGCTGGTGCTTTCAGAGGTCAAACCATACCTCTTTCGCAACACACGGCTAGTTAAGCGCGAAATCAGCCCGCCATATATATACCACAAGTTCAACCAAGAGTGAGCTTGCCAATCTAAACCAACGACATCAGGGCTGACGATAGCATGCGGTGTTTACTCGCTGGTCGGCAGCATTAATTCAGTTGATGGATCAAAGGCGATACATTATACAAATTAACATCTAGTTGCCTGAATCGATTCCAACGCTTAAAGTGAAGACTGCCCCAAAAATTCATCGAGTTGCAAGACGTATGCTTATCCACCAGAGATGATTACAAGTGAACCCTAGAACAATTACCAAGCGAAATCACGTAAATTTTTTCAGGTAGCTTATAGTATAGAAAAATTTTGTTACTCTGAATAACCACCACATAACAATCTAAATTAGTGGACCATATTAAACATATCTGACAAACACAAGATCTGCTCTCATATTGCGCACCAAATCAAATTCTGAGTAATAGTTAAATCGGCACAATCCCTCACAAAAATGCCCGACTCGAGTCACCTATAGTACATACTACTAGTTTCTACTACACACGTAGCCTCAATCCTTCAGCGAAACATATGAGGCGCAGTTGACGGCTAAAGGAAATGCTGCGTCCTCCGCCACGTAAAGTTTATACTCACCGCTTTGATGAAATATAGTCGCCAGAGGTACAATAAGAAGCGCTACAATAATATAACGGAATAACATTTCGTAGCAGTGAGGGAATACGCAGATGAAATGGCTAAACGTCGATGGATTAAAACCGATTTGAGGTGACGAGCAGACTACACCGGTGCTTACCCCAGCACCACCATTACAAAAAGGACCGGTTTCGAGGCTACAAAAATACAAGCAGACAACACTGGACCAAACTGAAGTAAAGTATTCAGCCATTATTTTCTTTTCAAATCCTCCTGGAGGTTACATGATAACAGGTACCACTTGAACTGCAATAACAATTTGCCCAAGGCATCAAGCAAGCAGATTTTAATAACAAAATCCCGAAAGAAGTTTATTCTCGCAATGACAACTGCGCCGCTGTTGTCGAACACGTCAGCAGCAGACGCTTCTTCGTGGCCGTGATGGTGGCGGCACAATGTTAGCAGCGTTAATTCATTCGTGATACACACACGCACAAAAGAAAAAAAAAATATTTGGGCCCTAAAAGTGAGAATTTCGCAAGTTTTATTTTACATTTAAAAGTGCATCAAATTAAGTTGAAAACAAATAGATTCTATTAGTTGTAAAATACCGGTTCGTTGACCTTGCTCGTCCTGTCCGATGTTTAGTGGAAGCACGTGACAAACATCTGTTCAAATAGCGGCTAGCGCTATGGTTGTAACGGTCGGTATTCGCGATCGTACTACATTTCTGCGGTCGCTGAAGTCTGCATTGGCGTAAAAAGTAGCGCGTTTTAAACTGTGGGTTAAGCTAATCTAATCCTGTTCTTAAGGCAACCTGTGCTGGCTCGAGTTTCAGTTTAACGTCGAGGAACAGTGCACAATGAGCGCAGTACCGGATTCCAGTCTCAAGTTTCAGTTTGCAATAGATCGTGGAGGTACGTTTACCGATATTTATGCTCGGTGTCCAGGCGGTAAAGTAAAAGTCATGAAGCTCCTTTCTGAAGATCCAAATAACTACCCCGATGCACCGAGGGAAGGCATTAGGAGGATCTTGGAAGAGGTGAGCCATGTACCCTAGCATTTGTCTAATATTCACAGCGTAGCAAATTATACTTTACTGCTGCATGCGAATTCTTGGGAAGGATTTAATGCTTTGCACCGATAATTGAATTGCGCACCCAGTGATTACCATTAGAATTCGGAATACGACGGCATCTGCAGTCGATCATAGCCATATCAGATTGCCCTGCCACAGCACAAGTTACGAAATAAACGCATGACTTAAGTATACCAGTTTCTGACTGGGGAAGATTGCTGAACCGTGGATGCATATTTTGGGGGAACCTGCTGGTTCACTGCTGGCCGCTGACTGAGATTTTTACAGCAGCTCTAAATATTTCACAGCCGTGCGTGGGTGTAAATCTAAAGTTGCAGTTAATAACCTGTTGTTACTAATTTAGTTCTTAAACTTACGGCTGCACTCTATTAGTTCAAGCGCATATGAATTAAGGAAACCTCGGCCTCAATGGCTTGTTTGGTGGCTTCTTCGCAGCATCACATCAGGATGAACAGTTTTAGTTTGTAGTCTTCACTTGTGTTGCATGCACAACTTATATTCCACGAGTGCAGTTTGCCTGTACGCTGTACGCCGGAGAGCACTGCGCAGGAATCCCGAGCTGCACAGATGAGCGTAATGCAGCCAAGCATCCCACTCTTTGAACCAGTGCAGAAGTGCTTCACGGGGAAATTACCTTTTGGGGACTCATCGTGAGCATTTAATGCATACCTACTTCGTTGTTGCACCATCTGCGTTATGTTTACATTTGATGCTTTCAGTTAAAATATAATAGCCCTGCCTTGTATTTGCTGTTTAGTACAGTGTGGACAATTTTATAATTTTGTTCACATTAAGTTCCTGATTGTTCTACTGTTATGTACCTTATGTGCAGGAAACAGGGCAACCCTACCCAGCAAATGACAGGATTGATGCTTCAATGATAGAGTGGATTCGCATGGGAACCACTGTGGCTACAAATGCCCTTCTGGAGCGCAAAGGAGAGCCTACTGCCTTTGTTGTCACTGCAGGATTCAGAGACCTGCTGTACATTGGAAATCAGGCCAGACCACATCTGTTTGATCTTGTGAGCCTCAGCAGTGCACTAAGTTTCATCATATTTGTCTGAATTGTTTTTGTATGTGCCACTTTTCTTGCAATAGAGTATGGTATAGAAGTGTATGGTACAGAAGCACTATTACTGCAGAAGTGTATGGTGTCATCCTGGATGTAATACACATCATAGGAAATTAGATATCACCCTCTTTCTTATATAGACAAGTTCCTTAAGCATAGCGGGTGCTTTATCATCCAGAAAGGAAAAAAAAAAAAAAAAAGCCGCCGCGGTGGCTCAGTGGTTATGGTGCTTGGCTGCTGACCTGAAAGACGCGGGTTCGATCCCGGCCGCGGCGGTTGAATTTCTTTGGAGGAGAAATTCTAGAGGCCCGTGTAGTGTGTGATGTCAGTGCACGTTAAAGAACCCCAGGTGGTCGAAATTTCCGGAGCCCTCCACTACGGCGTCTCTCATAGCCTTAGTCACTTTGGGACGTTAAACCCCACAAACCAACCAACCAAGCCTAAAAAAAAACAAACTCAGTCATCGACTACTCGCTTAATTCATGTCTATGAGCACATAAGCATCAACATTACTGTATGCTGGGTCTCTTGTCACAGGCGCATAGCTGGTAAAAAAGACAGCTGGCAGGCATGGTGCATCAACTCATCTTCAAGATGTAACTGCTTTTCATCACACACTGTACCAGGACTTTACATCAAGCATTCAAAATAAACTCTGCTATCTCTGGTAAGAGGAATGGAACCCACAGATGGACAACAAACTACACACAGTTAAACTACGAAAATAAGCAGATCTGCAAAAAAAAGTGACAGATTTAAGGAGGTTACACTGTACAAACTATGGACAGAACACACCCATGCAATGCACTCATCTCCCAAGCAGCACATAGAAGCCATGGTGTACAAGATGTTGGAGAAGCTGCCTCTCATTCTTCTTTATTCTAATTGCATGTCATAGACTAGGGCTTGAGAGGAAGAGACACTTCCCTGTGCTATTGAGAAGAAGTCTACCTCCTCATCACACTTATCTCTTGGAAGATGAAGGAATGCTCAATTTTAGCAATGCCTTGGAAGTTTTTTTATCAGAGTAGGGCTTCTTACAAAGGGTTTTTTGTCGTACGTAACTCAGTCTCTCCCTCAAGTTTTAGGAGACAACTGAGTCTTTTTTTTTGTATTGTTTCTCGGCAGCTTCACAGTTCTTCCAGTGACAAGAATTGTGGTGAGGCTTCTGGATTTGCTAACGCAATTACTAGATTGCCTTTTTGGCCCTTATACACTGGTTCATTATTGATTTTTTAGCCAGTCTTCTCTTCGCCTTCTTATAGTATAGCACTAATTGGTTGCTGTTTGTTAGAAATGCCCTTATACAATCTGCTTTCAATATGCCGCTTTAGTTTCATTTACACCCTGCATTGTCATAGACACGAATGGTCTATGTAATTCTTCAGCTAGCATGGTTTGGCTGTACTTGCCCTTGGGTCCATAAAATTGGGGGCCCCTGTAGTGTTGCATAGGATGCGCGACAGTGGTAGCTGTGGAAACCTAAATAGAGTGTAGTCTGCTGTATGGAGATAAACTGTGTGATGAGAAAAAATAATTTGCGCTTATTAAATTAGAACACTGAAACTTTCAAGTGTTTTCATGGAGTGCCTGTCATACATACACATTACTTTGAAAATGAGAGTATTTTGATGTTCTCTTGATAATTTATAATAAACTTGCTGTTATAATGTATTCTGAAAAACATTTTAAAGTCAAATAAGTGTCTAACCAGGAAATAACTGCAGTTAACATCTACCATTTAACATTTTGAACTAGGTTTGCTACTATGCCAAGTTCTTTATTATACAGTCTAGCAATGCTTCAAGCTTTCAGGAAAGCTTAAAGAAATTATTTTTTTGGTCGTATGTTTAGGGAATCCCTCAAGGTGGAGTAGATTTGTAATGAAGGAGTAATTACTCAGTGGCATCCACCCAAACGAAGCCATACAGAAAGGAAAGCTATACAACTTTCTCAGAAACTTCACAGTTAAAGAAAAATTCCTCCTGATCTGGGGTCCGAATCCAGGACCACTGCTTCACCGGAGCAGTCGCTCTACCAACTGAGCTAGCCGGGACGACAAGCGTATGGTAGGGCGAGAGCGAGTTGATCAATAACTCTGAAGCGGGAACAGTATTGGTCAGATGTTTAGGGGAAACCCCCAAGGTGGAGTAGATTTGTAATAAGGGAGTAATTACTCATTGGCATCCACCCAAACGCGGCCATACGGCTACAAAGGAAAGCTATACAGCTTTCTCAGAAACTTCGCAGTTAAAGAAAAATGATTTACTCCCTTATTACAAATTATTTTTTTGTGTGCATCTTGCCCCCAAAAATCTGTTGTGGGCACAGAGTGCACCTAATGATGTTTTCAGACACTGATATGCGGTGTGACTTGTGGGCACTTTTCGGGAACATAATGCTTATTTATAGGTGTACGATAAGTTATTTGTGCATCACACTTGTGTAAAAGACTCTGCCCCAAATTTGACAGCCTAGAATTTGGAAAAAAAAAGAAGAAAGCAACACCTGGTAAACGGACAGTTGCATTTCAAGCTTTCAGTGCCAACAGGGCAACTCTCATTCACTCATAGATTTTGAAAGCATGGCATGCAGTGTCCGTGTTTATTATTATTTAAAGCTTCAAAGTTAAAAGAATTTCAAAAATAATATATGACCGAGCAATATATGACCAAGCAACCCTCTTATCGATGTACCCCCCTTTTTTTCTTCGCTATATATTCTCTGTACTTCGAAATAAAAATCAGTTGATAGTTAATGCCTGTGTGTGTGTGTCTTTGAATGTTCCTTGTGTCTCGTTCCTGCGCTGTTCCCTAACCATGCAGCAAAAGGACCAACTAGCCCTCCAATACGCTCTTCTAAAATAATATATGACCCTGAGAAGATTTCCAGATGTACTAACAAGCAGAGCCTAACTAACGATGACAGCAAAACAGATAACTGATAACCACAGTTCCAGTGGAGGTATCGACTACCTGACGCCAGTCACACAACGTTTTGTAAAGCACAGATTGGGCTGTTTTTACATGTGAGATAAAAGCCGCCGCGGTGGCTCAGTGGTTATGACGCTTGGCTGCTTACCGAAAGACGCGGGTTCGATCCCGGCCGCAGCGGTCGAATTTCGATGGAGGCGGAATTCTAGAGGCCCGTGTACTGTGCGATGTCAGTGCACATTAAAGAACCCCAGGTGGCCAAATTTTCCGGAGCTCTTCACTACGGTGTCCCTGATAGCCTGAGTCACTCTGGGACGTTAAACCCCCATAAACCAAACCAAATGTGTGATAAAAAAAATTGGTCTGGAAAAGGCCTCCCCTTTTCGATGGGCAATATTGTCAGAGTAAAGGGCTGTCACATGAATGCACAGAGTTTTTTGAGTCATCAAAAGCAACGAATTCACGGTAGCATGAAGACACTTGTCTTGTATGCTCATGCAAGCAATTCTTGCTTACCTTATCTGTTCTGTTTATGTTCTGAAAATGAATTCTTTTCATGATGCATGGTATAATGCATTGAGAAGGTTGTTGGTGAGAATAAAGAGCTTAAATTCGCTCTTGTGGAAATATTTGCTTAGCTTAAAGCTTAAACCAATTTATGCTTATAAGCTCTGCTTAGTAGTGATGCTGACTACAGCTTGAAGGGTCAATCTTGTTTTAAAAGACGTACACTGTGGGCCCTCATGCTTACGTGGTGCTTAAGAGAATTTATTATGGAGCAGAAAAAAATTAAAGTATTTGGGTATATTTAAAAAATTGCAGTTGTGTTGTCTTCTGATTATTACCTAACAACTACTGAGCTGGATGTGATGTGGTGCACCTCTGCTGGTACATTGATCACATAGAGAAGTGAAGCCATGTAGGTGCAATTTAAAATTTAATTGTTTAGTTAGAGTAGCATTTGTTAGTAGTGACCTGCTCAATTACAATTTTTTTGCTTGATTCCAGTATATTTTGTTAAAAAAGAAAGTGGCTCACGACATTCTTTGAAAGCCACAGTGACTAACTGGGGGCTAGACTGATTGACAAGCTGTTTTCATTCCTACGAGCCACAGGAAAGCTACTTGTGACGTATGGAAAAAAAGGAAAAAAAATACAGGTGTTCCGAGAGTGTTTCATTTCAAGCGTTTCAAAGCTGGCTGCTCCTGGACAGCTGGCATTGTCTTTTTACAACCCTGCTGTATGTATCAGTGCCTTGGTTGAAGTATGTTATTGGTAATCTCTCTGCACAGCGTTTATGCACAGCCATGCAGCTTGCAAGCATCTGGAAGTAATAAGCATGAGGCGCATACTATGTTTTGTGTGCTTGTAACAGTGAAAGGAGGTCATAGAAGTTAGTAGGTAGTGGGTTTGACAGAAAAATTAGTGATAGAAAAAAATGTTATAAGAATTTTAAAGATTTTTTTGTAAGCCTCATTTCTCTTCTAATAAACTCTTGTGACAGTGCAGTCATTCTTCTCAGATTGCTCTACTGGGCTAAGTAGGATTGGATTTTAGGTTTCTTTATGCAAAAACGTTATATGGCTTATCGGCAACGAAACCCGGCATCAGCATTGGCCAGCAGCAGACTGTAAGAAAGTGGTGTCCAGAAACCTGGTGATGTCATCAGCAAAGAAAAATAAAATTTCTTCCAAAGGTGCCAGGAATTGAACACAGGACTTCCGGAAAACCGCGTTGCTTCTTGGTGAACAGTTATGAACCTACAGTGTATGTGTTGCCCTACGACTCTATGCTAATGAGTACGTGTGTCATTGGAAAGGAAGAGAAAAAATAATAAATTAATGAATAATAATAAAGAAATAGAAATAGAAACACTGCTTTCGAATTCAAAGCATGGTAGTAGACTTAAGTGCTCTTCGTAATTTTTGTAGTAACCTTACTTATTGCACTTTAAATGAATTTTTTGAGGTATTGGTCTAGATTGCATATAATTAGGACCCTTTGTTTTCAGGTAAAATCAAACATTTTTCTATATTTGCACCCCCAAGCTAATTTTAAGAAATTTAGGTTGAATTTGATTTTTCCCAGTAAAACCGCGTTTCTAAAATGTGGTCTGTTGGTGTGAATGGCTGAACGTGTTGACTGGCACAAGACACTACCCTAAATCCACTTCAGCTGGCGTTCCTTGTCTATTAGCAGTGGAAGTAAACTTTGCCCTGTTACTCAAGGTATGGTCTTGTCTCAGGATGAGTTCAAACACATGCAGTTAGCTACGAACTTTGGCAACACAGATGTTCACCTGATAGGTTATTGATGCCAATGGTTAAGTGCAAGCCCACACCGTAGCTGGCGCTAGTTTAATGCTCCTGTTTCTTCTAAATGGAAGCTGTAATGCTGGCTGAATGCTTTTTCCGTTTGAGTGTATGCAAAGGCATGGCAGTTTTAGCATTAACATACAAATGCACTGAGTGTGGATGATAATGTATTTAGAGAAAGAATAGTAAATGAAGTGCAGAAAAAGGGAACCTGGAAGCCTGTAAGGAATACCCCAATATAACTTATTTATTCATTCAAGGTACCTATGAACGCCTTTAAGTGCATTATTTTTTGGGGTACTGTTTTATGAAAATCGGGCTCTTTATACTACCACACTGAGTTCTGATGATGAATTTTTTTTTGTTCATTAAAAATGACTTTTTTAAATACCTAAACTATAGAATGGCTTGTAGAAATCCTCAATTTCCAACCAACTTTGAACTTAAGAAATCACACCAGGTTTTTACGTCCTGAATTTCAAGAAGAAAGTAACACTAAAAAATGAAGCTCCATACCCGTTAAGTTTGTCATTTCATTTATGATGTACTCTGAGTTAAACAGGGGACCGCACAAATTTATGCTTTAAATCTGCGTTAGCACAACTTTTCGTTCATTTCGCGTAATCAATATGTGTAGCATGCATGTAACATAATCTAAAAGCTGCTGTAATACCAGAAATATTATCTTCTGAATTTAATTTGAGGAACAAGGTAGGGATTAATGTAGTGGTTGCAGTCATGCTAAAAATCTGCGTGTAAAAGTAACTTTGCTTTTGTTGAAAATCTGCATGGAAGTGTACTGTGCGATGTCAGTGCACGTTAAAGAACCCCAGGTGGTCGAAATTTCCGGAGCCCTCCACTACGGCGTCTCTCATAGCCTTAGTCGCTTTGGGACGTTAAACCCCATAAACCAAACCAAACCGAAAAGTAACTTTGCCTGTTTATTGTGTAGTGTTTGCAGCAGTGTGATGTCTGCAATATTAGTACATGCATCTCATTCAATAGTGAATCTCCAGTTGCATGGCATTTTGACTGTGGTAGTTTTGCTCAGAGGCTTTGGCCATGTAGTAATTGTAGCTTTTATTACTATAGATTTCTCATGCTGTAACGTCCTCGTGTGATTTATTTCTTTAATCCATTAGTGGTAGGCATATGATGGGTCTTAATTTTTGCAGCTATTACTGTGTTGTTGCCTTGCTTACACTGATCAATGAGACTGCCCCTATGGTTTTCTTGCCTGCCTAAATGTGGATGAGCATGCATGCTAGTCTTTCGTGGGCCTACAAGGGAGAAGTGCATGAGCTGTTCTTTGTTCTGAGTTCTCTCTTGTTACATGAGCATGATGAACATGCTACCATTGATTGAGAAAGAGGTCAAATAGTGGCTAGGAAGCAGAACTTGGGCCTCAGGATTTATTTGGTTTTGGATTTTTATGTACTGAAGCTGTATTATAGGTAGGGGTGGGACTTTTCACTTTTATTTTTAAAAAATTCGGCAGACTTTTTTCAATGTTTATTTCAGAAGGCAAGTTTCGTTTTTTTTTTATGAGTATTATTTTCGATGAATGAATTACTGAATTACTAACTTTTTCCGGTGGTTTAATGTGGCAGTCCTGTGTGGTCAGAAGTCATCTCGAGTTTATCTCAGCGCTTTTGTCAGCATGAACAGTTTATTTACCCGTAATTATTGTGTAAATGGTAGTACTTAGAACTGTGCTTGTAGAAGGTATTGCTGCCGCCATTAAAAAAAAGTAAGGCAAGTCAAATGAGGTAGCCGGCAGTTAAAAACATATGTGGAAGTTTACTTTTAAGGACTAGATCGACATGTTATTTTTGGGTTCTCACATTGGGTTGATCGAGAGCGTGGGGCATCACATGGTCTGTGTGTGTACTGCAGTGGTGGAACTGCCACTTAGTTGTTGTGGTAGCCAGAACATGATGCTATTTCATGACACCCATGCATGGTTTTGTGTCATTGTCCTACATGCAGTTGATGACCCTACATAACCAATCAGCTACTCTAAGTGTGGGATGGTAGTGAATAAACAGTACTTAGCTAGCAAGCGGCAAGGTGCTTCTTGGTCTGCAGAGGCATGTTAGCTAGTGAAGCAATACCTCAAATCGCACAACTGAGCTGCTTATTCAACAATATCACCGTCTCACCACGCCCTTGGCTTCCCTTGGCTTAATTTTCAACTTTGATGGTGTGGTAACATGTACTCGGCAACCAGGTAGCTATGCCTGCATGCCAAAAGTGCTGACCTTTTTTGGTTAAAACCGTATTTTGAAAACTGAATTTGGCGTACTTTTATTAACTTTTTTTGGTTTAAACCAAAAAGTCTAACCTCTGATTTATGGGCCGTGAGGCATGTCATAGTGGATGCCTCTGGTTTATTTTGACTGCAGGAGACCCAGCATTTAAGTTTGAAATCCTAGTTCCTTGTATTTTTGAATGCATATACTTTGTTGATCTGTATATGCAGACCTCATAGAATAGAAGCATTCCAGTCGCATTCAGGTATCGTCAAAGTGAGCAATGAATGTGCTGCTCCATCTCTTCTGAGCAGTGAAACACTGAAATAATGGTGCTAGCACCGGTCTTGTATTAGTGGTTTTTCTGTAGCTACAACACTGCATTTCATATTCTCTCAAGTAGCATGGAGTTCACTGAGTGATATCAGTGGCATGTGCAGTTTGTGTACACATGTCACACATACTAACTGTATCCTGGTGTTGGCATTAATTTGTTGGTGTGCGCTATTTGTGCTTGTTTGCAGCTGCTTTTCTTTTTTAAAAAGTTTGCTGCTCAATAGGGGAGTGTGAATATTCGATATCTCGATTACATATCAAATATGCTTATTATTTGGTTCATATCGATTAGGAAATAAACTAATACTCGAAAATTTCCAAGTATTCGGCAGCGATCAAATATTTCGAATGTCATAAATCTGACTAAGGCAAAACCATAACATCTGGGCAGTTTACCCTAATATCGAGTTTAAAGTGTTCGAAAAACAGTACAGAGGTGTCCTCGTCACATTTTTGTCTGTCACCATTCAGACACTGATGAGCTTGGGCCACATGCGAAGTTCTGCAAGTGAGCTTTCCCACTTACCCCTCTTGATGAAAACAATATGGTCAACTACCAGCTTCAAAAATCACAATGCGAAAGTGCATCGTTTTTTAACCTTCCATAATCTGTTTCATACTTAACGCTTTAACTTGTCCTGTCGCCTTTATAACTCTTCCAGTTTGAGCTCCGCCGTCTCATTTTAGATAACTGTGATATGCAGGAAAGTCCACTCGCAGAATTTCAAATGGAGCTCCCGAAGGCAGAGCCGAGTTGAGATGTCTTTGGCAAAGTAATCTATTGTATATCTCACCTGCTATAAGCTGCATTGTAGCCCGCCCACATCTGACGTGCGCATGACAGAAGGCACGATGATGATAGGAGTACCCCTGTCACAAGGCTAAAAACAGCTGGCCGTGTAGTTTTAGTTTCTGGGCTTCACCTCAGCAGCTGTCTGTGCACCTCTTCAAGCTGCTTTCGGTCACTGACTGGTGCATCGCTGGTCATTTATTTTTCTCTTTTGAAGCAGTCTCGCTGTTCTGACGCCATTGTATGTGTTCGAATAATTCAGGCATTTCATCCTGTCCCTTGAAGTACGAATTAATGAAGTTTTACTACCCATGTTAGTTTTAGCTGGCAGTCATGTGTCAATTCATGGATCCCATTTCGTCTCTCATTTACAATGACCACATTACAGTTTGCATGCTGTTATGCTGTTTAATCAAGCAGTACACATTTCTGTGCGCTTTTTTTTTTGTAGCGTGAGCTACATTGGCCACAGTCTCGCCGTTTCGCGTGCTCCTTCCATCGACCATACTGCGCATGCGCAAGGGGCGAGTGACGTCACTGTGCACAGGTGGCGTGCCTCGCCGCGCGGGCATGCCGCTGGCGCTGCTGCCGCCGGCGCAGAGCCATGTGACGTCACTGCTCACGCTACATGTACCCTGGCGTAGCAGAGCTAAGCCACTGCCAACTTTTTTTTAGTAACGTGCTTAGCTAGCCTGGTATTGTTTAATTTCACTTTCAAAGACCTCACAGTTTTCAGAAAAGACCACAGTGGTTGCCGATTTATCACTTTCTGAAATTTACCTTTACACTGAACACACATGCAATATTCGATGGCATTTTTCTTCATATTAAAAAAATTCAGTGTTTGCACACTCATACTGCTCAAGAAATCCGTATAATACGCGACATAACTGACTTGTGTAGCATTCGATACCAGCTGAAAAAGTAAAGCACTTAACAATTGAAAGTCGTTGGCAGCATATACCTACTTTATAACCTGGCTGTAAGGTGCAAAAAAAGTTTGTTACATGATGTTAAGAGTGCCACATAATTTGAAAGGAGAAATATTCCATTCAAAATTATGTGGGGTTCATGATCAGTGTCCTGCTAGGTCTGTTTATGATAGCAGTTTCCAGTTGTCAGTGCCCAGTGTGTGAAGAAATAAGGAAGATGCAGTGCTCTGTGTATACTGCACTATTTATTCTTCAGTCACTACATTCTTTTCTTTTGCATGTATTTCATGTTTCTAAAAGGGGAGTAATATTCGTGAAGTGTTTTTGCATAGAGTTTTCAACTATGTAAACAAGGATTGCAGATGTGGGTTACTATTGCAGATGTGGGAAGGTGGTGCTGTAGTGGTAACGATCAGAACAAAGGGCTGAGCTATCTTCATGCAGGATATGATAAAAGGCATGTTTTATGCACTATTGTGGTGATACTAACATGGAAAGCTTTGGCTTTTTCAATTCTTGCTGCATAATTAAGAAGATTTGAATTTTTCTGGGTGCAGGCATCAATAATAATGCTAGTAATGATTTTACGTAGTATGCTTCGCTTCACAGTAAGTTGAAGCCTTGTGCCTGATTCAGTACTTACTGTACGTCTTTTCTTTTGGGGTGTCGTAAATAACCTGTAACTCACCATGTGATTATGATTTGTGCCTCTGCCTGCTATATCACTGCATCTCAACACATATGTATTTGTTTAAGTATAAAGTGTGACTGGTTAATTTCCATTGCGATAAAACATGGCTTGCTTTTACTCAATAGTGGTGCAAAGAATGAATCAAATAACTGTCAAGGTAAGTGGTGTAGTTTGCTTGGTTTCTTACTTTGCCTTCTATTTTGTCTTCTAAACAGACCTGTGCCAAGCCTGAAGTGCTCTATGATTATGTAGTTGAGGCAGATGAGCGGGTCGCTCTATGCAGAGATGACTGCTGTCTAGATCTGGACTCACCAGAATTCTTGGGCACCACCGAAGAAAAGGTATTTAGAGCTACTAAATAGAGTAAGCATGACGATTGTAGCATCTATAGGTCAGATGTATAAGCTGCAGTGTAAGAGCTCATGGCTTGCAATATATGTACTGAGGTCATGGAAGTTTATTAAAATATTAACCATTCTTTCTCTTTTTTTTTTTCCTTTCTAAAACTTGGCATCAGCCTGAGTCAAGGATAACCTTCACTAAGCTATCTGATTTGTGCACTTGGATCTAATCTTGTGCAGTGCATTTGTACTTGTTTCTCATAATAACACTTGACATGCATGTTGGTCATGTGTGTGTTTTGCAGCAGTTGTGGGTTGCAAATGTTAGGCTTGTTTCCTTCTTAAGTGTCCTAGAGAGCACCTGTGTTTTGAAAATCATTGCAATTAATTTGCAGGGTCGGTAGTTGTCACCTACATCTTCGCTTAAAAGAGTGAACTTGGATCCATTTTATATCAGGAGCTTGTTAGAGACCGAAATGTGTGTGTTACACTTATTCACAATAAGTTTGTAATTAACTAAGGTACATATACAAACAGGATGCTCGACAGCTCCACAGGGCCTTAGCACTCCTTTAAATTGAGAGAGTTTCCCCATTGAATTGGAACGGAAAACACTTACTTTTCCTATGAATTGTTCTTGTACCCAACAGTCTTGAGGCAAATATAGTAAATGGCCCCATCTGTTTCAATTCATGGATTTGCTCAAAAGCTGTTTGTAGCTTAGTGTTATTCTCATCATTACTGACAGGTGTATTTTATATTAGAATTTTGATATGAGGTAAAGATTTGCATAATACATTGTATTTACTGAGACCTTTTTTTTCTCTCTTTTTTTGTCTTTTGCAAGATTTTTTTTCTTTCGCAAGACATGTTGACTTGTACCCCATAAAGCCAGTAGTCTGTTTGTAAAAAAAAAATCTGTGCTTGATAATCTTGGCCATTTATTCATGTTGCTGTAGCTGTCACTATGTTTGGAATCATGTTAATCATATTCTACTGCTGGAAATATTGGAAGGGAACATTCTGGACAGTTTTGCTTAGCAAAGACTGCATGTAGATGAATTTTGGTGAGCCAGCTATATATTCTTTAAATTTTTTTCTCACACTTGCATTTACCTTTATACTTCTTTTGCCCCACCGTGGTGGCTCAGTGGTTACGGCGCTCGGCTGCTGACTCGAAAGACGCGGGTTCGATCCCGGCCACGGCGGCCGAATTTCGATGAAGGCGAAATTCTGGAGGCCCGTGTACTCTGCATTGGCGGTGCACGTTAAGAACCTCAGTTGGTCGAAATTTCCGGAGCCCTTCACTACTGCGTCTCTCATAGCCTGAGTTGCTTTGGGACTTTAAACCCCAATAAACCAATTTACCAACCAATACTTCTTTTGCTAATGTTGCTATATTTTCATGCACATCTGTATAGGTGACCATCATCAAACCTCTTGACGTACAAAAGCTGAAGTTGGATCTGCAAAAGGTGTTGGATCAAGGAATCAAGAGCCTGGCTGTGGCTTTGATTCATTCTTACACGTACGTTTAAGAAGTTACATTTGTTTGTGTCAGGGATAAAAAAATTTTATGTGAGGTTGGAAAGGATACAATTAGCAGCCTTAAAAATGGCTGGGGCATGTGTTTTTGTTTATATATGCACTTGTGAGTGTCATGTGGACAAAAGTGGATGCTTGAGAAAGTTGGTGTGACATTATCAAAACAGTGCAGGGGCACCGGTGAGAACAGAACCACTGAGAGATGCAAGTGCAGTGCCCTGTCTGTGTGTGCTTCTGTGCTTTTCTGTGTCCCTGCGCTGTTTTGTTAATGGCATGTTAGTAACAAACTTTTGTACAGTAGTGCGCGTGTCACAGGCTGTGAGAGGCCTGCGAAATCCGTCACAGTCCGATTTCACAAGCAAACTACTGTGACTTCAAGTGCAGTTTTTTGTGCAGGTCTCTGGGCCTCGGCCATAGCACTTACTTCTCCCTAGTCAGTATTAGAGCTCTGGACACACTTAACATTATCATCATTGTCACAAGTTTGAATTGGAGCACCAGGAAAGATATTTTTAACTCCGAATTTCTTAGCAGTAAACATGAGCAGACAAGGGAAGGGGAAATAAGGTGCTTGTTATTGCATACATACGACAGAAGTCAACAGGCATCGAAACCTAGCAGCATAGAGGAGTGTTTCTTTTTTATTTATTTAAATTTTTTATGAGTGGGAAATAATACTGTAACTACTTAATGGCTAAAAGACAAATTATTCTAAAGCAGAAGAAAAAACAACCACATGCCGTCGGTGAGGTCAGTGACCTCTGAATTTCACGCACAGTGCTCTACCAACTGAGTTACAGTGGCAGCAGTCAGATCTTCTACTTTCGGGGTATCTACATTGCGTGTTACATAACCTTGAGAGTGTCCATCTGCGCTACCCTCGTCCATAGTGGTGCACATAGAATGTCCTGTATTACCGTGAGCGCCATGTGGAGCTTGATCGAACAGAGAAGGGTGGAAGCTGTGCGAGAACCCTGTTATGCTACCTATGGCATCAAGACTGCCAGAACCGAGGCCTTCGTTAAGCAGTTGAGCAGACAAGGGAAGAGAAATGTGGGGCTTGTTATGACATATGTGTTAAAGAAGCCAACGGTCACCGAAACTAAGTAGCATAGGGGAGCGTTTCTATTTTTTAATTTGTTTTTTTTTTTGATCAACAGGAAATAATAGTGTAATTAGTTAATGGCTGGAAGATAATTGATTAGAAAGCAGAAGAAAAAACAACCACATGCTGCCGGTGGAATCGGAACCCACAACCTCCAGTACAGGACGTACTACATCCGCTGCTATTGATAAGGGTGGCACTGGTGAACACTCTCGAGGTTAGGTTACACACAACGTACATACCCCCAAAAGCGGAACATTTGACAGCTGTCACTGTAGCTCAGTTGGAAGAGCAGCTTATTTATTTGTCTTAAATATTAGGTAGTAACAATAATGGCACACAATGATCTGAACAGTAAGCATAGCCTTATTGGTATGAAGTCTGTCACATTTTGTAAACATTAATGCTGGACTTGCTTATTAAAGTGAGGGAATGTCCTTTTTTTTTTTTTCTGACTAGGTTTAGGAGTTCAGGCAAGTGTTTCCCAGAAGTGACAGCAATATTGAAAATAAATTGAGTAGTGTGTATTTATTTAGAATGTCATTATATCCTTAGAATTTTCAGATTGAGCAGCCATACTTCAAGTTTCCAGCTGAACTGGATGGAGCTGGAGATGCGAAAGGCTGTAGGTTGGCTAGTCTGCAGAGCTGTCCAAAATGCTTTGTTGCATAATTATTTTGTGTAAAAGCACTGCTGTGCTAGATGACCTCCTGATTGAGTAGGAGTGCCATATGGCCATGCAGGCTTTGTGAAAAAATTATCTGCGGCTCTTCAGCAGGTACTGCTTTAAATATGAGCTGAAATGCTCAATGCAAGAATATCAGTATATCATGGCCCCAGATATTGTGTGGGCATGCTTCAAAAGCTTGTGAGTGAAAGGAAGAGCAGGACTGTGTGGCAGCTGCTCCCCCAAGAAGCACATGATGTGCTCAGCTGCTGGGCTTGAAAAGTGTATTCATTGTAGGATGACTGACTGTTAAGATAAATGCGGCATAGCACTTGTTCTTTTGTTCTCTGGTCTCTATGAGTGCAGTTTAGAGTATCAAAATATCTTTGTGTAGCTGGAAGCAACTGCAACAGGTATGAATATGAATACCTCTGTTACATGGGAATTTTCATTGGTAATCAAGTTGAATGTCACTTGAGTTGGACTGCAGTTGGCTGCAGTGGAGTGGTGCCACACAGCAGTGCCAACTGTTGTTGAGCTCTCAGTGGCACTTCAGTTTAGCTGATATCTGTGGTCCCAGATGGATGGGTCATCTGACAAAGTGGTGGTTGACAGACTCACCATATTAGCCAAATTGGCAATATTTCACACTGCCACATGTCCTCAGGTCACATGAAAAATTATTGTACTGGCTAGTACAGGTCCTATTACTGATCGACTCTATAGTGCAAGCATGTAGAGTGATATCAAAAAAGCTGTGGCCAAGTGCTGGAGCCAAATGCACCTCTACTGGATTGTCTTGGTTTTAAGCTATGCTCAACTGTGGCATACACAAAGCACAAAGCTTGAATAGAAATTGCAATTCATTAAAGTAAAATATGGGAACGAAGTTTAAAAATAAGAGTACCAAAATGCAAAAAGTTTTATACATTGACATTCTGCACATGCTGTAATTAGGTGATGAAGACAGGGGAAAGTAGTTTTTTTTAATGGTCTGTGAAAATACGGCTTACTGCTGTTAATTTTAGCAGCAGCTAGAAAGCTTAACTGCTGTTTTGAACGGTGGTTGAATCTGCCCATGTCTTTTTCACATGTCTGTGTTAGAGGCTTCTTATTTAAAAAGGTTTTAGGCGCAAAAAACCTTTTCAAATATGAATCAAAACCAACTAGCCCAGCAGCAAGTGCTCTTAGACTATGTTTAGAGGCTTCTTGTTTGAATACAACTTATTGTGCTGAATGTTATTGGTGGTAATCTTTGCAGCTATAGTTGTCAAGGGGACTTTTTTTTCTGGGGAATAGGCATCAGTGTCACAATATGCTACAAGCAGAAACTCTCACATTCACTTGCTAGCCAATGGGAATGCTATCCATTTGGGGAGGGGAGTGTGCGGTTGGCATTCACATGGGAGCGAGGGGGGGGGGGGGGGGGGGGGGTTGCTTCTGAAGAGGGAAAAGCTCCTGGAAGCTTTTCAGGCCAGTTAAGGATTAGTGGGCTTCAGCATTGCTGCTGCTGCTTCTGAGCACACCAGATGTCCTTTGCTGTGCATCATGTGTTGTGTAGAAACATGAGAGCAGCCCTGGCTCTGGCTGTTGTGACTAGCTTGTTCTTGCTACACTAATGTGCATTGTGACTGTTCAGTTTTTTTTTTCACAAACAAGATAATGTTCGTAATATTTTTAAAGGTTCAAGGAGCATGAGCTGCTAGTGGGCCAGTGTGCTACTGAGCTTGGCTTCGAGCATGTGTCCTTGTCATCCGATGTGATGCCCATGGTCCGCATCGTTCCCAGAGGATTCACAGGTCCGTGAGCTAGCTGCAATGGTTGCCCCATTTTTTTTGTGTGAAGTGAAAGTCATGGAAGGAAAGGCTCAGTCAAAACACCAGTGTATTTTGACTGAGATATATATTTTTGGTAAAGAACCACTTTGCCTGTTAAGACAGTATCGAAAAATGATGAGACCAGTAAATGCGTAATGAAGTTCTTCAAACTTCATAACACAGGAGCCTCCTTCCTCTTTGTTTTTTTATACAGTTGTGCGAAAGGCTAGATAGACCTGCAAGCGATTAGCCAAGGCCATCTCTGAGTGAGGATTAACATAGGCTAGATATGATCGTCTGCTACAGCTTTCTGCATTGTGTATGTGTGAGCTAGCCTCCTTTGAAACATATATTGAGAGCAAATATATGTAATTGACCTATTATGAACCTAAATATACAGCATTGTATGCATGCATAGTGCTAGTAATCGTATGATGCAATTGTGCACCATACATTGATGAACAGAAGAAAACAGTGCAGCTTTTCATTGATGTTCTCTGTGTGCAAGAATAAATAAGTTCATTTGGTACTTGAAAAAATGATGTGGCTATATTTGTTATCTTTGTAGCATTACTCCGCAACCCTCTGCCACCATGGCTTTTTAGGGACCCCCAACCTTTCACCATTGCAGAAGGGAACTAATCCATCTGTGGTTGAGTGCTAGGTTGGCATTTGACATAAACACATGCTACATGGTTTCCACTCTCGGTGGCATAGCCATCCATGATTGCTTTTATTTGCATACAACCATTGCACTGCTGGCAGTGATATGAATAGCTGTATTTGCATGCATCCAAAATTTCAAAAGATGCCTACATGCCTGATGAATGATGAGTAGCGTAATGGTGCTCACATTACATGTGGAAAATTAATAAATCAGAAGGTAATTGTTCCTAAAAGCTATTGATTTTGCTGATTGTACCTCTTCTTTTTTTCAGCTTGTGTTGATGCTTATCTGACACCTTGTATCAAGAAGTATGTCGAAAGTTTCGCATGTGGATTCAAAAACAACCTCAAAGTAATTTTATTTATTTGTTCTACTGCTTCTTAAGGCAGGGAGTGGCAGGGGGGGTTGTGCATTTCCTGATGCCTTGAATTAGTACATACTGACTAGTGTGCTGAATAGTTCAGCTGATTAGATTTGTGGCACTTTATTTCTGCCCCAGCGCATTGTATTGTCTAGTTCTTGGCTATTTTCCTTGCCATAATTTGTGCTGTAAATGCTCTCCTTTTCTTCTCTTCAATTCCACAGGATGTGCCTGTCCTGTTTATGCAGTCTGATGGGGGACTGACACCAATGGAAACGTATGTCATTTGACACCTTCACCTTTTATTTTGCATTTTATTTATAACATTATTGGCAATTGCAATCAATTTGGCAAGTTTTCATGTATACACTTTTGATTCAGGTTTTCAGGCTCTCGATCCATCCTGTCTGGCCCAGCTGGGGGTGTAGTCGGCTACGCTAAAACATCCTACAATGAAGAGGATAAAGTGCCAGTTATTGGCTTTGATATGGGAGGTTAGTATTTTTGTCCTGTGCTTGTGTTGCCAAACTTCTGAAATGATATTGAGTCTGTGATGTGGTATCAGTGGAAGCATTCTAAAGTGAGGAAACACCTTCATAAAATTTTGTAACATGTTCCTTTTATCTGCCATGATGCACAATGGCTTTAATGGTTATCATTAATGAGACTAGGTTTCTACAACAAAATTGCCTCAAAAGGTTTCATTTTTAAGGGATTGCTGTGTGTATGTTGATTGTTGTGGAAGAGCTTGCAAAAAAGTGACTCATTTTCACTGTATTTTCAATTCTTTTGAAAAAATGCAAGAACATCGTCTGCCAATACATTTCTAATTTTGCTGAATGTAGTATTCAGCAACATAGGCATTATGAGCTTTGGAACTTTAAAGCCTGATTGCTTTTGCTGCATTTATAATATGTTTATCGCAGTCCTATTGATAAGCTGTTTGATCGCTGTTCACTAGCTGGTGCTGTATCACTAACCTTTTTTATTGTAGGGGATTTTTTTCAGCAGAATTTAATTATTGTAAGCTGCTTTATGGTGGTCTAAGACCTTCCAGGACCTATGGCAACATTTTTTTTATCACATTCTGGTTCTGAACTTGCTGAAATGTGTTGAACTTACTTATATAAGACGTGAACATTGTATTTTCAACAATATTTTCTTGTTTACTTTCTTGATACTGGAAATTCGACCTCGGATAAATGGATGTGAGTACTGGGGCTGTAGGTTTTAAAGTTGCTGATACAAAGATGAATATTTTAAGTTTTTTATGTTTGTAAATCCACTGCATTCTGTATATACATTTGCTTTATATACTTAGTCTCTTCATTTTTCATGGTAATGCAGTTGAGTGAGCCAGCATATAAAAAGAAGCACTATACTAGATTTTAGTGGTTTTTGCCAGTTTTAATGTTATCTTTGCTCAGTAAATTTATTTCATGTTAGAAACGAACAAGATGCCTTCCAAGAAAGTCAGGATTCAAGATGTTTCAGCTTTCTTTCGGATGTCGCTGAGTAAGTTAAGCTGTCGTGAGGAAAATGAAATGCTTTTAAATTCCAACCTTCGTGGTTATCATTGTACCCCCTTTCAGCATAAGTTCCTTTTAGCATGAATAGCATTTGACCAGACAAGACTTTTCTAGGCTTTTATTTCAGTAAATTTAATACTCAGAATTTCATAGTTTATATCATATTCTCTGTGTGCTTTCTTGTTTGACAAGGATTCTTACACGAGGTCCTCTTTTAGTGCAAAAAAAGTGCAATTATTTGGTTTCCAGGAACATCAACTGATGTAAGCAGATATGATGGCCACTTTGACCATACCTTTGAAACAACAACAGCTGGTGTGACAATTCAAGCGCCACAGGTTTGTAACACATACTTTTCAAAAGCAGGCTTGCTTTTATATTGTTGTTCATGTGTCTTTACAAGCTATCATGCTTGTTGGTGCAAAACGTAGCTGAGTAGAATTGAAGTGAACCAAGTTAGAGCCTCAGGTCAGTTCTATTTTGACAAGTGAAGTTTCGTTTATGCAGTTATCTGAAGTCTCCAGAAAGTCTCCAAAAAGTCCAAAGTTATCCAAAAAGAATTTTGAATTCTGAGGCCATGAAGACTGCCATCTAGTGCTGAAAAAAAAAAAGGGCAGATTCGGGTTATTGTGAAGCGGGAGTCTTCGAAGACAGTTGTCCCTGATTGAATTTGCCAAGGAAGTGAAATTCTCAGCATGTCTCTTTCCATAAGCAGCATGGTTGCCAAGTAGGTGGCATGTCTAAAATTGGGATGCCTTGAATTTTTGGTTTGTATGCAGAAAAGCAGGAGGAGGCTAACAAGGCTAATAGATCCAAAGTAAAGAAGGCAGAACCACAAGTGTGGGAAGGAAAACAAACTGGACTTTTGTTTTATTTTTTTTCTGCATTACACAGTCGGAAAAAAACAGCTTTGAGGCCATATCAAGATGTAGTGGGGTTGAGAGAAGCAGAGAAAACCTGTGGGCAGAATGTGGGCTCAAGAAATGAAGAAAGGAAGGAAAGGTATTGGTATCATGCAAAACAAGAGCATTACCTGTATTGACATGGAATACCTGAAGTATGGGAAGTGAATCTTGGGGAGTAAAAAGGAAATGAGAAGTGCAAAGGTGGGAAACATCATGGATAAAAAAAATGTGTGAAGTGTTTCTATATGATACTGCTGTAGTATTACTTTAGTTGCACTCTGGTGCGAGTGATCTTAAATTTTGCTGAGTTAGCTGTGTTCACTGCGAGGTTTTGAGGTTGCTTTGCATTGTATTAATACTTCAGCTGGACATCAGCACAGTGGCTGCTGGTGGTGGCTCCATGCTGTTCTTTCGATCAGGACTCTTTGTTGTGGGACCTGAGTCGGCTGGGGCTCATCCTGGGCCTGTCTGCTATCGGAAAGGTGATCAACCTTAGCAACCCTTTTATATAAGGGACTGTTACTTTATCCAGGTTGTGGAAAGACTGTCTGGCATATTTTGGGATATTAACACCTCTTCTTGATTTCAGATTTGTAGTAATTTGTACTGACTGTCAACTGTTGCAGCATTTTAAAGGTTATTTCCAGGAAATAGGTAGGCTTTTTGTTTTCCAAGCTGCTTTGAGAAAACAACAAAGCAAGATATACTATACCCTTACAGCAGTAACTGTTAACAGACTTCCTGCTAAGTTTGTGGTTTCTCTTATTGCTGTAATGTGCTATAACTGAAGATTCCTGTGTTCACCTGCTAGCTAACGGTGTTATGATCAAGTTGGGTGTGGGCTAAAAAGACCATGCGAGCCTGAGAATGTGTGCTTTTGAGAGTGTGGCAGTCATGTGATCCATGACTGATGAATTAAGACCCATGAAAAACACACTTAACAAGTTTGCTTTTTAACTGCTTATTATATGAAGCTACATGAGCATGAATCATGTGTTATGTAGAATAAGTGTAGTTTGAGAAGGACTAGCCATATATAATTCATTTTTTAGGTAGCATTACCTTTATGACATAGGGAGCAGTTTCAGCTAGCACAGTACTGTTCTTTGATATACTGCAGTGCCATATTATGTAACCTTTTTGTTTCTCTAAACTCGTGAAATTCATCAAGAGCTCATACTGTTCAAATTAAAAAGGTATATTTTTAATGAAAAATAGTTTAGTGGTGGGACCTTAGCTACGTAGTAACTGGCATGGTTCAAAAATGGGAGTGACTTGTGTGCAAATACTTTGCGAAATGTTTTTTTTCTATATTTCCTTCAGACACAGTGTCCACATAAGTGGACGTGACCTAATCCTAATTATGTCCTTTTATACGAGGCAAATGTCTACCCTGGGACTGCTCGCTCTAAATATTTAGACCCTGCCTTTCACATGTGTTGCTGCTTCACTTACAGATACAGCGAAAATGTTTTTGAAAAAGATATGTAAAAATAGGCGTTCGCATGTTTAATGGCAGGATGAAAAATTTGCCTATTTTCACATGCTGACTCTTCAATTGGTCGTTTATCTAGCAGCTTAACATGTGAAATGGGGAAATAAGTTAATGTAGAAACAATCCTGCGGTCTTAATAATCATATACACACACAAAAAAAGTGCTGTGGCGTGCTTCCAAAGTTTTGTGTCCTCAAACGTGGACACATCACCTTTCTGCTCAAAATTTTTCAAGTGCATTTTTTTTTCCCTGATGTGCCCTATCTGTGATCAGGTACTATACTAAATGTCCTTATTGACTGCAGGTGTTCAAAGTCAAGCAACTGTTTAGAGAAACTTGGATTATTTGAGCTCTGAAGCATTTTTGTATAGATCACCAATGGAGATGTCTCTGCTGGTGACTTTCCTGATTATGAAATGGATGGGAATTGCAAATGCCTCTATGATGGTGAATGCTTGCTTGGTTGTTTGATAGCAATGGAAAAAGAACTCCAGGTAGAAGGATGAGGAAACTATCACGAGAGTATTTCTCAAAATGAAGACCTTGTTCTTGTCTGTTTGCAATAGCATTGTTAACATGTCTTCAGCTGTCATGGGCTAGAGCTGTTCGAAGTTGGAATGAAGCCCCAAATCATCACGACAGCATTCAAAGCCCTAAAGTCATCGTCAAATAAAAGAAGTTCATGAGGGGGTGAATAAGCTAGATGTCTTTGTACTAAATGCTCACAAGAATAAAAAATCGGCTGCATCGGGTCATCTCTCATTTTAGTTCATTTTCACTTACGACACTTGGTTGTAATACCTCTGAAGTGCCAAGAGCAAATGCAAAAAAAATATGCGTTAGGTTTGCTCACCTTTCAATTTGATATTGCTAATAGAGTACAATCACTGACCAATTTTACAGACTCGGCAGGACACGAAAAAGGGTCCGAATAATCGAACAGTCTGAAAAATCAATGAACTTAAAAAATTGACTCCTCTGTGAAAAGCTGGGCTTGAAAATCATGAACTTTGCCGCTCCTCACATTTCATTTGCAAGTGATAACGTTATACTCTGTCCAAGCCAGAGCCATGCTTTTGTTATGTTCATACTACCTCACGTCACGATACCAGACAGTGCGATACAGCCGCAGGTGATGGCACGAATGGTCACACGCGCCGCGCAATACAAGAACAGTTAATTTCCATGGATAATGCTGGTAGTGAACCCCCCACCCCATCTGCCCCGCACCGCGGTCTTCGTCATCTAAGCCACGGCGGACGCTGCAGCTGCCTCATTTTTATTGCAATTGCATGCTCTTTTTTGTACGTCTCCTTGATGGCGATGAAGAACGTGCCATAGCCTCTAGTGCAGTGATGGAGAAATAGCAAAGGCTGTCCCAGCCAATCCATGCGAAGGACTCTGTTTAAATCCAAGAGGGCATGGCATCTTTCACGGCGGCGATGAACTGGTTGGCTCTGACACCATTTCCCGCCCGCATCTATATTAGGCGGTGAAATCTATATTAGGCGGTTGGTGAAATCAAGGACGCCAGCATATAAGCCCGCCTAGGCCGAAACAATGCAGGCATGAAGGCTGCGAATTAGAGAGTCGTATTTGGTGCATGAAATACTGAATCTTTCGCTGTCTATTCTCAAGAAAGAATAGTTTTCGTCTGTTTTACAAGTAAATAATAATTCTCTGAGGTGCATTTTGTCATAAGTAAACATTTATGAATGTCTAGCAATAACCTGAAAAAGAGAAAATATGTTATAGTGTTTTTGGACATGCAGCAGCTTTGTGCCATGATGACCACATGCATGGATGCTACGAAAATGTATGAAATTATGAAAAGTTTTTTATTTTTTTTATATATTTGGCTTCCAATAGGTACTTTCACCATGTTTTTATGCAATATAGTTGAGCCCACTTATAACCTCATGGTCCCGCAGATTTGGTACATTGTATCCAAAGTTTGTAGTATGTGGGTAAAGTCCATCATGCTCATTTCTGTCTTTGGAGATAGCCCTGTCACGGTGCTTTTGAAGATCTCCAACGTGGTCATCTGCTCCTTGCCGAGGCTCATAGCCCCGACACGGCTCTGCTTTAAGGGCGCGATATAAATTATATGGCTAATCGCAGTTGAAGTGTTGATGGTGACTGATGGGAGGTCGCAGTTCTCAGACAGGCTTCACTGGGTCCAGCATCGCCCAGTGCGGTGCCCCACACATCACCCCTCCACCCTTCTCCTGGACCCGCACCTTCTCTCAGTGCTGCACCCGGTGCACTCTTCACCTTACACATGCCTACACTGACGCCACATTGAAGGTAGCGTAGTGCACTTGCGCACTGTACGTGCAGCCCCTTGTCTGCATGCAGTCTGTGTGCAGGAGCAGCGCAGAAGGTGGAGTGGCGATTGTGCAGGCGAAGCACGCCACATCATCGGCTTGGCCAATGTGGTGTTTTCAATTTGTCAGGCTTTTAGTTGACTGCATTACTGTCATATTATCAGCAGTGTATATTCTCCTCTGTGTTCTTTCATATCGTTACTTTCCAAGAGAACTAAAATAATTGCAAAAGTGCAAAAACATGTGGCACTTGTAAATAAATGGCAGGAAAAGGCAATAAGATGCAAATCAAATTAAAGGGCAACTGAAGAGTTTTCAGAATTTGATAAGTTTAAACGTGCCGAATGGTGAAACTTGCAGGTAAAGCATGCAAAATCTTTTTTGCACTAGGATTTGAAATAGTGATGTAATCACCGTCTAAAGGGGCATCGGTGTTCAGGATTCTCTGCAGTGCACAGCGACAGGCAGAGACCCCAGTGATGACGTCACGTACGGCAGCGCTAAGTTTCTAGCGAACAGGTGGTTGTTTCAAGGAAGAAAACAAATGCCGTCGAAGCTGAAGCTCACGAAGCTTTGTTTTGAGGCATCGGAAGATGCACGGCTGCATGTAGACGAAGACAGTGGACATCTGAAATTTCGGCAGTGATGACGTCTCCACGAGTTTCCCCACACTCCTCCAGCACAGTGAGGAGAAGCCTGAACTTCATTGCTGTTTTAATCGGTGATTATGTCGCCATTTTAAATGCTAGCGCACAACTACTTTGCCCGCATTACCAAGAAGCTTCGTAGATTCGAATTCTCAAATAACCTCGAATTCTCAAGAAACCATTTCACCGTCCCTTTAAATAATGTGTTCCCACAGCGTTTTATGCTCTTTTCTGTGGTTCTTTTTTTCTATAATTTCTTGTGCTTGTGTTATGTAGCTGTACTTTCTTTGAGGTCACTCTTTGTAATAGGCAAAGGTGGAGAACCATGGGGGCATTAATAAGTGCAGCCTCTGTCATACATAGAGGGCAGGAGCCGTGTACTGTGAAGGAAACAAAGGAGGATTTTGCTGCAGCTGCTTGGCGGGAACTGTGCTGCTTTTCTGCGTGTTGCTCATATGTCTGTATGACTGCACTTGTGTATGGGCATTGTTTCTGGAATACAGTAGCTACGGTCAAGTTCTGTTTTTTTTTTTTTTAATTCATGAATCACTGCACATGCATGCCCCAGGCATGTTTATTGAAAGCTGTACTTGTGCCACATTATCTGAGCACTTTCTTTAGGAAACTTTGATGTCAGCATGCTGCTAGCTTTGCTTCCAATTCAGAAAAGCTGGACAAAATAAAGGTGCACATTGCTTGCTGCTGCCAGTAGTGCATCGAAAAATGTGAATAAAATGGGCAGTTTTGTACTGTTGGCTTGACTGAACATAACCACCTTGATTCATTATTGTTCCGTTTCATAACAGCCTGATTTCACTTTCTTTCACTAGGGGGCCCGCTAACTGTGACTGATGCCAATGTCTGCTTGGGCCGCCTGCTGCCAGATTATTTTCCCAAGATTTTTGGCCATTCAGAAAGGGAACCACTAGATAAAGAGGCTGCTTTGGCAGCTTTTCGCAGATTAACACATGAGGTGAGCAGTAAAAGTTTCTTGGTGATAGCGCTGTGGAGGTACATTAACGGCCAAGATGTGGATGAAAAAGTAAGATCTTAATTGGGTCATGTTATGTGTGGGTATGTTCTCTGACTATATTAGAACCAAGGTCTACACATCCTGAGCTTTATTTTATGCCTGCAAAGACTCAAGATATCTTTGTTGCTAGTGGTTTGGGAGAAGTAGCATTTTATATTTGTGTATTGATAAATCAACTAGCTCAACCGACTAGCTCAGAAACAAATTCTTCTAAATCAAAAACCTCAGCTATTTTTTAGAAAGGTGGAGCAAGTGCAAAATATGCTACTATAGGTACAACAGCTAATTACAGGTTTGAAGAAGTTTAAATCTTCATTTGAATTTTTTATTGCTTTGAAGAGAGCACCTTTGTGTACTTCAATGTACACTGCATATGCTTGCTTAGGTGCTGCTCATCTGGGTGCATGTGCTATTTGGTCACTGCCTTGGTTACTGAGGTACAAGCATTTAGAGGGATGTTTGATGGCTAAAGTATAGCAAATCGTACCTCATAAAGTGTATGCTGTTAGAGTCGTGCAGGTGTTATGGGGTAGATTTTATGGCATTGCGCTGGGCTCTTGCTCCTGTGTATCATTTTATTCATGGATGTTTGGCTTTTTGTGAACACCATACAGTTTGTTTAAAATGTGGTTAGAAGTTAAGTACCATCTTCTTTTATAACATCTGAGTGGGTACAGCAGGAACAACAAAACGCGGACGCAGAAAGAAATACACTGAACGAGGATGAAGCTGACTGTCAACTAAAAATTTATTGGAAAACCCGTGCTTTTTGTTTCCTTGTCAAAATTGTCTTGCTTTTCATCTCCCGTGGGGTTCACTCAAGAAAGAAATTTCTTTTCTTGATAAAGCTATTGATGGTGCGCTAACGCACTACTGTCCTGTTTCCCGTATCGCCCATGCTTCAAGGATTTCACGTGTTACTTGGTCTGCAGACCTTTCCATGACTTGCACTTTATGCAACTTGGGCTTACATTTGCGCGCTTCTTTCTTCTTTTTTCCTTTTTTGTTTCTTTTACAATCTCTGCAATGCAAGGCTAGATTGCTGCTTGAGGCACCTGATAGAGATGATGCATGTTCTCTTATCCTATCATTGAGGCACCTTCCCGTCTGCCCTATATATTGTTTGCCACAGGCCAGAGGGATAGTATAAACCACGCCTTTAACACACTTGCTGTATCTTGTTCGATGTGCGATCTGGCATTGCTGCTTCTTTTGTCTTTTTAGTTGACAGTCAGCTTCGTGTGTTCTGTGTGTTTCTTTCTGCGTCCGCGTTTTGTTGTTCCTGCTGTGTACCCACCCAGAAGTATGAACCAACTAGATCAGTTTTCTACTCTTTTAACTTTTATAACAGTTATGTGAAGCACAGAAAGCATTTCCTTTGATATAAGCATGATTCCCATTTCTACGCATATAAATTGTGTCTTCAGTAATTTGTCACTTTGTCATTTTGACTAGATGGCACTTGCACTAGCGTTAAGTGATTTTATTCTTTTTTAACAGCATACCTTGGAGGGCTTGGTGCATTATAGCCTTTTTGGGGTGCTGTGGTAGTAAACTCTGAATTGACAAGTTGTAAGTTGAGAGTTTGATAGCGTAGTAGTTTTCTTCTTTGTCTTTTCTTTTTTCTTTTTATTTATTTTATTATTTGTTATTATTTTATTTTCATTTATTTTTTATTCTGCAGCTATATACTTTATGCTTTAACCTTTAATTTTTCTTCATGGTATCGAAGTACAAATAAAGCACAATGGATGGAGAAGCTTCTGCATGCTCTTTTTTTTTTTGCAGGTTTACATTTTTGTAGCTTGAATTTTGGTGTTACTTTTCAGTATACAACAAAATGCAGTGAAAGCAGTATACCCAAAACATACCTACTGTGACATGAAAATATGTAGTCATGTTGGAATAGCTCTTAATGCGCTCCTGAGGAAGCATGTCTTAAGGCTGCAAATTATGGTTCATCACTATACAAATTAGTATATTATCTTTACATTATGGGAAGCAGTTGACTCATGCACACAGATCTGTGAGCTTCACTTAATGAACAGGGGAGTGAGCATGTAGTGAATTATTTTATGCTCACTTGCCAGCCAGCTCATATTTTTGCTGACATATGCCCTGGAAAGAAAACATCAAAAACAGCATCATCTACACTGATTTCCTGAGTATGCTCAGAGGACTGCACTCTAGAAATGCTGCTGAACCCTTAATAAGAAACATCATACATAATGTTGTTAAAGTCGCAGCGCAAAAACTTAACATAAGATTCTGCTGGGTTCCAAGCCATGTTGGGATTGGGGGTAATGAGAAAGCAGATGCATGTGCTGCACAAGCCCGATTTGGTCAAATAGAACAGGTAAACATACCACACAGGGATTGTTTGAAGCTAATGTGCAGTAAACTGGGAAATAAGTGGCCGGATGTATGGGAAGATCAGATAAACAACGAACTGCATTCTGTAAAGCCCATCTTAGGAGAATGGAAATCATGTGGACATCAGGAACGTTTCACAGAAGTTACTGTATGTCGTATTTATGTCACTTTACTTGAAACTTTTACTGACAAAACTAAGACAAACCTCTCTGTGAAATGTTGGATAGTAAACCACATTTTAATTTCATGTACAAAACTTGAACAACTAAGAAAAGAAAATTTTACATCCATTTTACAATAAATACATCCCATTACACCCAGTGTTGCTTTTAGCTGATCAAGCACTTGTTGATTTCTCACATATTTTTAAGTTTCTCAAGGAAGCCAGTGTTTTAAACAAACTACAGGTATCTAAAAGTTTCATCATTAACACGAGACACTGTAACCCTATAAAGCAATCAAATTACCTTACTCATTTATTTGTTGAGACCAAACGTTGCTGATGCATAGCACATATATACCCCGCCGCGGTGGCCCAGTGGTTACGGCGCTCGGCTGCTGACCCGAAAGACGCGGGTTCGATCCCGGCTGCGGCGGCTGAATTTTGATGAAGGCGAAATTCTAGAGGCCCGTGTACTGTGCGATGTCAGTGCACGTTAAAGAACCCCAGGTGGTCGAAATTTCCGGAGCCCTTCACTACGGCGTCTCTCATAGCCTCAGTCGCTTTGGGACGTTAAACCCCCATAAAACTACACTAAACATAGCACATATATGTTCGAATACTCCATAGGCAGGGCTGCACGGTATGGCTGTTCAGTGTTGTGAAACCTCTTTGTTAAATCCCGTGAATGTTCATTTGTATATTGTATCTGACAAACGTTTTCCTGTGTCTACTGCTAATTTTGGTATTAAATGGCGTGTTGGATGCATGGCTGTTTCTGGGTTTGTGCAGGTGAACTTGTTCCTGAAAAGCCAGCCAGGTAGTGCGAACAAGCACATGACCTTGGAACAAGTTGCAATGGGTTTCATCAATGTGGCCAACGAGTCAATGTGCCGTCCCATTCGAGCCTTGACTCAGGGCAAAGGATTTGATGTTTCCAACCATTTATTAGCCTGTTTTGGAGGTGCAGGTGCACAGCATGCCTGTGCAATTGCCAGAGCTCTTGGCATGACAAAGGTCCTGATTCACAGGTACGGCAGTACTAGGCTCTACCCATTTTAACTGTGGGGCTCTAAATGGACGGGCGCAAGAAACATGAACATAGACTAGTGCCGATGCTTGTCCACATTGTTTGTCAGTGCTAGTCCATGCGAACAAAACTTTTAATCTGAGCTCTGCATTGTTTCGCAGCTGCTCCAGTTTGCTTCTCACCTGTGCTTATAATGGCTTATGTTTAGACAAGCAGAAATCACTGGAAAAATACTTATACATTGCATGATTTTTCTTCTAGAATGAATTTCTTTTCAGTGTCAAATCATTTCATGCATTTACTGTTTATGATCCTGCTCATTCTGCATTTTTTGCACAGCTTTTGTGTGTAAGGTCAGTAGGGAAAATTTAAATCATCCAGACATATAGGCAAAGAAAGAAGGCAAAAGCCTGTGTGCTGTAGCCATGGCGCTTATGCTATCAGTCATGTACTGTGTCTTTGTGTCCAGTTAAATTGCACCTTCGCAGCCTGCAGGTATGCATCCATGATACTTGTGTAACTAGCACTTAAATGTCATGTTTAAGCACTTGTGATGATCACCATGCGTACCCAGAGAAAACGATGGCCACTTTTATTTTTTCCCCAGAAAGCTGAAAGATACTGGTAACTTTGACTTAATTTTCATTTTCTTGCTCATTACATTCAAAATATATTTTTCGGGCAGTAGTGTGGCATCTTCACAGGTTTTCGGGTACTGTAAAGCTTTGCATTTAAGATGAATGGCTGGTGAGGATGCGTCAGTATAGACTGCCAAAGAGTTAAATTTGTTTTGTGCTATCCTTCTTACATTGTGTCCGCAACCTAATCTAATGCCAAACAGAAGTTGTTTGTTGTTTGGGGAATGCATTTCTTTCTCCTTTGTCTTCCTCCTATGTCCATAAACATATAGATGGCCAGTCAAGATTGTACAGTAAACACTGCAGCCTTATTTTCTATTGTGCGTCAGTGGAATAAAGCTAGCAAATGTAATGGCCTGTTGTTATTTCACAGAGCGAAGTGTGTAGTCGTACACATACAACAGTTTTTTGAGCATTCACTAGGACTTGGGTGCTTTGTGACGAGTTCAGTTTTAACTGGCTGGATTGTCTGTAGTATTTTCTCAGCTTCTTTTCATCATGTACACTTCCACTGTCTATTACCAACTGGTGTTTACATTTCTTACTGGAGTTACTTGTGATGTCTTATGTAATTTTGCGTGAGCACTACCAGTTTCGTCATACATAGCATCTGTGTGTATTGCATAAAACATCATTCTCACCCAGTATTTATACTGCTGTGTAGTTGAGATGCTGTGTGGTATTAATGGGCTTGAAGCTTCATAGCCTGTGTGCTGCTTACATTTAAACTTAAAGGCAACCAAGTTATGTTTCATTGGGCAGTGGCTTACTGTGAATGTCGTTTATGCATCATATTATTTTACAATGTGTATTGTGTTTTTATTCTATTCTATTTCTTTGCTTCCTTTTATGTTCTTCTGCACCCCTCAGCATCTCTTAAAACAACTTGCTGCATGGTAGTGTTGTAATATAATATAGAGCTTTCTGTAGACAGTGCAAAATTGGGCCTCTGACTCACGGGTTTCAGTTTCTTAATATGGATTACTGAGAAACCTGCCCTTTCTTTTTCATTTTTTCTTTGGGATGCATAATAAACTACTTATGCCATCTTATTCTTTGCTCCTGTATTTTTTTTTTTCAGATATGCAGGTATACTGTCAGCTTATGGCATGGCACTTGCAGATGTCGTGGAGGAAGCACAGGAACCATGTGCTATGAGCTATACTGCTGGTGAGGACACTGTGACAGTGTGCAGCAAATATTTTTACTGTTGGATTGCATAGCTTGAAAAAGAAAATGAAGCACCAAGAACCATGAAATACCTATTATGAGACCACCCATTGCGGTGGCTTAGTGGCTATGGTGTTTGGCTGCTGAGCCCAAGGACATGAGATTGAATTCTGGCCATGATGGCCACATTTCTGTGGAGGTGAAATGCTAAAACGTCTTGTGTGTTGTGCTGTGTCACTGCTTAAAGGACAGACCCCAGGTATCTTAAATTAATCTGGAGACCTTCATTAGGGTGTCTCTCGTAGCCTATGCTCATCTTTGGGTATGTTAAACCCCACATGCCAGTGTCATTCAGTTCGTATTGATATTTTGTATTGCATTGTATTTCCCCTCATGTAATACCTCTATTAGGGGCATTTGAGGTGTACAGTGAGTGAGTGAGTGAGCAAAGCAACTCAGGCTATCAGGGACGCCGTAGTGAAGGGCTCCGAAAATTTCGACCACCTGGAGTTCTTTAACATGCACCGACATCGCACAGTAAACCGGGATCGAACCCACATCTTTCGGGCCAGCAGCCGAGCGCCGTAACCACTGAGCCACCGTGGTGGGGCTGAGTGAGCGAGTGAGGTGAGTGAGTGGAGCGAGTGAGAGAGCGAATGAGAGAGCATGTGAGAGAGCGTGTGAGAGTGTGTGTGTGTTTGTGTGTGTGTGTGTATGTGGGGGGGGGGGGGGGGGCGAAAGGGAGGGAGGGAAAGTTAAAAAAAAGCAGTTTCAGTCGACAATAAATAAATACATAATTACAGAATGTTTTGATGGCTATATTCTAGTGTATTAAATCCGCCAAAGAGGTCATTGTGAATGTTCGAATGTTCAAGTTCAAGAGCTTTGAGTAAGGCAGATAATTTACATTCTATTCTTGCTTAAAAATTGTAGCACTCGGCTGATATGGGCAGCAGCTCTCCACTTGTTTTCAGCTGTCTCCACACATGGGACGTCATGTGGCTGACGTCGCCTGGAAAGCCCTGTTATTGGGCTTGTTGAAATGGCATCACCATTAGTGTTTGTAGATTTTGCAACATAGCTGACTTCTGAAGTTGTTTTAATAATGTTCTTTTTATGTTTCCTTCTAACGTGGAGTGAATTTACAAAAGCAGTAAATATGAGTATGTATTAAAACCAATGCAGCACTGCTAATGGGAAGTCTGCTTGTCTGGAACTTTACTTGCAAAACCACATTGTCTGTTCTTGCAGTCAGTGTGTATCATTACAAGTTTTCTGACCCGCATGAAACTACTCCTGGTTTATTATGGTTTGCAAAGCTGATTCACTTGTCAGGCCAGGTGAACTCAGAAAGTAACTTCAAAAAGCAAAGCGTATAATTCAAGTTTATACTGTATTGGCCTGGATGGTTTACATTCATTTTAAATATTTAGTGTGGTAAAGATGAGACACAGAAAGACATGTAATCTTTCTTTTCTTTCTCTTGCCTTTCATCGCGCTAAATCTTTAAGATGTATATTTAGGCCTGTAATTCCTTTTGTGCGCTGTCATTCAGTTGCTGTAGTCAGGTCTTTGGATAGGTTTTTATCATGTTTTATATCTATATAAAATGCTTGTGCTAAACTGCATGTATAGCTTCTTTTTCTTGTTTACCTTGCACTTCATGCTAACAAACAGTCTTAAAGAATGGTGAACTGTTCAGAAGACAAAGGGAATGGAAAGAGGTGCTTGTTATGACATAAATGACGGAAGCCAACAGTCAGTTCGGAGGTTGTGGGTTCGGATCCCAGCGGCGGCATGTGGTTGTTTTTTTCTTCTGCTTTTATTAATCATAAGGCTTCCATCATTTAAAGAATGGTGGTTTGAGATATTTCGTGGCAGAGGCTGATATTGGTTTATTTTGCAGGAAACATTCCTTTGATTGATGCCAGAATCAAAGCCTTAAGTAAGAAATGCACAGAAGCACTCTGTCAACAAGGCTTTGACAAGTAAGTCATGCAGGTCATCTGCAGCAATTGCTTGTTGGTAATGATGCTAGGGGTGAAAACTGTTGAATTATCATAGTGTTGTTCTCTCTGTCATTTGCACAACATTCGTTATCATAACCTAGCTTTACAAGGCAGTCAGTTTTACACCTATTCAGACAAACCCAGATACAGTTGTCTGAGTGCCCAAGCAGCCTGCTCCACTTTGCATGCGAGTCCTGATGCTAACCACTGGCTTCAAGATCAGGTGGCCTTGAGTTCCAAGGGCTTGCATATGTCATTTCAGTTGCAGCCTCATTGGGATGCTAACCTATGCGGTTTGGCAGTCACAAGCAGCAGTGCTGAAGTGACACTTTCAGCTTGCTGACAGCACTTGCGGCGAATGCGTCACAGTGCACCCGCACTCTTTGCATTGAATGCTGCTTCAATTTCTGACTGCCATTTTGGCATGACACAGCTCGGGAGTGTGTTGCATGCCATGGGTATTGTGGGTGCAACATGGCACACTCATGGCAGGCACTGTCTGCAAAGCAAAAGTACCTAGTCAGCACTGTCACTTGTGACCAGCAAACAGCACAGGCTTTCACCTTGAAAAGTGTGCGTGCATCATGCAAGCTCTTGGTGCTGTTGGCCATCCAATCTAGAACCAAGTGGCTAGTGTCAGGAGTGTGACTCCTGTGCAATCCATAGCTGGCTACTGAACCAGTGTAGACAACTGTTGTATGGCCTGTACGTATTACTGCGTTCTAATCTAGGTGAGATGCCAGTAAATGCTCAATCTCGCTGGATTAACTAGTAGGATGCTGTATTATTGTAAATCCCTTTTTTTTTTTCAAAAAGGGGACCTTTGGACTCGGGTATGGTGATTATAATCAGTCTGTTTGTTACCTCACTTTTTGTTTTCTGAAATGAGGTTGTCAGCTGACCTTGGGAGGGCTTAGAATCACAATGCTTGATTTGACTTTAACATGGCAGTTTAGTTTCAAGAACTAACTTCAAAGGAACCCGAGCTATGACCAGAAATTTTTTCTGAGGGGGAAAAGGACAAGTCGAGGAGCAACGTTATTACATTTGATTGGGAGTGAACTTTAGCCCAGTCAGCGCTCTCTCTTTCTTTGAATGCCCATGTTCTTGAGTGGAATCACATTGTCTACTTCCAGTTTATTATTATTATCAGTCAGCAGTCATTCATTCATGAGAGAAAACATGTATAGACAAGGGTCCCAGAGTCAATGGCTGACTGCAATGAAATCCCTGACTAAGAGTTGCAAAATGAGAGCAACACACACAGTAAAGCAGTGAATTGATAGCTAGTGTAATATAATCATTCAAAGTAAACAGACATTGCCTAATAATAATAATAATAATAATAATAATAATAATAATAATAATAATAATAATAATATAGTGCAAAAAAATAGATTGATACATGTTAAACTTAAGATTGTGTCAAGAAATTCATGAAAGAGCAATTAAGAAAGAGTGTAGAGAAGGGCACATAACAACTTTAATAATACAGCAAAAACTTCACAATTATCAAATGTAACCACCAGAGTGGGACCTCAAAATAAGCGATATTAGATATAGAAAATTGTTTTAGCTCATACTTGAAAGTGTGCTAGAATAGTAGTGGTGTGTAAGTAATTCATTCTGTGACTTAAGAGCAGCAGTTGAGGATACCATTGCTGCCTCTGGTGAGATGAGTACTATCAGAAAAACAGCACTGATTTTAGGGCTTCTCTGTATAGATTCTCTTAGCAGACCTTTCTTTTTTTTTTTCGCTGTTGTCTACACTAGTGAACAGCATGGGCTCAGGCCAGCCCAAAAGCCTGGGCCCAGCCTAGGGGCCGGGGCCTAAAGGAAAGTGGTTCAATGCCTTGGCTCTAAAGGAAACTGGTTCATGTTGGGGAAGTGAAACTTAAATAATATTATTTGCAGTAGCCCGAAGCAAAGGAATGAATTACTGAAGAACAAATGGTTAATGTTTATGCCTAACTAGAGAAAAATAAAACATTTCAGTTACAAAGTTGTATCGCTTAAAAAAAAAAATGCAGGTGGCTCAGTCTTTATGTGCATTTGAGGTTGTTCAGTAGATTGTTCTTATGCTCTGTAAGAACAGCAGAATCCAGGAGGATAACAAGACTGTGGCCACTTGCATGTATTAGTAGTAATTGGGGCTGCACAACTTGAACACACTGTTATTGCAGGTATTTTAGATTTTGCACGCTTTACTCAGAATATGTCACTTGTGGTTTTCTTCGGCATTCTACTGCTCTCAAATTGAAGTCTTTCTCATACCATCTGTAGCAGTAATGTTGATCAATGCATTTTAACTGAATAACTAGATTATTTTTGTTGTATCTGGGTCGTCATCACGAGTATGAATTGGAAAATGGTCTCAGTATCTCTAGATATTCTTGATGACTGCCAACAATAGTGTTTAAGTGTCACTTCTTTAAATGCTTCCTTTAAATGCTTGGAACCCGCCTCGGTGTCTGAGTGGCTACTACGTTCAGCTGCTGAGTCCAAGGGCAAGGGATCAAATCCAGGTCTCAGCAGCCGCAATTTGATGGAGGTGAAATGCTAAAATATTTGTGTGTTGTCAGTGCACATTAAAGAACCCCAGGTGGTCAAAATTAATCTGGAGCCCTACTATGGCATCTCCCATAGCCAGCATGTACCTTAGGGCATTAAACTTTAGATAACATACTGTTTAAATGCTTGCCATGTGTTGCATGAGGTGCCATGCATAGGCATAGTTCCATTCCTCTCTGTAGTGCCTTAGGGCCTTGAAAGTGTTTTAATAAATATACAGAGTACAAAGTACAGTCATTGCGATCACGAATGTCAGTCACTGCTTAAAACAACTAGTCATGATTTCTTCAGTGATGACCTGTCCACCATGTTAACCAATAACTCTCATAGATTCTGCCTCGTCATCAATCCAAGTTCCCACCCCGAAATAGCACTAATTAATACTGATGAGAACCAGTCACTGAAACTGAGTATGCACAGCTTCTTAATGATGCATTTTTATTCATGTTCACCCATGAAAACACCACCTCCTCGCCCATGTTACAGCCATCTTCCGTCACTTCCATGCCAGAAATTATCATTAGTGAATCAGGCATTCTTGCTCTTTTAGATAACCTCAAGATTACTACCAGCTCTGATCACCTTGGTTTTAATAACAAAATACTAAAAATGCCTCTCTAAACCTCTATCAAGCATTGTCATCGCTTTTTTCACAATCATTATCATCTGGTACAATTCCTTATGACTGGTGTACAGCGAAAGTGATAACCATTTTCAAATCCCGAGACCACACTATTCCACTTAACTATCGCCCTATCTCATTAACCAGCAACATCTGTAAACTCCTCGCGCACGTAATACATACTCAAGTCATTAATTATCTAGAGGAGCACGATATCATTTTCAAATATCAACACTGTTTTCGCAGGGGCTATTCATGCGACACCCAACTCGCTGGATTTACTAACAACATATTTTTCGCAGTAGACGCAGGCTTACAGGTTGACGCAGTATTTTTAGACTTTTCTAAAGCTTTTGATCGCGTTCCCCATCACAGGCTCGTAACCAAATTGACCAATTTAAATCTCCATCCAAATGTTATTTCATAGATAAAACAGGTCTTCTACAATTGAAAACAATTCACCTCCGTCAATGGCTTTAACTCGTCTTCTGTCCTTGTAACATCTTGAGTCCCCCAGGGCAGGGTACTTGGCCCTCTGCTTTTTTAAAATTTTTATTAACGATCTACCCAAATGTGTATTGTCTCAAATTAGGTTATTCACGGATGATTGTGTTATATATCTTAATATTACTAATGAAACCGCCCGCTATTCCCTTCAAACTGATCTTGACACTGTAACGGCTTGGTGTTCCTCCTGGCTAATATCTCTAAATGCATATAAAACAAAGTTAATTTTGTCTACTAACCGCTCCACTCGAATTCCTACAGCATACTTCAATAACGATAGCCTAGAACTTACAGCAACTTACAAGTACCTTGGAGTTCACTTTCAGTCTGACCTAACTTTTCATTACCATATTAACACAATCTTAGCATCAGCAAACCGTGCACTCGGCCTTCTTAGGCGTAATCTCAAGCACACACCTTCATACTTAAAAAAACTTGCTGACATCACGCTAATCTGCCCGAAAGTTGGGTACACTTCTTCCCTCAACAAGCATACATCATAAACAACATTGAATCCCTGCAAAACTGTGCTGTTCGCTTCATCTTTTCAGATTATTCGTGCTTCACTGGTGTCACAGCATTAAAACAATGTGCCGAGTTGGAACCACTATCATGTTGATGCCATTTCGCTCGCCTAACCTTACTTCACAAACTGTATCCACCCTCCACGATGGCTTCTTTTTGTCACCCCCTGCAGTCCTTCCTCGCCGTTACCACGATAACAAAATAAAATGCATGACGTGCCATTCATCACTTTATGTGAAATCATTCATTCTTCACACCATAATAGACTGGAACAACCTGCCATCACACATAGCTACTGAGGTTAAATTATAATCCTTCAGCATTTGTTAAAGCAAACCATGGACTGACAGGTTTTGTATTTTTGTTGTGTTATGTGCATTATACTTTCACTGAGTATTTTATTTTGCATTATTTGTTCTTTTATTTGTGTACTTCACTAGCTTTATTTCATACTTCACTATTACATGCATTATTTGTTTTATTTCAAGTGCCTGTGCCGTATATTTATGCTTGTATCACCCCCCCCCCCTTTTAATACCCTTGCACGAGGGCCCTTAGGGGTATTCTAAATAAATAAATATGTAATACCTTTTTGATTGCAGGCGAAACATTCTTGTGGAACCTTTTCTGCACATGCGATATGACCGGACTGACTGTGCCCTCATGTGCCCTTCTGAGGTCATTAAAAGTGGTTCAAGTGTGCCACCTGCATCGGCTGATGGGCAGGCCACTTCTGCTTTTGGAGACTTTGAATCGTCCTTTGAGTCACGGTGAGCTTACTCCTGCCAGCCTTAAGGAGGAGAGCAGTTTTGCTCACATTTGAAGTGCTTATCATGCTGTAAAAGTGGACAAATTTACAAAACAGAGCCATGTAAAATAACGGGTTAAAAAAAAAAATGAAGCGAATGATGTTGAGCTTTGTGCAGTAGAACCTCAATGGTACAAATCTCGTGCAGCTGTGAAAAATTTTTGTATCACCCGAAATTTGTGTGAGAACAAGCGAAATAGTGAGAATAGCATTCAGACAAATTTATTTACGGCAGCCGGGATTTATTTATGGCCTCACGGCACAACTCTGTACTCGTGGTGTGTACTGCGGGACTGGCAATTGCGGCATCAGCAATGTGTGGGCTGTGGGTCATCGCTTGGTACTCGTGGTGCGTATTGCGTGACTGGTGGTTGCAGCGTGAGCATTGTGTGGACCATGGGTCATCGCTCGGTACTCGTGGTGCGTACTGTGCGACTGGCAATCATGGCATCAACAATGTGTGTGCCGAGCACCAGCGTTTTGAGGTCCGTGCTTTTCTACTGGTGAGGGCAGCGCTTATTGTTCACGGGTGCGGTCACGAATCCCGCATTCCTATCATATGTAGTGGTGCAGGAGTGTATTCGTAGTCCTGAATTTCCGCATGTTTGTTCACAATGAACTTTAGCTGCGGAATTTCTTGAATTCATGTCATACCTATATTTCCATCATCTGTTATTGTATCATTGAGATTACACCTTAGCACAGAGTTTTAAGTGGGCATGCCTTGTGTGGTGATCAGGGCTGTTAAAATGGAGCACAGATTTCATGTCCTCCTGTTCTTGCTCAATGTAGTCTTCCTTGTTTACTTCATTTAGTAGGGCCCGCCGTGGTGGCTCAGGGGTTATGGCGCTCCGCTGCTGATCCAAAAGACACAGGTTCGATCCTGGCCGCTGCGGTCGAATTTCGATGGGGATGAAATTCTAGACGCCCAGGTGGTTGAAATTTCTGGAGCCCTTCACTGTGGCGTCCTTCATAGCCCGAGTCGCTTTGGGACGCTAAACCCCCATAAACCATGAACCATTCATTTAGTAGAGGCATGCAGTGTAATTGTAATTGGCTCAGTATTATTTTTAATTTTCAGGAAAAAAATCATTTCATTTAGGGGCCTCCTTCAGGACTTTGAGCATGACTTAGCAAACATTTTTTACACTGCTAGTACTGTTAAGATTGGTGCATGGTTAACCAAGGCTGTTTTAAAGTAAAGTGGCAGAAATGTTTGTCCATTGACCCACACAGCTTCATTTTGTTAAACCTTCTACATGCTGTCACAGTTAGCACTCCTAGTTGAATGTGTGCCTTTGCTGCACCAAAATATGTTTCTGCTGGGAGGTGCAGCAAGGGCCAACTGAATGTAGCTATTCGTTAATGCGAGGGGTGTGACTAATGCATTTATACTCACAATTAACTTGGCTAGCCAAAACAGCAGCCTGTGCAACACAGTCCAATTTCGTACTCTATATAATGTTATTACACTGGTGCAGTGTGCCCTCGTTTCAGACATTTGTCTCTGCAGCATTGCCATATGAAGCATATGACTATACTGGAGACAGGTGTATCCAAAACTACCATAACAAACTCAAAAGAACACATGAGGGCTCATGCAACTCCATCCAAAGGAGACATAATGGGATAGCTGCCTTGTGATCCAATTTTTCACGCTGCTGTGCATACTGCATCAATTCTTGTGCCTTTGGTGCATGCCTCTACTTTTCTGCCCATTTTTGCTGCCTTGTCTTGTGATCTTACCATGTCTGTTTTTCTGTGGTCTCCCATTCTTTGCAGCATCTTTGGGTGTGCTATTTTATCTTCGATAATTGCACTAGTTCGCACAGGGCTCCACTATGCCATGGGCTCCTGAGCACGACAGTGGTTGCGAGACAACTCGTGCGCAAGTTTATCAAAGATTCCATTAGTCTGTGCTTCCATTCCAGTATTGAACACCCACTATTTGACCCATTTGCATGCCATTCTTGCCATTCCGCTATACTGCCTTAGCTTCTTTGCCTCTCCTCTTTGGTCAGAGAAGTCTACTGTTGTCTTTGTTGCTCTTTTTAGTGCTCTGTATCAACCTTTTGGGTGGTGCTACACACTTTTTACATTGCAGTTTAGGGAAGTGGTACATCCCTCCTTTCTTTGTCTAGCTTTCCGTTGCCTGAGTAGAGCTATGCCAGTTCTCTCATGCACCACCAAGTCACTCTCTTTATTTGCTCCATCTGGCTGGGCTTTAGCCTAGCTGTGATCATTTCCCCCTTCATTTTCTTTCTCAGCTTTGTTAGTTGTTTCTCTTTTTAATGTACGGTGTGTCAAAAACTGAGTGCGTGCAAACATATTCAGTTAAGACTTTTGAAGTACAATGGCCAGTCAAGCCACAATATGCATTGGCAAATGCTGAATCATTCATTACAGAAGCATGAACCTGATGAACATTGTTAAAGCGGTAAGCACTGCCATCTCAAAAGAAGTAATGACTGCAATTATATGTCACCTGAAGGCTAACAAAAAAAAATGAATGGCCTGCTACTGTGCAACTGAAATTTGTTTTAATTGCATTCCTGCTTTTATGGCATTTTTTTTTTGTATTTGTAACATGTTCCTCACTATGCATTTCTTGTGCAGTATGTGCTTATTCTAGTATGCACAGCGGGCAACATCTGGGAAGAGTACGAGCTCTTAAGCCCCTAGCGGACTTGTACGAGCCAGACTCATCATTAGCTGACTGTCATATCTGTCTCGTGACAAGTTCAGCTTGTTATGTGTTATCTGGCACTCTGTGTCCGTTTTAAGGTGAGTAGGGCTTGCCCAAATAATTTTTGTGGTTTGCCAACAGGTGGAGACAGGGTACTAAATCACCATTTTGGTACCATTTTCGACAACAGACATGTCCATTAGGCAGTTAACTATGTGTGTGCATTGTGCAAACCAGTGGAGAATGTCAGCTTGAATTCTGCTTTATTCAATCAAGTTTTCAATCCCCATTGAAGTCTGAGTTAGTGAGGTTCAATATGCATTATATATATTGTGCTTTATTATTGGCGGCTCAATTGTGGTGAGTGTGAGTGAGGTCTGAAAAATTGACCAATCAGTTGCGATGTGTCTGAAATTTCAAGTGCTCTTATGCATTGGCTCTATGGGGCATGTCGCAGTGCCAAGAAAAAGCCAGAATAATCAAGCATGTTCGGAAAATGAGGGGTCGGAATTTTCGGTTGACGACTGTATTCAGGTTTTCTTGTCTTTACTGATATTTATGGTTTTAATCACAAGGCATCTTTGCATTGACTTAGTTGTGGAGTATCAGGTACCTACTACAAAACCAGGAGCGCATGCTCCTAATTGGCTCTTTGAAAGTCGCAGGATCTGCTCTCAAGTGCTCATTGATATTTCCACAACTGAATATGTTTGTGCATCACAATAATTTGAATTTGTACAAGTAGTAGTGTATCTCAAGGCATTATTGTTCTTTATTTTGTGTGGTTGTGTATTTCTACTCTCAGCCAAAATTGATATTTGCATGTCTTCATGATGTATGCAGTGATCATATGTCAATATGAAGACTGTTCAGTAGAAGAACTAGGACTTGTTGCAGCATTGGAATGGGGCCGGTGGTGCATGTAATTTTTGTCTTGTTATTATCTTGTGATGGGATGCAGGTACAAGCGTGAATTTGGCTTCGTGCTGCCTGGGCGCAGCATAATTGTTGACGACATTCGGGTTCGAGCCGTGGGCCGCGCTGCCTTCGCTGAGAGTGGATGCCTAGCATCTGGTAGCAAGCAACCATCACAGCCTGTTGAGGTAGCATTTGTGAATTGTTTTGTTTTCACTCAGTTTAATTCAGTGCTTATTTTGTTCTGGAATCCTGTCATTTTAATTCATTTTTACAGGATGCAGAAAATGAGGGCATCGTAAGTAAAAATAATGTTGCACTATGGAGATGAGTGTTTGCTAGGCTATTAAATTGTGTTCTGCTGCTACCTGTCCGGTATTGATATGGATTTTATGTCTGTTTAATAAACCTTTCAGTGTGTATTGCCAGGTGATTTGTGTCCATAGAGGACAAAATTTTGATTTTTTGCTATAATACAAAATAGGTGTTCTTTATATAATGAACACCTGATTAAAAACCAGGTATATCTTTTTAAAAACAATAATTTTAGTTTCTACCTCTCGTTTGTAGGTTTTCTCCAGGAGAAATTCATGTTGTTACCGTCGGGAGATGAAAAGCCATTATCAAAAGAGTTTTATTCGCTTTTAAAATGGTAAAAAGTCACATTATGTTACCTTAAAAATTAACTGCAAGGACTCTTTTTTTCATTCACAAAATTGACTGTTAAGCTGTCAACAGGTGACAGTGTTGCCAATTGAGACAAAGCTTTTTTCAAGCCAGGTTTTGGTCAGGAGTTTCATGTTGTGAAGACTAAAGTCAGTGCATGCATTACAAACTTACTCACATTACTGATATTTACAAGACAGCTGATTAATGTTTGTATTGAAGAGAAGTTACATTAATATGTCACCCTTCGAAGCTCCATATTTTGTGCAATCAGAAGAGCTGAGCCCACAGGCTATGGTAAATTTCTGGCATTTTTCATGTCATAACCTCTAAAGCTACCATGCATTTGACCTAATGCATAAAAAATTCAGAGTGCTGAAAGCTTCTTTTCTAGGTTGCGCAGAAGGATTTCCGCTTTTGTAACAGAGCATGCTTTGTTGCCAGACTTGATGAGAAATTAGGTGCATTTGAAGGTGAATATCACATAATTTCTTCTGATTGAATTTTAATTTTTATTTATATTTTTGTATTTTTAATTATTTCAATTTTTAATGCTAACTTTGGCTGGCTTCAATCTGGATGGGGTGACACATCATGGCGGTTAAGTTATCCTTAATGGTCTTGGTACAATTTAAGGTTAGAAAAAAATTAGGTAGCTTTGACAAACACTTTGTGTCTGAGCTGGAACTACTTTTATGCCACGAATGCTACTTTTTGGATTGGTGTGGACAAAAATTAGACTCACTTATTTTGAAATATGAATGATTGAGTCATTGCCATAACAAGCTTTTGCAAGATTAATGCAGTATATCAATAAATCAGTTTTGTAGAGTAGCTTTTGTTAATACCAAACCAGTGCTGAAAGTTTCTGATTATGTTATGGCAGTTAAGTGTATTATTCACTTTATTGATTGATTTCTTACATCTTTTCTCGTAATGGTTAATGGCTAATAGATTTTTCATGCCAACGTAGCAGTGGGGCTGTGAGGCACACCTTAGTGTATAGCTCTAGAAAAATTTCTACAACGTGAAGTTCTTTAACGTCCATGAAATCTCTGTACACGGCTGTTATTGTATCTTTACCAAGTTAAGTCAGTATTGCTAGAAACATAGAGAAACAATTGATTTTTCAAATTACAGACTGTACAGTGCTACTTTGAAGACCGCTACCACCCAACTCCTGTTTACCTGCTGAAAAACCTCTTGGCAGGGAATTTGATCAATGGTCCTGCTATCATCATTGATGACAACTGGTATGGATGCTGGTTAATGGTTGTTCAAGATGTCAGCTAAGAAAAAGCGTGCTTTTTGTAATTAGTAAACTAGCTTTAAGATTGGCCTTTGCAGAGATTGAATTGCACAGGTGATGAACTATTTAAATGAAACACCCAATGGTAAAAATATTCTCATTTGAATATAATTAAAAATATAAAAAATATGCAGTTTTCAGTTGTTGCTCATGTAACAAGCCTACAGTCTTTTTTAGATCTGAAAAAAAAAACACCATGGTGTCTTATCATTTTTCTCTTAAAACTGAACATCTGGGGCCTAAATCAAATCAACAAATGTGAAAAAATGAGACCCAGAGTTACATAGGAGAGTTAAATTAACTGTTATATTAGCCAGTTTATTTCTGTTTGGTTTATTGGGGTTTTATGTCCCCAAGCAACTCAGGCTATGAGGGACGCCATAGTGAAGGGCTCCGGAAATTTCGTCCACCTGGGGTTCTTTAATGTGCACTGACATCGCACAGCACACGGGCCTCTAGAATTTCGCCTCCATCGAAATTCAGCCACCGCAGCCGGGATCGAAGTTTATTTCTGTGTTGGTGCCCTTATTTGATGGCAGTTTGTCATTTTAGGGAAGGCAAAATGGCAATCAAGCACTTACTGTCGCTAATGTCTTCTGTTGTCTACAAATAGCGCTGCTTTGTAACGTTGTGGTATATGCTTTGGGGATTAAGTTCATCAAATTCATTGCTAAAATCTACATTGTGGACCATAAGAAATCGGGTAAAATCCATCTTAAAGAGAATCTGCGACATTTACAAAAATACAATAATCTCCCACCTATGTGAACTCCAGGGGACCTTGAAAAAAGTTAAACTGGATAATCATGATATGAAATAGTGCAGAGCGGAACATGCACAAAATATCAAAACTGTTGAAAGCCATTTATTTAGTTGTGTTCAAGAATATATATAAAATGCATGACAGCTTGCCTAGTTCATTTACTTTGTAGCCGAGCCACTTGCGTACATAGCTGCATGTATTTTCCAAAAGTGTCAGTTTTTTTTTGTTTGAAGTATCCCATGGAAAGGTGCTTGCTGGTGAGGTTGAGTGAAGTTTCTTCATTGATTTTAGCATTCTGTTTCAGATTTGGTGACAGCATTTATGTAGCACTGCCATATTCCTGAGCCATGTCAACTTGCTTTTGAGGGCTGCGGTGGCACAGTGGTTATGGTGCTCGGCTGCTGACCCGTAAGATGCGGGTGCGATGCCGGCCGCGGCGGTAGCATTTCGTTGGAGGCGAAATGCTAGAGGCCTGTGTACTGTGTGATGTCAGTGCTCGTTAAAGAACCTCAGGTGGTCAAAATTACGCGGAGCCTTCCATTGACGGCGTCTCTCATAGCCTGAGCCGCTATGGGACGTTAAACCCCATAAATCAAACCAAACTTGTTTCAAGCATGTCATATATGGAATACGGCTTCTGTTTCACATTTATACCAATTTCCGTCAGTGCCTGCACTGTTATCTATTGTCAGCTGTCCCCAAATTGGCTATGTACAATTGAATGAGACCAGAAAGAAAAATCTGGTGGGCGATCATAGAATGTGATGCTGCAAATCTGCATTAGCAGTATTGGTTGTGCATTTTTCTGTTACTAATATTGTTTCAATTGAGTCTTTGAAATTTATTTCGCTGTCACCTTTTAAATCCGCTGCTGCATAGGCTTCTGGAGGGTGGAGGTGGGTAGTGGGTGGCTCTGGTGCAGCTTCATGTGCCAAGGCTTGATATGCTACCACCGTTTCGGGGGAATATTGCTCTTGCTGATAACGCAATAAAAGAAAGCTTGCCGGCTAATTCATACTTCGCCTGGATTACCTTACTGCTTAGGGCAATCCTTTAAGCAGTAGGTACCTTCCCATGGCGCTTCTCTTCACAAAGCTTATACAAAGCAATACGTAAGCTATCATCTACACTTGTAACTACATGGTAGTTCCTCTGTTATCTAGGTGAGCTTAGACTTGAATTGGCGAAATGGGCTCCCACTGAAGCTGATTTATTACAGTGAGCTGTACAAGAAATGACAGCCTGTTTCATGACATTCAGGGTCCGCACAGGTGCACCTGTACAAAGGATAAGCACAGGTGCAGAGCAGGGGTAGATTGACCTTTTCACAGGTGTGGCTGCGTGGCCGAGAATGAACCTGGGTACTTCAGCTCAGGAGCCGAGTGCATTAACCGCTGGGCCACCTCAGTGGGTCTGTCCACAAAGGTGCACAGGTGCACACTGTGCACCTTTGTGGACAGACCCACTGCGGTGGCCCAGTGGTTAATGCACTCGGCTCCTGAGCTGAAGTACCCAGGTTCATTCTCGGCCACGCAGCCGCATTTCAATGGAGGCGAAATGTAAAAGGTGCCCATGTGCTGTGCAATGTCATCATTTGTTAAAGAATCTCCTGGGTGGCCTAAATTAATTTGGAGCCCTTCACTACAGTGTCCCTCATAGCCCGTGTGTTGCTTCGGGGCGTTAAACCCCACAATTTACCTATGCGGACGGATGGATGGACAGACAAAAACAGACACCGGAGGCGACACAGGAAAGCAGAAATGCATTGGCTGCTTGCTTAACTGCTCTAGCTTGATGCTTGCTACAACTGTCAGCAATGTTACTCTGCTACTGTGGCCACTTGAAGAGCAGTTTGAAGGGCTAGGGCAGTGGTTTCAAGCATGGCACTTCGCTAAACTGACTGTGAAAACATATTGGGTCCAGCTCAAGTGTTTGTTCTACTTAAATAATCATTACTGTGAAATATGTTGGATTGAAATATTTCTACATGGGATGGATGGGGAAACTGCTTAGTAGTCTAAAACAATGGGTTTCACTCAAGTTAGAGTTTACTATGAATGGAAGGTGTATTTTTACACTTAAGTTAAGAGACCATAAAAATTGTAATTACTATCTATTGCTGTACGGCTAAAGTGCGATAGGAGGTTATGGTAGTAAACAAGCTTTGATAGTTTTTTATTGCAGCATTAAAATGCTCTGTTTGAAGCATTCAATGTTGCTTCAGGATGGATACACTTGGTGCGCCATGGAACTCTAAAACAAGGCATTTATAGATGAGTTAACTTGACCCTTTGACACGCCATTTTTGTTTCGATTGAAAATAAATATTTTTCTGGATAAGTGGTATATTCAGGCTTTAAGAAAGAAACTTTGTTACTTTTCCAGTGAAAAATACTAGTGGTGAATTTTTTGCAGGGACGTGCAAAATTTCGTATAAAGTGTCAAAATTGATGAAAATAGCAACTTTGATATGCCACGACTTGTAAGTAAACGCCTGAAGGATTGTGGAAATAATTTTTATTTCGAAGGTGCACATTACGCTTCAAATTGGAGAAAAAAAAAATGATGTTACTACTGTCGGCAAAGTATGTCTCCACAAAAATGGCACCCCCCGCCGCGGTGGCTCAGTGGTTACAGCGCTCGGCTGCTGACCCGAAAGACGCGGGTTCGATCCCGGCCGCGGCGGCTGAATTTCTTTGGAGGAGAAATTCGAGGCCCGTGTACTGTGCGATGTCAGTGCACGTTAAAGAACCCCAGGTGGTCGAAATTTCCGGAGCCCTCCACTACGGCGTCTCTCATAGCCTTAGTCGCTTTGGGACGTTAAACCCCATAAAACCATAAAACCAACCAACTGGCCACGTCACTGTTATGCAAAATAATATTTACTGCGTTCGTTTTATCTGCAACGTGAAGGATGAGAAATTCACTTGAAACAAAGAAATCGCTGCTAGGTGGAGCCCATTCTCAGAAAAAGGTGCAAGTTCGCTTTGTACACAGTTGTACCTAGGGTTCAAAGGGTTGAAAAGAGACCTTGCAAAATGCTTGTGTATCCAGAAATTGCAGCGACTCGTGCATTTCTAGAGTGGCTGCGCCTGTGTGAACTTGAATTTATTGCAGCCACATTTAATAGGTATTCACTTTGTTACCTAAATTGCTGTTTCAGATTGGTTGCTTATTTTATAAATGGTCTGAACCTTGCATGTTTTTATGCATTTTTATGAAAACCTGATTATATTTTTTCGGAAACTGTGAATTTACTGCATTTTTAATGCTAGGGAATCTCTGACTTTGGATGTTTTACATATATCTGTCATAAAATTGCGTGACCTAGGGCAGCAAATATTTAGCACCCGGACATACTGCTACATGTGTCTTATTGCTATTCAGAAATTTTTTTGAACATTGTTTTTGAGTGTGCAAAATTAGTAGGCTAAATATGGAAAATTCTGTAAACTGCAGTCACTATTTTTAAACTACATTTAATTTTGACTGTAGATTTCCTGAAGACCTTTATTAAACTGCAGCATAGGTTTGACTTTCTTGCAGTTTTTTTTGCTGGCTGTAGTCGCGTGGTGATCTGAAAGATCTAAACAGGTTTTCTTTCAATTTCATTTCTTCCATGGCAGCACAATTGTGGTAGAGCCCTCATGCTGTGCTCAAGTCCTCAAGCATGGAGATATAAGCATTGAGGTAATGTTTTACTTTTCTATATATGTACTTGCATTCCTGCTAACACGATAGCTTTACGGGTTGCATTCAGCAGAAAACCCACTGCCTGCTGCTAGAGCAAAAAATCCCTCATAAAGCAGGTGGCCCACCTACCACCTAGGTTATGTTGACCAAGTGACGACCTCACAACCTGCGCGCTAAGACAGGTTGTGCCTCCAACGTTTTGTGAGAAAACTGCCTACCATGGCAGATGGCAGTAAAATTGATGATTGGTCACGAGCGGTTGCTCGGGAAGAGCATCTTGCAAGCCCTGGGCTTCGCAAGCCCCACCAGTGGCTGTGTTTGAAACGGCCACCTGCCAGAGCAGTGGTGCATCACTTAACTGCTACACCACTGTGCCAGGAGTGGTATGAAGACTCCAAGCAATCTGTGGATGTAAAGTATAGAATGACCAGTTCCACATATACTGGCATTTAGCCATTAACGTTATTGTGTCAAACCGTTAAGGCGAAACTTAGGTGTCCTCTCCAGTTTTTTGTTTATTCTTATGATCAGAATGAGACTTAATATACTTGGATACAAATGCTAAATCTTCTGGATAGTTTTGACTGACTGGTTCTCAGGTGAGAATCAATGAACTCTTTGTGGTATTTTCAGGCATTTCTCGGTTCCCCAAAGCTTGCGTTTTTCGCTGAAGCCCCCTATATTTCTCAGCTCATTGATAAGACTTCATGTAGGCACCTGTCCTCATTCAAGCCAAGCACAAAATTTAACTCGATCTTATATGGTGTTTTTTAAATTCAAAGCCGCTTTGAAAGTGTAATGGCATAATGCATGGCTGGAATAGTGAAATGAACTGGTGCATTATTTCTTAGATTGCTTGTTGTTTTGTTATCAAAGCAATAATAGCAAACATGAGCACAGTTGATGGCCATAATCATGTAATTTGCCCAATGCTGTTGTAATACTTCTACTGCCTACTTCCGTAGGCGCCTAAATCTCATTCGCTGCGCCTCTGACGCATTTATAACTGAGAACATGGAGGCTTACTGAGGGTAAGGGTGACCAAGCTGGGCTGTGTTCTGAAATGTGGCCAGTCCTATTTAAAACAAGTAGTTTTTGCCTCATCCAGCCCCCTTCGGCAAAGCTAAACACATCAGCTTCTGCTGAAAAACAAACAAAAAACAAAAAAGGGCTATTCCACTGCATGCTCTAAAGCAAAAAATCAGGTTAATATGGGGTAATCATTTGTTACCTTCCTCTAATGCTTTTTAAATGGAAGTTGATACATGCCGGGCTGTTTTGAATAGTCAGTCTCTGTATCAACTAAATTTTATTTGAGATTTTTAAGTATGCCATGAACCACTTTTTGTGTTTTCATTTTGCAATAACAGGTCTCATCAATGAGTACCGCATAATTACTCTCTTTGTACTTGTGCCTCTTCTATCTGTTTTCACTTTCTTTTGCCACCCATTTTTTGTTCACAAGTATGTGCGTGTTTAAATGTCTGTTTTAGCTGTTATACCTTGTCTTGTCATTCCTTGTCAAAATAAAACATTTTAATTTCAAAAAAAAAAGGCAGAAATAAAAATAGCATGCAGAATGTCAGTCTGAATAATTGCTTTGTTGGTATTGTGTTGCAAGTCTGTTTGTATTTGTGTAATATGCATAAAAAAAAATTGAAGCTGTTGCATTTCATTGATTTTCTCAGGTGAACTTTGGGACAACATTGAAAAAGGTTATGGTATCTTTGTGGTATATGCTAATCTGTTACCATATCAGCATTAAGTCTGTACAGAATAAAATGTTATTGCATTGCTAACAGAAGTTTTCAACATGTCCATGTTTGTTATCTTTTAATACCAGATTTGAATTCTTGAGGACAGGAATTGAAACTTATTGAAGGTAATTGAAGATGAAACACATGCACTTAATTTGACTTCAAGGTGTCAGTGTGCTGTTTGTGGTGGGAGGAGGTACTACGAATTTCAAAATTTCAAACCTGAGGCGTTGAAAGTTAAAACGTTATTTTTCTCTCTGAAGTACAGTAGTTGTTAGTCGGTTAACTGTGCTTTAACAAATCATGAAGTTATGAAATCATGAAATAGTGATGCCTCCCTTCTTTTCTGGTACACTGTGATTCTGCAACATGCAATGTGTTTTTAGTGTTATAGCAGCTAGCTGCTTACTGTGTAGTCCAGAGCTGTGTTTTCTAACATGAGATGCACTTTTTGGAGAAAATGGGGCCACTTAGCTGTTTGCATGACAGGTCAGCAAATCTAAGGAAGAGAAGATTGGACTGGAGTTGGATGCTGTGCGACTTTCCCTCTTCTCTCATCGCTTTATGAGCATTGCTGAGCAAATGGGAAAGTAAGTATGCTTTGTACATTGGGGATTCATCCTGTTTTTAGAGCTCATTATGGTGACAAGGTACTCTCAGTTTTGTTGTACATGTCATCATTGCACATCAGCATTAGGTAGCTTTAAATTTGTCGCCTTTTTCTGCTGTAGCATTGGAATGTTGGTTCTCTTCTGCTCTTGTGTTGGGGCAGTGATCTGTTGTAATAAAAAAATTGACGAAAGAGCTGTATAGTGTTTCTAAAAAATATGCTCATCTGAAATATGTAGCTTAAATGAAGGATACAAAAAATGGTTCATAAACCATCAGCATCCTTTTCTTAATCTGTATAGCAGACTTGGCCACTGTAGCTCTTGTATGAAAAATGGCTTTGTGAATGAACATATAGATGCTCCAGCTCATGCTGTTTAGCTTGAATGCTGTAGTACTACAGTGAAGATCAAATGGTTAGAGCATTGTGTGTACTAGTAAAACTTTACTGTCCAACAGAATGTGTAAATGAAAAGTTATATGTTCTTGTTCAAAACAACAGCACGAAAGGTCAATGGGTATGAAAGAAGACAGTACTAACAGGACTAATGCTGAGGCCCTGTTACCTTCCTTTCATATGTCATTCTTTTGTGCTGTAAATTTGAATAAGTTTACTGACCATTATTACACATACCAAAAGGAAGAAACCAATCGAATTGCGAACTTCTTATTTTCTTTACAATATAAGAGCACTCTTCTAGATTTAGTCATAAGCTTACACAAAGTGTCTACCGTATTTTCCGGTATATAAGACGCGGATTTTTTTTTTAAATCTTGCTGGTGCGTCCTATACAAGGGTGCGTCTTATATGCGACTTTTTCTGTTTTTTTTTTGCGAGTTCAGAAATTACTCAGGTCCATGTTCAAGCTTTTTTCAACGAAAAAACATCACTACCAATAACACAGTTTTAACACGGTTAATACTTCAATACGGGGACCACCGAGAGCAACTTTATTATTAAACGGTGGGGATCACGACTTCCGGAATCATAAACCCGCGACCGTTTCGCAGGCCCCAAGCAAAAGTAATGTGAAATGCCAAAAGATGGTGACAATCGCGTTTCTCGCCATTGTCAAGACAAGCCGGCGTTTCTTTCAGTCACCCTTTGAAACTTTGTTTGCTCCGTGTACGTAGTACGTACATAGTGCGAAGAAAATGTTTCAGCTGGGTCGCCTCCAGAAATGGGCGTGCTTTTTGATAGCACATCTTAAGATCAAGACTTTGAAGGTTTTAAGTTAATATAAATGTTCTTATGGACATAAGGAGAGTTCCTTCGTTCTTTTTTTCTTTTTTTGCTATAAAGCGTGGGTGAGTATGGCGTGAGTGTTGCCTTTTTCGATCACTTAGCGGTGCTTAAGAACTTCTCACAGGTAAGGTGCATTTTGCAATGGTCGCACAAGCATGTTTAATTAAGCCTCACTAGCCTAACTGGGTAAATTGGGATGCGTCTTATACACGGGTGCGTCTTATATAATAACTTTTTCAATGACAGCCTGCATATATGGGGGGTGCGTCTTATACAAGGGTGTGTCTTATACACCGGAAAATATGGTAAATGTTTGTGACAGCATGTTTTGCATCACTGCATACCGATAAATGTGTGTAAGGGCCACACATTTTTTCCAGATTCGAGGGCCTATTTTCGGGATGCGGCCCATATATGCGACGGGCAAAAAAAAAATTAATGTAAAAACACACCAATCAGGGAATGAGCGGCATTTATTCTATGTTCACTTGTCGCTCTCAAAGTCTTCCGACTCTGAGCTGGCTGAGCAGGTCCATTGTCAACATGTAGCCGTTGCTCCGCACTTCCATCACATAGCAGATCAGCTCTTCTTCCAGTTCGGGAAACTTGCACGACTGGTCTCGGAAAGCTCGCTTTTTGCAGCTTGTGTTCCTCAATGCATCCTTTTGGTTGCACCATTGTTAGACACACATCTCGTCCACGTTCGAATTTCCTGCCCACTGCACGCTTGCCGTGTAGTTATTAAGGTGCTTGCCCATCATGCTAAAATTGCAACGCTCAGCGACAGCACATGAAAGTCACAACTACAGTGAACTACCACGCTGTCACAACTCCCATGCCTTTGATGGCCACAAAAAACCAGAGCTCATGATCAATATGGATAGCATGAGCTCGCGGCGGCGAAAAAACTTGATGGTGATGATGATGACTTGCGGCCTTGGGCGCCATCCGTGGGTGGCACCTTGAATTTCCTGTGCGCATGCATGGCCTCCATGATTAAGCGCTGTTGCTCGCTGCAGGAGCTGATCATGGAGGCCACAGGTGGATCGTCGAAAGTTTGGGTGCAGCCCTTACACAGATCTTTCTTTTTTTTTTTAATATTTCCTTTGGGGAAACAGGGTGCGGCCCATACATGGGTGCGGCCCTTACCAACGTTTATAGGGTACTTATGTGTGCATATATATGTGCCTTTTCAGCTTGCTTAAATCCACTATATATCCAAAGGGCTCTGAATGCATTTTGTATGCTTGAAAGTGCTGCAAAATTGAGTAAATTTTTTATTAATACTAGAGCACATCTCACATACTATGTTCCTTGCAGGATTCTTCAAAGAACATCCATATCAACAAACATTAAGGTACAGTCTCATTTTTCTTATTGTCTTTGAGGGTGGTCTGGAGAAAGCAATTGAAAATGAAGCTTGAGTTTATATTGGTTTTTATACAATTGCTGGTTTCTATCAAAATAAATGGGGCGTCTTGAATCGGTGTCGAAAAAAAATGTTTGCAAGAGTCATAGTCATATGGAAATGCTGTGGGATATAAATCTAAATGGACAAGCAGTACCTTTCTTTTATTTTATGCTAGTTTGACAAAATACTTTTGCTGCTCATACTGTTTGTATCCTTTTTTTGCATTACATACATGCTTTTATTGTCAAAGGATGAACCTCATGATTTGAGCATGCCAAGTGGCTGACTGTCTGAGCATCATGTATTAGTTGCGAATAACATAAGTGCTACAAACACAGACACTTTGTGTCTGTGCATGTAGCGCTTGTGTTATTCACAATGAGTGTTTACCAACTTGCTCAGTTATCTGCATTGGTGCATCATATTAGATGCGGGTTCGATCCCGGCCGCGGCGCCGAATTTCGATGGAGGCAAAATTCTAGTGGCCCATGTACTGTGCGAGGTCAGTGCACGTTAAAGAACCCCAGGTGGTTGAAATTTCCGGAGCCCTTCACTACGGCGTTCCTCATAGGATGAGTTGCTTTGGGACGTTAAACCCCAATAAATTTAAACCTAAACCTAAGCATCATATTAGTGGCTTGATGGAAAATGCTTAGTTGTAAGCTTCACAAATGAGACAAAATTGCTAAGTTGTAAATGGTTTTTTCCTCTGTGAATCGCATAGATGTCAATATTAAGGTTATAAATAAAAAATGTCATCATTGTGAGGCCAGACCATTTCTTGCAGATGTTACATTTACACAATTGGGTGCCTGTCATAATTGACTTAATCATCCTCATCTTTAAAATTTTTCCACATTCTGATAATTTTTTAGCCTTGAAGTACATGTCATGAAATGGCAATTAATTTTTTCGAGAGGTGTCCATAAGTGTGCCGGGTATTAATAGTTTGTAAAAAATTTTTAACTTATGTAGGAATAGATTAGTAGTTAGAAAAAAAAAATTTGATGAGCATGTTAGTCATTGTAAGTGGAATATATTGCAGTTAACAGCAGTAATACCTTTTGACTTCCTTATGGTAAGGAACAAAATGGTTTTGTCTTTACCTCCCATGAGTGTGTAAATATAGTTACTATAAACCATGAATGTAGCCTTTTAAATTCTTTTTATGCTGCATTTTGTTGTCACATGGTGTGTAGTTTCACTTGTGTGCAAGCGAAACATTCTGTTCTGTAAGTTGTTCAGTGGCCTATGGGGAAAATTGATCATTCGGCAGTTATTTCAGAGTTATCAGAACAAAAACAAAAAGTCAGTTTCCTATTTTTCATTGTACTAACGAGCTACTGCTTTCATTGAAAGCTATGCAATTATAGTATTGAGACAAAATTATGTAATAGGTTTTGTACCATTTTGCAACACTTCAAGGAATAAGCTTCAAATACTTGCTTTGACATCCTTTCATGAAATGTAATTGGAAAAGCAGTTTGTATTCATTGCATTTTATTGTTGTTCCCCACATGCGACAAATTATTTTTCTTCTTGCATATCAAATATCAAATGAATGCAGAAGTATTTTATGGGTCATGAACCCTTGGCATGTGCATGCATTTGCTAATTTCGAATATTCGGTCAAATAGTAAAGTATTCGATATTCGATTCGATCTGAATGTTTGGTATTAAAAATTTCGAAGTATTCATCTTGAACGAATAAGGTTTCTGGAACTCTTGCTGCGGGTGGTTTCCAGTATGGCACTGCGGCATGCATGCAACCAAAACCCTGTCTCCGCGCCATATGCCTGCACTCCCACACGTATGCCAGTACAGGTCTGCAGGTGCTCCCGGCAACAGATGGGAGCAAGTGGAAGCGCGTCGCCTAGATCTGTATCTGGCAGGTGTCTGCGGCTGCAATACTCGTGGTGCACATGTGTCGTAATCAGCTTCTGCACGCTGCCAGTGTGCACGCTTTGATTGGTCCTGACGGGACAGGCGTGCAAACAGCTAGCCGGTGCCTGGTGTGTACTCAGGGTGACCTGTACATGTGCAGTGGCTCCCCGTGGAAGCGGATCGCTCTATGTTAAATCTCTGTAATAGGAGGACGCACGGCTCCCTTGACTTCTGCAGAATGAGTCTGAACTGACTGCAGCTGCTGCAGCCACTCTTCTCTGCCTGAAGTTCGTTAAACAGGCATGATGGCACGAGCACAAAAAGGAGCTGGCACGAGACACGTGGAGATGGGTGCCCCTTTCCGACACCTGATACGAGGTGGCACTGGGCACTGGACGCGAGATGTGTATGCCTAGCAAGTGTCATGGAGTCACTGCTTAAAAGCAACAGCTGTGAAACGATGCAGTTGCAGTTAAAAGCAGCATTTGGAGGCCCCACATATAGGTCTCACACCCCATAGATATGTCGCCACCGCGTGTAGGTCGGCTCTCCCAATTTCTGATGGCCACTTTTGCAGAATGTTGACAGAGCTTTAGTGAGTGTGGCAAAGCTTCAGTGCAATTTCATTTTTTTTTCATGTAATTGCCTTGTGTGTTCGAAAATTACATGATTTTGAAAATGCTTGTTGTACCGTTCAATGTTTTTTGTGTGCCAGAAGTATTCAAAATATTGGCTTCAAAATTATTCGAAGGAAATAAATATTCGCTTCGGACCAAAAAAAAAAGCACTATTCACACATGCCTGGTCATGACCTTTTTCAATTGCAGTGACACTTTCTCTAAAATTTGGGAATAGTGAGCCTATTTTCAGGCATACTATTTTTGTTCACTTTATTAACTAAAACAATACCTTAGTGGTACAGATCTGACTGTTTATAATTTAGCAGTTTGAAAGTTACCTAAAACTGGTGTACTCAGCAGTATCTTATAGCCGTGATGCTAGTTCAGGATGTTTACAATTTTGGACTTGAGCACATTTTTGGGCTAGTTGGGTCATAGCTTAGTTTTTGCACAGGCATCCAGAACATGGTAGTGGCTTGGCTTCTTAATAATGTATATTTCATGAAAAATGATTCCAAAGTGGTCGAATATCTTGTGGCTATACGTTGTATCAAACAAGCAACTAAATGTATTTGGCAGGCTGCTGCTGTTAAAAGCCATGCATATCATACTGAGCAGTGCTTGATTAATTCCACTTGTTTTGAAGAAAAGCTTAAGGCTCATGATGAGCTGAGTTTGTTGTCAACCGTGAAGGAGCTGCAAGGTGTTGTGGCTTGCTTGTATTTGTTTGTAGGTCACAACAGTGCATTCACAACAGTGCAAACTTATTGTGCAGGAAAGACTTGATTTTTCCTGTGCACTTTTTGGTCCTGATGGTGGCCTCGTGTGCAATGCCCCACACATTCCTGTCCACCTTGGAGCCATGCAAGAGGCTGTCCAATATCAGGTAATCGTGCTGCTTTCACTTTCAGGCATACAGTATGGTATTGCTTTTTGTCATGTGGCAACTTGTTAAGCCCAGAAGTTTGTTTTTAATTTTGCATGTGCAACAACAAATGAGGAGTATTTTTTTAAAAATGAGCCAAGTGTTGAAGCTGAAATTATGTGATATTTTTTGTCTGTGAGGTGTGCTCCAAGAGAGGATATGGCCTATACCACATGTTTAGTGTCTGCTGCACACACAGCGAGGTGGCAGGCCTAGCCGAGGTTGTTTGAAGTCGAAAAGGTGATGTATGCCTCTCGTCGTCCACTTTGTGCCTTAGGTTTATTCCCAAAATGTTTAAAGCACAGGCTGCGCTCATCTTTTTCTTTTTTTGTGTATGATGTGAAGGTTGCTTAAAACAAAATACTAAAAATAAAATGGTGCAACCGTGCTGGGTCATACCTACACGAGCCAAATGCAGTCTTTAGACAACAATTACTATAAAAATATCCTTGTAATTTTTGGTTTGTAATAATGTGGTAGCTCATTTTACACGTATAAAGCGCATATCGTAAAATTTCTCTAGAATCTATGGCCATTGAGAGTATATAAGACTTGCTTTTTTCTTGCTTTCTGTTAACATGCACTTGGCTCATTTTGACAAAAATTCCTCAAACAGTAACACAATATCTTCATTATTACACACTGTTCAGTTACAACTGATGTTTTAATGTTGTAATATGTAACTACGTATAGTTTTACATGGTAATTAGGTAACTACTGTATAATTAATTTATTCTTGAAAATTTTGAACAATTTCTTTAGTGTTTTTGCCAGCATAAGTTGTTCATTACCATAGATCTACAATGTTGAAGGTACAGACCTTGTCAAGCCTCAAGGCTGACATGCATAGTAGCCGATGCTTCATGTTCTGTGCACTGTGGTAAAAAAAAAAAGAAAAACCTCTAATGTCTTGTTCTGATATGAACTATAAGGCTGAAAAAGACTTTTTATTTCATTTTACCTTGTATGAAGTGCAGGAGGCAGACCTGAATAGCAGGAATAAGGTGTTATTGGTTGATGCTATATGTTGGTGGCTTCTTTTTAATTAAACAAACTGCAGTGTTTTCTTGACCCTGCTTTTCTGGGCTGAAAATGCTAACAGTACTTGATTAGTGCATATTTACTGCTTGCTGCATGGTTACCTTCTAGCACAAGTTATTGAGCAGAGTGTGAACACAAATATCAGTTTTCTGTACCTTGAAGTTTTGCTGGGGTGCAACAGGGGAGCTTGTTTAAGTGTGAAAACAGCGTGTCAAATACATATGGCGTGTAAAATGCAGTATGGGTGATGACAAAGCTTCCCTGAGCAAACAAATCAACTGGAAAGATCATGTATTATACTTCTTAAGCCTAAGAATAAAATTGGCACATAAGGAAACTATATATTTTATATTTTTTAGTGTTTATGCAAATGACAGAATAGGTCTAAGGATATTGCTGCTGTCTGGTAAGGTCCCTGGTTTTAGGAGAGTGCTTGCCTTGTTAGGCTGGGCTGCAGGTGGCTCCCTGTTAACATTCTGCAATGGCATTTATTTACTGAAACCAAATTTACTGTAAGTAAGATGCCTTAGCTGTGCTACTTGTGAGCGATAAAACCCTGTCTATATCCTCTTTTTTTCTGCTTTTGTTCATTGCAGCAGTCGCATTGTTAATTATGCATGATGCATCGTGCTCTTTTTTCCTGCACCCCGCCGCGGTGGCTCAGTGGTTACGGTGCTCAGCTGCTGACCCGAAAGACGCGGGTTCGATCCCGGCCGCGGCGGCTGAATTTCGATGAAGGCGAAATTCCAGAGGCCCGTGTGCTGTGCGATGTCGGTGCACATTAAAGAACCCCAGGTGGTCGAAATTTCCGGAGCCCTTCACTACGGCGTCCCTCATAGCCTAAGTTGCTTTGGGACGTTAAACCCCAATAAACCAATAAACCAAACTTTTTTCCTGCGTTCTTCTTGGACAGCTTAAATATAATCCTATTAGCTGTGCTGTCATGCCTGGTGTCATTGATTCTGAGATGCTTATGTTAAAAAAGCCCTGCAGGCAGCTAGCTACGGTTTATCGAGATGAATAACTTGCCCCCATGTGGTGATTTAGAAAGGACATTGTTCTCATTTTGCTAAATCACTTACTTTGCATACAATCTCTTCCTGTTTACCCAGTTACTGTAATGCTCAGTGACTTTTGTTTGAAGGCAAATCGTTTCTTGCCACTGTTTTTCATTCTACCAAGACTTGGGAGTTGGAAGTGTTCAGATTTCGTTTATTCTGAAAAGTTAGTGTCAATTGGTGAAAGGTTAGCTCAGAAGAATGTGTTAATAGATTTCAAGTTAATAATCTCTTGGGACTGCAGATTGGATGCATTCACTGATTGTTTATAAAGAGAGCAAAACAGAAAACATGTTGGTGCGAAATCTGTATTTGTGCAGTTTGTTGTGTTCGTGCTTATATTGTCTTAGGGCCGTGATGGATATTTGCTGGCATTAATTCTCAAGAGATAGTCCAAACGCTGGCACAAAAATTTCAAATATAAAACTAGCTCACTGATTACAAGTAGTCCAGGACTAGCTGTAAGTTCTGAAAGTGTTATGAATGAATCTGGCTCTTTATGCTCTATATTGCCATCTTGTACAGTGTAGAGTATGAATAATATTGTGCGTAATATGTGCTACCCTCTGGGATATTTTTAAGCAATGTTTTAAGCTGTCTTGCTCCTGCCATGTGTTCTTAATGTTTCATTCTTCTGTCACATGTGTGTTTTTTTTTTTCAGTTGTCTCCACTGCTTTACAGCAGCTCCATTTTGTTTTAGGTGTACTCTACGGGAGCAGGTTTCGTTAGCGTATGTTTATTTGTTAATTAAAAGATGGCTGTGAGATGATTGTATGATAGCCTTGAAAGGGTGAAATCCAATGTAAAAAGATTGATTCATACATTGTGCTTGTTAATTCTTTTTTTTTGTGCGTACTTGCATATTTCACGAATCTTGCCTTGCAACAGCTAAATGTGGCCATTGACTGAGCTTGCATGTTATTTGTGTTAGATTGCAGGCTCTGCACAGAATTCTACTTTACTTTTGGTGTCTGACAACATTTGGTACTTAAAATCTTGCAGATGATGATGTTGGGTGACAACCTTGTGCCTGGTGATGTGCTCCTGTCAAATCATCCTCAGGCTGGTGGTAGCCATTTACCGGATCTCACAATCATCACCCCCGTATGTTGACCTGCTTATATCTGTCCATGTTAGAAAGACTGTATAGTGAGGCACTGACGGTCATGCAATAACAGTAGTGTGGGTTTTACCTCATGTAACTTTAACTGCATTTTTTGGCATAGCTGTAGCGTTTCTTTGTACAGTGCACTTCTTTTTAACCTTTACAGATTTTTGGTTTAAGAACTGTGAGATGTACATCAGTGTGGTCTGTTGGGCTGGATTTTACAGCAAGGTAGACATTATGTACCTCATGTTGATGAATAATTAGAAGATTAATTAAATTAAATTAATTAATGAACTCTATCATTTTTTATCTTATATTGAAAAACTGATGGCTGCCAACATTGAAGGTGGCCCTTTTTTAAAATTTTGGTAATCACCGTCTATCTCAAAATATTGAACGTCAGAAATACGCATTTGAAAGCTCATTGAGTTGGCTTTCCCGCATTGCATATTTATAAAATGATGTCGCTGCCTGTGGTATGGTCACTGAAATCAATTTAACTTTTTCTACATCATCAGATGCATCAACTGCACTTGTATTTTATGCATAACAAGTGCGAGAGACTCCAGTTTATAAATATGCAATGCAGGAAAGCCAACTCATTGAGCTTTCAAATGCTTATTTTTGACATTCAGTATTTCAAACCACATTGCTGATTAAGAAAATTAAAAAACAGGGCTCACCTTCGATGTAGACAGCCATTAATTTCGCTATATAACCTTGCCCCCTAAAACAAAAAATAATGAAGTTTATTGGTTAATTTAAGTTAATTAATTGTACAGTTATTAATTCATGTGAAGTACATAATGTCCGCTTGGTTGTAAAATTCAGCTCAACTGACCGCAGCGACGTATCTCACAGTTTTTAAAATGAAAATTTGTATAGGTTAAAAAAAAATTACCCTGTAGATTTTAGCTTGTGACATTGTCGTACATTCCTTTTTATTAATTTCACTATTTGGCATGTGTAATGGTTCACCTGGTGTTGTAATCATAGCCTCAAGCATTGATTAAAGATCAGATGTTAAACTACCTTCATTATGTGTTTGCAAACTGTGCATGGATATAAAATCTATAATGTTCATTCCTTTTAAAGTGGTCATTTATTTCAGCCATCTACTATAACTAAAGTTTGTGCAACCCGCTGCCATGGCTCATTGGCTTTGGAGTTTGGCTGCTGATCCCAAGGTTGTGGGTTTGATTCCAGCAGTGGCAGCCGTATTTCGATGGAGGTTAAATGCAAGAAAAAGCCCATGTGCTATGTGATTTCAGCGCATGTTAAAAAACTCCAGATGGTGTAAATTATCCAGAGGCCTCCACTGTGGTGTTCCTTACAGCCCATGTGTCACTTTGGGACTAAACCTCACAGTTTACAATTTGCATAAGTTTGTGCCATAGTACAGAAAAAAAAATTATAACGTGGAAATGTTAAGCTGCCTTATCAGTATGTAGTGCGGTGTGTCCAGCAGTTACCAGTAGTGCTTGTTCATGTTGGACTATCATTCAAAACACAAGGCTTAAACAGGATCATTTTTAGAGATTCATTTGCTATCCTGGCAGTGCATGTTTCTGTATACACTATTTCTTGAATTGATTTGTATTGATAGAATAGAGGTGGTGACTATTTTGCATCATATTTTGCGGCATAACCTCAAAAAGGCCGAGGCATTGTTGGTTGATAAAGTTGCCAATTTTTGGCAGTAGTATGCCTTCAGTGATCCTTGGCCATTGGAGGCTTGGTGATGATGGTCTGATTTTAATGGCGCAAGAGCAGATTAGCCAAAGAAGCACCATGCCTGGTGTGTGTGGCAAACACTGTGGCCTTACGTGTAGCAGTAATTTAGTTTCAGTCTATGCATCTAATGCTCTCGTCACTTAGGTTTTCTACAAAGATGAACCACGTCCTGTCTTCTTTGTTGCCAACCGGGGCCACCACGCTGATATTGGTGGCATAGCACCAGGCTCAATGCCAGCTCACTCGCACACCATCCTTGAAGAAGGAGCCACATTTGTCTCGTTCAAAGTTGTCCAGACTGGAGTCTTTCAGCAAGAAGGTAAGTGATCTTGCTTATGCAAATTTTTGGGGGCTTGCATTGCAGAGCTTGCAACAGGACCCTGAGTACTCTGCTTATTAAATTAAAGATCTCCAGTTTTGGTGGTATTATATTAAAATTAAAGGTATCACAGCAGAAGAGGTGACGATAGTTGGATGTTTCCAAAGATCGGAGAAAGTATCTATTTTAGCGAAACCTAATTTTTTTTTACTGTAAAAGCAGTACCAGTGCCAGAGTGAGAAAATGTTTGTGTCTGACTGTCTGTAGTCTCAGAGAGTGAAGTCCTCACCCTCATGAAGCACCACCCTCCAGCCATCTCCCCACCCCATGCCCCTATCTAGGGGGCTGCTCACCTACCCATCGCCACCCTCGGCCCACCTCCACCTAGCCTCACCCTCCAGAAAAATTCTGTCACGTGTTTGAAGCCTTGGATTAGAGCAAAAGTATCGAAGTAATCATTGAGGTTAAATTCAACTGCTTTCGCATAATTGTCGCATCAGATGTCTGATCGTCCTGTAATTTTTTGTTTAGCCGCCGAGCTGAATTTTTGTGTGATTTGGTTTGCCATCTTAGAGTCATCTAATCAGAGGCTATCTTAAGATTTTTCTGCTCTTTTTTTCCTGCTGTATCCTGTGCATGTCCTGATGAAAGGTTATATTGTGGGTACTTTGGTCACGAATAAACCAGCTGAAGGTTAGCTTGTGTCTGTGACTTGTACTCTTCTGCTGTTTGTGTCTGTCCTGTTGCAGCGACAAGTTTCAGAAAGCAAGGTTAAATACAAGTGTCATAAGCAGTGGCTCCAAAAAAATTGAAAGCAATGTGTGTCCTCTATGCTCAGAAGAGTGCTTTTTTTTATTGTATTTGATGGTGGAACGTAGGAGAATATATAGTGTCAGCTTTTGTTAGACATCATGTATGACAAGCTGTCACAAGCCCATTTTGTCAACTGAGTCAACCTTGCAGCATGCAAAAGTTTCTTCGTGAGATAGCTACTGTATTGATGGCAATGGATATAGCATACTAAAAACATCAGTGTTTAATTTCAGGGAATAGTTATTCTTGCAGTTGGTGTATGGGATGTAGTACTGTCTTAATTTTGTGCCTGCATGTGATAACCCTGTATTTAGTCTACACTTGAAGCCATTTAAAGAAATTCATGTTGCATCATATGAAAAACGTTGTTTTTAAGGCATTTCATAACTTCACATGTGCTGTTAACAATAAGACAGTAGGCTTAGCGTAGTACTAGTGAAATCATTGTTCCCTTTAATTTATTACTTAAATTGTTGCTGTTGCCACATGGTGCAACTTAGCAGCAGGCAGTGCACAGCACCACATTTCAGTGCGCCAGCACAGTGCCAAGTTATGATGGGTGTTCACTGAGTTTTGCCTTTAGGCAGTGCCTTTTTAGTTAGGGGATGGAATGGGAAGATATTACAGTTTAAGTAGAAGTTTGGAATGTCCTTCTGTCCTGTAGAACAGAAGAAACAAGCCAGTAGTTACTGAAAACCAAGGAAAGCATAGGGAAACATAATTACTGAAACCAAGGGAAGCTTAAGGAAAAAGTTTTTTTTTTTTTTGTGGTGTTAAATAATGTGAGAAATTAGTTGTGTAATCATTTAAATAGAAGCACGATGTTGACACAGTGTTCACACTGTGACACAGGTGTTGACACTGCCTGCCCGCCACGGCGGAGAGCGCGCACTGTTCATGTTCGCCCTCTAGTACATGTGCTGACCACAGCGGCGTGGGGGGCACTGCACAGTAGTGGCCATTCGCTAGCGGAGCAGCGGACATGGCTGAGTGGTTTGCATGACTTCCGGTGCCGTTTTAGGCTGTGTTTGTCGGTGTTTTGCGCTGCCAAAGTGCATCACAAGTTGTGGACGTTAGGTTCTCGGCTTCCACGTTGTGGGAGCCACTGTGCACGAACAAAGTTTGCTAGTACTAGCTACTTGTGTCACGGTTTGGGACCAATCGCAGTGATCGTTGTGCAAATGCACTCGGTGGTGCGGGATGATGCTGTGGACGGTCGTCGCGGCCTATGTACATAGTGGCTGTGTTGTGTTGGTTGTTGCTGTGGCACACCTGAGGGGTCCAGCCGGGTCCAGAAGCCGACTAGATGTGATTGTGCTTCGTAAGAACAACTGCAGATTGGGCTACCAGAGTTGTCCGGGCCAAGTGTCACTTTTTAAAGCTGTGTCGGAGCCTGCTCGCCTAGAACTTTGACGCCAGGCAATCCCCAGAGCAGATAGGATATTGCAACTGAGCGACCACATCTGCGTAAAGCACTTTACTGAGTATACGAGATAAAATCGTACTACGCTGAGTTCAGTGGCAAGGCACTTTTAAATGCACCCAAGAGACCGGTGCTGTTGACGAATCCTGTGCCCAATATTTTTCCTGGATGTCCCAAATATCTGACAAAACAGGCAACTCATATGTATACAAACAGGTGCTCGTTTGTATAGCGGTGGAGGCGTTCCACAACGCAGCACAAGAGCATGGATTCTATTCCTGGCTGTGAAGGCAATATTTCTGAAGCAGGAAAAATGTGGAAACACCCTTGAGGTTTCTCTGCACATTAAAGAACCCCAGTTGGCCGAAGTTAACCATGTTCTCTACTTGGCGGACATCATCGCACACCGTCGGCGCATTACACTGCTCAAACATTGTATGAATGTACGCGTAGGCTCTTTGGCCCAAATGTGGGAGCATGTGCATTGCGGCTGACCTTTTATATTTAAGAGTCGGTATAGTTAACTATGCTTTCAGCATTCGTGTGAATGAATGAAAAAAACTTTGTAGTGAATGCATTTCGATGCCAGCTTGGAAGGATCGCAGGGCAGCGTCCTCACTGCGGTTTCACCTATTCATGCTGTCTCAGCAAGTAAAGCACGAAGTCACCCAAAATTATTTGGTGTCGACAGCAATTTCAATCCTCTTGTGCCTTGCCACTCTTAACAAAGTGCATGTACACGCCGCGGCACCGGACAATCGCATGACACCTGCGTTACGGCCGCCGCAGCTCGCAGACTAGACAAGCGCCGCCATCTGTCTGCATTTGAGAGAAGCGCAAAGAGCAGTGAACAAGATCTGGTTGCGCTGTGGTGCGCAGTGTCAGCACCTAAATGTATTCTTACACCGTGGATAGAAAATAGAAGGTAATATATTGGAAAGTAGAAGAAAAGACAGCTGTGTCACCAGTGGGACCTGAACTCATGACCTCCGCATGTTGCGCGCACTACTCTACCAATAGAACTCTAATATACTTGAAAGTAGAAGGGAAGACAGCTGTCGCCATAGCTCAGTTGGTAGAGCACTGCACACAACATGCGGAGATCGAGGGTTTGGGTCCCACTGGTGGCTTTGCTGCTTTTTATGCGTCGCATATTGCGATCACTCAGTTCAGCCCTTGGGCGCGGCCGGGCAGCCACCAAACCACGTGAAAAAAGAAAAAGAAAAAAAAAGGAGAAAAAAAAAAGACTGCTGAGCATGGTGGCGGTTGCCACTGCCCTGTTTCAAAGGGGGCGCTCCTATCCACCCATCCATCCATCCATACGTCACGGAGGAAAAGCTGCTGAGAAAATCGAGTGCCGCCAAGCAATACCTCGCGCAAAAAGACCGCGCAATATGCAACGCATTCTTGGCTTAACCAAGCTAAGCCTGGGCATCTTTTTTTCTACTTGCTATGAGGTCTTCTCCCCAAAATTATTGCACAATTAATTTCTCATCATAATCAATGCCATTAGTAAACAAGGTTACATTCTTTTATGCTTTTCTGACTGTTGACTTCTTTCGTATGCATATCCTAACGAGCCCCTTGTGTCCTCAACCTTGTCTGTTGTTGAGAACAGATGCTATCTCGTTACTGTGGGAATTTGGTTAACCCAGTGTTTGCTAGATAGAGATTTACCTATGTTGCCACATATGAAACAGTATGTAGGAATTATTCTTAGTCGCACTGGAAGTTTATTTAGGCCTTTATTTGGCTTATTGTGAATATTTGTTAATTACATTGTTTTGACAAATTAACTTTATTATTTTGCATATTCTTTCATGTTCTTTTTCTCCTTTTGTGCATGTGCAGCCCTGATCAAGGCCTTGAATGCCCCAGCCTTGTTGCCTAACTGCAGTGGTACACGAAACCTTCGTGATAATTTGGCCGATATTCAGGCACAAATTGCAGCCAACCAAAAGGTATATGATCAGTCATGTTTCCTGCGTACGTGAAAAGAACAAATTTTCGTGTGCGACTCAAACCTGTTGTGAAGGAAGTTTAGGTTGAAAAAAAAGGCACGGTTAACTGACATATGACTATAAAGATATCCATAACTATTGTTGTTTGGTTTGCTCATGAAGAACACTTTTCTGCTGTTGTAGCTGTGAGATTTTCTTTTACTACCATAGCAGTCCCAAGTTGCAGCCTCTTGTAGCAGCTTGAACCAGATTTTCTTTTTTAATTATTTTGCTGTGCACATATTTTTATTGCAGCATTGTGAATTAGATGGTATCTTGTATTTACAGACCTCTGGTCAGTAGTAAAAACTGAATTTTCAGCTGCACAGTGCATTTGTGGCCATTGTTCAATGGTGACTTGATTGAAGCCACCGCAAATCGAAGTTGGCATGCTATGTAAACAGCATAATTTCCTCTCTTGCCACTCCCTCAAGTTCCAAGCACATCTCAGCTCTTGCCCGAGAAAAACTTCTGGCAGTATTACTGCGGAAGTGGGCGTGCTCTTAATATTTTGGAGTGTTAAACACCACAGATTAAGACATCAACAAGTTATCCACTTTAGAAGTTCTCAACTCTGTCATCAATGTTTCATTAACCTCAAGAACTAGCATAATCTTTGTATCATTTCCTGTATGAAACTTGTGCACAATAAACCTTTTTAAATTTAGTGCCAGTCAGTCAGAGGCCCTTTTGTATGTCGCTACAGCTGGTTGTAAGGCAGTGATTGTAAGACAGTGGTTGTAAGATATAATTTTTGGGAATTGAATGTTCCCCATATTGCTAAGGATTTGTTAATTTCATGTGTCATGTCGGCATATGGTGCGTGGCATTTATTGTCAGTGAACTTATCAGTTGCTTGTGTAGTGCTTCTGCAATGTAACTGCAGGTAAGTATATTTTCAGTTTTTAGAGACTTGTTTCAGCCATGTAATTCTCAGATACCTCTTTTTTCTTTTTTTTTTTTCGGCATAATAGATACAGAGCAATTTGTTAAAACCAGTTAATGCGTGTGTGCATTTGTGAACAGGGGTGGGCATTTTTTCAGCCTTTTTCATTCCTCTGTCAGCCTCAGAAAGTCTGAATTTGCAGTTGCCTATTACTCTCACTCCATGGTAGAGAGAGGGTAGGCAGATAGTTTCTTGACCCTCACAAAGTGAACCAGGGAGTTACCGGGAAAGCCTCAGGGTGCTTTCCAATGTTTTGACAAGGGGACTTTTCTTTGTCTGGCAAAGCATTCATCATTTGCGGGGTTCACTTGTTCACTTGTGACTATTACTCTCACTGACATTTAGTACCTTGACAGATTAATTTTTGGCTGCCATGAGAATCGAAGGGTTAACATTTTACGATGCTGGCTTTTAAAAACGTTCCTCATGTACCTGTTTGCAACATTTGCTCTTTAAGAACTTAACAGGGCTAAGATGCATGATTCTTTTAACTACGTCCGCAATAGAAAAAAAGCATTGTAGTAAAGGAACAATAAAAAATAGCTGACATGTGGAACCATGTCCGCAGGTGGGACTATATTAGAAGTCTTTAGTGTTTTGCCTAAAGTGGGCACTATGTAAATGATGTTTGAAAGTGTAGCTAGGGCTGCCTGCTTTGCAGGGCATCACCCTTGTGAAGGAGCTCATTGACTATTATGGCCTGGAAGCAGTGCAGGCCTACATGGGTTACGTCCAGGACAATGCAGAGGTGGCTATTCGAGACCTGCTACGCCTAGTAGCCCATTCAGCCATCAGCAAGTTGGGCAAAGCTGAGCTGCATGCTTGGGACCGCATGGATGATGGCTCCCGAATATGCCTCACTGTCAGACTCAATGAGAAAGAGGTTGGTCATTTTCATCAAAGATATACATTAAATGCGGTTCCTTGAAAATGCTTTTGGGAGCATTTTTCTTTCCTGGGATTTTTCTGCTTGATGTTATATTTGTTTGTTTGTTTGTTTGTTTGAGTGATACTGCTTTAGGGTTGTCACAGGGAGGGAATAAAGTACAGCTTAATGCATCATAATTAAATTTCATACTTAATAGCATCAAGATTGATGCCCGCAAAACAAAATATCACTTGAGAATTTGAATTTCTGCACATGTGTTTGATGTTTTTTGGTATTCTTTTTTTCCTGTCATCAAAGTGGTGTCACCATTGTGTAGAGTGCTCGAGCGATGCACTTCCCTGCCTAGAAATTGAGAGCTCATCGCAATTGGTAGCATTTATAGGAAACCGTGGGCTGCTTTCTAATTTCATGATACAATTGAAACACCGCAAGGCCCCAAGGCCTAAGAAGAGAACAGAAGAAAGGAGGAAACAGACAACACAGCGCTGTGTTGTCCGTTTCCTCCTTTCCTCTGCTCTCTTCTTAGGCCTTGGGGCCTTGCGCTGTTTCAATTGTACCATGCGTAACCAACTCGACCATCATTTCGTGCTTTCTAATTTCAGTTTTTATTTCATGGTGAAGACTGCTCTAGAGCTCTACACAAAGGTGACGCTGACTGTACTGCCACTCACTTTTGTGCTGAAGAAATAATAGTATTTTAAAGTTTTTTTTTTTTAATGGTGGAATAGGCTGACTTTTATGCTTAGCTTTTTGTCGGGGATATTCCATGCCACAACCAAAAATTCCCTCGCTTAGACCCAAAAATTCCAAATTCAGACACTTTTTCTCTGCAGCAGTCTGAAAAATCTGCATTTTTTTCCTGCATTAGTTTCTAATATTTTTTTTCATTAATCCTTGCTTTTTATCATGATTAGTGGAGACCAAAGTTTCGAAGTTTGCCAAGTAGTACTTGCTATGCATGTTTATGCTTTATTTTCTGCTAGCCAGCATCGCCTAAGGCTGCGTGTTAAAAAATCAAGATTTGAAGAGTTCAGTGTGAAGCTTTATTCATTCAGAATGCTCCTCCTAATGGAAGCAAAGGAAGCAAACAAGTAAATGACTAGCTGGTACTTATATGTCCTACACGACTTTTTACACCTGGGGTTAGTGTCAGCTCAAATTTGACAAATGTATTCACACTCCCAAATTGGTCACTCTGTCAAATAGGTTGACATCCTAACTTCTGGATGAAGTTGAGGTTGGAATCTTGTATAGGTCACCTGATGCAAGATCTGAGCTGCCAGCCTGCAATTGAGGTGACTGGCAAAGCGTATTACATATTGCTGATGTAGTACCATCATGAGAAATTATCATGTCTGCATCATGAGAAGCATCATGTCTGCTCCTGAAGACAGCACTGTATTTGTGCCCAGTGCATAAATGAGCGCAAAGACGCAATACATAGAAGAGTGAGAGAAGGCCTAAAAAAATGCAGCATCACTGATGTACAGTCAGGCCGGAATTAAACGCGATCAGAGCATGTCAAGAAAACAAAATATTTTACCTGCCTACTTTCAGCTGAAGTGTACAACTAGCCTGATTCATGTGTCTGGGTAAAGGGCCTATTGAAATGCATAATCGAAAATAGGTTGTAAAGGAATATCTCGCTGCAAAGCAGAAATGTATGACATATGCGTGTTCGCGTTTCATTCCGGCCTGACTGTACATTAACGGCAGTAATTGATTGAGTCACTCTCTAATTTGTTTTTCAGGAAAAATAATCTAATTTCTCTGCTAATTCGTAAAAATCTCAGAAAATTTGTCTTTAGACCCAATTTCAGACTATAAATTATCTGAAAAAGGGAACATTTTCCAAATGAAACATCACTGCTTTGTAGAAAGCACAGAAATAAAGAAAGTAAATCAGAGTAAGATCTTCAACTTTACAAGGATGACTTTCTTGGTCTTTGGAAAAGTATTTGCAGGGAAAGGGCCAAAGGCAATCAAAAATCAATAGAAAGTCAATAAAAGTGCTTTTTTTTTTTAACGTTCTCAAATGGTTTTATTGTTTGCATAGATAGCTGTGGAGTCTATCCTAGATATACTGATTTTGAATGGATAACAAAATGTTCTGAATATTGATAGCTTTGTATATAAAAATATACAAATGTAAGCTCGAGTTAAACTTTACGTGCATTGATATCTTTAGGAAAGGGCCTAGGACCTGCAAATGGTGCGACTAACTCTTAATACAAAACTGCAAGTGTGAGTGTGTGGTGTGCATGAGCATGCACCCATTACCCAATTCAAAGGCGTTTAGTTGATTCTCTGCACCTAGGTGTGACATACCAGTGTAGCTACATGGGTTGCATTAGAAGTGCTGGCTATGGACGGAGGTATGCTGTTTTATCAGCCATGTGTGTTATTGTCATCATTTTCTCCTCTGTCATCTTTTCTTGTTTTTGTTCACTTGTGCAAAACATGTGAATGCAACTCTGAGTTTTGCACAGTAAACAAGCATAAGACAGTGAAGCACTAAAAATGTGTGAAAAGTTTATAAATAAATGTCATTTAAGCCAAGTACTTGGGAAGCATGGAGCTGGTTTTGTAAAATGACTGATTTCTGATTCCAGGGGTCAGCTGTGTTTGACTTTTCTGGAACTGGCCGGGAAGTGTATGGCAACCTGAATGCTCCCCGTGCAGTGACCCTTTCAGCAATATTATACTGTCTTCGTTGCATGGTAGGACATGACCTGCCACTTAACCAGGTTCGTGCTTTTCAAGTTAATATAGCTTGATATGCATTTATGTCGACTTGCAAATCCTTTGAGAAAAAGCCAGTTTATTGGCTTTCTTTTAATGGATTTTTCAGTTTTCTCAGTGGAAAGAGAAACGAGAAGCATCTCAGTGGAGGCTTTTTTTTTGTAGTTTCAGTGCCTTTTTGTGCTTTTTAATTTCCTAATGCAAACTTCAGTATAAAGATACTGCTACAAGCCATAAGATATCATAACTTGTCATGCTTGAAGTATTGTCATTTATCACAAACAAATTACAAGGATCACCCAGTCAGCCTGGGGCTTTAAAATCATCATCATCTGTTATGCGGAAAATTATATGGCAAGATACAATGGGTACTTGATGTTTACGTATTTCTCTCCCTCTGGCCCCCCGACCACCCTCTAGTTGAAAATTTTGTTGTACCCCAGTGGTTCTAAGCACCATCCAAGAAATGTGAGGGTTACAACCATTGCAGTCACGCAATTTTACTATGATGCTGTCACTCACACCCTATCCAAGGCAGTTTTTAGACTGGCTTCTGCAAGTGAAATTTTCCTTTTTCTGCCATTCTAGGGTGGGGTGCATGCATGCCTGTTAGCGTCGTGGCAAATTTATGCCGACACCTCTCACCTGGACTCAGTGGATCACTCTGTGTTAGACATGCTTATCGCAGGAGAACTATAGAGTGCAGCAACTTATCAACAGTGAATCGAGAATGCACTCTCTGCTTAGACTATGCTTCATCACGCGTAATAAAGTTGTAACACAAAAGAAAACAAGCCAGTGATCAAAGTGAACCTATAACACAATGCACAGACCTCGAAACTTAATCGCAGAGGAGTGGAAATTACGAGCATGGGTGATGGCTTTTACAAGTGGGCTGTTCTGTTGTCATGTGCTCACCAGAGAGGTTTGGAAGTTATTGCCTCTTGCTCGTAGCTCTCACTCCATTGCCAACAAGTTGTGAGAAAGAGCGGAGCAAATGTGCTTGCTTCCTAATGATTGAAAACGGACGATACAGGGAATGAGTATGGCTGCACAGGACAGGTGACCAGATACCAGGAATGCCTGTAACCTGTCAGCCAAGGTAGTCAACCAGTAAAATCCTCTGAGCCTTGTTCATCATTTCAAGTGCCTTTACCAAGAAAGGAGGGAATACAAACAGGGTTTGATTTGAATGTTTACTAGTTTTTGCAGCACACATGGTTCTAATATTTTTAAAAACATGGCTGTAATATCTGTGCTCTTAACTTTATTTAAAATATTGAAACCTAGTCAGAAGCCTTTTAATAAGTGTCTGCTTTTGCTAAAATCTGCCGAGTTTTAATCCTGGCAGGTAACCTTATTCTAGAAGGAGTTTTTTTATGGTTTATAATCCATTTAAACCATTTAAACATGTTAGGTCGAAATTATTCTGGAGCCCTCCACAATGGCACCTCTTTCCCTCTTTCTTCTTTCACTCCCACCTTCCTCCCTTCCCTTACGGCGCAGTTTGGGTGTCCGCCGAGATGCAGACAGTTACTGCACAATTTTCTTTCCTCAAAAAACCAAGAAAGGAGACATTACATTGCCAAAAGACCAACGTATTTGTCAAAGCCACTAATTTATAAATAATAAAAAGTAGTAGAATTATACTAGCTGATTAGCTGTGTAAAGTAACCATAAATTACCATATTGTAAGCATTGTGCTTCAACCTCATCTTCATCTGTTTATATTCATCATCATCTCCCATCTTCATCTTCGTTGCAAACGCCGTTCCTGCGAGTGGCAATAAAGCCTGCTCTGGTCTTTCTTAATCTCACTATATTTTTTATATGTGGTGTAGTGGTGGTGTAATTTATATTGTACTCTGGCTTACATGTAACATGCTTTGTTTTGCTTGGAATTCCAATATGTTTAGTTTTTGTTATAATTGTGGCATTGTTGAGGTTGCATTGGGCAGCTTAGTGCATTCTTTTGCAGCTCCTTTAAAGTGCTTAAGAACATTGAAGTATGTGGCTTTCTTCCTGAAGTTCCCAACAGAATTAACTCACTACAGTGATCACTTTGAAATGCAGGGCTGCCTTGCTCCTGTAAAAGTACTGCTCCCACGGAATTCGTTGCTGAACCCTTCTGCAGATGCAGCTGTTGTTGGAGGCAATGTGCTCACTTCACAACGTGTGGTTGATGTTATCTTCCATGCCTTCAACACTTGTGCTGCATCACAAGCAAGTTATCTTTTTTGCTCATCAGTTTTTGTGTTGCCCCTTTTGAACCCTATTTTAGACTTCCAGGGCTACATATTAACTCATGTTAGTTACAGTTGTTTGTACAATATCTTTAGTTTTTAAATTTTCCACTTTTTGTTGTTCTTTTTTGCCATTTGCAGAGTAATGTAGTCTTTTCCTTTCCTGTGTGTTGCTAGCTTAAGCCTCATTTTATACTGACATAACTGCACATGAACTGACCCTTATTAATTGCCACAAATGAATATCACTGGCCTTCAGCTTCAGAGACACATTTCGTTGTTGTGCCACCCCATTCATGACAGAAGCCGTCCTGTAGCTTCATTGACCTTCAGCTTCCTGAAGATATAAAGGCTACATGTTGTCTCACTAAAGTGCAAGGTGCTCTCAGCACTGAAAGTGCTGGGCCTAAGGGTCTTTGGGCTGAAATTTTAGGGACTGCTCAGTGCTAGCTTTGTGTGGAGTGCAGGTGTTGTGAGATTGCAACATAAGCAGTCACAAGTTGAATGAGATCCTGTTTCGAGGCAATCTCAATGCAACAATTTTTTTTAGTGTGCCGGTAAGCAAATTATTGGAAGCAGTAAATGTTCACCAAATTGTAAAGCTATACGGTTTGAAATTCAATATTCTCTGTTGTCCAAGAAGTCTAGTACTTAAGGGGCAAAAAATTTCCTTGAAATTCTGTCTCTGTAGCTTTCACCTTGGCCTCTCTTGATAGTTTTGATCGGTCACTGAAAAAGAGATAATTATGAATGTTATAAAAAACTATTCACTGAATTTTTAGCCTGAGTTGGTTGATGTCTTTGGCAATAGTCACAGATGTCTAACCTCTTGTTTTCTTTTGTATGATGTCTTAGTTTCCCGACTAGAATACTACCTGTCTTAATACGTGAGTAAAAACTAACCTTGTGTCTGCCAAATTAGCATCTACCAATTCGTCTTTGGCAATACTGTGCCTTTTGCTTCTCCCAAGAAACTGCTGCACTTTAAAGGGTCAGTGTACTGTATACAACAGAGCATAGGCATGCACAGGTCTCTCCATAAGGCGGGGCCAAAGTTCATGGTAGTGCCCATACATTTCTACTGGGTAGCAGGGAACAATATTGTATGAAATTTGTGCCCACCTTCCCCGTATCTATTAGGGGAGGCCACTGCCCCCCTTATTCCTCCTCTGTGCTCTCTTGTGCAATAAAGGTTGGTGAGCACTGAGATATGCATGCCATTGGCTTTGAACATGATGATGAACTAAAATAGGGAGCATGGCAAGAGGCGCTGGATCGAGTTACACAAAATCATGTACTGCTAGTGAACTGTTCTGCACTTCTAGTTTCATGGGATCAGGGATGCCACCGTTGCACCAAATGTGCCAAACTGTGCCAAATATGCCAAACTGTGCCAAATGTGCCAAACTGTGCCAAAGCAGGTATGCTGTGCATCCTGATAAAAAATTGGGAAAATTGTGCTAAACTGCTCCGAACTCACTGCTTTCGAATTGGGTGGCTCCGTGCAAAGGCTATCCAGGCAGACATAACCTTAGTTGTTGTCACCGTTTAAAAATATTTGGGTCCATTGAAGCCCATGTACAATGAACATGACTGTCACGTGGCATTCGTTCCTTATGTCCTGAAGTTTGCAGAAAATGGACTATTAGAAATGAATGTCGCAACGCAGACTTCTGTGGTGTACTTTGTATGCCATATGCACGAGCCGCCTTCATCCGGCAAAGCTTCTGCATGCGTTTTTGAGTCGCTGCTTGTTTGTCTCTCACTTACGAAACACAAGCAGCACACACATCGAGATGGTGCAAAGGCAATGTACTCAAACTTGCGTGTCTTTAGAACCTACCTTTCATTGGCATGATTCCAACTGACTGGCTGGCGAGCATGAGTCAGACGATTGTGAGTTTCATTTAATTATGATGCAAATATCATTTGGTAGTGCAATTCATGCGTACAGTTATCGTGATTTCTGCACATTCTGCACATTGCATCTGCCAAAATATCATCTTTGCTTTATGCTGACGAGTGAGAGAGCTTGGGCAGAGCTCGTGCCAATGCTATGCGGGGGTGCGGCGGTGATGCGTAGAGAGTGTTTCATGCTGTGCAGTCCAATTTTTGGACTAAGTAAATGAGAGTTACTCTTGTGAAAAGTTCGTTTGTGAAAATCTCACCGCCAGCATGGCCAACGGTAAAAATGGCTGTGAGGTGGGACCCACCTGTCCACTTTAGGGAAAGAGCCGGGCAGTTGCACAGGTTTGGCATAAAGCTTTTTCAACTGCGTAACACTTCATCTCAATTCGAAAAAAATCCGTGATCAGAGCGTGCGGCTTGGGAGATAACTGGTGGTACTGACGAGTGCGTGTCGCTTTCTGCGGTCCACTTGAGGCGCAATGAGATATTTTATTACTTGCTGTGAAATAGAATGCATATTTGTCAGTTTTAGGGGGTGAGGGGTGGTTAGGGAGGGACCAGAGGCTTTGACAACACATTAGTGCCTAGCTCTATTACGCATCTGTTCCGTGAGTTTCACACACGCCTAACCCGGATAGACTCGCTACGAGTTGGAAATATCTGCGAGACAGGGTGATGCTGGGCTCATGTGGATGATTTTTTCCTTCTTTCCATCACTTATGCGTAATGACCGTCATTCTTTAGTTCTGGACCAAAACTTTTTGACGCTCATGTGCGTTTTTCATGATAACCGGGGCTGAGCGGTACGTTCCTGCACTCAGGCTTCCGGCGCCTGCATCTTCATTGCAGCCAAGCATAGTTTCAAGGGACATTTTTTCTGTCCAAGACTGAGTGCCATAGCCATAATGCGCTTTTTAACTTGCTTGTCAACCTCATTCGTACTAGGTCAGTGCTGATTATAAATGGGCGCAACTTCATGGAGTTGCTGTGCTTGCACTTTGCCATTTGCTTCAGTCATGCACCACAGCGACCCCAGAGCTCCGCCATTTGTTTTAAAAAAAATGAAGCATTATACATCGTGCAGGGTTAGCGCAGGCTTTGTAAACACTCCAGGAAGAATTGTCGAAGACGATGTTTCAGCCAGCAGAGGGACTGATCAAGGTTGGCTTAGCTCATGAGCATATGGAGGCAACTGAGTGTGATTGCTTGCTTCTGAGTGAGAGGCAAGCACAGATGTGCAAGAAAAGTTCCAGAATTGGCTGGCACAAATGAAAAACGAGAGATCTTGTAAGGCGGGGGAGATTTAATAAAGCCTTTCAGGTTTCGTAAAGAAAAGTTGAGAGCCACACATCAGCGCGTTTCAGCTACTGTTCTTGCAAGTATATGCAAAGTATGTGCTCCTCAAGTAAACATTGTGGTACATATTTCGCAGATGTGTCTCCTCTTCAGTTATACAGAATAAGACTTAAACTGAAGACCTGTCATCTGCGACTCTGTGCCATTAATGACAAACTAATGGTGTAGATCATCTTTACATCACACTCAGACTTTCCCAGCAATGTTTGCCAATCATAAAGTATTTTGAAACTGAAAGCTATGTGCTTCACAGTGCTTCTAAATCAATGTTTTATTGCTCCAAAGTGCATCAGACTGGAAATTTCAGTATTTCAGACTACTGTTGATGTTCCTCTGCTCCAAAGTGCTCCAGATTGGAAATTTTAGTGCTCCAAAAATTTCTCCAAATTGCATTTTGCCAGTAACATCACTGTGGGATGCACATGACTTTCACACTAGAATACACATGAAATGTGACTCTTGAAATGTGACATCCAACAGAATTTTGCTTTGTGTTCATTTCTTAATTATTCAGTCACTTTATTCTGTATTTCATTGAGATGGCATGCAGCCAGTGATTTCATTATTTAAGCTGAAAGTTACTGTAGTCAAAATGACTGTGGTCAAAATTGGTAATGTTGTAGAGTGTCTAATTAGAAGCAAGTGCATTCATAGTATGCATCTTCTTTACACGCCGAGGTGGCCCGCAGATGTAGCATTCTGCTGCTGAGCATGAGGCCTTGGGTTTGAACCCGTCTGTGTTGGTCACATTTCAGTGAAGGCAAAATGCAAAAGTACTTGTGGAGCAAAATTTTTTGTGCATGTTAAAGTATCTCAGCAGGGTGACTTTAATCTGTTCTTCCACTACAGGGTGTCTCATGGCCACTCGGTCAAATTTGGCATATAAAAATCTGTTAATTATGTACCTTGTTTTTTATGTCTAGGGGTGCATGAACAACATAACCTTTGGAGATGAGACTCTTGGCTACTATGAAACCATCGGAGGTGGTGCTGGAGCTGTGAGTTTGGCCTGCTTGACTTCGACATTGCGGTGTTTGTCATAATTGTGTAATTGTACACATTTATTACAGTCGAGCCCAGGTGTATCGATACCGGCTGTTCCAAATTATTGTCTGTATCGAACGCATGAAAATCTTGTGTAAAAGTATAGGAAAGTCGCGCAGTATATCAAACTGCAATTTCACTGATCATTCGATATATTGAACTGCGCACTGCGTCCCTGCAAGTGGCGCTTCTCCTAACCACTTCTTTGATCATTTTTTTCGTGCCAAAACAGATTGGCTGCCTGGTCTTGGGTACCTGTTGGTAGTGCTAGGGCTGCAAAACCATGTTACGAGGTGAATGGGGGGTTTCCGTGAGGGTGCTTATCTTCCGCACCACATCGCTTTCATACGGTGAAGCCAACCTATAGCTAAAGGGTTGAAGCAGCACACGCCTGTCATGCTTCCCTTGCTTCGCTGCTGAAGGCATTCCAGAAACCAGCTGTACCTTATTTTAATGAGCAATTATTCTATTCATAGCGGGCCAGTAACAGGATTAGACATCTTATAATAGGCAATGGCTAGTTACATGGAACCGTCCATTGCGGCTTCGATGCGAAGCAGGTTAAGCATAGCAACACTCAGCGACCGGTGCTCTGCCAGCACACCAGCGGATGGTGCACATCACTGCAAGAACCTCGTCACTAATGTAGGCACTATGTATCCTTGCTTCTAGGTTACAGATAAGCTTATGTACTTGTGACAGACATGAGAGCACAAAACGGCAACACGGACGAGTAAGGGAACAGGACGAGCGAATTCTTACTCGTCCATGTTGCCGTTTTGCGCTCTCATGTCTTTCACGAATATGCTCCAACAAGCCCAGCTGCATGTACTTCTAAGCTTATCTACTGCTATTTTTTATGTATTATATTATCGACATATCGAAATACTTCGCGAAACCCTTCGGATTTGATACGTTTGGGTTCGACTGTATTAGCTACTTCTGTACTGTGAATAAGTTGATGCACTAGGTGTGACATCAGAGGTAACTAAATCAGCTTGGACTGTTCTTGGACCTACCACTTGGTACTAAAGCAAAGTATTGTAATTTCTGGTACACAGTCTTCAGGATCTGCATGCTTAAATATTAAAATGTTATGTTCTGTGGACCATCTAGAGGTGTGTACTATGCAGTAGTTTTGTTGTTTGAAATTGCCTATATAACGTGCCATGCCCAACACGATTCTCACTACCGCGAGGTTTGTCACGGTCATACTTGCACTTTGTGTATGTTTCTTGCCATAACACAATTTACTGGTTCTATGTATGATTACTGGCACTAGCAGCTATCTCCACTTGGAAGAATATCGTCTGTCTCCTCCCTCAATTCACATTGAAATTAGAGTTCGTGGCTGATCATTGGCACCTGACTTCATAAGGCATGCGTGTAACGTGGCTAGTATCACAAGTGGCCAACGCAATGTGCTGCCGTGTGTTTTGCCTCACAGGCAGGAAGATTGGGAAATCAATGCTGCAGACGTCTCCCCTAAAAAAAAAAAAAATTAGAGTGAAAAAGATAGCAAAAATGAGCTATTAGTCTACAAAGAAATGATATACCTTGTTTTCTCCAACCACTTGAATAATGCTAATTGTGGCGGATTGTGAGACTGCATAATTTTTTGTAGTGATTGGGGAAAAAAATGTAAAAAATGTACTTTGGTAAAGAAAACAAAAAAAACAACACTTTTCAGCATCATTATGTGTTGCGGACTTTGCAATTGCTGCCTGCAGATTATGTATAGGGTGCAATCTAATAAAAAAGATTTGTTTTTCAAAGAGAATTGAGCCTTTTGGACTGTACACCGAGTGCAAACTATATTCTAGAATTTACGGTATGCTGGTTAAGGCAGTTTAGTTCATTCAGCAATCTGACATGAAGTTTTCATTTAGAAACGAGAAAACAAAACATTGTTCTGATATTTCTGTTGCATGTAGTGTGTCATGTCACAGTGTGTCATGTTGCGTATAGTGTGGCATATAGTGTGTCATGCGTAATATTAAACAAGCATTACAAGGCTGCTGGTTGTGTTTTTTTTTGTGTGTTAGTGGGTAAAAGGTTGTACTTGTAGCATGCCGCACTATTTCTATGTGCCAACACAAAGTGAACAAGGGACTGGGAAGCTCTATTGTTTATATGTACTGTGTACATACACATCAGAGTGTTGTACTCACAAACACATGCACACATGCATGCACGCACTCACGCACGCAAACACGCAAACACACACACACACACACACACATGCACAAGTATTGTGCACACTGAGTGCTGTGCTGCTAAAGTACTGGTGTTATTTTAGGGTCCTCACTGGCATGGCCGCAGCGGTATTCACACTCATATGACCAACACTCGCATCACAGACCCTGAAATCCTGGAGCGCAGGTTTGTTGGCTTTTCCTTTTTTTGTAATGGCCCTGATTACTGTTTGTAGCAATAAAAATGCTACTTATCCTGGAGGTAAAAATGAGTGTACTGAAATTGGTGGAGGGGCAAAAGAAAGCATATGCACAAGTGGAACCTGAAGTGAACAAGGCACTCCTTTGAAGTGTAAGGGTTCTAAGATATGACTTTGCAGAATTTCAGAAACACCTCAGTCAAAAAAGGCCAGTTGGTCTGTCAAAAACGATCGGAACCATCTGGAACCAATAGAATTTCAATAGTTTCCAATTGTTTTCAACAGACCAATGAGCCTTTTTTGACTGGAGTAGCTGCTTGCTAATCAGTATGCTTCCTAGTTTCTGTTAGGTACAATAATAGCGCTGTTCTATCCATGTCAGTCATTGCACACATGTTGCTTTTGAACATAAAGCTGTACCTGATGCAGTGCCTTTACCTGCTGAGATGCCAGTGAGAATGCATGACTAAAACTCTCTTGTGCATTTTGCAACTAGCAAAATTTAGCCTGATAGCAGTGCTGTCCTGGTACCTGTGAAAGGTATTTGGATTACTCTTTTGTTGAACCTAAGGTGTGTCTTGTAAACACACACATAAGACACCCCCCAAAAAATGTCATATCAGAATAGTTATTTTTCCACTGTACCATAGCATGAGCATGGAGGTTTTAGAAACAGAAATTCTTGTTGTATTTCTGGCAGTGCCCAGAGCAGTGCATTGTCCACCATGGCCTGTACTACATCATTCGTTTTTCATTATCTATCCATTTTAGCACCACACTTTGTTTTTCATACCTGTGCTGTATGTTTGTTTTGCATTCCTTTGTGGCCAGCATTTTCACTCATGATGTCACAGTGAAACATTAGTGGATGTGCACTTTGTGACAGCACATAAGTTGCAATGTACCAAGGACACGCCATGGTCATAGGGGAAAGGGGGGGGGGGGGGGGTTGTTTTAAGCTTTATGTGGTTTGCAATGTAGCAAAATTGAACTAAATATATGAAGTTATGAAGGAAGCTATGAAGGAAAAGTTTCATCATCATCATTATCAGCCTGTCTATGCCCTGCAGTGGGCGTAGACAGGCTGGTGATGATGATGAGGAGGAAAAGTTATGAAGGGTAGAATTCAATTGTTTTTCATAAAGCTCATCAAAAGCCTACAAATGAGTTAAACTGAGGATGAGAAAGATGTTTGTCACTTTCTTACTCATACGATTTGTTAGGTTTAAGTATGAAATAAATAAAGAAATAAAAAACAGTAAGCCATACTTTTCTAGTTCTTGAACATTACACCTTCAATTATCAACCTTTACTTTTCTCTATGTGGTCGAATTGGTTCTGCAGGTACCCTGTCATCTTACAGCGATACCATTTGAACAATGGGACGGGAGGTCAGGGCAAGTTTTCAGGAGGAGATGGTGTTGTTCGTGAGCTGCTGTTCCGGAAGCACCTACAGCTGTCTGTACTTACGGAGCGCCGTGTTTTTTCTCCATATGGCCTGCAAGGTACTTATAGCTTGTGCATGTGTGTGCATGTATGTGTATGAAGGGAGCTTTAAGTGGCATGAAAACTGCAACAGCTTTCATTTTAGAGTAGAGGCAAAGTGCCTGGAAAGCTTCTTATTTCTTTGCTGATCAGCCAAAACACCTGGAGAACTATGAGGCATGCTGCCATCTATTCCTTTGTTTAAAAATAATTTTAAAGGGGCACACTACCCAAGGAAACCATCTTCTGATGCAAACACTTGTGTAATTTTAGTGAAACTTCTAGTGTGCTGTTACTTGACTTCTGAGACACTCCGAGACTTCTGAGGCGGAATTTTACTACTCTGGGCTCATTCTGGTAGAAGTTATGTACCTTCAAGAATGATAGTGAGTGTGGTTGCTCAGGACAACTATTGTTTTGTAAATCTCTACTTTTGTAAATCTCTATTGTTTTGTAAATCTCTACTTTTTTGTGTTAGAAGTGCCTACAGGAGGGGGCTTTACAGCCACTTCCCACTTTTCTGCTTTTTCCGCAAAAATAACATTGTATGAACAGGTGGGTGCCTTCGTTGCTTTTCACTGGTCATTGAAAATGAGAACTTTTAATTGTGAAGAGCGATAAATATAAAAAAGTTACATCGGTTAAGCTGTTGTTTAACATGAACAATTTAGCGACTCACTACAAGACTGTCGCTAGATCTAGTACAGCATTGACATGGTAACCGCACTATTTTGGTGCTTAAATGAACAGGTGCACTTAGTGCAACCAGCTGCCCTTGAGTCTCACCCCACGTCCTTCTGGGCTGCAGGTTCTATGAACGTCTGGCAGCGGCGTCACTGAGTGGACCGCAAATGAGCCAGTAGCAGCCGTAGAGCAACACATGGTGTTTCGTCCTGCTCGCTGTGGCTGCCTTTTCCTCCCGAATTCGCTCTTTCATGGGTGCTGGGCAGGGGAGGAAGGGGTAGTGCTTCGAAATGAAGGCACGAAAACATGCGAACCTGCCATGGGGGGCGCAGGAGTTCACTCAAAACACAAATACGTGGAGGCATGCCTGCCTGGCCAATGTCCCAACTGTGGCTAGTTTATGGCAAAAGTCTTTGTTTAGGTTTCACTTACTGCGACGTCGGTCCCCTCTCTTCGCACTTGGCAGTTCGGTACATAAGATGCGTAAAACGGCGGGGCGAGCGCGACTGTGATAGGACTGAACTTCTGGCGTGGCTGAGCTCCTTAATCCCTTAACCGTTTCGGACGAGCTGCGCTCGTCCTTGCCAAGCGTCCCCAAACCGTTATGGACGACTGTAGCTCGTCCTTGCTGAACAGGTTCTTCCCTTCAGCTTTTCGGATGAACAGCGCTCGTGTGTGGCTTAGATGGCATTTTGCTCGACAGATGGCAGCACTGATCTGTTAATTTCGTTTTCTTCTACCGCATAAACGTTTTTTCCTTATGGCAACTTGGGTTCTAAAAATGGCATCCGGCGGAGGCGATGCTCGTTTTGCTGAGCCGTCTTCTCGGAAAAGACGCTTTTCTTCGTCATCATCTTCTTCTGACGATGGTGATTCAGACATCGAAGTGTGCATTGTTTCACGCAGCGAGGACGACAGTGATGACGTTGTGCTGATCAGTTCTTCTGATGAAGAGAGGACAGCTCAGAAGCGAACTTCGCGAGTGCACGTCAGTGGATGAAGATCGACGTCACCAACATTCCTACGCAACCCTTTCAGTTTCCTTTTCTGGCAGTTCCCGGTTAGGCCACTATACGCTTGCCTGATGACTTGCTTGAATATATTTATCACTTATTACTAGCAGGAAGTTGGTTTTCTCTATTGTGAGAAATAATAAATTTGATTATGCTAATTTGAATTCGTGTTTGCTTCAAATATTTTTTAAAAATAGAATGCATGCTTTTTATTCCAATAATAATCGAAATCAGGAATTAAAAAAAATAAGCAGTTTTGTTAAGAAATTCGTTGATATAACAAAACGGTGAAGGGGTTAAACCGCCTTTCGCTGTAAAAAAAACTAAGCTCATAGCCCCCTTCCTCTTAAAATTTCACACCAAAAGAGGTCTATTGAAGCCATGTATGCTGCTTGATATGAAAATAATAGTTTTTCCAAGACCACAACTTTCTATAAAAACAAGCGATAAGAAATCTGAACTCAAACAGTTTTCAAAACACCCCAGTTGATTTTTTAGGGGTAAAAGTATGTTCAGTTTTTGTCATCCATACAGTGCTGTCTAGCTGCAGCAGTATCAGGCGTCCTCTTCTTCTTGGCTGCTTTTGACAACTCAAGTGCTTGTGCTTGGGGCAGGCATGCCTGCCTTCATGTTTTTAAAAATTTTTTTTGGTTATGTTCAAGCCACAAGCAATGTTCAGTTTTTCTAGCACTTTATTTGTACCCTTTAGGCCGAAGTCATTTCTATAACAGCAAGGGCTTCCACTGTTTAAGCTCCTCTGCACTGCAGGAGTCTGTACTTTATGAAGCAAAAGTTGACACTGGCTCAGGTTTCTCGCTGCGCAAGCAGTCGTCCTTTCCATGTGGGGCATAAAACAGGAGAGATCATTATTTGTTTGGCCAACAGTTTGTTGAAATGGTACTCACTCAGCATTTGTTCTCTTCCGTTGACACTGTGCAGTGCGCTTGTGCATGGGTCACTTTTGTTCAGAACTGCTGCCTTTCATTTGAAGGCAGTGAGGTAAGCATCCCCAATGGAAAGCTTTGACATTCATACCGCGTCGCATGTCAGTAAAGCTATGGCTGTTGTCATTGCTGGGTATTGAGAAGGCAAAAAACGAGATAGCACTTATACAGCTGGGCACCCATTGCCTATTGCCTTGTCTGGCTCTTGACTTGGGGAAGCGATGCTATGTTCCTGTCTCACGAATGCCTGCAGAATCTTCTTTGTTGATGGCATTTTTCATATCAAAAGATAACATTCAAAGTAGCACAGGTATCGAAAAACATATCTAAAGTGGATGTGGAACAAATCTGGCGGCAGGAGAAAAAATTTTAGGTCACGTGTGGACACTCACACCAACTCCAGCTTGAGTTTCTCTTTTCTATCTAATGAGGCTTTGATACAGCAGAATATATCTCGATGATGCGATGACGGGTTATACGAGTTTCAGGATGATATGAATTTGTAGAATTTTTTGGCTGGAGTGCAGTGTGTACGATGTGCAGAATTGCAGATGTTTCAAACACACTCTTCCATGCCACTACATTGGATACAAACGTGCGAGTTGCGAGCGCACCCTCAAGCATTAAATGCTGCACGCATATTGCAGACGCTGCAGTCGCCATTAGTGTGGTGTGCACCGCGAGCTATGAGCGGTGGTGCGCGGTGGCGCACAGCCTGCACATTGCCGACACCATGATCGCCAGTTGCATGGTACCTGCTGCAACAAGTGAGCGGTGGCACATGGCCCGCACATTGTTGGCAGTGCGGTCACCAGTCACGCGGTACGCACGGCAAGCAGTAAGCGGTACCCCCCGGCTGTACATAAAACCCACCCGGCTGTACATAAAACCCATCATCCATAAACACATCTGTGTGAATGCATTTCCCGTGCTTCTGCTTATGGATTTTGTTCGTTGTGGATGATATGAATTTCGGATGATGAGAATATTTTTGGCGAACCCTTGATTTTCGTATCAGTGATATTCTTATTAAGGGAGTAGTTACTCATTAGCATCGACTCGAGCACAGCCCTTGCGGCCACAAAGGAAAGCTATACAGCCTCCACAGAAACTTCGTAGTTCAAGAAAATTTCGTCCTTGTCCGGGGTTTGAACTCAAGACCACTACTTCACCGGGGCAGTCTCTCTACCAACTGAGATAACTAGGATGGCTAACATATGGTAGGGTGAGAGTGATTGATCTACAACTCATTGCGCATCCACCTAAGTGCAATGAGTAATTGCTTCCTTATTACAATTCTACTCCTCCTTTAGGGATCCCCCTAAAACATTGGACCAACATTGTTCCCACTTCAAATAGTTGATCAATTCGGAAGCGGTGTTTGTGAAAGTGATGTTTGTAGCTCACTCCTAGACCTGAAGCAGTGTGCACTGGTCACTGACACTGAATTAATAATGAATTTCTCACTTTCTAGAGCACAGGTAAAAGTAAAGGTTTTCAAGTAGATCCTTTCAGGCCAAGAATTGAAGAATACAAACATTTGGAAACTCATTTTTTTGGCAAAGTCACTGTTTTTGCTGCGTGTCCTCCTTAAAACCTACAACAGAAATGGAGTGATTAAAGGCACAATATTTGGCTGTTTTCTTCAACTCAAATTCCCTCCTCTGTTTTCTTGCAACCTCTGCCCATGGTAACATTGGAGGGCTTACCCGGGACTATGTCCAGTTTCTGTTTCCCATTGTAACCGAGCTCTTGCCACTACCTTCAGCAAGGGCGTCCGCAGAATTTTTTGCAGGGGGGGGCCCCGTTGGTTGTTGGCGCCGGAGGGGGGGGGGGGGGGGTATGTTCGTAGCAAACAGGCACTATTTGCGGAGTAAATTTATTTATTTATATATAAATAAAAATTAAGGAAACTGCACACATGAAAGAGAAATTACAAACAGCAAATTAAAGCGCGGCTAGGAGAGGTACATTGGAGTTTATCAACGAAGAAACAATTCAAATTAATAAAAAATGCAAAAAGATACTATCACTTCGTGGAGAAGAGTGCTCAGTCTTGCTGCATACGGGTTCTCGACTCACCCGGATTGATGACCAGCACACAGCACAACATGTTCACAAACACGCAACTACAGTCACTCAGTCAGTCTTCCTTGAACGGCAACTGTAGGCGCCTCGGATTTTTCTGGGCGAATTGCGTAATTACACGTGTGATGAATTCACTTCTGTGCTTCATTACACGCTCTCGGTGCACACTCATCATACACATTGATTGGAAAAACTGTTGAACGCGTACGTTGAAAACAAAAGATGACTATATATACAACGAAAACTTATTTACATGATAAATGCACGCTCGCAGCTTCATACACCTCGCTCCATCTTGCTCGTGCATCCGCACAGTCGAACAACCGCACACACACTGCTCGCCGCTCGTCGTTTTCTCGTCCGCTGTCTTGGTTGTTCTGAGCTTCGCTGACAACCGGGCACTAAAAACACCGAAGCACAAACACAGAGGCGCGCACTTGCCGCAGTATCCCCGAATGCGCACTTTGGGGGTGAAAGGAACGCCGCGCAACTTCCGAGGGGAAGGGACACTCGCCACTCCGGTCGGAAAAATTGTTTTTGTGTTTTTATGGGGTTCAGAGCCCCAAAACGACTCAGGCTATGAGGGACGGAGTAGTACAGAGTTCCGGATAATGTCGACCACCTGGATCTCTTTACCATGCACTGACATCGCACAGTACATGGGCGCTGTTGTGATTTGAGGCCCAGCCAGAGGTGACAGGCGAGCCAGGCAGGCGCCATCGGGCTGCGTTGACCAAAGGCGCTGGTTTTCGCAGAAGACGCAAAGAACGCTGGTGTGGGGGCGCCTCTGGAGACTGCGTCGCCGTGAACAAAAGCAGCTAATCCCCTTTGCCGGAGATTCTGAAAGCGGCGCTTCTACCGAACTGCACTCTCCCGTGGATCGGAGGAGAGAGCGAGCGGCGGCGGCGCCAACTCATCGCCCGCTTGCCCCTGAGCAGCCCGACAAAGCGGGGGTGGACACGGCTGATTTGTCCTTCCCTCCTGAAGAATTCATCGGTGACCGGCGTAACGATAGGCGAAAACAAGATGCCCCGTGCACTGTCTGCCTCCGTGTCGCTATCTCTCTAGACACCCATCTCAAGACGGCTCGAAACACATGCTCGCCGGTGCCGCTGTATTTCTGCAGCAGGTCGCCCTTCAGTAGAGCTAACGATGGCGTGGTTTAAAAACGGTGGAACGACGCGCTCCCGGACGCGGCATTTCGCAGATGTGACCCAAAGCGTGGAAGCGGGGCTGCTTTTACCCTTTTGGCTGAGCGCACCACCGCCCCTGGCGTGCGGCCATCACTCACGGTTCGAGTGAGTGATTTTCCAGGGGGGTGCAGCCACCCCCCCTTGCCCCCCCCTCCGGACGCCCATGACCTTCAGTGTCAGCACTGGTGGTGGTGGGGGCCAGTTTAGGCAGTCACCCTACATGGTGGCTTCTCTGTGATGCCATAATGGAGGTAATAGAGGAACTATAAGAAAGGCAGCAGACTTCACTTCTTATCTACTCCATTTGAGTGTGCTATCTGCTGTGTAATACTACTTTCTATTTTGGCTGTGATGTTTCTGCTGACTGTACCTTCCGAATGTGGTAACTTGTCATTCCTTGTTCAAGGTGGACAACAGTGAGACACTGAGCATGCATTTGAAAACCTTGTTTGTGAATGCTGGAATGGCAATTTAAGCTGCGTAAAGTTATGTGTGGTAATTGAATTTCTTCATTTTGATTTATAATTAATCATGCAAGTGGTACAGATCTAAGGTGCTTTACCACCTAGCATTTGTGAATGCCATATCCACCTTTGTGCTGTGTGTCATGTGTGTTTTTGACTTTTTGTATCTTCATGCAGGTGGCTATCCAGGATCATGTGGTGTCAACTTGCTGTTCTTCAAAAGTGGCAGGATGGTCAACTTGGGATCAAAGGCTTCTGTTAGGATTTCGCCTGGTGTATGTACTGTGCTGAATTTGTCTTAGCTATATACAGGGAGCACTTTTCCTTGCAGCTTCGTGGACATTGTGGACAATTGTTTTTTTGACAAAAATCTGCTGTTAACATACAGGAATTGTTATATACTATAAAATCCCACGTATAATACAAGGTTTTTTTTTTCCAAATTTTAGCACGTCAAATTTCCTTCTCGTATTGTATGCGGATCCAAACAATTTTCGGTCAAAATCTGCGCGAGACCAGCAGGTTTTGCGGAGCCCGCTCGTCGCTCCGTTTGGCTCACCTGGAAGGTAGCACAGGCCGTTCCGCTCATGCGCTCCCGTCTGAGCATTTCGCGCATGTGTAGAAGCGCTCCCGCTTGCACGCTGAGCGGAGCAGGTGGGAGCGGGTGCTCCATGGAGGAATGAAAGAACTCAGGAGAGGCGGTTACGTCACATTTTTTGAAGCCACTCCCCTCTGCTACCCCCCTACTTGGCCACTGTCTTGGCGCACTTGCGCATGAGCAGCAGACAATGTAGCAGATGATGCCGCTGCGCCCAGTGTTGCCATTGGCTGCGCTGTCGGCCATAGACTCCCAGTAGTCCGTGTGAAAGTGCGTGACTTCCAGCACACTTTTTGGCATGCAGCGTGAATAGTGGGGGCCTCTTCTGAGCTTTCCTTCTTCCATGGGGTGCACAAATCTGCTCTGTGAGCACCATCACCATCATGCTTCTAGCAAGAGGAGGCGCTATCTAGGTTGGTAGTTAAGATTTCAATGCCACTTCGCTATGCTGACCTGACATCGCGACGCCCAGGGCGATCGCACCGAAAGCATTGGCACCGCGTCAAGTGCTGCTACATTGTCTGTATGAGGCAGGGAGAGCCTGCAGTTACTGCTGCTGGACATGGGCCTCTCCAACCATGCTGTGCATTCGTATTACGGATGCTTGGGCCAACATTTCTGAGGAGCTCGACAGTTGTTATTTCAGGAAATGCGGGATATCTAACGTGCTCAACGGTACCAGTACACCAGGTGATGACGATCACCAAAGCTCCGACGACACTTCCGAAGCGTGCATGCCAGTGTGTATGCCGGAACTGGTCTGCGCATACTCGCGGCGCAGGACGCGAGTGGGTGCGAGCAGGGCGGCTCTGTACTTGCCATTTGCGCTACACGCATCGTATCCGGTGTGCCGGCGGCACAAATAATCGGAGGGTGTTCGGCTTCCGCAACTTCCGGAACCCCTTTGAGTTGACTGCCCTTCCTTACTCGCATTATAAGCAGATGAAAACTTTTTTTTTTTGCATTTTTGCCATCCCCAAATTACACCTCGTATTAAGTGCAGGTCCGTATTATACGCAGGTTTTTATGGTAGTTGGCCAAAACACATTTTCATAATGCTCAATTTTTTTCTTGGAAGGTTAGTCTTGCTGGAATGGGGCAGCTTGGGTACTTCCCAAAGCAAATGAAAGAACATGAGACAGTGCTGTGATGCACTTTGCTTAACCTTTTGTGCTGGCTCAAGCATGTGCTTTGCTATGTTCAGCACAATAGAGATGATGGGTGCAGTAGCAAATGCATGGCAATGCACATGACAGGTGTGTCTGGCAGGCACACATCAGTATGACTGCTTGCTGCAAAAAGGCAGAAGTTTCCCGCTGCTTGAGTACTCCACGTGAGCTTTTCATTTTGTGCTGAAGATATGCGCTTGTTGAGAGAAAAAGAAAAAAGCTAAAGAGTGCAATATAAAGAATAAAATAAAGACATGCCTCCATCTCTAGCACAATTTTTCAATAGGGCATCAATGTGAATACTTGTTGTTCTTGGCTGTTTGTGCTGGTGAGGTCACAGCTTTGTACTTCCAATGTCACAGGTCTCTGCATAAAATTACTAAAAAAAAAAAACGAACAAATATTGCAAGCAGTGATATATTTTTGGGACACTAGTTTTTGTTCTTACTAAAATTTCTGCTGTAGAACGCAGTTTTTGGTTTCCACCAATGATGGATCTTTGGAGTATGCAAAAAGATTTTTTTTTAGGAAAACTACATTGGTCCCTATATTTGGTAAGAAATTTGGCAGTGCACCCCCCCAAGAAGCAGTGCACCCCCCCAAGAAAAAAAAAATGCCTCCTCCAAGAGTTACCCATAAATCTGTCTGTTTTCTACAAACATTTCAAGTATCTTTTTTTCAACTGTGTAACAGTTGTTCAGACAGGCTCATTACCAAGATTTAAGGAACTCATTGCTGCCAGTCCTACATGCTGCATAATCTTGGATAGAAGCTCCATCCTAAAACACCCCCTAGTGAAATGCTTTGCTCACTGTGCTTTACAACTGACTGTAAAGCCAGGATTTTTGTTGCTGACCACAAAGTCGTAAAGCTAAAGGCAGAGTGGAAGGCAGCTATGTGTCATTAGAAAGGTTCAGAACAGGGGTCCCGAGCTTTGGTGTTCCTATCGGAGTGACAAAGACTTAGAATAGGAACCAACAGTGTCTAGATAGCGTTTGCTGTTTGCGGTGGCCCTTCCATTCAAACGCAAAGCTTTTATAATAAAAGTTTGCAGATTTCACCTAATGTCATTTTCATCATAAGAAATAATAAACATGTGGGTGGTGATGACAGCAGGCAGCTTATCATGGAAAATACTGATTTACTTGTGGCTCTTTTAGAGTGACGAAACAAGTCTGAACAGCCCACATATTCAAACATCGTTTATTGAAATGTCCTTTTTGTTCTGACATCCTGTTTTTGGTTAATCAACTTCATATCCAATGCCAATCATAAAAGTTGAGATTGAGTGTTAGAATTTGCAACATGCTATCACTTAGTGATGCAGTTACGATTGAAACAAAGAGCAAAAGCCTTCCACACCTTTCGTTGGAGACACAAAAATGTGACACTATCAGATGTGCACACAAAAACCAGAACAGAAAACCCTGAGGGCTGTTTTTTTTTCTGTATGTGTGCACTGATGTCTTACGCTGTGAGTGTCAGATTGCGTCCCGTTTTAAAGCTTTCTGGAGAAAAACTGCATATTTCTGTTTGTCGCGCATTGTCATTGGCCTCGGCACTTTTCATCCAGTAATATATGTTCTCAGTTAGCTTCCTGGACACAGATGTTGTGATGCACATAGTCTATTTTATTGCATTCCTTCTTTTTTTTTTTTTTTCCAGGACCTTCTTCATGTGGAAACTCCTGGGGGTGGTGGCTATGGTCCTCCATTTTCACAAGCTGAGAAGAATGTGTAACGTTTGGAGCGCTGACCTGACAGCTCAGAGATATTTTTCTATGAATTTGGTTGGCCATGCATGTTATCCCTCATTAAATAAATAGTGAACTAGTCTTATGCCTGTAATAGAGCAGCAGTGTTTTATTTCCAAGCTGTGCTGGCATGAAATCTTGTATTGCAACTCAGTGCCTGTACTGCGTATTTGTGGTCCAGAGAAATTATGAGCAGCAATAATAAGTTTACGAAAGCCATGCTCAACTTTAAACATGTTGTAGAGCGACAAAAATTTCCCTTGCAGCATTCTCTGTGAGTCAGCTGCAAATAAAGGAGCGTTGACATTGTGTATAGGGGAAGCTACTTCCTCACAAATGCTTTCATAATGAACTATTATATATTGTAGACTGTCATTAATTTGAACTTGAAGGGAGCAGAGATCTTTGTTTAAATTATCAGAAATTTGAAATATTGCAAGTGCATATTATTACGATCTAAGACAAAACATGATTTATTTTATGGGTACCTGTGCATACAAATATCATTTTGGATTTATTTTTCTATGCAAACATAGCTAAAAGCGCTAACACAACATAAAATATGGTTGAAAGGCACTGATATGTTTTCTCAACCAGCAGTCTCCAACAGGCCAGGTATCCAACAGCCCAGTCTCCAACAGCCCAGAAATGTTATAACAATGGTGTATCTTGTTTCAGTCAGATGTTGCTACAATGTTCTTGATGTTTGTTTTTGTAATGGTCCTTATAACATTACTAACAAACCGTAGAGTAACATTTTCCTGATCTTAATTAAACTGTAAAGAAGAAGATAGCAGCCGCACCACCAGCGCTCGGCCTGAGATGCACGCATTGACAGTCGGAACTTGGTCTGCCATTTTGCCAGCTCTTCCTTTGGCTGTGTTCCCAGTGCATAAACTCCATTCTTGGTGTAGCTGTGGGGTACAGCCTTTGGCCTACATCCTGGAGCTCAGAACTGTCAGGTCAACCGTGACTACTGACGGAAACCAGACACTGCCCCTTCGCTCTGCCCATCTTCCTCTTTGAAAAACATTTAAACAATATGCGTGCAACATTCCTTTATGTGGTAAAGTTATCCTGCAAGACCAGATATCCACCAACTGTGGGAGTACACAGCTTCAATCAACAATCTGCAAGAAACAGTGAGGGCGGCACTTGAGCACTGCAGTACAGCATAATAAGTGCAACTCACACACTCACCTTATAGTGGATATCATTTCAAGCTTATTATAGCCACCCAAAAAGGGTGCCCCATGTTTGGTAGTGGTAGGTGGCTATAGTATGCAAAGTTTTCTAATGAAATTTTGGGAATGGGAATGCACTTTATAGCCGGCACCTTCTCAGATATCTAACTGCAAAGTTTTTCTAGTTGACAAACATCATTACTCTACGAACAGTGAAAAATTATGAGGCACAATGCTTGAAATACATTGGTAGCATTTGATTTATAGTTCAGATATGAATGTCACAGCAACATTAGAATGTTCAATGTTGTTTTATATAGTTATTACATGAACATTAAAGCAACATTTAATACAGAACATGAGCATATCTAGAATGAACAATAAATTAACATTATGATGCTACATATAACATTATGATCTTTTAACTTTAGTGTAATGTTCCAATGTAACATATAATATGTTACTGCTACTAACATAACAATTTTATAATGTTCTAATATTGGGTGCTACCTTGGTTGTATCTGGTTGAAAAAGTTATTTGGTTTCTCTGTAGAGTAAAACATGTTAACTGGGACCTCAGTGGACTGGAAAAAACGTCTGAATTATCTGAAGGTAGAATCATCTAATGGCTACAAAAAATTTTCAGAACGTTTCGCACCGCAGAAAATTTAATTGGTGAAAAAAAAAAAGCAATGCTTTTCTGCTTTCGAGTGAAAACTGCGCGGCAGTGACAGTTTTTCACACTTCCGTCGTTATTGTACTGCATTACCACTGTCGGAAGCGTAAAAGCAGAACTGCTGCAGAACTGAGGCCTTCTGCGGCCTCCTTCACAGGTGTGACACGGTAGCGGTGGAGCCTCCTCACTAGCGGCAGCGTTCATTTAAGGAGGCTTCACCACATAAACAACGAGCAGCTCGTGATGAGTGCGCATTTTCGGCGCACAGGACCAATTGGACTTGAAGGGAGGAGAACGCACATATGCGCCGGAACAGCGAGACGCCGCCTTAAAAGAAAGAAAAAAAAATGGCTGTGGCTTAGGTAAGGTTAAGCCTGGATATCTCAAGCGAAAAGCTGCGGCAGGCGGAGGAGGAGGAGGAGCCGCGCGTGTAGTGAATACGGTGCCGCTGGTGTCGCGTCCGCTATCTCCGGCGTCTCGTCTCCACTCTCCTTTCTCTCTGTGTCCCGTGCGCGCGGCCAGCGCGACCGCCGAAACCACGGCCGAAACCGAGAGGGGCGGGGAAGGAGGCCTGCCCGCACACGTGATGACGCCCCCCTCCCTTCCCTCTCTCTCCGCCGTCGTCGTCGCTCCGGGGTAATCCGAGGTAGGAGGAGGGTAGGGCAGCGGCGGGCACCGAACGAGAGAGGGGAAGCGGCGGCTACGACCACCTGCGCCTCTCCTGTGACGTCACGTGGTTTGCGCATGCGCAACTGTGGCTTTTTCTAACGACGGAGCACACACGAGACTCGGACTCGGAGTTGACTTGCCTAGTGAAGCTTTTCGCTTCAAAAAGGCGAGTGACGTGCTAATTGGAGTCCAAAATGGCGCGCAGCTCAGCATGGCTCACTGATGCACTGCCAATAGCCTCAGTCGTTGCGAGCTGCTAGCGAAGCTCGGAAAACTAAACTACGCGGTGACGACTCGCCTCCGATCGCTTCGAGTGCTGATCGGACCTCGACACGGCCCCTTCGAACTGCGTCCGAGTTAACCAGGTGTTGAGACCGAATTTTCAGCTCGCGCAGTGCTGAAAACCCGACGTACCTAACCTTGGCCGCCGCTGTTCGCGCACAGGGAGCATTGGAGTAAGATAAAGTTTGAATGAAGTGAATTTAAGAGAAACCTCGGCACGAATTAATGGCTTTTAAATAAACAAAATAGACCCGGCCAACCAAAGTTTTTAAATTTGTTTGAAATAACCGAAAGTTCGAATTATTAGTTCTAAATATCTCGAGCCTACTGATAGTGTTGGCAAGCTGGAAAACAAAGTTTGTGTGAAAATTTTCAGAATATGGCTCAGTCGAGAAGATGAAGTCATCAAAGGATCAGTGTGTTGTGTAACGTACGCAGCATATGTATATAGGTGGGCTAGCTGTCGAGGGTAACTGGGGCATAATATTGAGCAGTGACAACTTACTTGCATGTCATCTGCTTTGCTATGGGCAAACCAGTTCTTACTCTGTGTGGCATCAACTCAGCAGGGAATGTCTTGCCAGTGATTCAAGCACAGAAGAAGCATATATATGCTGATGGGGATATTGGTAGCCCAAGAGTACAGCCGTTGTGATTGTTTTACTTGAGGGCCACTTGTGCAGTTATTGCAGCAGCAGTTTTGCAAGAAACCTTCTCTGGGTTAACAGCGTCAGCATTGCTGCCTTATGTCTCAACGAAAATACCGCACTTGCCCGAATGTAACGCAATCATGGTTGCACGAATATACCGCGAGAGTCGCTTTTTTGGGCACGTAACAAAAAAAGTACATAATGTAACGCAAGGAACGGGGCCGCGATGTACGGAAAGGTGGATAGAAGTTAATGAACAAAAGTACCTAAAAAAATGGCTTTCATGTGGCTCTTTTTCATTGAAAGTCAAGGTCACCTTCGAGCCCTAAGGGGACCATGACCATGAAAGGGACCACCCCGCTCAATGAGAAGGTTCGCCCCTGATTGCCCGCTGACATTATCGGTGTAGGGACGGCTAAGAAATCGCGGTGAGGTGTCCCTCTAATCAGCTGCGAGCTACTGCGATCATTTTTTTTTTAATATTTGTAAATGATAAGGTCCGCGCAGAGTTTTTGAAACTCTACTCGAATACTCGCAAAAACCACGTCTACAGATACGTTGCACTAGAATATGGATATCAACTTCAGGGCTACATTAACATATAGTAGGGCAGTTGCTATCACCGTCACCACGTGAAGGTTTCACGCGCCTTCTATTTTTCAAGATAGCCGTCTAAAAGATTCTCAGGTAACACCAATAAGAAGATGAACATGGAATCCCACCGCGCCGACCGTGCGTGTTAGAGGACTCGTCGTAAAAACGAAACTTCTTCCAGCCTACTCAACCATGCACACGCGGTGAGTTACGCCACCTGAACGTTCAGTTGTTAATATCGGGGTACGCGGGCCTGGGAAGAATTACTTTCATACGTGTCATCGTGAAGCAAGCAGCGGCGACGGCGTCCAGTGGCCGAGTCTACCCTCGGGTCACCGGACGACGGAGCGGTGCTCACAAAATCAATCTGTTGCTGTTAATCGAAAGACGCTGTGTCCCACGGGCTTGGGAGATATTGCTACCAGATGTGGGTCGTCGTTAAGCAAAGATGCGGTGAAGGCTAAGCACCGGCGAAAGCAGCAGCGACGGCGGCGGCGTCCAGTGGCCGAGTCTACCTTCGGGTCGCCGGACGACGGAGTGGTGCTCACAAGGTCCAGCTGTTGCTGTTAGTCGAAAGACGGCTGTGTCCTTGACAGAGGCCTCGTGCTTCGGATATCCGGCGGGGGAGTTCGAGGACGTTCGTTCGAGCAGCTCACTTGCCCCAGTGATCAAAGTGACCCATCAATGTTTGATAACTCTGTCTCTACCCCTTCCCATCCCCCGAGCTGTGAGAGAGCGAGAGAGCATCAGCACCACCGCTGCCGTGGATGTTACCACCAGCGTCATCAACTGCCCATCCGATTGGACAGCGTTCTTTGAACTGAATTCCCAAGTCAGGGATCTGGGGAATACGAACAGTATTTAACAGGATGTTGCGTTGTGATCAGAGCACTCCCATCTCGACTGTAAATATGTAGAATAAACCTTCTGTACAGTTTCCTCCTTAATGGAGTTCGCCATCGTCCTTCGGAGCCGGGACCTGCGGCCCTGAACGACCCACCCTACTCCAGGGCCCCTCCGTCCTCAGCACAGTCAACGTAGCGTGGAGCAGTCAAATTCCGTGGCAGTATGCTAGTTCGTTGCGCCGAAAAATTCTTCAAATACCATTTCCAAGGAAAGCAGCGAGAGCGTCTTTTCGCTTGGAATAATAGCGCCAAGCTTTCCGTGCACCTCAAAGTCGATTACTCCCGTTAACCTGCGACATTGGCGGTGCTGTGGACGTTGAGAATGTCAGATGGAACGAAATGAAAGCCTAGACAACTCGCGTTCTGTATCACCCTTTCCTTCAGGCGAAGCGTTAAATTTGCTCTCTGTGCGTAAGTGTGGTGTCTAAGCTGAGTTTATCACTGCTCTGCTCCACCGTGCTCCCATATGTGATGCTCCGTGCCGGTCGCCTCATTTGAACGCTTGCGGCTCGGAGCTTCCATTGGTATACCCATACGATATTCCAACTTAATTTTGTTTTGTTTTTTCCTTTAATGCGTTAGCATTAGAGCTTCCACTCAGCCACTTAGCCGTTGTCTGTGAGGTCTCTGTGCCCACCAGATTGTGGGCAACCTGCCCTCGGGAGGCGTACTTGCCACTTAGGTCACGTGACCTTGTGACATAATTGCAACCTGCCCACAGTGGCACGTGGCAGTTCAGTTAATGATTGGTCGCGAAAGTTGTTCGGGAAGAGCAAGCTGGGTCTCACAAGCCCCACCAGTGGTTATACCTGCCATCGCAGGGCAGTGGCGCAGCGCTTAACTGCTGCATCATTGTGCCAGGAGCGGTATGAGGACTCCCAACTATCGGTGAATGTAAAGAATGTCCGATTCTGAATATATGGGCATGAACTCATTAACGCTATTGCATCATACTGGCTCTTTCATACTCCAACAGTCCAACTGCTCCGATGTGGCGCAGCGGCTGTGCTTAGAGAAGCGCATGCACAGAAGAGCCTTCTGCGCAGAAAGGGTGTCTCGATGCAGCTTCCTTTGCGCAGAGCGTTCAACGTGCCATCTGTTGTAGATTCGCGAAGCAGCGCAGCCCCGACGAGAGGAGGGTCTGGTTGGGCCGGCCATGGAGGAAAAAAAAAAACTCAGGATGGAGTGTCCGGCGATAGCCTTGAAGCCTACGCATAATAAAATGAAAAGGATAGAGCCGGTCCGTCCGTGATCACACCACGTGATAGTGTGTGGTGATATCTAGTCCCACTGGGCGCGCGCATGCACGGACCAGCTCGGCAAACTGGCTGTAGATCAACCCCCTTGCTGTAGACGCCCGCGCCACAGGCCGCGCAGACGTGCGCACTAAAACATAGCAACACGACTTGGAGAGTGAAAAACGGGGGAGGGAGCGACTTCACGAGCACTTGGCTTGCGAAGGCTGGCCGCTTGGCGTCACTTTTTTTTCTCCATGGGCAGGACAACGTTACTAGAGTCAGTTTACAAACTTCCGTGCTTGCACGGACCCGTCACCGATTCTCGCATCTCGTGGTGCTGATGTCGCGCTTTGCTCGGTCAGCACGACATGGCGCAGCCGGGCATGGCTGTGCGAAGCGCTGTTTACAGTGATTAAGCTGTGTACATGCGTGTTTTGCTGCAGTCTCAGCGCTTTCTGCAATCGTCGTAGTCTAGCGTCTAGCCGCGTAGTGCTGACTACGGTCAGCAAGTGAATGACGTAGACTTGCTGTGTTCCTGGGTGCACAATAAGCGGCTATGCAACTGATGCCAACAAATCCGCGCGGCATTTCTTTTTGGTTCCCAGCGACGAGACGCTTCGCTCCGCAATGAACAGGGCCACTCCACGCGCCGACAAAGAGCTTTGAGGAGCTTTGGCGGCGATGAAGATCATCCAACAATTTCACATTTTAGTCAAATATTCAGGCTTCTTAGCCTGTACACACTGTTAAAGATGGCAGCGAAGGGGAACTGCACAGGTGATGCAGACCCTGCGCTTGTGTCTGTTGAGGAGAGCCTTAATCCAGGCAAGTTGGCAGCTCTTGCCCAGAAGCAGGCTCGGCAAGAAAGGCCGGCAGAAAGTATTCAAATGATTCACCTTCGGGAGCATGCACCTGATAATCAACTTGAGCACAGCTACAATCAGCCCCTCGCAAGAGACGCAGTTTTATGTTATCTTGCAGGGTACGTTGTGAAGAAAGCAAGGGAATTTTCTAGCTGCACGGGCTGTCGCACTACTCTCGTGGGCACATGCAATGTTCCACCAGCAGCAATCCTGACCGAAATGAGGTCTTATGTACCTGGTGCCCTGCAGCAACCATCAAGTGCACAGAACTGCATGCTTGCAGGAATTGAGCGTGTGATCGAAGAAAAGACATGGTCTAGGGAGGTGTTCGGGGACCTATTTTGGGCCATTGTGGATGAACTTGGCCATGACACTGTTGTATGTGTTGGATGCAGTGTGCATTTTGAAGAGTTCAGTGCTCGTATCATCAAATTTTATTTGGTGACGCGGGTGCACTTTTATGCACTGTTCCTGCAGAGAGAACGTGCCTTGAATGTACAGGTAAAGTCTGCTCGCAAGCGAGCTAAGCTCATGTAGGTCAGAATATTGCACTGTGGATGTGGTGCTGTGGTTAAAATATGAAAACAATGCAAGATTTGTTTTTCCTTTTTATCCGCCCTGAAATAGTTTAAATCTGCCTTTTATCCTATTATACAAGGTATAATGTAAGGTATTAGGTAAGGTATATAGATGCCAAGAAAAAGTTCTTTGGATTCATTCCTCCTATTTTAAAAGATTAAGTTGGCCTGCTGACTGCTACTTCATGGCTTCTCCCACAATTAAAAATATCTGGCTTGAAAAGAATTTTCATCTTTGTGTACCTTTGCACAGTTAACTGCGACTGAGTAACATGTAGCCCGTTTTCAAGCCCATTGATTCTAAAACACAGATTGTGCTTAACAGGGTAAGGTAAAATTAGAAAAAAATTGTTTTTTTTTTCTTTTGCAATTTGAGAAGTTCAATTCATTCTACATATGTTCCATGAGCGTACTTTCTTCAGGAAGCCATATTTCGGGCTGAAAAATGCTTTTTCCGAAACCAAGTAGTCAGCGGCCACGCCCCCTTTCCTGATACGCTCCACATTTATCGCCAATTTTTTCAACCAAAAAGTCCACCACCTGATTTCAAAGCTTGTCTGAAATCAGCTACATATAGAAAATTGTTTGGCAACTATTGTTCAGCTGTCTTTTTTAGCCAAAACAATCCTGAGACGGTGCGCACGTTTTTTGCACGTTTCTGCAACCTTCATGCAGCTGCGTCCGAGTGCTTTCCCTTCCGATGAGTATTGTACCTTGTGCCGGTGTTGGTTGTTGAGATGCCGAGGGCAAAGAAGGCCTTCGTCAGGCGTTAATTTCACGGCAACCGTTACACTCATCGTGAAAAAGCAAAAGGATGTCCACGACCTAATGAGACGCCGAACGCCCAACGCGCCAGCTCCTCGTCACCGAAGCTTTCAAGATTTTCTGCGTGCTTCGAGGAAGAGCATGTGCCACAGAGCGCCACCAAATATGCCTTAATGGACATAGACGGCATTTGTGGCGCAATTACACAGAGTTGGGCGTGTAGACAGTGCGGTGGAAGTGTTGAGCTCATCGAAATTGTGGCAAAGCGCGCGTGTTATGTTTCGGACCCTAAGGATGGTAGCACTGGACGCTGTTATTTCATTTAATGATAGTAGCATTGCCCGGGACAATGTTTTGAAGGCGTGTGGATTGAACCCAGGGCGCAACCCCATCAAGTGGCTGAGGGAAGCTGACCACAAGCGTATGTACTTTGCTCACCGAGCAACATGACAGCTCACAAAAGAGGCCCGGCAAGCAAAGCGACAAGCCCAAAGGGAAAAATTGACTGCGACATTGACTACGAAGCAGGGGGCTATTAAGCCAATTACTATTAATGCGTTTGTGCGAATAAAAATTGTTTTTCAGATCTTTTTTCACTTTAGGCTCAATTATCTCAGAACTGTGTTTTTTCTTACAAGGGTACCATTATTTCCAATGTCTCTCAAGACAGACAGCTGATTTTCTTTTGAAACCATCTACATAAGTGTTGGCAACTACTGAACTAGAATTAACAAATTTCACTCAGGATTTTTTCCGTTATGAATTTTCAAATGCCCTAAGAAAGCCGAAATTTATGTACTACAGGTAGAAATTTCATTAAAAATCAAATTTCCAACACATTTCAATTATTCTAGTTCAGTAAAACGTCTAGGGAAATTGGAACAAAATGATATATATATTATAACGGTACTCCTATTAGTTTTTGAGAAACTTGTACCTAAACATGGCCTAAAATGCATGGGAAGTATAGGGCTTACCCTGTGCCCTTAAGTTTGTAAGCAAACTAACTACCAGAAGAAAATTTGGCGTCTCGGTGGCGTTGCAAAAATGTAATGTGATAAACACCCGAAAACCAGCAACAGCTGACTAGCAGAGCGCAGTAGACGGCCAAGGCAGCTGGGGCCCTGTAATGAGGAGTTCAACCGCGATCTCTGGGGAAGCGCACCAGCCTTTCCAGAGCTCAATAAAGCTTTTAAATCGAACTGCTAAACGCGAGGCTTTAAAAACATTCAGAAAAAAAAAACAGGTCACAACGCTTGATTTGAGTACCTTGATTTGGATCCATCAGCGAAACATTTAAAAGGACCCTGAAATTATTTCGAGGGGTATATTCTAGTGCAACAGATCTGTAGAGGCGGTCTTTTTGGGTATTTGAGTCACATTTGAAAGCTCTGGGTGGACCCTATAATTTAGATTTTTTTTTTTAAATTGCTGCTCGCAGTAGCTGGCAGCCGGTTATTGGCGACACACCTCACCGCGTGTCTCCTACCCTAATGACGTCAATGGGCAGACGGGGTGAGCTTGAAGGCTGGCTCTTCTGCCCACTGACGTATTCGGGGTGGGGGACGCACGGTGAGGTGTGTCGCCCTAATCGGTTGCGAGCTAAAGCGAGCAGTGATTAAAAAAAAATTCTAAATTATAGGGTCCACGCACAGCTTTCAAATTTGACTCGAATACCCACAAGGACCACCTCTACACATCTGTTGCGCTACAGTATGCCCATCAAAATAATTTCAGGGTCCCTTTAATTATGTAAAATGTGGGGTACAAAAAGAAACACGTACGGGATATGAGGCATGCCGTAGTGGAAGGCTCTAGATGAATTTAAACACTGTTTTTTTTTTAATGTGCGCTGACATGGCACGGCACACAGGATTTTTTTTATTTTGCCTTCATCGAAATACGGCTGCCGAGGCCGGGATCGAATCCCTACCTTGGGTCAGCGCGACACCACCTAGGTCAGCAGCGATTATGCAGTTGATTTTGGACATCAAATGTGTGTAGTGACCCATGGATCAACGAAGCTAAAGAAAAATTGTGGTGGTATACGAGAGCATTATAAGCTGTTGACGCCTTTACATTGAGTTCTGTGTCATTCTTTCATGGTTGCATTTGGGGAACCCTTCACGTCTGTCTGTTGAGAAGCTGTTGATAAGCGACGCTGTCATGTATCGGCACTTATATACAGACACCTTTCCGTCACTCCGAAACTGACTTGACAGTCACCCCCTCAACCCCTCGTCTTTTTACTTCATGGTACGAGAATATGCGAGAACCCCTCCACCGCCCATCCCCCCACCCAACGAGGGACTCATGGGACCACTGGCTCTCCCTAAAGTCCACTGTTTACCAAACATATTTCATTTAAATCACCTCTTAGATATCGCCTTTGTGACTCGCGTTATAGTATATCTCGAGTCCCTAAAACTCAGTATCTTAAAAAACACTGCTAATTATGGCTTTTCGCTAGTACAGTGAGAAATTACGACTTTGCCTATTATGATGACGTCGTCCTCTTTTGTTCTGATGAAAAGAGTATGACAAAAAAAGCACGCTTGGATGGGTTGAAAACGCTTGATTTCTGCACAGACACAAATTGGAAACTTCTTCGTTGCAACATTCTTGCAAGTGCAGCATTGTGCGAGAAAGAAGGTATACTTGCACTACATAGAATTTTTGCAACCTTTTTGGAGGCGCTACCAAAGGGAGCCTGTGCGTGTACAGAATTTTTTGCGACTTATATAGAGTCTGGTGAACCTGTCGTGCACCATTTGTCCACCAACTTGTTTCAGGGCATTTATTTTCAACGCTACAAACAACCCTTTTCTCGCAGCTGTCATGGTCATGAGAGGACTTTGTGCTGATGCATTTGGTTTTTTCACTCTTCGCTTTTCCTTGGATACCTGTACGACCTCACCACAAGGCAGATGAGAAAGGTTGTGATCGGTCATTACTTCCTCTACCCGCCCCGCCGCGGTGGCTCAGTGTTTACTGCGCTCGGCTGCTGACCCGGAAGACGCGGGTTCGCCGGCCGCGGCGGCCGAATTTCGATGGAGGCGAATTCTAGAGGTACGTGTACTGTGCGATGTCAGTGAACCCCAGGTGTCAAAGAACCCCAAGTGGTCCAAATTTCCGGAGTCCTTCACTACGGCGTCCCTCATAGCCTATAAGTCGCTTTGGGACGTTAAACCCCTATAAATCAAACCAAACCAAACTTCCTCTACCCATATATCTACAGCCTTACCTAGCCTTTCTTGATACCACTGTATTAAAGCGAATTCAGTGGTTGTATTCGAGCCCACGTATAATGTGCGCAGATATAACAAACGCTCGTTTATTACGAACGGGTGCGGTGCTACCGTCAAAATATGCATAAGGGCAATGGCAATTCGGCAACGAACAACTTTGGCCGCAGCACTTGGTTATAGCGAACGAGGAGGCGCCGTAAACTACCCCGAAGTTGAATAGGTCGTGCTTGAAAGAGCGCCTCTCAACCTTCACGACACCACCCCGGAAAGAACCTGTCGACTCAAAAATGCAATGAAAGGCGGCACTGCCGTGCGTAGCGCAAACCGGAAAATCTGGCGTCCGGTAACCCTGTAAATGGTAACATAAACGCGGTAACAATATGCTATAACTCTCGATTGAAACAGTAAGTAACCGCCGGCCAAGCCCGCGCCGATGGCCTACGAGGGCAATCATTGCCTGCGTGCTCGCTGGCTGGGCAGAGCATCCCAAGTGGAAGAAGCGCGGTGCGTGTGAGAAAGGGGCATCGTTGAAAGCGAAGCTATTGACTATGGCTGTGGATAAACTAACAGCAGCGACTTGAGAATTTTGAAAGCCTTGCTGGCCATGCTGGTCACTTGGTATGCATAGTCTGCCCACTTGGCTCCATCTTTTGCGCTGCTACCACGTGCAGGCAGCGTCACACAGCAGACAGTGCAGCTGATGCTCTCTGTGCCACAAGCCCTGCGCTACTTTCGTCGCTGCATGAGCCCATGAACGATAGAAGAAGCTCGAAAACACACGTGACCAGACGCGTGTAGATTTGCGGCAACGCTTCGTTGATCCATAGCTGGCCAGATGTTTCCTCGGATAACTGCGTTCCTGCGGACCACAAAATCACAGAAGCGCATGCTCTGACGAAGACGTTGAACACCAAGTACGAGCACTCCCATACTACCAGGAATCTTATTTATGTCGCTGACCTTCCACCACCTGCCATTGGCGCTTCAACCACAATTAGTTATACCCCGTCCCTAAATTTGACAGTTGGCAGCAAGGGTCTCTACGAGGATTAAATGACCGCCCTAGAGAGCCTGAAAAGAGCCGCGCCAGGCTCTGCTTTGCACACGTAGACGCGCATAACGCAGTTTCATAAGAAATAAACGTCACTTTTAGCGGCCTTAGTATTTTGACTATTATACAGACAGTCAGTCCCCTTGCTACGAACATCGGATACAACGAACGGAATCCGCTTGACCATCAGGATCGTTATAAATGGGCTCGGCTGTAGTTTCAATTGGCCTCAAAAACCTTTTTCAAGCTTCAAACAAGGATCCTGCACGTTAGGCCACACCTTCGCGCCAAGGAGGCATTTGTGTCATGGTCAGTGAGTTGCTACCTGTGCGAGCAACGAGAAATCATTGAGCAATAAAATGATTTTTTTTTGTCGCGATGCTTTGTTTTTTGGGACATTCTTCAGCAGTCTCTTAAAAAAAAGACATTGAGATCATGCACTTCACTATAACATTTCTGTCTGTGATGAAAGACTCCCGAATTCCGTGCGAACTCTTTGTGTTCATGCATAGGTCCGCTTAACGTGTGGAAAACCCGCATGATGGATGAACATTCAGAACCGCCGTGTTCAACGAGGTCACTGTTCAGAGAACAGTGCTCTTTAACGCAGGAAGAATGTGCTGTGCAAGTTAAACCTCCTGTCTGGTTCCTGAATTTTGATGTGCGGGTGGAGTAAGGGAGTCATGGTAGCATGAGGCCTTATGCCGAGATCGCTGAATTCGACGAGATCAAGCAAGGCACGAGGAGAGTCAGAGAGGTTCATAATATTCCATGCAACAACGATAAGAAGCCTTCGAGATGGCCGAGTAACCTAAGGCATCTCTAAACGGAGCTTTTCTGCTACGCCGCCACTGTACGAATCCAACTCGGAGTATGCATGCTCTTTTAGTTGTTCTTTTTACCGCGTTAGCAGTATAGCCTCCTTTCCCAGTAATAACCGCGCTGTGTGTGTGTGTGTGTGTGTGTGTGTGTGCGTGCGTGTGTGTGTGTGTGTGTGTGTGTGTGCGTGCGTGCGTGCGTGCGTGCGTGCGTGCGTGCGTGCGTGCGTGCGTGCGTGCGTGCGTGCGTGCAGCCTCCACCCTTGATGCACACTCCAGTGGGCGCACATCCGGGCTCTCACTGGTAAGACATCGTCAACAACCTTCACCCGTGCTCCCACCCCCATCACCCACCTGTACCAAAGCCCTGCACCCAATGTAGCCGAGACAGATTGTTGTGAACGCCTAAGCGTACTACGAAAAAAAAAACGCCAACAAGATTAAGCCTCTCGTCTCAGACACCAAGAACCGGAAGTATAACAGCGAGAAGTAGATACAAACAGAGAATTAAAGGTACTATGCAATGAATTAAAAGTCGCTTGTAAATGTTTTCAGTGCTTAGAAATGATGCTAAGAAGCATTCGCACCAAGCATGAGCCTTCGGAGCTGAGCCGGCAATTACGACTTTTTAAAAACCGTGTTTTTTAAAATTCGCGGGCCGATTGGTGTCTTCGTAGTGACCGATTTTGAAAATAAAATCGGGAAAATAGACGTCACTAGTCCCGTGACATCGGAAGACCACCACACGCTGTCTTTCGCTGGAGCCACGGAAGACACGACGTCACGAGCACACTTCCGGTAGCCGTGAAAATCGTCTGCTCGTGCCGCCGCGCGACCCCCTCGGGCAAGCGCGAGCCAGGGCATTGCCTTCGCGCATACGCCGCCGCGGTGGCTCAGTGGTTATGGTGTTCGGCTGCTGACCCGAAAGACGCGGGTTCGATCCCGGCCGCGGCAGTTGAATTTCTTTGGAGGAGAAATTCTAGAGGCCTGTGTACTGTGCGATGTCAGTGCACGTTAAAGAACCCCAGGTGGTCGAAATTTCCGGAGCCCTCCACTATGGCGTCTCTCATTGCCTGAGTCGCTTTGGGACGTTAAACCTCATAAACCAAACCAACCACCAACCTTCGCGCATATGGTTTCAGTTTACCTCTGCCGCCTCTTTCTGTCGGGAGTTCGGGAGCCACTCGCAGTGCCTTTGTCGCAGTGACAAGCAAAGAAATCCGACGCGCGCAGGAATCCAGGAAGGCGAAGAGGACCGGAGAGATGCTGCCGACACTGCTGCTGGGGTGCTGATTGAGACAACGGGAAGTCGCAAACCGAACGTCAGCGAATGACGTAATCATGAGTAGGGCCCAGTCCCAGAGCTGTTTTCTTTATTTTTTTCTGGTGCCCCGCGCGTACGAGTTGAGGGGGGCGAGGAGGAGCGTAATTTTCAATCGTCTATAAATTCGTTGTTATTGATGCTAGCTCCAAAATTCTTGCGTTGGCGTGACGAGTGATGGAATGCCTATCTCCCGTCTGCTTTACGTAATCTGAATTAATTTATTGCATAGCCTCTTTAAAGTTCTATAGTTGGTCCAAATTATGCCGGAGCCCTCCACTACGGCACCTGTTTCTCTTATTTCACTCCCACCTTCCTCCTTTCCCTTACAGCGCGGTTGAGGTGTCCATCGAGAAGTGAGACTTACTGCGCCATTTCCTTTCCTCAAAAAACACCAACACAACGTTGTTTAGTCGTTGCGCTAATGTTTGATATATTTGTGGCAAATGACTCAAAGAAAGGGAAGGTATTCTCAATCAGTGCTTAAAGGACTATATACAACTAATTTTATTGCATGTTTTGTTCTTTCAAATGATAGATGTTGGAATACATCGATCAACATGTGGTACTCGCGTGCGGCCGCTGAATAATTTAAAAGAGATTTCGTCCTGCACGCTGTGTAGGTTTCGGTTTCATCAACCGAACGATGGCTGTGACGTGTAGTTTAACTTTAGGTCACGTGAGGCGCGGAAAAACTGTGATATAAACGTTGATACGTTGCTTTGACTCACTACTGCGTACAAAACAGCCTGCTTCAAGGGCTAGAATTACAACAAAAGACGTATTAGCAGCTATATTACCGTTTTTTTCGTGCCTCACGTAACCTAAATTCAACTACACATCGCAGCCATCGTTCTAATGATGAAACCGAAACGGCGTAAAGAAAAAATTCAGATATAATTATTTATTAGTCGTAGGCGCATACTACGGGCCGCTCCATGTATACCATTGTTGAAAGCATCGACTAAAAGAAAACCAGCAAGCAAAATTTGGTTAGAGCAGTGCTAACAATTTGATTAAAACCATTACGCAAACATGTGAAAGGGGAGGAGTAATAACTCAATATTTCGCATAAACCTGGCGCACAATGCTTTAGAATTGGCGCTAGTCCATTACAGAAGCGTCAATCAGGTTTCTTCCCAGACACCAGACTTCATTCAATTTTGTTGCACTTTCCAACGCAGTCAGCTTCGGATGGGCAAACCTGCGCGCTAGACCATCTCATTTTGTAGGGAAAAAAAAGTATGCTGGGTTGCAAAAACAGTGCGGCTGAACCGAACCGAGTCCCGAACAGGTTCGGAACGGTTCCTTTGAATCGTGCCGGTTCGGGTCATGTTCCAAGGTGGCGAAAAAATGTGGGTTTGGTTCGGTTTGGTTCGAGCGACCACACACGCATGGGTAACAGTGTATGTGTAAACACATCTCCAGACTTATCCCTCTCTAAAAACGTCAAGGACGCAAAGCGGGTCAACACCGGGTAAAACCTTGGTAGTGATCACTTCATCCTTAGCATCACCTTCCTCACGACAAAACTTAAAAACAAAGCAAAAGAAATACGAACCACGGATTGGGACAAGTTCAGGCAACTTCGCAACAAAACAGCTCCAAAGGAGATCTCTAACCTTAGCGACTGGGTTATCTCCCTGAATGAGGATGTCAGCTCCACTAGCGTTGTGGCGCCAGTTGAGAAGGAGGAGCAGATTGCAGACTCAAAACTCTTACACCAGTGGCAGGCACAAAAAGGCCTCCAAAAACGCTGGAAGAAGCAAAAACACAACAAGCGACTACGCAAAAAGATCGCTGGAATCGAGAGACGAATCGAGGAACATACACTTACTCTCCAAACACAACAATGGAACCAAATATGTGAAAGCGTCAATGGACAGCTCGGAAATAAGAAGACATGGCATCTTCTAAGACACCTGCTCGACCCAGAACAAACACGACCCGTGCAACAAAGTCAACTGTACAGACTCATACATAAATATGAGGGTACAACTGAAGACCTAATCAAAGAGCTAGCAGAACGTTATCTAAACACGGATGATGGTACCACACAACCAGACTACCGGGGGACTCCTAATCCAAATTTAGACGCAGACATCACAGACGCAGAGGTCTGGTACGCAATTTGAAAACTGCGGACAACATCTGCGGCAGGACCAGACAAAGTAACAAATAAGACTCTCAGGAACTTAGACGCAACGTCGATCGCGGCGGTTACAGACCTTATGAACAAATACTGGCATGCAGGCAACATACCACACAAGTGGAAACACGCGAAAATCACTTTTATTCCTAAAGCGGGTAAGAAACTCAGCACTGAGAATCTACGCCCAATTTCATTAACATCATGCCTAGGCAAACTCATGGAGCATGTCATCCTCAATAGGCTCCAAAACTATGCGGAGGACATGAACCTCCTACCTGAAACAATGTTAGGATTCAGGGCCCAACTATCTACCCAGGACATACTCCTGCAGCTTAACAAGGACATAATTGAAGCTGACGAGGGAACAGGAACGAAAGCAATATTGGGTTTAGACCTTGTTAAAGCTTTCGACAACGTCACCCACAAAGCCATTTTGACAAACTTGTCAGAAATCAACCCCGGAGAAAGGACGTACAACTACATCCGATCCTTCTTCACTAACAGAACAGCAGTGATAACGGTCGGAACAATAGAGTCTGCCCCAGTCACACTAGGAAGTAAAGGAACGCCACAGGGCTTGTCCCCTTTCCTTTTTAACCTATCCCTCATCAAAATTCCCCCCAAACTGGCACAAATACCAGACCTACATCACACGTTCTATGCAGATGACATCACACTTTGGGTAACCAAAGGATGCGAAGGCTACATAGAAGACACACTCCAAGCAGCAGTGGACATCATTGAGGCATGCGCATGGGAATCCGGCCTCACTTGTTCTGAGCAAAAATCTGAACTCTTCGTGATCCGTCGTAAACAAAGAGGTAGGCGTACCACGACATCCCCCCCGCAAATAAACGCCTATGTTAATGGACGATCTGTCAAAGAGGTACAAACCATGAGAATACTGGGGTTGTATTTACAAACAAATGGAAAGAATACTGACACACTCACTAAGCTAAAACGCACGGTAGAAGCGACGGCGCGATTAATCCGCCGCATAGCTAACCGCAGACAAGGGGTGAGGGAAAGAGATTTATGCCGACTAGTGCAGGCCTTTGCGCTAAGCAGGATACTCTATGCAACCCCTTATCTCAAAATTTCGAAAGCAGAAAAGGACAAATTGGATAGCATGGTATGTCAGGCCTATAAGGCTGCGTTAGGACTCCCACTAAATGCCTCAACCGAAAGGCTTATGTGGTTAGGAATACATAACACCTACAATGAACTGAAAGAAGCTCATTTAATGGCTCAAACAGCGCGATTAGCCAATTCCAGAACTGGCAGGAGTATTCTTACCAGGCTCGGAATTAACTTTCAACCTACGAATAACGATGCTAAAGTAGACTTACCCCGCGACTATAGGACGGCCCTACTAATCAAACCACTCCCCAAAAACATGCACCCCTTACACCATGAGGGTAGAAGACAAGCACGAGCCAAATCCTTACATAAAAAAAACAGACAGTGCGCTGGAACACTTTATGTAGATGCGGCAGAATACAAACATATCAATGCCTTTGCAGTTGTAGTTGTGAACGAGAATGGTGACCACATCGTCTCGGCAACAATCAAAACGAAATCCTCTGAAACGGCAGAAGAGGCGGCTATAGCCCTCGCCCTAGCGCATAGCCAAGGGAGCATCATCCTCAGCGATTCCCAAATGGGTATCAATAATTTCGCTAAAGGGCGAATTACAAACACCTCCCTTAGAATCCTTATCGCAACCAAATTCTCACCAAATTATTCCGAATTGATATGGGTCCCAGCCCATTCGGAGAATCCGGGTAACGAGGCAGTCCACAATAAAGCCCGAGGTTTCGTCGACCGGGCAGTGGATGAGTCTGGCTCCCTGAATTTCAGGAAGGACTCCATGATCACATATCATGATCTCACCAATAATTTTAAACTAGAGAATAGAATTTTCCCCCCTCCAGACAAAAGACTTACTAAAGAACAAGAGGTTACGTGGCGTCGTCTACAGACGAGATCGATACGCACCCAATCACTCCTCGCGCACATTTATCCAGATCTTTACAACCCAAACTGCAAACACTGTGGCCAACGTGCTACCTACGATCACATCCTGTGGGACTGCAAAATAGAGCCACCTCCGGGTGATCTAGTTACAGCTCCTTCTCTCGAGCGGTGGGAGACCGTGCTGGCTAGCTCTGACCCCAGAACGCAAGTTTTGGCGGTGGAGTGGGCTGACAAAGTCGTCGAGGCTATGTACTCTCGACCACTTAACGCGACCTCTTGCCAAGCTCTTTCCGGCGAATAAAATGTTTTACAATCAATCAGTGCGACACCCGACACGAGAACGAAGAAAGAAGACACGACGAGTGCCGACCACCAACGCTATATTTAGGTAGTCAGTTTTCGTTGTGCCTTTTTCCTTCGTCCTCGCCTCAGGTGTCGCGCTCACGTCCTTGGGAAAGCTATGAAATGTGACGCCGCCAGACAGGTTATCGCTCGCACATCGTGCAACCGCACACCTCTTTTTTGCGTACGGGGGCCTCATGGCCACAGACGATGCCCTTTTGGGGCAAAAGCGACAGAACCGCACCCAACCGAACGAAACTACACAGAAGCGCTGGCAAAAGGGAAAAGCGGAAACTGTACACGAACGATGCGCACCAAGAACTCGAGCAACAAGCAACGAGGAAAAAGTAGGGCTAGCAGAATCGAGTTTCAAACAAAAGCAAGCAGAATGGTCAAAAGATATGACAAGGGTATGACATCAGAGCACCGTCAACCTTGGCATCGTCCCGCTGCCATTGCCGCTGGTCTGAGCGAACGCTGTCATAAAAATTTTTACAAAGCAAGCGCTATACTTTCTAACGAAATGCACACAACTAAAACATTTTAAAAAGGAATCACTGCAATTGTTTTTGAATGCTTTTGAAACACAAAATATGTCCTAATTATTTTCCTCTTCTAGTCGTGTCTGTCCACTCATTTCATTTTGGCGCTTTAGTTCCACTAATTTGATGTCGCTAGCACTTGGTTCTGGCTCTATCAGTGTAACGCTGTAGTGCCTAGAATATACTTTATGTTATAGGCGCTATAATAACGCGATCCGCGGTCAGAGGCCACTGCGCATGCGCAGTCCGCCCTGCGGACGCCAGGTGCCGGCCATTTGTGCGCAAACCTGCCGCGTCGGGAGCAGCCAGCGCGTGGCATCGGATCGCTGACTGGTCCCGGCGAGGCAGGAGTGCGCGCAGCTGGCCGGCACTTGGCGCCCTAGGCCCATCGCACCATCATCATCATCAGCCTGGCTACTCCCACTGCAGGGCAAAGGCCTCTCCTATGTCAGTTGCGGCCACCGTATCCCCGCAAACTTCTTAATCTCATCCGCCCACCTAACTTTCTGCCACACCCTGCTACGTTTGCCTTCTCTTGGAATCCATTCCGTTACCCTTAAGGACCAGCGGTTATCTTGCCTTCGCATTACATGCCCTGCCCAAGCCCACTTCTTCCTCTTGATTTTGACTATAGATGTCATAAACTCGCGTTTGTTATCTCACCCACTTTGCCCTCTTACTGTCTCTTAACATTACACCAATAACTTTCTTTCCATAGTCAGCTGCGTTGTCCTTAACTTAAGCTGAGCCCTATTCGTTAGCCTCCGGGTTTCTGCCCCATAGGTGAGTACCGGTAAGATACAGCTGTTACATACTTTTCTCTTGAGGCATATTGGCAAACTGTCATTCATGATCTGAGAGAACCTGCCATATGCGCTCCACCCAATTCTTATTCTTCTAGTTATTTTCCTCTCATGATCCGGATCAGCGGTCACTACATGCCCTAAGTAGACATATTCTCTTACTGCTTCCAGCACCTCGCTACCAATTGCGAACTGCTGTTCCCTTGCTAGTCTGTTGAACATTACTTGTTTTCCGCATGCTAATTTTTAACCCCACCGTTCTGTTCTGCCTGTCTAACTCATTGATCATCTTTGCAGTTCGTGTCCTGAGTGACTTAGCAAGGCAATGTCATCAGCGAATCGCAAATTACTTATGTATTCTCCACTAACTCTTATCCCCAACTGTTCCCATTTCAGGCTCCAGAATACCTCCTGTAAACAGGCGGTGAATAGCATTGGCGAGATCGTGCCTTCCTGCCTGACACCTTTCCTTATTGGAATTTTATTGCTGACTTTATGGAGGACTATGGTAGCTGTGCAATCGTTATAAATATCTTCCAATATTTTCACATAACACTCTTCTACACCCTGATTCCGCAATGCCTGCATGACAGCTGAAGTTTCCACTGAGTCAAATGCTTTCTCATAATCAATGAAGGCTATATATAGGGGTTAATTATATTCTGCGCATTTCTCAATCACCTGAATGATAGCGTGAATATGGTCTATTGTCAAGTATCCTTTACGAAAGCCTGCCTGATCATTTGGTTGATTTAAGTTTAGGATTGTCCTGACTCTATTAGCGATTACATTAGCAAATACCTTGTAGGCAACTGACAGCAAGCTAACCGGTCTGTAATTCTTCAAGTCCTTTACGTCTCCTTTCTTATGGACTAAGATATTAGCGTTCTTCCAAGCTCCCGGTACGCTCGAGGTAAGGCATTGTGTATACAGGGCGGCTAGTTTTTCTAGCACAATCTCTCCTGCGTCCTTCAACAAATCTGCTGTTATCTGATCTTCACCAGCTGCTTTCCCCTTTGCATTGCTTCTAAGGCTTTCTTTAGTTCCTCCTCCGTTACTGGTGAGATGTCCCATTGCTGTGCTCGACTGCCTCTCTCAGTAACATTCTGATTACATTCGCTACTGTATAGATTTGTGTAAAACTCTTCGGCTACTTTAACTATTTTATCCATATTGCTAATGACATTGCCCGCTTCGTCTTTTAGCGCACACATCTGGTTTTTACCTATACCTAGTTTTCTCTGCACTGTTTTTAGGCTACCTCCGTTCTTTAGAGCACGCTCGATTTTCTCCATGTTAAACTTTCTTATGTCGGCTAACTTGCGCTTATTTTTTAACTTCGATAACTCTGCTAGTTCTATTCTGTCTGTGGAGTTAGACGTCCTCATGCATTGGCGTTTCTTGATCAGATCTTTAGTCTCCTGAGATAGCTTGCCGGTTATCCTGTCGAACCATCCTACCACCTACTTCTGTGGCATACTCCGTAACGATAGCTGTGAGATTATCATTCATTGTTTCAACACTACGGTCGTCTTCTTCAGTTAAAGCGGAAAATCTGTTCTGCAGCGACATTCTGAATTCCTCTACCTTCCCTCTTAATGCTAACTCGTTAATAGCCTTTCGCTTCACCAGTTTCCTCCGTTCCCTCTTCAAATCTAAGCTAATACGAGACCTAACCATTCTGTGGTCGCTACATCGGACCTTCCCGAGGACCTCCACCTCTTCTACGATGCCAGGGTGAGAGCACAGTATGAAGTTTATTTCATTTTTAGTCTCACCATTGGGGCTCTTCCACGTCCACATCCTGTTTGCTCGTTTGTGGAAGAAGGTATTCATGATCCCTAAATTATTTATATCTGCGAACTCTACTAATAACTCTCCCCTGCTATTCCTAGAACGTATCCCATAGTCGCCTACCGCCTGGTCTCCAGCCTGCTTCATGCCTACCTTCGCATCCATCTGTGCATGCGCAATTACTTGTCGATTGCGCTGTCGCGAATGTCTCTATTATTTGGTGTGATCATTTCGCAAACCAGCTATCGGTGCAGCCCGCGTTGCTCTAGTGTAAACGTCCAATAGTAGTGGCAATCAACATCAAGTGTTCGCATATGCGCCGACCGCAACGCGGGAGAAAGTGCGAGGAGGAGCGGAGGGCGCGCCGCATATGCAGACGGCGCGCATTGAGGTGCAGTGGTTTTCATAGTGGCAGCTAAGGAGCGCGGACGCGTCGCTGCGTTTATCTAAGGAACTACGTGCAGAAGCTCGGGCGAAGGACGATGCGCGTAAGAGCGGCCAGGGGTCGCAAGCGGGAAGAGGCGCAAGCGGAGCAAGGGCCGCCGCATCCACATAAAGAGTTCGCAGAAGGGCCAGTGAGCCGAGACCAAACGAAAGGCGCGTGCCAACCCAGAGGTGTTCGCGAGAGCTCCAAGCTGCTCGTGAAAGACTGCAAGGTCCTCGCAGGAGCAAATTCTCGCTGCAGCCAAAATGCGTCCAACCAGATTAAATGCGCCGTTCTGGTAAAAAATGGGTACGTCAAGGATGCTCCAAACTCGTTGCTTTCGAATTTGTCGGTGCCGTGCGCCGGCTGTATGGGCGGACGTAACCGCGTAGTTCTCGCCGCCTTTTTAAAATGTCAAGGCCTGTTGAAGACCACTTACAACGAACATGACTGTCACGTACTCGTCATCCGTTCCTTATGCCCCGAGTTTTCAATTGACTAATAAAAACGGACGTCGCAACGCGGGCTTCCATGCTGTACTTATGCCATATATGCGCGAGCCTCCCTCGGTCCGGTGAAGTTTTGGCACGCGTTTTCGAGCCGCTGCCCGTTTCTCTCTTACAAAACGCTAGCAGCACACGCGTCGAGATGGAAGCCGACCGATGTTGCAGGCTTGCGTGTGTTTATAGTATATGTAGCTTTCGTCATCGCAATTCTGACTGGCCGGCCGATTAGGCTTAGCGCCAATCAAACGATGGAAGGTACGCGTGATGATACACGTGTCGCCCCACCTCTGTATGTTATTATGTCTATCGCTGTTTCTGTTAAGGCAATGGAAAAGTCACTAACGCATTTCTCAGTATCTGTTTTGAAGATAGCTTAAACCTCTCTAATCTCTCTCTGTATCCTTTCATTTCCATGTCCTATTATGACACTTGTGCCTAGCAGAATGCATGGCCAGGTTCCCTGGGTGCGCATTCAGCCCACAGATCCTGGAATGTTCGCTTATTAGAGCGAAAGCTCTACTTCGCGACCAAAGCTGCAAAAACCTCGGAGGAGAGGGAGGGTCTGTTACTTTTGCCCCCGGTGGTACGCCGGCGGCCTATGCTGCCAGTGTTTCGCCAACGCGTATTGCTCGAGTGCCATGTTTCTGTCACAGCGTTGTCCACGCCAACACAGCAGCGCACATATCTCTGTCACTAGCGCCGCATAGCTCAAATCTCTGTTATCAGAAGACGATGTGCAATGCACAGCGTGAGAGTGGGTTGCAGTTTAACACGAGGCGTGTTCGGCTGCAGTGATAGACTAGTGCTCTCGCGTAGGCCAGCGAGGCTTATCTGTCCACGCCGCCACGGGTTCGAATCCCATTTGAGGATATTTTTCTTTGTTTCACTTGGCACAAACCCGCAAACATCGCGTTAAACTGCAACACACTCTCGCACTGTGCACTGTACATCGTCGTGTTCATCAACCGGCGCGAACAGATCAGATCAGCTTAACCTCGATCAGAGCTTAACCTAGAGTCCAATATCGTCGCCAGGCGTGCCGACGACCCAGCAAAGCAAAACCATGAGCTAATCAGGCTGAACATGCATGCTTTCGCGCGTCTACTTGGTTTAACTGCATTAAAACCCTCCCATTATTTCTTAATACATATTCCTAATGGGCATACGCCTTGACGTATGAGATTGAAATTTTTAAAATTATGCGGGTGTCGCATTCTACATACCTGTTTTTATGGGCTATTTCACATTCGGGCTTTTTTTTTCTTGCTCTTCATTTCTGTTCTGTTCTTACTTGCGCAATGTATATCTTGGACTTTCTGTCTTTCTCCGCCGAAAAAAACTTTTTTTTTTTTTACTTTTCCATAGCAAATTTCTCGCTGAACTCCCCCCTCCCGCCTTAATCTGCCGCTGTACTTTTGTAACCAGGGTAGCCTTTAAGTAAATTTTGAAAGGAGCCAGAGCTCAAGCTAAATGTACCCATGCGATTTAATCTTAGCGCCATATTTTGTAGCCTAATAGAACAGAAGTGATATTATGAATACAATTTTTAATAATGAACAATAAATAACGCCCCGCCGCGGTGGCTCAGTGGTTACGGCGCTCGGCTGCTGACCTGAAAGACGCGGGTTCGATACCGGCCGCGGCGGCCGAATTTCGATGAAGGCGAAATTCTAGAGGCCCGTGTACTGTGCGATGTCAGTGCACGGTAAAGAACCCCAGGTGGTCGAAATTTCCGGAGCCCTTCACTACGGCGTCCCCATAGCCTTAGTTGCTTCGGGACGTTAAACCCCAATAAACCAAAACCAAACAATAAATAACATTGTTTTAGATTAACACAAGAAACAGCATAGAAACAAGATAGAAACAAGAAACAAGATAGCGTTCTTGGTCTAATGATAAGGAGATTCCCCCAAGGTGGAGCAGATTTCTAATAAGGGTGTAATTTCTCATTAGCATCCACCCAAGCTCAGCCACATGGCTGCATAGGAAAGCCATATAGCTTTCACAGAAACTTCGTATAGTTGAAGAAAAATTCATTCTGGTCCAGGGTTCGAACCCGAGACCTCCGCCTGTCCGGAGCAGTCGCTGTATCAACAGCGCTAACCAGGACGACTGACAGAAAGATGGTAGGACGAGAGCTAACTAATTTGCAACTCGAAGGGGGAACAATGTTTGTCATTGGCATCCACTCAAGTTTTTTTTTCCCTTTTCGCCATTCTTCTTGGAACGTACTGTCGCGCTCAATATGAGTTGCAACGCGCGGTCATCGACCGGGGTTCGTTCCGTGGTGTGCCTCCTCCAAACAGTCGCTCGGAATTCTGGGAGAAACTTTTTCCTGAGAGGGGGTGCTGTTGTTTCCTGGAACAGCAGTTTCTCCCAGAATTCCGAGCGACTGTTTGGAGGAGGCACACCACGGAACGAGCTCCGGTCGATGACCGAGCGTTGCAACTCATATTGAGCGCGATAGTACAGGGGCGGTGGAAAGAAATGCGAACAGAGAGGAGCCTAGCGCTCCGCCGTTCGCATCTCTTTTCATCACGTTTTTACTTCGGTGATAGCAAAAAGACGCTAGAGTCATCCGTGATTCACTCTAGGACAACGTTAACATCTTTTTTTTTTTTTTTTTACCACCGAGATAAAAGCCCGATCAAACAAATGCTAACAGAGGAGCACGTAGGCACCGCGTTGTTCGCGTTTCTTCCCATCGCGATAGTACGCTTTGCACTGCGTGCTTTCCCTTTGCAGACGGCGGTCTCGGCACGCTGAAGGCATAAAACAGACGCTCTGTCTCTTTGAGCTGCACAAGTGTTCTTTTGCCGTAACTGTGCTTCGTGAGTTGAGTTCTAGCGTTACGTAGCGTTACGCCATCCACGTAGCTGCAGCCTTGGCTGCACCTTTGCGCATGGCTTCGGGTGCATTTATGCGCACCATCTCTGCCGGCGGGGAGGACGCGTGCGCGCATCGTCCACCATGACAGCAAAGCTCGGATATAATAGGTCGTCTTTATGCTTGCTTGTTATTGTATAAGCAATTGCGAAAAAAAAAATGGGTAGTAAATACGCTGAAATAAAAGTTAGAGGTAGCCAGGGAGCTAATCTGAAATTTTCGCTGCCAGAGTCGTAAAGTAGCCGATTTGGCGCAAAGTAGCCACCAAAGGCAACCGTGTTTGCAGCTTGCCGTCCTATTTTCCTCCGGCGCCTGGGCGCAGTGATCACAGTGACCAGGAAAGGGGGGGGGGGGGGGGTTAGCTGTACAGCTTGCGCGCAGTGACCACAGTGACCAGGGGAGGGGGGGGGGGGGGGGGGGTAAGCTGTACAGCTTCCGCAGAATCAATGGCGAATCTTTTTATACAACTCAACAAGGCAGAGACAAGGCAGTGGGCTTCAATCCCACTGCTGCGACCGGTGTTGAAGACGGAGGGGCCCTGACGATGACTGGCTCGTTCAGCGTCGCAGGTCCCGGCTCCGAAGGACGGCGTCGAACTCCGATATGGAGGAAACTGCACAGAAGGTTTATTTTACATATTTACAGTCGAGAAGGGAGTGTTCCGGTCACAAAACAACATCTCGTTAAATCTCGCTTTGGATTCCCCAGATCCCTGACTGGGGAATAAAGTTCGGAGAACGATGACCAATCATGTGGGCACATGTGGACACTGGTGGCACCACCCACGGCAGGAGGCGGTGCTGGGCTCTCTCGCAGCAAGGTCGATGGGAAGAGGAAGACAGTGTCATCAAACACTGATGCGTCACCTTGATCCCTGCGGCAAGTCTTCTGCGCGTTGCCTCCGCGGGAAAGGAGTCTCCTGCAGTCTCCCCGCAGGTCGAGGACACAGCCGTCTTTCAATTGGCAGCCTCAGCTTGACCTTGCGTAGCACCACACCGTACGGCGACCCGAGGACAGAGTCGGCCACACTACCGCCGCCGCCATCGTCTTTGCTTCCGCCGCTGCTGTCGCCAGCCCGCGCCGCATCTCTTCTTTGCGATGTGTCACGTCCTGTACTAATTCTTCCTAGGCCCGTGTTCGCCGATCTTAACAGCCCCTTGAAGGAGGGCTTCCAACCAATGGCTTCCAAATTTCGCGTTCGGTGCTCAGGAGATGATAGCAGCAGGAGGTGGTAACAGTGAAGAGCAGGTGATGATAGTGAACAAACTGTGCTTAGAAGCTGGCAAGGAGATGGTGCTTTACGGTCTGCTGAGGCGCGTAAGGGAGCAAAACATCAAATCGCACAACTGCGCTGCTTGTCCAACGATACCATCGTCGCGTAATGCCCCTGAATTCCAATCTTAGTAAATCCCTAACTTTGAGTGCTTGTAACTCGCATTCAACAGCCAGCTATTGCTTGCAAGCCAAGAATACTGATATTTTTTAGTTAAAACCTGATTTCGAAACTTTAATTAGGTGTACTTTTATCGTTTTCTTTTTGGTTTAAACCGAAAAGTCCAACCCCTACTTGTAATCAATTACATTTTCAAACGATAATGTTCCGGGTAATTCAATTACTTTTTATAACGATAGATGTTAAGCGCCCCTTTCTAGGTTTCGAGTAGTAGTGTAGTAGTATGTCGTAGTCGTCGGCGTAACCGATGGGTGCGTTGCCATGGGAACCACTCGGAGGGGAAATGGTTACCGTGGAAGGAGGAAGGTATGACGTGGCGGAGATATGCGCGACCGGTAGGCGGTTACCACAAGAACCATCCAAAGGGTTAACCTGCAAGGAGGAAAGTATCGGGAGTGCGGAGGAATCCCCAACTGGAGGGTGGTTACTCTGGAAGGAGGAGAGTATGGCAAGAGCGTAAGAAGGCGCAACCAGTCGGCGGTTGCCACGGAAACCACCCGGAGGGTAGTTACCCTGGAAGGACTAGGAGGTTACCACAGAATGAGGAGGGTATGGGGAGAGCGTGGAAGCCGTAACCAGAGGGTGGTTACAACGGTAACCGTCTGGAAGGTGGTTACCATCGAAGGAGGAGGGTTTGGTGAGAGCGGAGAAATCCTATAGCCAGAGGGCGATTACCGTGTAAAGAGGAGGGCACGGCGAGAGTGTAGGAATGCGTACCACGGTAACCATCCGTAACGTGGTTACCGTGGAAGGAGGAGGCAGGGTATGGCGATATCGCAGAGGAATGTAGCGCGGTCAATTTGCGACAAATGTTGCGAAACGCGCCGTCCGAGGAGAGGATCATCGGCAGCACTGCGCTTCTAGAGCAACGGGCTGGAGAGGAGACCTAGACGAAAAGCGACTGCGTGGAAAACTTTCTTAAAAAGCGTGCCCTAGAACTATACAGATGTGCGGTCTCTCTCATATTCTCTACCACAGTGTATCGTAGAGTATAAATACCTCAACAACTGTCGCTGAACGCTCGCGTTAACGCTCGATTAACGCTCGCGTTAACCAGTGGTAACCGTCCTGTCAATTTTGTTTCTGTAATTGATTACTGGTAATCAATTACTTTTTTTTTTCCAGAAACAAGTTGCAACCAACGGTACAGATTTGAGCACCTGAACTGACGGCAAACATTGGCGATAGCGAGGATGTTTCCTTCGTGACAGAGCGAGAACGGATCAGCTGCGGAGGAGCATCACGCGCTATCATGTACGAACCATAAGGTCATCGCCGTCTTCTATAGCAGTTTTCACCCCGAGAGAAATCACGTCACCGCTCTTTAGAGGACCCCCCCCCCCCCCCCTCGTCCTGTCAGATTGCGCACAACTTACTCTCCACTACACCCAACTCGGAGGCTTCCACACAAAGCATGGAGGGACAACGAAGGGCGGCGCTTCATACGAGGCTTGGACGCTAGCATCGAAGCGCTGCGCAACTACGAGCTGGTGCTCAAGATGTTCATACGTTGTAACACCGCCCTTTCCTCGAGCGCATACACTTAGAGAGTGCTCAGTGCAGCTGCTGGTCTCTTCACGAGGAAATGTGGGGAAATTAGCGAAAACTTCGAAAAAAAAAATAAAGTCCTTGAAAATTAACATTTACCAAAATATCAAGCAAGCTGCTGTAGTTTATTGTAGTTTGAGTAAATTTGTGTTATGGCAGTAAACTTTGGACGTAAAATAACGCAATAGTTATCGATTACTTACCTGTAATCTTTCAGTTACTTTTCGGGGGCTATAATTGACCACTGAAATAAGTTACATTTCAGGTGGAGTAATTGTAATTGTAATCGGTTACTTATTTTCTGTTATGTGTACAAGACTGGGACGAGGTAAAGCAGAGGCACGTTTTAAGCCATCATCCCAGCGCGAACAGAGGACGCCAACGAGGGTTGAGAGAGCGGGAGTGCAAGATGCTTGTCGAAGTGTGAGGTGCGCACACTGGCTGTGTTTACTGGAGCCATCATATTAGCCCGACGTGTTTACTTACTTTCGCCTAACGCATTAACTGAAATCGGCGTCAAGAGTAAAACGCAGCGGAATTTGTTTCGAACTCCATATGCAGCCGAGGAATCGGCTTCCGAAAATTTGTCATATGATTCTGGCCTATCAACAAACAAAAAATGCATCGCATGAAACTTGACCGTGGACTCTGATCGACTTCTTTCAGTATTTAGGAAAGAGAAGGGGTGACCCTAGTGAACCTCTCCGTCCTTATTGGTGCAAGTTCAAGGCCACATTCCCTGCATTAGCCAGGGCGCCAGCGCTGGAGTGCTGCCATTCTGGCTGTATTCGGGCGTCGCGTTCAACATCCAGACGACCGCCGGCGCTGTCGCGACGCAGAGCCTTCAGCTCGCGAGCGATTCGCATTGTCTTCTCTCGGCTTCGTGTTACGGGCATACGAACAGTGTCGGAGAATGCTCGCCCTCCCCTCAGCCCCCCCTCTTTCGGCGCCGTAGGTGCGCGGACGTTTCGCGCGACGGGTGCCCACCCGCACTGTCTGCCAGTTGACGCGGAGCCCTCGTCACGACCTTCTGCGCAACGCGAGACCCTTCTGGCAATCCTATCGTGCAGTCGCTGGTTGTCTACCGCACTTGCCTGGAGCTCGTCCCCGTAGATCCCGCACCAGTGCACTTACAGCGCCCAAAGCGGACATCAGACGCTTTCGTCGACCGGGGCACTCAGTATCTTCATACACTCGGTAAGTCGGAGAACCGTATTTGTTTCGTTTGGACGTCGCGAGATGAGAGCGCTCTGCGCGTATCTCAGTGAACCGTGGGTGGCCTATTCTGGGCCGCGTTAGCCCGATTTACTTAGAAGACAGAGTGCGATAGCTTGATTCCTATATGTAGAAAATTGAGGAGTGTAAATGTAAATATTTTATAAATTATATGGAACGGTAATAAGGTTCACTGACTATCTCTCTCACGTTAGACATCCGAACCGGGGCGTGGGCGAAGGAATGTTTAGGAGAGTTCACGCGAAGGAGGGACAGAGAAAGATTCGCCGTATAGGGGAGGGCTTAGGATTAATTTGGACCGCCTCTTGTTCTTTAATGTGCACTGCCATCGCCAGGCACAGAAGAGTTTTTAATTTTGTCTGTATTGAAATGCAGTCTCCGCGGCTGGAATTCGATCTTACGAATCCGCGACCTCGTGATCAGTAGCCGAGCGCCATAGCCACCGAGCTACAGCGGCGGATCGAGTCGAGACTAAAACTAAATTAATCGCGTATTCCAATGGGCAATCCGGTGTAAGTTTTCTTGCTCCACGAAACCGAAGAGCGTGTTTCAACAGGCGATTTGGATTCAGATCCTTAGTTCTGATTGGACCAGATATCGTTCTCCTTCGACAAAGTGGAGAGCTGCTCCGGATCGCCGATTGGAATACGCCATTAGTCAAAATTCGCATCCCTTTCCCGCACTATGTGGCGGCGGTAGAATTGTTTCCGCTGGCCCTGATTATGCGACCTGTCGGCTGACGAAAGGCTTGTTTGGGACAGATTTATGCCAGCGAAACAACAAATTACGTCCAAGAAACGCGCTCATGTACTTTTATGTCTGATCTGATACTTATGCGCGTGCTCTTATACGCTTGCGCCAATGGCGCATACGCGTCACGCGGGCACATTTTCAAGTCACTGAGCGCTATCTTCGTCGAACATGCGCACATGGGCGTGTCGACAATGGAAAATATAGCAGCGTTTACGCTTTTCAGTAAACCACGAAATTGTGCGAGAGCTGTCGTAACCGGCACTTTTTTTTTACGGTCTCTGTCCCTTTCATCCCTTAATTAATCCCTTCTTTCACAGTATGGTCTATAGGGGTTCACTCAATGCACTGCTACTACCGCACCTTGCCTTAAAACTGCTTATAAGACCTATGCCTACGCGCACACCCTGTGGTTTCGGCAGAGCGTACCTCGTACCTCGACGATCGTACCTCGAGCTACGCACCATGGCGAAAACGCTGTTAATTTTTGTCCATAAAATGCGTGGACACAGACTTACGGATGTTTTCAGGTAGTGCGCTTGCTGACAGCGTCACTACATAGTGAAAAAAAAAAAAAATTCTTTAAGGGCGTAGCGCTACTGTCGCATCCTACAAAGCCCCTTAATTTTTTTTTTAAGTGTGCACGGATTACACCAACACCGTTGACACACTGGTGCAGCCTTTACAGGTTCACAGGTGCAAGGGTGCGCTGCAGCTCCATACCAGCTATAATAAATGACCGGCGGTAGCAACTTGGTAAGGACACTTCAGTGCAGGGGATAGTGATTGGGTTCTAATGATGATAGTGGCTTAGTGAAGTTACCATTAGCGGTATGGTGGTCGCAGTGGTACAGTTCGTGCTGCAGAGCTACAGAACGGTAGCACCCAAGGAAGAGAAGGTGGAGACGAATATTCTCGCATTTCCTCCGCATCAGTTCATTTGATCGCCCATCATTTGTTTCGGGGGAGGATGGGGGCAGGAGGTGACGATGACTGCAGTGCAAACATGTACTGGCAGACCGCGAAATACACATATCTCGGCATCATTTAATGGAGTCTAATGCACATTGAAAAAAGCCGTGAGTAGCATTTTCTAGTGACCTGTGGTTTCTGTGGCGCGCACAGGCCACCGATCATCACGGGATCAAGCTTCGCGCGGGCCGAATGCCCCGTGCAGCTGTCCCCACACACTGCAGGAGCGCGTGCGTGCGTGCGTGCGTGCGTGCGTGCACGCACGCACGCACGCACGCACGCACGCACGCACGCACGCACGCACGCACGCACGCACGCACGCACGCACGCACGCACGCACGCACGCACGCACGCACGCACGCACGCACGCACGCACGCACGCACGCACACACGCCAAGGCATTTTGCCGAAAGAGGACTATGAACTCTAAACTGAAAGGAGTAAAAAGGGAGTAATCTGTCCTCCAGTGCACTCCTCCATTTTAAAAAAAAGAGAGTGCACTGGAGGACAGATACTCCCTTTTTTTCTCCCATATAATCCTATTTGTGTTAAGAGCATACTGCTTCTAATGCCGTATAGACGCTTCTGTTCCATGAATCGCGAGTAATCGTGTGTGGAAAATCTAGACATACGTCATTTCCTTTCTGTTTTTACGCAGAAATGTTTGGCCAGGGGAGAACCGCTAGCTCCTACCGAGGGTCCTCCGTAAACCTTCCTCTATGTTCGAACGCAGGGTCTGGCAACCTAGATATGCCCTAGTAAGGCTTTTTGATGGGCTAGTTGGTACATATTCATATTTAAAAGGCTGTGCGCTAAAAAGACGTTCACAGGAAAAAGGAGACGACAGGAAAGAAGCGCAATGTGGCTTGTTACGCCCCATCTATATTCATACATTTTACCCCCATTTGAAAGCTGTAGCATTCAGCAATCAGTGATTCTGTATTTTTCCGCACATCCGTCATCACTGCACGGAAGTACCTAGTGAAACACCCGTGCTTAATTTTTCGCTCCCCGGAAAAGAATATAGGTGGCCCTAGAGTTAGGTAAGGTCTAAAGCGAATGAGCCGTCTCCTATTTGTATTTTTGGAGACATCATCGTCATCATCATCCTGACCAAACCCACTGCAGGGCAAAATCATCTCCCAAGTCTCTCCAAATAACCCGCTCCTGTGCCAGCTGCAGCCACCGTATCCCTGCAAACTTCTTAATCCCATCAGCCCACCTAACTTTCCGCCGCCCCCTGATACGATTTCCTTTTTTTTTTTTTGAATCACTCCGTTACCCTTAAGGACCATCGGTTGTCTTGTCCTCGCATTACATGCCCTGCCCAAGCCCATTTCTCCTCCTTGATTTGGACTAGATGTCATTAAGTCGCGTTTGTTCCCTCACCCACTCTGCCCTCTTCTTGTCTCTTAACATTACACCAATAATTTTTCTTTCCATACCTCGCTGCGTTGTCCTTAAATTAAGCTGAACCCTCTTCGTTAGCCTCAACGTTTCTGCCCCATAGGTGAGTACCGGTAAGACACAGCTGTTGTATACTTTTCTCTCGAGGGATATTGGTAAACTGCCATTCATGATCCGAGAGAACTTGCCATATGCGCTCCACCCCATTCTTATCCTTCTAGTTATTTCCCTCTCAGGATCCGGATCAGCGGTCACTAGCTGCCCTAAGCAAACATATTCCCTTACTACTTCCAGCCCACCAATACCAATTGCAAACTGCTCTTCCCTTGCTAGGCTGTTGAACATTACTTTGGTTTTGATATTAATTTTTAAACCAACTGTTCTGCTCTGGCTGTCTAACGCATATATCATGCTTTTCAATCCATCTTGAGTGACTTATCAAGGCGATTTTATCAGCGAATTGGTTATTACGAAGGTATTCTCCACTAACTCTTATCCCCAGCTGTACCCCTTCCAGGCCTTGGGAATACCTCCTGTAAACAGGCGTGGAAAAGCATTGCCTAGATCGTGTCTCCCAGGCTGATACCCTTCCTTATTGGAATTTTTATTGCTTACTTTATAGAGGACTATGGTAGCTGTTCCTGAAGTCAGCAATAAAATTCCAATAAGGAATTATATTTTTGGAGACGATTGCCCAAGAATGTGAACGGCACGTACCGCGGATCCGTCAGATATTCTAATATGCTGGATTGTTCTTAACCGAAGAAAACGAAGAACACCCTCAGCGGGGGTGAGAGAGAAAGAGAGAGAAAAACTTTATTATAGCAAGTGTGTTTAGAGCCCCCTTGGGTCCCTGGACCACCGTACGGCCCCTAACACGCCAGGATTCATTCACCCCCGCTCGTCAGCGGGGGTGAATGAATCCTGGCGCGTCAGGACCCACAACTTAGGATCTACCGCTAGATGAAGCAGAGCATCATATCAGCCTGCTATCTCCAGAATAATACACAGAATGGGATGGAACTGGCAGGATCAAAGCGCTTATATATTGTACTTCAGCGCCCGTTGAGCTGGTCGATGTTCTACAAGTTGAGTACCGATAGGCCATGAAAGGATATCTTATTCCTATATTTTTCTAACACACGATAGCCTGTGCACGCTAGGCCTCAAAAGTTATTCTCCCGCCCTTGCGTGCGTGTGTCCGCGCGTAGCGCCGAGCACCCACCCACTTAAGGCCAGTCGCAGCTGGCGTGATAAAAAATGCGGCTCAGAGAGGTTGGCCGTTCGAGAAGGGCACAGCGATACGGAGTCCCGTCAAATAACTCGGATCGGGGAATAAATAGATTAAATAGAAGGTTCAAATGGGAATCTCAGGCATAACAGAAAATCTGAATGTTCTCGAATGCGAGCCAAAGGCAGTCAAATGATAACTGCGCAGGCTATTAAAAGCATCAAAAAGTAATGTTAAGGCAGGGGCGCATAAATTTCGAAAGGTAGGCTCTCACCTTTTCCTTGTAACGTATTGTAGTGCGATGAAGACGCTATGTATTTTAAAGCGAAAACTTTACTGGCCTAGTCAAGCCAAGATCATCGGCGCCGCAATTTCACCTTAGAGTGGAGGAACGGTGGAGGAGTGGCAGCCACGTGGCATATCGTCTCTCATTACCTCCTTTATCCCTTCCCGTATACGGCGCGGTTCGGGTGTCCACCAAGATGTGACAGTTACTGCGCCGTTTCCTTTCCTCAAAAACCAAACCAAATAAAACAAGTGGGCCACCGGCGTTCATTGTCGTTGGCGTTGACAACGTTGTAGAGTCCGTTGATTTTGACGAAAGAAAAGGAGTACCACTGGCTTCCTGGGTTAGTATACACCTCTATCTCGCTTTCATGTACGTGGCGTTGGTGTTCACCTGCAAAAACCTGCTTTCGCTCAATATTCCGTGCTTAGCAATGCTAAACCGGCAGCAATTTTTAATAAAGTGTTATAACATGAACACCCCTTTGAGGTCGCGCTTTCAAAACGCAGCACGCAGCATATTTTAACAATGAGAAGCATTGTCCCATACCTGCGCCGACTGCGCCTGTCACAGGTGTGTGTTATTCGTAATGGTACTTCGAAGCAGGAGGGATCAGAGGTCACCGAGAAAGTTCTTTGTCCTGCAATGGACTAAGCTGATGATGACGATAGCGGTGGGGGTCACTCACGCTGGAGTCAACCGATTAAACTCTTCATAATTCCCTTACCACCAGCCTCATCATGAGTGTCTCGCAACAAAAGCCATATTTCCCCCGGACGCCCTTGCTATCTCGGTTGGGCGATGATCCTGGTGAATTCGAAACCCAACAGGCGGGTCCCGCTGTTGGGTCTGGCAGCGGAAGGAACCGTCAGGTCAGCGGTGCCAACGCTTTTCTTTCTTCCTTTCTTGGACAGTTTCCTTAGATAGTTCTTTTTCAGGTCTTTTGCTGCGGTTTAGCTTTTTTACTGTACTAGAACGGGGACTTCACGCGGGTTAACGGCGTCGCTGTCGCCATTGGCGTATTATGCGCAACAGAAAATTTGTGTTCATATTCCAGCCGATAATATTTGTGAATGAGTATGGCCTGTTAAGGAGAATTTTATTCATGTAATGCTAGAAGTGGGTGCTCGAGACTGCTTCCTGTGTGCTTTGTCACACAGGCGGGCCTAACCATTGGGTGCTCCAGTAGTGTAAGTGAATGGGTGGTCGCAGAAGAAGCAATTGGGAGCTCTTGTGTGATGACTGCTTATCTTCGACCACGCCTTGGATTATTGCATGGAAATTCCCGTAGGGTTCGGGAATTCCGTAGTGAAAACTTGACTATTCTTATATGCATGCGATGCACCACGTGTAACTTGTGCCATACATTCCATTTCTCTACATTCAGTGGAAATTAGGCCAGGCCCGCGAGAAAATCCTTGGACCCAGTTCTCAAAAACTGCAAGCTCGTCATGCGCACGCGTCGATGATGCTGCTGTCCTCCTCTTTCCCATTTAAGCGCGGACTTCTTTCCGGCGCACGAAAAATGGACCGTCTACCGAGGTCGAAAACTAAAGCGTTCCCCAGCCCGATGACACTGTGACGGAGCATCAGCCCCGTTGCGGAAGCAACCACCTGGCGATCTGCCGCACGCGACCGGCGGGTGGGGAAGGGAGAGCGGGGGGGGGGGGGGGGGGGGTTGGAAGGAGGGGGGCAAGGTGGAGCGTGTCGCTGCGGAGAGGGGGGCTCCTCCACCGGCCGGATGGAACATCTGGAGGCCGCTCCCCGCCGCTCGTGGCCCATGAAAGGAAGCAGCCGGCACGTGCAGCCGGCGCGTGCGGCGCTCGCTCAATGCACGCGCCGGCAGATGGTTGTTGGGCGCCACTGTCGGTAGAGCGCACCTCCCCCCTTCTTACCGCCTCCCCTCGCCGGTAGGCGGCCATGATGGAGCCGCGGCTCGCGAGCGTGGCCGGCCGCGAGCCTCGGCGCGTGATGCCCGTCGTGCGCCGCCGCGAAGGCGTCGGGTCCACGTGCGCCCGCAGCACCCTGCGCCTCGAGCGTCTACGATTGGCCGCGGCGACCGCGCACCGGAATGCGTGCAGGATGCAACGGAATTGTTCTGCTGTTTGATGGATCGCCCGCGCTCGCAACTCGGGTACGTACACGGGCAGCGACCTTTATCGCCGCTTTGCGCCTTTGCAGCGTTACTGCGCAGTGTCGCATTTGCTGCGTTTTCCTACATGTCATGGATTAATGAACTATGTATGAAGCTCATTAATTCATCATGAGTATACTGACAGCACCACGAAATGTGAATGCCCGTCATGCACGGTGATGACCTGTGTGCTTTATACTTATGAAGTGAGTGTAATTGCGTGTTGCTAAATTTTGCAAGCTGAGGGCAGAAAAGTGCGCACACAAAGACGCACAGGCACACACAACGCTCGTTGTGTTTGCTTCACTCCTTTTTCATGTTTGCGCGCGTTCGCGAAATGACGAAACGCAGAGCGAACCATTCTCCAGGCAACTTTTGATGCACGCTGTAGTTTGACTGGGATGGTGTACAGATGATGACATGCTTTATTGATACGGTTTTATGTTCCGCGGTATGTTGCCTCTGAATTGTTTTCGTTGCTGCTGCTTGCTCGCCACCACGTGAGGGAAAGCGCTTACTCGCCATCCTTGCTGACCCTGCTGTTCCAGGGTTTCTTGACAAATATGACAAATATGACTTGACAAATATGACCACCGCAAGCTTCTTGCCGCAAACTCTCTCGAGAGCGAAGGTCCCGAGCAGAGCAGTGTTTGCAAAACACCGCGATCATCTGGCATACGAAGAGTGCGCGCATGGCGTGTGCGTGGGACAAAGTCAAAGTAGGCGCTCTTCTAAAAGAGCTTAAAAAAAAAAAAATGTTTGCGTGCGTGACGTGCGGCCTATAGTCGAGGAACGCCGGCTCAACTCTGCGCCGCAGGTGTGTTGCAGAGAGGCACAGCCCACAGACAACAGGCTGGGCGAAAGAGTTGCACCATGCCGTGCACGTAGCGGATTTATGCTTGCAGGATGCTTTGCGAAAACCGCTGATTTATCTTATGCCCGCCGTGGAAGTTCGTGCAGAACAGCATAATAGTATGGTTTAGAAACTGAGCCTGTGGGTGTAGTGCTTATGTTCATCACCGTCGCAAGGCAGGAGCGTGCGGAGATGTTACAGTAACGAGCGCTGCCATAATTTCGCACTTAGGCTTCGTTTTAAAAATCCGAAGACTCCGCTTTCAGGGGATCCAATTCGTTTGTTTGTTTGTTTGTATATTGGGGTTTAACGTCCCAAAGCAACTCAGGCTATGAGGGACGCCGTAGTGAAGGGCTCTGGAAATTTCGACTACCTGGGATTCTTTAACGTGCACTGACATCGCACAGTACACGGGCCACTAGAATTTCGCCTCCATCGAAATTCAGCCTCCGCGGCCGGGATCGAACCCGCGTCTTTCGGGTCAGCAGCCGAGCGCCGTAACCACTGAGCCACCGCGGATAAGCTCTTGATACAAGTGCCCCGTACCAGCAACTAAGTCATTCTACATTTTTTTTGCTTTGTGCGGCCCATAGGAGCTGGCATTTACGTTGAAGGTTTCGCTTAGTATTGTCTTTTTCCTTTTAGAGTGTCTACAACAAGCGACCAAGTAAAAAAAGAGTAAAGCCCAGCAGTGGCCCTTACTCATATTTCAGTGTTGAATTACTCAGCGAACCGCGAATTGTATTCTACAGAACCCAACTACGAATCAAGGTGCATACGCAGTTGTTTCTGCAGCAAATTCCCAGACAGGTGTAGTTCGACAGGAACCGCTGATCAGCATTTGCTGCGGCACTTAGTGAAGCGCACCCCATGCGACAGTCGACAGTGTCGCCTAAGGAACTGTGTCTCGGTAGCTACGCTGTTCGACTACTGAGCCCAAAGTCGCGGGTTCGGTTCCGGCCGCGACTCCTGCATTTCTGTGGAGGGGAAATGCAAACACGCCCATGTGTTGTGTCATGTCCAGTGGGCGTTGGGGAGCCCCAGGTGGTCGAGATAATTCCGGAGTCCTTCAGTAAGGCGTGCCTTGAAGCGCACAATGTTGCTTTGGCATGTAAAAATCAATCGGTCGATCAATCGACCAATCGCGGCCTTGATTAAGTACGCTTACCGGCTGTGGGCTTGGCTTTCAAGCAGTTTATTCGCGTGTTTGCGTAATTGCAGTTTTTTCAGAAGGTTACGAACGGGCACCTGAAAGCTCCGCTGCAGCTCACAGTAGCCTTGCGTATACCTAACTTTAAACGTGAGGCCGCAATTAAATGACAAGGTTGAAAGAATAGGTGGGATGATTATCACCTGGGCAGGTTTCAGGGGAGAGGATAAAGGAAACTACCCCCCTACCAATAGCCCCTCGAAGTGGTGCTCACAAATGCGCCCGATTATCGCTGCCTATTTCTGTCAGTTTTTTTCCCACTTCATCTGCTTCTCTGGCATGCGAGGAACATCGACAGGCACTGCACTGACGTATAGATGAGATTGGGATACTAATGCCAATATGCGATGCTGCTGCGACGAAGTGCTGCACACGGCGCCGCCGTGAAGCAACCGGTGGGGCGTTGTTGCAGGTAACCCCTGCTGGAGCTGTTCGCTTGATAAATCAGCTGTTCCTAAGGTGCTATTCCATGGCGCAGAAATTCCTGCTTTGCGAAGCAGTTATAAGTTAAGCTTAGCTTCGCATAAACTCTACAAGCACGAGACGCGAAAGACGGCCTTTGAGTGCAGTCTTTGTTCGATTCCGATTGCTTCGTATGTATGTGTACTTGTGTTCTTGTGCTCGTGCAACACCGCCCCATTTTAATGTGTAGGACAAATTGAAGTTGGCCTTTATCGATAGATTAATGCGTTCGGAGGACAAAGAGGCTACTTTCTGCGAAAACGGTACTTTTACAAGATAGAAAAGGCCAAACATTGAAATGCAGGTACCACCGTCATGGAGTTACCGTCGGTATTGACGCTACGAGTCTGAATCGAGGGGCGGGGAAAAAAAAAAATGTTCCATTTTTAAATCGGATTTTTGTCAAAAATAAACGCGTCTTTTGTTGTCGAACATACGACAACTAGCCATGAAGAGCCAAACAATCAAGTTTCACTAAAAACACGAATTGGATGAAGTTTTCTTCAGTGTCTCATTTTGGTTTGGCTTGGTTTTTTTATGCGGTTTAACGTCCGAAAGTTACTCAAGCTATGAGGGACGCTGTAGTGGAGGGCTCCGGATAATTTCGATCACCTCGGGTTCTTCAACGTGCACCGACATCGCACAGTACACGGGTCTCTAGCATTTCGCCTCCATCGAAATGCGACCATCGCGGCCGGTATCGAACCCGCGTCTTCCGGGTCAGCAGTCGATCACCATAACCACTGAGCCACCACGGCGGTTGTGCCTATTTTTAAGGCAAGATAGATCACTGGGTCATTTTAAAAAAGGTATATATGGCGTATCAGTTGTCCACCTTCCTTTCCATAATGTGTCCGGCAGAGTAATATAATAGAAGCATAAAAGAATAGTCTAAAACAAAAATATAAACCGTTCTTTGTGTGTTTCCGTCTTCATTCAGTTGCACAGCTGCGGTCGACATCAAGAGATCAGTCGCACAACGTGGTAGCTATGCGTGCAATGAAATATTTGTTCTAACAGGAGAGATCGGATACGTTTCGAGATAAAAAAAAATCCCGAGTGTTAACCTGCACTGCGGTTTAATCTCAGACCCGTTAACTATCAGTAAAGTCTGCTGTCTGAAAAGAAAAACACAAGCAAACGAAGTGAAGCAATGTGGTACATTTTACGGTTGCAGCACTTCGGCGCCTAAGACGTCGATGGCCTGCTGCACGAGCAAGCTTGTGCGTCCTCAACTCCAAGCCAATCGACCCAGGTCCCGACAGTGTGGCACGGGGAAGGAAGCAATTTTTATTTGCAAGATGGCTTTCTCACATCTCAGTATGCCCTAGTAGTACGAAATTTCCTCTCCTATACCTTACCTCTGCGCGGGGCTGTACATATCCATGAAATCTGTCTACACACGTGGTGCATTCATTTCATGCACATGCCTCCTTCTACATTTTCAAAAAAAGGAAAAAGAGGAAAGAAGCGAGTCGTAGGAGAGAGCCGTGGCAAAAAGAAGACGAATGAAAACAGCGTAAGATGTAGATCTCGGCTCCTGTTCAGGCGAATTTGGCGCGTCTGCTAAATGGAGACCTTTTACACAAGACGCGATCATGCACGCACTATATGCAGGGCGGCGCCACATAGCGGGACATGCCGACGCCTGGCTACAGCGGCGACGAGATTGGTGGCAGCGAGCTGGACTGGATCATCGCGGGCTTCCGGGCCTGCGCCCTGGAGACCCTGCGCTTCCTCATCGAGCAGGAGCGCCTGCCAGGTGCGCAAGCGCTGCGCGATTTGCACGGCTGCCGACGCGTTTGTCCTCTGCCGGGAGGACGCATATACTGTGGCGCACTTAACTAATATCACTCTGCTTCGTAGTGAGTGAATCGTCTCGGCAGTAATTCATGTTGTAGGCCGCGTCACTGCTATATGTATAGTGGGGAAACACGCACGATTTTCTCAGGATATGTGCAGCCTTCTGGGCCATGCTGTGTCGCTCATACTGCATCCCCAGCGTTCCAAATCGCTTGAAGGTGAGGGGAACTGTCGTCCCCACCCAGCCGAAATTTAGGCCTTCCGCGGATGTTACAAGAACCATGACTAAGTAGAACGTGTTGTCGGGCTAGTTGGTTCAGTACTTCAGACATGGTAGTTGCGCGAAGAACCCCTACACATTCCTTAGAAGCAATCCCCATGGGCTCTAAACTTTTGACACAGGCTGCATATCCTGGCCTAGACTATAAATACAGCCTGCCACAGAATTTGGAGAGCTGTCTTGGGCAGCTTTGTACATTTTGTTATTTTGGCGCTTACTATGAGCATAGGAGCGCGTAACCATGCTGCAGCGAATTTGATGAAGTCACCGGAGTCACTATACCTCTCAATACCGTACACAAACGCCCCCTCATTAGCACAGGCTGACAGCCTCTTCGCTGAAAATAAGCCTCAGGGCTACATCCGACATTAGGTACTAAAAAAAGTGGTGTACACTACTTGATCTTCTGTTAGAATTCTTGCTGCGCCACTTTCCAGCAGCACATGTTGTCGAGGCAAGTGAGGAGGTGGTCGTTATTACCTCGAGGCATGTCAGCTTGTTCCGATCCACTTCGCTCCTGCTTGGAAAGAAGGCCGAATGGCTACGCGAATGCAGAGCCACGCAACGGCTCGTGGTATGCACCTCTTTTGCTCCCGACAGTTGATTTTCGCATGTGCGCTTTACTACAGATAGTCGGCTCATGGTAAGAGTACAGTGACGTCCGCAACGTCAATTCGCTTATCACTGACATGTCAGCCCTCTTCTGTCTTCAAAGGCTGACAGGACAGGGACGATTCGCGACGTTTAGAAAGGTAGGCAAGAAAACTTCAAGGGTGGCAATGAAGGAGCGATAGTACGGTGGTAGTGCGCTGGGGGCCGACTTCACACTCCAGATTCACGGCTGGCTGCAAGCGGATGTGCAGGCTCCCGGCCCACATGTCACGCTCGAGCTCCAAGCAGCTCCAGTGTCTGTAACACTGTGAGCAGCGAGAGGCGTCTGCTTTCTACAAGAACAGGCATGATAATAGTATTCTTGCGGAAGCCGAAACTAGTTCGCAAGGCTTTATCAAAAATAAAAATGCAAAAGCTTGCATTACATCCAGGAGCTTGATATTTGCAAGGAACCCTGCATAGCAGGAAGATGGTACCGCTGAAGGCCCACACGCAGCGATGCATGTAGCCGTTGGTGAATGTCAATTTACTTTGCATTTGTGCATGGACAATGCACTTGTTACGTCCAGAGGAGCACGCATCAGGCACGTAGCCAAGAGTTCAGAAATTTCCCCTATAAGGACGGCATGAGTTCGTCCAAACTGTTGAGAGAGAGAGAGAAACTTTATTATGGCAAGTGTATTAGACCCCCCTTGGGTCCCTGGACCACCGCACGGTCCCACTCTACGTCGGAACGTTCATGTGGTGTTTGTTCATGACGTCGGCACCCCGAAGCACCGCAGCAAGCTGCGATGGCGGGTCCAGAGACGAGAGCACGACTTCCCAGTCCTCCCAACTTGATAACGCGGGCTGTCCCTGCGGGGGAGGATCAGCAGGGCAGCCGAAAAGGATGTGGGAGAGTGTGGCGTGAGGGTCGCCGCACAGGGTGCATGCAGGGGAGGTGCCACAGTAGAGAGATAGCAGCTGAGGGGATGAGAGAGAGCGGGTCTGGAGGCGTCTCCAGAGGATCTGTTTGGAATGGGTAAGGGAGGGGTGTGGAGGAGGGTAAGTCCGACAGTCCAAGCGGGGCATTTGAGTGAGCTCTGCAAAGGTGTGCTCCCGTTCTCTCGAGAAACCTGGACCGAGGCCGTCCTGAGCCCGGCAAATCAAACCTCGGGCCAAATTATCGGCAGCCTCGTTTCCTGGATTCCCAGAGTGAGCCGGCACCCACTGGAGCTCTACCCTGCGTGGTAAGTTTTTGGAGGGGGTGTTCAACAACTCCCAAGCAGTGGCGTGAATCCTGCCTCTCGCGAAGTTGAACAGAGCCGTTTTGGAGTCGCTGAAGACGTAGTTTGCATTGGAATGTTCAAGGGCTAGGGCGATGGCGGTTTCCTCTGCCTCCTCAGGCGTACAGCCTGAAGGAAGGCGGTGTGTGAGGGGCTGTGCTAGGGCTGGATTGTAACCAACTGCAACAGCTTCATGAGTTGTGCTCGCGGCGTCTACACAAATGGCGTCCTGGGCTTGTCCGTAATACTTGTGTAGGGCCTTAGCGCGAGCCATGCGGCGAGGGTTGTGGTACTGGGGATGAACGTTCCGGAAAAGGGGTTTGCAGGATTCCGGACGCAACGATCATATCCAAACTGTTGAGGCAGTAATGAAAGGCTTGTTCTACTCTAAGGCATCTCGCGAGATATGAGGTGCGGAGTTGTGCCGCCGTCCTTTGCTGACAGCCGCAGGCCTACCTGTCATGGAAGTAGTCGCGTAGCCAGTTGCACATGGCGGCACATGCAGCCAGTAATGCCGATGGACTTAGGGCTCAACGAATGGCTTCGTATAATCGACGTTGTCAAATGTTTGGTGACGCAGAGAAGCACAGTAATGGTTAAGAACTGCACTGCTCTGGTGCTCTGCTGCGCTTGATGCTGTTTCCAAGGGCAGTGACAAGGTGGATGCTGCTGCGACCTTTTCGGAAGCCTGACATCGGTGGAGGGTAAAGGTCCTAGCATAAATGTCAATGACCGCTTTCCCAATGAGCTTCCCGACACAGTTTAAAAGTGCATTTGGATCGTAACAAGTTCACACGGTGCACAGAGGGTTCTCTAGTGGCCCATACGTTCTCGACAATTTCGACCAAAAATCACAATATCCGGCACCGACATTGCGGGATGCTGATAAAGCTTTACCATAGGTAGGTAGTGCTCTACAACATTCTTTTGCTACTAACGAACCATAAAAGCAGCAAAAATCGTAATCGAGTTGAAGAGGGTAATTATTCCTGGTAATGAATGTAGTACAATACAACAATGACAAAGAGCTGAGGCTCACACTCAAAATCTCTGCCACATCCATAGTTGTTCGCGCATAAAGGAAATCTAATTTGCGAAATAAATTTTTAGTAAACACTAATCAGTGAAAAATAGCGTTCAGGAAGTATGCCATAATTCGGCTTAAACTAATAGAGAAAAACTATTACGATTATTATGATGACGATGATATCAAAAAATGGTTGGCTGAAGCGTGGGCACATTGTGGCCGGCAGGATCACCGCATTAAACTGCTCTTCTCGAAAGCCATGGACACTAATAACTGACGCCTCAGACAAGTAGAGTTACTTATTGCTTTGTCCAATGTCAGTGTGACTTACGCTCGTGCTGATCACGTCCGCTTTCGCTCAAAAGGTTGCGCAAGAGGCACGCGCACTACCAAGAAAGGCTTGAGCATTTCAGAATCGTGGCTTGAGCGAGGTTTCAGATACACTTCTTGGTACACTTCTATCTCGCGACGCAGGTACCGACCCCATGGTGCTGGGCCTCTGGCGGCACCTGATAGTGCAGGAGCTCGCCATGGACGTGGATTCGGTGCTGAGCCAGCAGGCGGCAGAGGGCGAGCCTGCAATGCCTGAACCCCCGGACGAGGTTCGGTTCGGCATTCCGAGCCCCCAGGAGGAAGCTGCTAGCCAGATGCACGGCCAGCTGCTCAACAGCGACGAGGAGCAGCAGCCGAACGATCTGCAGAGCCACCTCCCTGCCGTCTCTTCAGTGGTGGGGCCAGACGTGAACAGCGACCGCAATGCAGGGGAGACACCTCCCACCGCGGAAATGAACACTCGAGAGCAAGACTGTTGATGCGGGGTGCGCACTGCCAGGGCGGAGGGTCGCTTGCTCTGGCCTTTTTCTTTGAGAGTGCTCTGTGAAGAATCAAGTTAGTTGCTTCTCGGTGCTTTTGTATAACCCGCATCCAGATTTTTGTGAGGCACGTAAAGCCTTTGTTCTACCGCGACGAAAACCGTATGATGGTATTTTAAGTCTTTATGTGTCTAGCTTCTTTCAGAAACTGATCCTGTCTTATTGTGCGTGCGTGTGTGTAGACAGTACTGTGACTGATAACCTACCTTTACCATCGTCCCCGTTTAAATCCTGAACAGGTGCGGTTTTAAGAACTGCTTGCTGGACCGTTGCAGCATTACATGCGGTCTCCGTACTCGGCGGCGCACCGAGATAGACTAGAAATGTATACACCAGTGAGAAAAAGTAAATGGGAGAAGAGAGCATCTGGCTACATTGCTCTGTGGGCTGCCTGGAGGCACAGAGAGGCACGGTGCCTAAACAGAAGCAGAGTGCGTGCGACCGCACTCAGCACGCCCAGCAACGTGTCGACTGCAGTCACATTACAATGTGCGACTCATCGGAACTGAATGCGTCTTGATACAGAACACCAAGTATGCGGGGACACTGCAGGGGACGCTATTTTTTCGAGTGGCAGCTAAACGCGTAAGGCTTCAGCACCAGCGGGCTGCTCAATGAAGTGAGCTCCGAAGACATCTTTCGTATTGCAATTCGTAATAAGCGCAACTTGCCACATGTGTCGTCTATTAGTCGAGTCACTAGGACAATATACATTGGCGGCAGAAGCGGCACGAGGTCACTTCTGCCAGGGCTACTTTGTGCCATTCACATTTGTACGCAGGCGTACAATCGCACCTGGAAGCGCAGCTCGGGTGCTGCGCTTGCCTTCTGCGCGCTAACTCAGTGTGCTAAACTGCCGCGTAATTTGCACATGCACCCTGCAGGAGTGTGCAGCCTGTTAATTGGCATTTTAACGTGCAGAGATGGCTTTATCTTGCTCTTCATATTTATTAAATATACACGAACCTGGGTAATCGAACTCGAAGGGGATCGCGAAATAGTTAGATATATCGATCAAAACATGGCAGTTGATATGGTTATCTGTAACCTATAAGCAAGAATACATTGCACCCACACTAGTGACGTGCTTCTTCCCGTGACATTACCCCCGCCGGCGTGCTGTAGCGCTGCCAGGCGTTGGGAAGCCTAACCTGCTTCGCATCGAAGCTGCAGTGTACTCTGCATGGAACTAGCCACTGCCTATCCTAAGATGTGTAATTCTGTTCCGAGTGCACTGTAAATTGCATAATCGCTCATTAAAATTAAGACACAGTTGATTTCCGCAACGCCTCGGCGAAGCGGGCGCGAATGACGCCAGGCGAGAGCCGCCTTTAGCCTTTAGTTCGTTAGGTTGGCTTCACTGCATAAGGTCGATGTAGCGTGGAAATTGAGTACAAGAAATAGAAGACCACCCTTAAGCACAGGCCACGTTCACCTTGTGCCATCGTGTCACGGTGCTAGCACTGCCAGCAGGTGGCTAAGGCCGCGCAGCAGACCTCCCCACTCGCGAAAAGTCATCGAACAACGTCGTTAGAAGAAGCGCCACTCGCAAGTGCGCGGAACGCAATTCGATATATCGAACGACTGGGGAAATTGGAGCTCGTTATATTGCGCGACTTTCCTATACCTTTACACAGAATTTTCAAGAGTATAATCAATTTGTTCGATATAGCCAATTCCAAATATCCAGGTTCGATATATTCGGACTCGACTGTATCTATACATTCCATGATCGCGAATGAAACGAAAATAAATGTACTTTTATATGCTTACCCTAAGCACTGATATTTTTGTACTACCTACGCAAGCCAATACAGCTTGTATACTTTTTATTGAAATAAAGCTGTTTTATTCTGACGCGTGGCACTATTCGCAGGCTGGTGCATTAAAGCGCCAAATGCCCTTTATTACGAAAAAAATCCAAGAAACAACTGCTGGTCCAACTCCTTCTCTACAACTGCGAAGTGTCATTCTATCGTTCCCAGGTTCACTCTTTCTCCCCTCAGGTGCTGGAAAGCGGTATTCTATCATGACTGACTTGAAATAAAATGGAAGTTGGTGCCAGCCCATCAGGAACCAAATAATCAAAACCTCTCGCATGCAGCAATGGTCGCTTAGTAGCTCGCGTCCGTCCCTCGACAGTCTTCAGAACCCGGCGTATACGACGTCATTAGTTCCTGCCAGACACGAGTTATTCTAACACGCGAGAAGCTTTGAGAACGACACCAGGGGCTGTAGGTGCACCTTAATCCGTCGGTGACCAACAACCCCGCACACATCTGCTCACCCTTTCACAGTCTCCCTCCAACACCCGATGGTGCAACTTACATCTCTCGCACGTTCTCTACACCCCTGAGGAGCCGAACCGCTATTAATCGTGAAAACAATCTACGATGATCACTGCATAGCTGCGAGCTTTTATATTAAAATAACGGCAACAAATGAGGCATTACCGCCACTTTCAGTCACATCTGAATACAGAGAAAAGTGTCGTTCACGCTCACCCACGTAACGTGAGCCAAGGCATAAAAAAAGAAAAACTAGCACGTCTCTTCAAAGACTTACTGAAAACAATATTACAGACGGTAAGGCATGTTGACGGGCTAGTTGGTTTTGCATCTTGAAACTTGGGAAAAACCCACCTAGGCGCAAATGATTTCACAAGGACACAAAAAAAAAAAAGACGAGGAGACAACCGACAGGCGCCAACTATTTTTTGCTCGAAAAAAAAAACACATACATTTATAGTCTCAGGCAACGCCCACATTTACACACCACGTGCCTTATCGCAGCCCTGAGTTATCGCCAAGCACGAACATTATTGCTCAGAAAATCGTACTCCGCCGCACTCCGTGTACTCGTGTACTCCGCAATCGTACTCCGTGTCACTCACACACAAGGCTGCCTTTTTCTTTATGTGAAAGGCTTCCAATAAAAGCCTCGCCTGCTTGAATTTGCTTTTGCCCACAATCCTTGCCTTTTCCAGTCGAGGTGCACACTTGCACGTGTTAACGTGGCTCACCAAAGTGGCGTATTTATCTTTATTATTCACTACCTTTTTGTCATGTTCCCCAAGGCGTTTGTTGATGCACCTCCCCGTTTGCCCTATATAGGACATACCACAGGTCAGGGGTATCTCGTACACCACTCCTTCCATGCAGCGTACGAAGGTGCGCTGATGTTTGATGCTGCGCCCAGGGCGCTCAGTGCCACAAATCCGGGGTATAAGTTTACTGAACTTGTTTGGGGCTGAAAAAACGAGCGGTACCTTGTGCCTGTTAGCCACCTTCTTCAAATTGTGTGACACTTTGTGCACATAAGGCATGCCTTCAGGTTTTACCGCAGGGCCCCTTTCTTCAAGATTCTTTGGACTGGTGCAGCGTTTTGTATTTTGCAGCATAAAACATCAGCGAACCTTCATACGCTGCATGGAAGGAGTGGTGTACGAGATACCCCTGACCTGTGGTATGTCCTATATAGGGCAAACGGGGAGGTGCATTAACAAACGCCTTGGGGAACATGACAAAAAGGTAGTGAATAATAAAGATAAATACGCCACTTTGGTGAGCCACGTTAACACGTGCAAGTGTGCACCTCGACTGGAAAAGGCGAGGATTCTGGGCAAAAGCAAATTCAAGCAGGCGAGGCTTTTATTGGAAGTCTTTCACATAAAGAAAAAGGCAGCCTTGTGTGTGAGTGACACTTCAGTTAAGTTGTATGCGGCGGAGTACGATTTTCTGAGCAATAATGTTCGTGCTTGGTGATAACTCAGGGCTGCGATAAGGCACGTGGTGTGTAAATGTGGGCGTTGCCTGAGACTATAAATGTATGTGTTTTTTCGAGCAATAAATAGTTGGAAGTTGGCGCCTGTCCGTTGTCTCCTCGTCTTTTTTTTGTGTCCTTGTGAAATCATTTGCGCCTAGGTGTGTTTTTCCCAAGTTTCAAAAAAAAAAAAATATTACAGACGGGCGTTGGATTATCTAAAATCCTTGCTCGCTCTAAGAAAATAATTTTGAACCATTGCAAATGGCCAAAATATTGTCATCAGAACGTTTGCTGAGGATGAGGACGTCTTGGGAACGGTCTCAGCAAGCGATCTACTCTAAACTTGGGTTCGGTTTGGTTTGGTTTGGTTTATTGGGGTTTAACGTCCCGAAGCAACTCAGGCTATGAGGGACGACGTAGTGAAGGGCTCCGGAAGTTTCGACCACCTGGGGTTCTTTAACGTGCACTGACATCGCACAGCACACGTGCCTCTAGAATTTCGCCTTCATCGACCGCCGCGGTCGGGATCGAACCCGCGTCTTTCGGGTCAGCAGCCGAGCGCCGTAACCACTGAGCCACCGCGGCGGGGCTAAACTTGGGTTCTTAAGTATGGTCCGGTGCTCAGCTGATGGGCATTTTGAATTTTGCACGTTTTGTTCAAAGCGCTAGAAAAACAAATTCGTAACAACGCTCTCGCTGTTCAAATCAGGCCTTAAGAGTCTTGCGGTAGGCAACGGGCTTTTAAGTAAAAGTGCATATGTGGCGGCTATATCTAACGCACGAGTGCCGTGAGCGCTTATGAAATTAGTTTCCGGCTTTAGTAGGAATAGGTTAGGAATGGGTTAGCTACTTGCGCCAGGCGGCTGCCGCATGCAATGTTTTGATACTCGCGCAACGCGCTCCTTGTTTCAAAGCTTGCCTCAAGTTAACGCTCCAGCAGTTTTGCGTGGCCATGCATGAACGTTATGCAGAACCACCACTAGAAAGCGGGTTCTATACAGGCTTCGATCGAGCTACGCATTAGTAATATATATAGGATCATCGTTGGTGTCGCATCAGCTGCAGCGGAGCAAACCGCTCAGCCTGGCCGAAGAGTCCGGCTAAGAAACCTGTAACGCGAATTAGGCATAGGAATTAGCTTTTGTGGTCGTTCCTGATGCTGGTGGCTTGTGGCACAAGCAAAACGACGTGTGCAGAAAACGGCGTGTGTACAGATTGCTGAAGAATTGTGGTAGTTAATAAATAGTCCGTGATGTATTTTTTAAGCTTAATGATCGTGTGTTGCTTGTTTTGGAGAGTTTTGTTTAAAGTAAATCAAATTACGGAAACCATAAAACTGTGCTATGCGCATCGTCTTGCAGAGCATAATTGTGCAGCACCGTGGTTCCTCCTCGTGAAATTAGCCGGAAACAATCTCGCATAGGCCGTTATTCACATTCATGCTAATCTATAGAAGAAGTGGATCTGGTAGAGCTTCTCGGTGCTCGCTGGTTTAGGCTGAGGGAGGGCGAGGCGGTGCCCACAAGCGATGAGAACGACAAAAAAAAAACAACAAAAACGCTTCGCTGTCTTTGCTATTAGAGAACATGCCTCTTCCACTTCTATCTTTTACAGTTATGTACGGAGGTGACGTTTACGTGCCCGTGAAGAGAGATTTTGTAGCGAGTTTGTTGCGTGCAAAAATGGCTTGTGTGGCAGCCATTTTTGGCAACACTGATCGCACAGGAACCGAGCTGTTTGTCCAGATAATGTCATTGTGGTGCTCGCAAGCTTAGTGCGTTAAAAAATAAACCGGTAACTACACGACTGGCCCCAGCAGTTTGCGGGCAGAGCTTTGGCACTTCTATGCCACTGCAGGCGCCCCGAATCTCAAGTAAGTGGGAAAACTGCCCTACTCGGAGAGCCAACAGTGTCGTATGAACTGGGCACCACATCCCACTGAAACTGCAAGGACAGCTGACCAATGAGCTCTTTGTTGCTTGCACTCATGGAAGCAAACTAGTGACTTCATGAACACGAAAGAGTTTTGCGAAACGGGTGAGTTTACATAAGAATGTCAAGCAGAATAAAAATAAAGACGAGCAGTTAGTGTTTCTTCGCGGAACCGTAAGTTTCAGTGAAGGTCTTTATTGCTGTAGGGATAACATTGCGAAGTTAGCTGGATTACAAAGTAATGTGGTAGTTAATAAAGAGTCCATGTGTGTTGCTTGTCTTGGAGAATTTTGTTTAAAGTAAATCAAATTATGAAAGCCATAAGACTGTGCTATGCGCATCGTCCTGCAGACCATAAATGTTTTTTGTAATAAGTCAGGCTGACTAACTGCGTCTTTATCAGGCAGAGCTCAGCGGTACACTAAAAAAATACGGGAAGTGCTTGTGCCGTTTAACTAGCCACAGTGATTCATTTTGATTATACAAAATATTTTCTATTTATTTTCGCCATTAAACGTTCAAGCTGGTCCTGTTCTTCAGTACATCTTGAGCCAGGATGATGCACTCGAGATGAAGAGTAAGAAAACATTATGCAAAAGCGTCATGATAGACCCGATGTCCGGCGTCTTTGTCCTGTTGTTTTTAGTCCCATTTTTACAGTCGAATAGCGATCAATTTTCACGTGGTTTTTCTATTGCAATATCCGAACTAATGTTTGAAAACTGCAGACTTTTTTTTCGCGCTCCACTTTAGTCAGCTTCGTAATTAGGTAGATGCAGACGTAGTCAGCATTTTACTTTTCATTTTTTCGTGCCGTCATAATCAGTTCTAAGCGATCAGAATACGACGCTTTATTGGTCCGCGTTAAGCTTCTTCCAAATTTTATGTCACCTTTGGTCCTAACTGCGATTGCGGTGTGTAAGCAAAAAGAAGGTTGAAAAGAAAAGAAACAAAGTTAACTGCCCTGTCAGCACGCTATAGCGAAGCTGTGTGGGGAAAGCCTAGCTCACCAAGGAGCGCGTCTCAAAGACAAACAGCAGCTTCGCGTCAGATTTGATTGCAGGCAGGCAGACGAAAACGAAATATGTTTTTATTTTTCCAATACACAAGTGAGACATTATGAGGAGAGATTCGTATATTTGTGATGAGTTGCGAGCAAAAAAGAACAGTTAAATAGCAGAAAATTTTGTATTTGAAGCACACCATGTTTGTCTGATGCTAAATAAAAAAAAACGAAAATAAATTTGAAACGGGGACAAATGTGGTGAAGGTGTTCTTTCGCTCATGGCGCAAACCTTATATCTATAGCAAGCTTTGAATTTTGACCTGCTGCTATATGACTACGTGCGTGTATGGTTGGCAACACGCGGTCGTGATTGCATTTTATGGATTGGTGAAGACTGAGTCCTTCCAGACGTGAAGTAAATAAAGAGATGGAATACAAAACATAATTACAGATTATCGTAGAAAATCAACACGTAGCGAGGGTGAAATGTCAAGAAGGATGCTTAATAAAATCAACATTCTGTTGCAGAAACCCCTGTAGCGTTTGAAAACCTAAATGTTCTTGAAAACCATGACTGCGCTGACCGTCTCGATTGCCTTGGGGTGTTTATCTGCAAAAAGCAAAGCATGAAAATGAAATGAGAAAATGCGCTAGAAACAATCTCTTCTAAATAAGAGGATGGGTTTATGGGGGTTTAACGTCCCAAAGCGACTCAGGCTATGAGGGACGCCGTAGTGGAGGGCTCCGGAAATTTCAACCACCTGGGGATCTTTACCGTGCACTGACATCGCACAGTACACGGGACTCTAGAATTTGGCCTCCATCGAAATTCGACCACAGCAGCCGGGATCTAACCTGCGTCTTTTGTGTCAGCAGCCGAGCGCTATAACCACTAGTAGGAGGACACACCACAGTTTTCCTCAACGAGGTGGTCACAGTCGGCGGTGACGTAAGTATATCTTGTTGGCTAAGTCCTTGCGGTATGTTACAAGCACAGGCAAAGGAGGCGGCGTAAAAAACTACGTAAAGCGTTACGTCCAGCATGTAGCTTGCCGAAACAGACATGCGTAGTGAACTGTTTTGGTTCAGCAGTGACAACTGTAGTACCCCCATCATGCACTCAAACCTCGTTACATAGGCTTTTACACTTTAAAAGACAAACCACCCTCCGTATGGCCTGGTTAGTACGCTTTCAGAGGAAGCCGGAATGCAGCGTTCAAGCCCCCCGTGAAAATCGTGATACTTTGAAGTAGCCGACGTGTTCTCCTGGGGTCCCAGGTTAGCAATTGCGCTTCGTGTGAGTGATTGTTCCTTGTATATGTCCCGCATTCTTTCCCGCTTCATTCGCGTCTTATTCGCGTATAGTTTGACGCTCCCATGAATGGAGACCGTTTTACTTTGATTTGCTATGGGCGTAATAAAACATTTCTTTGGAATGCTGCTAACGGGAAAAAGCATAATGAGTGAAAGTCGCGCAGTATCGTTCGATAGTGTATAAATGCGAGCCGAGTTATTGATGATAAGCTGGAACATACACTTTCAGAGGCTATTATTTATCTCGGGGTAAAGGAGGGAATGGGGCGGGGGAGAGGGGGAGCGTTGGACTAGAAGTGTAGATTATTTACCCCCACCTATTTACTAATGCTCGCCAGTCGAGGCATAAGGAGTTTGGACTATCATTTATTTGTGGCCACCGCAGCAACCGAAGAAAACGGCTTAAGCCAGGTTAAAATATGCCTAATGGCAAACATCTCGAATAAAAAAAAAAACAGCTAAAAAGTTGACAAGCTCCGCTGGCGACTATTATCCGTCCAAGTATATATTCATGAGACTATATCGCATTCGGATCGCACGGCTCGCAGTTATCTCTTTCAGCCAAGGATGCAGACAAAGCGCGCAAGTGTAAAACAATTCCACCCTTACCTGGCTCAGATCAAGCCCATAAATTGGGTTTTCCACGACAACCTGATGTGTTTCCTCCCTGAAAAAAAAAGAAAAGAAGTACAAAAAATCAGTCGCATAAAATAACATTGGAAGACGAAGCTGTGCTTACCAGCGCTTAGTGCGACAGCGTTCGAAAACATCAAACGAAAACTTAACGAAACTCGCACTAGGTAGGCCCAAAGGTGTCTGCCACATGCTGGTAGGGAAGAGAGCTACGATGTGAAAGCTTTACGTGCACTTCACAGCAGCTTTCATGTGACAGATCAATATATAATAATACGGCACGAACTTTATAAAGAAATAGTAATAATGCCGCAACGAAACTGTCTCAAGCGTATTCGAGACACATTTGAGCAAGCGCAAACAGCAGGCTCATTTAAGGAACATTATTTTGTCTTGCAGCCGCTCTTTCCGTCGACTGGCAGTTTTCGCGAGATGGATAGTTGTTGTTAAGGTCCTAGTACACGGGCCTGGAAAGACTACTTCCCGACGTGTGTCATCGGGAAGCAAGATGCGGTGTCAGGGTCGAAGAACGCGGGTCTGGGAGAAATTACCACCAAACGTGGGTCGTCGTTAAGCAAGGTACGGCGAAGGCTAAGCAGCGGCGGAAGCAGCCAGCACACATATGTCTCCTGGGTGGCTGAGAGTACCTGCTTTCTACTCGGCGACCGTTGCCCCAAGCCTGCCGTCATGGACCACACAGGGGACCCAGTGACAGCTGATTCCAATTATGTACTTTGTCCGGTCGGAGTGCAGGGCCAAAACGAAAGGGCTGAAGTTTAAGCAAAACAAGACCCCCTTTCTGAAGTGCCTGCACGTGTCGAACACCGCCGCCGCCGCCGCGGGGAGACGGACGTTATCTTCCCCAATTGCTGTGAGCGTGCCGGGGGAACAAAGAGCTTCGTTTCCTGTGGCTCTTTGGCGTGCCAAGCACCGCGACGAGCTGGCGGGCATCGTTCGAACATCTCCAAGGACAAAAGACCACTTTCCGGCCTTTCTCGTGACCTCGCGTTCCGGCCTCGAGCGGCGGGTGTCAGTTGATGAACCACAGATGTCGGTGACCCGCGGGAACCTTTGGCTGGCCTAAAACCACCACCTACCGCAGTCGACGCCTCGACGGCAACCTTCTTTCCCTTGGACTCAACACGTGACAGGGGCGTGACCATAAGTGTGTTGTTATGTTTGTGCGCACAAGTGAAAGTTCTAGGCCCCTCCCACTCCGGCGTGGGCGTCCTCAACCTAGGGAATTTAGGGAACAAGGAGGACATAAAAGTCGACAACGAATGCGGCAGAATCGTCTCTCACTTCAGGTCTCTCACTTCAGTCTCTCACTTCTGATCTCTTACGCTTGTAAATATGTGAATAAACCTTCTCTACAGTTTCCTCCTCAATGGAGTTCGCCATCTTCCTTCGGAGCCGGGACCTGATTGCCTGAACGACCCGCCGCAACTCCTGGGCCCCTCCGTCCTCAACATTGTGCAAGGTCTCATATACAGTCGCCCGCGCTGTTAAAATGAATGACGCACAGCGTGGCTTAGACTGAGGTCAGTACCATGAAGCGTTAGCCGCAGTGTGCGAGATTACGCTCTCAGTATATATGCGGCGGCTGACTGCACGAAGTATTCACTGACGTCACAGCGGCCGCCACCTTGTTGTCTGTGGAGCAGTGCGAAAGGCTGCGTGCGTGTCTAATGGGATTATCATCTCCTGCTTCAGCCTGCACTGCTGAAGCTACGCGCTGGGCAACAAAATGACGTCACGTGGATACCCCTATAGCTGGTGCGCAGTTCGGTTTGGCTGCTTTTACGCCTGTACCCGATCGCCGCGTAGACAGCAACGTCCAGGCAACGTGTTGCAGTTTTCTTATCGCGGTAACCCGACATTGCGCCCTTTTCTAAGCTTGGTCCCAGGGCTGCCATCGGGCACAGGGGAAAAAGCAATCAAATCGAACTGCACACCAGCTGTCGTCAGCTGCCGCAAACATACTGAGAGCATTAGCGTTAAGTGTGCGGCCGGCTGTACGTATGGCAAATGACGAGCCTTGCAGAAATGTGCGGAAAACAATCGCTCGAAGAGAACAACACACTGCTAGCAGCGTTCAGTGATCTGTACAACATCAGCCTAGCGTAATTCTAAAAAAATAAATGAAGTGTGGTTGTAAGAGAAAAAGTTATTTGGTCGTGCTGCAATAAAAAAAATGCAGACATGTCCGCACTCATTCCGGACTATACTAGCGCAGGAATTCACGAGTGTTGCGCCGTGTTTCCATGCACACGCATTTAGCAAGGAGATGCGGTAGGCTTCGCGTTGCAGTTAGCGATTCTTTCCTGCACTTTTTTTTTTCTTCTTACGGGAGTTCCCGGTAAGCCCATGCGTTATTTGAAATTGCCTCCTTCATCTACTAGTCGTTCCTCTTCATAATCACCACCCTCGTCTTCTTCCAAGCTAGCATGACTAACGTGCATAACCCATTCTCCTACCGACACGGCGACGCATGCAGTGCACAGATAATGACAATGTGCAAGGGGGCTTAGGAGCGCGTGGTCTCCACGCTTTGCGAAGCGCTGCGCCGCCGAGACCCGCAGAGAATCCGCAACAAAGGCGCATGCGCCTAGTGTAACGTCTATTCTCGCCTGCTCTCGGCGGCAGGGCATCGCGACGCCCGGACGCCGCGCGCGCTCCCGTGTTCCCTTTCATATTTCGGCTACGTGCACGGTATGCGTGGCCATGAACACAGTTTGCGCTAATAAATCCACGTGCTATCTTTATCGCTATCCAAGTGAGCTTTAGCGCTACCCAGATATGTTGCCCACTCGCAGACGGACAGACAGACAAAAATCAGCAGACATGTAAAAGTTAAAAATGTAGTGCAATGCATTCCTGCGTTACAAAGATATCTGCAGCAAGTTAAAGGAACCGCCGTCGTTTGTAAGTCGGCCTGCAGTGCTGGGAAAAGTGAGGGGTGATGAGGGGGGACCACATGACTCACATCTCGTCCCTCCTCTTCTTTCTGAGGTAGACAACTATGCCGACGGTGGAGCCGAGGATGACGAGCACCAGCACGGGAGCAACGTAAGCCCAGGTACCGGTTGCGCCTGCAACTGAACACGTGCGCGCGCCACCCGTGCGGGCGGCAGTGAGTGGGAGCAGTCAACGGGAGCAAGTGGAATTTCCATGCGTCAGCATCCCAGACAAATCACCCCAGCTTATCCAGTTTAGGGGAATGGGGCTAACAAATGTCTGTGAAACTTCGCGAAGGTAGGGGGGAGGTCGCGATGTTTAACAGCGAACCACTCAGTCATGGAGGTTTTTCTGGAATGCCATCGGTTTCCAGAAATGCTAAGAATTGGGAGGATAAAAGGCTGCGTCTGCGGACGGGGTGGTGCACAAATTTTGACATGTAGGAGCATTAACGTTCGATCAAGACATCGAAGCAAGTATTGCATCGGACAGAACAGATACATCCCCGAGAAAGATTAATTCGCAATGCAAGCCTGTGTTTGTCCGCTTTCAGCGGGACATAAAAGCACGGACTACTAAAGCAGATGATGCTGGCCCGATGCGCCACCGCTCAATGAAGAACACTAGTGATTGTAGGTCCGACTCGCAAGCTCCAGAATTTTTTGCAGTGTCGTCACATAAACGCAGGTGATGGCATGCCTCACAGCAATCAGCCGATAAATACCGCTTACCGTCGTATTCACGCTATTTTAATCACAGCTGTTAGACAACTGGATTCTTTATCAAGAATGTACAGTAGTGTCAGACTTCCTTCAATGTATTGTTACGCCATAACGGTTATTGCGCCTCTATTTTCACAAATACAGACTGCAGTGCGGAAAGAAGGATGAGTCATAAGTGCAAGGTACCTCTTGGGCTTGGAGGCTGCAATATAGGTTGCCTCTGGCACCTATTACCCTCGAAGCCGGGCTTGCAGGAGCAGTTTGGTGCGCCTGATGCTGGGTGAATGCCGCAGTTTCCTTCGTTGCGGCAGAAGTAGCCTGGGCAGACTGGGTCAAGACCACGAGACACAAATTGTAAAAATACTAAATAATAAGTCTTGCCGGGAGCTCTAATCAGTACAACCACGTCATGAAAAAAAAAAGATGTAACAGCTTTTTTCGTAATAGAACTAGATGCGAGACAGTTCAACAATTATTTTACGCTACAGAGTATACAGCTCGTTCGGTCGAAAAGCCGTCGGCGTCGTAGTTGTAGTTGTCGGCAGCGCGCGTCGGAAAAAATCGTATCATGCCAACCGTTTCCCGCAGAATGTTCCGGATGGTGTCATACGATTCAGCGTTTCGTGCAGCATAAACTAATCAGAGCCTATCTTGCGGCAGGAATTCGAACCGGAAACCTATAATCGGGGGCTGCAGGTGTCCAGCGAGATATGTGAGACAGTTACTGCGTCATTTCCTTTCCTCAAAAATGCGTTGCGTTCAAAGGTATTTCCAACGGGCAAGGCGTCGCACCGAACGGGCGATGGCGTTCCGTGGACTCCCTGGCAGCGCTGCAACATGCTGTCGCGTTCCACTCCTAAAGGTTAAGCGTCCTCCAATTTTTTGTTTCGTTTCATGCCATAAAATGTGGTCCATTCGTGACCGTAAATCGCAGAAACAAGACAACCCAGCTGCAAGCCGGCCATGGCAACTCATAGATACCAGCTAACCAGCTAAGCGTGACGCATATTTACAGTACGTCAGCGGGGTAGAGAGTATGCTATACTAACCACCGTACGTGTTGCAGCCCTACAAGCCACCACAACCATCCGAAGTATCTGCGCAAAGTGAACGCCCACACGCGCGGAGGACATAAGAATGTGTGTGCGTAGCAGCAATCCATCTCCTTCATCTTGTCCATTTTATTTAAAACCCGCCGAGAGGCAATAGTTACGAAATCGGCCAACTTTTTCGGCATGTTGATGCAAACAATAGAGCAACATGGTAGCCGAAGAACATTACAAGCAAAATGAAAAAGAAAAAGCGTGTTCAGATTGCAACCAGGGCGTTAGGTTATGATCAGCAAACTCAAGATGGTTTGTAACTTATCACGACGGAGACTCCACGATGGACGCTGTCTGTCCAAAAGAAAGCTGTCAGGTTCAGTCAGGCCTTCATCACGCTCATCGTTTCAAAGTGTGTCGTTAGTAAACCAAACACTCAATTTTCCCAACCCTTTCACTCGACGTAAGTCTTCTCGTTATACTATGATCATTCCCCATTTCAGCTATCGCATGCATCGCTCCTGCCCATCATATCTAAACCTGGACTCATCATTCCCACAAAGTGCAACCCATCTTCACACGAACGCTAAGACATCACACCTCGGCCGCTGCGGTGGCTCAGTGGCTATGGTGCTCGGCTGCTGTCCCGAAAGACGCGGGTTCGATCCCGGCCGTGGCGGTTGAATTTCTTTGGAGGAGAAATTCGAGGCCCGTGTACTGTGCGATGTCAGTGCACGTTAAAGAACCCCAGGTGGTCGAAATTTCCGGATCCCTCCACTACGGCGTCTCTCATAGCCTTAGTCGCTTTGGGACGTTAAAACCCATCAACCAAACCAAACATCACACCTCGCCCTTAATATTATCTGGGAAAGACTAACTCGTTGCCGAGTGACAATTGAAAAACTGACTTATCTGATTTTCAAGAAAAAACTTTCAACACACCTTGACTGCGTAAAATATTGTTTTCACAATTCTGTCTTTTTTTGCCGATGTAATGCTTTGTACTCATCCTTTATATACTTTGGTGAATACAATGCGTGGTGCTCACTCTTTGTAAGTATAGTTTTTCATTGCATCTGCTAACTCATGTGTATAAATATCATGTATTGTACTGTTTTGCTATAAGTGTACTGCAGAGAAGATCACATCCCAGCCTTGAATAGGTAGCAGTGACGCAAGAAATGTACGGTATAGCTTGCGAAACAAATACAGCACTATACTGACCAAAACAAAGAACTTCGTCAGATCCGTCCTCGCAGTCACGGTAGCCATCGCAGAGCTTGGACCTTCCGAGACATGATGGGGGCTTTTGGCAGTAGTAATGGCCATCGGGACAGAACTGATGGTCTCCTGCACGTTGAATGGCGATGCGCACGCGATCGTATAGTAACATCGCACAAACACTAGGCGGTTGCTCTGTCGTGCTCAGCAGCCCTTGGTAAAGCATTAACCATTGAAATTCAGATATTTTAAAGGCGCACGTGTGTTGAGCAAGCGACTACGATCCCTTACCGCAGATTTCGTCCGCTCCGTTGGGGCAGTCTCGTACGCCGTCGCACAGGAGCAGAGCAGGAACGCAGTGGACGCCATCCCGGCAGCTGAACATGCCTGTCTCGCACCCGCGGCCGCCGCTTGCTGTCGTAGAAGAAACAGGAGTCTCGGGAGTCGCTGAAGGTGTCGTTGGTTCCGTTGGGGACGCTTTCTCATCAGTAACACTTGCTATGGCCGTCGTCACTGTCACGGCTGTCGTGGAATCAACAGTAGTTGCTTCGGAGGCTGTATCTGTTACTGACGATTTTGAAACAGCTGCCGTTGTTTCGGACTGCGTTGTTGCCTTCCCAGGTAACGTTGAAGGAACTGTAGTTGCTACGCTGTCTGTTGTAACTGCCTCTGGCGAGATGGAAACTGTTGTAGTTGCTTCGTGCTCTGTAGTTGCTGTCACTGCTGACGTGAGGCCAGCTGTAGTCGATTGTATGCCTGGTGCTGCTGTCGCTCGTGATGTGGAAGCAACTGTAGCTGTTCCAGAGTCTGTTGTTACTTCAGGAGTCGTGACGTCCGTACCTGTTGTCGCAGCCGTGGAATAATCTCCTGCATTGGGAATAGTGATCGCTGGTCATAAGTGCATAAAATACGGCCAGGTGACACGCGAGCCGCTGTTGCTCCGTGCTGCCATCACGATGTACCGATGGTCACCAGCAGACAACCGACCGGCCGTCCTAGCAGCCTAATCGATTTTTGCCAGTGAACATTGGCAGACTTCGCAGACAGAGCGGAGTGACGTCGGCTGCCTTGTTCCCGTTCAAATGGCTTCTGACTGTATACAGACGTGCCCAATATGACCTCCAAAGCGATGGTAGCTGGTGCGTGCTTCGAGTTTCTGCTTTTTTGTTTTTATTAGAATTTTTCATGATAAAGGTGTGGTCTGTTAGATAGCCAAAATGGACGGCCCCGGATTGATTTCGGCCACACGCGGTGGCGTTCCTCAGTGTGCGCCGCAGCCTCAGTTCACATGCGTGTAAGCTAGCAGTACGACGTAGCCACTGATCCACCGTGGGCGGGTCGCGCTTTGAGGTTCCCCGTGGCAGTCACTAACAAACCATGGAGCAAGGATTCCCAACACAGCCATCTATCTCCAGTCTCAAGCTTTATTTATTTTAGGTTTGTAGGCACTCCCTCGCGAAAAATGATCCCATCGTGGCTCGTGCACTGCAAGTAATACGTTGTGCGACTGTTCATGTATCTCACAATGTACGCTGCTTTCCTTCTTGATATTTTCGCCAAATTAATAGCTGACTAACAACTAAACATGCGCCGTCTTGTTTCAGCAACCTAGGCTTAACTAATGATGATTTTATTCTGTTGTGAACAATGTCAAAGAGAACGTGAAATGCCATGTATGAGCGCGACAGCTCCAAGCGCACTCACCTTGCCAAGCGCAGTCTTCGTCGTGAACCCGCAGGTCATCAATCAGGGCGAATGCCTTGGGGTTGGTGCCCGATACAGCTATTATCGACCTCTGGAAGTTTGACAGAAGTTGTGCACCGTTAGCCGAGCCATGGATTATTCGGAGAATGCCATGCTTTTCCTAACGACAGTTTGGAGTCGAGATAGTTGGTGCAGGACCATGCTGAGAAAACAACACGGATACACGACACAGGAAGAGACTGGCACTGACTGAGTAGACGAGCTTTCATGCTCTATCAGTATCTCCTTTCGTTTCGTCTCCTCGATGATTTTTTCAATATGATCCTTCCTAACGTTTCGTTTTTCAAACACCCAAGCATCAAAGTAGAACAAGCATAAAAAAAGCAGCCCGCTTCGACACTTTGTAAGACATACTATCAGCAACAAGTGAAACACGAAGAGAACTGAAATGCCAACACAAAAACACAAACGAATTAGCTCCTGAAGAGGAAATGCAAGCGAGGTTGAATAACACTTCTAAAGCACAATATTCGGCCTTTAAATAAAATTAACTTGCGCTAGTACTGGGCTTCCCCCGGCTAAGCTCTTCTCATTTAACTGTTCGTGTTTCAATTGTCTCGTTTGTGTTTTATTTGTTGCTGATGATATCTCGGAGCCTTACCATTCGGCGGCCTTGTATTAATGACCTTGTATTAAACATAAACTTTCCGCTCCGTCATATTACATACCCGACCATGCCAAGGATTCAGAAAAAAAAGAAGGGGTCCATATTTTCGAGCTGTTCACTATTTTTGAGCTAAGGGATTGAATACAAACACTATTGGAGAACGGAATGTTTAGAACAGTCTCAAAACTGTCTTGCATCGTGGGAGTAACGTACGCAAACAGATATACTCTACCTCCAAAGGTTAAACTTTTATTGTACAATGCACTATTCCACTCACACATAAACTATTGCCAACTAGTCTGGGGGAATACAACCAAAGGAAATTTGCAAAAAATCCTGACATTGCAGAAAAAAATGTTAAGAAACATTGAAAACGTCCCCAGAAGTCACCCTTCCCACCTTTTGTTCTCGAAATATTGTATAATGAAAATAGACAGCCTATACTCGCACGGCTTGTGTTCACGTTATAGGATTGAAATAAAAAACAACACTCACTGTCTATTACGGTTGGCATCTCTTTGTAAAAGGACACTAGCTTATGAATATAGAAGCACACAGCCTTGGTTAGTATAAACGTGCAGGACAGATTATGGACGACAAATGATAAACAGAATGCTACCACACTTGTTAAATACCTGTTAGAGAAACGGTATCACTCCCGAGTTAACTTCAAAAAGAGAACTGAAATTACTGTTCACAGACAACAATCCGTTCATGTGATGGTGTATTTCTCGCATTCTGCATATGTACGCTGTACCCTTCCTTGAGCGACGCTTTTCTGTTCATGCGCATTGTTTTTCTTCGTCTCTTTCCTTTACTTATGTAACGTTCTTGCTTTTTCGGGCTTTTTCCGGCATGTACTTTCGCTTATCACCGGTGTCTCATACAGTTCAATTAGAATTGTTTTGTTTATTTTCCTTGTACAAGCCGATCTGACTTTGTAAAAAAACATTTCTGTATTTTGATTTGTGCTGTTCTTATGCCGCTCTGCCATTATTTTATTTTATTTTTTTTCTTCGCCTCTCTTCTTTTGTTTCTTGAATTTTTTGTACTCTGGGGAGCTGGGAACTAGTCAAGCTGAATTTTCAGCTTTTTTTCCCGCACTCCCTCACTTCATGAGTGAAATAAAGAATTTATTATTATTATAGTATAATGGGCAATGTCCATTTCGCACACCTCTGCACACACCAGGCGTACAGTAGTCCGGCGAGTTAACAGCAACGTGTATATGCACAGCAAGCGATACCTTTCCAGTCGCCTGCAGATAACCCACCTGCGTGTGCGACGAAATTACGCGCATGTGCGCTGCGGGATCTATACGTGCTGCGCTATGCAGCACAACACCGGCACCTACGGCTCGCAGCGTATGCCCGTACCGCCGTACTGCTGTGAGAAAACTTGTCTACAGCGCTCAAGCGGAGGTATGCACAGGAAAGGAACCGAAATTTTAATACAAATACTGAGTTTCACCGATAATATTTACACTTAAGCACGGCCGAGTAGACATACAAACCGTACACGCACAAGTATTTGCCCCTAGCAAAACAGCTGCGTCAAGATTTCAATTCATTTACTTCGAAGCACACCAGTCGACAGCTCTAGACAAGCGTGCTCACGTCTGTAGATCTCACTTGAAACTCAGATGTCCCAGGTAGATGCGTAATCTACAAAATGCTCATATCTGGCAGTCGACCATACGAGCATCCAATAGAGCGCACATGAACTAGTGGCTATGTGTATACACTACGAGACGTATGGGCATGGGTGTTTTACAGCATAATAATAAACAGGCGACAAGGACTTCCTCAGGATGGTGGCTATCTGCAAATCAATTCATATCACACTCCACTCTTCTCTTACCCGTTACTTACACCCCTACACCCCCGCAGTGCCCGCACTGCGCATACCTATTCACACTGCCAACGTATATCAACGCCATTCCAGTCCTAACCTCCAGTCCATCCCTAACCTGATCAAATCTACCTAGGAAGAGCGACTGATCGACGCCACCGCCACGGGCCAGCGATCCTAGTTCAGTGTGCGGAGGCAGCGGCAGCCGCCTACGGGGCACCATCCGGTACGACATAGTAAAGTCTTTTACTTTGAATCAACGTTTTTACCACCGCCAACCCCACCTGTTAACCTGTCGAGTATGTACTATAAAGTGTGGTGCAGCGTGGCGGAGCCTGTACAGGGCACTCACGTGGTAGAGGGTGAGGCTGAACTGTGCCATTTGCCATTGGCTGCGCGTCGATTCGTTGAAGTAGGCAGGCCCCGCCAACAAAGTCAAGCCTTGCAGTTCGTCCGACAGCAGGTACCAGAAGGTGGCGCACCGGGGACCATCGCCGCTGCCGCCGCCTGCCGTTAGCGCCGCCAACTTGCCCGGTACCTCAGCCGAGAAGCGCAGGTAGTGCCCTGCGTACGCGCAACATGGGGTGACCACCTCCGTGAGGCAGACTCTCCGGACATGACACACGAAAAGCGTAGGTGGAGCCGAGGTTTTTGGAGAGAGCATTAGAGCTTCCCGACGCAGCTGCTTTACGCCGCGCAATTTCTGAAAGATCTTACTCCGCTCTGAGAGCCGTCAAATAATTGGCCTACCGTAGCGACCACAGGCAGATATGCAGGGGGCTCCAGACATAGTGCGAAGAGAATGGCCTCATTTACGGCGAAAAGAGATAGCAGTATGCCGCCGCCATTCCATGCATTCTACCACCGTAGCGACGTGTAGACCAGCGGCCGGGGATCGGTTTCCCTCGGTCGACCTATAGCAGATATAGCCACTGCCCACAGATACTGAGTTTTAGCAGAGCGGGAACCCCGGCCCAGTAATGAGTCCAGAAAGAGAGAGGCGGGAATGCGCATGCGCAAGCCGTGTAGCAATATTGTGCGTTGGCCCAATCGAGGCAGGAATCCAGCCCTTGTGTGGATTATCAGCTCAAATTGCGGTCTGGTATAAACCTCTTATTACTCCTGCGCTTGGGCATCGGTAACTTCTTTAATATGCCTTTTCCGCAAGGAATTAAGTTCGGCTCAAGATGAATAAACAAACTGAAGGCAGAGCAGAGAAAGAAAAAGGGCTTCGCCTGTATATGGTTGGCTTTACAAACCGACCTATAAACGACTCCATTCCTTTCTTCCAGTGGAAAAGCAAAAAAATTATTTTACCCGTAAGACGAGAAAGTAAACGTATCGTTTTTGTGAGGTCAACCCGAAATCGAAAGCGGGGATAGATTTTAAAGCTATCTCCCTATTTCCTCATGGTTACATTTCTATTGGAGATTTTTACAACCAGGAGGAAGCGCTTCAATTTATCCAATACAGCGGCATTACGGAGCGCTTGTTTTAAAGTTACACGATAACCTCACGCTAGTTTGTCTGTAATGTCAACCTCGCGTGAGCCAAGCAGTCTTTTTTCTCGAGAGTGTAAAGGAATAAACGAGAGACAAGAAAGAAATTGCTGTCTGGGTCAGAAAACGGCTGGCGTGAAAGCGGAACGATAAACTGTCGACGCGTGCCTTGGAAACAATTTAGAATCAACGACATCGACGATGAAAACACTACCAGTAAGCAAAGGTCAATTGATTAGCAATTTGTGATGCTGCTTCGCAGAAAACAGGGTAGGAAAGTTTGCCAATGAATGTCGCTCCGTTTCAAGTAATAAGGATGCGCCCTTGTGCGCCTTTAAGTGCTCCTAAATTTTATCAGCCACGTGATACAATATATATGAATACAGATTTCTAATCGCGTGTGCAGATCAAAAAGCTGGAACAATAAGGTCGTCTTTTACAGTGTATTGTTTTCGCGAAGCAATTAGCCGTGCATTGTCCTCTGAGTTTGTAAGTGAGCACTGAATAGAAGGAATGTAATGAATGCAAGGCTACTATAATACAAATCTCTTCTGCTGATTCTATTCGAGTCCTGCCATCCGTTCATCTGTCTAATTCCGGCGACAACGAGGGCACGAGGCAATAAACGTGTAAAAGAATAAGAATGAAATTGAATTCGAATGACATTATATCACCCCCCCCCCCCCCTCCCTTTTACGTGGATAACAAAGCACCGTACCAACCTACACGCCAGCCCTAATAATATGCTTGCGATAGAATGTCATACACAAAACTTTCGCGCTTGAAATGCGCTGTTAGTATGTGTGTTCATCGATGTTACTTAGCAAACAGCGCCTTGTATTGACGTAGTACCTTTTAGTCCAGATAAACCATCTTTTTAAAAATGTAGGCAGGGTACCTGTTAAGATCTCCACTGTCATGGTCATGAAGTGTTCCAATGCAGCGTGGCAGATCTCTATTCCCATGTTATCTATGTCTAGCTGGCGCCAGAAGACTCACGCAGATACATTTAGTGGCTCCTCTAGCTCGTCAGCGTGAAAACGTTCATGTAGCTGCGCTCCTAATAATTTTTTTACACCAAAAACTCTGTCAGCAGCGCCAGAACTCCGGTGAAGCACTCAGATAGCGTAGAAAACGACGCGGTTCTGCCCATGGCAGTCCTTCTTGCATTAGTTCACAGTGCCACCGCGGCGTGGCGTTGATTTCGTGATAATCATAGAGACCTAGAAAATCCCCCACACTTCATAACTTTGGCAAGACATGACTTTACTTTTGCAGTGCTAGCTGCATTAGCGTAGTTCTCCCTGTTTCGAGTCTTATCGGTGCCCTCATCATAGTCGTTCCGTTCGTTTGCCCATTGATGCCGCAGCACGAAGAGGATAGACAAGGTAGACTACATACAAAGCTGCATGCCGGCTCGGCGGCACGATCACTCTTTCCGGCACCCGTGTACTGGCGGTGTCAGTGCACGTTAAAGAACCACAGGCGGTCGAAATGATTCCGGAACCCCCCACTACGGCGTCCCTCACAGCCCGAGTCGCTTTGGGACATTAAACCCCATATTATTAAGATTCTACGTCAACAAGTCTCGCCGGGTGGCCGTCAGCACGCCTGCTTCTGTATGGCTGCGAGCAGCTTGAGTGTGATTGCTTTCGGGCCTGCCGCCATGGACCGCACGCATGGAGAGGACCCAGGTGCCAGCTGACTTCAATTACGGAGTTTGCCCGGTTGGAGTACAGGACCAAAACCAGACCCCCTTTCCGAAAGGTCTGCACGTGTAGAACGCCGCCGCCGCCTCGGGGAGACGAACGTTATCTTCCCCATTTGCCGTGACCGTGCCAGGGAACAAAGGGTCTCGCCAAGCACCGCGACAAGCTGGCGGGCATCATCTCCGACCCTCGCGAACGTCTCCAGGCACGGGGAACCACTTTCGGCCTTTTCGTGACCTCGCTTTCCGGCCTCGAGCGGCGGGTGTCTTTGATTATCAGCAGATGTCGGTGACCCGCAGAAACCTTCGGCTGGCCGGAGGCCATCACCTACCGCAGTCAACGCTACCTCGAGGACAACCTTCTTTCCCTCAGACTCCACATGTGACGGGGGCGTGGCCCTAAGTGCAGTGATGTGTTTGTGCGCACAAGTTTGTGTTGTTTGTGATCTGGGCCCCTCCCACCCCGGCGTGGGCGTCCTCAACCTAGGGAATTTAGGGAAGGAGAACAGTATAAAAGTCGACAACGAGTGCGGCAGGACAGCCTCCCATAGAGCCCCACTATAGCCTCCCATAGAGCCTCTCTTAGCCTGACTAGAGCCTCCCATAGAGCCTCATTTGGAACCTCACTTCTAACCACCAATGTAAAATGTAAATAAACCTATTCCCCTTTCGCCACGAACCTCTTCGCTCAGCGGCACTCCTGTCCTGAACCCTCAACACCAACAATATACACATACCGAAATTCGAACTGGAGACTAACCGAGACCGTGGTGCACGGTACACATCCCCTCAGCCACGAATCCACCCAGTCATACACAGACACACCTATTTGTGCTTGTTCAGTGGTAGTTCAGAGGCAGTGGGGAAGGTATCCAGCGACAGGGGCAGTCACGCGTGGCGTCATCATTGTTTTAATCATTTCCTGAACCACCTTACGCTGACCGCCCGTCGTAACCCGAGGATAAGCAGCTGAAATTTTATTAATTCTTTCTGTAATTGGTTGACTGCAGTGTTAACTTCTGAGAATGGCGGCGTCAACAGCGCTATCCAAGTTGTGCGCTGCTTTACTTTTGCGCTCATCACCATAAGCTAAGGTCACAGAAAAATTTCAGTCTCAAAATCGCTAATCGATAAGCCCGGTGAAAAAAAAACAAACAAAAAAAAGCTTAACACATTGTATTAGTTATTCTGCTTTTTTTTTGCTCTCCGTTGGGTTCATCTCGATAAATTTACTTGAGCAAGGCGCGACTGGTATTGTTTCAAGCACTGTTAACTGGACAAGTGGTCCTTTAAATAGACGATGGAGGGAAAAATACAGCGAATTATTTGGATGACGAAATTAGCTGAGAAGAGTAAATAAACAGGCCCAAGTTAAAAACTGAATACGTGTCGCAAAGTCGATTGTTTACTCACCCGCTGAGGCTGCACTTTTCACATACTCACTGCAAAGGTTTGCGCACTCTTATTAAAGACACCATTTTATCGGTGCTCGTGACCATTGTAGTACAGGCTAATGCCTGCATGAGCTGCACAGCTGCAGCATTCAAGGGTTCATTCGTGTGCTACGAAAATGAGTTTGCATATATTTTTAGGTCTGAACGTTTTCCTTTCCGCCTCATTAACAGACCTATGTTTCGCGATCGGTATACGTCAAATCATCTTTACTTCTCCACTAGCACCGTCTTAAGGGCGACTCTTTGGGAGTTCCTTCAAAGGAGAATCTCCGAACTCTTGCAAATAGGGAGCTGCACTTGAAAATGCCAAGGAATGCGCGCTTCCACTCACCTTGTGATGTTTTCGTTGTGTGGTCTGAAGGAAACACGGACAGATCCGCCCGCTGAAGCTCCCATTGGCCGGTAGCATAAGCTGCGCACGGTCAGAAGATACGTCACCTCAATTTTTTTTTCATGGTGCGAGACCTTTTTAAATACAGCGGACTCTCAGGTGCAAAGCAAGAGAGAGTGTTTAAATAACACGAAATTTTAGGAGGCACTGTATATTTTATACATTTAAAATTTTTTAAAAAGATACTGTTAGCATTGAGACCTTTCGCTAACGAATTTTGATCGCTGAGGTTTGCTTAAAGTGCTTCGCAGCGGGCTACTGAGCTTACTTAATAAGCCAGTGAAAATGCTGACAATTGCACGGCCTAGAATTAAAGCTTGGCTGTTGCAACGAAGAGAAATCTTCTCGTGCGCTTGTAGACAGAACAAAATATAGATAAGGATGAGACCCGGGCTACTGATCATAGAAAAGCAGCCGGTGATAATAGGTACAAGACGTTCTAAGCGCTCACAATCGTTTGAAACACTTACGGTCGTTCGCATGCTGCCAGGCGACACATGTCGGGTCTTCGAAAGTGCAAGAATCTGCAACAAGAAAATTCTTTATCGAACAGCTACGCAATCAAGTAGGCGTGCATTTACGCGATTTTGCATCTCTAGCAACGTCCTTTTCTCTGCGAGATTACGGTTATGAAAATACGTCGTACTTTGATCTGGACATGCTCCGTCCGCCAGCTCGATGTCGTCGAGCAGGACACCAGACTCTGTCGTGGCATAGTTGGGAAACAACGCTTCGAACACAGCCTGCGAGGAAGGGAAATTCGGTACAGATTTACGGGCAATAGTTTGCAGTATGGCTGGTTGGTGCGACATCGGCTTGAGAAAACAGCTTAGATACAAGACGTAGGAGGAGACTGACAAGAGACAGTCCGTTCGTGCATTCTGTCTCAGGCTGTTTTCTTAACGTTTTTATAAATCTCGCATTGTTACGTGCACAGCAGCCAGTGTAAAAACGTTTTTTCATGCAAAGATTGCCTTCCGCTGATAAAGAACCCGATAGTGTTGTCAATGTATCACGGAGAACAGAGTGCCCCAGTACGCATTCGGTGGCATATAACAAGCATTTGAGAAATATTAAATTTGAACGTAACCTCACACACTGTAAAATTTATGAAACTGCTTTGCGCAATGAACTGGCAAACAATATATTTTTTAGAATTCTTAATTTAATGTGAGTAAGCGTTCTTCAACTCTTTGGCTAGGGAAGGGGGACAACAATGATCTGTAATCACCATCTGCAACTGAAAAAGAGCTGCCTCAATGAGGCCATGTGAAACAATAATCTGCGTCCATGTGAGCTACGTCTTGCATAAATGGGAAATGAAGGTGGTAGAGCGTTCGGAAAAATTGTTTTAATAAAATAGAAATCAAATCCCTTTGAGTCTTGCATTTTTGCGATTTTTCACCAGAATCCTTTGTAAGCTTGCTACCCCTGCGGTGATCTTAGTATTCATAGTGATATGTCTCGAGTTATCTGGCGTCTTTTCTTTTATTATTTCGAGTAAAGTTCTCTCAACACCATCCGTGCGAAAGCTCCGCATTGTCTTGCCACTTAGACTGAGGCCAATTTCCCAGAGGTGTCGGAGGCAACTATCCAGCAAGTTTTGTGTCTTATTCTTAGTTACTACTCTGCTATGTTCTTGTGAATGCATATTACTCATTTTCCTTCCGTGCACGTTTTCTTTGTGCTGCAATCATCGCTGCAAAGGTACTACGAATGGGTGCACCTCACAGCAAACAGTGAACTCAGGCATGCATCTGCGGCAGTAGGAGACACGTGCCTGCCAGGGCCGGTCGGAGGTGATGTTCACAGAGAGGCCGTTCCACATGAGGTTCTCTTCGGTGTTCAACGACACCAAGGCATTGCCGAGGCCCTCCGCTTGAGCGAACCTGCGTGCGGCCGGAAGCACAGTGGAGACACCGTCTATCAATTATGTTCCATGTTATGAGCGCGCATCGACGCACGTACGCCACACAGGTCGTCCGGTTTCTATGCTACTCCTCAGAAAGAGACAGCAGCAACACAAAGCACCGAACGTCCAAGTGATGGCTCTGAGAGAAAGAGCCGCGGCGCCTGATGCATTTCTGACACGGCAGTGCGAACGGTGAGGAAACAAACAATGCTTAACAGAGACCTAAAACTAAGGAAGAAGGAAAATATAGTATGCTGCTGCATTGGTCTATAAAAGAGAATCATTTGGTAGCGCTTGCTAAGGAAGAAAAAAATATATTCGTGAAATGCTATTCCGACTCCTTAACATTTCGTCTGCGCACCCAGGCTGTATCAGGCATTCGTGTAGAGTGGTCGGAATGAATAAAGTTAGCTGGATGTGAGAGAAAGCTTTGATTCCACGCACATCGGGGAGCTGTTTGCCGACACTGGTTGCACTTATAATGTGACAGCCAAGCGCCGTAATCCATAAGGATCAATTATCCATGTTTCATTTCATTTGGCGTGACGTGAGCGTTACGGCACCATCAGAAGAAAGCAGCAAGCGGCCAATCACAGAGATCACAACATAGCGGGTCTCCAAATCGACGACAGCCTTCGCCACTCGCCGCAAGCTCTGGCTCACCATTGGCTGCGATATGCAGCCAACGGGCCGGTCGCTTCCCACGAGCACTTGAAAGTCGTGGCTACGTCTTCCAACAACAGTGACCAGTTCCAGAGGACCAAAGAGATCTGAAATTGAAATTGGCTAATGGATCCTCACAGAAAATGGCCCCAGATATCCAATTTTATTGAATATCACCCGCATGTGCCGAAAATTATTTCAGCTGTGCCGCTATATGCCGGTGCGAATCAGCGTCGCCGTTATTCCTTTGTAACATTAGGTGAGTAAGCATTACAAGCATTTTTCACAAATAAACCGTCCTAATCGAAATAAATGTAGACTGCTGCTCACCTGTAAACACTTAGCTCGCTCTGTTCCCCGTGAGACCGCCACCAGAAGGTAAGACAGGCACCCTCCGTGGCGTCGCGACTAGGAAGGTAGATCCTCGATATAGAGTTGCGACTCTGCCTCACAGATGATGTGTTTATGTAGAGGTAATGGCCTAAGGGGGAAAAAAAGCGAAAAAATGCAATGAGTTCAAGCCATTTCGTTTTGTTCTTCTCCAACTGGTAACGATTCGAACTTTAACGTTGAGCTAAGAGGATATTAGGCTACAGTATGGAAAAAAACAAATTATTCTCTTTCTGCATTCTCGATTGTAAAGTAATTTATTATATATCTGGCAACAAAGATTATACTCTCAGAATGCAACTGGTGATACCAGAGCACTTTCTGCGGGCCCCTTTTATTTGTTTTTTTAAAGAAAAAAATACAGGTTCGAAAATCACTGAACAATTAAGCGCTGGGTTCTTCTGCAGCACGATCTACGTATACACACACCTGAGCACAATAGAGATGCAACAGCCTCACTGACCGCTTTGTGTTTTGGCGACATTACTAAGAGACTAAAACTTACGGTGTCAAAAAATTACCGACGATTACGTTACTTCCTAATGCGAAATTTGAGCGCAGCAAATAAGCTGTTTCACCTTTTCGATAGTGAGTCAACCCCAGCTGCGGAGTTGGTTTCAGGGACAACGCCGCCGATGCCGACACAAACAATATGATACCCTCGCTTCCGCAGCGCTAAGAACCAGGTTTAGCTGTGGGAAGGTGGTCACGTATTCGTCGACGTGCCGGGGCCTACGTGAAATAACCGGCGCGTCGGCAACTGAAGAGCACCCTATCCGCCACACAAGAACAGGGGGGGGGGGGGGGGGGACCCTTTCCTCCTCTTTCTGCATGGCGGCGACGGTGTTCTATGCAGTCACGTTATCTTGACTCTCTAGCGGCGTCAGCGGCATCCAGCGGTATCAGTCGGTCGCTGCTAGCGCTGGGGGGATGAAAGGGGGCGGAGCTGGTTACGAGGCCGACGACAACGCCGACGACGACGCGAAACCCAGGAACGGACGCCAAAGAGCTGCGCTCTAAAAATGTTTGTATTTTTGAATGGGAAGAAGCATAGAGACACTGACTGCGCTTTGCCGAGCTGAAGGGGGAAATGCCACCGTAAGGATTCGTGCGATTCAAAGATCCACACTGATCAAAGTGGGCGCTGCGCCCACATTGCTCTTCCCGTGTATAAACTTGTGTGACATTGTTCAAGTAGGTCAAATTCGATCTATGTCATATTCCACAGTTCATTAGAAAAACAAAATAAAAACCAGCCTTTTTCAAGTGCTAACCTATGCACGAAAGAGAAACTATAATTAACCAAACAGAACAGTAACCTCGATACATCCTCCCCCGTTCACATCTCTCCTTACCAAGCATGTTGCGCAAGGTATGATCTGGCACGCCCAGTTGAGACCCCTGTTGCACAGTCCAGTCCCGTACGTTGTTAATATCTGCAGTGTAGTCGCATTCGATGCCGCCTTCGAAAGTGCAGAGTGCTGTGAAAGACGGCCACAGGCCGAATGCGAAACGGTCATGGCACAGGAAAGATTTCAACGTAACGCCATGCAGTGGACAGGAGCTGCACATTCTCAAGGTGCGGACACGTATTGTAGATCCGCACTTTGAAGATATATGGTAATTGAACCTTGCGCTCCAGTGTGCGCTATAATTTCTGCTTCCATGGAGAAATGTATTTTGCCCGAACACATGCGCTGCGTCATTACTGCCGTAGAGATAAGCGATAACTGGCAGCTCTTAATGACTCTTGCTGAGGAAACTACTAGGTCTGCTCCAACACTTTCGTGCCCTGTGCATGCATGCGGGCGTACCACAGATAGATTTGAATAGGCGCACACTCATCTAGAGCCGTTGCAATAGACAGCACGCGATGTAATTAAAGCCAGTGCTAAATGCGTTTTTAATTTAGAGATCTTTATCGCACCTCTATGCAGTCAGAATTCGGCAAAGGTAAAAGACTCACGTGGTCTTGGGCAGTCGCCCAGTGTCACTGAAAAGTCGTCCACCGCGACTAGCCCACTGTCAATGCTTGCTTCGAGCACAATCTGTTGGCCAGAGCAGACAGCGGAAATGCAAAGAAAAGATTTACGTCACTTTCTTGACTATCGTCGTACGTTAACCCTCAAGAAATGAAATACTGAATAAATTAACGCACTAAATTTAGCGGAGAATATGGCGATTTTTGGTTCCGCCTTGACTTCTCGCCACGCAGTAGCTGACGCACTGAGAGCGCGAAAAAGCGAGATAGAATTCTGAGCGTGATGCAAATACAGTATAGTAATAGAAACTCTGACAGACAGAGAAAAAAACAAACAAACAGGCGTTTATTCTAAGCTGACGCAGCAACAAATGTAAACGTGCGCTGAAGATTGCCAAATATAAATATGACATAATTTCAACCGATTCAGCTTACAAGCAAGTCTAACGGCAGACTTCGAGATCATTCTGTTGAAAAGCACAATGTCCCTCTGCGTTATTTATTTTGGGCGGCCCAATCACCACAAAGATGGTAACGCTGAATACATTACTTTTCTCACTGAGGTTGAACGTCAAATTTGTTTCCGTATGTGCACGTAATGAACGTTCGTGTAAAATATGACACATCGATGTGTACTGCAACTCGCCATAAAGCATATAGAACCCAGTACACGCTGCTATACACCATCGCCACCTATTTTGACGTGCCTGGTTGATTCCAAAGCATTAGACATACAGTCGCCCGTGCGCATGCGACGGTACTCTTTCTTTTTTCCTCGTTTGCTCACTGACCTGAGCTTTCTTCGCAACTGTCGTTTCGTTGAAGCGCACCACAGCCGGCGCCCATGCGGCCATTCGAGCTCCGGGCTCGGACCAAGAGTGGGATTTCGAGGGCGTCAGAATCACGCTTAGGCTGAAAGAAGATTTTCATACAGAACGTACCGGCGTTATCAAAGAGACACAGACTGATTAGCCGATTGACGAAGAGCGTAAAAAAATGGAAAGAAAAAGGATTTAATGGCTCAGGTTTTAAAGCAAACAGACATTTTTTTTTTCATTTCAGCCGGGTCACCATGCCTCTAAAAACGCAAGCTTTTAGAGCGAACCAAAATCTTTTGCATGTTTGTGTCTCGTATGCTAACCGTCGATAATATATACAAGAAGAAAGCTAAGCAGTGAGATTGTCACCGTGGTAGGGTTAGAAACAACAGTGTTTCCCGTAACAAGGTCCCTTCAGTTCTGGTCATACGTGAGTGCACCTTGTTCCTTCAACCCAATTTTAAACTTTTCACTTTGTGTTAACGGAAGAAAATGTATTAATTTGAAAGAAATGACAGCACAAAGAAATGACGCGCAGGCTGATGTGCCTGCCCAGGTCACATGCCCCGTTCATTAAATACACGACAATTCATTAACCGAGAAATAAGTGTTAATAAATTCGCCCCAAACGCCTTGTGCAGTTCTGCATCCAATTAAGAGGGGAACTGAGATCACAGCCGTGGGTTCGTACTTCTAAATCGGCGTTCGTACGGTGGATCCCTCGGAGAGTATTTTCGTGGCGTAGTAGGAACCGCATAGACAGGCGAAGCACTTTATACCTCTCCGCGGACCCTAAAATGGCAGTCATGCCTCAGCAGCCGGCATGATTCGCTGTTTCTGCAGCAGCTCGTGTTGTTTGCGCGTAATGCTTCTCCCGACTCAGCCTTCACATCGTCGCCACACACAAGAAAAACGTGACATTTGGTGACGCCACGCGCCATCCTCAGAGCCGAAAGACGAGTTTCTCCTCCGCGTGAACATCTCTATGCGTTCAGTTGGGAGAGCCGGATTATATTCGCAACCGGACAATGAAGTGCCATCGCAGCAGCGGTACAATAGAATGCACCACGACGCAGCGATTTCAAGGCCATATAATTTTAGTGCAGAACTTAGTAGCATATAGCCTAGTATCATAATGTCGCCAGCTTCAGCAATACCGGAACGTCAACAGTGTGAAAATTCAATATCAGCACAACAGTAGCAGCAGAGTTCTCATACTAGCAGTAATACTTCATCAAAAACAAGTACCGCTCACATTTTTTTATGTCAAGTTCTCAAGGGTTCCCGTAGAATAGATAGAGCTGTTTGCATGAAGAAGAAAAACTCACCTGCTGTTGCCATCGGTGAACATGAAATACCAGAAAGAGAAGCAGTGGCTGCTCGGAGTCCATCCACGCGACAGCGGGATGCTTTTGATGCGGGCCACAGAGGCCACGGAACCATTGTTCCGGGAAAAGATGAAATGACCTGAACGACGAAAAGATTTCCATCTTTTACATTAAGTTCATCTGCTAATCGGATGGCTACGGTGTACACTCATCTAACAGTTTTACAGCCAACTTTCTTGTAGTCGAGAAGGAGGACTGCTTTATCTGGCTGTTTAACTAAGAAACGGTTTTAGGCGTCATATGTGAAAAATTCGCGTTTAAACTAAATTACGTCAATGAAAGCATGCTTTGCACTGCCATGTAGGTGTAGATAAAAAAAAAAACACCATTTTGGCCTCGAGGCTTTGAGTGAGTGCATGTAACAGATTTTGTAAAGCAAACCAGACCTTCCAAAACATTACAAACTGAACCGCTGTTCCTTTTAACGGCCGCTGTAATCCAATTGCTAAGGCCATCGTTTCGAGAGCACAGGTTGGTCTCCTTGAAGATAGTGAAATGACACAGAAATGATCAAGATTACCGACTCTTTTTGCTCAGACAAAAAGCCCCAGCGTAGAATGCTGTCGATTATACTCGGAGATGTTTTCTGAAATAGCATGCATGATGATTTTGACTCATCTAAAGAGCTCGTTATTTAGCGGTTGCTTTTTTATTCTCTTTTAGTACGACCTTTCTTCCATTTTCTTATGAGAACTGCTTCCCGGTGGCATGTACCCTCTGGCAGCCTGCGCTAGGCAGTACCAGTTCTTCCCACTTCTCTTACGACCAGTGATCCCCACCGTTTAGCACGGTAGCCCGACAGTAACCAGCACGAGCACTTTGCGCCTTTAGTTTTTTCCCACTCACGTACGTGAGCTCAAACTGAAGTGTTTCTTTATTATGGCGAGTATTCTCTGTATGCGTTTAGTCGCGCTTAGCAGAGCGCTTTATCCAGCGTGAGATTATTACCGCTCTGGTTCCTCGTCGAGCGGTCGTACAACGGGTAGGGGGGCCGTCCTATAGCTGGATCGTTCAGCGCCCACAGCGGCTGTCCGTCCGCGGCTGTTTCCGACTTCCAGAGGCAGTAGCTGCCTTGGTCAAAGTCACAACTGAGGTCTGGAAAAACAGAGGTGGGCAAAGAAAAGTGAGTGGCTTGCAGTGGTCACAAAAATAAAAACAACAGAAAAAGAATGCAAAGCCATGACGAAGGGAGAGATAGAAAGCCTGCTCTTGAGGCTACTAAAAACATATTTAATCAGCATGTTTAAGGGGTTTCGAGAGGTGAAATAGATTAAAAACTAGAAAGTAATTACAGTGTCAAACACGTGCGTGCAGCTTCACGTGCTAGCAAAAGTTAGCTAAAGAGCTTTCTCAAATCGTCACAGCTAAAAATTCGTCTTGATTTAGGAGTCGAATCCGAGACCTGTACCAGACCACGGTCTAATAACTGAGCTAAGCAGGATTCTTTGTAGCATTTTTGTCTCGTACAGGCTAGTAAAACGTACATGAAACGGCTAAAATTGCACACTGGCCGCGCACGCATGCTTACATTGAATTTTTCTTTTTATAGTGCACAGCCTGTCGAGAAGAGGCTATCACTTGGGAGGTTCCGCTACACTTCGCAGGTACAACTGATATTCGCAATGAAATTCTCTTGGACAAGAAAAACCGCCACTCTTTTTTTCTAGATACTGTGCAAACCAACAAGCATGAATACGCCACGACATGTTATGTTCTCATGATATGTCTTCTCTTTTCAGTGGTGAGAGCCATATTTCATGACTAGAGAAGGGCAGGCATTTTCTAAGCGCGCGCTTGAGAATATTCAACTAAGACGGCGTCGATCTTAACAAACTCTGAGGACGTGTTTGATTGTTCAAGACGCTTCAAAGCAATTAATTTGTTGCAATGGACTTAACTTACCCAAAGCTGGTTCTTCTGTTGCTCCCTGGTCATCTGAAAGGTGGAGCGAGGCCATAATGTAATGTTTTCGTAAACGTGTTTTATTTCAGCTAGACAACACGTCAGTTCTAACAAAAATCCTGCACAGAAAATATTTTTTATTCATTCATTTGAGAGACATCGCCTCGCGGCGGTGCAACAAATACGGACTGTGCATTCAATTAAATTATTCATTACATCTATTTACCGTGCCGTGTACTCAGGGGACCCGATTGGCGCATGCAGAAATGCGGTCCCGGCTTCATCTGGCTTTGAGATGAAACGCTGAAGCACGCATCAACCCCCCCCCCCCCCCCCCCCCCCCACCCACCGCCATGAAAAAATACCTCGGACATTTGTCCTTTGAAATCCGATCAAACCTATCATATTAAAAATACAGTGTTGTTCCTTTTTTCCAAAATTTATCATTTATTCGAAGCTGAAGCTGGTGCACCGTACAAATCAATGGGGCGCCCTGCATGCAATCATATTCACAAGCAAGTACGTTCATAGCGGTGGTGTAACTGACCTTTCCCAGCGGATATCACGCTGATGCTAGCGATGGCTGCCAGCCCTTTCTTCTCTTTGGGGCTTCCTGTGAGCGTGAACTCTAGCTGGCATTCGCCGGCCGGGTGAAGCGGCAGCACGACGTCCTGCCACTGGTCGCCCGAAGCCAGATCGGCCAGCAGCATCCGAGAGGTCTTTTTGCCGCCACCGAACCCGACTAGCTGGTATACTTGGAATGACGTGAAGGCTGCGAGAGAGACCATGGGCGCATTTGAAAGTAGAACGGCCCCATGGCCTTCAGCACTGGTGGATCAGCGTACCGCATTCAGGAAACAATAGGGAAGGTTCGTCGAAATCTAAGCCAGCCGTGTTGTTTCATCCTGATCTCAACATAGCTTCCAGAAATTGAGCGCGCGTAGCGAAATAGCTGTTTTCTTTATCTGCTTTGCTAAGTATTCACGCGAAATGGAGGTTGTTCGTCTTGCGATGAGAACAGTCCAGCCAGAAAGAGATGCAATGTATTTCTTTTTTTCTTTTATCATTTACCCACACCACCAATTTGGCATTACAGTTGGATGGATTGATACATATAACACAACACATAAATGCAGGTAAATGACAGAAACAAAATTTGCAAGGTGCGGGCTCTAATAAAAATATTTATTTCTTCGCGGTCAAGCAAAGTAGATCAATGAAACGCAAGGAAGCATGACAGAGCATGCGTGTTCGATCCGCTGGAATGAATAGCTGCTGACTGCCGCGCGAGCGACGCAGAAATAATTCTTACCCCTAATTCGCACCTCGTAAACCTTCATTCATGATAGTACAAGGCAAGGGTTAGTACACGGCAGTGCTGTTGACACCTGGATTTCCTCGCATCTACTTGGTGCAACAAAGGAGGTTATATAGAACCGCCTTAGGTGCAATGGACAATGATCGTATGCCCTCGGAGCGCGTGGTTTTCGTGCAAATACTGTGAAGGTGAAATCGGAAAACAAATGCAGTAATAAAAATTTCTCAGGTGTGGCAGAAGAAAACAGAAGAAAACTAACAGAACTAAATTCGAGTGCCGGCAGCTGAAATACAAACTGAAGACACATTTGCATGCATCGTGCTCACCTGTACCATTTCTGAAGTATTGCACGGTCACATTCTCGTTGCCGCTGCTGTTGAAGAAGGCGCTGCGGATCGTGGCGGTCAGTTTAGATGAAGGGGTCGTGGGTACCGTCGGGTCGACGTAGGCGAAACGCCCGGAATGACCTGCGCCTGAAAGAGCGAAATCGCAGCGAATTTAAACCGATGAGAACTTTCAAATGTGAGACAGGAGGTGAACATAACACCAGCAGAAGCGCGGCAAGATTGCAGTTGGTGTTGAAAATTTTTAATGGTACACGATGTCCATGACAAAGAAATCGTGTTCTCTATTTTGGAGAATGGTTTACGTCTGCGTGTGGGGTGCGACCCGTTGCTGGAGCTTGCGTTTGAACAGAAACCTGCATGAACCCCTGTCGCAAGCACCAGGAAGGACGCAGAGAGCCCTTGTTTCGGCAGGTTGTTGTCAAGAGCTCCGTAACCGCGATATACTGTCTAGGGGAATTGTTTACATATCGGATATCTTTGCAAAATTGCCTTCTCTTTTTCGCAAAAGAAAAAAAGAAGCTATGCTATGTGCGTCTATGTAAAAACTTGAACTACACGTTTCGCACAACACTCAACTTTCTAATGAACATGTGAGCAGGTAGGCCAAATATGGAAAAGCAGCATAATCAGTGTGTCGCCTAATTAATTCAGTAGGCAGTATTCATAAACTTTTTTTAGCTACTTAACGTGACACCTAACAACATTCATATTGTTTAATTTTTCTAGATTCATTTGTTTTCGTTTGTCCCTTTTTCAAATCTTACGGCGTGTGAGTCTTGTGTAAAAGAACGCAGGTAGGAAGTTCCTCAAACCGATTTGCCGTTAAAAGCTTCTTTGTTTTGACCAATAATCCTTTTGTGAATTTGAATAAGTGTCATTTGCGGGCAGTGGTACTTTGATACACTGACGAAAGCACCGAACATGTCCTCAAGTAAAGAAAAAAGAAGCCGATGGCAACATTACACCAGTCGGCGTCTTCCTCACCGGAAGAGATCGCCTCGTAGCTGGGTGCACCTGGCTGGCTTCTGAATACACGACCGCTGCCAACGAGCCACCGGAAATCAGAGTCGAAGCTACCCACGTATCCGCAGAGATCTCGCTGGAAGTCGCAGTTTGCCACGTGGACGGGAGGGGTGAGGTCAAGCATCACGTTGTCAACAGCCACCAATGCGTTTGTGCCAGGACGCGGCCTAACCGTTCCCTCTATCACCACCTGTAAAGGGATGACATTATGAAGCCGTTTCAAGCAAAGATACAAACAAGTTTTCTCAGTATTTTCTCGTGTGTCAATAGATTCAAGCACGATGCGTCTGTGTAGCTTACATTACAATTGTGCAGAAGAGGTTCAAAAGGCATCACTCCTGCGATTGTGCAGTTTTACGCCAGTTTGCCATGTCAGTGCCCTAGTCTTGTCTTATTAATTCTTGCAAAGCGTGTAGATGAATGGAAATGTGAATCGCAGCAATCACGCGTGCCCGAATTCTTTTTATTAATTCAGTATTTTTTTTCCCTTTCGCGTACGTAATTTTCCCCATGTTGCCATCCCTTGTCACTCAATATGATTGCGCGGCGAAGGCCTTTGCCTCTTTTTCTATCATCTCACGTAAATCTGAACCAAGTAAATATATGTACAAAACAAAAGGCCTGCGAGGAAGCAGAGAAAAAAAGAGTAATTATCTGCACAAAATTTGAAAGAAGAGGCCCGTATGTGAAGCAGCACACTGTGCCACTGTGCCGCGGCGTCGATGCAGGAAGCGGCTTTTAGAGGATGTGCAACGCATGGCGCGTACGCGACGAACCCTCTTTCACTGGCAGCTGGGTAGCTGTTAGCTGGGCTGTGCTTTTTATGATTTTGTGAACTCAGAGTTCCACTCCACCTTTCAAGGTCGCCGCCAGTAAGAGCACGCCAAGAGAGAACTGGGCGGAGGCCAGCTTGCGCAGACGCAGATAGACCGTGAACAGATGGCAGTGTAGAAAGCACGAGGGCGTGAAGGCGCATTAAGTTGAACCCATTGGGGGCAAGAAACGAGTGCCTATTCTCCCTACCGCTAGCTTTTGAGCTGCACAGGTGTGGCTGGTATACAAGCATCTTAACTATCGCAAAAAGACAAGGGCAAACTAGTATGGACAGCGCAGACGTGTTTCGTGCCCTTACTCTCTTGTTCTTGTATTTTTGGGCTAGTTAAGATGCCTGAAATCAGCAACAAACTAGCAAAATTAAGTTCCTTGGTATGCTGGTTTGGGGAAGCTTGTGCAAGTGATGACATCGCTGCAGAGGATACAATTCTCTGTGCCTGAAGCCGTTATGAGGGCATGCATAAAGGAGGCTATGGGTTCAGTGTGAAGAGTGATCCCTGCTCCCTCCTTTCTGGACGCGAAATTTTCCGGAAATAGAAGGCATCTCTTCCTCGGTTACTGCGTGCCACTCTGCATTTCGGCCTACCAAAGCGCCCTTACCGTGAAGTCCTCGCTTTGAACGGGAATCTCAACTCGAGCCAGCGACCACGTCTTCACCTCTGGGGCGCTCGGCAGGGTCCAGACACGAACGAGAGGCGAACCTTTCTTGTCGGCAAGATGTACGCCAAGGCTCCAACTTCCCGTGGCATTTCCGTAGTACCATAGCTCGATGGTACGAGGTTGGTGAGGAACGTGCCACTCAAAGCTTCTCAGGGAGGCCGTCTTCGGTGAGCCCCTGGACGTCAACTGCAGGAAACCGGCTGCATGCGGGGCCGACCACGACTCGTGAGCAGAGCTACCAACAATAATGCCATCTTTGAAATAGTTATCAGAAGAATTGATTTCAAGGCTGCTGACAAACTCGCATAGTAGTTACGACAGCGCGAGTGGGTAACTCAGGGTGATTTTGTTCTTTATTGATATCATGTGATGGTCAAAGGTCATTTTCACAAGTAACAATGTCACAACTGTCTATGAATGTCAGATAAACAAGGGATCTGACAACACGAAAGGAATAAATGAAAAAAAAAAAAACAGATTAAAAAGCTGCTTCGGAAGTACCGCATTTTCCGGACAATAGTTCGCACCCGGTGTATAGTCCGCAGGGGTAAATTTTGGCTTAAATTGAAAAGTTTTAGCTTATATTCAGCATTCGATGTGTAAGTCCGCGGGGACGAATATCGGCTGAAAATGATTTTTTGTTATTGTTCGCCGATATTTCAGGAAAGGAGCCCAGATTTCCTTCAGGTGTTTCAGGGAAGCAGCCCACATCCGTGCACTTTTTTATCAACGTCAAATACTCTTTCGCCGCTGTTCTATTCGACTTCACAGCTTGCGAACGCTGGGCTACTAAACTGAACTTGAGTGTTGCCGGGAAGGCCCTTCATCTTTTCGGAGCCATCGCAACCGTTCAAGGACTATGATACCCCTGTAATATCCATTGCGGCTTTGAGCATGTGCTCACAAAGTTAATCCAAGCACTGAAAAACTGCCACTGTAATCCCCGTCAGCAGCACTTGCTTGCATATTGAAGCTGATTGCATATCGGAACTGATTTCGCTTTGTGATTTAGCGCGACAAAATGTCGCAGGCGCCGTCGGACCAGTTTTTTTTTTTTTACTTTGACAGCGATGCTAGGCTTCTTCGGCAATGACAAAAGATCTTGAAAAATGATATCATGTATTGTCCGCATCAATAGATAGTTCGCATCACGCGAAATTTCAACTTTTAAACATGCATAACCCGTGGACTATAACCTGAAAAATACGGTGCATTTCTTTCGTCTATGAAGATGAGGTGCAGAACCCATCCTTTAAGTTTAGGTTGGACGTCGATAACTGCTTTTAAAGTTCGCAAGAACTCGAGGAAACATGGAAATATAAAACGAAACATGGAAATAGGTAAGGCTAAAAACTTAAAACCTGAGCAACGTGGCCAGAATTCTATGCTGAAGAAGCGCCACTCAATACATGCATTAAGCCATAAATCAGGCAGATCACACACAAAAAATTAAAAAGATAAGCATTAAATTAATGTACGGACCACTAAATTCTCTACAAGGTGCATACTTACGGCCGAGCATATAATAAGACTCATATTTTGCATTTTCTTGTGAAATAATGTGAAATAGCATACATAGCATAGTATAGTCTATACTAATGAAGGAAAACCAACAGTCACCAGAATCAAAGAAAGCATAGTATAGTATAGTACTGTATTGTAAGGCATAGCATAGCATATAACGATGTATAAGCAGTATGATATGCAAGATTGACTTGGATATTATTCTGTGCTCTATTAGTTTTGTGCACCCTACCTTCTGTGCATTTCTCTCTTCTTTTAAACTAGCTTTCAAACGATTTTGTACATCTTGTGTTCTATAATTTGCATTTTTACTTAATTTTGGGCTTTTTGCCTTTGTTTTGCTCCTACACTCTGCAGTGTACAATTGTACACTAAAGATGTTACAATCAATCAATCAATCAATCAATCAATAAATCAATCAATCAATCAATCAATCAATCAATCAATCAATCAATCAATCAATCAATCAATCAATCAATCAATCAAACAATCAAACGAGTAAATTATACTACACATTGTGCTGCATGCCTTTCACGCTGCATGAAAAGCGGCCGATTGAGGGTCACGCTGTGGCGAATAGTGCAGCAATTACTAGAAATAAAATCAATAACCATGCATTACACTGGCAAACACGTTTTATAAAAGACTGGGTATTTCCGAGTAGACAATGGAGGGCACAAAATGGAAATGCAGAGACCAGTATAAGGTAAAAAAACGAAAAACAATCAATTTTCGGATAGTTACTGATACATGTGTGGGCTGTAATATTTTTACCGTGTTACCAAAATTGTATATAGGTGTTTTCCTTGTTCGGTACAGCGTGATAATCGATAAAGGGCGGTGGGAGGGAGTCGACAAACCATCTATATTCATGCTTTCATCACGACTTCCCGCCCGAGTTAAGCAAAAGGAAAAACAGTGTAAACGCAACAATGTAGATTCATAATAGTGCGCAAAACTAAATCAAGACTGCGTGAGAAGATGTATTCTTAAAAAAGAAAATTATGGAAGAGAAAAAGTTAAATGCTAAGCAAACGCTCTCCTGCTTATCAGCCCGGATGGGAAGCTGCATCCAACCACGAAACACACATGTATGCGCTCGCACGAAGAGGCGGATTATGAGCTTTAGAAGCGAAGCGGCCACACGCAATTATATAGCAACAAAAATTAGGGAGACACTTAACCTGCCCTTCAAAGGTATGCCGCGACAGAGTTAATGATTATTTGCCACTTTCTTCCTTAATTAGTATCTATAATTACTCACACTCATTAGCATGCATCAGTAAGCACACTAGACTCCACAATACACACAAGGTCCCCTTTAACCAAGTCGAAAGAACGTGCCTCAGTGGCATGGGAGTAGCGTGCATGATTCGCAACCCAAGGAACTTGGGTTCGATTCGCAACTAATTACCCCAATTTTATTTCCAGGGTAATTAGTTTACTTTTCAACTTTACATCTCATAACGACATTTTAGTCATGACACGGCCTCACAGTCATAATTTAACTCTAGTTTTAACCAATTTCATTCCACAGCTCAGCCTGTGAAGTCACGATACTCTCGACCAATCCTGAATTAGTGTGACAACGAGTAAGGCATTTCCTCCGAACGTCTGCTCTAACGCTGCCACGTTAAAATGGGTAAATGCAGAGCGCACACATCGCTACTTTCTGTCTTTAAGAACGGCAGCTTCAGAGAGGAACATTTGCGAACAAGTCGTGAGTATTGCTTGGCGCTGCTTATGTGCCATAAAACCCTACCTAACCCATCCTACCCCAAAGCGCAAAACAACGCAAATAACTCGCTTACCCGAGTCTGCCGGTCCGGAACGAAGGGTAGCGCTTGCCATGTCGCCGCTCATTCCGGTCAAAACGTGGTCCCAGCCATTGTTGTACCAGAAGCCCATATCATGCTCAAAGTCGCTCAGACCTGCTCGCGGCGCAAGAGTGGTAAACCGAACATGTGCGGCAGGCTCACTCCACTGGCCCCTCCAAAGTAAGTGCGCTATATGGTGCAGGATGCTTCCACGAACCTTGAACGGTGGTGTCTGCAGTGCACGGGCCGGGTGTCACGTGTATGTCGCTCAGAGCGATGTCACCTCGTTCGCACTTGTCGCTGGACGCGGAAAACTCAAGCTGCAAGTGTGAGACAGACGAAACCAGCCTTTAAGGTGAGAGACTGCGAATGCCCCGCAAAGAAAGCGCTGGCTGAGCTATGCCCTGCGAGGCTAGATTGTAACGTGCTTGCAAAAAAAAAAAGCTTTGCGAGATGCTTTTATAGCAACGGCCAGTGAGAAGTCGAGCGTTCACTACCCTGATTAAGTATGTATAAGGCTAGACATTCATAAATCGTTGAAATTAATGAGCCTATAGTGAAAGAAAATTGGCTGACAAACCTTTTTAAGCTACAGCTATACCACAGAAGAGTAAGTGGAAGTGCCTTTCACATATTTTCGTAATTTCTTCTGTAGCCACATGAATATGCTCGTTTTCAGATGCCTACCTTTCGATATATTTTAATATTTCAACATAAAACGAAACTAAAGAGACTGGCTCTATTTTTGTGCTACTAAATGTAATCACGTATTTCGCATCTGAAAATGTGCGGTCGTCCACGTGCATAACATTCCATTTCCGCAATCGATAGTACTTGAAGTTTTGGATTTGGGCTTCAGTTCGGAACTGCACGCATTCTGTGTCGTGTCTTGTAGAGAAAGAGTTTTATAGCTGCAATCACTCGGCAAAAAAGAGCAATGACATTTCTACAGCAATTTATGTGAGGGCCTGTAAACATCGCCTCTGTAATCACCTTTGGAACATTTGCAAGAAAATGTTTCGATGCACTGCTAAAACACAGGTTCATGGACGAAATTGTTGCAGTGTGCTTCGAGTGTGCCGTGAAACAGCATTGTGTGCTCAACTATCCAAGATACCAGTTCCTTGCTGCTCGAAAAATGTTAGAGGAGTTGTAGGTTTTTTTGTTTTCAAACCATGCCAAATTAACAGCGACCGAGGCCGCTGCTAATGAGACAGGTTTCGTGGAAAGATTGCATAAATCTAACTCTCGCGCTTTTTATGTGACCTCCAGTGCAGGTTACAGCCCGAGATAATTAACTGCTTAATGGTCACTAACTCTCCGCTCTCAGGAAAGCATAATAATACATTACTTGCAGAGGGATATTATTTGGATAGCTTGCGCGCAGAAAACCTCTCCGCTGTACTACAAAGAGCACAAAGATGCAGCCGAGTTTCGTTGGAATAAATGTCTTCTTTGTACACTCGAAACACTTCGGTTTTATTTTATTACAGCTCTCAGCGAAAAAAAGTTGCAGTCATTAGCGACATATCGATGGTCAAATACAATGCAAGTACGGTTTGAACAGTCGGTGATGCTGCATCACTTGGTGTCATCTATGCCGTGAGGCTACTCGGGCTCTCCGTGTAGCAGCGTTTTTCCTCTGCCACCGGGTCAAACAGCGATGGTGGCGTCATCTTCAGCGCCCTTAGGAGTATATGTATTGTTGCTGTTGTGTACAGCTCAGACCAGACAGGGAGCCACACACCCGATCAAGCGTACGGAAAACAGGGCGGGCCTCAAGTCCCGAAATGTTTAGCGTGTACTCACAAAACTGATGCGATTAGAAAGCATTGATGATACTTTTTGCTACATGTTGATATACGCTAATTTGTCATGGCGTGATTGATGCGGCAATTGTTTCACAGCATGGCGGTTTCTTGCGAACACAAATTGGTGGGTTACGAGCCGTAAAATGGATCGCGCATTAAAAATTACCGTCAGCTATCGGTGCAGAGTTAGTGCACTCTCTCATTCTGTTTGTGTATGAATAGGAAGGAGTTCCGCGAAGTATGAACGGCGGGGAGCCAGTGCCACAGCACCCAATGTTGCGCAAGTTGTGCTACTCGCTACCGGCCACTATTGAAGTTACACTTGTTAAACTCTAAGAGGTAACGCGCCTACTAATAGAAAAGGCTCCGTTTCACTGTGGCATCATGAAGCGCATAATCCCAACAACGACCATTTGTAAAAAAGGCGAGGTTTCGCGCGATCACTACATTTTTCGACTGGGACAGCTGGCTTGAGAGCGTCAGGAAAATTAATGAATGCTTTTTTTAACGACCGAGAAAAAAAATGTGGTAGCGTTTTAACGTAGTTAAACCGAGTAGACGTGCGAAAGCTTGAGGTCATTCTTCAATTGGAGGGGACACTTAAGCTCGTGCTTAAGGGTATGACGCCATAGATTTAGTGGGTTAATGCCCATATACGCAGAACTGGTCATTCCCTACTTGACATTCATAGACGGCGGCGAGTCCTGATGCCACTACCAGCGCAATGGCGCTGCGGTTAAGCGATATGCCACTGCACTGGCATGTGGCTGTTTCTATCACAGCCAGCGGTAGGTACTGTGCGACTCATGCTGCTCTTCCCGAGCAACCTGTCGCGACAAGTCATTAATTTAACTTCCACCTGTCACCTGCCTCTTATAGGCTACAGCTGGCGCGACGCTCCTCAGAACTAACTCGAGCTTCCTCCCATTGGTCGTAGCTTGCGCGACGCTCCTGCGAACTAACCCGAGATTAGCCGAGTAACTCGGGTAACTGTATTTGTCGATATGCCTGCCAGGATGTATTATCCCGTGTCAGAGAAAGCTTCTGCGAAGTGTCGTGAGATTTTCTGGCTATATTTTAGCTTTGCGACTAAATGAACAAACGAAGGAAGAAGTGGGCAAACTATTGGAGCCGACGAAACGGATGGCTCACCGTGGTCGCCGCCGACGTGAAGCGGACGGTACGGGCCAAGTGGTGCCACCGGTCGGCCACGGTGCCTCCGTGCGCTTGGAAGAGCGCGGTCGTCTTGCTGTTCTTCGACGCGAAGTTCTGACGAGTGCCCAGTGCAAAGACTAGCTGTCGCCTAGCGGGACCAAACATGTGGAAGGCAAAGCGCACGCAAACGGCCGTCTGCTGCTGTTCGACGATGGGCGAGTTGAGAGAAGCCGCCACCACGCTGCTTCCCTGGTGCAGCTTCTCACAGCTCAGGTAGATGAAGTTGTCTGCGTCGGAAAAGGGAAGCATGGTGTGAAGAGCGAGAGGAGGCCATACTCTCCCATTATTTCTGCGGGCAAGAAACTTTACTTCGGACGGATGTGGCTTCGTTGTGCGTTCAGTAATTTGTTCCCTCTTGTTGGTTGTTTGCTTTTTGGAAAGCTGTTTTGTCTTTAAAATAAAACGTGTCACTCGGCGGAACGGCGTAGTTAGCTTCATGGACAAGAGAAAACAAGAGAAAGAAATGCTCGTCGAGGAACCGGCAAGAAAATGCATGCCCTGTCCTTATCTCTCGCGCTCATCCACTTGCTCGGAAAACGTGGGCTAGTATGGATACCAGCGCTTTCTGAGCCAGTGATGCGAACATATATAGGGTCCCCTACGTCACGTGTATAGAGGGTTTACAAGAAGCTGGGACACGTTGTCATAGCTTCCACACTTGTACAGTACTCTTGACAGTGATGTGGAACAAGACCTATCCTACTTTCCCAGCACTGAGGCCACAGAGAATTCGATACCTGGAAGCAATCGGTTTCTCATTGTACAGTGCAGCGTCCTGCGCTGCTCTCAAACAGGGACCCCATCTTCGGCACCTTCTAGACTTTAAGGAGCATTAATTTCTTCCTATTTTTATAACCATCCCTTTTATGCCTAGAGGCAATAAACACCGCTTAAAAAAAAAAAAAGATACGCTCTACTTCATAGCAATCTGACTGCTTAGTCAAGAGCCTGAACTTTCAAAAATCATAAATAAGCGAAAAGTTGCAATTAAAATGTAGTCCAGCGTTGCAACAAATCACGAATGACGCATTCTGAGAAGTGCGCATTGTTCTGAACGTTTTATTTTTTTTTCCTGCGCTGAAAGAAGCACAGCGAAACCGTAGAGGAGGAGCTTGCGCGGTGATAGCCACTGCGGCTGCAAACTTTGGTGCGTTATATGACCAGCCAGTACTGAGGATGTTCAAGCACGCGATCCGATCCACGAAAACTTCGGACTGAGTGCGCTTTCTGCCGAGCGCCGAAAACGTTATGGCATTAAGGCTCACATAGCAAAATTGCACCTTTGATTGTTTCTCAGTAAGCCATTCTGCCACTTTCTAACTGCAACCTTTAAGGTTAGGTTAGGTTAGCTCATCCTGCATATTGCAAGTGATTAATCAGCTCCGGTGCTGGGAAATGACAGCGACATCAGTGTACTGAGTGATTCCCAGCGCCACTTTTATCCAGTTTCAAGTTTCAGCACCAATTAAGTTCATTTCACGGTGGACGCCAACACTTACTCGGCTTCCCGTCTGGCGAGGTCGCTGGCGCTAGTGCAGATCTGGGTGAAAAACGGCTTCCAAGTTTCCAGGTTCCGGCGATTTCTTCGGGACGACTCCAAAAGCATCTCTTGGGCGTATTCCACGAACACTCGAGCAAAACGTAGGCTGCACGTACAAGAAATAAGGCCGCGCGCGGAGGCCGTTTTGTAGCACGTTAAATGCGCTCCATGAATGCGTCGTTTGCAAAGCAACTATAAATAAGTAAAACAGCGCTAGACACGGGACGAAGAAAGAACAACACAGCACAAGGCGCTTCTTCGTCCTTTCTTCGTTCTTTCTTCGTCCCGTGTCTAGCGCTGTTTTACTTATATATGATGTACCAACTTGTCCAAGTCTCCGCCTTAGCAATGCAACTAAATACTGGCGTGCCGTAGCAACGTCACGCGTGAAAATGGATGACACAAACAGATTTCACACTAAGAGGGAACTCCAAAGGTATGGCAACGCATTAACGCTCTGTGAACATTCTCGCTCCACTTCAGGCTGACATCGCGTGCGTGTAAGTTCTGTCATGCGATCAACTGAATGAGATTAACGCAGTGTAGTTGTTCTGTGGACGGTCAATCGGAATGGAATGACAGGGAGGGGTTGTATGAAAGCGGCTATTCAGTAGTGCACCACCACGCCAAGAAAAAGAGAAGGGAGCAAAACGAAAAACCAAAGCAAAATGGCCGAGATATGAGTCTATAGAAACAAGAAATTAAAATGCCTGCATCATAATGGGTCCCGAGAGCGCTCAGTGAGTTATGTTTTAATTTGTAGTGATGGATTTTTGTCTGCGAGCACAACTTAAAACTTACGGGGTGACAGTTTATCGCAGCGCTGTTCGCTAGAATATGGGCTATGTAAACTCGTTGCGCTCAGTGACCAGTCTTTGACAGCTAGGCTGTCCGTTCTGTAACACGTACATTTCTAGTAAAACTCTCCTAACATTGCTTTGTTCCCGCAGAACGCAAAGCATACGGGTGAGAAAAATTTATACCAACGCCGACCTCACCTGCTTTTCCGCTTGCGGCGTCTGCTGGGATAGTCCAGCAGTCGTCGTTGATGTAGATACTTATGTCATCCAAGGCTATGTAGCCGTCACGACTTTGCAGCACAGCGGCTTCGAACACCACCTAGAGGCGCCGGAGAGTGAAATGGTTAGTGCTTATTGCATTCACAACGAAGTGCAGGTCAGTGCCACGTCGCATGCGCGCGCGTTTGTCGCAGTTTCTCACGCTGCTCTTCTAGCTTCCGCATAGGCATGCATAGTTATTGTTGTTGTCCTCGATATATAACGGCGCATATAAGAAAAAAACCGAGGTGCCGTACAAGAGGGAAAGAAGAACAGGTGTCTGTTGCGTACTTGTAGCTGGTGTGTGTGTTTTTTTTATTTATGCTTCGTGTAAACTGTTTCTTCAGTGTAAGTAGCTTGCGCAATGATTAACATTGCAGCGCCGTTCTTTTAAATTATTGTTTGTACCTTGCAGCGCTGCAATAAAGTCTCTGAATTCCAACGCTGAAATCATGGAATCCACTGAAGAGAACGAAATTTGTTGAGCAGTCATTATAATGAATATATGTAGCGCACACAAAAGCCAAGTCAACTAGCTTGAGAAGACCTTCTCGAATGCCCTGCTCTCCAGAGTCTTCGAGCTTTGCAGTAAAGCGCTGCCAGCTCCTTCGCGTTTTACAAACCACTTCGAAATCTCTCATTTATTTGGATTCTTGTCTAGGACACCGAAAACTGCGATAAGTTCATTCGTAATGGAAGGACTGAAATGCACAAACCCTGTGTCGTCGTGGGATCTTCACTCGGCCAAGTTGCCAGGCAGTGACATTTCCCCCTTGATGGAACCATATTTCTTCGCTTTTCCTAGCTGCGCCCGGCGTGGTTTGTTCTACTGTTATGACCCTGAACTGCAGAAAAAAAAGTGCACGTAGAGAATATTTAGGCGTGAAATAGAGGTTGCATTGGAAAATACATGGTGATTGATTCTAATTAAGGGGACTTGTTTAATTTGGTTTCTAAGGCTTTCGACAATTTCAAGTAAAATGTTAACGAACAAATATTTGTGAGCTTTGTTGCTCAACTTTACCGCTACGACGGTATCGGTAGAAAGTTTTGTTGTGTGCATGAAAAGATTTTTTACAAACGATGAATACACTAAAATACCATTATTATTGCAAAATTAGAAGGACATTCACGTTTACTTAGAACCACCACAATTAATTTTGTTTCTTTGTGTTTAAATCTGTAGAATAAACACACAAATAATACGTACTTGTAAGAGTAAAACGCTTTTAGGTATTTTTTTTATAGAAGCAAAAAAAAAAGATCAAGCTAAAATTGCTGGGAAATCGTCGATGAAATCCAATTCCATATTTCCCAGATGAAAGCTCTCTGTGATTTCTCACTTGACCTTTCACCGTTCACACGGACTACGTTTCGGAAATAGCATGTCCCTTCCCAATCTTAGCCACTTTGACGATTGATCCTTAAACAGTTTTTCATTCCGTAAAAAAAATTTCCCAGTTAATTCGCACAGATTTTTTTTCATAACGCGCTCGTTTTTTTTTGCGATTTCTTCTAAAGTGTTTAGACTGCGGCAGTCTTGAAAGAATTGAATTTCAAACGCGTGACTTGAATGTCAAGCGTATGACGCGCGTACACCGGGGAACTAGCACGCGTACAGCACCTATAAATCAAGCTATGCGCGATCGGTCTGAGGCGCCATCGCGTTAATGCAAATAAGCTGATCTAGCCATGTGTTTAACCACGCTAGGAGTGCCGCAGAGAAATCCGGTAGGTAGAATTTTTGTATGGTAACAATGACTAAGCGCAGATGACAAAGCTGTGATTAATTTAACAGCTGACAGTCCTTTATTTGCAACTAAGGGAGCGCTCATAACGGAAATAGAAATTTGAACCAGAAGAAGTGCATGAGAGATTGCTTTTGGCGTTTTCCTTCAGCGAATAAAATTGCCTGATTTTGACGGCATTCACTTCTTGAAGCTGAAAAAATATTGATAATATTAGTAGTAGTAATAATTGGTTATGAGGAAAGGTAAGAAACAGTTACTCACTCTCAGTGCACACCTAAACCGAGCCGTGAGATAAGGGATTAAGGAGAGTGTTTGTCTGCGTTTGTCCCGTGTGGTTCTCTTTCTCTTGTCCCGTCCTTTTGCGCAGTTACTTTTTGTTCTTATAAAACCGTGAGATAAGGGATTAAGGAGGAAGTGAAAGAAGGAAGAGAGAAAGAGCCTCCGTAGTGGAGGGCTCCGGAATAGTATCGAACCCTTGGGTCCTTTAAATCGCACAACAGACGGGCGTCTTTTGCATTTCCCCCCATTGGAATAGGGCCGCCGCAGCCGGGATTCAATGTCACGTCGTCAGGCTCAGTACCCGATTGCCGTAATCACTGAGCCATCGCGGCGGGTGCGAAAATCGATCAGAACTTGTCATGGTGTGCGCGGCTTGAAGAACACCGCTGTTGGCTCTTCATCGAGCAGAACCGCTCGGAGAGAATAAAAATATGCCGGACGTCTCCCTGTGTTTATACAGTCTAGTTCCTTGTGTAAGCTGCGCGCCCGATGAATTTAGCTTAGGAGTTTCTTCGGTATTAGCGCTTCCCTCCTACCATGAGCTCGGCGTCCCGGGAGCCATGCACTGTGTACCAGAAGTCCATGCACTGCACTCCCGTTGCTTTCAGGTCCACCACTTCGCTGTGCAGTTCAGCGCTGCCTCGGGGCAGCATCTCACGGCCGCTGACGAGCATGAAGGAGCCTAGCGTATGCGTGCCACACAGAACAAAGTCAACAGTCATGTGCCAAATACATTGCCGCCTTCCACATAAGAGCTAACGCATTGCCCTTTCAAGTTTAGTGAATGCAGTAACTGAGCTTTCACGTGTAGCGCATTAAAAGACATTATTGGTTTATTGGTTTATTGGGGTTTAACGTCCCGTAGCAACTGAGGCTATGACGGACGCCGTAGTGAAGGGCTCCGGAAATTTCGACCACCTGGGGTTCTTTAACGTGCACTGACATCGCACAGCACACGGGCCTCTAGAATTTCGCCTTCATCGAAATTCCACCGCCGCGGCCGGGATCGAACCCGTGTCTTTCGGGTCAGCAGCCGAGCGCCGTAACCACTGAGCCACCGCGGCGGGTATTAAAAGACATTATGTGATCACTTTAAAGCTTAAGAACGTCGGCAACCAAGTTTTGCGAGAAATGTCCTCGAAACCTGACTTCAATTTTATCTTCCAAAACAAGGTGTTTTTTCTGGGCAAGTTGGTTAAGGAACATTCTGAGAAACACAGCGCTGGCAGACAACGGACGAGCGCAGTTGTGTGTCCTACTTGCTCTCGTCGGTTGTCTGCCAGCGCTGCGTTTCTCAGAATCTTCCAAAACAGACAGTCTCCCGCACTTGAGCTCAACAAAACAGCAACATCAGAATCTAAACAAGACTGTAAAACTTCAATCAGATCTATTTTATTTTCGCTAGGCGCTCGAATGAATCCACAGCGTGAGCAGAAGGCACGATGTACGTCAGGACCATGATGGTAATGACCATGTTCTTGACGAAAAGTTAAAAACGCTTCGTAGAGGTATAGCTAATCTGTTCATGCCAGCCACCTCCCATACAACGAGAGCTGAAGTTTGTTTGCGGCCACATGTAGAAGAAGACGAAGACGGGGCCAAACAAGTGGTATGTGGAAGGGTGATAAAAGGGTGAAGGGGTGTGGAAGGGGTGGGAAGAAAGCGCTCGAATAGGCATTTCGAAAACGATGAGGATGTACAGATGCATGAAGGGGTGACCATAGAGTTTCCAAGCGCATCCTCAAGCAGTCGTGTTATCAGACTCTCAAACTGCATATATAAACTACATAAAGACCCGGGTCGTCGTTGAGCAGGCCGCTCGGATACTCAAGTTTGCAAATTTTGAAACAGCACTCATAATATGCCCCCCTGGACACCAAGGGGTACGGAGCAACGAACCTTCCCACTGCCTTTCACGTGAATTACAAAAGCCGGCAGCGTCGCAGAATGGCCATAACTATGATATGTCAATCTACACTTCTGCTGAAATCCTACAGAACTACCATCTAGAACGATTGGAATTTCCGAAAGCTTCGAAAAAATTAAGCAATGTCGAAGAAATAACACTAAGAAGGATACTAACCAGCACCTTTCACACCCCCAAATCCCTAAATTCCTGGTACCCAGAACTTTACAGGCCAGAATGTCTACCTCGGGGCTTATACTGGCAGAGCTAGAGCATCTTTATCACAGGAAACAGTATGCTTTCAGATGGGTTGTCGACGGGCCATCGATTCATGGATTTTTACGTGATAAAGCAACACCGTGGTCTATGAGGCTCGCCGTATGTGAGGGCTCCATTTAATTTAAACTATGTGGGGTTCTTTAACAAGCACCAAAATCTGGATGCATGGGCAACTTCGCTTTTCACCTCCATCAAAATTCGGTCGCCATGACCGGGACCTATTCCACAACCATGAGTTCAGCACCCGAACGCCACAGCCACTGGGTATAAGTCATCAACTTAAAAAAAAAAGTGAAAAATAAAAAGCTGTCAGCGTGCGCGCACATGCACGAGAGGTTAAAAAGAAAGTAGAAATACCGTCTGCAGACGAGAGAGTGTGGTCGTTGGGCGGCTGTGGAAGGTCAGTCTTGAGATGTCCACCACGCAGCAGCCACTCCCAAGTTTTTCTTTTCGCCATTGGATTTATCCATGTGCAGGGACCTCGCTCGAAGTCGCAGCTCAGTCCCCTCTCTGCGTAACCGGGTGCAAGTGGTGGTATCAGTTCCCTTCCATTATGGCAGTACAAAAGCACTACAAAGCTTTCCTGCGACTCGCTTCTGTAACACACACACAAAAATAATAAAGAAAAACAAGGGATTCTTCACTTCACGTACTTCCCTCACGTCAGGTACGGCTCTCGGAGGCTCTGCAATAAGCTTACATGGCTCTTGGTTTTGTACGACAAACGTTTAGGCGATGTAAGTTTAATTCTCTCTTCCAATAACAAAGCTGACCAAGCAGTGTCTCACTAACCCATTGTATTGCAGTGTTCATTTGAGTTTTATATTTCCTCATTATAAGTTCTATGATTTAACTGAATCGTTTAGTTATGATCTGTATCTTACTTCAAAACGCTATCAGCGCTTTTAGCTAGGTAGTGGTGTGCAATTAAGTTTCATGTGTTTTAGCTACGGGCATCTAACCTTCCTATATTTTCGTTGTGTTATCGTTGCTGCATGTGGCTGAGGACGTTTCTACCAGGCGGTAGCAGCTTCTACTTGTATTTTCTATTTCCCAGAGTGAAAAGGGTACGGCGTTATAATAACAAAGAGACCATTCTCACAGAAAAAGAAGCCTTTATAAGCTAAAAAAGGACAAAAATAAAATAAAAGTGTCGCCATCACCGGCAGATTCTGTAAATAAATGCGTGCGTCGACATCAATTCTTTGGTGCGGATTCCAGAGAGGTACAAATAGCTACACTGGCATTCCCTTCAAATCCATGGCAACCTGTCGTTTTGGGTAAGAACATCACAAGTTTGAATCGAATAATGGGAAAATTTTTAAATCGAATTTTCTCTTGGGAAGATCTTTTGCAGCAGAGCGGGCAACATAGCCTGAAAGAGGCAGATAATTGATTTTTTCTGAGAACAATAACTCGATAAAGTTGCCCTCAAGGTTCCTTTAATCCTGCCAGCAGTTGTTCCACTGTAATGACGCGTTAAATAATAATTAACGACAAGAGTTTGTGGCATAGTTCTGTTACCTAGCCAAGCACACAAGCACCCGAAAGAGTATGTAGTTGTATACGTGTATCAAGGTAAAACAGTGGCCATGAACAAGAGAAGTATGATTCTAACACGACAAAAAGAACTATAGTTTGGAAGAAATGACGTTGCTTTACTACTGAACAAGTCTGACAAGCAAAATTTTTGCATAAATGAAACGAAAATGAAAAAGCTGGGAAGTGGATAAGAAATGCGGGACAAGCAGGGCTAGCGCGCTGCAGACGAACAAGCAGCCAATTGACAAAGCCTTTAGTACATTAAATTTAGCCAGGCAGAGAATGCGCAAACACGAAACTTCAATACCTCTGCTGTGCGCTGGCAAGGACAGGAGTAGATAACCATGACACGGAAGGCCCGGCTAATGAGAGCGCGAATTTCAAATTTTGAACGTAAGTGGGAAGCGCGACGTCACCGAGCGCTGGATATAATTCGCACCGTTTCTTATGACTGAGAACTAAGCTGTCAGTAATGTGCAATGAAGAACACGCGTGAGTGCAAGAGAAGGTTATCGTATTCGCTGACTGCACGGAAGTCGAATTTGCGACGACACTGAATGGGAGCCCTCATGACAGAAACGAAGAAACAAACTTCCACATTTTCGGGACCATTCGCCGCATTAAAACTACTGCCCACGTTAGCGATTAAAAGTTAACTGAAGTGATTTGGTTGGCCTTGACGTCTGCTACATTGCAGCTTTGAGTGAAAAAATTATGAATTTCTTCAAAACGCTGCTTGTTCTGCATGCAGAATGATACATTTAACCAGAGGCGAACAGCTACGAGAAGCGCGGGCGAGTTGCTCTCCGGGAGAAGAAAGAGGGTAAGTTTCAGTTCGTTTATAGAATGAGACACCAGGTCAACAGAGTAATATGATTTGTCAGGAGAAATAATATGGGGGATAATAGCAGTGCAAGAGGAAAAAGGGACAGTTAATTTTTTCATTGCACATGAGCGAGCATGAGCGTACGCACCAGCCAGTTATCTAACAGCTTTATATTGAAAGAAGAAAATTTTCACTAAAATTGCGAATATCTCGAAAACAAGGTTTGGACATGAAAATGTAAGAAAGCAACGAACCCAAGAATAACCGACCACTGCAAAACAAGAGGTTGTAGAGCGTTTTTGTGTGGGAGGGCAGACAACTGCTTTAGCTGCATAGGGTGACATATATTTAGGAATGAGAGCAAAATAAAGTTCTGCAATGTTCCCTAAAGCCCAGTCTAGTGTGTCATGGTAAGATTCTTGCTGCACTCACGTTCCGAGGAACATGCGCCAAAAGTCAGCTCTATGTCGTCGACGGCAATCAAGGCATCTGTCAAGGAAGTCTCCAGTTTGAACTGGCGCTGAGGAAGAAGCAAACAAAGAGTAGTTGTAGTATTCAACTGCAAAGCACGGAGATCTCGCATCATCGACTTGCAAGTGCATCTTTGATATCCATTTTTTTTACCATATAGTACTTAGATACAAGGTGTTTCCTATTCAATACAAATTGTTTGTAACAATGCAGTAGTAGCCGCAGAGGGCCGCTTCTGAGGCTGGGTTAGCTGGGCAGGCGAAACCTCGTTCAAAGAGATTAGTGAATATTAGCTGATTATAACCTATAACAGTCAATAACTTTAAAATTAATCTAAACTAATTTATTTTTATTAACCAAAATAAAACGTCCTATGCATGCTGCATGCTCAGGAGGTTCGGCCTTCCGCTATCTTTTTTCTAAATGTTCAAAACAGCGCCTAAATCTAGAACTGTGAGTACGAAAGCTCGTTAGAGCAAATGTATGAGAAAACTGCAACTACAGCAAAAAAAAAAGAAAAAGACTCATTTTAAAGCAAATAAATGAACGTAGACGGCCAAGTCCATTTATTCGCGTTTCTCCCGTCATCGCTCTGCACTTCGCCTTTACCCATTTTTTTTAATACAGTTGCAGCTCAATCTTTAAGCTTCTGGTCGCAGTGATCGCATCCTTGAAATATGACGAAACGAATGAGTTAGTGTAATGTATGATGATTATAGACCAAAAGAGGTGTTGTGAACGTTGTATGACGCAACTAGAAGCGCAAGAAAATCGTGCCACACTGCTGAGAGAAGGTCACCATTTTTGCGTGGTTTCGTATACTTTGTCACCTTGGTGCCAACATTGCACGTACGCGCTGTTCGTGCACGGCATTCATGGGTTGCAGGAGCCAGTATTCGCTACTTCGCCGTTGCTCACGGACTCTGCTGTCTCTCTTGGCGTCATTGTTTTACAGTGCTGTTGTTCCTTACGTTTCCCAAACTTAGAATGAGAAAAGTTTCCAGAGGGCAGATCTGAGCACACTGTCATATCTGCAATCTAATTCACATGAGCAAGCGCTCAGGTTTAGTGAGGTACGCGTGCTCCGTCCTACTTGGTGTACTTGTTGTGAATCGAGGGCAAAGAAGAAGTAAATTCAGTTCTAGACATTCAAAATGAGGCAGTTTCACTCGCGACACTCGAGCTAGTTGTACCATTTTACGAACACCAGCCGCCCGAATGTTTCGACATTCACTCGCACTAATTATTCTACTGCCAGAGCAGCGGAGCACGGGCCGCGGTACGGCTGCGACTGCTTTTCTCCAAATGCCACTTCATGTTACATAATTCTCTGTGCGTGATGGCGTCCAACATGTGCTTTTTATATGCTCGGGTTTGCTTCTATCGCTTTTGTTCTGATCGGTAATTTTTTATAACTTAACACCTTTTTTGACATGTATAAACGCGACAGCGTTAAGGGCTCCGTTCAGCGGAAAATCCAGCGTCGTCGTCGTAGACATCGGCGTGAGCTAGAAATCCCCAGAAAGAAACCTAGGTGGCAGGTGGACAGGTCACGGGACACTGTGACGCCATCATAACCTTTCCCCCAAATTGTGAGCAAACTGCTCATCGTGATACGTGGCAGTTCAATTATTCATCGTCTTTCATTATTGCGCTTTTACGAACATTTAAACACTAGAGGGAAACAACATATAACACGGATGCGCAAAGTGTCAACTGAAATTTTTATTCCGGAGTGCATACATATTTATGCATTTCAAGTGAGAACAAAAATTCCAAAATACAGCTCAGCTGTCATACGTGTTATCATAGCAACAAGCACGATCCGTTTCATGGGTTATTGTCCGGACTGGCCAATTTTCTTTCTTTGTACTTTTCCAAGAATTCCTTGTCTTGTCTCGAAAGCGTAACAGACGAGTCACTTACACATGACCCCTTTTTTCCTGATTCCATGCAGTACGCAGTAAGGCACAGTATCTAATGTTTCGTGATCCCATTGATACGGTAGGCAGTCATTACACTGTTTCGCCGCCTACTTCGTCAGCTCGAATGCCCTTTCTGCCGTGCCATGGCCCGACGGTTTATCAAGAAGAGCATTTCTTTAGCTCCTTTCACAACTGATCCTGCTGTAGGATCATTGCACGCCAATTAAATCTTAGTTTTTAACATCTTTCCGTAAATGTACGCCACTCGAACCTTGCAGTACACTAAAGGAAAAAAGATCACCTGGTCAGCCCGTAGCCATGCTCGGACGACTTCTTGTTTCCAGGCGCGTTCCAGCTTGTGCGTACTCGACCACCACGGATCCCCCGATAGGGGTGACACGGTTAAGTTGCAGCTGCAAGGAGGGAGGGAGGGGGTGGAAGGGTTTGAAGGGCGGAGCGCTGTATTCACCAGTTAACCTTGCCGTTTTATATGATTTTTTGCTCATTGTAGCTCACTTACGCTAAACAAAGGCACTAAAAGTTCGGCCAAGTCCACGTACGAGGCAATTTCCGCATGCGGCACATAACGGGCTCAATCAATGTAAATGGGCGTCTCCTGTAGGAAAAGCTTATTTACGACAATAAATGGCATTACACGCAAAAAAATTGGCAGCGGTTTAGCTGTGGTTAAACCTGGAGGATTGCGAAAGCAACGAGGAGAGAGAGCGACGCGATGGAGAGCATGCGTGAGCGGCGGCGGCCCCGGCACGCTAGCTATGCGCCGCTACTGCGCATGCGCAACTGGCGAGCGCGGCGGTGGCACCCGCGCAGCAACGGTGGCGGCGCGCCAGCTGTGCGCCGTGTGACATCACTGCTCCTTGCGCATGCACAATATGGCCTTTCGTCAGCTCCGCGACATGGCTCGGCGACTCGCGTAGTGTTGCTTTCGCAACAATAATCGCTTTCTTTCGCAGAAAGTAGATTATACACGTTGGGCGGCACATTAACGATGCTTCCGAACTTTTAGATCCGAAAAATCGTTACATGTCGCGTTAGCAGCTCGCCAAAACACACTGTACGTAAATTGTTTGAACTTGGAGACGTCTTTGTGGCTCCACCCACTTTGTATGGATGGATGGGCAACCGCGTGTGACGACGCACGCGCCTAGCCTGCCTCATATCCCGCCACCCGCCACCCTTCACCTAATTCCACTCGCACACCCATGACGGGTTACTGCAGCCGGCTACTATAACACTCTCAGCAGGAAGCGTTCACTAGGGCTTTCCCGTGGCGCTAATGTAAGTGTAGCGGTATAAACGCAACAGTTACTACACACTCCGAGTGGCATTAGCATTTCGAACCGGCTCAGCTGTCGCGGAAATGCGCACGACGTTAAGAGTAAACGTCCGGTAGTTTTTTTTTTCATTCATTAAACTAACTAATGGCACTGGCAGAAGCATGTGGCAAAAGCCCCAAAAGCCAGTGTTTTCAGCATTCGAACTGATAAGACTACAGCTCTAGCGGTCTCACAATTGCAAGCGGACTGTAAGATTTTTTGAAAGTCACATATACTGTGTATTGAAGACATTGTATTGACTACTGAATAATATCAGTGGTAGCGGTAGTGAGAAAATGCAAAAGCTTTCTGCCGTGTAAACGATCCTGTGAGCTAAAGGAACAATTTCTCAGAGAAAAAATTTTGTGCTCACTGCATATAAAAACATGTTCACATGAGACATATTTAAGACGTAATGATCAAGGACAAACGATACTGTTCCCTTTATTTTCGCACTTGAGCAAGCAGCACGCTTAGCGGACTTTTAGGTTAACACCACAGCGGCGGAAACTCATGTGAGGCTCCAGTGCCTTTTTTTGCGTATTTTATATAAAAAATGATTTATTCGATTTATTGGGGTTTATTGGGGTTTAACGCCCCAAAGCGACTCAGGCTATGAGGGAGGCCGTAGTGAAGGGCTGCGGACATTTCGACCACCTGGGGTTCTTTAACGTGCACTGACACCGCACAGTACACGGGCCTCTAGAATTTCGCCTGGATCGAAATTCAGCCGCCGGGCCGGGATCGAACCCGCGTCTTCCGGGCCAGCAGCCGAGCGCCGTAACCACTGAGCCACCGCGGCGGGTCTTACATAAAAAAGAAGAAATACAACAATACCACAAAGTATCAAAGAGAGGATGTATTGTGCTTGACCTTGTACACGCAACGGAAACATGCCCATGCAAGCAAGCAAGCTGGCACGCACGCGCGCACGCACAAAATCGCACAAAAACGCACCTTTCTGGCTCGTCGAAGACCGCAAAATGCCAAAAGGTAAGGCAGGCGGCTCCCACCCAGCCGGCGTCCAGAGTGGGGCTAGTCAGCACAGCCTTCAGCACGGACCCGCCATCCTTGTTCTCGGCGTATACGAAGCCACCTGCATGAAGGCAGCGGACAGTTACAGCTGGTCTGACCTTGACCTTTATAAGCGTGCGCAGATGATGTCAATGCAAGTGAAATGAGAACATCGTATTACCCCAGTAGAAAGGTTTGTCAGCCGTAAGCACCTTCTACAGGACCTCAACTTTAGTTTGTCAAACCATCAAGGTGACTACATGTCCCTGGTAAGGACACATATCGCGACACTTCCCGCCAATGTTGCCAAAATATTTTTTGTAGCAAGTCTAGAACTCCTGCAAATATTGACCTTGTTATAAAAATCATCTTTCTAATTCAGTTAAGACTACCAAGCAGCAACAAGACGCAGCATCAATTGATCTAGAGAGGAAGGGAAGTCTAAAAAAAGATTGGCTGACGTTCAAGTCGTCTTCACAACTGAACAACAGAGGGCGCAATTAAAGGAGGCAGGCATGATGACTATTTTGACCTCGCAGAGGTATATGAGCAAGTCCTGCTCGCTAAACATTAAGAAATCGTACCGCTACTCGTGGCGTTGGAGCCATAAACCAATCTTCTCTGCAGCACGGACCAATCAAAACCCTACCTCTTCATTTCTGCTGCCTGTGTTACTCTCAGGCAAGTTTTTCGGCAAGTAAAAAAAAATTATTGATTGGCGACAGTTGTCTCACCTGGATCGCACTCATAATGGGTAGAGATAAACTGCAACGGCAGAAAGCTGGGTTTTAAGAGTGCTGATTGCATCAGCGACTGTACAAAAGCACGGTTAAAGAGTGGAGCACACGCACGGTTGCACGTGCACCGTACACGCAATAGAAATCGTGCCTCGCTGATCTAACCTTAACTGACAACAGCGGCAAAGTCACTGGTAATGGGCATTAAGGGCTCTCTGTGAGCTCAGTTTGTCTTTCAGACATAGGCAGGCTGAAAGAAAACTACTTCCCTGAAAAATTATTTGACGTACAAATTATACCAATCTCTGCGCCGTTGTCCTCCTCGCTCTACTCGGCCTCTCCCATCACCCTCTGAGCCAAACTCGGAGCGATGAGCCTTCTATTCCCGCCCTTATCCTTGTGTCCGTTTCAGCTTTCGCCTGTTTCTGCGCCAATGTTAACTGCGTTTTCTACATCTCTATTCCGGGGTCACGTCATGGCGAGCTATCGTATTTCGCTCTTGTCAGCTAGGCTCGTTCGCACGTGATGACATAATCCCCAGCCGATTAGAGCGGCAGTATTCCATCGCAAGAAATTGCCTCGTATTGCTCCAAAGCGACATCACTGGCAATGGAAATGTCGTTAACACTCTGGGCGCTTTGCTGGCTGTAATCGCAGCTCGTAAAAGCCATTCCCAACTGTGAGGTTCATGGCTGCGGTCATTGGTAGTGTGTCCTGCCGTTGCCCGAAAGGTGTTTCGGGGACCCTTTCAGGTAGCGCGGCCTGTCAAGGAGACGTGTGTGCTGCGAGCACAGCAGTGGCAAATTTAAGCTTCAGCTGTACTGGGATCCGAACCAACCACGCACTCTTTCTCGCAGCTGCTGCCATTTTGTGTGTCTAAGTTCCGCAACTAGCATCTATAGTGCTAAGCGGTCAGCCATTTGAGCGATAGTTAATCGTGAGTGCCGTTACAAAAAGAGAGAGAAAAAAAGAGAGGAGGAAGAAGATGGTTCCAATAACCGAAACTCGATGCAATCACCGAAAATTGCTGACTGCTGTGTTCACTGCATGCGAGTTTATGAAGGTCTCGCACCATCAGTTGTTCCTTGGGTGTGGTCTCTGTCGGGAAAATGTGGGTCCCCCCACCGTAGGTCGCTTAGCTTCCAGACGCCATCCGGACCTGACGGCTGCTGCAGCGCTGTCCAGTTGCACATGTGGCCATTGTCGAAGTTGCACGTGATTCTTTCCCCTGCGACAAAATGTTTTCACCCATAAGCTGGGAGCACAAAACCTGCTTTTTTTTCAGCAAGGAGTTCATTTAGGACATGCTCTTCTTTTTTTATCCCAAGCTCAGTTCTTTTCACACAACTATTGCGTAGTGACCACCGTTCTTTTTCTGAGGAAACAAGTAGTGAAGGCATATGAGCAGTAAGGGCAAGTCTCTGTCGGGGACTGCGTTACCATTACAAGAAGCGGTGGAAGCATAGCGTTTGGAGGACTTCGCAGCTTTCAGGAATCCTTTCTGCTCACGAAGCACTTTGTTATCGAACTAGACAATCTGTAAAGCCAATCGAAGTAGGACTGCGACACTTTTAGGGAAGCGCCTCAGATAAGGTGCATCTTTTGAGAACACCTTTGTAGTATTTTTCCGACGCTTGTGAAATCGCGTATGCACTCATAGAAATTGATGGCACAGAATTTTGTGCAACTTCACATTTAACACGAACACGCTAGAATTAACCAGCACTAATTAAGAAATCATAAAAACGTATTTAAACGCTGCCCAAGCAATCCCTGCTGCCCTAACCTTTCTGGTCGGCGCATGCGTAGACTTCGATGTCGTCCAAGGCACAGTACCATGGGCTGTTCTGGGGAACGTCAACGTGGGCGCGAAACGTCACCTGGAATAGTGCACGCACAATATTTGTTAGCTTGTTCTCATAAAGAAAATTCGTAAAAAAAATTGGTAAGGGTTTAACATAATTAAACCGAGTAGACGTGCGAAAGCAGGCGTTCATTTTTCATTTGGAGGGGACACTTAAGCTCAGCCTCAGGGATATTACGCGATAACTTTAGTGTGTTAACGCCTATATATGCAGAATTGGTCAATCCCTACTTAACATTCATAGGTGGCGGCAAGTCCTCGTATCACTACCAGCACAGTGACGCAGCGGTTAATTGACGCGACACTGAACTGGCAGGCGGCTGTTCCTATCACACCAACCGGTAGGGATTCTGCGACTAATCATGTTGCTCTTCCCGAGCAACTTCTCGCGCGCCTGGCACGGCGCTCCTCCGAACCTACCCGAGCTTACCCGAGTTACTCGGGTAAGCTCGGGTAGCAACTCGGGTTGCTACCCGAGTGTGGGTGAGAAGATTCATGGTCGCTGTCGGTGAGTGTATGAGTGCTTTCGCACTTAAAGCTTTTGAATGCATTTTCGGGCTACGAGAAACATAGTAAGTCACTAACAGAGAATTACATGCATTGTTAAGTCCATTGGCCGCATTCAGTACTGTCAGAACGCTGCTCTAGTGCAGTCATATTACTTGTGCTCGGCACAAAGAAAAATAAAGTTCTGAAGTCAATGGCGTCTCACAGGCAGCTCCAGTGCATATAGATGTGCAGTACATCTAGATGAATTTCTACAATTGTGACAGCACAAAAGGGCGCGTTGCTGTAACTATTAATGTTCGATACATTTCTTATATGATATCCTTTATACATCAGAAAGGAAATGTATGAAGCTCTCTAAAAAAAGAATCACAGTTTTAAGTTAACGTCTTGCAAGCTTGTTAGTGTGGTTGTAAGTTAATAAAATGGATAAGTTTAAGATATCGTAGCGCGAAACGAGACAACGTTCAATGCTAACCTCATGTTTTGTATGAACGGTGAAGCCGACTTCAACTGGCATCCATAAGCCGCTTGTCAGAGAGCTGGAGTCGACGCCCCAGAGCCGTTCCATACCAGCTGCTTTCCAAAAGAACAATGACACACGAAAACAATTAGAGCGATGAAAACAATTTCTGGTGCACACCAAATTCAATTAGAGCTATACTCAAGAGCTCGGAATTTCGCTGCATTATATTAATTTGCGAAGTGATTTCAGCGCCATTACACGGTTTCCTGTTCAGCAGAGTAACACTTAAGCATCGAATAAGTTGCGCTGTCGAATATAGAATGTATTTCACTGGTCAACAAAGCAAAATTACTCAATTGCAGTAGTTTCGAAATCAAACATTTCACTTTCGTGTGAATAAAACACAACGACTGGTATTTTTCTCGGAACTACATTCTCGCACCTAAAACGAAGAATATTCCTTAAAATTGCTAGGGGTTGAACGTAATCAGATCAAGTAGACGTGCGAAAGCAGGTGTTCATTCTTCAACTGGAGGAGACACTTAAGCTACTCCTTAAGGATATGGCGCGATATCTTTAGTGGATTAATGTCCATATATGCAGAATTGGTCATTCTCTACTTAACATTCATAGATGGCGGCGAGTACTCATACCCCTACCAGCACAGTGGCGCAGCCGTTAAGCGATGCGCCACTGCACTGACAGGTGGCTGTTTCTAACACAGCCACTCTGTGCACCCATGTTGCTCTTCCCGAGCAACCTCTCGCGCAGCTGGCGCGACGCTCCTCCGAACTTACCCGAGCTTACTCGAGTAACTCGGGTAAACTCGGGTAGTAACTCGGGTTGTTTGGCAACGGCACAAGACCGAAAGAACATATGTATGTTCAGGGACCAGATTCTTGGTCGGTGTTCTTGAGCATATGGGTGCTTTCGCACTAATAAATTACTTTTAGCTCCGAAGAAAGCTGCATTGTCGATAATCTGCAACAACGTACTGCCACCTTGCATTCGCAGCAATTCTAGATGCGCCCGTAGTTTATGCGTCTTTCGCCAGGCAGCTCAAGTAAGTTTGACGATTAAGATTTTACGCGAAAACTTAGGAATAGAAGCTAACGTTTTGCTCAGCGTGCATTTGGTAGTGCAGCTGAAAAAAAAAAAAAACTTAAGCGGACACTGAATGAGAAATGCGCTGCGCTTCATTGCAATGCTTCCCTAAAAAGACAGAAACAGTGTGCCTCGTTAGTGTCATGAGCAATAGATAAAGCTTAAAAAAAAACGATGCTACGATAACCTTTAATTTTTTGGTTTTCCAGCAGTAAGGCCTTTTAACCCCATGCAATTAGCCATCTTCTCGGTTGAGGTCACTTTGTTGCGGAAACGTCAATTAATTATGTGTTGGACAGAAATGAAGATAAAACACGTCACAATTTTGTCCTCTCATGTACCAAGTGTTGCTAGACAAATTACAGTTTACTGAACGATCGCCATACGATTTAGTCTTGTGCCCTAAAGATTCGTTTGTCTTGTCTTGCCCAGCCATGACAACTGTAAAGACGGATCTGGAGACCTCGCTCTTGCAACGCTGCTTTCTTGACGCGAAGACAGGTCAAGGCTCGCGAATGATCACGAAGAAAGCGCAAGCAGCAGGAAGCGCACATGCCGTGTTAAAGGTACTATAACTCACCAAACCCATCGCTTGGCAGAGAAGTTCCTGGATTCCTGTCAAGGTAAAGTTCAAGTCCAGAGGATGTTTTCGGGGGAGGAGCATAGTAGAAGAATCTGACGCAGCGACTGTGTTGTCCTTTCGGTTCGCCCAGCATTGGGGAAGTGAGACTTCTGGAGGCATTTGTATTGGCCGGAACAAACAGGTGCACGTAACCACCTAGGAAAAGCATCATTGTTCAACAATCAACCGAAAAGGTCGCGAATGACGTACGCATGCGCACAACAATTAAAATAGTGATTGGTCGTATGAAAAATATACTGTAAGATAAGTTTTTTTTCGAAATGAGCAAAATACACCTATAAAAAAATGATAAAAACGCGTGAGTTTCTTATCGACGCAAACCACAGCACTATCCAAGCAATTATGTGCTATTCTTAGAGCGACTCTACCGCACCATGTAATGAAACCTTATGCAAATTATGTTGTTAATATCAGCACAAAAACTGGATTTGGCTCTTTTCAATATATAACTAGATTTGACCCAGTTCCGAAAACTTTATTTGTACAGATGTAATTTAAGCTCATGAAACGGATGCTTACAATGCATATGCTGTGAATTCAGAATAAAAATAATTAGAACATTGATTGTGTGCTACCAGGGGCACTCCTGGGCTTCACCAACACATGTAAGTAAATGTGAATAGCACGCTTATGTCGCAGGCACTGATGTGGCAGCCTTCTTCTATTGTGTTCACACTTCTGCAGAGGAAAAGTACACTAGCTAGAATGTATGGAATCTAGAATATATCCTACCGTACTTCAGAATCTTAAATGCATTATTAGTAGTGAAATGGCAGACGCAGCCGGGACACAAAGCGACAGGACAGCCTCTAGTCCTGTCCTGTCGTTTTCTGTCTCCGCCTGCTAGTTCACTAGTAATCATGAGTTCAGGAAGCAAGCACCAACTATCTGAAATAAACGCTTAACCGTTTAATTTAGCAGAGGCGCATCTTTGCTCCCTCGGCGACAGAGCTAACTATCCCATCGCAATCGTCGTATTCTGAGTTCAGATCTTCCGTCGATCTCTTCATATTATTCCCACCCGACGAGAAAGCGGAGCTGGGGAAGAAATAAATAAAACCAGGCTCGAAAATATCCGAGCTACGATGCTCAAGTTGACAAAGAAGGTTCTCACGGGTAGATTTGGCTAAGTTTAATCCGCACATGAGCAGGATTTGGCTCATTTGTTATATGAAATATGATTTGCGAGCAGGTTTTTTAAGCGTTACAAGGCACATTTCGTTCTTCTAGTTTTTAAAAACAAAGATGTATAGATTACATTTCCACAACAGCATAACTTGACCTAGTTTCGGTTTCTGGATTTGGCTCATTTCGAAAAAAAAAACTCCCCATATAATTATTTCGGGAACGTTATGTAAAAATTGGCCCGTTGAATGAGAACTTGATATAAAAAAATTATGCTCAATGTGCCTCATTTAAGGCACACGGGCCCTGAGTTTTTTTTTTTTTTTTAAATAGAGCAACTGCATGCGCGCGTCTTCTGTTCGCAGGAGTATTGCGTACATGTAGGCAGGATCCCCGTGCCTACACTTTCTAGCGTGCGCGGTATTTAGCTGCATTGCTTTCTTCCTGTCCCCTCTTAATCCTTTCACCCTTTCCGTCGCCACAGAAATGAGATGTCCACACAGATTAAAAACATTTACAGGGCCTTTTTTTTCCTCGTAACCTATTCGACCTCCTCCTGAACCATGGCATAACGCAGGATAGTTCCATCAATTACCAAGAGAGAAAGAGGAAAAGGAAAGGCAGAGAAGTTAACCAGTAGGGTGTTTCGATTCTCTACCCTGTGCCATAGAAAGGAAAGACAGGGTGTAAAAGGTTAGCTCGAGGTTGTCTGCACACTTCTGAAATCTCCTTTATAGTGTCTCATGAAAGTGTGCAGAAAATATGCGTTTCGTCTTCGAAGCATTCGCGTATACGAGTGGAAGTTTTCGAGATGTGCGTCACTGCCGCTGCGAGACGGAGAGAGTTCGCTCTGCCAAGCATACCCCGCATGGTGTCCGTTGTGTGGTCCAGCGCCACAGCCTTGTTCCGGCTCGCGGAGCGACCCGGAGGCACCAGCCTCCATTTTTTGCCACTGCCGCTGACTGCGTTCTCGTACCCGCACACGGATCGTTCGAAAGAACATGAGCCATCTGCAGGGTCTGCGAACAAATAAACAAGTCGAAAACAGGGAAAGAACGTAGCGCAAAAAAAAAAGACGAGGACTGAGAAAGACGGAGGAGACGGCGTTAAATTTTTCACTGAATCATGAACAAACAAGCCCAAGCATCTACCTTTCTGAAACCGAAAACGAACAATGGGCAAGAATATGGATGAAGCCAACAGCCACGAAAACCAAGCAAGCAGCTTTCCATTTGTTAATAAAAAATATAATAATAGAAAAATAAAAAATAGAAACATTGGTTTGGTTTATGGGGTTTAACGTCCCAAAGCGACTAAGGCTATGAGAGACGCCGTAGTGGAGGGCTCCGGAAATTTCGACCACCTGGGGTTCTTTAACGTGCACTGACATCGCACAGTACACGGGCCTCTAGAATTTCTCCTCCAAAGAAATTCCAGCCGCCGCGGCCGGGATCGAACCCACGTCTTTCGGGTCAGTAGCCGAGCACCATAGCCACTGAGCCACCGCGGCGGCAATAGAAACATGCCCCTGTGCTTCTTGGTTTCGGTGGTTGTTGACTTCCCTCATATATATGTTATAACCATCCCCTCATTTCCTTTCCCTTGTCCGCTCAGTAGGCAAGTGTATGCATTTTCTTTTCTTTAACTTGCCATGTGCTTCGTTTTGGCAGTGCCCACCGTTGAAAACTCGAAAGTAGCGAACATATAAGTGCACAACAGGTGGCCCCACGTAACCTGAATCAATGGTCTGAAATTACTGGCACATTTTGATTTTCTGAAACTCCACCCCAACCGGCGAAGGTACTAGAGAACAATTAGGGGTATGTATTCATACTTCATGCGAAAAAGCTCCATAAAACGAACTGATGAACATTTAAAATGCTGGAGGGTCCCATTAAGTTGAGGCGTAATTTTTGTTGCGCTAGCTTTCATGGGAAAACGCCTGCCGCGCTCTGGATGAAAGCTTGGCTGTGGCGGCAGACACTTCAGGGAACCAAATGAACAGCCAGTGCCAGAAAACGGAACTGCCTATACGCGGTGATATCCAAAACAAGTTACTAAAGAGTCTTGCTTCCTGCGTCCTACTCAAAACATACACAACCGTACAATGCAGCTGATAGGTTCGCTTCATCCCATGAACTCATCATTTCTCTCTGTCCGTGTTGTACTTCTCCAAACATAGCGCCTTATGAAGATCGTGATCGACATTCAAAATGGGCTTTCTTGCTGCGACCATCATGAATTTCAGGCGTTTTCTTCAGAGTACGAAAACTATTTGCGTAACAAAGCTACCGCAATAAAAATTACGCCATTCGTGCCTTCTCCTGAGAGGCTTCAATATTCTAATTAAATTTTGCTTATTTCAGCCACAATAAAAATAAAATTCTTTACGTTTTGCTAATTAATAAAGTGCTGTTTGTTATACCACTGCTAAAAACCAGTCAGGAAGTCAGGATTCTGCTTTACTTAGAATTTATCCTTTCCAGATAACGTTTCTTCAATTTAGAAGCGGAAATTACGTGCAAACAAATTACCTTGAAAAAGCAAGCTCCCAGAAGCAAATATATCTTAGTATTCTTCTGTACTGGTCAGAATTTTGCAGCCAGATTCATAGTTCATGCGAAACAAAATGAAGGCCCCACAGTTCACCATCTGCCGAGTTTTTCATGCAGCACACTGCAACAAACTGGGCTTAAAAGAGAATTGTAAAGCGGATTCTTTCGGCACAAAATTTGCGCTTACCTTCAGGGCATGTACCAGAAGTCAGGCTCAGATCGTCAACACCAACAGAACCGTTGGAAAAGTGCCAAGCGCGAATCTCGAGCTAGACATGGGGGGGGGGGGGGGGGGGGGAGAAAAATGAAAAATGCTGCAGTTTGTCATTAAGCAGACGCGGTCGCATGGGCAAGGAAAAAAAATTCACAGGGACACCTTATTGCGTTATTCGTTGAAAATGCGATAGCATTAAAAGCTTCTGTTGCTTTTACCGGAAGTGATGCCACTTCCGGTCTGGTGAATACTTTCTTTCCAGCCAGTAGGAATTATCCGATCTCGTGACGTCATGTCCCTTCAGCGAATGGGCGAATTTTATGATCGATGACCCATTTCTCTCTCGATAAGGCTTTTAACGCTCTTGCATTAAAAGAAGTGTTGATGAGAAAGCGTCGTGGACGAGGATAAAAAAGAAAATTGGAGCTGAAAACTGGAGATGGGCACACCAGCTGGCGCTCCGAAGAACGTGGCCACACGCTCGCGTGTTCACCCTAAAACTGGATCATCCTGCACTGTTTCGGGTGGACGCGGCTTTCAGTAAAAATGTTTTATTTATTGTTGTATTTACATAAAATTTTTTGAGCACATCAAAAATAATTTTGCGACTACTCTAAAAAATTTCATTTTTATGTCTCCAAAAAACTTTCTTACATATTTTTTCTATGGATATTGTGAAAAGGCTGCGGAGTTAAGAAAATACGATAGAAGGCCTGTTCAACATTCATTGCTTTTCTATTGGCGTTCCATAGATAATGACATTCCTAGAATTTTTTTTCTAAGCACAAATTTTGGTTCTGAATTTTTGCGATGCAGAGTCTGTTGGCTGGCTCATCTGAAGTGAGAAGGAAACTTGATATAAGAAAATTAAAGCTCACAAATTTGAAAACAAAAGCATGTCATGACCTCCAGTATGGTTCTAGGAGTGCAACAGAACAAATGGAGCCAAAATAGTTAAAATTGTCGTGAATAAATCTGCTCTGCAAGGTGGGTACCTAGGAAGAAAACCGCAACGGAGAAAAACGCCCATTGTTCGAGCGTTTCTCTGCAATAAATGGCATTGCAAAACCATTTTTTAAGAGTACTTTCCGTTTGGTTTTTAGCAATGAAATTTGGGACAGTGTAAAAAAAGTGCGTATAAGTAGATAGAATGATTTCCAAAAAATCAAATTTTTTGGGCCATTTTTGTAGATATTAAAGCCCCGTCCCCCCTTTATTGAGAGGTCTGATAGAAATTTAGCAGAGGAAAATAATGTTACAAAATGTCAGCGAATATCATTGGATAAGTTCACACGCCCTGCGTCGATTGGCCTTCGTATACGTGACAAAAACAAAGAACAAATCTCAAGAACAAAGTGGAAAGAAAGTGCAAAAAACAAATTGATAGGCTATATCGCTGCAAAATACCAGTAGCAGCAAGAAAACAGTGGAAATGATTCAGAGGAGGGCGCTTTCTGTTTTAGTATTAAACACACTGCACAACCACGCAGTGACAGCGTACACAAAGGTAAAACTAGCCTTCAGAAAAGTTAATTTAGCTATTAGTTGGCGTGAATGTGGATCGCATGATGCGTTTTATAAACTCTAATGGCCGCCAGGAACTAGGAGTTTTCTTTTTCATTGCGAAAGCGTGCCTTTGCATAAAGTCACACTGCGGATTCCCCAAGGAAGTCCAGCAACAGATGCGGACCAGAGATTCAGTCTTCTACATCCGGCGGTCGACCTGGGGCCGGTCCGCATCGGAGCACGTGTTTCTGCTGGATGACGTGCAAAGAGGGGCAGGTGCACAGCAGGTGTCTAGTGTCCGCTTCGCAGTCAAGAGCGGAACAGAATGGACAGGGGTCACCAAAGGTGGCATGGTATTTTTACCCCAGCGGTAACTAGAGATTTTCTGCTCAGGAAATGGCTTTTTAATGCTCAGTGAACTTTCTGCAATAAAAAGGGCGTGCATGTTATTGCATATTACAACTTTATTCGTGGGGGGGGGGGGGGGGGGGGGGGGCGTGTCCGTAACCAGGGGACTCGTCAGGGTCCGTGCAAGGCGTACCACAGTCACACCTCATCGCAACGAAATAGGCACAGCACTATTAGATTGGTTTAGCGGGGCTTGGGCATCACTCTGCTTATTCTATATGTATATATGAAGCCATCGATCTCGTGGAGCAGTGTGTGGCGTGCAGAACCAGTCATGCCTGCTGCGAAGCATCCCTGCTTCTGTGTCGACATCAACAAGTCTCGCATCTAGGGCAAAAAAAGTAACTATAACGCTCTCTTAACGGACGAAAACTCGGGGTCTTGTTCTGGACTCTTTTAATGCGATGGCTTGACAGCTGCCCATGAAGGGAAGCGCTGATCCTTACCTTCATGGCACCCTGGCGCTCCTCGTTGTACTGCACCTTTTGCCAGAGCTCTGAGTGCGGCGACTGTGCCCTGAAGAAGACTCGCTCCTTGTCGGCCTCGTCCACGTGCCACTCGGCATTCTCGTGGCGCGATGCCATCTCGACACGGGGCAGCTTGAGGCCCGACGCGTGCACCCACGCCAGAAAGCAGAAGGGCCCCGTGGTTGACAGCTCGAGCCTGGCCACCGACTCGTGCCAGGCATTCTTCGAGAACTGCACTCGGCTGTACCAGCCATCACCTGCGCCGCCACGAGGACACACTCGCGATGACTAGACTAATATAGGCCGGTTGTAGCATGGTAAGAAGCTTCGGCTCACATTGCAGCGAGCCTCATTTTGTCTCGCACTTTAGTAAGCGGACTGTGCGTGCTCGTGAATGTGCCAGGAGGTGAATACTGCCGAAAGACACATAATACGGCAGTTATGAACGCTGCTGTAATGTTGAACAGAGCGAGAAATACAGCTTCCCGGGCGAAACTGCTGACCAGAAAAAGATGTAAGATACCCGTACACGTACAGCCATGAGCCGGCTCCTCTGGAGTGCTCAAGCGGTGCTCTGTTGCGTAAAGGAAGCGAAAAATAAAGCAAGTAATGAGTTCAAAACAATGTTTGAGCTCCAGAGAACGCCCATAAACGTAAGAAATTGCACTGGCACAAGCATAGTAGCAACAACAGAGGAGCTGAGCTTTGATTCCACTTTTGTTGCTCGGCATCATCCCGTCAATATATATATATATATATATATATATATATATATATATATATATATATATATATATATATATATATATATATATATATATATATATATATATATATATATATATATATATATTTAAAAACATTTATTCATGTTAATAGTACAAATGATTGCAATTTTTCAAAGTAACACCCTTCCACATCTACACGCTGCTGCCAGTGAGTTTTCCAATTTTCGAACGCCTCCAGGAACGCCTGGACCGGAATGCTGTTTAGCTCCTACGTCACGGCCTGTTGAACCCCCTCTAGCGATCTGTGATGCTTACCCTTGAGCGTCGATTTTATTCTTGGGGATGGAAAAAAGTCTGACAGGGCCAAGTCGGGGCTGTAGGGGAGCTAAAGCAGTGTTGCCACCTTGTGCTGGGCAAGATACTCAACTACGCTGAACGCTGTGTGGCTCGGCGCGTTGTCATGGTGCAGCCGCCATTTGTTTGCGATGGCTGGGCGGACACGAACAATGCGTTTTTGCGGTCTTTTGAGGACTTTCATGCAAAAAAACTGCATTAATTATTTGTCCGAGTGGTACGAACTCTTTGTGGATGACTCCATGTTGATCAAAAAAGAAAATGAGCGTGGGCTTTTGCTTGGATTTGCTCATTCACGCTTTCTTGGGGCGTCGGAAAGAAGCGGTGTGCCATTCTGAGCTCTGCCACTGCTCTCAGGGTAGTATTCAGACACCCACGTCTCTTCACAAGTCACTACATTGTCCAACAAATCGGGCTCCTCATTCACATGATGAAGAAGATCCTGGCAGATCGCTTTCCGGTTGGCCTTCTGCTCCTCTGACAACACTCGCGGCACCAACTTCGCGCACACTTTCCTCATGGCTAAGTTTTCTGTCACGATCTCAAAAACTTGGGTTTGTGGAATGCTCAAGTCATCCGCAATCATTCTGGTACTCATCATACGATCACTGCTTAGTAAATTTTTCACTCGCGAAACATTTTTGTTGGTCTTGCTGGTCGAAGGTCATCTGAAGAGGTCGTCATCTTCCACTCTTTCTCTACCTTCTCGGAACAGTTTGCGCCACTCAAAAACGTCTGATCTACCCATGGCAGCATCACCGTAGGCCTTTTTAATCATGTCGTGAGTCTCTTTGCCCGTTTTACCAAGTTTTGCACAAAATTTTATCTCGTATCGCTGATCTAGTAAACGCTCCATGATTCTGCGTGACGAGGCGCTTCGATAGGGGTTCACAGTACAAGCGACCTCCTCTTTTCAACGGCCGAGAGCCGACTGGCGATTTTCCTCAGCATTCCCAAAATCCCCCTTCAACGATCCTGCACGCGCAGACCGCCTCTTGTTCACCCATTCGCCCAGGAAAAAACCAGTCCTACTACTTTACTACTTTCAGAACAGGCCCTGTATATATATATATATATATATATATATATATATATATATATATATATATATATATATATATATATATATATATATATATATATATATATATATATATATATATATATATATATATATATATACCGGGTGTCCCAGATAAATGTAACCAAATGTAACCAAACTTTTTAAAAAAGGCGAAGTGTCCTAGTCCAGTGAAACCAACTGGGGGTTGTTCATAATCGCGTGGCCTAGTCTTGAGTATTTTTCACGCTCTTCAAAGTTAATTAATTAGCTAAGTTTAATTAGCTAACTTTTTAATTATTGACTTCAGGAAGAAAGTGTCAATGAAAAAGTTTTAGATCGCCTCGAAAAACCGCTAGTAGTGCTGTTTCCGTCAAGTTACGATTTACGTAGCTTCATTTATTGGCCTTAAAAAAAAGTTGTCACGTGACCAGCTGCTCGCTCACTTCTCTGCCCCAATGTGCACCCAAGGTCTCATCAAATAGAGGACTTCAGAAAAAACGGATTTTATCCTTTAAGGCGCGTCTTGGCACGTTGAAGTGGCACAGTTGTCATGCGGAAGCTTTTTCTTATTGTGCGGGTTATGGTTAAATGCCGGTAAAAACCTACTTTACTTAAATATTACTTTGCTGCAAAGGTCTCAGTAAGCTGTTTCTCAAAGCGATCTAGAACTTTTCCATTGGCACTTTGTTCCTCAAGTCAATAATTAAAACGTTCGCTAATTAAGTTTAACTAATTAGTCAACCTTGAGGAACGAAAAAAATACTGCAGACTAGGTCACGCGACTCTAAACAACCCTCATTTGGTTTCAGACGGCTAGGGCACCCCATGTTTTTTGAACGCTTGGTTACATTTAGCTGGGACACTTGGTATATACATATATTTCGTTCAGTTTGAGGGACGCCTGCTAAATATTACAAATAGTATGAACAAGAATAACTGAGGTGAAAATAAGTTAAAATATCAGATATTGCTATTCCTAGAATGCTTAAACCTTGTTTTGTGCAAGTAAGCCCCGTCAGTCAGAAACAAAAAGCACAGCAGAAAGACTGCGGCTAACTCAGTTGGAGACTGACCTGTGCCGATAGTGTGATCGATGGTGGGTCCCTCGTCGACCTGCTTTGCTCGGACTGGCACGAAGCAGTCGCCGCCCTTGCAACTTGACGAGAATTCGCACACACCGGTTTCAAAGTCGCACTCTACATCGGCAGCACCTGCATTAGATAAAGAACGGCGGGATAGCATCGAGCTTAAAATGGAACTCCTTGCGTACTGGTTATTACTAGCTGGACTAAAAACGATGTGGGATCGCACTGAGCTCTTCCCGCTAAACTCTTCAACGCACGATTTCAACGTTTGAGACGTGTGTCGGAATTGCGGAACACAACTGGAAGTAGCCTCGCTAACATTCATTTCTCTGCGTCTTAACACCATTTCTTGAGCAACATACGTGCAGCATTAAAATAAATAACGGAATAAAATAGTGAAAGGAGAATTTGAACGGTTATAATTCGCATACTCGAGGTTCCGCATCATCGTGCGAGCATGAACGCTAGAAACGCAAAAAAAAAAAAAAAATCTGTTTTAGAGCCTTTGAATTTCGGAAGAGAGACTGTTGCTCTCAGCACTCCATCGGGCGCTCTTTCTACGACCCGCGGACGGCCCTTGCAGCGTGCATATTACGCACGAGAAAAGCTCTGTTTATTTATCACACCCACACTTTTTTTTCTTTTTCCAATGCTGTGTCAGGTATTGAAGCGAAAGCTTCTCTACGGGACCTCGGGCTTCAATCGGGGACAGTGTAAATTTGACCTTCAGCTGAGTTGGAGGTCAAACCATGTAAAAGAGAAAAAAGAAGCTGAATCAATATCTATGACTGGGAGTCGAACCCGCGGCTGCGTGTACAGATCTCCTTTAAAGGCCGCTCAGCGAGACCACTAGGCCATCGCTTTATTTTTTCTTTATTGCCGACTTCAGCACGTCATTTACCACGCCTCTCTTTGTCTCGTGCTGCTCTACTCCCGCCACAAGATCATGCAAGCACAACTTATCACGTTGTTAAAACACCTAACTACCTATAGCAGTAAAATGCGCACTAAGCGCACCTCATATTGAAGTGCAGTTGTGGACTAATTGCGCTATAATAGCTATTTATCTCTTAGTTTATGGCACATTGTACCTTATTTGCTCTAGAAAAGCAGTTTTTTCTCGTATATGAGCATAAAAGGTCGTTCTTTACGAATCCGTCGAATGGAAGAGCTGCAATGCGCTGAAATAAACAATATCACCGTCTTTGTATCACGAACATCGCTGACATTTCTGGGTGACTAGAAAGTGTTACCAAGCTTTTGTGCTTTGGAGACGCAGACTATCGGCTACGAATGAGAGGAAGCAGTGTAAACGCTTGGCTTTCCATACACAGCTGGAAAGTGTTAAAGTGACGCTAAAGGGAAATACCAAACTAAGCAAGTTGGAGAGATTATTCCTCAAGAACGCTACAGGTATTTTTTTCAGTGCGGAAAGGTGGCTGCGTTGCTCAGAAATCCGCAAATGAAAGTATCGAAACCGTTTTCCATTCAAAGAAAAAAAAAATGAACTGTCGCGGCGTCATTTCTATGACGTCTTTGGAATCTTGCCCATCACAGGTGCCACTTCCAAATACCCGGAACTCGGCCGGAAATCGAAAACCAAAAGTAAATAGGTCAGTGATCATGGCGACAAGGTGCAGGCCGCCTCCGCCCCCCCCCCCCCCCCCCCCCCCCCCCCCCACTATTTCGATGGGGGCTCTCCGCTGCATCACTTGCATCTTCGTCTGGTTGCAACACACGTGTACGATAGAAATAGGATCCGTGGGTGCGGAACAAAACAACGCGAAGTTATCGAGGGCAGCCGCAGACTGCAGAACAAACTGCTTATGGAACTCAAGCATGTATACATCGGCGACAATAACGTGAGCATGTGGCCTTCGGTGCATTGTATTCTGCCGTGAAGTGTACCTCCTCAAAAGCATGCGAGCAGCAGTCGCGCTTTAACGCATTTCATTCAACGCCACATCTGCAAGAAAAACTGCAAGCGCATTTCTCATCAAATGGCACAGTGTGCTGTCGATTATCGCGGGTTTGTTGACTAACCACACAGTAAATATGATCGCAGACAACCCTTGTGTTTGCAGCGATCGCTGCGATTTTTACGCTCATGAATTGTTTCCCGTTGGTTGCAAAGGTAAACGAATCAGGGTACGTTCCGCCCAACTGTAGCCTGCCGCCTGCCGGCTATAGCTGCCCGCAGGGGATGCACGCATACTGATCTTGATGAACACGCATCAGGTGGTCAAACGTTTTTCTCGCTGAAAACCCTGCCTTGCGTGCCGGCGCCTCACGTACTGCGGGAAACCTGTGAGCCAAATGAGAGGTGATGGTACTTGCATGTGGTACTTCTCAGATAAGCACATGTAAAAGCATATTCGCCTTTCCACTGTGCAGAAATCATGAATGGCCACGCGCTCACATAGCGCTTCACACGCTGACGACGTGCATGCATGCGCGTGTCTCCACGAGCGCGTATTAAAAGTAAAGAAACAAACACATTCAATTTCATAACGCCCGCAGCCTGCACAAAGTATCCGATTCGACGGCTGAAGTGAGAACGAAGCCGCTTCATTGGTTACATAGCTATCACACCCAGCATGAAGGCCGTTGAGAGCTTGCGGTTGTGAACTTGTTGCGTGCAACTGATACACGCAGCCTGAGTGCACAGAATACGAGGCGAAAGATAACAGTGTCCGTGACTAACATCGATCCTCTGTTTTGCGCAATTTTAATTACGAGCCTCTTCGCGTTGTCGGCTGTGCTAGCTGAGCTGCTCTCCTCGTATTTCGACGCTAATTGCCCATCGAGACAGCGAAAGCATTCCTCCAGAAAGCTCACGCAAGCTCAGAGCACGTGTACCTCGTTTTAGCGCAATTTTCGGGCTTGCAACAGCGTTCTTTTCGCTAAAAATGACTTATTTGCCATCAGGTGACCCTAACCTATCAGTCTATATGCCTGACTTAGTGTTCCTTTTTAGTGTCCCTTAAGAGGAAGAGGGGCCGCTAGGAAGATGTCAGCGATGACGGCTGATGCGTTCTGGATGCCTGCGTCTATGCAGTAAGCGGTTCAGTCTCGGACTACGCTATAAAATATTTACACGAGATAGAGCTCAAGATTTTCAGCTCCAGTTGATAAAGCAGATGATTCCTTTTCTGAAATGGCCTGTGGTTTCTTTGCTCCTTTGTCGGAGCTTCATACGGAGAAAAGGTATTCGAGGGTTATTGCTTCTAGATGCACTGTAAATTGTGTGCTCAGAGTGCTTTGAGACGTTCCTTTTTCATGAAACGTGGCCATTAAAGGGCACTCAGGTTTGTGGGACTGAAGAGTACTAAAATACTGCACCCCCCCCCCCCCCCCCCCCCCCCTTGATTGTTTTTTTTGTAGCTCTGCTGAGTCCTTTTAAGTATATTGTAAGGTCAGATCCCGGTCTTTGTCGCGTCTGATTCCTGCCTTCCTCACGGAGAACTCAAAAAATTTTTCGCAACAATCCTTCAAGCACGATGGCAAAGCCCCCTTCCTTATCAGCTTGGGCGATGGCCGTATATTGGAAACAATGGATCGTTATTTATAAAAATACAATAATGTGACTAGAAACTTCCTGAGCGCAGCACAACGCCGCCACACTGCTGATGAAAGCTCCGATAAACATGGCATCCTATGAAATCAATGCAGAAGCAATATGCCAGAATACAGCTAAATGGTCTGAACAATGGTACATTGTGTAGATCAGTTCAGAAGAAATTTTCATAAACTCAGCTAGATGGTCTGAACAATGACGCATTGATGAGCGACTCGCGACAACCAGTTGTATTCCCAATCATTTAGCCGGCATTCTATCCAAGTGACTAAAAGAAATAAAAGTAAATAATAAATAAAAATGCATGGGCGCTAAGCGGAACATAAAACCTGGTCTGGTACCTCTCACTGGAGAAATGGATAAGAGGATAATAATGTAAGTAAGGTGACAAGGTTTTCATTGAACTGCGCCAGGGAACCTGGTAGACCATTTATTATCAATATCTTGAACACTGTTTCCTGTATGCTATCAGCGGTGCTCATCTCGGTGCAATCGCACTCAACACTTAGCGACTACGCGCGTCAAACGCCGACAAGTTTGAGGTCTTACGCTGTCTCCGGAGCAACAGAATCAGCAGGCTGAAATGGCGGCCATTTTCTGACCTTACCTTGTGATTTAAGTCAGTAAGGGCAGTTACCATTTTTCATGATGGAACGAAATAGTTTCGGGACTGATGGCAGATACCGGCCCTCCTGAAGAGTTCTTACAAAAGATCGTAAAAAAAACGCGCCTTTGTATCGTAATCTGTCGAGCTGATATCCGGCGACCGTGCGAATGTACTCCCCCCGCGAAGCGCAGGGCGAGCCCGTGCTTCTGGAAAAGTTATGTAGAAAGGGTAGAGCTGCGTGCACGCAGTAGAGCCTCCCGCTCCCCATTTCCCCGTGCTTTTTTTTTTTTTACTTGGTGCTGTGTATTACGGCGCATCACTGCCGGTCATATGGAGAGTGAATATGCACGACGATGCATATTAAGAGTAATCTCATCTGATTGCCTCTGCTCTTGCTGCCCATGACCAGTAACTAGCGAGACGCAATTTAGAGAGATACACTTATATATGTGGTATTTTCGCGCTAAGGCAGTATTTTAGAATAGCGTTCTCGGTGCGGATTAAAAAACCCAGGACCTAAATTATCCTTGAGCTCTGGCAAAGTCTTTGGCAAAAAGTACTTTCTACAAAAGTCGCACGTCGTAACTGTCTCTTACATTACCTCGGATTAAGCACATTTTTATAAGCTCAGGGCACCCGCCTCGCCTGTCAGACTGTTAAGATGACACGACCAGCTGGTAGCGGTATATAAGAGCTCGAATTTAATCTTAAGCTCTAATACCTTCATTAATGCTAGACGATGACGCGGCGGTTCTCATTCATGACCGCGCCACGTGCAGATTCACGCTACCAACCACATACGCTTTAAAAAAAAAAAAAGGGGGGGGGGGGGGGGGAGACCACAAAGATTAAGCTGCCTGTCAGGAAAGAACGGCGACTCAACGCTGAAAAAGCTGCAGTCCTACTCATCACCCGTGGACCCGGCCGACCAGGGTGTACGGCATGCCATATGAGTTCGCGCATACTGTGCAGCGTTTGGTCCGTTACCCACATTTACTCGGATCGAGCACTGTGAAAAGAACACTGGATAACGATCACTTGCAAGCAGCAGATAGGAAGAAAGAACGAACAGTAAGCAAGGTAGGAAAAAAATGCACGAACATAACCTCAGCCCATAACAAGCAGAAAAGTTCGGTAACCTGCAGGTCCCGGTTTAGACGCACTGACGTATGTTAGGGTTTATGATTTATGAGCATTAACGTCTATAAAGCGACTCGGCATATGAGGAACGCCGTAGTGGAGGACTCCGTGTAATTTCGACCGCCCGGGTTTCTTTAAAGCGCACTGTCATCGCACAGCACATAAGCCTCTAGCATTTCGACTCCATCGAAATGCGACCGCCGCGGCCTAGATTGAACCTGCGTCCATCGAGTCAGCAGTCGAACACCATAGCCACTAAGCCAACGAACGGAAATGTAGCGCCTCGGCGTAGCGTTTTGTTATTCTCTCTATCGGTCTTCCTGTATTGCTTTCGCATCAATGACCACAGTGTGCCCTTGTGGCTGATTCAGATCGCGGTACCCAGGAAGTTAGGCAAGACCTCCTCGCTATCAGCTACATTGTTCACTCGGCAACGTGCGTCGCATCGATGTGCGAGGCATCGCGTTGGGAACGAGAGCGGAGAAAGATAAACGGCTTCTCTTTAGCAAGGAGCGGGTATGTGTTATCATGATTACTGCAACCGTTTTTGGACTCATGCTACTTTATTTTTATATCTGATAGGAAGATTTCCTTGCATATTCAAACCAGATAGAAAAAAAAAACTACTGCCATTACGTCAAACAATGTAAGCGCTGCTTGCTCCTCTTTTTTTTTTTATTTCGATGGTTCAGGGGCAAATGCCGCTAGCGAAACCTGCACAAACTGATAGTTATCATGGCAAATACATCCTAATTTATTTGTATCATTAGACATCAGTTTATGTTTCATTATCTTATTCACTGTATGCACAATGTCAGCACTACTTTGTACACTTCTATGTCCACTACAAAGTTATTATTGTCGTCAATCTATATTTCGGACCAAATACGCGAAGCGTTCGTAGAGGCAAGAGCTCCCCCAAAATCTGGAGGAGTGATTCAAGATTGCGATTCACGCACGGGCGGTAATAAACGCTCAACGAAACAAATGCTCCGCGCACACGATCACCATTCCATGTAAAAGGCGAAATGGAAGAGTAATTGGTAGCAAGCATTTATTCCTTTTCAGGCGGCAGTCAATACATATTTCAAGCTCGCAAGCACGATGGCACACAAAGGAAATTTACATGCACTTAGGATTCAGCAATCATTCGTAGTTTATTTTCTTCCTGGCAATTTCTTTTCATTTTCGCTTCACTTGTGGGCGTCGTAGTACTACGTAACTGATCACTTCCACGTCAAGCTGAAGCCTAACAATTATGTGCTACTATTTATGATCCTGCGCTGCAAGTGAGCCAACAAGTAGCAGCACTGCGGGGAGGGGGGGGGGGGGGGGAGGTGCGGTCACGGTGGGTGCGATTAACTTTGTCGCCTTCTCCCTCCCCAGGGGAGAGCCAAAAACCAGTGAATTTTCTTTTCTTTTCCTTTTAAAGTACGTATCTTTGAGAGCACGCCACGGAATGTTCTTTTCTTTTCCTTAATGGCGGCCGTGCAAAGGACTGCTGGTTTGAGAAACATTTGGGACAAACAAGGCACCAAGGAAGGGTATTGCATTACCTCCTAGCCTTACAATGTGACATAAAAATACGGTATTTATTCGCACATACGCAGATACGTCATGTGGGCCGACCCCCTACCTCCTGCAATCGGAAGAAGCAAAAAGAAAGTTGCATCGTTCGTTTCGTTTATGGGGTTTAACGTCCCAAAGCGACTAAGGCTATGAGAGACGCCGTAGTGGAGGGCTCCGGAAATTTCGACCACCTGGGGTTCTTTAACGTGCACTGACATCGCACAGTACACGGGCCTCTAGAATTTCTCCTCCAAAGAAATTCCAGCCGCCGCGGCCGGGATCGAACCCACGTCTTTCGGGTCAGTAGCCGAGCACCATAGCCACTGAGCCACCGCGGCGGCTGAAAGTTGCAGTGTACTACAGATCGACCAACGCAAGCTCCAAGCTTCCAGCACGCAATTAATTAAAGCGACCGGCGCAGCGCCTCACATATCGGAGCTGCAGTTAATTGCGCCGTGAGAAAGGATCGGAGACGGGCACCACGCCAAGCGCGAAAACGCGTTGTTCTGAGGGACGAGTGAGAGAATACGCCAGATGCAAACAACTCCATTTCGTTCTATTAAAGTTCAACAAACATTGACAAAGGTCGCAACGCCACTGATGTACGTTAACGGGAGTAATCCTCCACGGACGCACGGAAAGCTTGGCGCTGTTATTCCAAGCGAAAAGACGCTCCCACAACTTTTGCCTGGCTAACTTTTCGGAGACATCGAACTCGCGTGCCGCCGTAGTATTTTCTGACGCCTCCGCTCGTTTAGATGACGGCTGGCTTAATGAACGCCAAAAGCGACGGCAGGATGCGAAGGATTTAGAGGGAAAAAAAAAGGCGCAGTAACAGTCTTTCTCTGTGGGCATTTCAAGCACGCCGTGAGGGAAGGGAGGAAGGTGGGGAGTGAAAGAAGAAAGACAGAAAGAGACGCCGAAGTGGAGGGCTCCGGAATCGCTACGTAGAGCGTTAAATTAAGCGAAATTTGTTTGCCCTGCTTTTGCCCTGCTTGTACGTCTGTCTTTGCAAAAAAGAAAAGCAACGAAGGCAACAACTCTGTGCTCAACGGCAAGGCGCCGCCCAGCGGTTACTCAAATCCGCCAATCCCTAAGCGTCTGCTGCCGCTCAATAGCGTCATCCGCTGGTCCGCTTTCGCTCACTTTAGCGCGTTACAGAAGAGATCGTATCTGATACGTGTTTTCGTTCCTTTCTTTAAGGCCAGGCCTCTAAAGCGCGCGATCGGTGCGGTAATGGCACGGGGTGATACATGTTCAGTTTCGTACAAGCCTAATCTAAGGATCTTTTGCGCGGTTCCCTTGAAGACGAATGGAGCGTGAAACCGAGTTACGGTGGTAGCAATTGCACTAATTTGTGAAGACTCGGAAGCGGCCAGAATGAAGGACTTTGCGCAGTAAAGTTCTTGGTGTCATGCCCTTCCTTTAGTTTCTGCGTTCATAGCAAAACTCTCTCCGCACCCAGGCTGTGATTCGCGTATTGGTCGATCTCCGAATTTGGAGAGCGTGCTCTTGAGAAAAAAAAAATGACCTATTCGCGAGTAAATACGGCACTAATATTTACTTAACTTTAAATATCCCATGGTAGAACTGAAGTGGGTGGTCACAATAAACTTGTAATATTGATTCGCAATAAAAATGCAGTGAGGAATATGAGTGCGTTTTTATACTTCTAGGGACGAAAAAAAAAGAGCACTTAGAATTTTGGGGTTCCTTTGATAACTTGGTTACTTTAAGACTACATTCAGGAACAGTGAGCCTCGCCTCTTGCATTATAACTTGGTAATAGAAAAGTTAGGATATTACATGCAACATCATAATTCCGCGGCATCTTTACTCCATGGAAAGAGCATTTCTTTTCTTCTCACCCACAAACTTTCCAGAGTTCATTTGAGCACTATGCACGCTGTGTGCAGAGTGCCCAAAATGAGCAGAGGTAAGTTTGTGTACAAGTGAGAGCACGGACAAAAGCAATATCTTGCGTGCGTCTACTTCTGCGGCTTTTTTCGCTCTGCTATACGTAGCTCGTTCGTTTTGGATTTTATCGAATATACAAATCTAGTAGCTGTGTTTAGTGTCGCCGGCGGGAAGAACCGCGAACACTTTTCAAGCCTGCGAAAGACAGCACACCAGACCATATAACGGGTCATGCTAAGTACTAGACTGCCGCGTGGGCTAATACGAACGGCGATGCAAAGTGTGTACTTTACCAGCAAAGGCTTGCAGCCAACAGAGCAGCCCGAAGGTCCGCCAGAGTAGACAACGCCGCCCCATCCCAGGCAGCTCCACGTCGCACAAAGCACAAAAGCCGCGGATGTGATAGAGGTGCGCGGCGATCAGAATGTGCTGCTCCTGGGAGCGCTCATCAATTTACGGTTGAACCACGCCGTGCGCAGGAAATGACTGGAGTCATTACTGCGCGTCTTATCTGGAGCACCTAGCCATAATCGCGCAAGGCCACAACAGGTGTTTTGTAATCGCGTATCTGAAACCGACAAAGGAGAAATTAATTAGCAGCTCGTCCTGCAATTTGGCCGCTGATAAGAGGGCCCACTGCTGAAAGAAAGGAAGCCATGACTGGACCGACGTTGCTGCGCCCACTCGTGTTTAGTGCTATTGCTGACCGGATCAATAGCCTGCATTTGTTGACGATGCTTATCTTTGCTCTTTTTTTTTTTTGTTCTCTTTCCCAAACTAGAGTTTGTGGTTCGTGTGAACTGTAAAGGACTTCTCCTCACAGCCCACAGGCAGCACGCGAAGCACTGACCTGGAAGCACTGACGCACAAAATGTGAGTGGCTTCAATAAGTGCCACACAGCGACGGTATAGTTACAAGGTATAGTACACTATTGAATGAATGCGCACGATGTTCCTTCTAATACGATTCAATGCTCTGAAAATACTGGTGCATAATAGGAGAATAAAATAAAGCAGTATTAGTGGCAGCTTCCAGTGTACGCTGTAAAGTCTTAATCACTTATTTACTAATTACTGGACTGGTGGAGGCGAGAGTGAAGTTTCCGTTATTAACCTTGAGAAGGCCGAAAGATGCATCAAAACCGCAATTTCCAATGGTATAGCATCATTTGGCGCGTTTGTTTTTCCACACGCTCCGAATGACGCACACGAAATCCGAGGTGCACGTGAGTGTGGCATCTCTCACGCGGTGACGGCTGCAGCGGCTACGCCATCCTAGACGCGCCATGGCTACGGCCAGTGTGCAAAAAGATACAATCGGAGGCTTTTGAAGCAAGTGTTCGTGTCGCAGACAATCAGATCGTCGCTAAATTTAATGAAATCGTAAGAAAATTTTTGAGAATAAAAGTGCGCTTACAAATATGGCACCATCCGCCTCTATTTTTTGCGTGCTTGCGTTTGTGTGCGTGTGACGCTCTAGAACGTCTTGAGATTTTTCAGCTGCCTGAAGGGGTTCAAAGTTGGCATACTTAAATTATTAATGAATTTTCAAATCATAAAACCTTAAACGTTGTAGGCATCCACCACAAGTAGCACAGTATTTTTATTTTTATTTTTAAAAAGCGTAGCACAGCTTCAAAAACCAAAGCTCAATTTATGCGACAAACCTTGTATCTATTCGGTGCGTAGAAACGGCTTCTAGATGAGGACAAAAGAAGGCAGCTTTGTACTGTGTGGGCGGGACATGATAACATACGAGAGCGTTATCATTCGCTTTGTAAACAGGGAGCTCCCAAGAGGCTCGAACGTCCATTCATCACCATGCCAGATTTTTATTCTTTTTCGATTGAATGCAGGTGGCGCAAGAACGGTGCAACGTGCGTCCTGCTCTGTGGCTGTTACTGCTGCTGCTCTTTGGTCAAAGACCAATTGGTGACCATTTGGATGATAATCTAGCTCTACACAGGAATGCTCTATGCAACAAGATTACATAAGCGCACCTTTCGCAACTTCACAACTGCTAAGCTGCCAACTCTCACTTGTCTCATTCATTTCCTAATTTGTACGGTCTTTTCACACTTTTTGCAGCTTAGTTACAAGAGCTCCTGCCATTCTCCGACGCTCTGCAAAGTTCAGTTTCGTGGCTGATGCGTCCAGTTCACGTGCCGACGCATGCATCCCAGGAAGATAGTCGGCTCTTCGCTGTTAAGTCACAGAATTGAACCTCACTGCGGCGTCAGCACTTAGAGCGATCGTGAGCAGAGCCGCATATGACATGCAATCATTTCTGCCTCACAATATAAATTTTTTCGGGGCAGTGGTGCTTAGCTTCTTTTCCAGGATTTTGCCGATATTTTGAATTCTGCTTTTGAAGCTAATAAGTTCGCGTGTGCAGTGTTTCTGGACGTAAGTAAAGCGTTTTACAGCGTATGCCATCGTCGTCTTATAACTAAACTTTCACTGACCGGATTTAGAGGCGTCTTATTGTTGTAATTAACAACTTCTTTAATAGAATAGACGGCATTTAGTCTCTCTCTCGAAATTTTGAAGTGATTTTGCTAATATCAAAGCTGGCGTGCCCCAGGGTCATATTCTGAGCCCCTTACTTTTTAAAAATTTTGTTAATGATCTAGCTTACTCTGTATTGGCTCGCCTGTTTCAATATGCAGATGATACGGCTATCCTGTCTAGTGCAAAACACTTCCTGATGCCATCAATGACCTTCAGAATGCTTCTTCAGAAAACCTATATGGATTTTTTTTACCAAAACCTTCTCAGAGTTAATGTAACTTGCAATCGAGTGTTCTTTTATACTGCATACGTAGGACTGTGATCCCTGTTCTAGCGCACCATCAAGCAATGCTCTCTGACTAAAATACCTTGGATTGCTCATTGATAGAGGTCTGGTTTGGAATTCTCACCTAAATTATATCTAAGAAATTTCAAGCTACTTCTGGTCTGCTGTTTCATATCAGATACTGAATGCCTCTTTCTGCCAGGAAAAGAATTTTACACTCCATGGACTATGGTGTATTAAGGTATAGCGTAAATGTTTACGAACACTGTGCACTGCGTTGGCAGAATAGACTTAACGCCATCTTAAGCTTGACCTTAAAAAACATAGCTTATGATATAGAACATGCACACAGACTGTAGTGTATTAGAAGTTCTAAAGTTACCGAAATTCAGTTCTCTGTTGTATGAAACATTTGTTTCAAATCTTTTTTTTTTCTGGTATTAACAAGGTTGAGCATGTTCCTAGCGATGCCTCAGATCGAAAGACCGATATATTATCCCGCGCTGTCACACTTGCTATGGTAGTCGAAATCGTACCTACATTGTACTATCGTGCCTAAATAGGCTATCCTCAAATGCTTTTCAAGCAAAACCGAAGTATAAATTTAAGAAGTTACTACGGCCATCTTGTATACCGTTCTCTTAATTACAATTAAGTAGGGGTGTGCGAATATCAAATTTTTCGAATACGAATCGAATACGAATACTTGGTTCCGAATATCGAATCGAATATCGAATAATCAAGCACAGACGCATTTAACCACTACAAAACATTTATTTGAGCACCCAAGAACATCACAGTTCAACTATCAGTGATGAAATGAGCACAAAAGGTGTGTGTGGCTGCACAAAAAGTATCAAAGTCTCGAACATTCTTCTTATAAGAGTAGAAATATCAGAGAAGATGACTAGTACACAGCATTGATCAAGGCTAGCTTGCCATAAGCACAAAAGCGCGTTGCTAGGATGAACATAAAAGGTTGTCGTGATGGAAAACCGGCTGCTCCACATGGTCAGGAAGAAGTAGTTTCCTTTTAGCTGAAACGACTTGTCCAGCCACAGAAAATGCCCTTTCAATTGGCACTGAACTGGAACGTATAGCGAGGTATTTCGTGCACAGCTCTGACTATACCAGCTTCGCAGGTATAGCCACAAAAAAGCTCACCAGCGCAGTCAGCTACTGCATGGCCCTACGTTACGCATTGCTCTGGGCGCCGCAATGTTATGTCTCTGTCGATAGGACTTGCGGACCGAAATGAATGCCGGTGCTCGCAATAGAATATTCGGCTAGATACGAATATTCGCGTCGTGTCGGATATTCGAAACAACACGAATACTTGGATTTCGAATCGAATACGAATACTAAAAATATAATATTCGAATTATATTCGAAAATTTCGAATATTCGCACACCCCTACAATTAAGTATTAGTAGTGCGCACGGATTGCTCACTGAAATTGCTGATGCACCCTTCTCAAAGGCATTGTTCCGAGTTGTTCCTTGTTTTGCAAGTGTGTAAGTTTATTACGCTTACCGTGACGTCAATTTCATTCCTCTGAACAGTCCCGTGGCTCACTGTGTACTTCTTGCGTATTGTTGTTCCTATGTGATGTACTTCCTGGATCTTAGCCCTCTATAATTGAGTTAACCCTATTTTTTTAGTGTATTATTATTATTATGCTTGTTATTTTACATTATTATTATTTTTTTAGCCATACCTGGACAATGCAACATGCACTGTGACTTCCCACTGCCTGCCGGGCTCGGCCATACAAGCCCAATAGGGCTTTGGCCGGCCTGATTACTGTAAGACGTTTTCATTACATATATGTCGTTTCGCCTGTTTTGCCGGGCCTAGTCTCTCAAGCCATTTTTTTTACTTTTACAGGCCTGTCAATGAAAAATTAATGTGGAAACTAGCAGTAAAGACTATTATTAATAACACATATTTACAGAATGCGCCACTAGCCACCTCTCACCCACGGCATCTATACGTTCTCACCCACGGCATCTATACGAGAGGTGTGGTCATATTTGAAGCGTCTATTTATTCGGCTTTTTTTTTTTTGACAAAAACATTGTGTTCAGCATGGTTTTCTCATGTAAAACTGCTCGCTTGGGGGTGGAATGTGGGCGACAGCCACCAGAGCCCCATAAATCTGAATCTGTCCATGTGCTGCGCCATGCTGCATTGCCATGCCTGCACACCAAGAGTTGCCAACAAAGGCACAGAGTTACACTGTAAAAGAGTGAGGAGACTCAGGGGGCTTTGCGCGACTGTCACCGTGCCTTTCTGTTGCGCTTGTGCTGCCGAGACCTCCCATAGAAATGCTTGTATTCTAGTAAAGCTATTTTCTACCTCTTGCTCTTCTTAATTTTCTTTCAAGCACACCTGGACACCATGGCTAACCTATCCTCCTATACCTACGTGACCATGTATGCAGTGTGCGCCATACGAGGCCATGTACACAGTTTACACTTCATTACAACCACGTGGGCGCTCTTTTCTTTTAATAGAGGTGAGCTTCGACCTGGGTTCGATTCGTATTGTCAGGTGAGCTTTGTTGCTATCCAGGTGACATGTCCACCCGAGGACGGGCTAACAAAAATGTGGGGACGCGCAGAAAGCGGGCACATGTGAGCTAAAATGCGGACGTGTGATGCGTTCAATGCATGAACACGGATATATTTTCATTTAGGCTATTCAATGAGTTGTGCAGGCTTTATTGCTATTCCGGGCTACATGGATCACCCAGGGTAGACAACAGGCCTCTTAAACATTGGGTTATATCATCCGTATTGTTTCAAAAGGTGGAGCCCGCTCACATGCCGCAAGGCCTTTAATTGGTGAGGGCGGTGCAAGCGCTTATATCAAGCCCAGTATCAGCGCTTGGCCAGACACACAATGGGATATCCTTGAAACCGTCAGTCGGGAGGTTTTGTGGGCTATCTCTGGTTTACCACACATTACTCCGGTAGTGCTTCGAATATCCACGAGCATATGCAGCTGAACACGTTGTACAAATTTCTTCACCAACGGCGCGAAGCTCGCAGACTGAAAGCAGGTATGCTCGTGGCTTATGCTTCGCCACACGACTTACTATCTTTACCGCAGGTGGCTCTTCCTGCAGTGTGCAACAGGGCGACAACAAACCCACCGAGTTTTTCCGTCCACGGTAAACTCAAGCTGCCTCCCCTCCGCGTCAGCACATTGTCGAACAAGATACCCATTCTTGTCCCGGCTCCACCATTTTCTATGTTGATGTCAGCATCCTGGACACGGAAGTAACAACAGTCATTTACTGTCCAAGACATCCTGCCCTAGATGAAACGTCTACCTCTAAGATTACAGAACTTTATCCCAAACTCTGGGCTGAACTGGTCGCTATACAGGAGACGCTTTCTTCTCCAGCAGCCACTCTCCTACTACCCTACTACTCCAACTACCATAAGCCTACATCGACGTGCCACGCGCAGTTTTGTGCTATGACAGAGCAATCATCGCCTCAAAACTCGTATCTCGCAGCCAGTTCAAGTTGAGTGGGTTGCATGGTCAACATAAGAGGGGCAGATTCAGCGACCCGGCTGGAGGCCTCTGCCTCATCACCACGCACCCTCTTCAAACTAAGCAGCTATCAGAGCATTCGAACAGGCAACCTTCCATCTCACCTTCGCGAAGAGCTGATGGACGCATTTACTGAGCTCTCCTTCACCCCATTTTGGATTAGAAGGGCTCCTGGCCATGCCGGGATTACAGGTAACGAGCTCACAAATCAGCTCGTCCGCGAAACTTTACACCGGGCACCTGTGATCTGCTGGCCGGCCATGCCCGTCGTCCGTACTGGAGGCCCGTAAATATTGGAAGGAAATCAACATACACTATGACAACCTTCTGGAGAGTAAACAGACCATTTCATCACCCCACCTTGCACTCTCCACCTCATCCATTCGTCTGCTACGCAGAATTCAACATAACTTCATTTATACACCGGCTAGGGCATATCTTTACCGCAATAGGACCACACCTTCATGTCCCAACTGCCCAGAACACTACGCCAACCTCTCCTACTGTCTCTTTGAATGTGCATCATCAACCAACCAATCTCCGCATTACCCCTACCCACCCTCCACCTCAAGGAGTGCTTGTCTGACCTCGGACAAGCTGCAAGACTAGCTGACCCTCGTGCGGTGTTGTTGGGATCTCAGGTAGCCTGGTCGGGCCGGAGAAGGAGTTATGAGGTCGGAGATGCAGATACGATGACGAAACGGGAAAACTTTATACGAAATATTTATATGATGGACAGTTAGAAGTCAGAGCGAGAGAAGAGACATGAGGGAGGCAAGAAAGACTCGAGAGGAACCACTCAGCACACACATCTGTTTTTAAAACTTCCTTCATCACTAGGTCCCCAGAAAGCGACTACAGTTCCTTCACAAGAGTCCGATTGGCTGGACGCACGTGTTAACTGGGGGCCGCCCACAGCTGGAGGCAGTAAACGGTGAACTCTCGCAGCAGAGCACTTCTGGCAGCGACGTATACTCCACTATTTGGAGCAGCCCCGCTGGAACCGGGCGATTACCAGGATTAACTTGCAGCGTCATTTCTTGGAAGGTAACCTGCCTCTGAGGGGGTTGTCGTCTTCTGTGTGCAGGGTTGCCGCGGGAAAGGATCGCTTTTTCCCCCTATCGCCGCGCCTTTGTTTTCTCCCGGCGCTGTTCGACTGCCACAACTCCGTGTTACCGTGAAAGTCCCGTCGATGTTGCTTGCAGACAAGGTGGGGGAGACACCCTCCCTCCCGCAACAAAAGGACTCCCTCCTGCCGCTGCCGCCGCCTCTGTCTGAAATCAGCATCGCGCCCTCACGAGTATAACAGCTGTGTTGTCAGCTCTAGTGTCTTCTATGCTCTGACCGTAGTTATTCGAAGGACGACCGCAAAATGAAGACTTTCCAGGAGCGCTGGCGCAACAGCGGCAAGCCCGTTACCAAATTAGCGGCTGTCATAAAAGCTGCAAATAAACTGTTTTCTCTCTCTCTCTCTCTCTCTCTCTAGTTGATGCCACCCTCCTGACACACTCGTACAAATTGTGTTTGGTTTATAGTTTGCGTCGACTTGTATTTTTGCGTATTTTTTAAATACTTTTATGTGACGCTTACGGTGTTTTGCGCTGTATGTACTTTATTTTTATACATTCTTCTAACAGGAGGTCACCTGTTCAGCCGTTGGCTTTGAAACCTTCGCAAGGAAGACATGGATTTTGTAAAGCATGGGAATAATGCTATTGTATTTAGTCGAAATACGCAACGTAGTCAGAAAGCAGCAGATATTTTAATATCACTAGGTGCAGTGCGGCATACAGGCGTCGGCACTTTTGATCGCCGTGATCGTGAGTCCTACCATAATAAAACCCTGCTGGCTGACAAGGCGGCTGGGCTACCATGTTGGTTGAGCCCACTCTGAGGCATTCATCCACTAAATGGCCAAGAGATATTGGTTAGATGGCACAGTAAAACAAAATAACGGAAGAAAAAGTAGCATAAATGTTCAATATGCATTCTTTTCCATCCGCACCTTTGCTATTTTCAGCGCTAATTTCTTCGGCATCACTGTCTTCTCCCCTACGGATGTTGAGCCGAACTGTCTGTCAGCAGCGGGCGGGCCTGACATCCCGCTTGCTCATCGCGACGTAGTGACGTAGGACGCATAAAACAGCAGGTCGAAACCCGTTCTTAAAAAGTGAGCTTTCTCTTTTTCGCTTGCAAAAACCAAGAATTAACAAGAAAGAAGTCTTTTACTATTTGTCTTCGGGATATATGCTACCTTTCGCATCGTATTCTGAGATGCTTTGGAGCCAAAATCACCGTTTCCAGCCTGCGCTTAAAATAAATTATTTTGCCCTTTTATTGTTTTTAAATCAAAGATTACCAGCACGCAAATTATTTACCGTTTCCTCTGGGTGTGTAACACCTTTTAGGCTGCATTCCGAGCCACTTTTCAGCCAAAATCATGCCACGTTACCGCATTTCTAGGCGGCATCTGCTCCAGTCTGCGCGGGCTATGTTTTAAATATACGTTTTAAATATACGCGAACAAAGAAGGCACAGCCTCCAAAGCGCCTGCAACTGCTTCGAAGTAACCCCCCCCCCCCCCCCCCCCCCCTTGAATGCACTCCCTACGGACAAAATCGGCGCGCATAATCGCGCGGAAAAAAATTAATTTCCCGAATAGTGCGGACAAAAAATGCGCCGACGCAGCCATTAGAGCCACGCATGTCGGCATTGAAGGGAAAATATCGGGCAATGAGGCCGTGTTTCGCGTTCTCATAATGCAGTGTTTCAAGGCGCCGTGCACTGCAGTAAATTACCATCGATGAGCATAGCTCGCACCGGCGAGAGGAGCTGCTTTGCTTTCTGTTTGCAGGGCACCTACGCCGCTCTCCGAAGAAAGGACGAGAATGAAGAAGAAATGGCGGTCCATGCGGCAAGGGACCGTAGAAGCGCAGGTCACTACAATGGCTCAAATGAACAACAGACGGTCAAATTTTCAAGTAAGTGCGTGCAAAAAGCTGTCCTTGCTTAGAATGCAGTCCCGCATGCATCCTGCTTCGCAAATTGTACCGCAGGCACCGCAAATGAGCGATATTGCTAGACGGAGGAGCAGATTGCAATCGAAGAACGCATCGGTCATTTTAAGACCGCAGACAGTTTCTCCACTCGGTCTCACTATTAGATAAGACACCTGCAGCACCGCCGCTGTGCACACAAGGTGAAAGATAACTGTTATTAAGAGGACCGCATTAGCGAAATCATCCGGAAGCGCGCTTTCAATCGTCTTCTGGTTGAAGTTTATTTACTTAGGCTGTGACTTATTCACGTTGCCTCTTTCGCAAAAACATCATACTTTAATTTGCATACTGTACTTAAGTGCTATGCACTGCGGTTGAGGAATAAGGGCTGTTGTGTATTCCTGAGCGAGAAAGGGCACCTCTACGGCGCCCACCGAAAGCAAGGAACTCCGCAGTCAGCGAAGAAAATTGACGGAACGATGAATGCAGAAAGAAACAGAACAAAAAGTAGATAAAGGCTTTCAGCAGCAAAAAACACTCCACAGCGTGCAGGAGGGAAAAAAAGAAAGAAAAAAGCACTGACACAGCACACTCTGATGGAGTCTCATTTTTATTCTGATTTTAGTTCCAGCTTTCTCGCTCCGTTATTATCAAGGCAACAAGAATGGGCGAAAAAGCAAAAGGATATAGACGGAGAATGTGAAATGTCCGGTTTCAGAGACCATGAGCATGGAAAGTGGTAAACGCGAGTGCGAAGTTCCTCCATACGGACGGCGCCTAAAATCACGTTATAGTGTAATGCCGAACACTTCTTTCGTGCGTGCACTTTTGCGAGATTAGATTTCCTCAAGGGGCGCTTTTATTTTTTGCACGTGCTCGTGAGTTTCGAATTTTATCGATAACAGCTTTCGCGACTTCCATGTGCCGGGCAAGTCAGCTTTGTTGGGCTTAGCAACGCTCTCTCTACCAGCAAGCAAAAAAAAAAAAAAAAGTTGCAGCATGAAGTTTGTTTTCCAGTTCCCAATGGTCGTCTTGAGCTCAATCGCACAGTATGTTTTGAGGATATTGCGTGGGAAAGGTTCAGAAGCAATTTTTTCACTGAGGATAAGCAAAGGCGCACATTTAACTTTTGGAATTTTAGCTTACACTTACATTTGTACCCTTCGAACTTTGATTGCTGCTGCTATTCATGCATCATTGAGGGCATGTTCACCTTCGAACAAATTTGCCTTCTTTCGGAGAAGGCTTCCTGTACCGTCTGCGTCACCCTTGTGTAGAGCGCTCCAGCAGTGTGTTCCACGCGATAGAAACTAAAATTAGAATGCAGCCCATGGTTTCCGAGAACAGTGCCCGTGATCACCGTGCTTTCAAGTCTATATGTGGGGCTCTACTTGCGCGTAAGCGTTGCCTCTAAATAGTATAAACTGCCACAAGGGGTTGGTTTTTGTGCGCGTAAGTGCGCACTACACAAGGGTGACATGGACTGTGTACATGCGCAGCAGCGGATAACAAACTCCCGTCACCAAGTGGAGTGGAGTAAGCTTCCTTATTCTTCCTGAATTCGTCTGCAGTGATTTCTCGCGTTGAAAAACCGAAAAATATGTTTGCCTTTTCGGCTAACACAAACATTTTCTGGGCCACATACCCCGGAAAATATTCATACGACGTGAGGAGAGCTGCAAAGATAGTCTCGTTCTCGTCAGCAACCGGCTGGAATTGAGCGGCTGGCTTCTGGAGCGATGCTTCTGCACCAGGACACATGCTCTGGGGCCCTGTCTTCATCCGGTTCGTCTTCTCACGAGTCGCTCCACCCGCTGTATCCAACCTCCACTAGAGCATGAGCTTCGTCCACCACGTCTTCATCGTCTCCGTCCACGTTTGATGTGACCCCGTTTCCGAGTACAGCAAACACTGTATCGGGAACTTGAAGGCGTACCCGCTCTGAGCGGGCGGGGCATTCGTCTAGTTGGGCACAGAAATCCATGCGAAATTTTCGCATCCCCTATACGTGGAACTAAAAATATGGCGCAAAAAAAAAAATAAAACACCGGATTCCCAGCTGAAAGACCTGCCACTCAGCGCCAACCCTTAAACCGGTATGGCCTATACATATATGGGACACGCCATTAGCGGTCTGGTATTAAGAACGCAAAAATGAAGATGAAAACTTTTGAACAAATTTAACTTCTCGAATGTCTTCCAAAGATTACAAAAATTCATCAGCGCAAGCATTGAAGTAGGTATTGAGTAAAACAGATCGCAACTACTTACTTACTCTGACGATCAGTGTAGTTGCCATCCGCCACGTTCGTCATGTCTTCCCGGCGTTACAAACAAAACAGCAGCAATGGAACTGATGTTCATGCGAAGAGAGATGCCCTTATTATTGTTTTACTTCTTGTTTAGGTCGTTTTGGTTGATTTCTAGATTCATGTCACTTTTTTTTCTTCCGTTCTTTTTATAGTATACCAGGGCCGACAGCGTTAAACAACGTCCTCACTCAATTCCCACAGCGTCACACCAAGTCACTGGTTGTGTCACCAGCTGACTAAAAATTGCTTCCTTGCTTGAAATGTGCGCCACAGTTCATTGGCGAAAAGCGATAAGATACCTGAATTTTTTCACAGCGACAGCTGTTATAGCTTTGGTTTAGCCATACAACCCTGCTTTCTACCGAAGAATCTAGAGCGTCAGCCGTAAGACCTTGACTACTTGTGAATTAACTTAATCTAGGTTAGTGAAATTTATTTCACTTGATCAAATTCTATTAAATTTAATCAAGTTGAATTGTCACCTAATGAAGTGGAGAATGAGAAATACCTTCTACACGTTTAGGGGAGAGGGCAAGTGGGAGAGGGAATAGAGGGAGGGGAGACGAGTGCTAGGCGGCGGGTGAATTGGTCAGATATCGTTGATTCGCATGAGCACGACGATACTTTCTCTTACAGCCGCCGCGGTGGCTCAGCGGTTATGGTGCTCGGCTGCTGACCCGAAAGACGCGGGTTCGATCCCGACCGCAGCGGTTGAATTTCTTTGGAGGAGAAATTCTAGAGGCCCGTGCACTGTGCGATGTCAGTGCACGTTAAAGAACCCCAGGTGGTCGAAATTTCCGGAGCCCCCCACAACGGCGTCTCTCATAGCCTTAGTCGCTTTGGGACGTTAAACTCCATAAACCAAACCAAACTTTCTCTTACGGCTTACGACGTAGGTTCCACAGCCAAAAGCAGAGCTAAATGGTTAAACCGAAGCTATAACAGCTTTCGTTTATTAATGTGCTGAGCCCGTAAACTTAGCTTTACAAACGTTTTTTCAGAAGAGCATCGTCTTTCTGCTCGTTTAAATAAACGTCATAGTAAACAGCCAATTAAGAGCGCATTTAACCGCATTGTAAAGAACATACAGTTAAATTGCATAGTTCCATGTAGTTACAAGCGCTTTATACTTTGGCAGAAAACCACTCTTGTCCACTATCGACTAAACCGCAAGAGACGCACAATAATCATGAAAATGTCGGAATTTTCAAGCTAGCTATCATGACCACGTCAAAAAAAAAAAGCTATTCACCATCTTTTCACGCAGGTGAAACTGCCTGTGTAGTGCAAACAACTCTAAAGAAAGCGCAAAAAAAAATGGCTGGCAGTTTAACACTGCTAAGCCCGGAATATTGTGCCAAAGCACGGTTTTTTGCTCGGCACGCGCTACTCTGAATGTGCGGGCCTTTGTGGCTTGAACGCTCCTCCTCGAAACAATGAGAGAAGCACGTTGCAACGCGTTCTCGACAGGAGCAGCAAACGTGGGAGAGGACCGCGCAGCAGGGTATGGGTTACGCCACGTCTATGTAAAGCAAACAGCGTTCGTTTTTTGCAGGTGGACACCACCTATACGTACCTGAAAGCGCGATTGAGGTGTCCACTGACCCAGGGAGCCAGTTATTCACACTTCCTTTCCTTCAAATCATCCAAGTCTAAACCTTCAGCTGGCTTTGAGAAAAGGAAAGACGCATAATTGCCTCAATTTGTAGGTGGACGCCACCGCCTGATCACAGTGCTATTGAGGTGTCCACTCACACAGTCAGCCAGTTACACTTGCTACTAAGAGGCTTCACAGGACACATCCAGCTGAATTCTGGGGAGCGCGGCTAGAAGTGCCTTCGCATTATAATTAAAACGGTTTGCGAGTAACCAGCTCCGAAACGAAAAGATACTGCTACATCGTCAAATTTTTCAATAGTGCCACCAGCTTTATCACTTGAGAAGCAATCAGAAAAGCTCACTGTGTGCGCTCTTTTTCTGTACCGCTGCTAAAAGGGAATTGTTTAGGCTGAAACAACCTTGTATGATCTTTCTGCACGATTGAAGCGATACATCATAAAATGCTTGTCCTCCAGATTCTCAACGACGCATTCTGCTTGAACATAACCTAATAAGATTTCTCTCGGTCATTGTCGTATGGCAGTAAGGCAGAAAGCTGGGCTGTGTGGTTTGTATTCGTGATGAAAGCGGCTCAAAGGGCGAGGACACAAGAGTTAAGGCACGACACGTTGTATTATAAAGTTAGTTACAAAAGGGATAAGTTGATAGGCGAGCGATTCCGGTTTCCCAAGACGCTTGCTGCGCCTATATCGTGAACATCGCGCTTTGTTAGCGGAGAAACTAGCCGCTCAACGCCCGACAAGGTACGGCTTCCGAGCGAAAATACGCAACGGTTGCAGAGACCACAAAGAGTGCCAGCAACACCTCTAGCTCGCTCGAGTACCAGTCGAAGCCTCGGATCACGCCCTTCCACCCGCGCTACTCGCGGACGCCGGCCGAGCGCATGCTGCTCAACTGGGTGCTGTGCCTGATCGCGTTCGCCGGGGTCGCCACCGTGAGCATGCTGTTCGTGCTCATGAACGTCTACCAGAGCCCGCTGCTAGGACCCAGGAACCGCGAGCTGGCAGAGCTCTACGGCAAAATCACGGCGGATACGTACAGCGCTGAGGACGGCATGAACGACGCCCTCCTGGCCAAGATCACCGACTCTGACGTCGTCCACATGCTCCGGTGAGCGGCCGCCGAAGAAGGCATCGCGGGTGCGGGCCAGTACGTTCTCACCGCTGTGTGTCCCCATTTCAACAGTTCGATGCGCGCGTCGAGCTGTCAGTAACCCGCGCGCCTCACAGCGAAGGTAGTCCATGTTCAAACGAAAGCGAGAACTGCTGATTCGCAGGTTGAAGATTTTCTCATGCTCTAAACGTGTGTTATGGTGGTCTCGTGTCGTGTCTAACGATCTACACCATACGCAATCGGGGCAACTGGGTATCCGGGAGACTCTGTTCGGGAAATGCGCACCGGGGAGGGGAGATGCGACCGCGAGCGTAATATAGCGCCCTCTTTACGACTGAATTTGAATAGTTAGAATAGAGAGTCGTAGTGAGCCTTCCCCGCCTTTTAAGGATTGATATTCGTACTACGTGTATTTACCGTCACGAGCAGCACCACGCCGCCGCGCTGGCTCAGTGGTTATGGCGCTCGGCTGCTGACCCGAAAGACGCGAGTTCGATCCCGGCCGCGGCGGTCGCATTTCGATGGAGGCGAAATTCTAGAGGCCCGTGTATTGTGCGATGTCAGTGCACGTTAAAGAACCCCAGGTGGTCGAAATTATCCCAAGCCTTTCACCACGGTATCCCTCATAGCCTGAGTCGCTTTGGGACGGTAAACCCCCATAAACCAAACCTAAACCAAACGAAGCAGCACCGCCCGAACAGACTTTACGACTGCCTGATGCTGGTTGTAGAAGCACGTGTACTGACACGTGCATGTGTACAGTGTGCTCGCGTACATGCGCCCTGTCTCGGAGCTCGACAACGGGTACGCGCCGTTAGATGGCGGTAGTAGTGTTTTCATTATTATTGTAGGAATGGTAATAATAATAATAATAATAATAATAATAATAATAATAATAATAATAATAATAATAATAATAATAATAATAAAGAAAAACTGAAAGACAAGATGGGTGCCGGCCGCGGCAACTGATATCTCAGCTGCGCCCAGCGGAAATAAAAGGCACATAGGCAGGCGAAGCACAGCCGGCATAACGAGAAAGGATAGGCTATGGGGAATATATACAATTGTGTATTCGTGTCGCATTCAAACACACCAGTGCACGCTATTGCTACGAAAAAGAAAAGTTGGAGGCTTATCAAGGTTAAGCCCAGTGGATGCGAAGCAGCCTTCGTTTTGCATCCTTATTATTAACGTCCTTAGCGTTTGGAGGCATCTTGACCGCATACACGCTCGGCGCAAAGACGCTGGCGCGACGGCGGGCGCGCGCCGCTTCATCCCTGGCGTGACGTCACATATCACGTGATGCAGCGTGGTGGCGCCGCCGCCGCGTCGCGCGCGACGGCGCGAACCGAAGCGTGGAGGCCTCCGCCGGGCGACGTCCGACGGCGCGATATGAGGCCCCATCTGCAGCCGGTGTGACGTCATCACGTGACGTCACATCATGTGATCTCACTTCAAGGTCAATGGTGGCCACCGCCGGGCGTCGCGCGAAGGCCCGAAACCTACGTTAATATGCTTCGCATAAAAGTAACACAGCTCGCGCGCCCGCGACCAGGGCACAGATTCACACCGCACGCAAGCGGATATGTACACAAAAGTCGCGCACGTGTCTTGTCCTCTCGTTGTGTATCAGGAGGGCGACACGCTCTACACTAACACCTATGGTGGTCAAATGTTTAGGGGAATCCCCCAAGGTGGAGTAGATTTGTAATAAGGGAGTAATTACTCATTGGCATCCACCCAAGCGCAGCCATACGGCTACAAAGGAAAGCTATACAGCTTTCTCAGAAACTTCGTAGTTAAAGAAAAATTCGTCCTGGTCCGGGGTTCGAACCCGGAACCACCGCCACACCGGAGCAGTCGCTCTACCAATTGAGCTAACCGGGACGGCAAGCTTATGGTAGGGCGAGAGCGAATTGATCAGTAACTCGAAGTGGGAAGAGTGTTGGTCAAATGTTTAGGGGAATCCCCCAAGGTGGAGTAGATTTGTAATAAGGGAGTAATTACTCATTGGCATCCACCCAAGCGCAGCCATACGGCTACAAAGGAAAGCTATACAGCTTTCTCAGAAACTTCGTAGTTAAAGAAAACTACGAAGTTTCTGAGAAAGCTGTATAGCTTTCCTTTGTAGCCGTATGGCTGCGCTTGGGTGGATGCCAATGAGTAATTACTCCCTTATTACAAATCTACTCCACCTTGGGGGATTCCCCTAAACATTTGACCAACACTCTTCCCACTTCGAGTTACTGATCAATTCGCTCTCGCCCTACCATAAGCTTGCCGTCCCGGTTAGCTCAATTGGTAGAGCGACTGCTCCGGTGTGGCGGTGGTTCCGGGTTCGAACCCCGGACCAGGACGAATTTTTCTTTAACTACGAAGTTTCTGAGAAAGCTGTATAGCTTTCCTTTGTAGCCGTATGGCTGCGCTTGGGTGGATGCCAATGAGTAATTACTCCCTTATAACACCTATGGTGGGGCGCCCGGCTTATTTCCGTCCATAGGCAGCACACGCGGAGCGTTGAGGGGGAAAAGCCGCTTCGTTCTTTAGTTGTATCCAAGTGGAGTAATGCTGCCGCACTAACAAATAAATCCGCTGCGCATTCCTTAGTTTCGATGCTTGTCGGTTTCCTTGATATGTACTCTCGAAAATGCGCTGCCATCTGCGGTCACGTGCTTAAGGTTTCCATCTTTTTTTTGTTTTTTCGTGGATCTCATTCTATTTCCCGTTAACTTGCAGGGCTTTTGAGGTCGCAAAGAACCCGGTGGACGCTCTTCAAACTGTCCACAACTACTGGAGCAACATTGGCATGGATATTCTAAAGGTCAAAAAATACCGAGTTCTGCGTAGCTGGTCGCATCAGGTGAAAAATAACACGGTATGTATGCCACGCCAAAAGGGGAAGGTTTCATTTCGCTGAAATTTTACTCTTTCTTCACAGGGTAAAAGTCGGAAGTAGACACAACTATCGCCATTTTTTTGCCCTTGGGTAGCCTGAAATTATCAAGGATTATTTTCGAAAATTAAGTTGAAAATCTCATCTAATACACGCATACAAAGCTAATTACCTAGGCTTTGAAATGGCGCCCTGAACATAAATACGTTATAGGTAGTAAAAAATAATTTTTGAATGCAGAGATTCATTCAAGATGTTAGCAAAGGCTGCGAAGACATACCTCTATCTTTTAAGAAGAATAGAAACAGCCACTGAACATTTACCACATATTTTATCAGTGATTAGAGCAAGCGTGGAAAATGAGGTTTTTGTTGAAAAAAATACTATTTTTGAAAGACAAAAACACTTTTTCTCCCATTATGTATGTTTGCCATTGAGTGAAGCCTTTATTTCCAGTAAAGCACCAGTATATGTGCGGGTCCGGCAACATTTGACTTGTAGAGAACTCTGGGCTTTTGTCTTTGAGGGGCATCACGATAAAACAGGCTTGACTAGGAATTTCGTGCTGCAAAATAGACTTTCAGTCAATAAGATGCAACTAGCCCAGTTCCACTTTATATTGAAACCAAGGATTGTTCTGCGGGCACCGATGGAGTCTTTCACAGCCGTTCAAGAATGGCAACTTAAATGTATAATTCAATAGACGTAAAGCCATTGACGATGTTACTTATTTCGATGGCCTGTCGTACGACAGAACAACCGCTCTCATAACTCTTTCCGTACCATAAAAGAAACTGGTTGTCTTTGTAGGTTCGGTTTGTTATTTTTCACTGAAAAAAATATGTTGGGCACGCTAGCATACAGCACTCAAAATGCAGCTATGTAAAGATACTATTTAACACTATGCATATTAAGTGAAAATATTAGGCAGTAATGTGAAATTTTATGTCTAATACAAACTTTGGTGAAAATTATGCTAAATGTTTATGACGTCAGGCCTATAACGCAAAAAGAAAAAAGTCCCAGGAATTTTGAAATATATAAAAAACGTTGCTTGTTTCATTGTATCTAGCATATGAAAGCTTCAAGGCTTTGCCCGACAAATACCTCGAGCTACAAAAGATGTTTTCTGTCGCATAGAAAACAGCTATTTTTTTTTTTGGAGTTGTTACAAAAGCTATTTTGTCGCCAAATATTTTGACTGAAAAATGCTGGAAAGTGCGAACAAATGTACTAACAGTTCTCGTCTGAACAACAGACAGTAAATTCGGAATTGTAATCCAAAAGAAAAATTGTAAAATTGTAAAATTTAGTGAAGATGACAGAGAAACTTAGAAATACCATGAAAAATTGTCTAATATATATCTTGTGCACAATCGTGTTTAGAATTAAACTGACTAGAAGTTATGCCTAAAAACAGTAGAAGTTATGCCTAAAAACAGTTAGTTTCACACTCATAATATTTACAACTACAAAAGAAAACCTTCACTAACCAAGGCTTACGTGTTATTGTCCGAAACATATCCTTAATGGTGTAAGCACGGAAAAGCAGTAAAATGTAACAAAACAAGCTTGCATTACTCGAGTAGAGATGCGGTCATAGAATCATAGGAGCACGACGACATTCTTGGAAATGAGCAATCCATCGGACGACACGCTTTCGCACTT